>NW_028092064.1:0-1383113 GCF_014824575.4 Sturnira hondurensis | reverse complement strand
CCCCCCCCCCCCCCCCCGCCCCAAAGCAGTTTAGGGCTGGGCCATCCATCGAGCCCTTAGGAGCTTCCTGGAGCTGCAGGATTTTGGCAAGATTGTGCGTTCACAAACCGATCATCCCGCTAGAAAGCATTTCCTTCATTTTGAAAGCTTGCAATACACTCTCATTCCACAGCTTCGCTTCTTCAAGCGAAGAAGGAAGAAGGCCCGGATCCCTCTGCTAGTCTGGAGGAGCAGAGGGCAGGGTGTGTCCAAGGCTGGCCAAGCACACCATTCCATTCAACTCATTCATTCATTCATTCATTCATCAAATATTTATTATGCGCATATTCAGTGCCAAGCAGGGGTCGTTGCCCACCAGGTCATCCAGAGCGGTACGCAGAGCCGAGAACTTCAGGTTCTCAGGCAGGAATCTTCCCATTTTTCCCTCCGGAATAGCTCAGAGACAAAGAGATGCGGCCCTGCAGCTCCGGAGGAAGAGGCTCCCCGCGGCCCGGGGGGGTTTCGGTGCGGTTGCTTCTCTAGTCCCTAGCCCGAGGGGGCGCTGCGGCGCCGGGCGCCAGGCCCGCCCCTGCGCCGCGCCGCGTTCCGCTCAGATCTGCGCTGCGGGCGGCACCGCGGTGGTACGTTCCCCATCGCCGCCCTCCCCCTCCTTTTCGGCCCTCCCCGCCGGTGGTAGGTGCCGGAAGTGCCGCCATTTTGGGGTGTTCTGCTCTGGCGGCAGCGGCGGCGGGACGCGGAGGCTCCCCCGGGACTCGGCCTCAGCAGCGAGGCGGCGGCGGCAGCTGAGGAGGCGCAGGCAGCAGTTGAGGCAGCGGCGGGCTCAGGTGCAGCCGCTGGTGAGTGCGGCGGCCGCGTGATAACGGGCCGCTGGTGGGAGGGAGCGAGGGAGGGAAAAGAGGCTGGAGGGAGGCGCCGCGGGGCGGGTCCGGTCCGGGCGGCCGCGAGCACAAGGCCCTCCGGGCGCGGCCGCTCTGCTTTCCCCGCGCCCCGGAGGCAGGTCTGGGCTCTCCTCCCGCGAGTCGGGGTCCTCTGCTCCCCTGGTCCCGCCCGGCTTGCCCGGCGCGTGCCCCCGCGCCCAGGGAGACCCGCCCTCCTCGTGGCCTCTCTCCCTCTCCTCGCGCCCTTTGCCTTCACCCTCCGGACTCAGAAGCCCTCGTTCTCTGCGTGGGGTAGCTCCGTCCTCTTTTTTCCGGCCTCCGTGCCAGACTCAGGCTGCCTGCCCGGGACACCGCTAGCCCGATCCTGCCGCCCCACATGTGCTGCTAGGTGCTCTCCTCTTGGGGGTGCCCCGGGACCCCCGCCTCGGAAGGGCAGCGCTCCTCCTCTGGAGCCGCGAGAGCCTTAGTTCCTCGCCCCAGATACGCTAGGGCTTTGGCTCGCCCTCCCCCCACATCAGGTGTTCACCCAGTCGTGGCCTAGAAGCCGTGCTGGAGTCTCGCACCCGGAGCGCGGAGAGCCGCGCGAAGAAGGGCTTTCTGCTGGACACCCGGCTTTGCGTGCAGAGCCACCGGCGTCTTGTTGTGACTCTAGGGTCCGGATGTTGTTGTAATTCTCTGAGACTACAGCACCACCTTTGAGGAGCTTCCCGGGGGTTTAGGCTCACCTATGAGGATAGGTGAAAGGGTGGTGAGATTTGGGTCGGAGCCCATTTTCAGCAAAAAAATGGAATCTGTTTCTCGCCAGCGGAGTTAAGGCTGTACTTTTATTATTGCCTGCGAGTTTAAAGGCTGTATAACAGTTTTAAGCGGCGTGGCGTGCTGTAATGTCTGCAGGGGAAGAGGTTACAGATAGCCAGTGACTCCTTGACCGGAACTTCGCCTTTAAATTAAAGGCTTTTCCTTACCTTTGCTTCTCTCTGTGGAATGGGGAGGTTTTTATCGCATTCTTTTGCCCTCTCCGTGCAAGTGGAATTTCCTAGAGCGCTCTGCCAGTTTCAGTCTCTCCTGAAATTCTTGGTGTGGACGGTGTCTCCACTTAGAATCGCCCAGGGCTCTCTCTGTTTTAACAGGCATGAACCCACGTGGAAAATCACAAAGTTAGCATAGAATGCAAAACTGGTGCTACCCTCACCCTACCTCCTGCGGGCCGATTTTTTATCGTTTTCTAACTTCATAGTATGTGGTTTCTGATTGTGAGTTAGCCAATGTGGAATCTGGAACTTTTCAGCTGTTGCTTTGGCCAGGAAGTTTATTGTTGCCCCCATGGTTCTTTCCTTTTGACTGTGGCCACCTGTTTCCATTAAGAGTGACTTTTGGCCCAGGGCATAGGTCTCAAACGTCTCTCCCATCATTCATTCTTGCCCTCGCGGGTTTTTTTTCCTACACACTCTTAGTGTCTGTGCTTAAAATCCATGAGCAGGTGGAGCTCTTAGAGATAGAATATTTTTTCTCAGCCCCTTCACTTTACTGAGGTTTCCTTAAATAAGGAAACTGAGGTTCCCAGAGGTTAAGTGACTTTGCCCAAGGTTACATAGCAAGTGCTGTTAAAACAGCCTCGTCACAGATTTTTTAAAAAGTCTCTTGCACATTGCCCGTGAAGATGTGGTGAAATGGAAAGGAAAGGGCCCTGAGCCGGTGCTAAGGCCTGGATTGCAAGCCTTGCCCCATCAGGCACTAGCTGTACAGCTCAAGTGACTGCCCTGTGCCTCGCTCAGCTCCTTCTCATCTGCAAAATGGAGGACATGGTGTCTCCCTTGCACGTGGTGCTGCTCCACCGCCAGCTGTGGCCCGTGCCACCAGAGGCAGACAGTGAAACTTTGAGTCAGATGGTTTGTTTAATGTATAAAATTCCTACCTATTTTTTTATTACAGAAGTTACAGGTTCTTTATCTTACCCTTTTTATATGCTGTAGAAGTGTTTCTTATTTTACCTAAAGAGACTTACCCAAGTAAGAGTTTTGTGTTGTGTTTTTAAGATTTAGTAATAGGTGATAAGCATAGTTGAACAGTCACCTTTAGAACACTCCAGCATGTGTGTGGTGGGCCGTGGATAGTCTGGCATGCGGGCAGGGGAGTTGCTCTTCTAAACGTGTGCTGGGCTGGAAGAGGAGGGGACGGGCATTTTTTTATATGTCCACTGTGGTGTTTTGTTGTTTTTTTTTTTTTTAAATAAAGTTTTGGGCTTTTTGCTAAAGGAATGTGGAGTGTGAGTCCTGAATTCTTTGCCCTTTCCTGTAACTGTCCGTGCAGCTTCTTCAACTTAATTTCACTGTGGGGCTGGACCTAATAAGGAAGTGGGGGGGCTGGAGGGTTGGTGGTGGGCTTATCAGGGAAAAAGAAGAGCTGTCACCTGGAGGCCAGGGGGAGTTTGGAGGAAATAGAAACATTAGTCTCCTCTGCTCAAGGCTTTGGGTGCCCCAACAAATTGCTGTATCCTCTGCCTTTTTTTAAAAAACAGCTTTATTGAAGTTTAATCCACGTAGCTCAGTGGTTTTTACACTTGATCTTAGCCAAAAGGCCGAGAAGCGATCAGTGGTTTTTGATATAGTAAATTATTTTTAAATTGAAATACATACCCAAAACTTGCTATTCTAACCAGTTTTTATATTTGCCTTTTTATGTGGAAAAATTTTATAATATAAACTTTACCATTTTAACTTTTTGTGTGTATAGTTCTGTGGCATTAAGTCAATTCTACAGATTGTTGGCAAATGTCTACAGAATTTTTATCTTGCAAATCTGAAAGTTTACAATCTTGCCAACAGCACAAGGGCGCCAATATTTCCATATCCCTGCCAACTTTTATTTTCTGTTTTTTTAACGAGTTGCTATCCTAATAGGTGTGAGGTGATAAACATCTCATTGTTTGTGTGTTTATTTTAAATATTTTATTTATTTATTTTTAGAGGAGAAGGGAGGGTGAAAGAGAGGGAGAGAAACATTGATCCTCCAACTGGGAACCAAACCTGCAACCTAGGTGTGTGCTCTGACCATAAATCAAAGCGACAACCTTTGCTTTGCAGGATTACGCCTAGCCAAGTGAGCCACAGAGTCAGGGCTCGTTGTAGTTGTGATAATGCATTTCTCTGTAATGATGTTGAGCATTTTCTCATATGCTTATTGGCCAGTATCTTTGCAGAAATGTTTGTTCAGGTCCTTTGCCCATTTTTAAATCATATTGTTTGATTTTTGTTGTTGTTGAGTTGCAGTTGTTTATATATTTGGAATTATTAACCCTGTATTAATATATGATTTTCACATAATTTCTCCCATTCTGTAGGTTGCCTTTTCACTGTCCTTTAAAAACATAATATTTTTTTATTTTGATGTAGTCTTATTCATTTTTTTTTATTTTGTTGCCTGTAGTTGGTCCGAAGGTTGTGGGTTATTGTTAAGCTGATTTTGTTGCCTGTGCTTTTGGTTTTATATCTAAAAAAAGCCTTGCCAACACCAAAACCATAAAACTTTCTTCCTACCATTTCTTCTGGAAGTTTTATAATTTTAGGTTTTAGGGTTAGGTCACTGAAATCCATTTTAAGAGTATATTCACAGTATTGTACTCTCACCACCATCTTTTCCCAAAAACTAGTTGGTTGGGCATTGTCCTGCAAATTGAAAGGTCCTGGGTTCGATTCCCAGAGCACGTGCCTGAGTTGCTGGTTTGGTCCCTGGTTGGGGTGTGTGCAAGAGGCAACCAGTCAGATGTTTCTCTCACACACTGGTGTTTCTCTCCCTCTTTCCCTCCCCCCCCCCAGAGTAAAAAAAAGAAAAAAAATTAAACTTTGTAACCATTAAGTGGTAAAGCCCCATTCTCCTTTCCTCCTAGCTCCTGGTAACCTCTCAAGTTTACTTTCTATCTGTGAATTTGCCTCTTTTAGATTTTCATGTAACTGGAATCTTAGAATATTTTTGTCTTTTGTATCTGGCTTATTTCATTTAGCACAGTTTTTTTTTAAGATTTTATTTATTTTTAGAGAGAGGGAGAGAAAGGTGGATGTGCCCGAGAAACATCAGTTGGCTGCCTTTTGCTTGCCTCCAGCTGGGCACCTGGCCAGCAACTCAGTCCCTGACTGGGGATCAAACCTGCAACCTTGGCATATGGGGATGACACTGACAAGCTGAGCTCCCTGGTCAAGGACTAGTCTTTGAGTCTCGATTATTTTTGATGATAGTTAGAAATTGAATGTATCATAGAAGTTCAAGTATTTCAGAAATACAATTTTAATCAAGAGTTAAATTTCTGTGTCGACTTTCCAAGTGGAACTTCTAACAAATTCCAAAGTTGATTGATATTAATGCAATCCAGTGTTGACCTACACACTCCTTCCTAGAGGTGCTATGGCACACAAAAATGGTCAACACGCAAGTGAAATAGAAATGAGGAATCTTCTAAAACAACCTGGAAAGCAAGTCTTTCCCATAATCAAGAGTTGATTCTTTGCCCTGGCTGATGTGGCTCAGTGGATTGAGCGCCAGCCTGGGAACAAAGGGATTGCTGGTTCCATTCCCTGTCAGGGCACATGCCTGGGTTGCGGGCCAGGTCCCCAGTAGCAGGTGCACAAGAGGCAACCACACATGGATGTTTCTCTCCCTCTCTTTCTCCCTGCCTTCCCCACTTTCTAAAAATGAATAAGTAAAATCTTTTTAAAAAAAGAGTTGATTCTTTGATTTTTGAGTCCTTAAAGTGAAAACTTGTGGTTTCAAAGAATGGTGTGACTTGAATGGTGTTATAAACACAGCCTGGGAAGGACAGCTGTGACAGCTCCACCCCGTGGGCCTAACAATTGCTGCGGTCACTGTGTGTGGCCTTACCATTTCCCGGCCTGCCTTCCCATCTTTAAGAGACACACCAGGCTGGAATGGTAATGTGAGAGTTAGTTGAGATAACTTATGCAAGGCACTGAGCAGTGTCTGGTACAGTATTGATAGTGCTATTTCCTTTTTTCATCTGTAGAAGCGGGCATACTACTTATCGTATAGGTCAGTAATGCAGTTCAGCCGAATAAAACTACACAGTTAAAATGCCTAGTAGTGCTACAATAAAAAGTAGCTACTAAGTCAGTGTTCCTTTTGTTTCCACTTTTGGGTTTATTTTGTTTTGCATTTTCCTTTGTCTTTTGTGGCATAAGGTATGAGATTGTTTCCTAATATTCAGTTCTTGCACGTGAGAGATTTTGTTACACAAGGCATCCTTCCCCGTAGAACTTTTTAGTTCATTGTTCCCTGTGGAATCCTGGGTAATGTGGTTTCCTAAGATTCATTTTTGCTCTCTTCTTAATGTGAGAGTCTTTTGATAGAAAACTGAAAATACAAATGAGTAGATTATTGGATTTGTGATGGGGACATCTGGGTCTCTTCCTAAGTAGGTAGCTGGTTTTCAGCATGGAGGGAGGGGGGAGGCTCTAATATTTAGTGTTGTAATGTGGGAGAAGAGTTAATCAGTATAGTTATGTGCATTGTAAACTGTATTGTATCAAGAATGCTTCTCGGAGCTTTTTTGCTAAAGACTATTTTCTTTTTTTTAAAGACTATTTTCTTGATGAGATCTTTGTAATTGTAACTTAATCCTTGTCACAATTAGACTCTCCTTAAAGTAGGGGTTTCTTTACAGAATTGTTCCATTGTTGTTTTTTAAACCTCTGCTTATGCTTTGGAGGCCATGAGCATATATTTATTTGAAATTCTTTGAGTTCCAAACCTGTAAAACTTTTCAAGAATGCTTAATATCCATCTTAAGCTCCATACATTCTTTTCTCTAAGGAAAGCTTTAATTCCCTAAAAACTCTTATCTCACAGGCTAAAAAGGATAAAGACAAAATTTTCTCTGGGGCATTGGGACATGGATGACTTTGTTTTTCATACTTACCATTATTTAAAAAATTTTTTAAAGATTTTACTTATTTATCTTTAAAGGGGAAGGGAAGGAGAGAGGGAGAGAAATGTCAATATATGGTTGCCTCTTGTGCGTCCCCTTCTGGGAACTGGCCTGCAACCCAGGCATGTGCCCTGACTGGGAATCAAACTATGATCCTTTGGTTCTCAGGCCCGCGCTCAATCCACTGAGCTACACCAACCAGGGCTAAAAATTTTTATACAGAGAACATTAATTGCATAAATATGAACAATTACATTAAAATTAGACTTTTCTCAATAGGTGAGAAAGGGGAGGAGACTAAATGTAAGATAATTCAGTCTCTTAAGTGATTTAAAGCATTTTAACTCTTCAAGAGTTTTGCAAAGTTCTAATAAAACATTCAGTCAGCTAACCTTTACCCTACTTTACAAAAAATGGACTCATTTTCAGAGCAACTTTTATAAGGAGGAATGGTAAGTTCTAGTTAGGCTGCAGTGAGATCTGATGGATCTCTCTTAATTGACTTTATTTATTATTATTATTTTGGGCTATTAATTATAACTTATGGGTTAGCTTTTAGTTTTCATCCAAAGAGACAGTAATAGGCCTGTATTTGCTTTCATTAGGAGAGAGAAAAGGGCTGAGGTTTTTCAGGGAGAGATCAGTTTCTCACCCATCTTAATAACTCATTTTTTATCATAATTTTTTTCTATCCAAAAGTTAGGGATTGTAATGTATATGGTTTACATATAAATTAACAACTTCTTTGTTCTGTGATTTTGTTGTTGGCAGTGTTGGTGAAATTGGACCTGGGTTCTTGAGTTTGGAAAAGAAAAGATTTCAAAGCCAAGAACTCAAATTATAAGAGAAAGTTTATTTAGAAAGTTACAGAGAGCATGCTCCTGTAGGGGAGAGTGCCCTCTTAATTGATTTTAATGTGCCACTTTTAGGTGGAGAGTATGACTTTAAAAAGAACTATTCACTAACTTTCTGACTGCCACTGACTGCCAACTCCTCTTTTTACAGCTGTGTTCAGTGTTGACAGAATGGAGTTGAATGTCACTATCCCCATATTCAAACTTGTCTTTAGTTTGGGGATTCTACAAAAATGAAGCTTTTTTTTTTGCTTGTTTGTTTCCAAAGCTGTTTAATTTTATAGTGTTACACTTTTACTTTGGAAGGTCAGTAGTCATTAGTTTCATTTATATTCGGTAATATTGCTACTCTTCAGCAGAAGAATCCCTAAATTAGAAACTCACTACTTTCTCATTGTTCTTTTGCCTTTTTTGTTTCCTGTGAGATTGAAGCAAGCTCTTGTAGAGACTGGTAATGTGTGTGGTATTTCTATGATAATGCAGGGTAATAGTCTACTGTGAGTAGACTTTTTTAACTCAATATTGTTTGGGCATCTGTTAGGTCTTTGCTAGTTTCTGTTTTGTATAGATAATTTACTGTAGGCATTTCCCAGTTTCTTTCTGTGGGTGTAGCTTTTGTGTGTGGGAAACATTTCTTTTTTCTGCTCCAGTGCCCTCCCACCACATTACTATCATAACCTCCCTGTTGTTTCTCTCTCCTGCCTGAATTCGGTCTGTGTGATGCTGCCAATTAGGTTGGGTGGGATACTGCCAGTGAGGAACACCTGTGTTGTCCTTTAGGGGGCCTGCCTGACTCTGAATGCTATCTGAGCAAGTCTTAGGGGGTCCAGGGAGTGAAAGGACATCAAGGTGACGACGACAAGCAGCTTGTAAATGTATAACTGACATTCATCAACTGTATTTGTTAATTACTGCACATTGAAGCAGTAGTGCCTTTGTGGCCATAAAATCATTTTCAGCCTTACAGCAGGCTTTCTGCAAGGGTATTTCTTCACTGGAGGCTGTGTATGTGGTAAAAGACTATTCCTTGGGTTCAGATTTCTTAGAAGGTTAGAGCAAGAGGAGCAGGCATTGCATTTTATGTTTTTCAGGCTTTACCTGTGCACGGTTCAGTTTCTGTTGGTCTCTTCCTGCACAGCTCACCTTTTCTCGGGGAGCTTTTCTTATCTGTTCATTCTGCTACTGTATCCTAGGGTGTTATTTCCAGTTTATCAGTGATACTTTTCATTTCCTCAAGTGTTTAAGCTTTTTGAAGATGGAGACCACTTTTTTTTTTTTGCTTAGTGAATTTCATCTCTTGAGTCAGGCACACAGTCCCTACCCTAATTGTACTCTGTGGTGTAGCCCTTCTTTTCTCTTTTCAAAAACACACACACACGCACACACACACACACATTTATTTATTTTTAGAGAGAGGGGAAGGGAAGGAGAAAGAGGGAGAGAAACATTAATGTGTGATGGAAACATCAGTTAGTTGCCTGTTGAACACCCTCACCAGGGGACCTGGCCCATAACCCGGGCATGTGCCCTGACTGGGAATCGAATCTGTGACCAGCCTTTCACTTTTCATGATGACACCCAACCCACAGAGCCATGTTCCTCAGGGCGATCTAGCCCTTCTTGTAACAGCTTATTGCACCAGGGGCAAACACCTAACCCAAGCTGGGCAATTCAGTTTCTCCTAGGAATTTGAGATTGACATTAGATTCAGGTCTTTAGGGAACAAACAAATCATTTGAATTCAGAGAACTTGAAACATACAACTTAGGAACTCAGATGTTAGGGTGCAGCCACATTCAAGTTCATGTATGTGGAAGTAGTGCAGGCCAGTCTTCTGCAGGGAAGGAGAATTAAGTAGATTCATCCAGAAAGATGTGTACATGGGAAGTGTATTATAGCTCTGGAGAGAGGCAGCTGTCCACATGCAGAGTAGAAGCTTGGGTGTGTAAAGGCTTTTCAGGTGTGACCCTGTCTGCTTTTGGGCTCCTTGAGGTACTCCAGCATCCTTTCAATTAATTCCATTTTTTGCTTAAGTTAGTTTGAAGGATGTGTGTCTTAATTACAACCAGAAGAGTTTTGAATAAGATACTCAGTACAGAGTTCTGCCTTATATTTCTTAAATTCATTTAAATTTTTGAATAGTCAGGCCTAGGATCATTGTTCTTTGGAAGATTGCCGTTTCCCCTGCCCTCCAAAAAACCCTCTCACTTGGAGTCTTGCCTCCTTAGTCTGTAGTGTAGACGTGATGCACCTGTGATGTTGCTTTTGGTGTATAGAGTGCTTCTCTCGGGTGCTTCGCCAGATCAAGATTGAAGGTTCGTGGGTTGGGGGGGGGGGTTTAGAAGTTTTAATGATTATTTATTTATAACTACTTCTTTCAGGCATATAAGATAATGAAATAATACTGCTGTTTCAAATAGGAAACAAAGTGAACCATCATTTAAGAATAATTTTTGTGAGGCACATGGATTATTAGGTCCTTTCTTCCTTTCTAGGTAAGTAACACATTTTTAGTGTCCTGAGTGTTTCCTCTTTTACAAAAGGTTATGGACTTGAGTGGAACACAGTGCTGTGGGTTGAATGGCAGAGACTTTGGACAAAGGGTGATGGTGAGTGGCTGAGTGCCCAGTTGATGGACTCTGTCTGGTCTCTGCTTAGTAACTTCATGAATGATCTGTAAATGGGAGCATCACAGTGGAGTTTTTCTGTTTGAGAAATGTTAATGAGAGAGGGAGGGAGGGAAGCTCTGAGAAAGACAGTTTAGTGCTTCTAATTGGATTTTTTTTCCTTCCTGTGATCATTATGTTTCTGTTAAGTTGAAAGACTTTATTCTAGAAAAACATAAAATTTCCCAGTGATATTAGTGAGGAGGAATTAAAAAGAGACAAGAGCCAGTTTTGAAATGTGGAATTATATACAACCAAGAAGGAGTAGATTTGCAGGATAGAAAAAGCTGGAAGGTGTTATTTGACACCAGAAGCCAAGTTGTTGGGAACATGTTCCTAAACTGTGTTATACCTTTGTGTCGTGTGTGTATAGCATTGAACCAAGTGCTGTGCATAAAAGTTTTGTAGTCCTTAGTGCCTCCTCAAGGTGCCTGCTGGGATCTTGCATAGTCAATATTCAATAAATATTTGTTGAATAGTCAATGGTCTAATGGTACTTTATTTTTATGTTTTGAGACAGTTCAATACTGTAGCAAATTACTGCCTTTTGAAGAAAATCAAAGTACTTTAAAGCCCCAGGGAGTTTTCTGTGGGGGAAAGAAATAAGCAGCTTTCCATTGAAAAACTTCTGAGTTATACTAACTCGGCAGGGGCAATACCATGGTCACGAAGGTGGTTTCCCCTGGGCAAGGCTGATCCGTTGCACTCTGTGTGTGCTGATCCGTACGATTTCCCCAAATGTGGGAAGCTCAACCGCATAATTTGTGGTAGTGAGGGACAGCATTTGCTCTCTCCCCTGAAAAGAAAGAAAGACATTAAGTTGGCTAAGATTTGTAATATAAAAGCATTTGTGTAGCTCTGTGATCCTGAAACCTCATATTGTATATTGCTTGGACAAAATCAGAAGGCTCCTAGACAGCCCTGATTCTGGCTCTGTTTTCCATAGCTCCAGAGATTAAGAAAAGGAGAATCCGATACTGCTGGCAGTCTGTGCTCTTTTGCTTTTCTGGCCAAGACATGCATTTAAAAATAAAATCAAGGAAATTGTAAACCAGTAGTAAAAACGAATAAAGCACCTAGGAGTTTGCCTCTTCTCATGTCCAGTTGCCTGAGTCTCTCCTATTTGTCTTTAGACTCCCTGATACCAAACTAATGTGGCAAAACTGTCCTCTGGGCTTGTCCTTTGCTCTTCCCCTTTCAAGTTTATGGGAAACAGTCACGGAAAGGCACCATGTTTAGTATATATTTGTTGTTTTTGTCACACACTATTTCTGTCTAATAGCCTCTGGATATGTTTGTTTACAAGTGCACTTTAAAGAGCTCGAAAACTTCTTGACTGAACTAATTTGGGTTAGAGATTATGGCAATGGGGTTGGGAAACTATTAAAAATAACCCTTTGGATGTACTGCAGGAAAGCTTAGGTGAGTAAATATATTAAAACCATATACAGTATTTCTGTGGAATATCTTGATGCCTATGTTTACCTTTAGCCGATGATACACCCTATTTCCTTAGATTATTATTTTTCATTAGGCTTGTGAATTTGTGATTTCTGTTTCATAATACAGTTATGGATTTGGTTTTTAATACATTTTACCTTAGTGGCATTTATACTTAGGTTTTTAAATAATTATTAGTTTGAGATCAAGGAAAGACTCAAGGAGCACAGTGATACTTACAGAGCTTTGTTTCAGGTACTTTCTAGATTACAAGTTAATGTGGATCAGGCCTAGGATAGCTGACGTTCTCGATTATTACTGTAAAATCAAGTGTTCTCTTTGTTAGTGTTCATCTGTCTGTGTAACTTTGCTCTGGGCTAAGTAAGACTTAGAGAAAGACTTCAGTCTGTTCCAAGAAGCATACAACTTCGAAAAATGTTTTCTTTTGAATTTTGACTGTTCGTTCCAGGTTTCCTCCAAAGAAACCAGATGCACAGATCAGACTTGTAAATGATCAGACTTGTAAATGATCTGTTTTCTTAAGGTATGTTCTCACAGAATGCGTCTTGGAGGAGCTGAGTCGAAGTCCACATTTAGCTGGGAGTGGCAGTTCATATCCTTGCATTGCATCCCTTTGTCCGCACACAGTGATTTGGGAGCAGACTTGGAATTAAACTTTTCTGTTCTCATTTAATCAGTTGGATTTATTTTATAATCAGTTTTTCATTATAATTATATTTTGTGCCTGCTATATTTCCGGTATATGTAGGGAAGCTGACATTTCTTGAGTAGAAACTTGCTTTGGAGAAAATTTTGAAATCTTGATAGGGAAAATATAGTAAGTAATATAATTTATGCAGTATGGTGATTTGGAAAGAAATGACATCATATATAGGTCACTAAAACTTAGTTCCGTTTGTATATTTTTATGAATAGGGAGGGGGTAAAGATTGACTTGCATACATTTAAATTAACTCTTTTTCAAGAGAGCCACTGAAACAGTTTTATCTCTTCAGAACTGTATGTTGCATGGTAATATTTCTTGAAAGCAGCTTGCTGAAGAAGTCACATCAGGCTTTCTGAATTACAAGATCCAGAACATCAAAAATTGCTTTAGGGGGAAAAAGAAGCCTGCTGGATCCACCCCCAGGAATCCTAGTGGGTCCCCATGGTAACAGCCTTCTTACTTACAACTTGTCACTGTGTAACTGTCACTGGGGTTCAAAGAAAAGCCAGAATCTCAAGAACTGTGTGGCATTAACTACTTCTTGATAAAATGCTGCTGCTGTACATTTGCAACAAGCCTGAAATAGAAAGTTCAGGGTTTTAATTTCTGTGTTCCATTAATTAGATGCTTTAAAAAGCTGCCTAATTATGGTAAGGTGCAGCAGTTGGCAAGTGGTGGCCAAGGCAGGCATAGGAGGAAGCCATAGTCTCAGAATGTTAGAACCTTCAGAGATTTTTCTTCTCTAATCCTTTCATTTTGCAAGTGAGGGAAGTGAAATGCCTTACTTTGGTTCACATAGAAGCAGAAGCAGGATTTCAGCCTAGGCCTTCTAATTTTACAGCATACTGTTCTGTTGTCCTCACTCATACATTGCATTTTCATTGCATTTACCATGCCTCTACCTTTCATAAATGAAGTCTCATTTTATGAGGTTAGGAAAGGACCTTAGAAGTCACCCAGGAAAGCTTTCTACCCAAGGAAGGGTTCTTTTCTATTCCATTTTGGACAGGCGGCCTCTGCCTCTTCCCTCTTTCATCATGTTGGGCGTTACCTAAAAACCCACAGCCTAAGTTCAGAGAGAACATAGTTTTACGTGGATCTCCCATTGTAAAGCATTGTTTTTCTTCTCTTATAAAACAGCATGAAAATCAGACCCGAGTGTTTGTTTTTGTTTTTTTTTAATTGTGTGTGTGTGTGTATGAGGGAGAGAGATAGAGATAGATATTGACCTGCTGTTCCACCCATCTGCACTCATTGGTTGACCCTTGTATATACCCTGACTGGGGATCAAACCCCCACAACCTTAGCCTACCTGGACAATGCTCCACCCGAGCCACCCAGCCAGGGTCAGACCCAGGTGTTTTTCGTCAGCCTGTCTGTCTCCATTTACGTCATGTGTGTCAGTCATGACAACATAGATAACTCATTAAAAGAATTATGTCAGGCTTAACCTAGCACTTTGAAGCAATAATGCCATATTTGGAGCAACCTAGTTCTTTAACAGGTGGAAGGGAAGAAAAGAAAAGATAAATGCTATCTCTGTGTTCAACTTAAAGTACCTTATAGTAACCTTTATATGATGAGATGACTATGAGCTAAAGAATATCAGAAGAATACTCAAAATATTTTAAAAGCAAAATCAAAAGCCAGATAAGTAGATTGTTTTGTATTTTTGTGGTATGTTTGTGAATGCNACATAGATAACTCATTAAAAGAATTATGTCAGGCTTAACCTAGCACTTTGAAGCAATAATGCCATATTTGGAGCAACCTAGTTCTTTAACAGGTGGAAGGGAAGAAAAGAAAAGATAAATGCTATCTCTGTGTTCAACTTAAAGTACCTTATAGTAACCTTTATATGATGAGATGATTATGAGCTAAAGAATATCAGAAGAATACTCAAAATATTTTAAAAGCAAAATCAAAAGCCAGATAAGCAGATTGTTTTGTATTTTTGTGGTATGTTTGTGAATGCTTTTGCCACTGTTTACAGTAGGTTAATTTACACAAAAGTGAGTTTGGGGTTCAAAACCATTGTTTTGGTAATTATTAACCACATACATCAAAAAAAGGGATCTAAGTTAATTTTTTAGGTGTCATGTTGCTTGGTAGCCAGTAACCTGTCAGTAAGTGCTTTAGCTTTTATTTTACTTTTCCTCTTTCAGAACTGCAGTTTTTTATACTAAGGACAGCATAAACACGTACTTTCTAAAAAGTTGTACAGAAATGTTTTCAGTTTCTTAAAACTGCAGGTATTTTTTCTCAGAATTTATTATACCTAGAAATGGAGAATTTGACTCCAATATTAATTTTTCTTTTTATTTTACCAGAAAACTAAAGTGAAAACACTGTTGGCAGTCCGGCTCTTTTGACTTCAACATAGTAGAAAATGAAGTTGTGGCTGAGTTTTTAATATTCTGGAATTTTATGACCACCAGCACTTTCTTGTTGTGTAGCCAAGGTAATTAAAACAATCAGATATTTTAGTCATTAGCAGGTGTGGCCTGGCTCTGAAAGAAATCTCAAATCCTAGCATTATTCTCAGTGCCCTTTTGTCTCATTTACTCTAAAACATATTTATTATTTAGTTGATATTTTGGTTCTTAATTTGACCAGTGAATTTTTTCTTAAAAGTTTATTGTACAAAGCTTCCTTTGATAGAAAGTGTGTCAGGCCCTGGCTGGTGTAGTTCAGTGGATTGAGCGTGGGCTGCAAATCAAGGGGTTGCCGGTTCGATTCCCAGTCAGGGCACATGCCTGGGTTGCGGGCCAGGTCCCCACTGGGGGCCACATGAGAGGCAACCACACATTGGTATTTCTCTTCCTCTATCTCCCTCCCTTCCTTCTCTCTAAAAATAAATAAGTAAAATCTTTTTTAAAAAGTGTGTCAGATTATCGTGTAATGAAAGAAATTTATCTGTTAAGACTTCACATTGATGAGGGTAGGGAGGGAAGGACAGGGACAAACCAGCAAGGAGGGAGGGAGAGAGGGAGAGAGATAAGATTGCATCCTTACTATTTTGTAGAGGACGAAGCTTGAAACTAAGAACCTCAGTGAAGACAGTCACTGGTTTGGGACATCCATCTATTAAGTGGTAGGACAGAACTGGGCTACCCAGTTCACCCTCCAGGTGCTGCGGTATATTCCAGTATTTTCTTGCTTCTTGTGGCCCAGTCTCATGACAGCAATGAAATACTTTACTTCTGTAACTATTCCCTTTCATGTGGCAGTATAATTTTTAACTATTAATGAATAATGTAAATTCAGTGTCTCATTCTAGAAGTTCTTACCTTTGAGACCCTTAGAAAAATAGGCAAATCTGTTAACCACCCTGATGAGATACTGCTTGTGTTCCCCACCTAAATTATTCACCTGTGTTCTTATTGTAAAGCAAGAGTAATTTAACCCTAAGAGAAGTGACATGGAAATGTGGTGTAAAGCTAGGTAGTAGCATTCATAGTATCCTCAAGTTTTTTAGAAGAAATGCGTGGGTCACAATGGAGTTCTTAAGAGCAGACAGGTGGAAGTACCCCTTTCATGGATTGTTTAGTAGATGAGAAAACTGCATGTTACATTTTTATTTGGTTTCCTAGTGAGACATGATGTGATAAGACTTCCATCTCCTTTTTAATTTTCTTCCCTTAAAGTCTAGTCCCCCTTTCCCCAGTTCCCATGGCCCATAGCTATCCTTTTGGCTCTGATGTTGCCTCTTAATTCTAAACAGCTATATTCCACGAGCTCCTAGAAAAAAGACAAAGAAAACATCCGTCTCCAGACTGCCTTGCAGTTGGTGCCACAGTTACCACATGGTCTGATCTGTGACCCTGTCCTCTTTTGACTGTGCCCACATCGAACTGTATCCCACATCGAACTGTATCCCACATCGAACTGTATCCCATATCGAACTGTATCCCACATGCTATCTTGACATATGTCCTCACAAGCAATCTAGATTTTTAAGCTTCCATTCACAGTTGATTCACAGTGGGGGAGAGCCATGTTCAGAAACTTTTTCTGATGGCCTGAGTTTTCTTGTCTTTCATCCTTTGCTTCTATTTATGTTCTTTGTATCTCTTCTTCCTTGAGCTTGCACCTTCTGCATAGTTGACTCCATTATATCATCCTTGGGGCTGCAGAATAAAAGTTGGAAGATTTTAAAGTTAAAAGTTCCCAGAATAATGTTGTCGCCCACATTGCACATATGTCACATTTTGAATTTACTAGTTGAGCCTCTAAATATGTGCTTTCTATACAGTACGTGCAGTGTGATAATTTAGTTGCCATGAGAACTTAAAAATCTTAGGCTTAAATGGTTCAGTAACAGACACATTTTTTCTTTTATTGCCTTAGAGGAAAGGTAGTTTTTTTGTGTGTTATCTAATATACTTTTTATAAATTGAAATATTTGGCTGTGACCATTCTCATATATCGTCTCTTGCTAACAGTGGGACGGGTGGTTTCTTTGTCTGTTGTCACTCTCCTTCGTTCCAGTCTTCCATGCTCTAGTTTTTTCCCCTCTGTACCTGTCTCCTGTTACTCTCTCTGCTACAGGATAGGATTGGAAGTAAGAAACTGGAACCTTTTAAAAAGAGTGCACCTGGAGAGAGACTGTCTAACTAATGGGGTGTCTTTAAGCACACCTAAGGAATTCTTCTCTCATGTAAGCCCCAAGATGAGCTTGTAGTGGTAGAATTTGCTTGAAAAGTTAAAAAAAAAAAAGGCATCGTAACATTAGTCTGTCTTGAAAATTTTTTGGAATACATTATTTTGATTAATTTCTTGGTCAGGATATTTGTTTATTTCTGGCTGGGTTTAGTCATGAAGATGCCCTTCTTTTTGGCCAGTAGTATGAGGAGGTGACAGGATGTTAGAGATGGAACACACTGTATTGTTTAGTCATGGGTTCTTAAACGTATTTTGGATCATGGAAATCTGGTGAAAAGCTATGGACTTAATTTCCCTATAAATATAAGCAAATAAGTACATAAATATAGTTTGCACATATATGTGTAAACTTTGTTACATAATACAAGGAAGTTTATGGAATCTGTTAAATATCCATAGATTCCATAGGTCTGTGGACTCCTGATCTGATCCAGTGCAATTTTTCACTTGATGAAATGGATCCAGAATAGAGAAATAACTTGGCCAAAGGCTGAACCATGTGATCATAGCTGTGCTCATACCCTCCAAAATTGCATATCAGTTCATATCAGGAATCAACATTGTTACAACAGGGCTACTGAGAAAAATTAATTATAGAGCTACTATACACAATTAAGAGGTTTTTAGTAAAATGTTGAACAATTGTATGCCATGTTTTCTGAGACATGAAAGTGCCACTACTGTAGGACAATTGCTATCTTCCCTTTCTGTATATCAAGCAGGGTGTGGACAGGGCTCTGCCTGGCACTAGGAAATCTAGGTATTTGCTGTCATTTAAGTATCCTTTGCTCATCATTACCACCATATTACTTGCGAGGGGCAAAGAGAAGAATGTTAAAATTTCCAATAGTTAATTTGCTGATACACTGTATTAAAGTAAGCAAGTATAGTGGGCCAGATAAGTCTTAAAAATTTGAAGGCTTTTCTTTTCTTTTAAATTTTAGGGAAAGTGCATTGTTGGGGAGCTACCTAGTATATTTGTATTCGTGCCCCGTAAGCTTGGATCGTGCACACGTGTACACCAGACAGTTCAGTGGTGGAAAGGAGCTGGGCAGTGCTCTTTTTTTCTCTCACGCCTCCCTTACCCCCTGGATGACAACAGTATTATGTCATCTCGGACCTCAAAGGACATCAGCATTAGCATTTGTAGTTCTGCCATTTTGTCTCCCTGTGGCAGGTGTTTGTTTTTCCCTTAATGGTGGCGTGAAGCTTCCTCAAGGCCAAGCAGAGATTTCTGAGATGGAAGGCTATTTTCCTGAAAGTGTTATGTGAGAGATATTAGAGTGGACGTTGAGTTATGGTCTAAGTTTATTTTTGTCCTTCTTTAGAATATATTTTCTCTAAAGTGAGCAAAAACTATTATAATTTTGCCTCTATAAGCAATGTGGTATTAATTTCATATGCTGTAAAACATTTTAGGTTTAAGTTATTATACATTTTTAAATTATATCCTCAAGGAACTTCAGGAATGGAAGGACCTCAGATTAGAAATCATGTAGTTCAAATCCTATATCCTCACATTTAAGATAACTGCAGGGTTCTCTTAGAGTGCTGGTAGATGGGACCCCTGGAAGGTATAGGTCTATCTGTCCTCAGTCTCTCTCTTTCAATTTGCATAGCATTTATAGTTTGTACCCCACATTTTAAGCCTAGTCATGTATGGTCAGCTTTTATTATCTCATGTATTAATCTTATCCAAGAACTAGGTAAGTATTGGGGGTTCTCGAAAGCATGGCTCACATTTGTTCTGAAGCCTGTGCAATACTGAATGAATATATAGACAGTGTGCAGTAAGTACTGGTTGATTTATTAGAGCTGAAGTAGCTCTGACCAGAGTGAGTCAGTTGGTTGGAGTGTTATCCCATAATCAAAAGGTTGCTGGTTCAATTCCCACTCAGGGCACATGCCCGGGTTTACATGCAGGAGGCAGCCAATTGGTGTTTCTCACATCAGTGTTTCTTTCTCTCCCTTCCCCACTCTTAAATGAGAATAAAATAAACCTTAAAAAAAAAGTGACAAAGCATAGAATCACTTGATCCAATCAGCCATGCATCTTTTAAAAAATCTGCAGAGTGTTCATTCTGCTCAGAAATTAGGCTTTTCATATATTTCACATTGAGATGAATCTGAATGAATAGTTCTAAGCAAAGTAATTTTTGGAATATAAATACATACTTGGCTTCTGAATGTATAAGCCAGCATCCTGGGAAATATATTTTTATTGTATCAGAATTTATTTTAACCTCTGCCAACCAGAAAAAGTAAGAGGCCCTGAAATACAGCCTGAGAATTGGAATGTAGCAAAAGGAGCTATAAAGGTTAGACTCATTCATATAAATGGGAAACAACCTTTTTGTGTGTGTTTAAATTCCCAGAATCTAAATGATAAATTTAAGCCTCATGGGTACTACTGATCTGGTAAGAATCTGACCTAGTAGAGTATTCACAATGTCTTTTCTGTTTGCCTGGGCTGAGGGATTCTTGGTGTAGGTGACTGAAATTGTTAGGAAGTTCCTTGATTGAAAGAGAATCTCTCAAACCTTTCTTCAAGTACCAGCCTGTATGTTTCTGCTTTTTGTCTGGAGCGTGTGAACAGAGTGCATGTGTGTGTGAGGTAATTGGGCTTTCGCTAATGGTCCCTTTTCAGCAACCATGTATGGGTAAAGCTGTGCAGGTCTCTGCTCCTCCCTCTCTGAGCATGGAGCAGAATCTGTTCTGCTGAAGCTGCCGTTCCACTTTTCAGCTTTCTATATTTGTACAGCAACAGCAGGCACAGCCCACTGGTTAGGCCGTGTGGCTGCCCTGTGTACCCACATTGGCCCAGGGGCCTGCTCAGGGCTCAGCCAGGGCCCAGCCAGGGCTCAAAGTCTGTGTTCTTAACGTGCGTCCATCTGTCTGTGTACATTTCTGTGGAGGACTCAGGTTTTCAAGTTAAAGAGGTGACCTGTTTGTCTTTGTTGTCTTGCTTTGTCAGTTATAAATTTGAGAGAATGTTTGAGAATCTTTGAGATGGGGTGAGGAGGCAACATTTATATCATTTAACAAAATATGTTTTGGGGGGAGGTGCCAAACTGGCAAATACAGTGTCAGAAATGGTCTTTGGGTTCTCTCCTAGAAACTTAACTCATTAAAGTAGTAGTCTTTTCCCCCTCTTGTTTTATAACTGGTCACAAAGATCAAGTCTTAGGGGTAGAAATGAATCCTTTCCTGGTACAGATTTAAGCAGAAAACCCTGAGACACCCCTGCGCCCTTAAGAAATGATTTTGTGTGGTAGGGGCTAAGCCTCTTGGCCCTTTGCTGGGAAAGGAACTGTGGGAACCTACCCTGTTGGCTTTGGGCTTTGCAGTGGTCTGTGCTATGTTTGCGCTGCTTCAGAATACTTTCTAAAGTTTGGCCTCACAGAGAGGGTTTGCAGTGTGTTTTGGTGTCATGTCTATTTAAGGAATAGTAGGGGACATGACATGTAGACAGATTTCAGGCTATTTCCAAAACAGTATTGGGTTTGTTACTATATTTTTAAAAGATGCTTTCATAATTTGTTATGAGATATTCTAATTAGAAATGAATTCCTCACTCTTGGTCAACTTAAGTCTAAATTAAAGTTTGTTTATTTTATACTTGACTCCCCTCCCCCATTGCCCATGAGTCATAAGCATGCAGACTTGGGAATAGAACATGTCAGCTGAGTAGGGGATGAGAGTTCTCTGCACATATTTGTAACTGTGACTTATGAGGAGAGAAAAGGACTTTAAAAGCTAGAGAAACACATTCTCTATGCCACGTGGTTTGATCGCAAAGTTCCCTGCTACTATTTGCTGATGTATTCTGACTCTGGATCACTTAGGAATTTGTTTTGCCACTTGTCCATTTTGGCTTTGGGTGTGTGTGTGGAGGGGGCAATGGGTCGGTGTTTAGGGTCCAGGACCTGGTACTGAGCCTCTCAGGGGGTCCTGCATATCTAAGGACTTTCTATTGACTGTGATGTTAAATAGGCTTTCTCCGTCCCCTTCTTGGCAACTCCTAGTACCCATCTCATGGGTACCATCCTACTAATGTTTCTCATTTATACCATGAATTACTATATGCTCTTGGTAGGGTCTGTCACTGGGGATTAACCTCAGCGACAGCTCTACCTCAGGAAAGGGCAGTGTGGCTAGCACATCTCTGTTCTACTTTTCTTTTTATTCGTGATCTTTTAAAGAAATTTATAATTTCCCCAGTCTCATTTTATTAATCATCTTGTCAAAGAAGAAAACTTTTGGGGACCCATCCTGTTTCACCATAGGTGCCAACCTTAGAACCTGGAAGAATAATGATGGGAAACATTTACTGAGCACCTTGATGTTCCATGCACTGTTCTCAGTGCTTTCTGTATGTAAACCCTTTAATCCTCTTACACATCCTGGAAGGTGATCCTAGTACTGTAACCATTTTCCAGCTGACGATACAGGTATAGAGAAATTAAACAGTTTACCCAAAGTTGCCTGGTTAGTAAGCAGCAAAACTGGGATTAGAAAGCAGCAGTGTGACTAGAGTCTGAATGTAGGGTATATTGTAGACTGACAATAAATATGTGTCTATTTTATTAACAGAGTTGAACTATTTGGGGCTATTGAATGATGAATCAGTTTAATCCAGTTTTGTGTTAGAATTTCCTTATGAAAATGACTGACTCTGGTTTTGCAGGTCACTGTCAATGAATCCCTTTATTGATGATAAGGAACTGCAAGGCAGATAGCAAGTCCATGGGGCATCCTCCAAATTACTAGTATGCTAGTCCCAGACTATTTACTGAAAGTATTGAAAGCAGAATGTTTGCTTCCTTAACTCTTGTTCCCTGCACTGCACATCCTCACGAGATGCCCTCAAAGGGGGAGCGTAGGAAAGGAACATTGGCAAGTTTTGCCTAATCCACTAACCTTGATCTATGTGCATATAACAGGGTAACAGGAAGGTCTGCTCAAAAGAAATAATGGTGGGAGAATTATAGTAGGCTGAGTAACTTCAGTGAAGGGTAACAAAAGTGTTGTTCTATCTTAGACAATGTGGTTGGATAGCACAGAAGTTTGATTTAGACAGGGAAATAAGGATTAGTTCTCCTGAGATGTTTTAGTCTCTGTGTCTCTCTCAAATTGATGGCAGGTCATTCTTTGCCATATATGCTTTCCCTTGGATATATGCTGTCCTATGTTTTTTTGTTTGTGATGTAAGTCATGTCTTCTGAACAAGACTTAAAACTCATTAAGGACAGGGTTTGGGCCTTTTTTCGGTACCCTCTCTAGTTCTTGTTTTATAGTGGATATTCTGTCTATATGTTTTTCATTGATAAAGCTTCCATTTTATAATGAGCTTGTTTTGTGAAAATGAAGTCAAAATATTGACGAGTTTAATTTTGTGGAACGGGTTTTTTTTTTTTTTTAAGGAGTGGTTTGAAGGAGGCGACAGATCATATAAATGGGTATCTGTGACAAGATATCTGTGAGCAGTACTTTTAGGAGCATAATTCAAGAGTGATGAAAGCATAATAATTGAAGTAACTTTTTAAAAAGTGACAGTATTAATGAGATACTTAGAATTTGCCCTGGGGTTGTACATCCTTTGGGTTGAATCAAACTAGCCTGAACAGACTCCCTGACTTGCTGAAGCAAAGGTGTAATTTTTGTACTTTCTGGCATATAACCTAACCATTTCAGGAAGCATTTGCATAGGAGTCTTTTCTGATTTTGTAGGATTATGATATTAAGAACAGAAAGATTGAATGAAGTTTCCTGCTTGTCAGCAGAACAGGATAAACCTCTTGAGACAGGGCCATATGGAAGTATCCTGCTTGAGTGCCCATGTGTTTGAGGTGAGGTTGGGGCAGATGGTACAGGCAGGGTTCTCTTGGCTGCTTGGGCAGGGGTGTTGGAGATGATAGACGTTAGATGCTAGGTGTTGTGGAAAGTCTGTTGTGTGTTGTATGTATTGGGCACATCTGCCTAACGAGTGGAGTGAGCTCAATGAAAGGATGGGTTGGGTGGTGTTGAGGGGTGAGATAAGGGAAGAGGTGGGGGATGTGCTGACCTTGAAATGATACCTGCAATTTGATCTTAACCTCTGAGATTTGATCTGAGATTGGGGGGAGGGAGACAAGACACAGTGCGAGAAACAATATTCCAGATGCCTGGCTTCTTCTGTTGTCTAGAGCCTTCAAGTAAGATATTGCAGGACCGTAGGATTTTTCTGTTGAAGCTTGAAGCTGTTTTGGTCCTTTTTGAGGTACTAGGCCAAAAGCTGTATTCATAGAACTTGTTTTGACTTCTTATCTCACCCCAGCCCTATCTTCCTTACTGGAGTTCAGCTAATGGTACACTCTGCCTGGCAAGAAAGGTTGATTGAAGGAAATGTACACATAGAAATACAGCTGAGTGATTGAAAATGGCTCCAAACTTTGTAAATAGGCCAGTCTTAAGATTTGTGGTTTAAGCTTCATGAACATCAATTGAGTTGCTGGGGTAACTTCAAATGATGCAGTATAATTACCTGGCTCACATGTGGTATGCTGCTGGTTCAACTGGACAATGGCTATTTCTACACAGAAGTTTCAAGCAGAGCAGGGGAAAAAATACAAAAACAAAGTACTTGTTTTGGAACAGTATGAGTTGGGAATTTTCTTTACTTTGTCCTTCATAGTTTGAGGAGTTTTCTTCTAAAAATTTTCTATAGAATAAGTAGTATCATTTTGTAAACAATTCGGCCAGTATTCCACATTTGCAACCTTGTTAGCAGTTTTTTGTTTACCTTTCCAAAGATCTTCTGTTTGTATGCAAGGCATGCATAATTCCTTTCTAATTATAATTATATAAGTATCTTTTTATCCTTAGTAGAGGTTGGAACTGCCTTACTCTTTAGTAGCTGCAGAGTGTCCTGCTGTATTGCTATACTATAACTTATTTAACCAGCACCTAGATGATGGGCATATGTGTTTCTAGTTCTTTGCTATTCTGAATAGTGGTCTTACAAAGCCCCCCTTTGCGTACTTGTGTATATTTTTAAAACTGGAATTTCTGAATCAAAGGGCATGGGTAGTTGTCAGTACTGATAAGATACTTTAAGATCTTTAAACAATATTTAGCAAGTTATATTATCCATTGAAGAATATTATTAGTGATCAGAAAGATCTCAGTGCAATGGCAAACGACCATCCCAAACAATTAGTAGAGTGAACACATGACCTGAAATGGAAGATTTAAGAAACCTTCTTGAGATAAGCTTTGTTAATTAAACCTAGCAATCATTATTGTCAGAGAAGTAAGTTGCCTAAAATAGGCAGGAGCCAGCCCTTCCTTTAAAATTTTTTTAAATTTTATTTTTATTTTAAGTGAATTGGTGATGGTAGCTACAAGATAGATAGATATCCCTCCCTCCCTCTTATTCAAAATGTTAGTTTCTCTCTCTTTATCTGTTACTCTCAGAATGTTAGTTTCACCCATTTATGATCTCTACCAATTAGAAAAACATTTGTGGTCCTTGACTCATTAGATCTTTTACTCTTAAAACTATTCAGCCCTGGCTGGTGTGGCTCAGTGGATTGACCGTGGGCCTGTGAACCACATGATCGCGGTTTGATTCCCAGTCAGGGCACATGCCTGGGTTGCAGGCCAGTTCCCAGCGGGGAACTCGTGAGAGGCAACCATACATTGATGTTTCTCTCTTTCTCTCCTTCCCTTCCTCTCTAAAGATAAATAAATATTTAAAAAAGAAAACCTATTCAGATGGCTTTGACCATTGGTTATCATAGTCAGCTTTTAAATTCTGAATAGTTATATCTACAGTTTAATCACCACCTCAGAAAATAAAAGCAAAGTAACATTTTGAATTTCCTCTCCCAAAAAAAGCACTTTACAGATGGACTTTTTTTTTTAACCAAATAAAATGTTATGACTCCAGAAAGTTTTAAGTTTCACTGACTGGTTGTAGAGCCTAGGTCACTTAACTTGCTCTCGTCACTTTAGTTCTGAAAAGTGGGAATGAAAATGCTAAATAATCTCCTTTGAGTGCTCAGAGAAATAATTATAGTCATTCCCAGAAGGTTATGTATTATAGAAATGACTTCAGAGATATCAAGATTATAAAATAATTTTAAAAGTAACTTGACAGTGTTTCAGAAGAAAATTAGTCACATTCTGCCTACATGGTACTAACATATGGTGCAGCCCTGATGAGCTGCACAAGTGGGCTGAAATCAAAATGCAGTTGGAGAGGAGCAGTAGTGACTCACTGGATGAGACAGATTTGGCCTTATGGCAGGGCAGTGAGACTAAAGTGGAACTGGTGGCCTTAGAACATGTCAAATTTGAGCAAGCGATACGTGAATATTATGGGGAAATAGAATGAGCCCTTGAGTTTGGTGCTTTGTCTGGTGTTTCAGTCCCTGTAGGTAGGCCCTTCTGTGTCTTTAGAGCTTCCACTTCTTCTGCACAATGGGGGAGCCTTTGCTGCTGCTGACTTCTGTGCATGAGTCCCTGTGTCTTTGAGGGTAGAAACCACTAGTCAAGTATTTAACATTGATATGCCTGAACACTGGATTCAAACTAGAAAAATGCAGAGAGTTAGCAGTTCTCCCCAGAGAAAGCGGCACGTTAACTTAGCTAACATATATAAATTACTGCTGTTACATCGAGCAATGTGCTGCCCAGTTCTGACAGTGCTGCCAAGGAAACAGGAGCTAAAACAGAATGAGATTCCTACATTTCACTCCCAATACCCAATAGAGAGCTATAGGAGGAGGAGAGAGGGAATATGTATTTCACCGTGTATAATGAGCACTTTTTTTTGCCCAAATTTTTTGGGGAAAAATAAGAGTGCACACTATACGTGGGTAGTACTAATTCCCAGTTTGTCATGAGTGAGATGCGAATTATACATGGGAAATAGCACTAGAACGTGGGTGCATGTTATAGACAGGAGTGCATTATACACGGCAAAAGATGGTGCTTTGTGGGGATTTGAGAATAACTTGTTTTGAGAGTATAGGCATTTTGGAAGGAAGTAGAAAAGGAGATTTTTTTTTTCCTTTTTAAGGATTTTTCGATCCCTTTCTACCTCACCTGAGCACCTCCAAAATAGGATTCCCGTCTGGTGAGACGGTCTGCTGTTTAGGTGCGAATATAGTCGCATGCAAGGACCGTATAACAGCAGGAGATGGGATGACAGCTCAGAGAGAGGAAGGAACAAAGAGCCAACTCACTTACCCTCCTCCAACTTTACTGCTTTTTTGTAGCAATTTCAGCAGATTTCATAATTATGTTGGCTTTGTAAAATAGACGCTGTTATATTGATTGGTTGTGACATAATAGGAAGGATGCTATTGGTGCAGTCAGGCCAGTTCTGACTGATTCTTAAATACAAGCTGTTCACAAGAAAAATGTCTTTAACTGTTAAGTGAAAAAGGTAGGTTATGTAATAATATGTACAGTATGGATTTAATTTGATAATAATTATGCATATTTTAGTGTGCATGAATCCTAATATATACATAGAAAAAAGCCATGTAGGAATTAAACCAACATGTGGTTTTATGTAAAAAAATGAATAATTAGGTAAATTTTTTAATGGAGGAAGTAGAAAAATTAAAGGAATAAACAATTCACTTCTATTTTTTAAATGGGGGGCACTGCTCACAATGTTTCTTTTACCCAAATACCCACAGCTGAAAGGTGGGGAGACGTTTCTTACAAATAATTATGTGTAGTTGTTTTAATTTAAATGTTAATGTAAAATTAATTATAGTAGACAAACTAGAGAATTTCAGTTCAACAGTTGAAGGTTGGATATGTTCTGGAGAAGGGACTTGTTACTTGTTCACAAAATGGTAACATTTGAAATACGTTAGGTTGGCCAAAAAGTTCTTTTGGTATTTTTTCCTACATGGCTCTATTAGTGGCTCTTTAACTTCATTTGAAATGATTTTGTTACATTGTATTGTGACAGCTGTCATACCAACATGTATTTTAAAAAACTTTAAACTGGTGAATTTTTGTGTAGCCATTTTAATATTGAAGATGGAAGAAAATATGCGACATTCTGGCGTATTATGCTTTATTACTTCAAGAAAGGTAAAAACTCAACTGAAGTGCAGAAAATGTTTTGTGTAGTGTATGAAGGTG
Source organism: Sturnira hondurensis (assembly GCF_014824575.4). Classification (NCBI taxonomy): domain Eukaryota; kingdom Metazoa; phylum Chordata; class Mammalia; order Chiroptera; family Phyllostomidae; genus Sturnira; species Sturnira hondurensis. The sequence goes on along the minus strand of NW_028092064.1, from coordinate 1,355,799 downwards.
ACGTGACTGATTGAACGTGTCAGAAGTTGTTTGCGAAGTCTCATGCTGGAGGTTTTTTGCTGGACAACACTCCTCGGTTGGGTAGGCTACTTGAAGTTGATAGTGATCAAATCAAGATACTAATTGGAAACAATGTTATAACACGTGGGAGGTGGCTGACATGCTCAAAATATCCAAATCAATAAAGTTATTGGTGAGAAAAATGGTCTTATTTTACAAGAAAAACTAAACGGACTCTTTGGCCGACCCAGTATTTTATTAACAAAAATTTAGGAATAATATTTACACATAGTTTTTCCTAGGTGTATTCCATATGTGGATAGCAATTTAAAATCAGTTTGGAGGAAATAGGATTATGCCTTTAGATGACTTTTAGTGATAGTCTAGATTAATCTAGTCCTGTCCTCTGGTTTTATAGATGAGGGAGCTGAGGCCCAGAAAAAAGTCACTCACTCAAGATCACACAGATGGTGTCAGATTTGGCCTTTGTCTAACATACTGTCTGTTTTGTTACTTTGTAGCAGAGAGTCAAAGCACAGGCCAGGCAGGTGGGGAGCATTCTAGCAGTGGTTAGAGAATCTAATGAAAACTTGGGATTCTCTCTTCAGGAAATCATCATGTTCGTTTTCACACAGTTAAGCAGGAAAAAAATCTATATCTATATCATAGGTTTCATAGACCTACTTAACCTCCCTTTCCCCACAGCTTGTCTATGGACTTTGAAGAGATCTGAGGGTCCCAGATTGAGGATCGGATGAAAAAGGAGAGGCTTTAAAATTGTTGCCACATTGCATAACAATATTAACATGCTGAACTGGGTTAAAAATGGTTAAGGTGGTAGCCCTGGCCAGGTGGCTCGGTTGGTTGGAGTATCGTCCTGTGCACCAAAAGGTTGCAGGATTCAGTTCCTGGTCAGGACACATACCTAGGGTCCTGGGTTTGATCCGGGGATGAGGGTGGGAGAGAAGCAGCCTATTGATGTTTCTCGTCTCTCTCCCTTCCTTTCTCAATTAATAAACATATCCTTGTGTGAGGATTAAAAATAATTGGTTTAAGATGGTAAATTTTACATATTTTTTTACCATGGGCTTTTTTTTTTTTTAGGCTGGAAAAAAAATTGTTGCCACTGAAGAAAGAAAGAGCATACCAGCCAGTGGAGGAGGAGATGAGATTGAGATCTGTTTATAAACTCTTCTACTAGGGTCAGGGAGAGGACACACATAGCTGACTCAGTCTGTAAAGAGTCAGAAGCCCTAAATTTAAGCCTGAATCATGGGCATAGTAGTCACAGAGCAAGAGTCACAAGGGAAAAGGAGATTTTTGTACACCTCACAAAGCAAGTGTTAAGCTATATCCTTTCCGACCACGATAGGTCAGAACGAAGCCTGGGGCAGTTCAGGACCCAGAGTGTTCAACATAGAGTAATTTATTAGAGTGGCAATGCTCTGAGAATAATGGAACTAGAAGGGAATTTACTGTGAGCTTCAGTGTTATCTGTTTAATCCAGCTAATCACCTCCATTTTACAGAAAGCAAAACAATTGTTTTTCTGTGGTCATTTAGTCTTGGGTCCATCTGTGTTGCTGAGTGCTTTTACACATTTTATTTCATTTAATGGACTATCCTTAGAATGTTAGATTCTCCCCTGTTAGTTGTGATATGTGTGCCCAATCCTGGATTAGAATCTGATGGCAACTATTATATCTCTGCCACACGCTCCTAAGGAAGATAGGTAGATTGGCTCCCCTAGTCAAACTCTACTAGATTTTAGCACCATACCCTGGTGAAGTTTTGCTTGGATATGAGCCTGCCTAATCCGGAAAGCTTCACAGTTGATCCTTTTATCTGGCCACTTGGATTTCTAGTGTATGGGAGCTGGAGGACAAGCAGTTTTCCTAACCAGTATGCCCAGGCTTTCTTCTTATTAGATTAGAGGTTGTCAAATGTTTTTAAAAGCAGAAATGTTTTTCCCTGAACACAGAAGTCAAGCTGTTGAGGTTGAAACAGGAGGGCAAGGCATAGCCCAGCTGTTTGCCTCTCTTGGCCCTCGAGTTTAACCATAACCCTAAGTCCATTAAGTCCATATTTCCATACCGTATTCCATTAATTTGAGGATGCACACATTTATGAACCAGCCATAAAGTAGGACAAAAAGAAAGACATTGCAAGTGTTCTAAAAGGTAACAGACATTTTAAAAAACAGCATGATTTCCCCAAGTCATTTCTATCATTTGTCTTTTTCCTCTTCCAGTTAGAAGTTTGTACTGTGGCTTGATCAAATTCTGGGTATTCATCTGATTTCTTTTGAGACTTGTACTTAAGTCTTCTTTTATAGGTGAGGAAACTGACACTTAGATGTTAATTAACTTGCTCAGAGTCACAAGTCTACTGAGTAGCAGCAAGAAGTTTTCACTACCCTTAATTGTGTCTCTCATGTGACTGTTGAGACTTTGGACATTTACTTACTTAAAATTTGCATGATAAAAAAGGTCAGATTCAACTTTATGGCCTTCAGCATTTAAACAGTCTTTTCCATGGTTTGTGTACATGATCTTCCCTGTACACAATGTTTAACCTGTGTGCATCCTCAAATGTGTGCATCCTCAAATACGGAATACAGTCTACCTTTCACCTGTGGTTTGAAGTGTCTGGCTTTATATTCCGACCTCTTCGTTACCTAGATTGATGTGATCTTGAGAATTAATTAATTTGTGCCTTTTGTCATCTCTAAGGCTAGAAAAGGTATGAGGATTAAATATAAAGCATCTGAGTTACTATATGTATTGCATACAGTAAATGTTAGCTCAGAAATGCCCAGAAAATGTTAGCTCATATAATTATGACTTTGTAAATGTCTAAACATTTGTCCCCACTTTCAGGTGTTAAGATTTGCAAACTTAACAGTATTGTATTCCATTAATTCAAGAATGTACACATTTATTATCATTGATGGCATTTTAAATTCCTTGATTTGTAGTAACCTTGATTTGTAGTAATGAGATGGCTAAAGATGAAAAAATCTGCCGTTCAAAAAACCATTCATCTCAAAGCAGAATATAAAATCAGTGAATTATCTGTTGTTCTGAATTACCCGGGCCTGTTGTCATATTTCCCAGGAGACTTAGGATTAGGGTTAAACTCGAGGACCAGAAGAGGCACACAGCTGGCTCTTTCTGCCTTGCCCTCCTCCTCTGTTTCAACCTCAACAGTTTGACTTTGTGTTTAGGGGAAAACATTTCTGCTTTTAAAAACACTTGACAGCCCTGGCTGGTGTAGTTCAGTGGATTGAGCCACCGGCCTGTGAACCAAAGGATCGCGGTTCAATTCCCAGTCAGGGCACATGCCTGGGTTGCTGGCCAGTTCTCAGCAGGGGATGCGCAAGAGGCAACCATACATTGATATTTCTCTTCCTCTCTCCTTCCCTTACCCTCTAAAGATAAATAAATAAAATCTTAAAAAAATTGACAACCTCTAATCTGGATAGTTGTTCAATACTTCATTAGCTCTCTGCTTTATATCAACAAAGTTTTTCAAGGTATTGAGAGCACTTCACCAACACTTGTTAGTAAGAGTTAGTGAGTCTTAACAGAATAGTGGTTGCCAGAGGGGGAGATGTGGGAGGTGGTGCAAATGGGTAAAGGATGTCAAATAACTATTGGTGATGTATTAGAAACCAGACTTTCAGTGGTGAGCACACAACAGAGTATACAGAGAAAGTTGTTAACCAGTGTTACCTCAATTTTTTAAAAAAAGAGTTGGTGAATCTTGCTAATGAGGCCAAACATGGGTTCAGGTCTTATTTAGGTCATTGAGCATTACTGTGCCTGCTACCAGCCCCCCTGTATTTGGAGTTTGTAATTCAGTGCATACTGTGTAAGGGCTGCTGATGGAGTGCGTCATTGGCCATCTTCCTGGGAAGGAAGTGTTTTGTCATTTACTCAACATACAGGCTTCGTAGGCCAGCAGAAAACTGAGGAATGGGAAAAGTTTATTACCTTGCCCACACAAGGAAGACATGTAGATCTGAGAGCTTTTGTATCAATCCCAAGAGGTGATGTTCTTTGTTCACTCTTATACCCTTGAAGCATTGTCAAGATCATACGTAAGTTCCAAGATGTATTCCAGAGCCACATATAAATTCTTCCCAGGTGATCTTTCCTTGGGGAAATCATGAGATAGGTAGTTTGCCTTTTAGAGTCCCTGCTACTGTTTACTTGCCAAATACAATCTTAAAACTTCAAAGGAGCCCTGGCTTGGTGTGGATTGAGTGCCAGCCTGCAAACCGAAGGGTCCCTGGGAATTCCTTTCAATTCCCTGCTGGTCTGGGTCCCATGGAGGGGGTGCCCGAGAGGCAACTGATCAGTGTTTCTCTCCCTCCCTCTCTCCCTCCCTTCCCTTCTAAAAATAAATAAATACAATCTTGAAAGAAACTTCAAAGGTGGTCATATTTTGAACAATTTAATACTGCTTGCTTCCCTCAGCTGGCTTGCCCTTCATCCTTCTTTCCTTTGTTGCCTCCCTACCACCCCCCTCTCCTTTTTGGTGCTCTCTTTCCCCCTTAATACTTTTCACCTCTCTTTGGAACCTCTTTTATACCTTCCTTCATGGTGATTGAGAAAGGTAGAGGTAATGTTCATAGAAAAAGACTTTGCAGAGCTCCAAGGAGCTACAGACTTTCTCACAGAGCTTAATGCATTTTGTTTGGTTCCTCAGAAATAAAAGATGTAAAAAACCTCAAACTTCAAGCTTTTAGTTTCCATTTAGCTTTCCCCTCTTCTTAAAGCATTTCTATTTTCCTACAGACTAGGCAACAGAATGTAGGAAAAGCAAAACTGGGAAGACAAAGCTTTTAAAAGGAAAATAGCTTCTTGTGTATTAGGCTTCCCACTTCCCCCTCCAAGTGACGGCAGGCCTGTGTGGATGGCGGAAGACAGGGTGATCATTTTTTGTGTGTTCGAGTTTTCCTTTTAAAAGTCTTTGGGTAACTTAGGAGTAGGGTAATTAATATCCTATTTACCTGTTTGTTTGTTTTAAAGAATTTGTTTTTTTATCTCTTGACTGGGCATTTGGAGTGTTCCTTAGCCCCCTTAGGGCTGCTGTGTTCTCTCGGATCTAGACATGTATCCCTCACCCTTTCACACACTGGCCCTTCTTAACAACCCCAGGCTTCCCTTTTGCTCTCTGTACCCCGGAGATTCCCCAAGTATCATGCTACCTGAGTCTGGTCTCATAGGGTCACACAGCTGCAGTGTTTCTCAGCTGTTCATGCATGTTTCATGAAACACTGGGGGAGGGAAACATGACTCCCGGTCTTTTCTTTGCCCTTTCCGCTTTCCAAAATAAAACTAACAAGTAGAAAGGTAACTTGCTCTTTACCCTCCAAGGTAACCACCACTACTTCACTGCTGTCTGAATAAAAGCTTGTACCTCCTAGGTGATGGTTAACATTTCTCAAGACAGACCGACCATAGGCTTTTTGGGGTTAGAATCCTTCATGCAGAATGTTTTAGTAACTAAATCCTCAAAGTGTGGTCCCCACTGTAAATGGTAATATTACAGGATTGTATAATATGATATTGTGAATTCAGTAAATGTAAATTCCTGTTTCTTAACAACTTTTGATGTTATAGACAGGTCCAAGTAAATGCATCTGTAAGGTTTTTTGTTAGAATAGTGTTTGCCTTCAAGTGATTGCTTTTTGCAAGCATCACTACTTCAGCAAAACTGAAAAGCAATTTGGTCCGTATGAGAAGTCAAATTAAGTACTTAAGCACCGATTTTATGCCTGTCAAGTAACATCTTTGTCTTCAGGGAGGATAGGTAGAGTGTAGTATCTCACAGTTCTGATTCTGGCTTTGACTTTCAGGGTTCTTTCACGCTTTCCAATGTAGAGCTCATTCTTGGTGACTTTGAGCCGTTCTCTTCGTGTAGCTGAAGGAGTTGGGGATGACGTTTGTAAGGATTTGGGCAGCTTTACAGAATCAATCTTTAGTCGCAAGATGGTTTGATAATGTTTAAAAATAAAACAAATTGGTTTTGTGGTTCCTCTCTTTGCTTTTACCTTCAATTAACTTCCTTATCTTTTGATTTTTAAAAAAATTTTTTTGGTTTCAGTGGTTTGCCACCACCCTGCTTTTACAGGGCCAGCTAGATACATTTACAGAGGCAGGAACTTGGTTGCCTTTGAAGAGTTTTATGCCTGGCACCTATTCAGGAAGGTTGCTTTGGGGAATACAGAGTGGCCTCTCCACATTAATAGCATGGTCCTTAATTGCAAAAAGAATTATGCAGTTTTTAGGTTTATTGTAGTTTCCCATCCAAGAGCAGACATTAAAAATGATTGTTTTGGTGACTTACATTGAAATTCAACCTTGTAAATCCTAATTATTGTTTTACAATTCATAGTGACATTTTGGGGCAAGCCTCTGTTAAATCTTTTGGTACTTTAATTCCCTATTTTTAAGTTGATGGAGTTTTAAAATTAGCTTTAAGATGTTAAATGCAATTTATCTTTAAGGTATTGTAAACTTTAAAAATGGGAGAGGGAGGGGTTCTGTTAAAAAATTATCACTAGCCATGGTGACAAAGAGGGCTTTTCTTTGGAAAGAAGATTACATATCTGGAATTATGAGAAGTGTAGGCATGGCCCACTTATTTTTCTTTCCTTGGTTTTTTAGAGTGAAGACATAGTCCAGAGAGGGAGGTGTAAAGCTACAGGTACGGGCTAACTGCTGGATGGGTATGCTCCATGGGCATCTTTTGAAGCTTCTTGCATGAGGCCTGTTGTGCATATATGAAAAAAATTGCCTTCAGAAAGATGATGGCTTTTTTCTAATAAATGGGATATAATTTTTGTTCCTAGGAAGCTAGAAATATCTTCCAGCTGTTTCTCAACTCTCTCCTTAGGTAAACTTTTCCAAGGCAGGTTTATCTCCCAATTGAACTAGCTGATCACTAGTTCTAATAGCTGGGGGGGGCGGGGGGGCAAGAGGGGGAGGAGGGAAGGGAGGGAAAGAGGGGTGAGAGGAGCAGTACTTCACACATAACTACCCAGCTAACTTTCTTTCCTATTCCGATTAAAAACTGGGAGACCAGATAAACTAGAATGAGGGTGAAGACAGGGCTTAATGGTTTTTACACAGATGATGTTGCCCTCCTGGAATCAGGATTTGTCCAGCATGCTGATTTTTTAAATCAGCACTGGAGTTTAAATACAGAATTATACTCAAGATCCAGAACTAGTTTGGTATCTGAAAATGTGACCTGATTTGAAGAGTGGTCCCAATTTGACTGGGCAGTTTATTAGGTTAAGTTTAGTCCCAGACACTTCAAGAGAGTCTCTGAGATTACATTTTGACCTAAAGGGCTAAGCAGGGAAGAGGTCTTTTCTGTTGGTCCTTACCTTTTCACTGATTGGGGGAGGAGACAGCTGTGATTAAGAATGGGGGAGGAAATGGAAAAACCTTTTAGAATTTTAAAAAAGGCATTACTTTTCCTCCTTTTCATCTTGTCATGTCCTCTCAGTATACCATGTATGATAATTTTACAGGCAGACTAACTTGCATAGAACAATCACTAAACTCAATGCTTTTTGTCTTGCAGTGATTTTAGATTTGAAATAAAATAAATTACCTACAATATTTTTTAAAGAATTTTTAAAAAGAATTTATGTATTGGTTTTTAGAGAGAGGGAGAGAAACATCAATGTGTGGTTGCTTCTTGTGTGCTCCCTACTGGGGACCTGGCCTGCAATGCAGGCATGAGCCCTTAACAGGAATCAAATCAGCGATCCTTTGCTTCCAAGCTGGTGCTTAATCCACTGAGCCACACCAGCCAGGGCTACAATATTTTTTATTCTTTCCTTTAAAACTCCCCTTAGATATTTTTTCATTGCCTAGACTCCTACTGGAAACTCACAAAATTTTCTGGCTTGCTTTAAATTATACTCGTCACATTTTTGCAAAAAAAAACCCAACTCCTACAAAGTGAGATATCAGGGAGATCATTACCAATTTAGGTCAGTGTATTTTTGCAGGTGCAAGGCACTGGATTGGGAATTCTAGGAGACCCACTAATTATAGTAGAAGTACTCAAATTATGAAGTGGAATTTAAGTCCATAAAGGGTTTAAGCTAAATTAAATTATTCTGGTTGGTTATTTTCAAGTTGTGTCAATTACTTCTTTTCTACCTTACATCATCCACCTGTCAGAAGCTGGGGCCTGGGTGAACATACAGCTCCCTTACCTGTCCGAGGTTATGACTTACTTAGATTTTCACTTTTCCTTATATAGACAGCTGGTGATTTTTAATGACACAGAGTTTCTTTTATAATTTAGTTGCAGGCTCTAATTTTCTCTTAAGTTCATCTAATTAGACCTCACATTTTACCTTTTAAAACAAACATTTAGATTATCTGGGTGGAGGTATAAAACCACTTTACCTGTTATTGTTGAACTCCCTAGTTACATCAAGATAGCCACATACCAGTCGGGTTGTTGTTTTTATTTCCTTGCTTAACTGTGCTTGTCTTTGCTCTTTCATTTTTGACAAAACAAAGGCTGTGATTTCTAGCATTTCTCTCTCTTAATTCAGTTTTTAAATTGCTTATACCAGGGGTGTCAAATTCATTTTCACCAGGGGCCGCATCAGCCTAGCAGTTGCCTTCAAGGGGCTGAATGTAATTTCAACTCCTTAACAGTTAAGGTTTAGTTGCATTTATACAGTCCTAAAATTATTTCAGGCTTTTGAAGGCAACCATGAGGCTGATGTGGCCCCCAGTGAAAATGAGTTTGACGCTCCTGGCTTATGCTATTTAGATATTCTAAATGCAGGGTGTGCTATTTTTGACGGTTCCCCTTATCTACTATCATTTTTTTGTGGTTTGGGTTCTTAATGTTATAGCAGACTGATTACATCTTCCTGCTTTGATATAATCATGCTTTGAATTACGGCCCTTAGAAAAGAAAGTATAGAATATTCACAGCAAAGAAAACCGACACAGACAACCAAAGAAAGAAAAGGGACCCACGAATATAAATTCATAATGAGGACAAGCGGTAAAAAAGGGCTGAGGGAAAGTTAAGGCTTTCTTTTGCAGTGAGCCTTTGGTTATAATCCTTCTTGTCAACTCTCTATTTCTAATGCATCCTTTATGGGGAAAGCCTGGAGTGTGTTTCTGATATAGAAATTAAAAACAATTTATGAGCATTTTTTGTGAATAACTTTTAATCCTACTTTTTTATTTTAACACCTGCATTTGTATACCCATAATTGTTTTTGTCATCATTTAACTTTGTAACCCTTTTCTAAAATTGAGTGACTTGTGATTGATTTCTGCATTTTATACCCCCCCCCATAAGCATGTTGGATTTAATTATACTGAGATAAGTCTCGTGACCTGCCTGAAGAAAAGCGTTCTCCTTCATCTAATAACATTTCCATCTTGTAGGTTTTTTAAAGTAGTGTTGCTTTATATATTGTGAAATGAATTTTAAAACATTACTCAGAATAAGTACTTCCCACATTTGGCTTGGTGAAAATTACTATCAGGAGTGCACATCGTTTCATACTCTGAGCAGTGCCAGGCTACCCAATGAAGTCTGCCACATTTAAGTACTCCCTTATTATAGATGTGATTCTCATTGAAATAGAGATGTAATTAAAAGCCATGTATTTTTCCTGAATAATTAAAGCATAACAATAACTAGTGGGAACTTTTTAAAAAACTGTTTATTTCTTTTCAAAGGAATTCTTGAACTAAAAAAATCTAATTCAGTTATTTGACTTCACAAATTTACTCCTTGATCCAGGTATCTTTCAATAGGAGGAGGCATGTGACCAGCTCCAGTGCACACAGGAGAAACTAGGACAAACCTACCAGTTACTTAACCAGTCCCAGCTTTGGTTATCATCCTCTGACTGTCTGGCAGAATCGGAGCTTGGTGAACTGTGTATCGAGTTGCACAGTCTCCTCTCACTTGCAACTTGTTTTTGCTTCCTTCCTAGTAGGGTGAAAGAGTGCTCTTGCCACTTCTGCCTCTGAAGCAGTAGATCAAATGAGGCAAGGTCTCTGACAAAATAGAAAAGGAGTTCACTGCAGTTACAGTTTTAAATTTTGGATGGTCAGTTTCTGCCTTCCTCGGTCAAATGCAGGACAGATGTCAGCCATGTTTACACAGACTAGAACATTTAGGCTTTTATACCATGATGTGCTGCCTTTCGGTTTTTGTTTTGTTTTGTTTTGTTTTGTTGTTTTGTTTTTTGTTTTTTAATAAGTCCACACATTTAGGAGTTCATTCATTTACCTCTTTACAGGCTGAACATAACTTCTTTTTTCAAAGTTCCCTGTGTTGTTAGCTGAACTTGAGTGAAGTGAAATTATTGAGGTAAGGCAACCCTAATGATAAATGTGGAAAGAAGGGCTGTGAAATTTGGGAGCCTTCAGAGATGCAGTTTTAGAGTCATCGCCTAAATATTGAAATGCCACCATTTGTTGTTGGGAGGGATGTGGAGCTAAATTGAGAACGGGAGCACCACATCTGCCTTGACTGCTAAGTATATCCATCTCTGCTGCTCACCCACAATAGAAGTCTTATGTCTGCATTCATTAATCCTGGTGTTAGCGAGTTTAAAGGAGGACAGCGAATGAAGAGGCTTAGTCTACACTTCTCTGCCCTTCTTTACCGGTTTGAGTGTTTGTCCCTAGCAGGCCATGGTTCTTTTTCATTATTAGAAAGGTCAAACAACTGAAAAGACATTATTTCCTGGTACTCTGTCATGAGGCAGAATGGTGCAATGCCATTTTCATTTTACCTTTTTTAATTCTCTGGCAAATTAAGGTTCAGAGTTAGTAAAGAAGGTCTGCCTTGTACCACCTAAAGAATGTCACTGAAGCAGCAGTTTTTAAAGTTCTTCATTCCTTTTTTTATTCCCAGTCTTTTTTTTTAAGATTATTTATCTTTAGAGGGGCAGGGAAGGCGAGAGGGAGAGAAATATCGATGTATGGTTGCCTCTTGTGCATCCCCTGCTGGGAACCTGCAACCCAGGCATGTGCCCTGACTGGGAATCGAACTGCCATTTTTTGGTTCACAGGCCCACACTCAATCCACTGAGCTATACCAGCCAGGGCAAAGTTTTTCATTCTGATCAGGGAGCATACTCTGCTGTCAATACATCAAGAAAGTAGTCTGGTACAAGTAGTGGTATTGAGCATTAAGTTTCTGGTGGCCAGTTTTTCAACCATTCTCTGGCCTGCTTCTGGTGGTCTGAACCAGTGGTCCTTCTTTTCCACTATTCTGAGGTTACTTTGTATCCAAGCACTGTGCTCATTGCTGTCTTTGGCACATGGAAACTAAGTTCCGACCAAAGCTAATAACCTAGTTCTTCTTTTCCTCCCCGCCCAAATTTTACTTACTTATTTTCAGGGGGAGGAGAGGGAGGAAGAGGGAGAGAAACATTGATGTATATGAGATCCATTGATTGGTTGCCTCAGGTCCCCAACTGGGGACCTGACCTGCAACCCAGGTATGTGCCCTGACTGGGTATTGAACCGGCAACCCTTTGGTTTGCAGGCCAGCGCTCAGTCCACTGAGCCGTATCAGCCAGGGCTCAGTTCTTTTCAAAAACATTTTCTGTCCTAGCTGGTGTAGCTCAGTGGATTGAGTGCTGGCCTGAGAACCAAAAGGTCGCTGATTTGATTCCCAGTCAGGGCACATGCCTGGGTTGTGGGCCAGGTCCCCAGTAGGGAGCACACAAGAGGCAACTACACATTGATGTTTCTCTCCCTTTCTCCCTCCCTCCCCCTCTCTCTAAAAACATAAATAAATAAAATCTTTAAAAGACATTTTCAGACCATGAAAGGTAAGAAGGTGAGTTTTCCCCACCCCCTTCAGGTAGTATCAGATTTGGGGCATCCTCAAAAACTGATTTGCAAGGAAAGGAGTTTGGAAAATGTGAAACAAGTTTGTGTTTCTTCTGCTCTGTTAGCCACTGCTATCTTTATGGATTTGACACTCTATTTATCTGACAGTGCACATAGTACTGCTTCGCCAGGGAAAATCACACAAAACAAGCCTGGCGCATCAGCACTTTCATTGTGTGCCGGGCTGAGCCTCCCCTCACATGGTCACATCCCCCTTTTAATCCATTATTCCCATTCCCTTCCCCAGTCCTGCCTGTGTTTGTGGCACTTATTGCTGGTTTCCCTGAGCTCCTGTTTCCACTTTGTGTTTTTTGTGGGGCCCAGGAAGCTAAAGCTGTGTGTATTTGTGGATCAGACAAGTGCAGCAAGTTAATATCATTGACTTCTGAAGGGGAGAGTGAGGTGATGGCTGCGTTTAAGTTGGATTTCCTTCCAGAAATGATGGTGGATCATTGCTCTTTGAATTCCAGTCCCGTGTAAGTATTTTTGTTGTCTAATTTTTTATCATAAGCAGAGGAACTGGGTTGTTTTCTTTGTTATTTAATGAAACTGGTCCCTTTCCTTAAAAGAAGAAAAAATTGGGTGAGGGAGCCGAAATCCACACTATTGTTGTTTTCTAGTAGTGTTATTCTGTCTTATTACTCCTGATTTCTCTCTTCAAGGCTACAATGAAGTTCTGTACATGAGAGGGTACATTTGCTACATGACCAGCAACATCACCTCAAGTATGCTAGCTCTTCTCCCTTCAAGCTATAGTGCTTTTCCATATGATAGGTTCCAAGGTATTTTTTTAACTATAGTTTTATTACTCTGGGTTGGGTATATAATTCAAATGATCTTTAGGGAAGTTACTTATTTTTAATGATCAAATTCTTAGACTCATTACAGAGAAGACTGGTTAACTCATATCACAGAGGGTATATTTAGTAGTATATGCAGAATGCTATATTGGCATCTAAACTATAATTCTGGATTTTAATTTTTCCATCGAACTAACTGAAAATGCAACATGGTACATGATTTGGGAGATATCAGATGCCCCTTTCCCCAAATTAGACCAATCTTGATTGACAGTTTGCCCAAATAAATTTTGAACATGGGGGTGAGAAGCCTCATCACTTTGCAGTACTGTTCAAGAAGTGATGCTGTCATTGCATAGAACTAGACCGCTAACCTGCCTCCAAGTTACAGCTACAGGGAACCTGAATTCTGGGTTTTGTGGAGCATACATTTCTAACTCCTGATTTCTGTTATTTTACCCAGGCTTCAGAGTATCTGGGAACCTCAAATAAGTGAGTCTTAGGTTATTCAAAGCCAAGAGTATTAAATGGTAGAACATTCCCTAGATAACAGATGGTAGTTGCAAGTCTTTGAGTCTAGACTGCCACGTGTGAATCAGGCTACCCTGGGATTGGTGCAGCAGTGTGGACGATAGCAGGTTCTGAACAGCTCTTCATGGACCAGTGCAGTGGCCCTCAAAGTGGCCCGGCTTGTTTGTTTGAAGTAGACCCTATGCTTTCCCTCTAGTCTCCAAAATAATAGTAATGTAGGTGTCTTTTTATGAGAGTTCTTGACTGCTGAAATTCTATTTCAGCAGCAGATAACAGGTGAAATTATAATGAATGCTATCATAAAGACTTACTACATAATAAAAATTGTTCCCGTGCACCAAATATATGATCCCTAGAAATAGGACTTTGTGGCTCAAATTATCTTTCATTGTAACACTTTGTATGCTTTGCCATGGCCTATTGTTCAGCCCTTAGATACAGCATTTTCCATTTCCTCAGTCTTATTTTCTCATCTTTTTAAAAAAGATTTTATTTCTTTATTTTTAGAGAGAGGGGAAGGAAAGGAGAAAGAGAGAAACATCAATGTGTGGTTGCCTATCACATGGCCCCCACTGGGGACCTGGCCAAGGCAACCCAGGCGTGTGACCTGACTGGGAATTGAGCTGGCAACCCTTTGGTTCACAGCCCGCCCTCAATCCACTGAGCTATACCAGCCAGGCCTATTTTCTCATCTTTTAAGAGGTTGGACTGATACAGCCATCTCCTGAAGTCTGGACCATGGAACACTGCATGGAAGTTACCTGGAGCATAAAAATGTAGATTCCTGGGCCCATGATCAGATGTTCCTATGCTGGAATAGGACCTAAGAATCTGTTTTTAGTAATGTTCCATGTAGTTTTAATGCACACTAGAGTTTGATAACTAATGGACTGAAAATAGGTCATTCTGAATAGAGGTAATCAGGGAGTAGACTGTTACATCATTTCCCCCCAAGTGCATTGGCATCTGTTTTAGTCATCCAGCTTCATAAAAGCTTTTTGAGGTTAATTGGGCATGGGCTATTGCCCCTATTTTACAGATGAGAAACTCAGTTGAGAGGGTCTAGAACTGACTTGCCAGAGGAGAGTTGCTGTCAACCTTGGGTCTACAATGCAAGTTTAATGATAGACTCTTTATTTTTGCCCCGGTAGACTAGGCCTCAGGTGTCTTTGAGCAGAGTTACCCATCAGTTCTCATTATTGTAAGTCCTCAGGCCCAAGCAGATACTGTATGCCAAAATATGCACCACAGAGTTAAGGAGAAGAACATCTGGAGAATGGTGTGTACTTGCCATCTTTTTATTGGATTCTAAGCTCTTTACGCTTGTGCTGCTTTAGCAGGAGGCTTGACCTCGGTGGTTTTGTCTCTGAAGTGATACTGCCTGGGCATGTGATCTAGCAGTGTATCTTATTTCAAAATTTCTCACAACAGAATTTGTGGAGGAGCCCGGGGACCTGACCCCTGGTTCCTGTTCTCACTCGTAACGGTGTCCTTGCTTCTACTTTGACCACTCTTCAGCTTGCACTGGCTTCTCTTCCTTGGCTTGCACCATAAGACATAGGTGTTCTCTGAGGGTTGTATCTTAGAGGTCTTTTTTTTTCCTGCTCTCCTATTGCTTAGGGAGCATTAATGTGCTTTTCTGATTCTCAGCGCTCTGTATGTATCCCGTAAGTGTACCCTGAACTGTATGATGTTGTTTTAAAAACTATTCATTGAGCATCTCCATGTGAAGCCTTCCCTGTGCAAAAACAATTCCTCATATAGTCTGTGCTCAAATCCAAGAATGAGTCCTCCTCCACCTCATATCCTTGATGGAGCGATCTCCAAGTTTAGTGGATTTGCACCACCCCCCGCCCCATATTTCTCAGCGTTGCTTAAGACTAGTTCTTTTTTTTTTAAGACTAGTTGTTAATCTCAGAGTTAGTTTTTACGAGAGATTCCTGATCTTCATATTTTGTCACTTTATTTCACCCTATTACCAGATGTCTTTTAAAAGACAAGATCTTGGAATACAGTCCAACAACCCTTCCAGTATGACATGGAAAGCCCCTCACTGGTTCTCTCCAACCTATCCCTTTATTTGCATCAATTTTCTGATACACATATTTTCTCTCTTTTCCTAATTTAAATGTTTTTATACTCATTTAACTCTCTCAAGTGCTTTTTCTCTACCTGTGTAATGTTATTTCAGTATTCTTTCCTGAGTCCTTACCGTCTCCTCCTCATCCTTTGGGCTTTCATAGCTCCATGCTATGTAGCACTTTTCCCAGCTGCTTAGTCTGTTCGGCTTACATTCTTGTACCCTGCTCCCGCTCCTTCAAATAAAATAAGCTGTATTCGCCACTTTTTCCCCACAGAACTTTTATTCATTTGTTAAAGCATTTGTTGGGTATTATAGTTGCAACCTTCCACTTGTTCAGGACCACTTCCTCCAGGGCAGAAATTGTTCAGTCCCCCTTCAATAGACCCTTACAGTGTGTAGTGCCTGCACATTGTAGGAGGCTGGAAAATGCAGTTGAACGAATGATAAGTCCTCTGGGATTTTTTAATAATTAGAGATGATTACAGAGATAAGTGCTCTGGACATTATCTCCATACCTTGGAGAAGGTCAAAAACCTTCACAAGCAGATTGTTAGCTATTTTATTGAGGGGTGACTTAAAAACCTTTACTGATAGCTTTTTCCAACTTTACTGATAGCTTTTTCCAACTAACAGTGGAAGAGCTTCCTTTATCCAAATGAAAATTACTTCCTTCCAGCGTAGACACATTCTGTTTTTTTCTCACCAGAGAACAGCTGGTAAGTCTCAGGCCAGGGCCCTTTTCCCTCTGATGTTCCTCTGTGCCGCTTTTTCCATAGCACAGTATGTGAGCCAGCAGGACCTGTCGGCTGGGTGGGGGCTGGGGTTTGGGATGCAAAAAAGTATTTATGCCTGCTGAGGAGTGGAGCGATTGGTAAGTATCTGGAATTTTCGGTTTATAAATGAACGAATAGCAGTCAACAGGTCATGAAAAGAGAGGGAGGAAATGAATAATGAAAGGGTTTAGAAATGATTTTTAAACACATGTGAAAGCAGTCTTTAAGGGTATTTTCGTAAGGACTCTTGTGGACTGGGCTATAATGTAATCAGGAACTCCACAGTTGGAAGACCTGAAACCTCTTTCCAACTCTGGAAACACGTTCTCTCCATATATGCTGCTGCTTCTACTCTTCACCTACCTTAAAACTTCGAGGGTACAGCGTGGCTTTCTTTGCCTCGCCCCTGCCCTTCTAGTTTGTCTTCTGATTCCTTACTCCATTTCTCTGTCTCTGTCTGTCTTTCATTGAGATACAATTCACATAACAAGATTTATCCTTTCAAACTGCATGATTCACTGATTTTTACTATATCTACAACTATCACCACTAATTGCAGAATATTGTCTTTCTTTTTTAAGAAAATTTTAAGAAATAATTTGAGAGAAAAAAACACATTGTTATTTGTTACTCCACTAATTTGTGCATTCATTGGTTGCTTCTTTGTACCCTGACCAGATATCGAACCCACAATATTGGTGTATCACTGGTGTCGCTCTAACCAACTGAGTTCCCTGGCCAGGGCCCACAACATTTTCCTCACCCTAAAAAAAAACCTGTACTCATTAGCAGTCATTCCTCCCTTCTCTCCTACCTCCAATTCCCATTCCCTAGGCAGCCACTTGCCTACTCTCTGTCTCTGTAGTTTGGCCTATTCTGGATATTTCACGTAAATGGAATCACACAATATGTAGCCTTTTGTGATTAGCTTCTTTCATTCAGCATGTTTTAAACTTCATCTATATTGTAGCATGACCCCTGTTATCTCTTGCCACTTGTCTTTTTATCTTGTCAACTTAACTCACACTATCTCTAGTTGAACCATTTCCATTTCTGACTTCACCACTGTTTCTGTTCACCAATTCAAGATTCTTTGGAGCATTGCTGTGCAATAGAGCTTCCTGTGTTGATTAAAAATGACCTCTCTGCTGTCCTGTGCAGTAGCCATTAGTCACAGGTGGCTAGTGGCTGTTGTCTTGCTCAGTGCATCTGTAGAGGAACTTGATTGGTCAGGCCTATCTTTCTGTTTTAAGCATAGTGGCCATGGTCTTAGGTTTCTGGCCAGCCAGTGGATCAGATTAAGGACGCACCCCCCCCCCCATGTCTAATCAGCTGGGGGATGGGAAAGAAGTGAGACCGAACATCAACTCTGTTCCCTGATAGGAGAAAGAGGAGAGTTTATCTTTAGGAATTTTGAACAGATACATGCTTTGAAAATAAAACTCTTTGTTTTCCCTTCCCTATTTCTCTTCCAAGTTGGTTCTCTGTTCTGTTTTCCTATAGCATCTTCCATGAAGAATCAGGTAGACAAGGCAGCCTCTGGTCCTGATTTCTAGGTTTTTCATTTTTAATGATTTGCCAGTTGCTGCCATTATTGCTTCTGCTGTCAGAAGCAGAACGTGGAAAGAGGTGGATTAGTGCCATGCCTCTTTCCTAAAACACTTGCTGCCTTTCTATCTCCCTTCTTCCCTCACCACTGCAGACCATGCTTTTCCTTTCAGTCATCTTATTCCCAGTTCAGTACTTTCACAGAAGATAAGAATTTTATAGACTTGCCTTTTGGAAATCACAGGTACACCATAGACAGTTCTCCAGGGGCTGTTGAATTCATTGGCTCTTGTGTAGGTGTATTAAATGCACCTAACCCCAGCCCTCGCTGGTGTGGCTCTGTGGATTGAGTACTGGCCTGCAAACCGAAAGTCACAGGTTCAATTCCCAGTTGGGGCACATGGCATGTCACACTAGGTTTCTTGTCCTAGGTGACTTATATGCATATGCAGTGGTTACTTTTAACTAAGGACAATATACACATTGGAAGTATGTGTGAAAGGTTGAGGATGAAGGAACATTCATTTTTGCTCATCTCTTTAGACACAATAACCTGAAATTTGTGGCTGCTTGCTATATATACATAGGTATACATGGTTGCTTCTCCCTTTTTTGGGTTATCTCTAGCTGATGTTGTTACTTTTATTTCTAACTCTGTCTTCATGTGCTCCAGTGAAATGCTTTTCTTATTCACTGGTGTATACAACATCTAACACAGTGCCTGGCCTGTGTAAGGAAGTGCCCAGCATTTACTGGAGGAAGGAACAAGCCAGTGCATAATTGCTGTTGCATGGTACCCACAGCATCTTGAGCCTGGCCTGATGATTTGCCGTGCTGTAGAAGTGCTCCTCAAACTGATGGAGGACTGTGTCCTGTCTCCCTCCTTCCGACTTGTAAAATACCGTAGAAACAGTTGAGTAGAAAATAAAGTGTAAATTTGCATTTCGTGTATTATTATTATTATTATTATTATTATTATTATTATTAGATTGAGCATTTACAAAATTACCCGGTCCAGTTGTTATAAAAGTTTCTAAAGAGTGAAGTTTGAAGATTGCCTCTGGTCCTTGGGCACTTTGGGCAGCAGTGCTCTTGGGATTCTTCTGATGAACTGGTGTGGGGGTGTTGCTCGCAGAGTAGGTGGAAGGAAGACATGGAGAAGGATTCAGAAAGTAAAGAGAGAAAGAAGGGAGTTTGTCTCTTATGTTGTGTCTTCACTGCGCTTTTGGATAAACCACCGTCCACATGTGTTGTCTGTGTTTACAGTGATGTAGAAAGTTTAGAAGTAGCACACAAATGCAGGCAGAAGGGAGGAGCTGAAAGCAGTTGCCTGCAATGTGTAATACAAGTTAATGAAACCCTAACTCTTCCCGAAAACAGCTGTCAGCTTCTTTATCATCAAAACATATTCTGAGCACCACTGGGGATTTATGTTAACTCTCCCTAGAATAGAAATATAGTTAAACACTAGCAACATTTTAAATACTTTATTTCTTTTTTAGAGGGGGAGGGAGGGAGAAAGAGAGGAAGAAAAATACTGATCGGTTGCCATGCCCCCAACTGGGGGCTTCACCCACAACCCAGAGGTGTGCCCTGACTGGGAATCGAACCTGCAACCTCTGGGTTCACGGGCCAGTGCTCAGTCCACTGAGCCACACCAGCCAGGGTAAGATTAGCAACATTTTAATAAAATATTAAACTTGATAATTAAAGTTGTTGGGAGCAGGTTATAGGGAGTGACATTCATTGTTTCACTGGTCATAGTGCATCTTAAAATTTATTTCATTTTTTAAAATTAAGTTTATTGAGGTGACAGTGGTCAAGATTATATAGGTTTCTAGTGCAGATTTCTGTGGTGCATGATCTTTATATTGCATTGTGTGCCCACCACCCAAAGTCCCATCATCTTCTGTCACCATGTATTTGGCTTCCTTTTTACCCTTTATGGTAAGCAGGTTAATCCTGTGACAGTCAAGTAATCATAAGAGATAAGAGAGGCTCTTTAATTTGTGCTGTTTATCTTTTGCATAGCATTAGTTTTTATCAGTTAGTTGCTTAATAGGGGAATAGTTGAGAATGAGAACAAGAAATTTCTCCCATCCCATCCCACCCCACACTGAGTGCTTACATTGAACCAGGTGTGACTACAAGAATGAATAGGGAATAAAACAGTTTCTGCATTCAAGGAGCTCTAGACTAAAGCTAGAGTATGGGAAACCTTTACAGGCATACTGACGCAGAGTTGGTCTGTATTAACAGCTTTTGATAATAAGTTAATGGCAGGTTAATGAGAATAGTCATTGTGGATGTTCAGTCATAAGAGATTTAGGAATTAAAAGACAGAGGTTGAGCTTCTTTCCTAGATTCATCATTCTCAAGGATCTTCAAATACTATTCAAAAAATAACAGTGGTGTAAAAAGTGTTGTTTTTCCTTTAGTGAAAACTACCATTTTATTTAGGATTGAATATTAAAACATGGCAAATTTGAATATGATGATGTGGTTCTGGGTGAAGCAGCAAACACTAATAGAAAAGTTAATTATGCTGGCTCTTTGAAATTTAAGTTGTTACCAGTATATGGTAAGATCTGGAAACTCTGTAGAGGAGGCCTCTGGTCTGTTTTGGACAGTAGAAATATTTGCAGTGCAAGAATCCCCCTGGGTTCTCAGCGGTTGCAGTGGTAGCGGTGAAGGTATTCAAGTATGAGCATTACACGTTTGGTGTGATAGGATTGGAGGAATTTGTTTGTGTTGTAATAGTTGCAGTTGGTAAGGGAATTAACTGGTAAAGTTGGAAAAGTAGCATTAAATTGGGTAACTGAGAAACAATAAAAACTTAGAATGATGACATCATTGCTCATGTTTATATAGTATTTTGTAGAGTTGAGGAGGCAAAGTTTTGTTTTGGTCTAGAGCCCAGCTCAAAGAACACCAGGATTAGCACGTGAGACAGCCACGTTCAAAGACCGACATTCTAGTCAGTCCTTAGCTTAGGCCTTGGCAATCAAGTGCTTCTGTTCTAATGGCTACTGAAAGAAAACTTTTTGCCTATCATTGTATTCATTAAGAGTCCTGAATCTTTTCATAATCAGTAATCTTTTGTGATTTTTATGTGTGTTTAAAATTATTAAACTTTGCTTTAGGAACTTCACCTCTTAAGTTCTGAGAATTTTCATGCTGGATAAGGAATAAGTGACACTCAGTTTCTTAATTAAAACCCAGGATGTTCTCATCAGAATGGTGACTTTAGTTGGGGATCTAATTCTAATGCAGGGGTGGGGTGGCCATGGTGAGAGAGGACAAGGGAATTCTGGTAAATTGAATGGAAGTAAAGGAAGTAGAATCTTTTCCCCTTACTTTCTCAGAGAGTAGTTGAGATCTTTAAAGCAAAGAAAACTCCCTCTGGAAAGCAACGTAAATACATAATATTAGTTTCATTTTATCTGATGCAGCTCAAAGAAAATGAACGGCACCCTGGACCACCCAGACCAACCGGATCTTGATGCTATTAAGATGTTCGTGGGCCAGGTCCCGAGGACTTGGTCCGAGAAGGACTTGAGGGAACTCTTTGAACAGTATGGTGCTGTCTATGAAATCAACGTCCTAAGGGATAGGAGCCAAAACCCTCCTCAGAGCAAAGGTGAGGGCTTGGGTTTTACATGTGATATTTGTCATATGCATGCTGTCTCACTGCTAGAATGTTCCTCTGATCATATGGGGGGAGGGGGAGTCTTATTTTATAGTAGTTTTATATTCCAGTTCATACATGTTTTGTAGCTTAAAAATAAGAAGTTAAGGTGACTTCATGAGGACGATTTGTAAGTTGGATCTTGGGTTGTCCTTTGTGAGAGCTCTAAATTCAACAGATAGACTCATGTGAGTGTCTCATTTGATCTTGGGAATGAATGGACTAACAAAAATTAAGTTTAAACCAACCACATAAGGTTTTCTTTAGTTGACTAAGGTAAGCTGGAAGAAAAAGATTGTCATGTAGCCATGCATTTCTGTTAAGAGTATATAGAGGCCTTGCAGCATGACTTAGCAAGTGGGAGGGGCTTGTTTGTAGATGACCTGTTTGCTATGGCCTATAAAATGAACAGGAGAAGAAAGGCTGAGCTGCTGCCAGAAATACCCAGCAGAGTGGAAGTTTCACAGGATTGATGGTAGATGAGGCATTAGCTTTGCCCTGACACACACAGACATACTCTTATTTTTCCAAGAGACAAATTCAGAGTAATTTTCTGCGAAAGCTGTTCTACAGTGCAAATGTGAACAAGTATGACTGTCATGTTTGAAACCAGTTTCAATAACAGGATCTAGAACCATAAATTATTTTCTCTTTCTAGCATAGTTAACCCAAAAAGTTAAGTATTGTACTGTTTTTAAATGACTGTCAATATAATGTGCAATAATTTAAAATCTTAATTGCACAGTGATTTTGAAAGAACTATATGTCATATTTCATGGACTATGGACACAGGATTTACAAGATACACCTCCTCCCTCCCATCCCCAACAAAGATACAAAAAACAAAACTACAGATCTCAGTCAGCACCATGTGCTGTTAGAAGTTTAATTATATTTGATGAGAACCAAGGGTACAAAAAAAGATACTAAAAGGATCTTGCTCTTAAGTCATTTTATAATTTAATGAGTGATACTTATTTTGAGGTATATGGTAAAATTGGCTACAAAGTAAGGAAGATTTCTAAAAAGAAAGAGTTTCTGGTAGACAAAGAGCCACAAGAGTTCAAGGTCCCTGTCTGTCTTGTTTGTAGCTAAGTGCTCTTGGCCGAGCACACTGTCCCATGCACAGATGGCAGGGGTTGAATGGCTTGGTACTGTGAGCTTTGTAAGGGAAATCATCTTTCCCAAAGAAGTTATAGGAACAGCTAAAGGAGAATTTTAATGGAACTAAGAGACTAGGCCCTGGCCAGGTAGCTCAGTTGGTTAGAGCATTGTCCTGCTAGACCAAGGTTGTAGGTTCTGTCCCTAGTCAGGGCACATACAAGAAACAACCAATGACTGCATAAATGAGTGGAACAAGTCAATATCTTTTTAAGTTCTATTGAAGAATAGGGCAAAAGTAAGTTTACACTTGTTTATATGGAAAATAACACAGTAATAAATCATAATATAAGAATAAACTGTGTTTCTCATACTCATAGTTGTAAACTTTTTTGCCCCAGCCCTGTATGTCCATGCAGGACAGCGTGCTGTAGGAATTTGTGGTTTCAAAGGACTGGTTTGATTTTGTGAAATCTTGTTTATTGCAGGGTGCTGTTTTGTTACATTTTACACCCGCAAAGCTGCATTAGAAGCACAGAATGCTCTTCACAACATGAAGGTCCTCCCAGGGGTAAGAAAGCTCCTACTACTAAGTGGAACTGGTGGTTTTGACACATGGAACATACTTACATGTATCGGGTACACACTGAAAACCATTTGGGAGGAAGGGTGACTGCCACAGGAATGACTGTAAAGGGACCTTTCAGAGAAGATAGGCTGAAAGTAGTTCTCTCTCAGCCAAGAGAAATTTTTCTTTAATTTTTTTAAAGATTTTAAAAAATTTATTTATCTTTAGAGAGGAAGGGAAGGAGAGAAGGAGAGAAATATCAATGTATGGTTGTCTCTCGTGAGTCCCCCACTGGGGACTGGCCTGCAACCCAGGCATGTTCCCTGACTGGGAATCGAACCGCGATCGTGTGGTTTGCAGGCCCGAGCTCAATCTACTGAGCTACACCAGCCAGGGCTACAGCCAAGAGAATTTTGACTGCTTGATGCAGTATTCTGTCCTGGTATTTTGCGGGGAAGTCATGAGGTAGTCAGACATAAGTTCAAGAGAACTCTACGGGCTCTAGTTTTGGCATTCCTTTAAGAGTCCTCATACTTCTGAATGCCTTCAGTGTGTACGGGGGTAATACTCCTGTGTTTTCCTTTTTAGATGCACCATCCTATACAGATGAAACCTGCAGACAGTGAGAAGAACAATGGTAAGCAAGCACATAGGCTTCCCCCCAACCAGGTTTCTTCCTGCCTTACTTGCTGTTCCCATGGCATCTGGATTGCATTGTGCGCTAAGTAATTTCTTTTGGGGGTAGAACTGACATATAGCGTTATATTAATTTTAGATGTACACCATGTTTTGATATATATTGTGAAATGATCACCACAATAAGGCTAGTTATAACTACATCCATCACTGTACATGGTTACCCCAAAAAACCCACTTTTCTTATGTTAAGAACTCTTAAGATCTACTTTCTTAATAGCTTTTGAATATGTAATATAGTAATAACTATAATTTACACACTGTACCTTACATCCCATGACTTATTTTATAACTGAAGTTTGTACCTTTTGAGCCCCTTCACCCTTCCGTCCACCTCCCACGCCCCATCTCTGACAGCCATCAATCCATTTTCTGTACGGCCTTGGGTTTCTGTTTCCTTTTAAGATCCTACATATCAGAGAGATCATACTGTATTTGTCTTGCCCTGTTTGACATGTTGCACTTAGCATAATGCCCCCAAGGTCCATCCATGTTGTTACAAATGTCAAGATGTCCTTTAAGAAAAAAGATTTTATTTATCTATTTTTAGAGAAAGGAGAAGAGAGGAAGAAAGAAACACCAGTGTGTGATTACCCATCTGTGTGTGAACGCACACGTTCTTTTGAGTTATTTATCAGTGTGCTCTTCGGTTGTTTTCATGTCTTGGCTGTTGTAAATAATGCTGCAGTGGACACAGGTGTGCTGTATCTTTTTGAGTTAGTATTTTCTTTTTCTTCAAGTAAATACCCAGAAGTGGAATAGCTGGATCATATGGTAGATCTAGTTTTAGGTTTTTTTTTTTTTTAATTTTATTTATTTATTTTTAGAGATGAAGGGAAAGAGAGAAGTAGAGAAATATCAATGTATGGTTGCCTCTCATGAGTCCCCTGCTGGGAACTGGCCGGCAACCCAGGCATGTGCCCTGACTGGGAATCGAACCGCGATCGTGTAGTTCGCAGGCCTGCACTCAATCCACTGAGCTACACCAGCCAGGGCCAGTTTGAGTTTTTATAGGAGCCTTCCTTACTGTTTTCTGTAATGTTTACACTAATTAGTATTCCCACCTACAGTGCACAAGGGTTCTCTTTTCTCCACATTCTCACCAACATTTGTTATTTACTTGGCTTTTTGATAATAGCCATTCCAACAGGTGTGAGATGATACCTCATTGCAGTTTTGATTTGCATTTTCCTGATGTTTTATATTTTTTAATTGTAACCCCTTATCAGGTATATGATTTGCAGGTTTTTCTCACATTCATAGGTTGTCTTTTCAGTTTGTTGATGATTTCCTTTGCTATGCAAAAGTTTTTAGTTTAATGTAGTCCCACTTGTTTCTTTTTGCTTTTGTTGCTTTTGCTTTTGGAGTCATATCCAAAAAGTCATCACCAAAACTTATGTCAGGGAGTTCACCACCTAAGGTTTTCTTCTGGGAGTTTTATCGTTCTGGCTCTTACATTCAAATCTAATCCATTTCAGTTGTTTTTTTGTGCATTATATAATACAGTGGTTTGGTGCTCTAAGTAATACCATTGAAATCATCTATTTTTTTTCCTTTAAAGTAAGTGTGGTAAATAACTGAGGTAAATAGAGTTGATAGGGAAACACTACAAGAACATTTTAGATGAACTGGGTTTTTTAAAACTGATTATGTTATTGCAGTTGTCCTAGTTTTCCCTCCTTTGCCCCTGATGCCCACTCAGCATCCCCTACTCCCTCAGACAGTTCCCACACCATTTTCATGTTCATGGGTTGTGCATAGATTCATTACATTCCCATGGCTGTTCTGCAACTACCTATTTGTACTTCTTAATCTCCTCACCTCTTCGCCCATACCCAGCTCCCTTCCCACTGGTCTGGGAACCATCAAAATGCTTTCTGTACCCATGACTCTGTCTCTTCTTGTTTGCTTAGTTTGTTTTTTAGGTTCAGTTGTTGATAGATAAGTATTTATTGCTGTTTTATTGTTCATAGTTTTGATCTTCTTTTCCTTAAGTCTCTTTAACATTTCATATAATAACAGTTTGGTGATGATGAACTCCTTTAGTTTTTTTCTTGTCTGGGAAGCTCTTTATCTGCCCTTCAATTCTAAATGATACCTTTGCTGTGTAGAGCAATCTGGGCTGTAGGTCCCTGCTTTTCATGACTTATGAGTTTTTCTTGCCCCAATCCCTTCTAGCCTGCTAAGTTTCTTTTGAGAAATCAGCTGACAGTCTTATGGGAACTCTCCTGTAGGTAACTAACATCTTTTCTCTTGCTGCTTTTAAGATTCTCTCTTTAACTTTAACCTTTGGCATTTTAATTATGTGTCTTGGGATGGGCCTCTCTGCATCATCTTGTTTAGGATTCTCTGTGCTTCTTGTACTTGAATGTCTATTTCCTTCACCAAATTAGGGAAGGTTCTTTCATTATTTTTTCAAATAGATATCCAATTCCTTGTTCTTTCTCTTCTGGCACTTCTATGATGCAAGTGCTGGAACACTTGAAGTTATTCCAGAAGCTATTTACACTGTCCTCAGTTTTTTGGATTTGTTTGTTTTTTTGATTGGTGGTTTTTTGCTTCCTTCAGTTCCAAATCATTGATTTAATTCTTGACTTCATCCATTCTACTGTTGTTTCCCTGTAAATTGTTCTTTATTTCAATTAGTATATCCTTTGTTTCTGACTGGATCTTTTTTATGCTGTTGAGGTCCTCATTAAGTTCCTTGAGCATCCTTATAACCAGTGTTTTGAACTCTGCTTCTGATATATTATTGCTTATCTCCATTTCATTTAGCTCTTTTTCTCGAGTTTTGATCTGTTCTTTCATTTGGGCCGTGTTTCTTTGTCTCCTCATTTTGGCAGCCTATCTGTGTTTGTTTCTGTATATTAGGTAGAGCTGCTTTGACTCCATGTGTTGGTGATGTGGGCTAATGCAGTAGGTGTCCTGTAGGGTCCTGTGGCACAGCCTCCCCTATCACCCAAGCTGGGTACTTGAGGTGCACACTCAAGGTGGGCTGAATACACCCTCCTTTTGTTGTTGAGCCTTGGTTGCTGCTGGTAGATCAGTGAGAGGGATTTACCCAGGCCAGTGAGCTGCAAGGATTGGCTATAATCTCTTACCACCAACCTTCACCTTCTGCAGAGGATCAGCCGTGCAGGGGCAAGGTGGTGGTGCCCTGACATGGTCTATTGCTGTCCATTGTGTGTGCAGGCTATGGTGTTAACTGGGTGGTACAGGCCAAGATCAGCCCACTCCTGTGGTTTTCCCCAGGGCCACCTGGCCTGAGCTGTAAAGCATTCTGAGATGGTTGTTACTTGTGCTGGACTTGGAGATTTCCAGGCAAAGGCAAGCTGTGAATCTAGGCTGTTTGCTGCTAGTGCCAGGCCTGGAGCCACTTAGCAAGAGGTGTAGGAGTTGGGGCTCACTGAGGCCAGCTGTTGCTTGTTTGAAAGGATTTAGGAAGTTGTGAAGTTTGAGCCAAGGCCGGCCATTCATATGGAAAAGCAGCTCTGGTGGGCTGGTAAGTTGGGTGGGGCAGAGTCTTTGGAGATCGCCCAGGTGGGTCAAACAGTGTTAGCCAGGTTGATGGAGTCTCAGATATGGCACCCACCTGCCTGCTCTGTGGCTGTGGGGTGAGGGTTCAGAAAAGGGACAGTAGCCTCTGCCCACCTTTCTGTCTGGGAAAAAGCTGTCCCCCAGCTCTCACCTTTGATGCTAGACACTTCAGTTTCTCCCTGTATCCCACTAGTGCCTTTCAAACTGCTACCCTGGTGCTGGAGCTCAGAGGGAATGAGTCTGAATAAGTCTTGTGTGTAGGTTCTTTAAGGGGAACTCCTCGGGGCTCCAGAAGTTTCTTCCATCAACTCAGTTCCCACTGATTTTTGCAGCTAGAAGGTAGGGGGGCTTATTTTTCTATCATTGGAACCCTGGGCTAGGGGGCCTGCTGTTGGACTGGACTCCTCGCTCTGAAGATACCCCTCCCAAATTTTTATCCATCACTCGTGGATGTGCAACCAGCCCATTCCGCATCTCCACCCTCCTACCAGTCTGGATGGATGTGGTTTCTTTAGTTCCATAGTTGTCAGACTTACATTCAACTCAATTTCTGACAGTTCTGAGTGATGGTGGTTTCAAATTTTTGTTGTAATTTTGATGTTTGTGTGAGGAGGCTGCCCTGTTTACTATGCTGCCGTCTTGACTGGGTGTCGGAATGTTCTGATCAGTGTAACTTCTTAGGGACTGAAGTGAAGTAGGGAATGAGGAAGGAGGGAGACCCTTAGTCCTCAAGAGGACAATAAGAAAAGGAAAGTGGATAGTTGGACTTTCTGAAAGGTGTGTCCTATTTCTCTAGTCATAGCAATGAAGTGTGAAAACTCATTCTTTAAATAGTAGTAGTTTTATTAGTAAGAGCAAATATTACCAAGTGCTAGGTAAGAATCTGAGCACTGTGCATTTAATTAATAATACCTACAGCTACCCTTGAGGTAACTCTCATAAGATCACAAAGCTACTTTATTTTATGTAAGTGCTTTCAGTGATAACTTTAAGATACCATTGTTTGGAGGAACAAAGTATACCTTAGAATCTGAAAATGGTATCGAGGCACCAGAGCCAGGGTTCAAACCCAGGTGGTCCTGATTCCTGAGTCCCTGGGCTACTCAGTGTCATATAATAATGTTCAAACCTTCTGTGTTTTACTCTCTCAGCAGTGGAAGACAGGAAACTGTTTATCGGTATGATTTCTAAGAAGTGCACTGAAAATGACATCCGAGTCATGTTCTCTTCATTTGGACAGATTGAAGAATGCCGGATATTGAGGGGACCTGATGGATTGAGCCGAGGTAGGTGCATTTTTAAACTTCTAAAGATGCTCCTCTTGAATTTGGATTTCTGTTGAATTGAACCAATGGAAAACAGTGATCTCCAGCCAGTGTGGCTGTGTCATGATGGAGAACTTGGGTGTAGTGTTACATGTCTAGGTCCTGTCACAACTCCTACAGTTTGATCCCTTTTATATTCTCCCATCATCCTTAAGGAGTTTATATTCTCTCCTTCAGTGTCGTGTGTTAAAATTCTGTTTTTATGCTTAGAGATGTTCTTGATGTCAAAATGGAAACATTTTATTCCCAAGAGGAACTGGAGGCTATGAATCCTTCTTTATCCCTCCAGCACTCTGTTTCCTGTCTATGTGTTTGTGGTTTTTAGCACGTATCACACTGGTGTAACATGGCTGTCTCTTCCACTAGATCACGAACTCCTGAAGGCAGAAACCATGTCTGTATTGCTAGTATGGCACTTGACACATAGTTAAGTACTTAGTTAATGTCTATAAATAAACAAAGAAATGAATGAATGAGTTATTGATCCTTCTTTTATCAGGTTGTGCATTTGTGACTTTTACAACAAGAGCTATGGCACAGACGGCTATCAAGGCGATGCACCAAGCACAGACCATGGAGGTAGGGAAGAGATGAATGCAAGGGGGAAGGAAG
Organism: Sturnira hondurensis; assembly: GCF_014824575.4. Lineage (NCBI taxonomy): Eukaryota > Metazoa > Chordata > Mammalia > Chiroptera > Phyllostomidae > Sturnira > Sturnira hondurensis. The sequence goes on along the minus strand of NW_028092064.1, from coordinate 1,326,617 downwards.
TTCCTTAGGCTGAGGCTGCCTGGACATTTGACCTTCGGAGCCCAGCAGCAGTATAGCATCTGATTGTTCTAAAAGTTAAGCAGGCCAAACAAATTAACATCGGAAATAGTTGCCCTTTTAAATTATCTTTTGCCCTTTATGTGTATCAGGAAGAGAATCATTTGGCAGTGAATAAAATTAGAATGGAGCCTGTGTGTCATTAGAAATGAGGGTTTTTCCTACACCCAAAGGAAGAATTTGACCCTTTGGTTTTGGTCTTCTCATAGGGTTGCTCTTCCCCCATGGTGGTAAAATTTGCTGATACGCAGAAGGACAAAGAACAGAAGAGAATGGCCCAGCAGCTCCAGCAGCAGATGCAGCAAATCAGCGCAGCATCTGTGTGGGGAAACCTTGCTGGTCTAAATACTCTTGGACCCCAGTATTTAGCAGTGAGTCTTTGTGGTTTGCTTTTTGCAGACTATGCAAGCTCCCAGCTGTTTCTTCTTCTGCTTTCCCCAGCTAACAGACACAGTGGCATTTACAACTTTTAGCACACTGAAATTTTATGTATATTCTTTAAGTCATGTTATTTTCTGTCTGTCTCTCTGGTAACACATCTTTGGTTGTATCTTGAGTTAGAGTGAAATCGTAATTTCGTGATAAAAAGACTTAGAAACATCTCATGTCGCTGCCTCCAAGGGAAAAAAAATTCCTGAGAGAATCAGCTACCAAATATTTTTCTCCATGTCTCTTTCTATCAGGTGTAGAGAACGTTATTAAAGACCTTACTGAGTCTCCCTGAAGAATATGATAAATGTTTCTCTCTGCTAATTGAGAGATCAAACATGGACATTATTAAATGAGTTTTACAGATGTATATTTGAATTCACTATATAGTAAATAGGTTTTCTTTTAGTTTGATCTCTCTCTTGTTGAGCTTAAGTCATATGGTCCAGAGGAGGGACAAGCTGCTATTTATCATTAAGTTTTATTAGGTGTTCAATATTGCAGATTATTACTGCTTAAACCTTTAAAAGGAATTGCAAACAGGACAACGTAATTAAAACTCTGTCATCTGTGAATCAGAAAGAAAAGATCATCTGTAAAGATACCACTGAAAGGAAATAAATGGTGATACCACTAGATTTATGTGGATAGTCCAAAAATATATAATCAGAATAATTAGAGTCATCCACTCCTCATCCTTTCAAAGATTATTCTGTATAGAAATAAGAAAGGCAATGATTTCTGTCCTCTGGTACCGAATTCTGGCTCATTTGGTGCTCCCCTGGTCTCCGTATTTCTCATGTGTTAGAAATCCTGGTTCATTCTAGCTAGTATTTCTCTGAAGTCAAAAAGCGTGGATAGTAGTTCTATTTAAGCAGATAAGATTGTTTCTTAGTGCTAGAACATTGCTTAAAAGTTCAAAAATTCAGAGATCTCTTCTGCCAAAATGATAGTGCTTTGAAAATGGTCTCCATGATGTACATTTACTTTTCTTGGAGAGTTTAGAGCTTCTTTTCAGGGAACACTCTCTTTCTTCTTGTCGTTGCCAACAAGTACATGATAGCATGTGGTGAGAGGGGTGTTTTCTTTAAGTTAGATATGATCCCTTCCCTAAGAGCCATTCTTGTTGACGGAGGAAATGGAGGGGCCAAGTACAGTGTGCCCAGTCCCCTAGTTGGGACTGAACACATCGTCTAAGGTATTTAAGAAGACAAAAAATGAAGACATGGATGCTAACAGGCTGTATAAAGTGATAGTGCATCATCATTAGTTACCAAGTTTTTTTCTGTGAATATGTGGATTGAACCTGCTGGTCTCTGTTGGACTAGAGCAGTGGTTTTTTAATCTTTGTGGGGTTGTGGACTTCTTTGAGAACCTGGTAAACATTGCATGTACATTTTTTTTTTCATTCTGTTTCTGGAAGTTTGTGGACAAAGGGATTCATGACAGGGAAACCAAGTCAGATGTTTATGGGAATGGACAGCAGGTTGAATAAAGAATCTAGAAATGAGAGTACCAGTTGTTCATAAAGAACACTGATTACATTTGAAAGGAGCAGAGGTTTTCAGCAAGTTGGTTAGATCAAGATTGTGGTTTTCTGAGATACAGAATAAGGTCAAGGCCACGGAGACCCATAATCTCATGGAAAGATCCTTTTGCTTCATTTGTTTATGTGATCCATTGAAAGAGAGTGTACACTGAACTGATGTGGACGGGCCCATCAACCATTTAGTCATCTGCAACAGTGAAGACCAATTTGGAGGGGAGGAGATAAATCGGCTGGATGGATGTGTAGCATGGGAGAGAGTGATCTAGTCGTGGTTCTGTTGTGGCTGGTAAAGAAGAATGAATCCAAGAAATACCCTGAAACAGTCAGATTTGATACTTAAAATAATTGTTAGAAATAGAAATTGGGTATCCAGATGGAAACAATCTGCAAAATAAGATGTATGGACTTCACTAGAAAACTTGAGAGAGAGGAAATAGAAATGGCAGTCATCCATACCAGACATGCATCACAGTCGACTACGTAGCTACTTGAGTCGAGCTTAGTTCCCTGCTCTACTTCTTTCCTCTGCTGTGCTGCGTTCTCTTGCCCGGGCACTTGAGCTTGGCTCAGTACTCAGTGAACATTACTGTCTTCTGGGCCAGGGCTTTAGCTGTGTTGTATTGTCCTGTGCTGTCCCAAGTCTTGTTTCCGTTGTGTTAGCTTGGGTTCTTGTCTTCAACGTTCTTCTCTCTGGGGGCCTCTGCACTCTCGCTTTGCTGTGCTGTAGAGTTATCCCAGATGCAGAACCAGCCCTCACTCTCACTCTTGTTCTGTTTTTTGGTGTAATGTCTAGCTTTATTTGCAGCTCCTTCAGCAGACTGCCTCCTCTGGGAACCTCAACACCCTGAGCAGCCTCCACCCAATGGGAGGTAAGTGTTTCACTGCTGCGGAGGAGCAGCAGCAGCCAGGCCAACAGACCCAGCTAACGACAGTCTGAGAGTTTTGCACTGTTGTGCAGAAAAAAATTTTTCCACTCCATAAACCTGACATGAGACGAACATCCCAGGTATCAACTGCCTTGTCTCTAGAAGGTGACTCTATTAGTCATTGGTGCCAGATTGTTCTGGGATTGTCTTGTGCTCCCCATCCCTCTAAATCTCTGTTGAGGAAGAAGATGGAAAAGATCTGTTAGCACCTGTAGACTCTCTGAGGCCATTTTGATCAGAAGGAAATCGCTACAGTTCTTTATTTACACAATAAAGAGACTTTTCCAGTGACTGAAGAAAAGCATAAGAAGGCTTCCATGCAAATGGTGCCCTGCAGTTGCTAGAATCCAGGCAGTTAGTTTACCTCTCTGTCTTCTCTATGTTATGCCATAGGTGAATTACCTTTTGTTGCTATTACCATGCATGGAAAACTTAATTGACACATGCTTGAGTTTATAACAAAATGAGGTTCCACAGACAAACCTAGGCAAGATCTATCAGAATAAGTTAGTGGGGGTGGGGTAGGGAGCCTCAGACCTGCCTGTCTGCCCTTTGGCAGTGGGGTAAAGCTAGGCAAGTGCAGTTGAGAAAGGGGTGGTCTAGGGTGAGCTACATTTTGCCATTTGGAAAATTTTGATAGTTGTTTGATTTGTCCCAGGGACTGAGGAAGTTGCCAGATTGTGAATCTGTTACAGTTTTTTATTCTCATTAACTCTTTCCCCCATCCCTCTGCCTTCCCATCATCTATTAAATGGTTTGCAACACATTGTCAGTGCGGTTTGACTCTCTGGCTCTCCTTTTAATTGTTGCTTAGGTTCCATTTGGAAACCTTTCTTCCCCTCATTTTTTTGTCTCTTCTTCTGATGACTAATGGGCTATTCAGGTGGTGGTCTTTCTTTCTTTCTTTCTCCCTTTGCCATCTTCACATGTATTCCCTCCCGTCGTTCCTCCTCTTTTGGGTCTCTGCTACGTTTTTTGCTTGTTATCTCCATTTCAAAGGACACGTTCCTGTAAAGTCTGAGTGAGGGACTCAGGTGCAGTCACATTCTGTGCCACAGGTTTTGGCTTTGTCATCCTCTGGCTGCATGGTAGACCACAGACGTCCCTCTCCTTCCCCGTTTCCTAATTGCCTGTCTCTTTATTAATGCTCACTTGGGGTGGCGTGCAGTTGGATTAGATACTACTTCTGAGGAAAGTATGTCAAGTTTCTTGATGAGTTGAGTGATATCTGAATCTTTTTGGAGCCCTGTAGGGTTGCTCAATAAGGCTTATCTAGAACATTTCCTCTTGGGAACTAGCCTTCTCCCAGTATATGCTGGCATTGCTGGAGTGGATGGAAGGCACCCGTATCTACTCACTGATCCCTTGCTTTGGATGTTGCAGGGCTGAATGCAATGCAGTTACAGAATTTGGCTGCCCTAGCTGCTGCAGCTAGTGCTGCTCAGAACACACCAAGTGGTACCAGTGCTCTCACTACATCCAGCAGTCCCCTCAGCGTACTCACCAGTTCAGGTAAGCGTGGGGTGGGCCAGAGGGCCCTTGTGTGCCTTGGGCAGAATCCCAAGAGAGGGGTATGTCATTCTGGAGAGTTAAATAACACCCATTTCCAAAGGAGACAGATCATGAGCAACAGATTTTCATGTGCCATCTTCTGACTTAAAAATCTCACAATTTTTAATTTCTTTTTTTTTAAACATTTTATTTATTTATTTTTAGAGAGAAGGGAAGGGAAGGAGAAAGAATGGGAGAGAAACATCAATGTGTGGTTGCTTCTCATGTGTCCCCTACTGGGCACCTGGCCTGCAGCCCAGGCATGTGCCCTGACTGGGAATCAAACCAGCGACCCTTTGCTTCACAGGCCCGTGCTCAATCTCACAATTTTAATTTCTTATAACCATCATTTGGCTTGATGTTCAGTAGGAACAGTTATCAAAATTAGTAACTGAAAACCTTCTTACTAAGAGAATACTTAAGTAGTACCACTCTTGGGCTTTGGTTCTTATTGACATGAGAAGGCAAGTGTTGGCTTGAGTTTAACTTGGGGATTTCTGGTAGCAGGGTCCTCACCGAGCTCCAGCAGCAGCAGCTCTGTCAACCCCATCGCATCCCTTGGAGCTCTGCAGACATTAGCTGGAGCCACGGCAGGCCTCAACGTCAGCTCTCTGGCAGGTGAGAGGCAGCCCTTGGATGTCATTCGGCCTTTCTTTGCACAGGTGGCACACTATAAACAGCTCTGGTGAAGGCACTGTTAGAATGATAGAGTGGCCCAGTGAACTTAAAAATAATCATGTGATTTTGAGTCAGGCCTGAGTTAAATTCCACCTCTGTCCCTTCACTGGCTGTAACTTTTGACCACCTTTCCAAGGTCATCTTCTCATGTATGAAGTGGGAATAGAATACTTTGAGGGTTATTAAGTTAAATGAGAAGACAGGTAATATACTGAGCACATTGCTCAGTACAGTGTCCAAAGAGAAAATGGGGCAAGTCATGTGTGAGTGGTATCCCTTCTTGCATGGATGGAAAGGAGGTAAAATCTCCATTAGCAACGAGGTTTGGTGAGTGTCCTAGAGTCTGACCACTCGGGTGGCCATTTCTCCTCAGGGTGATAAGAGCAAGATAAAAGGGAGGACTTTGGAGTTTTTCTTTTGTATCAGTTGAGTGTTTTCAATCCTGTTAATCCTGTTTTCTCCCTTGCCCAAGGGATGGCTGCTTTAAATGGTGGTCTGGGCAGCAGTGGCCTTTCCAATGGCACTGGGAGCACCATGGAGGCCCTCACGCAGGCCTACTCGGGGATCCAGCAGTACGCCGCGGCGGCCCTGCCCACTCTGTACAACCAGAATCTGTTGACACAGCAGAGCATTGGTGCTGCTGGCAGCCAGAAGGAAGGTGAGTGGCACAGAGAGAGCCTCGGGCTGGGGACAGGCATGGTTTCTCTTTTGCACCAGAACGGAAAGGCAGTGCAAAGGCCAAGAGAACCATTCAGGTGGTCAGACCGCCGCTTTTCTTGGATGGTGTCAGAGATAGACTGAGAAACTCTTTAAGTGTGATCTGCTTTTGGAACGTTTTTTGGATGTGGCTCAGACCAGAGATAACCTCTGAACGCCCTTCTGGAATGGGGCTGCCATTTTTAGATGAAGAAATGATCTGTTTTTATTAGGAAGTCTTTTCTATGGGTTATAAATCTGTCAGAGGAGATTTTCAGTGTGGGTGTCCCTTTTAGATATATCTTGGCATTTTCCTTTTTTTCTGATCTATGCTTTTACTAATTGAGGACAGAATGAAGGCTGATGGGACAGAAAGAGCTGTGGCCTGTGGGTTGATGCAGGAGAAGTGTGGGTTTTGATATAAATGGCATTAAATTTAGGAGAGGCTATCTAGGCAGAAAGAGGCCTGAGGTAGTTTGAACAGAAAGTCCTGCTGCACCTCTCTGCTTATATTTGACTGGGCTTTCTTTTAAAACCAGGAGCTGGCAAGGTTTAAGTGCTAATGCAGGGAAAAGACAAGTGTCCTCTCTTGCCTTAGCGGCAGGGAGTACTGGTTTAATAGTCTTACCTGCTCTGAATCAGGTGCTTTTGTGCCTTAGGACGTGGTAGTAGGAGAACTGGTGGCACTGTGGAGACAATAAACTGGGAAAAGCACGAGGTGTTCCAGATGGTGCAGTGAAACATGGTGAACAAGAAAGGGGGGTAGGGAGTGCTGGAGACACCGCATTTTATAGCGGGGGTTTGCCGATGGTGTCTCTAAGGTGCCATTTAGGCAGAGGAAGATGAGTAAGGGGAGGCAGGGAACAGCAAGTGCAAATGCCCTGGGGTAGCACTGTTCCTCGGCATGTGTGATGGCATTGGGGAGGCCGGGGTGGCTGGAGAATGGCTGCACTGTGATTATAATGAAACTCTTCTTGGTTAGAAAATCGTTGAATAGTTGGAGGAGGAAAACAGGTGCTATTTTTGAGTTCAGTGTTAATCATAGTTTAAAATGTAATTTCTTTTCAGTGAGGTACAATTGACATAAGGTGAAATTCACTTTTTTTGGAATATAGCTCTGTGAGCTCTGATGGAGGCCTACAGTCGTCCAACCACCATCTCAAATACAGAACGTTTCTGTCACCCCCAGAAATTCCCTCATGTCCCTTTGTAGTCATTTCCTTGCCCCCACTTCCTGCCTCTAGCAATTACCAATCCATTTGCTGTCCCTGTAATCTCTAGACATAATTTTGAAACCTGTTTTGCTTAGAAGTTCTTTCTACCTCCTTTTCTGTTTTCCTACAAGTGTCTAGTCTCTGGTTTTATGCTGCACATGCAGGTTTCCCTGCTTCATTGTGTAGCTGTGCCTTCCTCCACAGGGTCAGATTCTCATGTCCCTCGGTGAAACACGGAGCATGGCTAGACATGGGGGAGGGGATCTGTTTCAGTGATTGCCTTTCAGTTCCCTGTTTTGTAGCTGGAGAATCTGTTGGGGTGCTAACACTTGTAACACCAGGGGGAAATGGGAGATGATGCAGGAGGATAAGTTTGCGTCACACTGATACCTTTTCAATCAATGGGTGTCTTGAAGGTCCAGAGGGAGCCAACCTGTTCATCTACCACCTGCCCCAGGAGTTTGGAGATCAGGACCTGCTGCAGATGTTTATGCCCTTTGGGAATGTCGTGTCTGCCAAGGTTTTTATAGACAAGCAGACAAACCTGAGCAAGTGTTTTGGTATGTTGGCTTTGGTGTGTGTGTTGGGTAGGGGGTAATTCCCACAGAGAAAGACAGGGAAGGGGCTGATAGCAGAAACTTGGGGTGGAGAGTGAGTTGTTTAACTCATCCTTGTGCAGATTTACATAACCTCTCTCTGAGTCTCAGTTGTTTTTCTTTTGAGGTTTTACTTATTTTTAGAGAGAGGGGAAGGGAGGGAGAAAGAGGGAGAGAAAGATCAGTGTGCAAGAGAAACATCAGTTGGTTGCCTCTCTCATGCCTCCAACTAGGAAACCTGGCCCGCAGCCCAGGCCTGCACCCTGACTGGGAATCAGAACCGGTGATCTTTTGGTTCCCAGGCTGGCGCTCAATCCACTGAGCCGCTCCAGCCAGAGTTAGCCTCAGGTTTTTTCGCTTCTGTAATGGGCACCATGAGTTCTGCCCACAGTCTCTCCAGAGGGTAAGATGATGTGTGGGAAATGGCTTGGCCAGAATACTGAAAGTACCGCATCGGTGTCAGGTGATGCGGTTCGGGATTTATTTTATGCGATAACAATATACGGATTTTTTGTCCCTGCTGAGGAAAATTGGGATTTGAAGCTAAGCTCATAAGGTATTTCTTGCATAAGGAGGACTGAGAATCTCCTTGCCTCGTTATGCCTCTCACCTGGGTTTCTGCTTGGACACACAGGTTTTGTAAGTTACGACAATCCTGTTTCGGCTCAAGCTGCCATCCAGTCCATGAACGGCTTTCAGATTGGCATGAAGCGGCTCAAAGTGCAGCTCAAACGTTCGAAGAATGACAGCAAGCCCTACTGAGCGTGCTCCCCTCAGACTGGAGTGAGAGGGTCTCTGGTAAGTTGGGGAGGAGCACCTTGGTGAGGCGAAGCCCTAGGCTGTGTGTTGGCAGCCCCGGACCCTGATCCCTGCCACTCTCGCAGGCACAGCTTGCCCCGAAGACGCGGCTACTGCCTTCTGTGGGAGTTTCGCTTCGTACAGAGGACGAGTTTGTGCTTTGGTTTCCAGTGTTTTACTTTGGAGTTTAGGTGCCATATTCTGAGTTTTTTTCTTTATTTAAAGTTTGCTGTGTTTGTAACCAGTGTGTGTTGAGAAGGACCAACATCACACCGCCCTGGGGGAGGAAGGGGAATGGAGAAACATTAAAGAAGATCAGGACTTGCCCAAAACTACCCCAAGAGAGAGGACTGAGTGAAACCAAAAACTGACCCCCAGAATCTCCCCAAGTTGCAAGAGTGGATGAAATGAGAACTAATGTCCCAGAGCCGTGGTGGGTGGGGCTGGTGCCAGAGGAAAGTGAGAGGGACGTGACATGAGGAAACTTCCCAGCTGCCTTCCGTGGAAGTACTGAGTTCTTGCTACCAGTTTTTCTGACTCTTGTCCGGGATATCTGCCCCCCTTTCCCAAGAAAGGGCTAACAATTCTCTGGAAATAAAACCCCTGTTAAATTAGCCTGGCATATGCAAAAAAGCAGGGAGACATCACCAATTACTGGCTTTCCTAGCCAGCCACTGGTGTTGATTTAGCCCTGCCTGGCTAGTGGCTCCTAGGAAGAACCAGCCAGTCAGAGTGGCCATTTTTAGTTTATTTCAACCCCAGATTCGACTATGGCCCATTTCTTACAGGTCCTTTAGAGAAGGCCTCCAGGGAAGATGCCCTGGTTTCCTTCCTTGTAGTTGACCACAGCAAGGAGTGTCATTTCACTCTAAACCACCACTTTATCATGAGGGTAGAACCAAGAGGGACTTCTAGTGCCTGGCTGGAGGGGGCTCCTCTCCTGAGCAGAGTGATCAAAAGCCATCTAGTCGCGGGAGAGGAGCCTGCTTCTAGTGGAGCCTGGTTCTAGTTGTGCCTGCCTCAGAAGGTCCCTTCAGGCCAGAGTGCTACCTTTGCCAGAGGCCAGCCAGCACTTAGTACACTTAAGACGATAGAGAAGTTTGTGCTCACCTCCTTGTCGAGGTGTCCCGGGCATAGTATTTTCACCAAGGCAGGCCCTTCTTCTGACCGCTCCCGCACTATCTTCTGCTCCTGGGGACAAAGGAGACTATAGGATGTTTACAGCCTCCATATGGATTTAGTGTTCATTTACCTCAGTATTACCTTGTTCGTTTTTGTCCACGTGCTTATAGTTAGCTCCCTGCTGCCTCCCACAGGTCTCACTCCAGCTCTTGCTTGTGACCGTCCCCCACCCCCCAGCCTCTGGGCTCTGCCTCTGCTCTTAAGAAATGCTGTGGGCATAGAGAGCCAGGAAGGACATGCTGTTGGGAATGTGCACTTTGGCACAGGCAGCCCTGTTACAATACAGCTCTTAGCGCCAAGGCCAGTGACTGGGTGCCTAGGATCTTAAATTTCACACACATCAGTCCTGACCCCTAACAGCAGAGACAAGATGAAAGGGGTTGGTTTGCTAGTGAGTCAGATGGGGACTTGCTCCTTGTCCTGCTGTCCATTTTGGTCGCAGACAGGGGTTGACCATCTTGCTGTTGTACAGGTAGTTGGTGTTGGATTATCCCATTGAAGCTGGGACAGCTGTTCTCTTCTCATAGTTATAACTTGGGTCTGTTGTCCTCTAAGGAACGTGAAACATACTTAAGCTGAACCACGTAAACTTGAACTCTGCACACTGGGTGAAATGTGTCCTGTGTTTCAAGGATAAAACTGTTCCAAAGGCTTCCAGGGTCATGATGGGATTTTTTAAATAAATGCAAAAAATAAAAATAAAAAAGAAAAAAGAAAACAAAAAAAGAAAAAAATGCTAGGTTGGGGAGGCGCTGTTCTGAATCCCAACCAGCTGGAATCAAGAATGTCGTTTCTATTTTTATAGAAGTTTTATACAGCTCCGGGGTGGAGAATATTTATTACCTAAATTATATCTCTGGAAAAGGCCAGGATTCTGTAGAATCCAGAATGTGATTGTTATACACACAGGGTGCTGTGTATGATTGAAACTACTGACTTTCTGTGGCCTGTTTGCAGCCCAGCCAATCTGCCAGAGGGGGAGGAATTAATGCTGTGAATTGGCGGAGGAGAGAGCTGTGCTCTCCAGGGCGCTGTGGTGCTGTGATCGCTAACCTTCTGTTATGTCTTCCTCCTTGGCCATCGTGGGGTTTTCCAAATCCCATAACTCCACTCTATTCCCACTTTCCCTTTCTCTCCCTCCTCCCCCAGTTCACCATTTATTGTCCACAGATTTGTCTTGGGCTCTGGGACCTTCAGAAACCCCTTTCCAAATGACCTGAAAGGCAAAGGTGTGATCAGCCTGCCTTTGATACCAGGCCCTGAGGTTTCATTCCTGCTTGTGGGTTCTCTTTTCTAAAAGGACCATCTGCCCCAGCAGGGCCCTGGGCTGCCCCAGCAGTCCCCTGAGGAGATGGGTGCCCCTGCCTGCTCTCTGCCCTGCCCGGTGACTTAGCGCGGCAGCACTGCCCTTGAGCACAGTTTTCTCCCCAGGCCAAAGAGGGTTTGTGAGGGCGCTGCTCCCCTATGGGCCTCACGTTGTGGGAGTGTTCATTTGGGAGAGCGGAGACACGCAGTCAAGTCTTAAGCAACCTTTTACTGTTGTGTGTGGGGTTCATTTTCATAAATGTGTTTTTCTCCTGTAGTTTTTTTTTGTTTGTTTGTTTCTTACTTGGATTTCATCATGAAATTGATTTGCCTTGAATGCAGCTAGACACTGTCTCCTGGGTCCCACATGAGTGGCCAGGGCCTGCGTGGAAGCTAAGAGCTTGGATTTCTGGGAACAAAGGGCCATCCCCACAGGATTGAGGAGAAATCCTGGCCCTCGCCCCTCAAGAGTTCCCCCACCACGCTTCTCCTTCCTTCCTGGGTCTCAAACGGGGGGTCCGAGTGGCAGAGGCTCTGCTCCCCCAGAGGCCTCTTTGGTGGGTTTGGACGCTTCAGGGGAAATCCAAGCCTTCGTTTCCCTTCTGTCTCTGGCAGTTGGATGTTTTCTTGGTGTCCTCCATGTCCTTTTTGACTTTTCCCTGTGTCCATTGTTAGCATGTGCAAAAGTTCCCTGTCATTACCTGGCCCCTGCCCCTCCCCCNGCCCCGCCCCCCCCCCCCCCCCCCCCCGCCTCCTCATTTCAGGGCTGTACACAGTGAGTGTTCCTGTTCTCTCTCTCTTTGTTTGGATGTATTGCTCTGTGTAACTCAGTGGGTCTCCCTCTTTCTGGTTTGTTTTTTTTTCTAGATTCCTGCCGTTTGTTCATCGTTGTGCCTAAAGCATGTCGATGTGGCGTCAAGTACATCGTCCAAATCCCTGTCTCTTCAGCTTCTCTGATGCTTGAACTCTCACCTTTGACCTTGTGTTGATCTTTGATGCTGATGTGTATTTTTATTATGTTTGTTTCTTTCTTTGTTTTTTCTTTTTTCTTTCCTTTTTTTTTCTTTTGTGCTGCCAAATTGGTTTTGCTAGAACGACTGCTGAAGGGGAAATATTTAAACTTGCATTTGAATATAAAAAAATCTATTTTTCTAGAACTTCATAAGATAACCACTTGATTTTGTGATTCCAATTCTTTGTAATTGTCTTCAGAGCAGCCCTACTAGCACATACCGCGTGGTGTTTGTATTTCTGTGAACACACAGCCAGTCTGTTTCTAGGCTTTGTTTCTGTGTGCTTAGTTTTAAAGACAACTTTGAAGTAAACAATGAAATAAAAGATGTCACTGAAACCTTTGAGGCTCCTGAGCACATTTTGCTGATACAGTTTGTGGGGCTTGAGGAGACCGCATGTGTTCTTATTTTTGTTTTTCTGAGCTCTCAACTGCAGAGAACACCTGAGCCCCCCTTTCTTTTGGACAGCAGGCTGCAGCTCGGGCCCCGGCCAGGCCTTCCCTTTGGAGGGTCTTCCCTGCAGCCACCCTGCAGGGCCTGCAGGGCCCTCGGCCCGTTCCCTCCATGCTTGTTCCTACAGTCTCCACAGCAAAATGTGATGCTTTGATTTTTTTGTTTTGTTTTTGTATTGTTTTTGTGCTTTTTGTTTGGAATTTTTTCCTTTCCTAGTAAGATTATGCCCAGAAAAAAACAAGTTTTGCATGTTTCCTGCTGTTTCTTCACACCTTCTTATATATCACCTTCACCTCTCTGTTTTCTATAGTTTGTGCAAAAACTGACCGATTTAAAAGGGTTTCAATGAAGCTGTTTTAAATTGTTGTGGGGTAATTTTTTCAAGATTGTATTGTTTATTTTGAAGTGGCGACTTTCTCCTCTGTTGCCCTTAGAGCCGTTTGCCTGTGCACTTAGACTGTCACCTCGCGTGGCCTCAGGCCTCGGCAGGGCCTCCAGGAGGCCAGCTGCCCTGTCGGAGATGGGCTGGGAGGGCGCCAGGAGAGGCACGAGGAACAGAGGTAGAACCCAGAAGGTGGCTGCGGGTGGGCAAGAGGCTTAGCGTGTTGAGGGTGGTGAGTATCCCTCGGTCCCGGGGAAGGAGGGTGCTCTTCACCGTCAGAGGAGGCCATCTGTGCACCAAGTGGCAATATACCTGCTAGCGTTTCTCCTGGGTGACAAGCACAATACTACAGTCTTCACACTGTTTACAGCCCTGGCCGCCAGCTACCCCACACTGGCTCTTCACTGCAGCTCTGCCCTTGCTTAGCTAGTGGAATGAGGTAAGGGCAGGGATTCGTTTTTTAAAACTGGGTGAAGAGCCAAATAGCTACTGTCCCTGGGTGCCAGGCAAGCGAGTTCCTTGGTTCCCTGAAGGGAACTTGCCCTCCTCTCATGTGGCACCATCCACCCCCAGGGTCTGAGGGCCTGAGTAAGAATGGGAATGGTGAGGGGGAGCCTAGAGGAGGTGAGAGGTCACGGGATGGGTCTGTGGCAGTAAGAGGTTGCAGAGGGAGAAGTTGGTGAGAGATCCCAGCCAGAGAGCTTAGGCTGCTAGTAGGTGGAGGAGCTGGGAAGCAGGATTGTCCAGGGAAGGGCAGAGAGGGAGGGGTAGCCAAGGGCCCAGGGACAGGGTTGGGGAAGGTAGGAGCACTGTTAGCATCATCCATTCTGGGGTTGATGAAGGAAGAGATCCCAGCAGAACTTCTGGTCTGGGACCCAGCAGGTTGCCTAGTATTACGCTTGGGGCCACTCTTACTGGAAGGAAAGGGCAGACAAATGAAGACCCAGTGTATGGTAGACTCCTTAATTTCCTGGAAGGGGCAGTTGGATGGAAAGAGGCCAGGAACCCCAGCCTGAGCAAGACTGCCGTGCACCCCACAGTCTGACTGCACAGAGCCGCCTCTGTTGGCGAAGGCGCTGAGGCCCCCCTTCCTGTGTGTCAGAATCCATGTTTGCCAATATATTTTGCTTTCAATTCCAAGAGGAGCTCTGGGAAAACCTGTGGATAAAACCAAATGCCAAACGTTGGACGTTGTTTCCTTTTCCTTTTCTCTCTCTGATTGTTTTAATTGTTCTGTGGTGGTTTTAATGGATTTGAGACCCTGGAGCGGCAGCTGCCTTTCTGATTTCCAGCTGCTTTTTGTGAATAATTTAAAAAGAAAAAAAAAAGAAACTTTACATTTTGGAGACAAACCTGTGTGAGTTTTTTATTGGTACAAACGTTGTATTTAACACTAGGGGTTTTGTACAGTTTTTTGCCTTTTCTACTAGAAAACAATGTAAAGTGATTTCACAATGTGAAGAGAAAAAATTGCCACTATGACCAAACGCACAGTCTGTTCTGCAGCAACAACGGGATTCAATCAGCTCAAAGTCGCGACTCAGCCGTAGAAATGCTTTTCCTTTACCTTGTTTGAGCTTTTCCTTTCTTTCCTGTTTTGATTTGCAAAAGAAAATGTCTTTTTGTGTGAACTTGTGTTGTACTATGTAGAAAATTATGGATTTTACTTTAATGGTTTAAAAAAAGCAAGAAGAGCCCTTGTTGCTTTTCTGACCTGATCACAGAGTTTATGTAGTGGATTAAAAAAGAAAAAAAAATGTTACAAGTTTGGAGCGAGGGAGTATGTGTTTAAAAAAAGAATCGCCTTCCTTTTTTGTGTGTTTTTCCTTTTGTCCCAATGGGGAACCTAAATCTGTTTTAATTGCACAGACACACGGACAAAAAGTCATTTTGTATCTGCCAAGTGTGGTACCTTCCTTTGTTTATTTGCTATTAAACTGTTTGAGAAGAACTGGTGTTGTCTTCAGAGTTGTTGATTGTTGGGGTGGGCGGTGGGTTTGGGGGTCTGTGGCATGGGCGGCCTTCCCAGAGAAGGGTGGGTCCCCTGGTTTCACTTTGCTATACCTGTCCGTTTGCCCCGGAAAGCTGCCTTCTCCTCCATCATCTGTTCTTTTGCAGTAACCCTGCTAATACAGAAGCACCTCACGACTTTTTTGGTCTTAATTTTCATGCTGCTTTATACCCACGCCACACTGTGCAATTGGCCCAAACCTGTGAGTGCAAGTCTCTCCCTGGGCAGTGGAGTTCCTGGGCGGGGGGGGGTGTTGGCGGGGAGGCCACCAGCCAGCGTGGAGTCCAGAGCGTGTGGCCTTCTTCCTCTCTGGGCCTTTACCGCCACAGCCCAAGTGGGGCTGCTTCCTCCCCTTCACTGTGCCCTCAGAACAAGTCACAGCAGGACATTTCTAAGGTTCCTGGGCTTTACGGTTTATTAACTCTAGATTCCTCTCCAAGGGAGGTCCTACATCAGGGCCTCCTCAGTCCTCTGAATGACAGGTGCTGCCACTGGACCAGGAGTTTGGGGCCCTCCTCCGCCAGTCCTTGTGCAGCTGCTGCCTGGCTAAAAAAATGCCACCAGAAGATGGCCTGTGGGTAGGCCAGGCCCCAGCTGTCTCACCACGGGCCCTCTGGCAGGGGGCAGTACCTGGAGAAGTACTTCCCAGCAGGGGGCCCACTGAGGACCAGCCTGTGCACTGTTTGGTGGATGTCGGAGTTCTGAACACAAGTAAACTTGGGAATATTGTTTTGTCATTTGTAATGGTTAAAAACCTGTGTCTCTAACCCTGGCCAAGAGGCTCAGTTGATTGGAACGTCATCCGTGCACCAAGAAGGTTGCAAGTTTGATCCCCAGTCAGGGCAGGTGTGGCAGGCAACTGATAGATAACTCACTCTCACATCAGTGTTTCTCTCCCCCACTTCCTCTTTCTCAAGTCAGTAAGCAACTTTGGGTGGAGGGCTTTAAATACATGTATTTAACTAAACATCAAAACTTCGTATTAGTGGGCACTGACCATCCTAGCTGCTGCTGTTCACTGACCGCAATCCCAGCACTGTGGGAAACATTTGGTACACATTTTATGTTTGTCTCCCCCACCCCCCCACCCCCACCTCAAAGAAGACCCTTTACTGAGACCTGCTTCAAACACTTCAGTCTTGATACTTCAAGCTCTGAATAGACTTCAGCTGTGCTGACTCTCTGACGGCGGAGCTGCCGCTCCCACCCCCATTTTGCAGATAAGCATACTGAGGTCAAAAGGCACTGGACTGCCTACTAGTACATGGCATGCACTGAGAATGAAACCAGGCCTGCCTAACTCCCAGGCCCTTTTTCGTAACCACTACTGAAGAGACACAACTCAATAAAAGCCAGTAAGTAGATGGGCCCTAGTTAACCTGTGCCCCCTCAGTGCACACGATTGTGCATGCTGTCCTCTAGGCTCTCATGAAAGGAACTCGGGGGACCCTGCGGCTCTGTGGCTCCTTTGGGTGGTGAATCACTACAGTTCTGCCCCCCTTAGAGCGGCTGCCTTGGTGTTCAGGGGTTTCTGCGGTAACTCGGTGCTCCTGGGGCACCTCTTCCGAGAGGACTGGGATGTCACTCCTGCCGCACGATTCTCTCCTAGACGTGGCACCACCGAAACTATTTGCTAATGTTTTAGCTTTTTTTTGTCGTGGTAAGATACATGTATACAGTTTTCTGCTTGAACCATTTTAAGTGAGCATTCAGTGGCACTCAGCGCATGCACAATGTCATGCAACCATCACCACCTAATTTTGTTTTTTCCAAAGTTGAAATGTCTTTCCACATGGGTGGGTGTCATTCAGTGCATCTGGTTAAGGTGATGTTGCTTCTGAATACCCCCAGAAGGCAAACAGGAAGGGGGGGCGTGTAGATACCACTTTTAGTTAGTGCGTGCATTATAGGGAACAATTTGTGCCTTGCTGGAAAACTGGCATTTTCCGTGGGGAGCTATTTTTACACCTCTTAAGTTGTAGAAAACTGACAGTGATGCACAGATAGTTCTTTTTTTATTTAATAATTTTGTGTTTTTATTACCACTTAGTCCCCTTATAACCTGCCCCCCACAATCACTGCACTGCGTCCATGTCCGTGAGTCCATTTTCCTTTTTGCTCAATCCCTCCACCCCCTGGCCTCCCCCAGTAGCCGTTGTCCGCTCTCCATCTATGAGTCTCTCTCTGCTTTGCTTGCTTGTTCAGTTTATTCGTTAGATTCCACATACGAGTGCAATCATATGGTATTTGTTTTCCTCTCACTGGCTTATTTCACTTAGCATGATGTTCTCCGAGTCCATCCATGCCGTCGCAAAGGGTAAAACTCTTACGGCCGAGTAAGTATTCCACTGTGTGACTGTCCCATAGTTGTTTCATCCACTCATCTACTGATGGACTCCTGGGCTGCCTCCGTATCTTGGCGATTGTAAACAATGCTGCAATGAGCATAGGGCTGGTTATGTTCTTTCTAATGTGTTTTGGGTTCGTTTGGGTATATTCCCAGAACTGGGATCTCTGCATCAAAAGCAGATCCATTTTTAATTTTTTGAGGAATCTTCACACTGCTTTACAGTGGCTGCATCATTCTGCAGTTCCCACCACCTAATGTTTTAAAGCAACTTGCCATGCAGTTTTCAAGGTCAGTTCATCTGATCATTAGTATTTGTGAAATCTCCAAATAATATGACTTCAAAATACACACTAAGCTACACTACCATATATATGTGTGTGTCTATATGTATATATATATATATATATATATATAGGTATATAGTATTCATTTCATGTCATTGTAGGGCTGCGTTCACACTTTGGGAAGTTGGGTCAGAATGAAGAAGCTGTGGACTCCCTTCCCAGAGCTGTTTCCTCTGTAATTAAACGGTGGTTGAACCTGAAGTTCTCTCTCCTCCTAGCACAGACTTTCCTTCTTTAATGGAAATGCAGTTGGCCATGACTGGTGTAGTTCAGTTGGGCATCATCCCACAAAACGAAAGGTCTCTGGTTCAATTCCTGGTTAGGATACGTGCCTGGGTTGTGGGTTTGGTCCCAGTCAGTGTGCATACAAGAGGCAACTGATCGATGTTTCTCTCTCATGTCAATAGTTTTCTCTATCCCTCACCCTCTTTAAAAAAAAAAAGTTGAAGTATAATTGACCTTTACTGGCTCCAGACGTACAACATAGTGATTCCATATTAAGTACGTTATAAAGTGATCACCGCAGTAAGTCTGCTTACCTTCGGTCACTGTACGGAGGTTATTACAGTGTTATTGGGAGTGTTCACTGGGCCGTTATCGCATCCCCACGCTAAGGCAGATTTTTCTATGGCTCAGGATCAAGGTGATCCAGATCTTCTCTACGTTTCTGCCTTAGAACTCTTCAGATAGAACGTGGTATGAAAATAGAATGTTAAGTACAACTTGAATGTCTTCCCATTTAACATCATACTTACAAGTGGTTTTTCTGTAGAATTTACAACAAGGAATGTGCCAAAATGACTTTTTAGGTTTTTAAAATTTAGACTTGTGTATCTTTATATCGTCATATGGCTGTGCCTTAAACTATATTCCTTTTAAAAACCAACCTGAAGGTGCTGGCCAGGTAGCTCAGTTGGTTAGAGCATCATCCTCGTGCACCAAGGTTTCGGGTTCAGTCTCTAGTCGGGGCACATACAAGAATCAGCCAGTGAATGCATAAATAATTCGAACAACAAAGCGTTGTCTGTGTGGTGTGTCTCCCTTCCCCACCTCTTTTCTCCCTCTCTTCCGTTCCAAAATCAATTTTTAAAAAGTTTATAGGAACTGGCAGTCACTGCTTTTGAGTGGACTCAGTACCTCCCCGCCCTCCTGCCCGCACTCCTGGTCCCTGGCTTACCGTGGAGAAGGCATCTGCACCAACTTTCTCGGTCAGTGCACAGCGTCCGACCCTCCCAGGTTCTGTACATGCTGTGCCCACCTGAGCATCTCAGCCCCTGATGACGAAAAGCCGTTGGGAAGGAAATGAGAGACCAGGTTGTCCTTCACCTCTGGGAAAGGCAGACTAACATCTCGGAACAGCCTGCCCGGAAGAGAGGGTGGAGGGCTTTTCTTTTGGTTTTTGCACCTTCTCTGATTTTGAAGCACTTTCTCCGGAGTCCTTTCCAACCCCCACTGGCTGGGATTCGGTTTCTTTTGTATGTGTTGACTTTCCCTTCACTGGTGAAAAACGGCTCCAGCTGTAGGGAGAGCTGTTGGTTCTTAAATCACGGCCAACCTTGCAAGGGGAAAGCGACCTGAAGCCCGAGTCAGCCTCCTGATGGAGATTGCACACTCTGCAGTCTGCCTGCTTGGAGCACACGGGCATCGGTTTTCAGCAGCATGCAGCCCTCACCACAGCTTAATGTCATCGCCCCCTAAGAAACCCCATCCTCATTAGCAGTCACCCCCATTCCCAGCCACTGGCAAAACCGCTCATCGGCTCTAAAGATCGGCCTAGTCTGGGCGTGTCATGTCAGCTCAGCCGTACAATACGTGTCTTTGTGGCTGGCTCTCCCTGAGCCCACCTCCTGCGGCCCGTTCTTTCCCTTCCCTCCTTGAAAACTGCCCAGCAGTGGCCTGTGTTCCACTTGCTCCTGCCACCCCGAGCGCCCCTGAGCGTGTCTCCTTGCCCTCCGGCCATGATTCTGCAGCCAGCCTGTCCCTTCCACTTCTCCCAGCTCCTGTTTACCTGCTTCATCACCTGCCACGCCCGGATCTGGCCATCTCCTAAGGCCTGCCTGCATCGTCCACTACAGTGACCCCCTAGCCACTGGAGCTATTGAGTGAGTGTCACTCCTCCACTCACTGTGAAGCCGCATGTGGGGTAGTGCTTCCATATTGGACATAGAATACGTCCATCATCACAGTGAGTGACAGGGTCAGGGCTGTTCTAGACAGTCGCTTGGCTTTAAGAATACAAACTGCCTACATTTATGAGTCACGGTCACTGTACTGGTCCAGCAACTGACAGCACAGGGTGGTAAAGACTGAGGCACAGAGAAGCCGCAGCTCTAAGTAGCAAAGCCGGGTTTTAACCCGGACCCGCCTGACAGAAGGGCCTGCAGAGCGTAATCCTTAGGGGGTGTCTTGTGCAGCCGAGGTGCCCTGGGGAGAATCCCGCCTCTAGAAAGGAGCTCCGTGAAGGCCTCGACCAACTAACTGAGCCTTAGTCCTCACCAGGGCCCCAGGGCTCACAGATCAGTATTCCAGACATATTTAGGGAGTGAGTAAGTGAACAAATACCAAAAAATAACAGTTACTTTTGTAAGCTTCCCAAATAAGGCACTTCTGGCCCCACAGCACACGCACACTACGTTGGAGTTTTATTGAAAAAATGCCACCCACTTCAGGAAAGGGGGGAGTAAATAAGTTTATTTTTGTGCCTCGTTTACAGACTGCTAGCTCCCAGCTCGTACCCCAGTTCTTCACAGGTCCTCAGTGGCCCTGAGATGAGTGATAGCCAGGTCCCTTAGAGCCACGTGACAGGGATCCTGCTGCCACAGCTTCTGAGGCAGATCACCAGGGTGGGTCCTCTGGGAAGTGGGTGCCGCAGCTGCTCCGAAGGCCCCCTGCTGCCGGAGGGGCCCGAGGGAGCAGGGCTGCCGGTGACCCTCCAGCACCCGGGGCTTGCAGGACACCATGACCTTTTAACAAGTCGTTTGAGGGCTTCAGGGTTTTTTAATGGAAAACATTAATGTAGTTAGAGAAGTGTGGAAAGCTTATGTTTAGGATCCTCTTTTTTTGTTTTAAGATTTATTTTTTTAGAGAGAGGGGAAGGGAGGGAGAGAAACATTGATGGGTTGCCTCTTGCATGCCCCTATACCCCCAACCGGGGACGAGGTCCACAACCCAGGCATGTGTCCAGACCGGGAATCGAACCAGCAACCTTTACAGTTCACATACCGCCACTCAACCCGCTGAGCCACACCAACCAGGGCAGTTTAGGAGCCTGTTAATGTTACCACATCAACTGTGTGACCTTGAGGAAGCGACATGATTCTCAGCCTCAGATTCCCAGCCTGTCCGATAGCAGTGAAAACACCCACCTCACAGGGTTGGGAAGAGGAGAGAATGTCCCAAGCCAAGCGCTTGGCACAGTGCCCCCCTGGCAAGCGTTCATCCACGTTGCCAACGACCCTAAATAAATGTAAGTTAAAAGCGAGCGTTTCCCCATCTCCCACAGCCCATTGATAAACAGATGGCGTAGGTAGGCTTCCAGAATTTTTCTGTATACAAAAACAGGTACATATGTCATTTTTGTTAATAAAAATGAGATCATGCCGTAATGTACCGAATGTTCTGCAGCTTGCATTTTTTCAGTTACTATGTCAGGGCGCCCTTCCATCTTGGACACAAACACCAGTTATTGACAACTTGCATCTTTATAGGCTA
This sequence comes from Sturnira hondurensis, assembly GCF_014824575.4. Lineage (NCBI taxonomy): Eukaryota > Metazoa > Chordata > Mammalia > Chiroptera > Phyllostomidae > Sturnira > Sturnira hondurensis. The sequence continues at coordinate 1,305,372 of NW_028092064.1, read as the reverse complement.
CGTAGCATTTCCTGCCTTCTCAACCGCTCTCCTATTGGACACCGGTTGTATCTGGTTTTTTCACTGGTATAAATTCTAAGAGCTAATTCAAGGAAGGTTCAGGGGGTTCATCAGAGGGATATTAGTTCAGTGTCTTGTGTTTTTTTTTTTTAATTTAAAAATTTTACTTATTTTTAGAAAGAGGGGAAGGGAGGGAAAGGGAGAGAAACATCACTGTGTGGTTGCCTTTTACACACACCCTGCTGGGGACATGACTGATGCGGACACCGGCTCACAGTGCCCGCGGCATCACGGATGAGATATGAGACAAATTCACAGGGACTACTGAGTCCTGTGGAGGAAAAGGGACCACATGGCTACTCCTTTAAGGGGGGAGTGCCTCAGTGCAGCTTGGCCACCTTCTCAAGGGGAGAGCTTGCTGACCTTTGCCTAGACAGGCTTTTACAGGGTTCAATTAGCGCAGGAATACAGGTACAGTTCATTAATCATCGTCACACAGTGCCGCGTCCAATCCCAGCGCCAACCATGCTGTCTAAGTCCGAGCATGGGGAAGACGACTTCAAAGAAGCGTGTTCCGGCCAGGCGAACGGGGCATGAATGGATGTGTGGTGTTGATCTTAATCTTGCTGCCTCTTGGTGTTCTAACCTCTACTTTTCTGATAATTTGGAATCTCCTAGAAATGCTGACCATTCTCAGAGCTGAACAGCAACTAAGTCAGGCTGAGAACAATATCACCGTGGCCTTTCCCCAAAATAACACCTCCTTCCCTGTCCTGATTAAGCAGCTGTAGGATATGATGATATCAGCTAGTAGGGGGCCTGGAATACCCAAGGCAGCCCCCTTAAGTAAGTCCCGAGGCAAATCCCCTCTAATGAAATAGCCCCCGAATGTCTAAAGTTGTTAGAATAACAGGCCCTCCTTTACCTTGAATAGGGATATATATCTATGGTCAAAATAACTTGTTTAATATAATTGAAACTGTGGGAACTTTCATATTTTTCCTAATTACCTTTATATTGATTTTTTCTGTTTAACTGATTATACTATGCACCTATAAATGTGAATCATTACCAGAAATGAAAATATAAAAAACATGCTTGTACTTGCAATAAACGGAACAGTGCTTCACCTGCCTTTGAGCTGTGTAGTTGCCTGTTACCCAGCGCCGACACCTATCCTCACCTCGAGGGACCCCTGGACCCTGCTGCGGCCGGACCGCGGCAAGACTGTAAGGATCAAACAGTAGATAGCATACAAAGAACTATAAGGGCTTCTTCTGAGTCAGGGTCAATCAGCTAAAAGGCTACAAAACTTTGGGAAACAAACTCATTTCCTGCTCAGATCTTTGTCATTTAACTAAGAGCATTCTTAGCAAAGCAGGCTTCCCAGGGTTTTACGTATCTTTCTCAGGCCTGATCACCCAGGGAGCCTGCCTTTTCTAGCACAGGGCTGCACCACCCTCTGTCATTGTTTCAGGCTTAAGTGAGGCAGAGGAGGTAGATAGCCAAAGAATTCTCAGAGACTTCTCGTGAACTCAGGGGAGTCAGGATTTGTCAAAGCTGAGGGGCAAGGGTCCATCACCCCCTTTCTCCATAGACCCCCCAAGTCCTTCCCTGGGGCTTCCATGTGATCATGCCTGTCAGGTCATTCACCCCTTGGGGAATCTTACCCGTCATTGGCTAACTGATCAACATTGGAGGCCAGTTATGAAAAAGATAAGCTTTGTCTCCTTAGTGGCTTATGGTCTGAAGGTTGCTCACTCAGTCTTAGCCATTGGGGGGGGGGGGATGGTTACAGCTCCTGAAACCAGGCAGAGTGGTTCCCAACACATGACTGACAACCCAAGCATGTGCCCTGACTGGGAATTGAACCAGCGATGCTTTGGTTCATGGGCCAGCGCTCAATCCACTGAGCCACACCAGCCAGGGCTAGTGTCTTGTTTTCAAAGCAAGTTCTTATTTTATCTCATTTGGTTTTCACAGAAACCTTACCAGAGGGGCAATACCCATTTACAACTAGGAAAACAAATGTATCAAGAGGACTTGCCCTGGCTGGTGTGGCTCAGTGGATTGAGCACGGGCCTGTGAAGCAAAGGGTCACTGGTTCAATTCCCAGTCAGGGCACATGCCTGGGTTGCTGGTCAGGTCCCCAGTGGGGAACACGTGAGAGGCAACCACACACTGATATTTCTTTTCCACTCTTTCTCCTTCCCTTCCCCTCTCTCTAAAAATAAATAAATATTTTTTAAAAAAAGAGAAAAAAGCTTCCCAAGGATCCCGCTAATCATGGCAGAGGGGACCTAGGACTGTCCCCTCCAGTCACACTTGTCTGTCATGCTTCGAGAGCAGAAGCTGCAAATGTAGGTGTCTGCGGGGGCCAGGCGGGTGACGCCAGCAGGTGAAAAACCAATCTAAGGTGACAGGTGACACTTGGCTTGAGCCTTGAAGCGAGAATAGGGAGCAGCGGGGGCCATAGTTGAAAGAGAGACGTTCTTTGTCGCTGACCAGTTGACTGGTTGACAGAGCATCGCAAGCCCTGCTTGAGCTTCAGCCTCCAAGAGAAGCAGGAAGTGCCGGGTTTTCTGTGAAATCTCCCGGGTGGCAGATGTAGCAGCCAAGTCAGAGCTCTTCTGCCCCGCACATGGGTTGTGGCCCCTCATCAGGCCCAGACTTCACCTTCTACCTGTGATTATAAAACAGGGACCTAAAATGGGAGGCATGATGACCTGACACCGGCAGTCACCACAGGCCCTGCTGTCCCCCTGCCCTGGGAGGTGAAGTGGCCCCTTAAAAAGAAAAGGCCATTTTATTTTGTGGCTCACCCTCCTGACTTCCTTTTGTCCTCCTTCACTGCTGGGCATTGGTAAGCAAGCCCTGACTGTCCCCTGTCTCCCGAGCCACCTGTGCATACGTGACTTCGGTCCACTCAGGCCAGAGCCTTGGAGAACGTGCCCCGTGAGCTGTGTGTCAGGTGAAGACGGTGTGATTGAACTCCCCTTCACTCCTCTCCTCCCTCCCCGCCGTCTGGGCCAGCATCATGGGTAAGAGTGGGACCCCAAGAATCACACTCCCTGGGGACTGGTCCCTGCTCTGTCTCTAGGTAGCAGTGTGGTCTCCAGCAGTTCACCTTTCCGCTTGTGCCTCAGTTTCCTTATCTGTAAACTGGAGGCAGTGCTTAGCTCAGGAAACGTTGGCGCTCTTCTCCTCTCACTTTGCAGAGGGCTGTACAGGCGCTGGCAGCACAAAGGGAAACCACAGTGCTTGCCCTAAAGCAGCATGACCTTGACCTAAGTGTGTGCAACAGTCAGCAAAAAGCTGGTGATTCTGGGGCAGTGGAAGCCTTTCTCCCATCAGGTGTTCAAATTTTGGAATCTTTAAAGTTCCCAAGTGCCCCGAAGGCCGGGTTCCCTGACTCCTTTGGGGCACTGCTGCAGGCAGCTCCTTTTCTTCCTGCCAGAGACTCATGGTGAACTTGGGCCTGGCTTACTGAGCCGGATAGAACCTGCTGGCTCTTCAGCCCTCTCCCTGCGGGCCAGCTGCCTTGTCCTCTGCTGGTTCACTTCAACACAGGACCCACCTTCCACATGAGAGGAAGATCCCGGGCAACTCTCCTGGGCAGAGACTCCCTCTTCCTGTGGTCCCAACTTCCTGTGGTCCAGGCTCAAGTGCACTTCCCCCTGGAGGGTCCCAGTGGCTTTGTCCAGTCCATAGGCCTATGCCTACATCCTCTCTGCCTCTGCTGAGCCATGACCCTGGGGCATGGACCCCTGGGCTTACCCTGACCCCATTTATATGAAATGTCCAGAATAGACAAATCCACAGAAAGAATGTGGTCGTGGGGCGTATTAATCCACTCAGGCTGCCATACAAAGTACCGCAGACCAGGGGGCTTAGACAATGCAGGTGTATTTTCTCTCAGCTCTGGAGGCCGAAGGCAGAGAGCTGAGTGTGGAGAGGTTGGTCTCCCTCTGAGGCCTCTCCTTGGCTGGTAGGTGGCTGCCTTTCCCCGTGTGGGCACACAGGCTTCCCTCTGTGCCTGGGTCCTGATCTCCTCTCATGACACTGGTCACGCTGGACTAGGGCCCACTCTACCGGCCTCACTTTGCCTCTTTAAAGATGGTGGTTCCGAGTTGGTCACATTCTGAAGTGCTGGGGCTAAGACCTCAACGTGAGAAGGGAGGTCAAACGGGCGCACAGTTCAGCCCATGACACAGGAGGACTGGGGAGTGACTGCTGGTGAACACGGAGCTTCTTTTTGGGGTGATGAAAATGTTCTCGAATTAGTGATAATCAATGGTGAAGACCACTGCCCTACTCTAAAGGGACGCACTTTGCCCTGGTACAAGAAGGAGCCTGGTTTGCAGAGGGAGGAGAACGTGGGGTGCAACCAGCTGGCAGGTTGGCAGGGGTCCCGTTACCGAGGGCCTCCCAAACCCCAGCGGCCCACCCCCCCGTGTGTCTGCTCCCCACGGAAGACTTTGCCCTTCTCCACAATGTCCGGCATGAAAGCTCACTACTACAGACCCCCCAACTGGGGTTGGAATTAGGACGGTTTGTTTATTTACTTATTTATTTATCAATCTTCGCTGAGGACATGCTTATTGATTTACTGGTTTTAGAGAAAAAGCAAGGGAGGAGGAGAGTGGAGGGAGAGAAACATCTACGCAAGAGAGCAACATCAATCCGTTGTCTCTGGAATGCCTCCCGACTGGGACCGAACCCGCAACCCAGGCATGTGCCGTGACTGGGACTTGAACCCATGACCTTTTGGTTTACAGATGACACTCCAACCAACTGAGCCACACCGGCCGGGGTGGGACACTTTTTGAACCTCCGAGGGCCGACTTCCTTCCCTGGCAGGCACTTAGCCATGGAGCAGACGCAGCTCAGGGTGACCTCTTGCTTATCGACACACAGGTGTCCCCATGTGTGTTGTCCCCCAGGTGCCAGGCACTGCTCTCAGTCCTGTGCTGCTTGGTTCTTCTAACAGTCCAGTGAGGTAGGTGCCACTTCAGGGCCACGCTGCCCACACCGCCAATAAACGGCAGAGTCAGGATTCGAACCCTGGCAGCCTTGGCTCCAGAACCCGTGCTGTTGCCCACGACTACGCTGCCTCGTAGCAGCCCTGTGAGTTACAGTGTATCAGCCCGTTGTCCTCATTTTACGGATGAGGACACTGAGGCCCAGCAAGGTCCGTGACTTGGCATGGGTCACACCGTGAGCTAGGCTGTTGGGAATGGTGTGGGCAAGTTCATGGGGGTAAGTGGCCTTGGTGCCTGGGAAGCCACAGGGACAAAGTCTGGGGGCAGGAGGATCTGGGGGAGAGGGAGGGCTCAGGGCTGGGCACTGCCCCTGCCTCCCGCCGCCTGGGTTCCTGGGCTCAGCCCTGCTCCCCCCAGCTCTCAATCCACCCCTGGAGGTGGCTCTTTGGCAAGGCTGCGGGCCAGTCTGCCCTGCCAGGGAGGTCAGGGCCAGTGTCATGAGTGCCAAAGAGACATCCAAGGGGTTGCCCAGGGGCAGAGTGCCAGTGTCCCTGGGAAGCCACCTCCCAGCTTGGGGTGGAGTGCGGCAGAAACCCTCGTGACCTTGTGGCTGACATTCCTTAGTAGCCACGTGGCCCCAACTGGCAGGGACAGCTGCAGACAGGGGCCGGACCTGCTTTGTTCCCAGGGTGGCACTCCATCAGGCCCTAGTCAACTCCTGCCTGGTGCTGCTTTCCTTTCCTGGGCTCAGTGGACAGCTGGCACTTTGGGTCCCCCGCCATGAGAGTCTAGAGGCAGCGATCCACCAGGGTCTGTCCGAGGGGGGCTCTTGGAGGATGGGACAGGACCAGACGAAGCAGCAGATCGAGAAGGGGCTCCAGCTGTACCAGTCTAACCAGACAGAGAAGGCGCTGCAGGTGTGGATGAAGGTGCTGGAGAAGAGCTCGGACCTCGTGGGGCGCTTCCGAGTGCTCGGCTGCCTGGTCACTGCCCATTCAGAGATGGGCCGCTACAAGGAGATGCTGAAGGTGGGAGTGCCCGAGGCTGGCGTAGGGGGGTGGGCAAAGCTGGGTTTCTCGAGGGTTTCCAGGCCTCTCTCCTGAGTCCTCAGGCTCCTAGGCCCACAAGCTAGCAGCCAGGAACCGAGGCTCTGAATCCACACCCAATACCCTGGGTTTTTGATGCTGAATCTCGGCATGGAATTCGGGCTTGTGGCCTTGAACTTCAGGGCTCAGGGGGTCTCAAGGCCAGGAGTCTAGGTTCCAGACTTCCTGTCTGGGGCTCTGGGTCTGAGTCTGTGGGGCACTGGCTCCAGGTTTGAGGCTGGGGGAGGAAAGGTGAAAGCTCTCGGTCTGAGCTTGGGAGGGGGAGGCTCCAGGGCTGAAGCTTCCACTCTCTGGTGGGAAGCGGAGAATGCACCTGAGGCTGGATGTGGAAAGTCGGGGGTCTAAGCTTCAGGGTATGAGGCTCGCTGGGACAGAGGCTCCAGTCTGAGGCTCAGGCTGACGTCTGCGTGCCCACCCCCCCACGGACAGTTTGCCGTGGTGCAGATCGACACCGCTCGGCAGCTGGAGGATGCCAACTTCCTCCTGGAGAGCTACCTGAACCTGGCGCGCAGCAACGAGAAGCTGTGCGAGTTTCACAAGACCATCTCCTACTGCAAGACCTGCCTCGGCCTGCCCGGCACCAGGGCGGGCGCCCAGCTCGGAGGCCAGGTCAGCCTGAGCATGGGCAATGCCTTCCTGGGCCTCAGCCTCTTCCAGAAGGCCCTGGAGAGCTTCGAGAAGGCCCTGCGCTATGCCCACAACAACGACGATGCCATGCTTGAGTGCCGCGTCTGCTGCAGCCTGGGCAGCTTCTATGCCCAGGTCAAGGTGCGTGCGGGCCCCAGGGGAGGGCAATGGTGGGTGTGGGCTCCCCTTGCATTACCTCGTTTATTCAGTCCAGTCCTGTTTAGGTAGGGACAAGGCGGATGAGAGTCTGAGAATCCGAGAGGGAAAGCGCTTACCCAGGGAGGTAAAGACTGGGTTAGGAATGACAGGGCCGGAGTTCAAAACTGGACCTGTCTGTCTGACTCTCTGGCGGAACGGGAGGCTCCTGTCTGAGGGCCGGCCATGCACCTGCTCTGCCACACGCCAGCTGTGTGACCCTGGCCTTGGCCCCTCCCCTCTCGGAACCTTGGTAGGTGCATCTGCATGACAACAAAGAGCAGGACCCCACTGTACAGCATGTTTGTGAGGGTTCATTCATCAAATAACTATTGAGCATTTGCCATTTCCCAGGCACTCTTGGCCTGGGGTGCCGCACTGAAAACAACAGCAAAGTCCCTGGCCTCAGGAAGCTTGCTCCCTAGTTGGGGGATGAGGATAAACACAATGAGTAAGTCAGTTACATAGCCTGTTAGAAAGGGCTTCTTTTTAAATATTTATTTAGAGGGGAAGGAAAGGAGAGAGGAAGAGAAACATCAGTGTATGGTTGCTTCTCCTGCATCCCCTGCTGGGAACTGGCCCCTGCCAGGAACTGGCCTGCAACCCAGGCATGTGCCCTGACTGGGAATCGAACCGCGATCGTCTGGTTCGCAGGCCCGCGCTCAATCCACTGAGCTACTTCAGCCAGGGCAGAAAGGGCTTCTTGAGAGGAGGGGAAGCAGGGCAGGGGGTGGGGGGTGGGGGGTGCTGCAGCATGAAACAACCGGATGTCAGAAGGCCTCATAGAGGTGATGTAGATGACTTGAAGATGAGAGGGTGAGCCGTGTAGGAATCTGGGGGAAACGTGGAAAAGAGGGAACGGCTAAGGCAAAGCCCTGCCCTGGTGGAGCACACCGGCCATGTTCCCGGAAGGACGGAGGCCAGCACAGCTGCAGCAGGCAGTGAGAGGGGTAGGAGGCGGGGGTCACAGGGTGTGGGGGAGGGGAGAAGGCAGATCGCGAACGGGCCGAAGGGCCAGTGGCCGCAGGCTCCTGGGCCTGAGCCTTTGTTCTTTCTCTAGGCGTCCAGGCTGCCCTTGGCCCTGGCAGGTGTTAATGCCTGGCACGTAGGAGAGGCCTGGCGACCCTGGGGGTAGATGAGCATGTAGAGGGTTAGGAAGCGGAGCTGGGCTGTGAGGAAGGGAGGGTCTCCCAGGATGACACTGCAGGGTTTTGTTTTCAGCAACTAGATCGACAGGGAAGCCATCCAGTGAGCTGCAAGAAGATCAGAGAGAAATGGGGACGTTTTCAAACCTTTTTTTATTGTGAAGAAAATGAACCATACAGGAAGGTCGAGAGAGTAATGTAGAAATCTCTACATATCCTTTTAGAATGAACAATTATTAATATTTTGCCGTATTTGATGTATGCATTTTTCTATTTTCATTTAAACATTTTTTCAGTTACAGTTGACATTCGATACTTGTTTCAGGTATACAGCACACTGGTTAGACATTATATACCTTTTTAAAAAAGATTTTATTTATTTATCGTTAGAGGGGAAGGGAAGGAGAGAGGGAGAGAAATATCAATGTATGGTTGCCTCTCATGCATCCCCTGCTGGGAACTGGCCCACAACCCAGGCATGTGCCCTGACTGGGAATCGAACCGCGATCCTTTGGTTCGCAGGCTGGCACTCAGTCCACTGAGCCACACCAGCCAGGGTTTATATTTCTTGTATAAGGACGCTTTCTTACATAACTGCAATTCTATTATTATACATACCACAATGAACCTCTTTATTTACCTTAAATTTGTGTTCTTATCCTGAAAACCTGCCTTTACCCTTGGCTCCTTTGAGTTGGAACATAAGCAGGAGTTGTACATTATGTCTCTTAAGTCTCTCTTGGTAGAAAATTCCTACCCTCCCCTTTTATTTTCCATCATTTATTGAAGAAGTCAGATTAACGGCCTTGTAGAATGTTCCACCTTATTGTCTCATTGCTTCCTCAAGGAGTCCTGTAGTAATTGTTCCTTTATCTCTTTTCCTCCCTATCACCTGGAATTTAAATAATGACTTGTTTAGGTCCTGACTGGGAGGCTCAGTGGGTTGGAGCGTTGCCCCAAGACACCAGTGTTGTGAGTTCCATTCCCAGTCAGGACACATGCAGGGACCAACCAGTGAGTGCATGGATGGGTGGAGCAACGGGTCGATGTTTCTCTCTTGTCTTCATCTCTCTCTCAAATCAATAAAAATACATACATACATGCACGCATAATGACTTGGTTAGATCGAGGTGATACATTCTTGGTAAGGACGCTGCACGAACAATGCCGTGTTCTTCGTGTCGCCCGATGTCAGGTGTTGAGGGAGTAACTAACTCCCTGATCCCTCTGTTGTCGGGTTTGGTTTCTCCTTTCGTGACCAGCAGGTTAACTTGTAGGGTGACGCTGGCACCCCGGGAACATTCTGTTCTACAGTGACATTCACCATAATGGTTTTAGCGTCCACTGATGTTTCCTGCCTGGATTGATTCATTCACTTGAACTCTAATAAAATGGCCATTTCCAAGTTCTCTCCTTCCTGCTACAGTTGTTAGCTGGGATTTTTCTATACGGAAGAACTTGTCCTCGTCTATCAGGGCTAGTTGGTTACTTTGAAATACAGTCCCTAAAGGAAGGGCCGAGATACCGCTAAATACTTCCTCCTTTTCCTTAGTCACCGCTTCCAGAATAAGTTGATGGTCACACTTATCTGACTTGCTTCCTCTTTTTGGAGCATTACTGTGAAATCATGGATTTTCTGTAGAGTCAGTATCCTTCAGTCAACTGCGATCATTGTTCTTTTCGCTGTTCGTGTTCTCTAACTTCAGTCAGTGGGATTCCCTCCAGTCTGGCTCTAGTGCCCTTCGACAAGACCCACTTACTCTTGGATGGGGTTCTGCTTTCTGGCACAACGCAGTGTCCTGGGCTCATTTTCTATCTTCCTTGCCTCAGACCTGGAATCGGCCATGTCCTCAGGTTCTTTTTAGTGGGAAATGGTATTTAAAGGCAAACTGTGGGCTCTCAGCGTGCTCCTTGTTGCTGGGTTGTCGTTGCTTCTAAATCTTTTCAGTGGCCAGGATGTTTCGTGGTGATGTTTCCAGTTCAGATCTAAGTTTCAGGATTTAACCTATTTTAAACTTGATTCTCTTTTCTCTTAGACTGAAAATCTTGGTTTCTAACAGCGCAGTGAAATATTTTATCCTACAAAACACATAAAATAGTTTCAAAAGATAATACCAATATCACTAAAAAAGTGACTGAAGGAAGTTTAAGGTTCCTTTGCTGTGTTTTGGATTTATGCATCCCACCATGGAGGTACTATCCAAGTCTATGTTCTGAGTTCATTTGAAATAACTTTTCTTATTTTGTTTTTGTTTTGCTTTGTTTGACTATGAGGAGACATTTATCAAACCTGTGGACAGGGAAACAGGGAAGGGCTTAGCATAGAAGAAGCAACAGGGGAGCCCAGGGCTGCCTGAGCTCCCTGGGAAGTCAGAGAAGAGGGGGCTTAGGGACGGGTTCAGGGGATTCGCCTGGGACGAGCTGCCAGCTGCCCACTGCCTTATAGTTTAGCAAACACGTCCCTGTGAAGAAAGAAGTGGGGGTAGGAGGAGAAGGAAGGAAAGGGAAGGAAATCTAAAATTTTTTTCTATGTGGTTATAACTAATATAGTATTAATATAATGCAATATACTATATTATAATGAAATATATTGCATTACATTATATGTAATGATATATTACAACAATTCTATTACAATGTATATTTATCATTATCACAATTACCATATAATAATATGCAATTAGAGTGATTTATTTCTATTTTCTATGTTTTTAAAAATTAAATTTATTTGTTTTTAAAGATTTTATTTACTTTATATTTTAGAGAGGGGAAGGGAGAGGGAAAGAGGGAGAGAAACACCAATGTGTGGTTGCCTCTCACGCACCCCCCACTGGGGACCTGACTGGCAACCCAGGCATGTGCCCTGACTGGGAATGGAACCGGTGACCTTTCGATTTGCAGGCCGGTGCTCAATCCACTGAGCCACACCAGCCAGGGCTAAATTTATTTTTTAAAAACTATAGAATATTTATATGGCTTTGAGTTGAAAAGCACATAACAAAATTTGTGAGGAGCAGGTTTCTGTTGGGGTCATTGAGAATTCTCTTTTGGTCACAGTAGCTCAGAGGTGCTGGTTGAATATGCAGTGAAAGAGCAAAGAGGTTTTTATGTGAAAGATCTGAAGCAGTTGTAGCCGAAGGAGACGGAAGGCAAAGAAGATTGTTGGATTTTGATTTTTGTTTTCCTGTCTTAAATGAGCTGAGACATGCTAACAGGATTTGTCCCAGAGCCCCAGCAGGGACTCACACTGGACGGTGGGGGGTGGGGGGGGCCCTCCTCCTCCTCCTCAGTAGCAGGAGGGAAGCAGAGGGGTCCAGAGGGTGGATTTGATGGGTAAGCTACTTAACGGAGCTTCTCTCTGCTTTTCTTCTGTTTTCCCAATGGAGCGTGAGGTGAGGTCGTCAGCTCAGGGGGCACAGGTAGAAAGGCCCTGCGGAGGTTTGCAAAGAAAGCATGAGAGAATGGTTTCACTGCCTCAGTGAGTCCGAGCCGTGGCAATCAGTCATGGAGCCTTCAGGGAGCAGCTGCTACCGGAGGCAACCGAGAGAGGGGTGGGGGTGGGGCTCTGGCCTCCCCTGACCCCCACTCTTCCACGTGTCTCCGAAGCTGACAGGCCCAACTGGGACTGGCTGAGAAGGGAAGCCAGCTGTATATTCTTGCCCATTCATTCATCCAGCAATATTTATTGTGTATCTACTAAGTGCTAGGAACTGAGCAGTGGGTTGTTCTCCAACATCAGCGAACCAGGTGAAAGTCCCTGAATTCATGGAGCCCATGCCTTTGCACTGGCTGTTCCCTCTGCCTAGATCACTCTTTCCCGGGACTCCAGAAAGAATGAGTCAGTAACCAGTGGGGTCTAGGGCCCCCTGACTGCCAGAGAAGCCAAGGCCTACAGCCCTCAACCTTGGAGCACTCCTCATACTCAGTGTGTCCCCTCCTGACCTGTCCCCTCCCTGTGTCCCTGCAGGACTATGAGAAAGCCCTGTTCTTCCCCTGCAAGGCCGCAGAGCTCGTCAATGACTATGGCAAAGGCTGGAGCCTCAAGTACCGGGCCATGAGCCAGTACCACATGGCTGTGGCATATCGCCTACTGGGTCACCTGGGCAGTGCCATGGACTGTTGTGAGGTGGGGCAGCAGGGCAGGGGGGTAGGTGGTGGTGTGAGCCAGGGTCTGGGGCCCAGAGCAGGTAGGCTGCCTTCTTCCAGATCAGCCCCAAGTCTTGCCCTTTGTCCAAATTTTCTTTAGCCAAGACCCTGAACAATGCATGTTTCCCCGCCCCCAAACCTCACTCCTTTCCAGTCCATTCTCAGGGACGTGGGCTTCTCTCTGCCCTGTCCCCCACCACTCATCCTCTGTGAGACACTTTAAGTAAGAAGCAAACCAGTCTCTGAAGTTCCATTGACCTGAGTTTACATCCTAGCTTCGCCCCTTACTAGCCAGGCAGCCCTGACGGAGTCATTTCTGCCCTCTGAGCATGTTTCCAGTTTGCTGGATGCTGTGAGACCCCTTTGGTTTGGTGTATGGGGCCTGAGAACCAGGACTGGTGTCCTGGGCTCTGAGGACGTTGGTGATCCCTGGGCTGCCGGTCAGAGGAGCCCCCTGGGTGAGGGCGCCCCGGGATTGGGGGCAGGTGGGCATGCCTGGGTGACAGGCCTCTATCACAGGAGTCTATGAAGATTGCACTGCAGCACGGTGACCGGCCACTACAGGCGCTCTGCCTGCTCTGCTTTGCAGACATCCACCGGAGCCGTGGGGACCTGGAGGTGAGGTCACCGGGAAGCTGGGTTCGGGGGTGTGGGCCTGGCCCAGCCTGACCCCACCCCCACTGGCTGTGCAGACAGCCTTCCCCAGGTACGACTCTGCCATGAGCATCATGACCGAGATTGGAAACCGCCTGGGCCAGGTACAGGTGCTGCTGGGTGTGGCCAAGTGCTGGGTGGCCAGGAAGGCACTGGACAAGGTGAGATTGGGTCCGGTCCTGCGTCCCCCAGCGCTCCCAGTGCTCCGGCCAACAATCTGTGTGTCTGGTGCCGGGGCAGGGCTCTTCCAGACACTTTGTCTGGTGTCAGCCTCACCCCAGTCCCAGCGTCCTGAGTCAGCTTCCAGGCTCAGAGAAGGCCAGCCGTTGCCCCATCACACAGCTAGTGAAGGGCCAGAGCTGGGGTTTGAACTTGGGATGCTTTAACTGCTTCCCATGGTTTCACAGCACCCGCAAGACAGACGTATTTTTCCCCTTCTGTATCTGAGTAAACCGAGGCAGGCGGTAACTTGCCCACACAGCTCTTGCCGCAGCACCCCAGTCTCCTCCCACTGTCTTTGCTCCCGGGATAGCCGCCTGCCTACGTCACCCTCCCCATGCCTGCCCTGCTGCCCTTCCTTTCTCACAAGCCAAGGCCTCTGGCAGACAGCTCTGTCCGCAGCCTTGGCCTGTGCTCGCCTTTCAGGCTCTGGATGTCATTGAGAGAGCCCAGGACCTGGCTGAGGAGGTGGGAAACAAGGTCAGACCTGATTCCGTCTCCTGGGTCTGGAGTCAAGAGCCCAAGGTGGGACCCTGGGTGGGTGGAAAGGGCCCCTTGAGTCTGCTCGTGCCCTTAGCGCTTCCTGATCTCCACAAGTCGCCCCAGCCACCCCCGGCCGCAGCTGTTCCCCTCCAGAGTGCTTCGAAGGGCTGGGCAAGACTTCCGTAGCTCAGAGGATATCGGAAGTCTGAGGCCTTCTTCTTCTTCTTCTTAAGATTTTATTTATTTATTTTTAGAGAGAGGGGAGGGGAGGGAGAAAGAGAGGGAGAGAAACATCAATGTAAGAGAAACATCGATTGGTTGTCTCTTGTACGCACCCTGACCTGGGACTGAGCCTGCAACCCAGGTATGTGCCTTGACCTGGAATTGAACCAGCGACCTTTCGCTTTGAGGGCCAACACCCAACCAACTGAGCTGCACCAGTGAGGACCTCAGAGCCTTCTTGGTGGTCATTAAAACTTCTAACAGTGACCTCCATTCAATGAGAGGTGGGCACCATAGATCTCTTGTAGGCATCGTTCCGAGTCCTCACTGCCTCCCTGCAAGATGGGTGGAGCAAGCCCCATTTCACAGATGAGAAAAGTGAGGATCAAAGGGGTGCTCAGGGGCCTGCTGCCTGGTAACTGGTCTGTCTTAACTCCAAAGATATATGGCCTCTCCAAATTTAATAATTGTATCCAATCCTTTAAGTATTGAAAATAGGCTCAGTGTTTCTCAAAGTCTTCTAGAAGATGTGCATTTCTCTGGGATTGGGTAATAGTCCAGCTGAAATGCCAAATAAATGTGCCTTTGACTTGGTTATAGCCACTCGGGTCTACCCAATATCTAGGGCTGGTCAGAAAGTCTAATAAGCGGTTTTTATTTTTAAAATTTTATTTATTCTTAGAGGGGAAGGGAAGGAGAGAAACGTCAGTGTGTGGCTGCCTCTTGCACACCCCCTACTGGGAACCTGGCCACACAGACATATACCCCGAGTGGGACTTGAACCAGCGACCCGTTGGCTCACAGGCTGACACTCAATCCACTGAGCCACACTAGCCACCGTTAAATGCTAGCAAGCTGTTGTTACAGTTAACTAATGAAAACAGGAAGACAGTTATGGAGTCAACACAGCAGGTTTGGTCAATAAAACCCTTCAAAAACATGGGGTCCCCAGCTGGCTCTAGGGGTGAAGACCACTAACCTCAGCACCTCCTCATTCTGTATGAGAGGACAGCAAGGCCCAGAGAGGGCAGGGCATTTTCCTTAGGTCCGTCAGCCAGGCAGCAATATGCCCAAGACTGGACCGTGTGTGACCTGACTGCCTGGTGACCCCTCGGGGAGGGAAGTGGGATGGCCGCCCACCAGCGCTGACTTGGTCTCTCCCCTCTGCCCCGTCTCCTGTCCCTGCTGGCCCAGCTGAGCCAGCTGAAGCTGCACTGTCTGAGTGAGAGCATCTACCGCAGCAAGGGGCTGCAGCAGGAGCTGCGTGCCCACGTGGTGCGCTTCCACGAGTGTGTGGAGGAGACTGAGCTCTACTGCGGCCTGTGCGGGGAGTCCATCGGCGAGAGGAACAACCGGCTGCAGGCCCTGCCCTGCTCCCACATCTTCCACCTCCGGTGAGGGCTCTTGTGGCCGGGGCAGGGGCGTGTGGGCCTCTTCGGGTGCTCTGGGGCCTAATCGCAATAGTAATACCAACAGCAGACACTTGAGGAGTGCTTTCTGCGTCCCAGGTCTTCCTCAAAATTCCCGTATCTTGACTCATTGAATCCTCCCAATGGCCCTGTGAGGTGGCCTTCCTTAAGGTCATTCTCCCCAAAGAGAATTCAGAGAGGCCCCTGAAAGGTCCTGGCATTCAGACACCTGGAAGTGCACCCCTTCAGGCCAGTGCAGTGGGCAAGCAGCGTGGCAGGCAGGGGCCTGGGGCCCTCTCCTTCCCTTGGCACCTCCCATGCCCCTGCAGAGGGAAGGGTAGGAAGGGCGGGAGGGAGAGGCCCTGGCCCAGGGTGGAAGGACAGGCTCAGGGAGTGGACAGAGCCCTTTGCCTCCCAAGGTGCCTGCAGAACAACGGGACACGGAACTGTCCCAACTGTCGCCGCTCATCCATGAAGCCTGGCTTTGTGTGACTGTCAGCAGCCACGGGCTTCTGCCTCACCGGCCCTGCTCCTGCTCCACCATCACACCGGAGACCGCGACCGGCCATGTCTAGGATGCCCTTCACTCCTGGGAAAGCCACCAGGGCCTCCTCGGGCCTCTGCCAGGGCCCGGGGCCTGCCCACTGCTGCTCCTCAAGGCCCTGTGCCCCTTCCCACCTCTTTGTACTTTGCTCTTTATAGAAAAATAAACCATTTGTACCTGGTCCCGGCGATCCTGACTTTCCCTGCCCGAGGTCCGGAGGGAAGGGGATGGTGGGGTGAGGCTCCCCACCTGAGCCTCCTCAGACACACGCGTCCCTCTGCGCACACGTGTGAGTGCCTCCAGCTGTCCTTCCACGTTCTTGGGATGCCAGTGAGCCAGAGACAAAGATCCCTGTGGGGAGGAGCTGTGGATGTGTTGGGGATGGGTAGGAGGATGCGGCCAACAGAAACTTAATAGTCGAGCAACATACAAAGTCAGTGAGAAAGATGTTATGGGTTGAGCGTGTCCTCCAAGGTCCTTGTGTTGAAGTCCTAACCCTGCCCCGCAGTGACTGCAGGAAAAGATAAGGCCTTTAAGGTGGAAATTAAGGTTCAGTGAGGTCCTAAGGGTGGGGCCCTAATCCATTAGATGAGTGCCCTTATAAGAAGAAGAGGAGACACCAGAGAGCTTTCGCTGTCTCTCCATGCGGCACAAAGAGAAGACCGTGTGGGGTCACAGGAAGAGGGCCTTCACTGGAAACCTGATTTGCTAGCACCTGGATCTTGGGCTTTCCAATCAGCAGAATCATGAGGAAATAAATTTTGTTGTTCAAGCCCACCCATTCTCTGGTGTTTTGTTATCGCAGAAGTAATGGCCAAGATGAGTGGGCTATTACAACAGTGATGAGTAGTTTGAGGCAATTAAGAATCAAGCAGTGTTCGTCTACCTCATCTTCATCCCTTCCCTTCTCTTCAGTCCTAACACCATGAGGTGGGACAGAGCAAGACAGGCAATCTCAGGGAGGGTGGCTCGGTGTGGCCGTTGGGACCCCAGCAGTCAGAGGACAGGGGAAGCTCCAGTGTGGGAAGGGTCTGCCTGGAGAGAGAAGGGTGGCCACACAGATGGATGCCTCACCCTGGGGTGTCAGAGTCCAAGCAGGGTGAGAAAGGAGCTCAGAGGGCAAGGCCTGGTGCTGGGTATTGGAGCCAAGCAAGGTGAGGAGGACTCCATGCAGATGGTGGTCAGGAGTGGAGCCTGAGAAGGGCGTCTACACACAGGGCAGCCTGGTTGGTATGACAGAGCCAAAGAAGGGTGGTGAGGACACCCTGGAGGAGAAAGGCCCCATGTGGGAACCAGTGCCTATGCAAAGGGGCCAGGGCACCCACTCAGTGGTGGTGGGTGGGGTGCCGCCCAGCGCAGAGCACCAAGCTAGGTACAGAGGGGCAGCCTGGTATGGGTCTTTAGGGCCTAAGCAAGGTAAGGACGCCTAAGGTAGGGCCTCAGCCAAGTTAAGGGAGGCCAGGCGTGAGGTGTCAGAGCTTGAGCAGGATGAACAGGGTCGGGGGGGGGGGGCATCCGAACCAAGAGAGCGTGGACAGAAATCTGGGCATGGAAGGGGGCGGCAATGAGAAACTGCTTACACAGAGGGCATTGGTCACATGAGCAAATATACTCAGGGTAGTGGGACCCAGGTTACTATTGAAAAATGGTCATGAGTAAGAAAAGGAAAAATGCCGGAACTGGAATTGTAGGGATCCATATGAACTCATGGATTTCAAAATATAGAGCTAAAGAGAGAAACAAGCACAGGGTGGGGTAAAAGTAGGTTTACCATCGTGAGTGCACAAAACAGAGCTTATTCTTTTTTTTAAAAGATCTTATTTATGTATTAATACTTTTTTATTGATTGATTTTTAAAAAAGATTTTATTTATTCATTTTCAGAGAGAGGGGAAGGGAGGGGAAAGAGAGGGGGAGAGAAACATCAATGTATGAGAGAAACATTGATCAGTTGCTTCTTGCACACCCCCAACCAGGTAGGTACCTGGCCCGCAACCCAGTCATGTGACCTGACTGGGAACTGAACCGGCGACCTTTCAATTTGTGGGTGGATGTCCAACCCATTGAGCCACACCATTCAGGGCTACAGAGTTTATTCTTGTATTATTACTCAGTAATCATTGTATCATTTTCCATATGAACAACTGCAAACCTGCTTTTGCCCAACTCTGTATAGTTACCCTTGCATGTTCAGGTGTGTACTGGCTTGGTAGCAGTGACATGCCAGTAGCAATGAGCACATCTAGTACCCAGATCTTGGCTTCTAAATACTGTCTTTCACTAAAAGGAATCAAGGTTCTTGGGGGGGAGGGGCGGAAATGGGCGATTCTAGGCCTGGACCAGGGAAGGTACGAGATGAGGCTGGAATATCTTGGGTCAGACAGCAAAGGAAGTTGAAAGAATGATGAGGCTGATTCAAAAGGACACAAGAGCCAGGTTGAATGGGCTCCCACTGGCCCATTAATAATGACTATCTTAGCTCGGGCTGCCACGACACAATCCTATAGACTGGGCGGCTTAACCAAGTGAAATTTGTTTTCTCACAGTTCTGGAGACTGGAAGTGCAAGGTCAAGGTGCCAGCAGGGTTGGTGTCTGGTGAGGGCTCTCTCCTTGGGTTACAGATGGCCACCTTCTC
Source organism: Sturnira hondurensis (assembly GCF_014824575.4). Classification (NCBI taxonomy): domain Eukaryota; kingdom Metazoa; phylum Chordata; class Mammalia; order Chiroptera; family Phyllostomidae; genus Sturnira; species Sturnira hondurensis. Next base: position 1,287,005 of record NW_028092064.1, on the reverse strand, counting down.
ATTGTCCTTCTCTGTGCTTGTGAGGAGAGAGAGAGAGATCTTTCTTCCTCTTCTTATAAGGCCACTAACTCCATTGTGAGCGCCTCATCCTCGTGACCCAATCTAACCCTTAATTGTGCCTCCTGAAAGTCCTATCTCCAAATACCATCGCATTGGGGGTTAGGGCTTCAACATGTGAATTGGGGGGGACCCAAACATTCAGTCCATCTCAATGATAGTAACAGATTTTATTGGGTAAAGCAAGAATTCATACTTAAATAAATAAATGACTCAATTAAAAATCTGATGAAGAATGGGATCTTTATAGAGCTCTGAAATACTTTCCCACAAAATACTTATTAATTTCTAGGGAAAAAAGAGTGACTTCTCAGTGGAGAAGGTTGGCAGACACCTAATGAGTGAAGTGAGGGAGGTTAGCCTCTCCAGGGAGGAAACAATAAGAAAGCAGGTGCTACCTGAAGTAATGCAATGAGAAACTCAGCACTTCCTCCGTGACACTCCTGCCAGAGACGAAACACCTAGATTTAAAATCCTGGGGAACACTAAATACATACAAGTTTAGAAAGAGTCTACAAAGTGACTGTAATCTTCAAAAATGCCAAGGTCATGAAGCCAAGGAAAGACTGAGAAACTATGCCAGATTAGAGGAGACTCGAGCACTACAACTAAATACTATGCTGGACTCTGGGCTTGATTCTGGACTGGATCTGTTTGCTGTAAATGACATTATTGAGCCCGTTGGAGAAGGAGGCATCTGAGCCAAGACGTGAAGGAGGTGATGGGGTGAACCAAGCAAATACCCCAGACAGCACTCCAGGAAAAGGGAACAAAGACCTAAACAGCAGCTGGCCCAGCCTGGTCCCGGAGCAGCCAGGAGGCCTGTGAGTGTGAGCAGGGTGGAAGGGAGGTGGAGTTGAGATCCTGGAGGAAATCATGGGAGAGCGAAGGCACCTGGGAACCTGGGGGCCCTCACAAAGACTCTTACTCTGAATGAGATGGGGAGCTGCTTCGGGGTTTTGAGCAGAGAGATGGCATGACCTGACCAGGTTTAAAAAGAATTCCTTTGGATGCTTTGTTGAGAACTGACTTCACCAGATAAATACTGGCTTGGATGCTTCGAACATGTTAATGGCATGAAAGACCAGAAAAGGACTGTTCTACACTAAAGGCTGCTAAAGGGATTTGGCAGTGGAGTGTTACGTGATCTTTGCTTTGATACTGAATTTTTTTAAGGCTCTAAGTGATGCTTTCAGGATAATCGAAGAAATTTTAATATGGGCTGTGTACAGATATCAAGGAGGGTGGTCTGGATATACCGAGCAGGAGTCTTGCTAAACCTGGGCTAGGTAGACAGAGGACAGCGCCCAAGGACAAAACCTAGTGGAAGAGAGGGTGCACAGGAGCCTGTCTAAAGTTCGGTCAAGGAGGGACTGCCACCGGCGATCACAGGCCCAGGATGGAGACTTTCTAAACTTATTCTCTTTTGTTGGGGTGACCAGTAGTCCCCAGAACAGGACCCACCTGCCCTGGGACCAGCACAGAGACAACAGCTCCTTCCCCACCTGGGCTTCTTGACCTCTGCCAGGACACTCTGCAAAGTGTGAAGTTGGGGTCAGCTGCCGCAGTGCTGACACTGACTCACTGAACAACCCTGGACAAGTCACTTGGCCCGTGGTCCTCCACATCCTTATCTAACACTGAGAATGATAATTCAACCCGTTCACAGGACAGGGCTGCTGGGAGGATGAAATATATGCTGTTACTCGCAAGAGTGCTTTGTCAGCCTAAACAAGCACTGCCAAGGAAAAATGCCTGCAACTGCACTCCGAGAAAAACACCGGGCACATTTTCACCAAGTTTAGGGGATAGCTGTGATGGTTTGACTTAAAACATAAGCTACGCAGCTTACACGAAGTTCCTTTTAGGGGGTCCTGAGGCTCGCCTCAGAGTGATAAGCAGAGAGCCTCCAGAGCAGAGGACACAGGTGCAACAAATGAGTCTCAGATGATTTTAAGCGATCTGTCCTACCCAGATGGAAATAAATGATTACAGACGTGATGTTTAGTTTTTTTATTTTTAGTTGTAGAGTCTGACTGCCAACTGAGCTCTTCCCACGTGGATAGAGCTGTGACACCTGCTCCGAAGTTAGTGGTAGCAGCGTTAACCAGTAGCAAGTTACTGGTTAAATTCTTAATCAGTCTCTTCAAAACTGGTTAAGAATTTTCTCAGGTAACCCTGGGTGGCCAGCTTGTACATTAATAAATAATAATTATAAAAATGCCTGAGATGTCATGATCCGCCCCCCCCCCCGCCTTTACACAAGGCTGGCGTATATTGTTTATGGTTTGGATAGGTAGAGCCATTGTGTGAATCCCCGAACTCCTAAATGGGTCAGACTCTGAGGTTGAGTCAACTCCTTCTACAGCGTCCTTTCAGTTATAGGCCAAACTAAGACTACATTTCCCAAAGGCCTTTGCCGCTCTCGCCCTTTCTCCCGTTAGGGTTTGTGTCTAGGCACCCGCCCACTGCGCGCGCCGACCAATAGCACAGCATAAACAGGACGAGGGCGGGAACGTTTCTGGAGGCTAGGCGCTGGGTCCTGAGGCCCGTAAGTCGTCTTTTGAATTGGAGAAGCAGATTCGCTGGGACAACGCGGCCGAAGCTAAATCGGCTAAGGTCAGGACTTGAAAGAGGTCTGCTACTAGTCAAGATCTGGTGTTAAGAAAGGTAGTACTAATTTTATGCTACGGCTCCTGCGCAGTCCGATCTTCGACCTTTTCCTCGGGAAATGAATCTGCTGCCGGAACTCGAGAGTTCAGTGACTCGGCAAGAGAAGATGGCGACCGTGTGGGACGAAGCTGAGGTGCGCCTTGGGAGAGGTGGGGGCCCTAGAGCCAGGGCCGGAAGGGACACCACCTCGGTAGAGGGGAGGTTTGGCGCGGCCCTAGAGTTGAGGCCGCTAGGGATATGGTCAGGGATCCCGAATCCTTCATTCTGGTCTTACAGGCGGGGAAACAGGCTGTGAGTGGGCTTGGGTAACGAGGGTACTTGCCCTCAGTTAAAAATATTTTTTTTTAACAGCAAGATGGAATTGGGGAGGAGGTGCTCAAGATGTCCACAGAAGAGATTATCCAGCGCACACGACTACTGGACAGTGAAATCAAGGTGGGCATATTCAGGCAGGCCAGGGGGATCCCAACTGTCTCTCTAGGGGGGCCGTAGGGACCGCGGTTTTCTCCTTGGACCAGAAGAAAAGAAAAGAAACCTAAACCTTAGGAGGGACCAGGAGCGGGACAGGGTGCTCGGATACCAGGCCTGAGAGTAGCAGTCATCAGACTGCCTTTCCCAATGAGGTCTTTACTCCTGTAGAAAACCTTTCTTCTAGGAACTCTCAGTTTTGCAGATGAGAAAACTGAGGCTCAGAAAGTTTTTATATTGAAGTACCCAGTACTTAATAAAAGGCGGAAACTAGAACCTTTATTTGACCCAAAGACCTGCTCTTTTTCCTCTACTACAACTACTTCCCCAGGAGGTCTCTAGACCCGCCTCCAGACTTCTGTGGGATGTGGCCAGAGCCAGGCCAGCCAGCATTCAGAGAGCCTGGGAGCAGACTGAGCAGATTCGGGAGGTCCCCTGGGAAGCCTGGACTTTACCCATTAAAGGCCCTGGGGGTAAACTGAGTGAAAGCTGAACATTTGCTTCCACCCATCTTTGTCTCAGATTATGAAGAGCGAAGTGTTACGAGTTACACACGAACTCCAGGCCATGAAGGACAAGATCAAAGAGAACAGTGAGAAAATCAAAGTGAACAAGACCCTGCCGTACCTTGTCTCCAACGTCATCGAGGTGTGTGTGTATGTGGAGGGGAAGAGGGGTTTGCAGGGTCTGGAGGCAGCTTGTGATGGGCCGTTGGGAAAAGAGGGGGCCAAGTTTTGAGGCCCAGATTGCATATTGGGGGACTTCTGTGAGAGCCCGTTCCTAGTGTGCATTTCTTAGGGGGATGTGTAGGCAGGAAGAGGTCTCAGAAGGTCCATGTCTTCTTTTCTACTGGTTGGTTTTCCTCGGGGCTGGATGAGTTCTGTGTGGAGAAGCATCACCTAAACAGAAATCTTATCAGTACTTCGGTTTATCGCTGTACTCACTGAGCTCAGGGCTAGTGTGAGGAGTGAGGTAGAGATGGTCAGCCCTGTGAGTGCTGGGAATGTCTCAGCCCAGGAAGCACCTGGCCCTGGGGAGTTCAGTGGGCCGAGCAGGGCCTCTTCGACTAAGCTTTTTCCCTTTCCAGCTTTTAGATGTTGATCCCAATGACCAAGAGGAGGATGGTGCCAATATTGACCTGGACTCCCAGAGGAAGGGCAAGTGTGCAGTGATCAAAACCTCTACACGACAGGTGAGGCTGCTCAGCAACAGGAGGTCTGAGGAGGGTGAGGGGTGGATGCAGGAAAGGACTAGGGAGCCTTACTGAGGGCAGTAACCGAGGTGCTTCTGGACTCTCTCCCACAGACATACTTCCTGCCCGTGATTGGGTTGGTGGATGCTGAAAAACTGAAGCCGGGAGACTTGGTGGTGAGCGGTGTCCCTGAGCCCAGGGAGAGCTCTTATAGTGAAGTTTCTCCCATTGACTGGCTGAGCCCAGCCTCAGGCCAAGGTCACTGTTGGCCCTGAATCTCAGCAGAGCAGCCCGGAGAGTCAGATCCTGTCGCCTTGCTCTTTGCTGTGTTCCCAGTTGCATGTCATTCATTTTCTTCACTCTACAGACACCTAATCACCAGCCAGGTAGTTCGGCCTTGAGCTGGGACAAATCTGAAGGCTTTGTCTGTGTCCCCAGGGTGTGAACAAAGACTCCTATCTGATCCTGGAGACTCTGCCCACAGAGTACGACTCACGGGTGAAGGCCATGGAGGTGGATGAGAGGCCCACAGAACAATACAGTGACATCGGGGGCTTGGACAAGCAGATTCAGGAGGTGAGGGTGGTGTGGCAGCCACTAACCGCCTCGCCAGCCTTTGTGTTTCTCTGCTTCAGTGACCAGGGCGCTTCCCCTAGTGTGCCTCTTGTTCTCATCGCAGCATCCTAGGGAGGCAAGAAGGATGCCATGTGTCAGTTTAGGAAACAGAGATTCAGGAGATTGAATGACTTGGTTAGGGTCATAGAAGGTTAAGGGCAGCCAGAGCCAGGACTGGAACTCAGGTTCAGTGAGTCTCCACCTTCCCCTGCCGTTGCTGGAGAGACCATTGTCAGCCTTGGTGGGAGTGAGCATTCTACGTTCTCTTGATAAGGAGAAGGAGGAGGCAGTGTCCTTGAACTGGAATAGGAGGGCTCCAGATTGGGGTTGAAACCATTAAAAATTGGGCTGTAGGGGACGTCAGGGCTTCATTCCCCTCACTCAGGACTTCTTCCTGGCAGCTGGTGGAGGCCATTGTCCTGCCAATGAACCACAAGGAGAAGTTTGAGAACTTGGGGATCCAACCTCCAAAGGGTGTGCTGATGTATGGGCCCCCAGGTACGGGGAAGACCCTGTTGGCCCGGGCCTGTGCTGCACAGACCAAGGTGAGCGCTTGGGAAGGGGTGAAGAGGACCTGAGCAGAGCTGAGCACTGCAAGCCCAGAGTGACTTTTGGCTTGACTCCACTACACCCAGGCCACCTTCCTGAAGCTGGCTGGCCCCCAGCTGGTGCAGATGTTCATCGGAGATGGTGCCAAACTGGTCCGGGATGCCTTTGCCCTGGCCAAGGAGAAAGCTCCATCCATCATCTTCATTGATGAGCTGGATGCCATCGGCACCAAGCGGTGAGGGGGTGCTAAGTGCCACCAAGGGAACTGTTCTAAATCCTACTATCCTGCTTGGTCCCCTGTCCTGGGATGATGCAGCTCTACTTCTGTTGTTCTACTTCCTAAGTTCTCTTGTAACTAGCCTCTCTGCTTCTTACCTTTCCCCCATCCATCCATTCGTCTCACATCTGGCAGCATGTGTCTTATAAAACTGGTCACATCACTCACACAGCCCCTCACACAGATGGATCCTACCTACTTCAAACCCTTCCTGCGCCTTCCCCATTGCTCCTTGGGATGAGTGCTTGGGCTTGCCTGGCCTGCGAGGCCCCCTGTGTGGCTTTCCCTGCTTCCCTCTGACCTCATGCTATTTCTGCCCCGCCTTCCCTTCCATCAGGACTCTCCAGAGCACCCCCTCAGCTTGCAGGCCCACTCAGCTTTGCCGTGGGAGAGATTTTGCACTTACGTTTCCTCTCTGAATGTGCTTTTCCTTTTCCCCTCTTCTCCAATGTTGGTTGCCCAGCCAATGTGTTTTCAGCTTTAGATCTCAGCTAAGGGACACTTCCACAGGGACACCCACCTGGGTCCCCTGTTACCCTGTGACTCCCCAAGTCTGGTCTGGATCGCTGTTTGTAAGCTGAGCTCAGTGTGCAGTGGCACGCTTCTCAGGGCGCCAGTCCGGGCAGTGGTGGTTTTGCTCCCGTGTTGTCCTCAGCTTGGCACCTGATCCCAGCCACCCCAGCAGTTGACAATTACACCTTTTCTGGGCTACTCCCTGGGCTGGGGGCCCCAAGATGAGTGAGACATTTCCCTACCCTGCACAGGTTGAGGTACGCTTCTGGTGGGTGGAGGAGGAGGGGAGCTCTCCAAGCTGTGGTCTCACCAGTGTCTTGGGCCTCTTGTGTCCCTCAGCTTTGACAGTGAGAAGGCTGGGGACCGGGAGGTACAGAGGACGATGCTGGAGCTTCTGAACCAGCTGGATGGGTTCCAGCCCAACACCCAAGTCAAGGTGAGAATTGGTGAAGTGCTGTTCAAGATGGGAAACAAGGGCCTCAGAGGCCAGGGCACCTTCTCAGTCAGCGCACTACCAACAGGCACACTGACTCAGGTTGGCCAAAAGATCCCTATGTTTTTTTTCCGTAAAATATGGCTCAGTTTGATCGCTGTCAACTTCAGCTGGTCTGCCCGACCGTGGAGCATCATCCAGCGAGAAACCTCCAGCACAGAACTTCACCAACCACTTTTGACCCGTTTGATCAGTCACAGCACCTTTTTCATTCACTGCATGAATCTTTTTTTGCGTTTCAGTTGAGTTTTTACCTTTCTTGAAATAATAAAGCATAATATGCCAAAAATGTTGCTTATTTGTTCCATCTTCAGTATTAAAATGGCTACAAAAAATTCACCAGTTTTGATAAGTTTTTTTAAAAGTGCACGCTGATATGACAGTTGTCACAATACAGTGTAACAAAATTGTTTTGAATGAAGTTAAGGACAACTAAGTACAACTAGAGCCATCTTATGGGAAAAAACCTTGAACTTTTTGGCCAACCCAGTAGGCGAGGACTTGAGGTCTGTCTTGAATGTCCTTTGCCCTGTCACCCGGCCCTGCACTGTCTTTCTGCCTGTTGTGGCCATGACTGTTCCCTGTCTGTGAAACGTTTTCTTCTCAATTCACGTTGCTGCTGCTTTGCTTGCTCAGGTGATCGCAGCCACCAACAGAGTGGACATCCTGGACCCTGCCCTGCTCCGCTCAGGCCGCCTGGACCGAAAGATTGAGTTCCCGATGCCCAATGAGGAGGCCCGGGCCAGAATCATGCAGATCCATTCCCGAAAGATGAATGTCAGGTGAGCAAGGATGCCACGAACAGGGCGCGGTGCCCTGACAGGGCAGCCGCACAGGGGTCTGTTCCTCTGCCTTGTGCTGAGCTTCCCCAGGCCTCCACCCATCCCCTCCCACAGCCCTTGCGCACACACAGCACTCCTCTGCACCACAGCCTCCTTTGCTGCCCAGGTGCCTGAGAGTTTTGTTGAGGCCCAGACGATAATTCTGGCTGCTCTGCTTCTTAGAATCCACCTGCTCCCTTCCTCCCCATGACTGGAAGGTCTGCCCTCAGTTTCCTGGCCTCCCTGACCCCAGCAGATGGGAACAGTCCTGCATGGTCCAGGGCGATCCAGCTGGAGGCCAGGCGGACCTACATTCAGATCTCTGCCCTTCAGCCAGTGGTATAACCTCTCAGAGCCTCCGCTTTCTTATCTGGGACTTGGAGGTAGTGGCACCAATCTTACGGGGTTATGGCAACATCAAGCTCGGTGCCTGGCGTGTGAGACCAGTAAGTGGCAGCAGCGTGCCAACACAGGGCCTGCGTTACTTAGGAGATGGATGGCCATCCTTTCCTCCTGCTCCCCTGCCTGAGCCTGAATCAGCCCCTGGGGTCTCAGGTGCATGTTTCTAGAAGGCTAGAGCCTAAGACACAAAAATAACCAGGTCTGATCTGCTTTGACGGTCCCTCTTCCTCCCCTCACCTTGCACCAAGAACAAGGTACGGTGGGGAAGGGACTTGGCTACAGTCCTAGGGCAAGTTGACTCTGTGGCGCTGCATGGCAGTGTACCTGCTCCCCAACCCCCTCCCTGTGGATAACTGAGCCCTTTGCTGTGTGTTCTTCCACAGCCCCGACGTGAACTATGAGGAGTTGGCCCGCTGCACGGATGACTTCAATGGGGCCCAGTGCAAGGCTGTGTGTGTGGAGGCGGTGAGTATGGGGAGGGGGTTGCTGAGGGGAAGAGGCTGAGAAGGGTGGGGCCCCTGGGAAGCCAGGCCAGGGCCGTGGGGGGCACCTTAGAGCTTGTCTGTCCTGGGTGCAGGGCATGATCGCACTGCGCAGGGGCGCCACGGAGCTCACCCACGAGGACTACATGGAGGGCATCCTGGAGGTGCAGGCCAAGAAGAAAGCCAACTTGCAGTACTATGCCTAGGGATCAGGCGCCACCACTCCCTAGTCCCTTGCTGGTTAAAATGCATAATAAAAGATGGTGTCAGGTCTCTACCACCTGTCTGTCTCATCTTCTCTGGCCTTTTAGTGGAAGAGTGGGCATGTTCGCATGAGAACCCTGCCCCATAGGCTGCTGCCTGGAAGTTCAGGACAGCTGTGGGCCCCACTCTGGTTGTCAAGGTGAGGCTTTGGCAGGGAATGGGGGTGAGCATGTGCTGCAGCTGTCGTGGGGTCTTCTGGCCTCCCCCATCCGTTCCTCCAGACCCCTCCCCCACGACTCCCTGCCTCACCTCACTGAGCTTTTTAGAGGTTGTGCAGTGCTGTGCTCCAGAATGGAGGCCCTAAAGAGAGCCAGCCTTTCCCTTTTCCAGTTGGTGCTCTGGCTCTTGGCTTTGCTTCTTTGTAAAGCCAGGCTCTGGGTCTTTTCCCCTTGAAACTCCTGTTTCCTGGCCCCCGAGTTTCCTGTTTCTCCATGTGCCCCCTTGCTCTTTCAGAGCATTTCCTCTGGCTGAAAAGTGAACCTCAAGCCGAGTTCCCCTGGGAGAGCCTTGGTAGGCCCAACCTTTCATTATGATGTGTTTGTGAGTACGGTTCTGCCATCAGCCCTGCTTGCTGTCAGGCCCACGTCCTTTAAGAGCTCCCCAGCAAATGGCCTTCCAAAGTAACGGCAACCCTATTGACTTCCCAACCCCTGACTGAGGAGCCCCAGCATAGCCTCTGAAGTGCCTCTGGTTCTGTCCCTGGCCCCGTTCTGCACTCCCCCTCACAGCCAGTTGCACTCACCTGGCCCTGGCTTCCTAGTAAATCTGCCGGCACCCCCCAAGGCTCAACAGAGGGGCCCTGTTGGACCAGAGGCAGATCCACCAGATCCTGGGTAAGTCAGCCAGGTGCCACAGATCGCTTTTTGCTGAAAAGAATGTTTCAGCCAGGCTGAGGGTGCAGCAAGTTGGGCTTCACAGCCTGTTCCAGTGATGATGTGCTGCTCTTGGCCAGTGGGCTACGGGCTACTGCAGGTTGTCCTGGTGGGCTTGGGAAGAGTGGGTAGGGTTCCACTTCCCCTTAGGCATTTCCCTGTAGCATCGTGGGGAAGCAGTGCCCCCCGGTGCCTGGTCTTGTCCTTACACAGCACAGTGAGAGGTGAAGGTTGTATGATTTACAATAAGGGTCCGTATTTTTTTCCTTTTTAATGAAAAAATTTCATTGAGGCTAAACCTGGAGCTGCCTTTGTGGATGGAGCTCCTTTCATCAGTTACATTTCTCGGGCAGGGTGAGAAAAGGCTGCTGCCTCATAGGCCTGTATAATTAGGACACCACCCTTGGGGTGCTGTGGGCTACAGTGCACAGTACCTGGTCTATTTTCTGGGGGGACAAAAAGCTAACAACACAAGCGAAGGAAACACCACAAGGGTAACAGTTCAGAGATAAGCACAGGCAGAAGGGTGGACGGTGGGGGTGAGTGGAGACTGGCGGGCAGCCAGCAGCTGGGGCCATGGAGCCGCCAACCTGGCTGGAGCTCAGGTGCCCAGAAAAGCCCCCCTTGACCGTGGATGGTGTGCAAAACAGGCAGCAAGTCTGTGTATCGTATTTATTTGCATCTTATATATAGAACAGGTATTTACAGATACAAACGGAACCACAGCGAAACTGCTGTAAAACCATTTGGACCCTCTTAATGGCCACTTCGGAACGCCCATGGTCAAGCAGCAGGCTGGAGCCTGGCTGTGGAGTGGGCCAGCTGAGCGCCTGGGTGCTGGCCAAGGGAAATAACTGGGGATTATGGCTTCAGCTTTCTCCAGGAGCACATTCCTGAGTGCTGACAGCATGGAGCCCTCACCACCCCTGGCCTCCTCCTACTGCAGTGGGCCAGGAAAAGGGGCCCGAGCAGGGAGGGACAGCCCCAACCACTCTCCCTGCCTCTAGGATATCTGCCTGGGCCCTGAGCTGGCACAAGCATCCCTGAGCTGGATCGGGAGGCCTCTGGCCTGGGGCTGCTGGCTGCCCTGCAGGCTGCTGTTTGGCAGCTGGAGGTGGCAAGGGCTGCTGGCGCTGCCAGGGAGCATTCACTGGGGGACAGAAGCCGGCCCAGGGCAGGTAGCCAGGAGGGAGGAGGGAAAGGTGTCAGCATCCTCCAGCTCCATGCTGGGAAGGGCGGGCCTCGGTGCCCAGTGGGGCTGGGGTCTGCTAGAGCACCTGCACCTCCTTTCTTTGGCCTTAGCACTGGCAGAGGAAGGGCCAGGCCGATGGGGCGGCAGAGGGAAGTGACCCGACTTCTGCCCAGGGTGGGATGCACGAGCGGGGGTGGGGGGGGGTGTTACTCTCAGCCTGGGACATGGGATGCCCCAGCAGGAGGCAGCTTTGGGGTTCCCTTGGAGTCCTGGTGGGGAGAGGCCTCTGCTTGGGTGCAGTGCTGCTGTTTCCTCACTGCTCACTGGGAGGTGTACGATGACAGGGTAGCAAGGGGAGGGCACAGTGTGGCTGGGGACAGGCAGGGCCTTGGCCAGCGCATGAGGGATCACAGTGTTGGTCTCACACACCACTGTTCGCACATGCACACCACACACACTGTCTAGTCCGTTCAGAGGCCCGCTGGCGCTCTCACTAGCTCTCTCCGCCTCGCACATGGTCACAGAGTAAATCCGAGTCTCTTATTGCTGTGTGGGGGCTGGGGCACCAGGGACATTACTCCACGAAGAGCGAGAACAGCACCATCACCAGGATCCCCGTGCAGAGGAGAAGCACTTGCTGCAGGGAGTGCCTGTGGGGGGAGGGACCAGGGCTCAGGGGCCATACTGGATGAGGGAGAGGGGGAAGCCTCTAAGAGCCCCATGCGTGAGTCCCAGTGGGTCACTCACCATGGGTCATCTTCCTCCAAGAGGTCGGGCAGCACGTTCACCAGGGCGATGTACAGAAAGCCGCCAGAGGTGAAGGGCAGGATCCAGGCCACGGTCTCTTCTGCAGTGGGAGAAGGCCTGCTTGGCTGGGAGCCCAGAGAGCTGTGCGCACCCCCTCCCCTCCCCTCCCGCACAGTGGGACCGGAGGCAGAACCTGGCCTGGACCCCTCTGCTGACTGCCACCTGCCTGCCCCCACCCGCCACGCCCGTACCTACTCCCTTGGGGGACTGTGTACAGATGGCGAAGCAGGCCCCCAGCAGGCCCCCCAGTGCTGTCGAGAGCTGCAGCTTGGCTGCACTCCACCGGTCGAAGCCAGCCCGGAGCAGGATGGCAAAGTCACCCACCTGAGGGAAGGTCCAGATGGTCACTCTGGGCCCCAGCGGGACCAGACCCTCTGTGTGTCTCAGGTATAGACACACATGGAGCCCCCTGCAAGGGCCTTCTGCCAGTCCCCCAGCCCACACCCCCTTGGCTGGGTCCCCAGGCCTGAAGGGCTGAGCAGCTGCAGGCCTCGACAGTCTGGCCCCAAGCCTGCCACTACCAGGGAGCCCCACCCCACGCCCAGCCCCAGGCCTCCAGAGCTGACCATGGGCCCCTTTGGAACTCACTTCATGGGGGATCTCGTGCAGGAGGATGGCCATGGTGGTCAGGAGCCCGATCTGCAGGAAGGGGAGTGTGTGGGGGTCTGTGCCAGGGGCCAGGGCACCAACTTGTGCACTCAGCCTACCAACACTTGCTGTGCTCTGGCTGGCCACCATTCGGAGACCAGAAATCCAGTCAACCAACCTGCCCTCATGAAGCTAACAGTCTGGAGGAGGGAGGCCAGGGCTGAACACTCATGAAGAACCGTGAGATCACGCACTGTGACAGCTGCTGTGGGGGCAGTGGGGGCTGGGTGCCATGGGTATGAGTAATGGAGGCCTCATTAGATGAGGGGTCAGCAAAGGCCTCTTAGAGGAAGTGCATTTAAGCCAAGGCCAAAAGGCTGAGGAGCAGCTGTTCAGAGTGGGAGGAAGAACATTAAGGTGGGTGGCAGTGTGAGGTGCAGGCCAGGAAGAAGGCAAGAGCTTGGGTGCACAAAAGTAGGCAGGGGAAGAAGGTGGAGGAGAAGCATCTAGAAGCAGCCTGGCAAAGGCATGTGACCCCAACGAGTAGTGTTCGCATCAAGGAGAACAGACCAGTGGCTCGGGACAAGAGAAGGCCGTGTCCAGGAGAGTGGCAGGGACTGGGGGCTTGGATGAGGGTATTGCTGGTGCAGGGAGCAAGAGGTGATGGACTGGAGACCTATTTTGGAGGTAAAGCCAACTGGTCAACACAAGCACCCTCATTCCCTCTGGGACCGCCTGGGTCCCACCTGCCCCAGCCGCTACTCACCTTCTTGCTCACAAGGAAGCTGGCGGCCACAGCCAACCCATGTGTGAAGTTGTCTATGGTATTGGCCAGCAGGTTGAGATAGCCACTGACCTGGGTGAGGGGAGAGAAAGCTGCATGAACAGGACAGGCAGGGTTGACCTGGGCCGGCCACTCGGGGTGGGATGGCTGCAGGAGGAGGGGGCCCTGAGTGGGCCACTCACTTTGATGCTCTGGACCACAGCGCTCAGGCCGGGCTGTGCAGCCGGCTGGGCCAGATAGTGGCCTCCATTGAGCGCGGCGGCAGCAACAACAACGGGGTCTTTGCTGGGGGCCTAGGGCCGGGAGAAGGAGGGAGAAGTGACATTAGATGCCCCCCACTTGGCCAGGGTGAACACGGGAGGGGAGCGAGAGGTGGAGAAACAGGGAATTCCCCGTTTGTCTGGCCAGACTCCTCGGCTGCCCCATCAGCCGGGCACCCCCAAACTCAAAAGCCCACCTCCCGCACTGCTGTCACTATCGTTGTATGAGAACAAGCCGAGGAAGGGCTGATGCTGTCACTCCCCAGATCCCTCCCAACAATCTGGCCCAGCTTCCCAGAGGTCACAAGAAAAGGCCAAGAGACCCTCTTTTTCAGGTTCAGCTCGGAACCCGAGCCTCCAGGCCCTGGCACCACCACAAAACGGAGACCAAGGCATCCAGGTCCTGGAGTGTAGGACTCACCTGGTTGGCCCCCTCCTGCTCCTTGCTGTCCAGGAACATCTTCTCCAAAGCCAGGAAGGTCAGGAAGCCAGCAATGACCCACAGCCCCAGGCGCTGGTGCTGCTGTAGGCTCTGCCCCTCGCCACCTGCAGGGGCAGCACTGACAGGCCAGGCCAGGCCAGGGCCGTGGAAGGGGTGCCATTTGCAATGGGACCTAGTCCAGCGTAGGGATAGGGGCAGGGGGACCCCAGGGAGTGCCACAGGGACCAGGACAAGTTCTCTGCCAGAGGCCCTGAACCCCTCCCCGCCTCATTCCAACAGAGCAGGCAGGGTCTAGGCCATCACTGGGTATAGGGACCAGCCCCCCCAAGACCCCTCCTGCTCCCAGCCTGTGACCTCACTCACCAAGGCTGGAGCTGCACGTGTAGGCCCAGGCCTCGGGCAGCAGGTGGAGAAACACGTTGCCCAACAGCCCTCCCAGGGCAAAGCTGAGCAGCTGCTTCAGGCGCCGGGTTCCAGCTGCAAGGCAGAGATGCAGGGCCTGTGGGCTGCCCCTCCAGGGCCCCTCCCAGGGTGCGGCTCTTTGTGTTGTTGCCACCAGAATGAATGTAAACCTCTAAAAGGCTGGATGGGCTGTGGCCCTCACTGGGTCCCCCGCTCCCAGGCCCAGCTGAGAGCTCAGCAGGAATATACCACCACCCGCTGATCGACTGTGGAGCCTCTACTGCTCATGGTTAAGATCCCAGCTGTTCCAACCACCAGCTGGTGACCTTGGGCAAGTTACTGCTGGGACTCAGTTTCCCCTGCTGTAAAGTTGGGATAACTGTACCTATCTGATAGGGATCCTATGGGAATTTAGTGACAATACACACAGCAAGTACTCATTAAATGGGAATTTTCTCTTCTCAACCACTGTTACTCTCAGAAAAGTAACAGACCCGGGGACTTCTGCCAACCTGTAGCATCCAGAGTTGGAAGTGCCTGAAGGGGGCCATATGCAAGCTCTTAAACTGAGGCACAGAGGGCAGAGGCAGTGTGACCTCACCTCTCCACGCCTGTGCGTCCCCACCTGTAAAATGGAGCTAGTGACCCAAGCCCTCCCTACATTGACCTCTCGGGTCACACGGGATGGGTTGGGTGGATGCACCGCGGTTGAGGCAGCCCTCTGCCTGGTGAAGAGGGGCACGGGCACCTGGGGCCCTTGTCTCAGAGATTCCGGGGTCTGTGGTCCAACCTAACTCTGCCATACTCTTGGGTGGGGGCGAAAGGTACCTGAACTATAAGCGGCTCTCCCATCCGATCTTGTGGGCTTTTCAGTCCATGTCATTTGTGGACAGCACATGTGGACTGTACAGAAAGGCAGCCAAAGGAAAGCCCCCACCCATACCTGTGCCCCACCTTCCAGACCCCTCCTCAGAGGCCTGAGAGCTCTTTTGCACTATGAGCAGAGACTGAAGGGAAAGGCAGTGCTTTGCTGGCCACTGCACCCTCGCACCCAGCACAGGGCCCTTGAACACGCAGCCTTTTCCCTGCACCAGGCAGTGCTTTACCGATATGAGTGCATTTAGTCGTTATAATAGTACCTGTGAGGTAGATACTATGAGGTTGTTATCCCCATTTTTAATGTTGGGAGCCTGAGGCAGAGTGGAGTTAAGTACCTTGCCCAGTGGCACCCAGCTGGTAAGTGGCAGAGCCAAGATCTGAACCTAGGCAGGCTGGCATCCCTATTTCTAACCTCTGTCTGTACTGCTTCTCGGCGACTGTGTGCTGACAGTTACTCTTTCAGAACAAAGGAACGCACAGATGAATGAACCAATGAGCATGGTGCACCCCGGTCTTCCAGGCTCAAGGAGAGAAACTGTCTTCTGCCCTCACCCTATACCTCAGTCACACTGTAAGCCAGGACATGAGACCCCGCTCTCCATGGAGGACAGCACGTTTCCCTCACTGCTGGCTGCCCCAGGGGGCCAGAGGAGGGTCACCCACCTTCTGAGCGCAGTGTGGTCCCCATCTCCAAGGGAATGACCAGTAGTGGGAAGACCCCGCTGAGTCCCACCATGAGTGAGCCCAGGAGGGAGCAGATCCACGTGTCCAGCCTCTCCCCACTCAGCAGGGCCCCCCAGGACTCGCTTTCCTTGTTGTCTAGGCGACAGGCTGCTGCAGCCCCCCGGTTCCGGAGGGCCTGCTGGGAACCCCCAGCTCCTCCCAGGAGCTCCAGGGCAACAGCAGTGAGGAAGAGGAGCCTTTGGCCCGCCATGCCACAGGCAGAGCAGGGACATCCAGGCATGCCAGGTGCTGAAAAACACAAAGGCCACTTACATGAGCTGCCACCCTTGGCTGAACACCTGCTTATGAAATACAGCATCTTAGTCTTCCCAATCCACCATGTGCCACAGCATTTGCCCTCCTGCTTGCCTGGCCCAGGCCTCTGGGGATCCAAATGGTGGCTGCACAGAGCAAAGGTTCTCTGCTTTTCCACACTCCGAGGACCACACATTTTTTCCTTCTGGGCCCGTTTCAGACTGTGTGTCAGCATGTCTGCCTGAGGCTAAACTTTCCCTAATGACAGGGTGAGGTGCTGGCTGGGTTCCCCTTAGCCACCGGCAGGCCCGGCCCAACCGGGTGTCTCTGGCTGCCAGGGGAGGTTCTGCTGCCAGGACGTGCCCTGGTGAGGACGTCCCAGGGATCGAGGCTGGTACTATTTAGCTTGATGGGGCAGCATTAAGAAGTGCAGGTGGGGAAACCAAGCAGCTGAGCAAGGACAGGACCATTAGAGCTTCTTCCTAGGAAACAAGCCCAGTGTCCCTGGGGCACAGAGACAGGAGGGGGACTGAAGAGAAAGGACCCTTCTGTGAGGGTCCTTTCAAATGCTCAGAGTGCTGCCATTAGCTTTGCCTCTGCACTCGTAACTATTTGACATAGCAGGTCCCTGAAGCCCCTCTCCGAGCCTCAGCTTCCTTCTCTATAGCATGACAATAAGTATTGCCTCCCTCACACAGCTTTGCATGCAAGATGCGCCTGATAATGCCAGTGAACGTGCCTGGCATGGAAAAAGCACAGACAGCCCTCCTTATGTTGGGGGAGGCCCACAGTACTGGGCAGCAGGAATGCTGCCCACCCAGTGGGTCATCGCAGGACGAGGATGTGAATCAACCAAGGGAGAAGTTCAGTCTGGAAACTCAAGCATGAAGATTTAAATATGGTCTGCCCAGCCTCATGCTGGCTGTGACCTTGAGCTGGAGATGTCCCTGCCTCAGTTTCCTCATCTGCTGCTAGAGGTGGGAGGCAGGGAAAGCAGACGCCTCTGGTGGTGGAAAAGTTGCCCACGTTCAGGATCTCTAGGCTTGAACGGGAGATCCTGATAAAATTCGCTGGGCTCCACTGGGGACCAGAGGCAGGGCAGGGCGAGAGGGCAAGGGCCAAGGCAGGCGTGGAGGCCGAGGCGGGTCACTTAGCGGTGAGGGGACCACAGGTTTGGGAGAAGGGAAGAGGGTGCAGAGTCAGGGAGGAGAGGGAAGGGAGAAATCAAGAGTCCAGAGAGAGCTAGAGATAGTGGGAGACATAGACACGAGGGGGAGATGAGGGACAGACGGGGAGCGACGCGTGGGCGACCAGGGAGAAGAGCCCAAGGAAGTTTAACTCCGGGCTGGGCGAGAGGCCCAGGGCGGCCCAGGGCGAGGCGGGCCGGGGTCGGGGGGATCACCGGGTCCATCCCACCCAGGACGCGGGCCCTGAGAGTCTGGCGGTCACTCACCGTGCAGCGGCGGCGGCGGCAGCGCTCCGGGCAGCCCCGGCCATCCAGCTGCGGTGCCGCGCCCCGCCCCAGGCCTGCCCCGCCCGGCTCCGCAGGCCGGCCCCCCGGCCCGGAGCCGCCCCCAGCACGCGGCCACGTCAAACGGGACCTGTCCGGAACCCGACAGGCCGCGCGCCGCAGTGTTGGGGGGAGTGGCTCTCCGGGAGCGCTTCCGTTTCACGGCCAAGGGGGATCCGGACTCCCAGCGCACTTCCGCTAGGGTCCGGCCAGGGGTTTGGCAAGGAGGGCCGGGCGGAAGTGGGAGAACCAGGGGTATCGCGCTCAGCCAGGCTGGGCTGGGCGGAGGCGGCGGTGCAGCAGAGCCCGCGAACCGCTAGGCGGCTGGGTGTGCGGATTTGCGCGCCGCCTCTTCTCGCGGCTGCAGGCTCCCTCGCGACCACACGGGGCGCGCTCGACTGCCGGACTCGCGGCTCCGGGCTAGCCGGCCGCGTCCTGAGTGGGAGGATGGCTGCGGCCGTCCACTTCTCAGTCAGCCCAGCCTGGCTCCTCCATGAACAAGGGAAAGGGGAAGTGCGTGCCGAAGGGAGGGGCCTAGACCCGGGAACCTCAGAAGAGGGAATTTTATTCTTACTCATCGAATTATTTTTATGCTTTGGTTTTTTTTTTCATCGGGAACCTCAGGCCTTTGTAACCCTTTGGAGTCTAATGCATGGTGGCTTAACGCTGCTACTTGGGCCTCCAAACCTGAGGGAGCAGGGGTTCTGTGCCCCCCTCCTCTAGAGGAAGTTGGCCTCACCTCGTAGACTTGGGTAGCAAACAATAAGATTAGTATTGTAACTGTAATTTACCTAACACCTACTCTGTGCCGTTCAGAATACTTGCATTCTATCCCATTGAGGTGGGCACCGTGAGCCCAGGGTGAAACGGCGCGATGGCAGAGCCAGGGTCCGAACCTGTGTGTCCCTGAACCCTGAGTCTGTGATATCACCTCTCCCTTCCAGGGTGTGGGGGTCTGGCTTGGTGTTTCCACTTCTCCTCCTTCTCTGGGAACTAGGCAGGACTGCAGACTGTTCAGGAAGGGCCAGGCGGGTACTTAGTTGGGCAGAGATTGTGACGAAGAAGTCGGGTTCTCTAAGCCTCTGACTCTCATCAGCCTCCCATGATAGCTCCCTTCATCTGTGCTGAGTTGCTGTCCCCTTCGGGCATTATGAAGGCACACTAAGCTGTTCCACCTCACACTCTAATGTCCAGACTCCTAGCTCCTACAAGGTGGGATCAGCTTTCCTCTGAAAGCCCCCTGTTTGCCTCATCTGACCAGGCCCATAGGTTGGCCAGGATGTACTCCTGTACCCCACCCTGAGTTCTAAAGTGGAAGCCCTGGGTTAGTTTCTTTGCAAAGGGAGAAAGGCTCCCAGGGATGCAACTCTGGGGTCTCTAAGATAGTTTCTGCCCTGTATGCAAATCACTCCATCATATGCAAAGCACTTCACAATATACAAATGATTTCACAATAATACAGTCAGCATTCCTGCCTCTGGGGGCTGAGGGCTGCTGGATACCAGCCAGTGGATGGGCGAGACTCAGCCAGAAATGCCACTTGATGCTTTCTCACTGGACTTTCACCTGGCCTGAAATTTCCACCATCAGGCTCACGAATGGGTTACAGAAATTAGCCCATTGTGGCTGGGGATGGGCCTCTGTAAGAGGACAATAAGCAGGAGGGCCAGGGGGAAAGACATGGTGGGTGTACTAATGTGTGACTGTTAAAAACTGAGTTAGCCCTGGCTGGTGTGGCTCAGTGGATTGAGCGATGGCCTGTGAACCAAAAGTTCGCTGATTTGATTCCCGGTCAGGGCACATGCCTGGATTTTGGGCCAGGTCCCTGTCTGGGGACATGTGAGAGGCAACTGGTTGATGTATTTCTTGCACAGTGATGTTTCTCTCCCTCTCTTTTTCCCTCCCTTCACCTCTCTCAAAATAAATAAATAAGATCTTTTAAAAAAATAATTAGATCTCCCAAGTATAACCAAGTGAGAAAGAGACGTAAATAAATATATTTAATATAATCCACTTTAAAATATTGACAAATATATACAAATAATGACAAATAATGTCATTTGTCATTCTATATACAAATAATGACATATACATATATGTGTACATATATACATATATGTGTGTATATACATACACACATATACGCACATACACGTAATTATAGGTATTGGTATATATATAAGTCCACATATACTTGTGAGTAAATAAAAAATATAGAAGATCACATTTTAAGGTGTTAACATGACTTTCATGCTGTGGGGAGGAAAAAATATAAAATGAAAATTTAAAATATGTTAAAACACATATACAATCACATTTATGTGATGCAATTATGTAAAAAATTATATATAAAAATCTTATACACACACATACATGTGTGAAAATCAGAGGATACTTACACAAACCTAGAGAGTGTAAACCTAAGCTACCTGGGATGCTACTGTCACATGTGGATGGACGCTCGGTGACCAACACGTAGTTATGCAGCACATGGCTGCATGTATATATGTGTGTGTGCACATGCGTGTCTGTGTGTCCATATATGTCTCTTAGCTTGTGGTTATGGTTAGGACAACCAGACTCTGGTACTAGATTTCCTGGGGCAAATTATTCAACTCCCTATGCCTTAGTTTCTGCATCTGTAAAATGAATACTGCATTGGACTGTTGTGAGGATTAAATGAATGAATATATATGAAGCACTTAGAACTTTACCTGGCATATAGGAGTTCTCTTTAAGGGTCAGATATTATGTATTGTTTATGTATACAAACACATGGGTATAAAGAAAATGTTACAGTAATGAAGAGATATTAAAGACACAGGGTGGGAGGCATCCTCTCTCCTCTCCTTTCGAGCACAGGGAAGTTTTTCCCAGCACATTTATCAGTTGGTTTGGAGGTCTCAGGGACTGAGACTTCAGCGGAGGAAAATGTAGTTGTAGTTGTAGTTGTCCATGCCCAGGGTGGGCATGGACACTGACTGTGTGGGTCTGAGTGCGCATGAGGGGCTGGGGGCCGCAAACCCATCTCTTCAACTTTGCTGGATTGCCCAGGTTCTGACTCCTGGCTCTGGTCCCTCTAGGAGGGGCCTTTCCTAGCAAGGAGGCCTCAGCTTCCGATTCCAGGCAGGACTGTCTGGGCCTGCTGACCTGGCAGTGGCTTCGAGGCCGGCTGGGCCTGGCATTGCCACTGTGCTGACAACATTGCCCTTCCTCCGGCAGTGCTGGGCTACAGCCTCCCAGCTGGGGTGGATGCACTCTCCCTCTGCTTCCAGAGTGTGGCTTCCAGAGTGTGGCCTTCACCTTCTCAGGGCTTTCTGCGGGAGTCTGCAGGCAGCCATCTGCTGTAGAAAGGCATCCGAAGCTCAGGGTGCAAACACCTCGCCCAAGGACTCAGGTGAGAAGAGGCAGAGTCGGGTGCTCGCCCAGAGACCACTCACTGCTCCTACAGAGGCCGTGGACTCCACCTCTCTGAGCCGGACCTGCCCCTCTGGAACCCCTGACCCTAACTCTCTCTCAAGTTGTTCTTTCCAGAGCAGCCTTAGCTCCCTCGTGAGTTCCTGCGGTGCTTTTGTCCATGAACCCTGAACCCTGGCGAGATGATGCCCTGTAACTCCACAGGGCCTCTCCCACCACCCACCATTCGGCAAACCTTCCATGGGCAGCCCAGGCACAGCCCAGCCTCACTGTTTCCTGCCTAGCCTCTGCCTTTCTCTCCCCCTCTGAGACCCCCCCACCCCATCCCTGGCAGGGCAGGCATGTTTTTCCCCTTCTGCTGTCTCTGTGGATTAAGATCCAGCCTGTTTACAAGGCCGCCTCTTCCCTGAAGCCTTATGGGTCTGTCCAGACTGAAAGACCTCAGTGTTCTGTGTCTTTGGGGCGCTGAGTTTTGTGCTCTGTGTACACAGGCCTCCTCTACCACCATCACCAGCACCAGCACCAGCACCAGCACCACCTGGCTGTGGGCTTCTGGAAAGAAAGACAAGCTTGTTCTGACTGGTGTGGCTCCGTTGGGCATTGTCCTGCAAGGTCACCGGTTGGAGTCCCAGTCAGGGCACCTGCCTAGGTTGTGAGAGAGAAATGTCGATTGGTTTCCAAACCTTCAACCCAGGCATGTGCCCTGACTGGGACTTAAACTCTCAACCTTTCGGTTTACAGGTCGAAACTCCAACCAACTGAACCACACTGGCCAGGGCCCCCTACATTTTGAAGGGCCTGCTGATAGTGCACAGGGGCCAACTACATTTTCTTACTGGCTGCAATACTTTCTTAGTATTACCCTTGAGTCTTGAGTTTACTCCAGTAATTCCATCATCCCCTGCCCCTCAACCCCCAAAAGTATTACATGGTAGGAGCCAACACTGGGTGTGGCCTGGTTTTGAACTTCACAGGAAGGGTATTTGTCTTCTGGGACTGGCTTTTTCATTCAGCAATATTGTGCTGAGATTCAATCATGACCTTCTGAGGAACTGGTTTATTTGCTGGCACTACTGAATAATGAACCACTGTGTAAATGAATCCACTGTAACTTAGCCATTTCCTTGCTCGTGGGCACCTCAGTTATTTCTAGATGTTTGCTGTTAAGAACAGGACCCTGGCTGGCATGGCTGAGTCGGCTGAGCATTGCCCATGACCCAAAAGTTTGCCAGTTGGGTTCCTGGTCAGGGCACATGCCTGAGTCAGGGGTTTGGTCCCAGGCAGCCCATCAATGTTTCTCTCCCTCTCTTTTTCTCTCCCTAAAAAAAAAAAAAAAAGAAAAGAAAAAGAAAGAAAGAACAGGACAGCTTTGAAAGTTCTTGTCCCTGTCTCTTGGAGCACATGCCAGAGTTTTCCTTGATCGTGCTGGGCCTCAGCTCTGTGAGATAAGGCTAGGTGCTGTGCGCACTGTCCCTGCCGCTGGCCAGGGCTTATGTCAGTCGCACTGTGACTAGCAAGGCTGGAGATTCCGTGGCTCCACCTCTTCTCCCACACTTGGTGCTGCCAGGGCTGCTAATTTCTGCTCTTAGAACAGTGTGAAATAGCATCTCACTGTGGTCTTCATTTGCATCCCCTCATCACCAATGAGCTTGAGCGTCCCTTGGACATGCATCAGACAAACGTTTTCTCCTCTGGAAAAATGCCCAGTCCTGTCCTTTATGCAGTTTTCTGTGGGATCATTTTTCCCCCCTAAGGATTCGCAAGAGTTTTCATGTCTTTTTGATGCTCATCCTTTGGGTTGTTCGAGGCAGACGTCTCCTCCTGCTCATGGGCTGCTTTTCACTTTCTCTAAGGTGTCTCCACTTCTCTGTTGCCTCCCACACCCGCGCCAGGGAGGCCGACTGGCGTTGAACCCCGCGTGTGCGCGTTTGTAGGGGAGGTCGGGGTCTCGAGTCCCATCCCTCGTGGAGACCCACCTCAATGCCCCTCCTTCTTCCAGGAGCTGTAAGGGATCCCAAACTCTCTCCAGCTTTGGCTGAAGCAGCCTGGTTGGGGGAGCTCTTCTCTGCTGGGGTGGGCATGCCGGCGCAGGGAAGGCCTGACTGAGACGGTGCCCCTCCGCCCCCTCGGAGTTATTTATCACTTCCCGCCCCTCACCTGGGGGCCAGGCCCCTCTTTGCTCCGCTGGGCACAGCCCGCTGCACTCGGCGCTCCCTCGGGGCTGGCGGACGGGGGGAGGGGAGCTCCGGGCGGGCCCTGCGGAGGCGGGGGCCCGGGCCAGGCCTGCGGCGGGAGCTGGGGTAGGGGGCGGAAGCTGCCGGAGTAGATAAGGGCCGAGGTCGGTTCTGCGGTGAGACAGTGCGGGACACTGCCTCCTCCCCTGCCCTCCGCGGAGCCTGTCCCCACTCCCGGGGGCAAGGTCTGCCCCGAGGCTCCCTCCTCCCAGCCCGGGGCTCTGCTTGTCAGTCTGAGACTGCCGAGCCCCGAGGGAGCCAGGGAGCAGGGGAGATGGGCTTCAGCTTGCTCATTCAGTTCCAAAGCTCAGTTATCTTAACTGGAAAACGGGGGCGGGAGCCTCCACTAACCTTACAGGGCTGTTGGGAGACGGAAGCAGTCCCGGCTGGTGAAAGGCCTCTGTGGATTTGGGCTTTTTGTAAAGGATGGGCACCCTGAGCTCCTCTCATTGCCCCTGCTGCACCCCCTGGCTTTCCTGGCTCCATCCCCATTGTACAGATGGGAAAGTGGGGGTCTCTCCTCGAGTCACAGAGCCAGCCAGCTCAAAGCCAGCAGGGAGGGCAATGAAACTCTTCCCACTGCCTCCTATCTGCGGACTGAGCTAGGTTTTGGGGAGTCTGATGCTTATGCAACTGGGGGGCCCTCTTGAAGGAAATGATGACAAAGTCACAAATATAAATTAAAAAATGTGGACCTAGGTGTATCGCTGCCAGTGGTCTCCCCACTGACCTATCCAGCCAGGACCACAAGTGTAAATTTGCTCAGGCCTCTCTCCCAGGACTTCGGAAGGGACCCAAGCAAGTTCAAGTCCAGCCTTTTGGTTTTCTGGCCTCACCCACAGGCCCCCTGGAAAAACTTGCACCCCTCTTCTTGCAGGAGAGGGCAGGCACTGGCAGGCTCGCAGAGCACGGGGCCCAGCTCTGAGGCCTGGAGAGGCCCTGCTGTGGTGGGCCCCACCCCTTGCGTGTCTAGGCAGCTGTCTGCAAGCCCAGCCCAAGAGCAAGGACAGTCAGGCGCTGGAGATGCACCGGCCTAGGCAGGGCCAAGCCCTCCCGGTCCCATCCAGTCCTGGTTGTCTCTTGGGGCCTCTGAGCCTGTGGGTGGGGGTGGTAGGGAACAGTTGCCAGGAGAAAAGGAGGGGCCCTCTCTGGGGCAGTGTAAGTACACCTGGCTTGGAGGCACATGGGATTGGGGTTCGAGCTCCTGCAAGGCTTGGTGACCTTGGAAAGACCCCTTTACCTTGTTTTTTTAAATCTATAAAATGGGAGTAATAATGTACCTACTTGTCAGAACTGTTATGAAGCTTAAATGAGACCATGCGTGAAGAAGGGCTGAGCCCTTAGAGACAAATCTCCCTTCTGTGAAATCTCCAGGCCCACGCAGGCCTTTTCTCGCCCTTTTCAGGGCAACATCACTTACTGCGGGGTGGTGGCTCAGGTCCAGAGTTGACATTTAAGCCTACGAATGCCTGACACTGATGCCCTGGTTCTAACCACCGGGGAAGGCCGCCCTTCGGGTCCATCTTCTGAGGGAGCTACCTGCTGCTGCTAGGTGTGCATGCCCAGGCCAGGGAGCCAAGGGGAGCCCTTGATTCTGGGGTCTGCTCATCTTTCCGGACGTTATCATCTCTCTGCTCTCATGGTCCCCTGAGGCTGGAATTTTTCCAACTCTGCTATCCCATAACCTGGACCAGGAGAGGGCAGGAGATTCCAGCGATGGGGAGGGAGCAGGGGAGCTGGGGGTAAGCCGTGACCATGCGGCTGGGCAGCAGCGGTGCTCTGAAAGGCCTGAAGGCCTTGTCCAGGCGAAGAGGCACTGCTTTGCCTCTGGGTTTGCACAGGATTTCCACCAGCTTGGCGGTCAGAACTGAGTGCTCGTGTCAGACCCACCCCTTCTGGCCAGCTGACCTCGCACCGCTCACTCTTTGCCCCTGGGCCTCGGTTTCCTCATATGTGAAGTGGGGATCAGAATACCTGCAGCTACTGTGAGGATTACAAGACGCTGTGTATGTGATGTGCCCAAGGAGCCCTGACCCTGGACCAGTAGCTCAGTTGGTTAGAGCCCCGCCTTTGGGCCTCCAAGTTCTCTGTTGCAGAGAGGGAGCCCCTTGGCGTGAAGCTGGGAACTGCAGGGCCAGCACTGGCCCAACAGGGCAGCTCAGAGTCAGGCCAGGGGCCCTGGGGTGCCGAGAAGAACAGGGAGCAAAGGCTCTTGCCCCAAATCAGGCAGGTGAAGGGGAAAGGAGGGAGGAAGTGGGGCCTTGGAGTGTCAGTGGGGGTGGCCCCTATTGTGTCCTGTTGGCCACCTGAACACCCAGCGGGTCTGCAGGGCAGGCGTTCTCCAGACGGAAAGCCGAGGCTCGGGGTGCTGAGCTTGCCCACCCAGGCTCACACGCGGTGCTCTGTTGGGTCTGCCTGGCTCTGCAGGCTGGACACTGGCGGTCACTGCCACTTTCTTATTGGCCCAACAAGGTTTCCAGTGAGGCAGGTGATCTCAGAGGCTCAGAGGGGTCCCAGGCCCTGCCAACTCTCTCTTGAGGTCCCCAAGCCCCAGGCTGGCAGCTGACTAGATGTCCCTGGGAGACCCGGGGCTGGAGCTGAGGGGAATTGGCTTGTAGTGCGATCAGAGACCCCCGGAATAACGGAGTGAGCACACCGTCACCGGTGGGCTGTAAGTACAGACATCCTGAGTCCCCACCGATGTGTTCCAAAGGCTGAGGAGCTGGAGGAGGGTCTGCACGTGGGGCATCTGCGGGCACGGCTCACAGTGGCCCCCAAACTAGCCAAAATGTTTCTGAAGTTCCTTATTTTATCTTAAAAAGTCATACAATCATTCATCCTTCTTTTTAATATGTCAGCTTCCCCCCTTAAAAAAAAACAAAACCATTTCCCCTCCAAGTCTCTACCTGAGTGGACGTCCCGGGAGATGCGCTGCGGTGCGAACTGTGCCCGAGCAGGGATTCCCAGGCCCTGTGCCCCTTGGTCTGGTATGAGTGAGTGCATGGCAGAGCTGAGGCCAAGACCCTGCCTGTCCCCTCACCGTCCAGGGCTCTCCCCGCCTCCGACCCGGGGCCTCCTGTCCCCCCTCGAACGGACAGCTGGCCTGCCAACCCGACTCTCCCAATAGGGATTCTCAGGACGCCTCAGCCCTCCCTGCAGCCCCGGGAGTCCTTTCCAGAGGGGCATTTCCCATCTTCGGCCCTCTCCGCATGCAACTCACTGAATTCACGGATTTCTGTGCACAGTAAGAGGAAACTGAGGCCCAGAGATAAGAGGTGCCTTGACCCCAGCCAGGGGCACAACAAGAAGGCTTGTTGGATGCCCAGAGTGGGGGGTCTCCGGGGCAGATGGAGTGCATAGGCTTGAGGAGAGGGCCCCAGATCTGGGCCCTGGCCAGGGAGGCAGGAGGGAGGAGGGAAGACCATGGGGCACCGGGGGCTGCTGCCTGGCAGGTCCCTGTGCCCAGGGTAGGGAAGTTTCTTATTTCTCCTGCTCGACTTCCCCCTTTGATTTATTATAGCCATGAAATGCTCTGCTCTCTTCTCTTTTCCTTGCTGTCCCCGGGGCTAGAGGAGCGCAGACCTTCCCAGGCACCGGCCCCGGCCTCGCTGGACTCCTGTCTCCTGCGCCGGGTTGAGCCCAGGGGGCCAGAAACGAGAGGTGAGTCGGGCGGTCAGGCCGGATGAGCAGGGCCCCAGGCCTCCCAAAGACCAGCCTGGGTGGGACCCCCCGGGGCTGGCGACATCTCTGCCAGGGCTGAGGCTGGGCAGAGGGTGTGGCAGGCCGTTGTGGACTTGAAAGCAGATGGCTCCCTGGGGTCGTGGGGGTGGCGGGCTCCTGGCCAACGGCCTCAGTGAGGCTTGGGGACTGGGCCCTGTCAGGGACTGAGGGCCAGGCACAGAGTTCTCCAATGCCAACCACCAGGTCAGAGAAATGGCTTCTCTGTGACCCCTGACCCCATATTCTGATTAAACAATGGCCAAGGCAGGCCTGGCTCAGGCTGGTCTGGGGATGGGTCTGAGAACCCAGAGAAAGGCGTGAAGGCCTGAACCTGGGAAACCCCCGCTCCTCCGGGCCGCAGCTGGACGGCACCCTGCGGCCTGGCTGAGGTAGGTGAGGGCTAGCGGCTGTCCGTCGGGCTGCCCCGCAGGCCTGCCCGCGACCGGAGCATTGCTCTGCCTGCCACTGCGCGGTGCCTGCGGTGACGGGGCTGTTGGCATTTTGCAATGGGCCGGGGGTGGGGAGGCTGCGCACACACGCTTCCTGTGGTGGCTGGGCGCTTCCTGTTTTCTCAGGCGCCGGACTTGCTGCCGTCGATGTGGAAACAGGGGCAGCTGCAGCCTGGGTGGCTCCGGGCTGGGCGCCCCGACTCTGCCCCAAGGAGCCCGAGAGGGCCCGCCGCTGAGCCCGGGGCCGAGCTAGATGGCCTGAGTTACCCCCTACCCTAGGCCTCCTTCTTTCCCACCCCAACAGCTTCCGCCAAGAGGAAGGAGTCAGGCAGGGCTGTTACTCAAGGCTGAGCAGGTGGCCCACAAGGTCAGAGCCCCAGGGGCGAGAGCTCCAGGCCAGTGTCAGGGCACGTGGCCTTGGTCTCAGCTCTGTCCTGCATTCACAGAATGGTTTGGCCATCCCTGGCCCACTCGAGGCCTTGGTTTTCTCCTTTGTGTTGTAATCACGGCACCGGCGACCTTAAAATCCTTCCTCCATGTCTGCTCTAATTTGGACTTGATTTTTAGGTCCCAAAAGCCTCTTCAGCTTTGGGGACGGGGTGAGCACCGAAGCTGGGAGTGCTCAGCACAGGCCTAGGCAGAGGGGGAGCTTGGGGGATAGAAAGGGCATGCCAGTGGGGGGCGGGGGCAGACTGGAACAAGGCTTGGAGGTGGGAAGGCCGGGACCAAGTCTGGGAGGCAGGGTGTTGATGGGACAGTCAGAGAGAGTGGGAGGTGACAAGGCTGATCCAGAAGGATCGAAAGCAGGAGAAAGATTTAAGAACCTCGGTGTTCCCTGGAACCTTAGGAAAGGGCCTGCCACCCTCCTCACAGTCTTCCTCAGGGGAAAGACCAGCAGTCTCTTGGAGAGCGGGAGCGGGCCCGTCCTTCCCATCCCCCAAGCCATGAGTGCCCTGCGGTGTGATGTGGGGGCCTTGGGTGGGTCCCTCCCAAGGTGAGGTGCCTGGGGTTCCACCCTGAGGGCCAGGCCTTAGGATCCGGCACTGCCCTCTTCCCGAATGTGTTTTGTTTTGTTTGTTTTGTTTTGAAGCTGCTGTTGCAAAAGGGGGAGGGGAGATGACTTTGCTTCTTGTTGAATTTGCTAACAGCATCTGACCTCTGGAGGAAGAGTCTTTTCTGCAGAAAGGTTGGGGCCTGAGCCCCTGGGAGCTGACCAGTCCACTAGCCGAGTTCAGCCATGCCCTTGGTCCAGATGATTCTGAGGCTCGGGCCCCACAAGGAGCTCCCCCTACACCTCAAGGCCGTTATGGACAGAGTGCGAGACGTCTTGGGATCTCAAGACCCTGAGGCCCAGCCTGGGCCCCGCGGTCCTGTCCCTTGCCTTGGTGCCCTGGGCCAGCCCAAGTGCTGAGTTGGCGGCTCAGCAGCTGCTTCTGCCCGAGGAGGCCCAGTTATAAATAAGCCCAGTGTGGCCAAGTCATCATGTTCTGCCTCAGCCGCATTACCTCAGTGACCGCAGGTTGAGGCCGCCCAAGAGCTGGGCCCACCGGGATGCGCCCACCCAGGCCGAGGGCCGGACCAGCCTTGATGCCTCCTGGGGTCCCCAGACCCAGGGTTTGTGCATCTGCAGCCACTGAGACCTGGGCCTCCCTGGACACAGGCCACAGAAGGGGCAGGGCCATCCCGCCTGCACGGAGCCAGCAGCTATTTACAAACCGAAACCGGGAGGGGCGAAGTGGCTGTGGCCAAAGTGGCTCCAGGCCCCCAGCCCCCACTCCCACTCCATCCCCAGCAGCCCCATCCCCCTCTCCCCTCGGCTTCCTCTTTCCTTCCCCACACAGCCCCCCAGCCTCCCACTGCCTGGCCACCTCTCTCTGGACAAACTGCAAGCGCCACACAGTGACCCTCTGCCCTGCAAAGAGCTAGCCCATGGGTCCCCTCCGCCTCCCCTCCCCCAGGACCCCATCAGTCAAGGGCTCCTTAGAGCAGTAGCCCCTTCCCACCCAGGCCCAGCCCACCCTGGCCTGCCCAAGGCACATTCCCACAGTTCTCAGTTCCTCTTCATGCTTGGAAAATCTCCAACCCCAATGGCCGCCACCGTACTGCTTGTCCTTGCCTGAGGGTGACTCCTCTGGGTACTCTCAGCCTTCATGGGGGGCCAAGGAGTCTGGGGTGCTACAGAGGAACTGGGGCACCTGGGGACTTTAGGGAGCCCGTTTCTGGGCAGGAGGCCCCAGCCCGCACTGTCTTTGAGTTGAGTTTTGGCCCACTCTTCGGGCTGGTGCGAGTCGCAGGCCCTTGCGCAGTGCAGGACTGAACTGGGACCAAGGGACCCAGGCAGAGACCCAGCACAGGCTGGTTGGGGAAATGGCAGGCTGGAGTGGGGGTCGGGGGTGGGGGGGGTTGGGAGGGGCAAAGCAGGGAACCGCTCCAAGGGGAGGCAGCAGAGGACGGTACTAATGCTCATTGCTAATAACGATTTACGGTGCGTATTGGCCACCTCTCTGTCCCCAGAATAAGGCTGTCCCATTATTGCCATCATAAATGGAAACTGAGGCTCAGAGGGAAAACACGTGCTAGAGACTACACAGCTAGAAATTGTCTGCACTGCGGTTCGCCCTCTGCAGACACCCAGTCCCGTTCTCTCCGCATCCAACTTCCTTCTCGCTTCGGCTTGGACCTCGGTCTCCACACTGGGAGGACCAATGTCTCCCAGCGCTGTGACACGGGTAGAAGCGGGGCTGGCCTGAAGCTGGAGGCCTTGGACAGTAGAGTTGTCCAATGGTTGCCTCTGGCCAGGCCATGCGCGCCTGGAGCCCTCTGCTCCACTCAGAGGGATGGCTCTGACCACACCGTTCCTTTCCTTCTGCCAAGTCTCATGTGAGGCAAAAGCCCCGTCCCGGGCCCTGCACCGCCACAGCCGCCATCTGATGGTCACATAACCTCTCTGAGCCTCTGAGTCTTCTTCCATGAAACTGTCATTTCACAGACACCGAGCAGGGTGCAGGCTGTCTCTGAAGCCAGGACACAGCCCTTCCCACGGCTCTGTGGAGAAGGCAGAAGAGTTACAAAATTCTGAGAGCTCTGAGAGGGAAACTGAGGCTGTGGGGTACCGAGAAAGGAGTGAGAAATACTTCCCGGGTTGGGAGGGGTCCCGCTAGCCATGGGCCCTAAAAGACTAGAAAGAGTTCCCCGCCCCCAGAAAAAACCCAGTGGGGATGGGCTCTCCATTCTGGGTCACATCCCTATGTTTTCAGCATTTCCCACGGCTTGAGCGCCCTGCCTTCCTCTGGGCCCGGTGAACTCCTATCCACCTGTCGCAGCCCATGGACACACCATAGCATGACCAGGCCTGGCTGGCCTGGCAGCTGCACATCTTCTCTTTCCCACCCTGGGCCTGAGCAGACCCAGGGACTAGTCCGCCGCGGTCACAACACCCTTGCCAGCCCCACCCAGCCAGGCATCTGCTCCCGAGCTCCAGCCCCCGCCGTCCCCAGCTCCGAAAAGTACCGTTTCCCTTTTCTGGGTGACCACACGCCATGCACAGGGAATTTCCATCGCAGCCTTCGGAGCCTCTGATTCACTCAGACCCCCTGTACAGTTAACTCCTTCTGGGCCTGCGCCTTCTGCTGCTGCCCCCTGGGCTGCCCCCACCCTGCCTGGACCCCTGAGGAGCCCCAGACTGGCCTTGGGCTCCACAGTCTGGACATGGAAGCCAGCCTCTCGCTCACTGACCCGCTCAGGGTCCTCTTACTGCAGACCCGGTGCAGAGAGCCCTGCCCCCAGGGCTCAGGGTCCACACTCCGGGGCAGAGAGCTGAGCACAGTTCCGCAGTAGCACAAGCCTGGGTCTAGTCTGTAAGGGCTCACTCTGGGCCCCGACTCTCATCCATAAGATGGAGACGATTCCTGTCCCAGGACCTGGTTGTCAAAACCCGGAAATATGCTGGGCCCCTGGAGGGAGCCTCTCTCCCCACTCCACTCCTGAGCCCTTTTCTCAATCCGGCTTTCCCCTGCCAAGACCTGGTGGCTCAGTCAGGGTTCAGGAGAGGGGGGAAGGCAGAGGAGGCCAGGGCTGCAACCTCAGCTCTCCCCTCCGGCAGCCACCCAGCCCCCTGCGTTTCTCAGTGTTTCCGAGGAGGTGGTGGAGAGGCCTGGTGGGAGCTCTGAGACGCTGAGGCCCGTGGAGATCCTGAGCCTCGGAGACAGAGCCAACCCTTCCTCCCTCCCGTGCACACGGACTTCACGCATGCTATCTGATCTAATTGTCGCAGCCCTGCGTGGTGCATCCTAGGATGGCCCCATGTCTCAGATGAGGACGTCGAGGCCCCGGGCAGTGACAAGCCCTCAGCTACACAGTGAACAAAGGATGGGGACAGGATTCAAATCAAGGTCTGCCTCTGGTAGGCTCAGTAAGCACGTGTGGAGGCCAATTAAGGGAACGCGCACTCACTGAGCCCCGACTGCATACTAGGGAAAGGCTGACAATCTTGTTCAGGCCTTTGAACAATGCTGGGAGGTAGGTCTTTGATGAACTCTCTGTAGAGAAGAGTCCTCTGGGCTCTGGCCGGGGGAAGGAACTTGCCCAGAGGCCACACATCCCTTCTCAGGGAAGGACCCAGGGGCGCCGAGAGAGAAGAGGATGGTGTCAGGGGTTCCACAGACGAGGGGGCTGGAGGGAAGCGGCTCCTGTCCTCAGAGAGCCAGCAGCATGGGGGGTGCTGCCCGTGGTGAGCAGAAGGAAGTCGCTGTGGGTGGCGGTGGGTTTGAGGTGCCGGAGGCTGAGTGATGTGGCCAGGAGGTGAGCTCCTTGTCTGGAGGCCTGGTCAGCAGGAGACAAGGGTGCGGTGGGGTGGCCGTGATTCAGGGCCCAGCGGAGGTCGGCCTGCTCTGGAGATCTGTGTCTGCCGTGGTTTGGACTGGGGACAGCGGGCAGGGGTGGCAAAGATGGGAGGAGAGACTCGGGGGGCTAGGGAGAGATGGAGGTAGACAGGGAAGAGGGTCTCTGGAGGGCACCCTGGAGGAGGTTAGCCCTTGAGAGACAGAGGCCTTAGGGTGCAGAAGGGGGTGGCCTGTGAGCAAAGGCTGTAGGAGATTGAGAAAGAGGTTCTGGGAATGTTGAGAAGTATCTTCGGGCTGGAGGTGGGGCTGGGCAGGTCCATGGGGGGGGTGGGGGAGGGTAGAAAAAGGTGGCTGCATGCTGAGTGTTGGGGGCACGGGCCACAGGGGTTTGCACTTTGGCCTGTGGACCAGTGAGAGCTAAGGGAGATTTTTAGGGAGGGAAATACCTACAGGAGACCCTGGAGATGGGGACAGCGGTGGCACGGGCACCAGGGCCATTCAGAACTGTGGTCCCCTCTCCCTCCACTCACCAGCTGTGTGTCCTGGGGTACATTCCTCACCCACCTGGGCCTCACTTCCCTCATCTGTGAAATGGCCCTGATGATAAAACTCGTGCCTCTCGGGATTGCGTGAGGCCAGACTGAGTCACTGCCCTTGGATGGGGGGCTGGACGGATGCCGGGCCCTTTCCGTGGGCCTTTGGCCACTGATGCTCTGTAAACACCTGGCGGGAACCCGAGCCAGGCGCTCAGACGGCCGGCTTCCGAGCCTCAGTTTCCTCATCCACACCGCAGGGACGGTACCAGCGCCGACTTCAGATTTGGTGAAGAGGGGATGCACCCCTCCATGGCCTCCCGCCTGAGGTGAAAACTCAACTCCACACCACACTCCCCAGGCTCCACCTGGCAGGGCCCTCGCCCTCTCCCGGTGCCCTGTGGTCCTGGTTCATGCCCTGCCCGGCCTGTGCTCGCGCCTACCCTGCTGTCAGGGTTGCTCAGGCTCCTCCTCAGTGAGGCCTGCCCTGCCTGCAGTCCTCTTCAACGGGCCCACTGCCCCCGCCCCTCCGCCCGTCCCAAGATCCCCCCTGTACCCACTTGCTAACACGGGAAAGATCTCATCTGTGCTTATCCCCCTCTCCCCTTCCCCCTGCTCCAGGACGAGGCCCCCAGGGCAGGGGTCTGTGCTCAGCTGCGCAGCCTGGCCCACCCAGGCCCGAGGCAGTTTCTGTGAGGTGTCCTGATGTACAAAACAGCCTGCCCAGTGCTGCTCTGACCTGCACTTGGGAGCCCCGAGGGGCCCAGGCGACCGACGCTGGGGCCCAAGGAGCCTCTCCTGGTGTCTCAACCATGAGAGGAAGTTGCAAGACGGCCATTTGTGTACACAGGTTGAGCCCTGCTTGTCATCTTTCCCAGCTCGTGGTCTGAGGCCTGAGTTTTCCCACACGCCCCGGCACGCCCTGTGGGGGCCCGTTGCTAGGAAAGGGGGAGGGGATTCCGTTCCCTCATTTCAGAGCTCTCTGGGGTTGAGGCCGAGAGGCCTGCAGGTTTAGGGCTTGTGTCCCCTCTGTGGACTCACTCAGCTTCGAAGGCACAGCACCCACGTTTCCTGTTGCCCGCCCACCTTGCAATTGCAATAGCACCCAGCCTGCCCCCAGCAGCCACCCAGCCCAGCGGGGGCAAAGGGCAGCCCAGCCAGCCCTCTGTCAGCCCAGGCCTTCCTGTCACTCAGCCCGACAGGGCCTCGCACTTGGCCAGCCGGGTGTCGGGAAAGCACTGTCATGTGCTGGTAGGAGGGTGGGTGGGCACAGCTTTTAACAAGGGTGACGGGACCACCTATCTATCCATCATCCATCTCAACATTTAAAAGGCAGGACACCCAGAACTAATACAATATTAGATGGTAATTATATCTCAGTAAAAAAATACATGTCCTTTGGCATCAATGAAGAGTCAAAAAGCCCTGTGCATCTGTGTTACCAAATCTAAAGGCATGATCTCAGTTCCGATGAGTTAAGACAGCTACATGTCATTTTCAATATTACTTATAATTTAAGAGCTTTCTATTTCTATTTAAGTAATTTCTTTTTTTAAAAGATTTTATTTATTTCTTTTTAGGGAGAGGAGAAAAGAAGGAGAAAGAGAGGGAGAGAAACATCACTGTGTGGTTGCCTCTCACGTGCCCCCCGACTGGGGACCTGGCCCACAACCCAGGCTTGTGCCCTGACTGGGAATCGAACCAGCAACCCTTTGTTTTGCAGCCGGAACTCAATCCACTGAGCCACACCAGCCAGGGCTAATTCTACTTAAGTAATTTCTGATACTGTGTATTAGAGTCTACAGGGAAATGGACACTTCCTTCTAATGTCCCTGTTTAAAAAAAATAGCCTTGCTCCTTGACCCAGCATTTCAACTTTTGGAAGTTTATTCTAGACATACACTTGTATATGTGCAAAGTAGCACACTTTATCGATTGTAGTAGTGTCATTTGTCCTAGCAAATGACTGGAAACAACTTCAATGTCCATCCTTTACAGAGTGGTTAAGTGCATTAAAAAAATTCTTTTTAAAAAAGATTTTCTTCATTAACTTTTTAGAGAGAAGCAGGGGTAGGGAGAAAGAAAGGTAGAAACATCAATGTACAAGAGATACATTGATCAGTTGCCTCCCACATACCCCCAGGTGGGGACCTGACCTTTGACCTGCAACCCAGGCAAGTGCCCTGCCTGGGTATTGAATCGGGGACCTTCCAGTTTGCCGGCTGGCACCCAGTCCACTGAGCCACACCAGCCAGGGCTGGTTAGGTACATGATTAACAACTGGAATACTACACAGCAACGAACATGGACCACAGCTACGTGCAACAACGTGGTGGGAAGAAGCAGCAGGATCCTCCCCCACGAAATATTTACACTATGGTTCTCTTAATATAAAGATTAAAATTTGTGAAGACGAAAACTAAGCTATGTGTCAGGAAGCCATAAAGAAAAGCAAGGAGATAATTACTGAAGACCCTGGGTTGGTATTACTTCCAGGGCAGGGGAAGGGTCTGTAAGAGGACATTTGGGGGTGCTCCTGGAGTGCTGGGGACGTTTGATTTCTTGACCTGGACAGAGGTTAAGCAAGTGTTACCTTTGTAATTATTTTTTAAACCGTATGCAAACATTTTAATACGAACGAGGCCGCTCATTTGAGAATATTGCAGCCCATCCAAACAGGGGAATACTCTAGTCATTGCAAACAACAGGGCAGCTGTATATTCACAGGCATGGGATGGATTCAGCGGGGGGCGGGGGGGGGAGCAAAGCACAACGTGTTTTTATGCTGCCTTTTAGATACAATTAGTGAGAGGATGTTCCTGCCCCTGTGCTTCTGGCTGTTGGCCCCGTCTCCAGAGAAAACACACAAGAACCAGGCAGGCTTCGGGGAAGCCTGTGGAAGGGGAACCGGGCAGCTGGTTCCTTTTTTGTGCCTTCTGAGTTTTGTAGCATGTGCATCTATTATCTATTCCAAAAATAAAATTAAACTAAAAGTTTCTTGCCTCTCATCCTCTGGAACCTGATGTTTGGAGTGAAACTGATTTCTTGCCGACAAGAATGAGAACCACCGCCCAGGGCGTGAGGCGCCGGGCGACCCTCTCTGTCCCCGTTTCTTCGACTGTAGAAGACAGAGGCCAGGCCACCCTGCCTGTCCCATCTCCTCCGTAGTCCCTCGTCCTCTTTCTCTGCTGTGCGCTCCCTGCACCCTCCTCGCTGCCTCACTTCCCTCCCTTGACACTGTCTCCGATTTTGTTTTTCTTTCCCTTCCTCTCTGACCCTCGCTGCCCTGTCCATGAGGCCAGCACAGTGCTGGGCACTCAGAAAATAACTCCCATCTTCCAAAGGGGCCGTGGGCTCTGGGGTCCTGGGTGATCACACGCTTCCTGCTCTGCTTGGAACGGCTTCAAATCTGGGTCCCACTGTTCTGAAGGCTTTGCATTACAGCTGGTCCCCGGGCATGTGAGGTCTGGGAAGAGGCCTCTGGTGCCCTGTGTGGGGAGGGGAAGCGGGATAGAGGATGGGGAGGACTTGGTGTGTACACGGGCACGGGTCGTGCCTTGCCCAGAAAGTGAGACTCATTCTGCCCATTTCCAGAGATTTGGGCCCTGGACCGTTTGGGGGGGGGGGGCTTTCTTCCTCAGGCCTGTTGGGCTTGGCCAGACTTGGGACAACGGAATTTCTTCTCCTGGGCCCCTTGAGACTTCGCCCTTAGAAACACATTGCTGACCTGGTTTGCTGCCTCTGCCTCAGAGCAGAGCACCACACCCCCTGCCTACAGCCAGCGAAGACTTCACAGTTGCCCCTGGAGGCAGCCCAGGCTCCTTGGCTTGACACTCAAGGCCCTTTGCCTTCCCCTCCTGTCTTGCTTCTTGCCGCAAAGATGGCGGCTCACTTTCCTCGTTCTCTCCCCGCCTCCTGGCCTTTGCTCAGGCTGGTTCCTCAGCCAGACGAGGCCCTTCCCCTGCATGCTTTCCTACCTGCGGCCCTGACTAATGAATGGTTCTGCGATGTACCTAGCACCTGCCTCTCGTGCCCCCGACCGGCTGGACACCCAGGGCATGCCTCATTCATGCTTGTGCCCAGCATGGGCAAGACCCTCATAAAATGTTAGTGATTACACGAACGAGTTAGTAGCTAAAGAAGCATATAAACAAACCAAACCAAACCAAGGCAATAATGAACAAACGAACGAATACATGAATGAAGACATCAGCAGGACCTGTTCCCATGGAGTAAACGCACCCTCACGCATGCCCAGTTGCTGGGACTCTGCCTTCCTAACAAGGATGTTCCGAGCAGGGACAGAGCTGTTCCCAGGCCAGCCTGCCTCTCCCCTCCTCTCGGGGAGGGGCCCAGGTCAGGTCGTTAGGGTGTCTTTGGGACTTGTGACCTGGACCCCTTGGAGAGACCCTGTGGATGCAAAATATCAGGGAAGAGGAAAGTGGTTTAATGGTGAACCTAGACCCGTGGGTCCCAGGTCTTTGCTGTCAGTGAAGAAACACTTGGGGGGGCTGGGCTCCCACTAGCAGCAAAGAGGTAGGCTCGTCTTGGTGGGAAGGGGATGTAGAGCAGTGGGTTAGACTGCACAGGGGATGAAACCGAACACTCCAGAAGATCCTCCCCAGCAGAGGGGGCTCACCAGAGATTGTCTGCATTCTTCCCGAGGCCCTGCAGACTAGATCGGGAGCTCTCTGAAGGCGGGGATCTTGGCCAACACTTTTCTGTTTTCCCAGCAGTCAACACAGAGCCTGGAACTCAATTAATACTGGCAGGCGGCACGGATAAAAGCATGAGTGGTTGGGTGAATGAATTAATGAGCAGGTGGGTGAGTGGATGGATGGGTGGATAGGTAAATGAATGGATGATTAGGTAGACGGATGGATGGGTGGAGAGATGAATAGGTGGATGGATGGATGAGTGGCTGGATAAATGGACTAATGGATGAACAGACTGATAGCTGGGTATATGGTAGATAAACAGAGGAAATATAGACTGATGGATTAATAATGGATGAATGGGCTGGTCCACGAACATATAGATGGCTAGACGGACAACGGACAAGAAGATAGATAGATGGGTGGATGGATGAATGAACTAACAGATGAATGAAGGAAGAGACACTTGGATGCACTGATAAATAAATGAATGTATGGCCGACTTGATGGGTGGAGAGGTGGATGGACAAATAGATAAACAAGTTATTTCAAATATAGAGGAATGAATGGAGAGTCAAGAAAGGCTGGTACATGAGGAAGACTAGATCGACACTCTGGCTTTGGCAAGGGGTAGGGAGACTGAGAAACCTGGTCTGGAAGAAGCAGTGGTGCTCGGGAAGCTGGGAGAGGTGGCGGTGCAAGAACCTGGGCGCGTCCTTGGGTGGAAAGAAAGCCCATGGGCAGGGACTGGGTTGAAGGGCGGGAAAGTACACTGCGCTGAGGACCACGGAGCCCAGCCCCAGGCTGCGTGGAGCCTGGGGGGGTGGGAACCCCAGGCCTAAGAAGATCCAGGCCTGGCAGTCTCAGCTGTCAGCCAGCCAGGCTGACCCCAGAAAGGAGAGGCCCCAAGAGGGCACCCCAACGAGCTCTGACCCCAAGGAAGTGACTATGGGCCACACGGGGGGATCTCAGGAGAAGCAAGCATTTGTGGGGTTAGGGGTTAGAGCTTCAGTGCAGCCGGGGCCAGCAAAGGCCTCACTGTGGTAGATCTAGCCTTCCTCCCTCCCAGTCTTCCTCTCCACCACAGCCCCCACGCTGGCCGCCCCTCACAGTCCCAGCTTCCTCTGGGCAGGGGGCTCGGCCCCACAGCCTCCCAGGCCAGCCCCAGGAGCACCACCTGCCCCAGCCTACTCTAGAGGGCCAGAGACTTCCTGTAGCGCAAGAGATTTATGCAAACGGGCTGGGGCGGTGATGTCACCCCAAGGGGACTATCTTCCAGTGGCAGGCCCTTCGATAAAATCAGGAACTTGAGCTGGCCCTGCAATGTCAAGGGAGGGGGCTCACGCAGGGCTTCTGTAGCGAAGGGGGCAGGCCTGAGCCCTGCGCCTGCCGAGTCCGTCCAGCCCCCGACGGGGCTTCCCATCCCAAGGGGCTCCGCACTGGCCCCCACCGAGGCAGGGGACCTGACCGGCTCGGAGCCCGGCTGGATGTTACAGGCGTGCAAAATGGAAGGGTTTCCCCTCGTCCCCCCTGTGAGTACTGGGACTCCTCCACCAGCCCAGCCCGCGGCCCTCGGATGCCTGCCCGCCCGCCCGCCAGCCCACGGGCTGCCCTCCTGGCTCGCTATCAGTGGGAAGCTGGTGTTTCCTCCCTGGAGCTCCTGGCCTGAGAACCAGCGAGGGGGCCATCGGGTCGTCAGAGCATGCCCTGGCGGGCTGAGGCTGTGCCCGCGGTGGGGCTGTGATCGGTGGGGCCTGAACGGTTATTTATAGATGGGGCTTGGGCGGCAGGCCTGAGCTCCAGGGCAGGGTGCTGGGCCGAGGACGGTGAGGGTGGTGGTGGAGAGGCACTGGAGGAGGCGATGGGGAGACCGGCATCGGGGAGGCCAGTCCCTAGGACAGTGAAGCTGTGAGAGCAGGAGGCGGCGGCCCGGAGGTCTCGGCCTGTGGCCTGAAAACTCTTGGAGACTGAAGCTGCTATAAGTCTGGGTCCCCAACACCTGGCCTGGAGCCTGGCACAGAGGACATGGTTGTTGACCAAAGGGTCTGGGCCTTGGGCCCGCAGGTTCCCAAGAGGCAGGGGCAGGGCCCGGGGCTGGAACAGAGACTAGGGCTGCAGTGAGGGTTGGGGATAAGGGAGAAGAGGGTGGGAGCTTGGGTTGAGGACATCTTGGGGCTGAGATTGGGGCTGGGGTAGGGTCTGATTGAGTGTGGGACAGGAATTAGGACAGGGGCTGAGGTTGGAGGTGAAGAAGGACCAGGGGCCCTGGAAGGCTGGGACGACAGGCTGGAGTGGACGCCCACTGCCCTGCTCTGGGTGGCAGTTGCAGCCTTAGGCAGGTGTCAGAATTGGGCTCCTCTAAAGGGACCTTCTTCTCACTCTGTCTCCACTCAGCAGTGATGGGGAGCCCTGGTGGGGGGTGCTGGGAAGGGACTTGGCAGGGCCTGCCCACCTGATTCAGCTTCCCCAGCCTAGAGGCAGCTCCCCTCCTCACCCAGCTCAGCTGCCCACCCCAGTTTGGCCTCCAAGCCCCCAGGAGGCACTTCGGGCTGACATCCTGCTGCTGGGCTGCCCTGCCTGAACCCCCAGTGCTGGGCTCCCGGCTTCCTTGCTCAGCTTGACACTGCAGTAGCCAGCTGCTTGTGCCCCCCACTGCCCCAACCTGGCCCGGTCCCACCTTTCCCTCACCTGGGACCAAGAAGGTGTGGGGCAAGCAGGGGGTGATGGAGGGGGTCCCAGGAAGTGCTAACTCTACCTCAAGAGAGCCATAGGCCCAGGGGCTGGGCCATCCTCTCTCTGACCCTTGCCTCTCAATCCCTAAGCTCCAGATAGAGAGGGGCAAGAGGCACATCTTGGGCTCCCATACCACACCCTTCAGCTCCTCTCCCAGCCCAGGGGCTGCCCTGAGCATTCCTGGGAGGGTGGGCCCCAAGGCGGCCCCGGCCCCCAGTCAGAGCCCTGAGGCCCAGAGCCATGGTTGTGCAATTCCTGGGCACACGCTTTGGGGTGGGGAGAGGCCGGATGACTGCTAGGAAGACTGGGTGTGTGTGTCCCTGTGTCTGTGCCAGTGAATGAGGAGGAAAAGGAGGAGGGAGACGAGGAGGGAGAGGGCAACAGGGAGGAGGGAGGGGGAGGGGAGAAGGGGAAAGCTGGACCCCAGTGAGGGAATCAGAAGGAGGATGCATGAGGGGTAGTGGGGGGTCCAGGCTCTGGTCACCCATGGCTCCCAGATCCCGCCTGGGTGAGAGCCGTAAACCCCTTCAGTGCGTATAGCCCTTGGTTGGCGAGGTGGCCCAGGGTGGGCCTGGGCGCAGGCTGGGAGAGAGAGCGAGGGGCTGGGGTGGGGGCCATGGGGATTTGGGCAGGAGGACAAGTGTGTGCTGTGAGGACAGTGTGCAAGTGGAATGGGAGTGACCGTGGAAGAATATAGGTACAGAGGTGAGTTTGATGTGCTTGCAGGCAAGTGTGCGGCTATGTGTGTGAATCTGAGTGACTCTGTGTGGACCTATGGTGTGTGTATATATGTGTAAGTGTGAGGGTGAGTGTGAGGAGAACTGTGGGTGTGAGCTGCCTTGTGGTGGGAGTGTGGGTGTGTGTCATGGGGAGTGCGTATGTCTGGGGGCTGCAGGGGCATCAGCGTGAACTCGAGAGGGCGAGTCTGTGAGGCTGAGGCTGAGGCATGCAGGTGTGAGTGTGAGTGTGCAGCGGGTGTGAAGAGGGCAGGGGTGGGGGTGTAGGGAGGCTGTGCTCTCCCCTCAGCCCCCATCTTCTTTGGACCTCTGACCTCCAGGGTACCTGTCACCCCCTTTCGGCAGGAGCCAGGGCTCTTGCTCTCCTGGGCCCCTGCCCCCACTCCCCGTGGCCTCCCCCCCAGGCCCAAGCGGAGAGAGGCCCAGGACAGCAGCTCCGTCTGGGAGGTGGTGTGGACCCAATATATGGGGATGGGGGGTTGCAAACCTGGCTGGGGTCCCCCAGCCACAGTCCGAGCCCTGACACCCTCCTCTCTCAGCAGCCATCGGAAGACCTGGTTCCCTACGACACAGACCTGTACCAGCGCCAGACGCACGACTACTACCCCTACCTCAGCAGTGATGGAGAAAGCCACAGTGGTGAGTACAGGGCTCGCCCTGCCCCGATGCCACAGTCTGGCCCGGGGCCTGAGTGGCTCCTGGGGTCTGGAGGGAGGAAAAAGAAGAAATGGCTCCCAGCGCTTTTTTAAAATGCCGAGAACTGGCTCAAGCTAGTTGCCAGGGGATGTGAACTCCCTGCCCTAAACCCCA
Source organism: Sturnira hondurensis (assembly GCF_014824575.4). NCBI lineage: Eukaryota > Metazoa > Chordata > Mammalia > Chiroptera > Phyllostomidae > Sturnira > Sturnira hondurensis. The sequence continues at coordinate 1,245,356 of NW_028092064.1, read as the reverse complement.
AACTCCCCTGATCCCCACCCCAGCTCCCATTTATCCAGCGTCTTCGGTGTTCCAGGGCGCGAGGCCAGCTTCTTCCACAGCTGTCCTCTTGTCCAGTCTTTGTGGTCTTTTACCGATGAGGAAACAGGCTTTGGGAGCTAAGTGATTCGGACGAGGTCGCACACCTGGGTGTGTGGGGGGCAGGGGGGATCCAGGTCTGCCTGCTCCAGGCCCAGCGCTTTTCCTCTGCCGTTTCTCCTTCCTCCTCTCTGTTCCCGTCACCTCCTTACCCCGAAGTGTGGGTGCAGGCCCACTCCCTGCTGGGTGGAGCTAGCAGTTTCTTAACCTCTATGGAAATCTGGGGCCAGATAACTCTGTGGCACGAGGCTTGTCCTGTGCCTGTGAGACATTTAATGGTGCCCTGCACGTCTGCCCACTAGATGCCAGGACGCCCACCAGTCCCGACAACCAAGAATGTCGCCGAATGTTCCCCAGGGGGCAGGATAACCCCCATTTGACAATCGCTGGTCTAAAAGAGCCGCTCGGAAGGTCCCTTATTCAGCAGGGGCCGAAGCCCCCATTTGCTGGGGGGGGGCAAGAATGGGGCCTGGGCTAGGGGCCCTTCTGTCTGGGTGTAACTGCCCACCCCAAGGCCCAGCCCGGATCCTGGAGCAGCTTCTGGGAAGAGTGAGGCGTTATGTGCTGGGAGCCCGGGTGGTGGGCTGTGAGTGTGTCTTGGCAACTGATGGGGACACCCCTCAACCGAAGGTGATGCAGTCTAGTTAATGCGTCCTCATTGGGGCTCTGAGACCTGGGCAGCCCAGACGCGGGGGGGTCTGCAGCCCCAGAGGGAGAGGCACACTGGGTGCCACAGCTGAGCAAGGTTTCCCATTCGAAGGCTGAAGGCCGAAGGCCACACCTGGGGGCCGGTCCCACCTGTAGCTCCATTTTGCAGGCACTCCTAAGGCAGCCTCAGCCCGCCAGCCACCCCCAGGGGGGCCACATGCGGGTGAGTCCTTACTTAGGGCTCTCCTGTCTGGATGCCAGACCTTGTGACCAGCTCCACCTGGAGCTCACACCTGGCAGCGCATAATGACTGTACCTGGAAGCTGTGTCTTGGGAGGAAGTGGTGGGGGTATCTCGAGGCCACATCAGGGGACACACAGGCCTTTTTCAGAAAGAACCTCAGGGCTGAAAGACTTTAAAATATCCTCCTTTGCATCCTTTTAAACTTAGCATTCTACAAGAAGTGCATCTTCTCTGTGGGAAAGCCAGACAGTTCAGAGAGAGGCTCCCTCTGCAGGAGTCAGAGCGCAGCACCCACACCTAGCAGTCAGGACCTGCGCGGCCCCTCCGGGCCTGAGGACCGGCGCCCCCTGGTGGCTGCAGGCAGCAGGACTGCTCGGGCCCAGGCAAACTCAGGGCCGCCTGGGATTGCTTCCAGCATTAGGGATCGGTTTCCCTGCGGCCTGACCCCCTCTCAGTTTCACTGGGTTTGGGTGCATTTCTTTTGGATCCACTGAAGCCCAAGGTTTCCCTCCTGCAATATGGGGGAGCTGTTCGTATATTTAGAAAGGAGCTGGGCCTGGGGCTGGCTGATGGAGGGAGTACTTGAGAGAAATCCTGTGTTCCCTATCCTTCACACCTGGGTGGGGCTCTAGGAATGGCTCCTGATTAGGTGCCTGAGTGACCCGTTTGGAGTGCGAAGCCTCAGTATCTTCAGAGACTCTTCCAGTGTCTGAGCCCCCTTTCTCCAGGCATCTCATCTGGCCCTTCCTCATAGTACCTGTTAGAAGGTGACGTCTGAAAGCTCAGGAGCAGACACACTTCCCTGCCTGTTCCTCGGACCATCTTTCAGGCAGTGAGGCTCAGTGCAAAGGCCCTGGGGCGGGACCTGCGTCTTGCCCGGTGTCATCACTCCCCAGTGTGTAACCTTGGAGACGGACTTGCTCTCTCTGCACCTGGCCCCTCACCTATAAAACGGACAGCGTGAAAATACTGCGCAGAGTTGGGACACTTAAATGAGGTGCCAGAAGTGGACGAGTTAATGTTCCGGGTCCCAGGCCCAGCTAACGTTCAGGACACAACATGGTGGCTTTGCTGCATCCCCCAGGCAGGGGAGACACGCAGAGGGCTCCGGCACAGGTCGGCCAGCGAGCCAGCTAGCCCAACACTTACTGTCCAACCGGCCAGTCCACACACCCACAGAACAGCCTCTGTTACCTGCCAGGCACCGGACACTGTTCTGGGCGCGGGGGGCTCGGTGGTGAGCACGTCAGGCCGCTGCTTGTCCAGTGAGGGCGAGCGACCGAAAGCGAGCGCATGGGCAGCTGTAAACACAAGGCCTAAGAAAAGCAGAGGGGTGTCATGTGCGGGGTCTCTGTGGGGACTGCTTCAGTGCGGGTGCTCAGCAAGGGCCTCCAAGAGGCGGTCGTTGGGTAGACGGCATACGAAGAGAAGTAACGGGCATGCAAAGGCGGGCGGAGGCCCGTGTGGCTGGGAGCAGGGGTGGGGGTGGAGACAATGAAGCGGCGGGGGGGGGGGACGGGGGGGGGGACGGGGGCGGGTGTCTGCAGGTCTGCAGGCGGCAGACCACCGGGCCAGAAGGCCAGGACCGGAGAGTGGATTTTACCCCGCAGACGGTGGGATTCCTTGGAGTTTGAGTGGGAAAAGGAAGAGATCTGAACAACCTTCTGTGTGTGAGGAGAGGTGTTTGGTAAAAATTTAAATAAATTTTAAATCTTTAATTTTTAATGATTAAAGTAACACACACTTACTGCAAAACTTTTAAAAATACAACAGTATATCAAATAAAATACTCCCCTCACCCCGACCTCCCTCCTCACTGATAGCACCTTGGTCCAGGCACGAAGACGTTTGATTCTTTGTCCATGATCCTCTGCGTGTGTAAACACTTGCACACACACGTGCATAGTCTGTTCCCTCAGGAATGGAATTGTGCTAATACACTGCTCTGCTATTTGCTATTTCCTACCTGAACTTGTAGGCATTTCTTCATGACGTGCATAGCATATCAGAGATAGATTGAAAATAATTTTCCAGTCCCTGACAGTGCTGTGTAAGTGCATGCATGCACATTTGGAATAAATACTCAGAGTGGTGATTTTCAGCTTTCTTCCTCTCATGGCACCCATAACTAATTACTAAAATTCTGTGGTACACCAAAAACATCTGTTTTGTTGTTTTGCCTATCTGACAAAAAAATTAGGAAAAATTTTGATTCGTTCACACCAGACCGCTATTATTATATTGGTTGTTGTCATTTTTTATTTGGTCATCTGAGGGAAAAGAGGTCAGTGCCCCTGACTAAATAGTCAGGTGTGGCAGGTTTTAAAAATTCTTGCTGTGAACCAGCGGCTGCCCCACCCCGCCCTGGTACACCTTAAAAATTTTTTAAAGATTTTATTTATTTTAGAGAGGGGAAGGGAGGGAGAAAGAGAGGGAGGGAAACATCAGTGTGTGGTTGCCTCTCTCGTGCCCCCCGACTGGGGACCTGGCCCACAACCCAGGCATGTGTCCTGACTGGGAATTGAACCTGTGACTTTTTGGTTTGCAGGCTGGTGCTCAATCCCCTGAGCCATATCAGCCAGCACCAAACTTTTAAAATTTGGGACAGTATCTATTCACTTGTTCTGTGAAAGATGAGAATTTGGCTTTCTAGCTATTCATAACACACACTTCTCCACACATATATAAAGATAATTATGTAGTAGCATTTTTCCCCTAGTTTTCTGAATGAACATATAATACTGTATAAATTGAAGGGGTACAGTGCAATGACCACACACACACAGTGAAATGATTACCATAGGTTTCACTAATAACCATCACCTTCTGTAGTTACAAAAACTTTTTCCTTGTGATGAGAACTTTTAGGATCTATCACTCTCTTAGCAACTTTTAAACCTGCCGAACAGCAGTGCCGTCTATGGCCACTGTGCTGTTCCTTCCATCCCAGGGCTGACTTATTTTATGAGTGGAAGTGTAGGCCTTGCACCGCCGCCAGCCAATTCCCTCACCCACCACCCCACCCCCTGCCTCTGGTAACTCCGAGTCTGGTCTCTGTGTCTGTGAAGTTTGTTTGTCCGATGCCACATGGAAGTGAGATCATACAGTCATTGTTTTTCTCTGTACAGTAGCTTCTGCTAAGTCAGTATCTGAATTTTCCGCTATCAAGGCCATGTGACTCTGACAACTGAGCTTCACCTGTAGGTTCTGGTCCCGCGTTTCTGGGGAACAGTGAAAAGCGAAGGTCGAAGAGGCCTTGTTCTGGAACCAGGCTGTGGGGGCCTGCACCCCGCTTCCCACTGCTACGGGGGTGACTGCGGGCGGGATACTGCCCCTCTCGTTCCTCCGACTTCTCCCACACTCTGCAGGGCTGCCGAGAGGATGGGATTACTGTGTGCAGAGCGCTCAGAGCAGTGTCCCACCCTGTGTCAGTGTTACGTGGTGTGTCACGCTGTGAGGATCTGTCATCCTTATCAGCACGGTTTTCTCAGAAAAGGGTGGGGGTAACTTCTGTGGTCGTTTGTTTTACTCCGTGTCTTTAATCTACGCTCTCCCTTGATTAAATAGTTTGGCTGTGCGTGGAAATCTGGGCTAAAAATCATTTTTTCCCTCAGACATCTGAAAGCATTTCTCGGTGGTCTCCCGGTTACCAGAGGTTTTCTCACAAAGTCTGACGCCTTTCTCCATCTGTTTTTTCACGCACACTGCTGTTAGTTCACGTTCTGTTTGGACAGACAAGGCAGCGTAGAGACAGGAAGGAGTGGATAGATTTGGGGTAGGCTTCGAAGGCGGGGATTGCAGACTGTGCTCACCTGGGATGAAATACACATAACAGAAAGCTCACCTCCCCCTCCAGCTGTTTTTAAGTGTGCAATTCGGTGGCTGGACGTACACTCGTGCTGGTGCACACTCACCCTGGTGTGTGAGCATTACCATCACCCGCATCCAGCGCTCTCACCTTGTAGGACTGAAACTGTGTCCCTGTCGCACAGTGACTCCCCACAGCCCCTCCCCACAGCCCCTGGCCGCTGCCATTCTATGCTGAGGCACTGCCTGTGAGCAGGGTCACACAGCCTTTGTCTTTTGTCCTTGTGGGTCTGGCTTCTTTCAGTCAGCACAATGTCCTCAAGGCTGGTCCGTGTGGCAGCAAGAGTCAGAATTTCTTTCCTGTTAGGGCTCAGTGACACTCCACCACACTCACCCGCCAGCGACACCAGTTGCTTTCAGCTGCTGGGAATAATGCCACCGTGCGCATGGGTGCGCGGAGGTCTCTTCCAGCCCCTGCTTCCCGGTGTTTTGGGGTGTGTTTCTGGATCATAGGGCAGCTGTATTTTTAATTTTTTGAGGAACCACCACCCTACTTTCCACAGTGGCTGCACCAGTCTGCATTCCCACCAACAGCGCACAAGGCTTCCCGTTTCTCCACAGCCTCGCCAACCTCTGTCATTTTCTGGTTTTGGATCATAGCAATCCTGCTGGGTTTGATTGGATTTGCTTTCTGAGATGGGATTGGTAGAGGAAATAGAGTTCCAAAGTGTGACTCCTTCTCTCCACCCACCCGTCTTTCCATACTCTTTCATTCTCTAATACCTTCAACCATCGACCAACTTATTCACACACCAATCTAATCACCCACTAATTTATGTTTCCCGTTGTCCTTCCCTCCAGCCACCAAAGCCTCCCCCCATTCCCCCCGACTCAGCCATCCAGTAAGTACACACAAGCCTCTTTTATATTCCAGGCACATTGCTAGGGCCTGTGGAATGAACACAACTCAAGTCCTGAAAGATTTGTCTTTGCAACAAGGCGAGCAACTAGCGCCCTGATCACGGGAACCTGAGGTAGACAGGAGCAATTCCACGAGAAGGAGCTTCCCCTTGGGGTCTCTGTTTCTGTCTCCGAACCATTTGCAGGAGGCTGGCCTTCGGGAGCCCTGGCCCGATGGCCTGCGATTTCCTGAGCTTCCTTCTCAGCTCTTGCTTCTTAATTTCTCCTCTTCCCTCACTGCCTTGTTCTCACTCCTGCTCCCCTGGGGGGGCCCTGGCTTCAGGCTGGGGTTTCTGGTCTGAGGAGATAAGGCCAATTGAATGATACTTAGGGCTTGAATTGTGTGTCGGGGGGATTGTTTTGTATATCATTTTATTTTTGTCCTGGTGACATCCAGGTATTAGTGATACCAAAAAAATGATTAAGAATACGATGTGTGGATAGGACTTTGGTCCCAGGTTGGGAGCTGGCTTAGAGGGAAGAGATGAGAGGTTTAGATGAATGGGGTATTGCTGGCTGGTGGGTGATGGGTGGGTGTTTGGATGGAGGGATGGCGGGATGATGGATAGATAATGGAAGAATGGATGATGGATGAGGGGTGGGTGAAGGCAGACAGGCACACAGGTAAGAGTGGTCAGTGAAGCCTGTCCCCGAGGGTCTTACTCAAAGCTTTTGTCAACAGCCTTGCCCCTCGGGGGGTGGGTGGTAGAGAGCAAGGGCTCAGCCCCAGAGCCATGCACGGGCGGGTTTGGACCCCGACTCTCCCAGTGACTGCTGTGAATGAGGGAGGGATTTGATCTCTTTGAGTCAGAGTTCCCTCATGTGCAAAAGGAAGACGCCACCATGATGGCCACCCGGTGGGCCTCAAACCTGCAGGCTTCTCCAGCTGCCCAAGTGACTGGGATGAGGGTCTGCTGTGACCCCCTTTGGGAAATGCTGGCCTCAGGCTGGGACCATCAGAGTGCGCCAGTGGGGTGGGGGGGGGTCTTGGGTAGAGCTAGAACAGAGGTGGGGAACAGGAGGGGAAGTGCAATCAGGGCCCCTCCCCGCCACCTGGTCAGAGCTGAAGTGATGATTCAGTGGGGTGACGTGGAAGAGGCACTTGGCACAGTGCCTGGTGAGCTAAAAATGTGCTAAACTAAAAGGTAGCCTGTATTGACCACTTAACTGAATGTTGACCGATGCTCACTATGTACTGGGTACCTAACAGGCCATAGAGAGGGTGGCCCAGCGCTGCCTCTAGATACTCGAGGGATGCGTGCCCTTTCCTGGAGCAGAGAACCCCACTAAGGATGATCTCAGCCAGGACTCGGGGATAAGGCGACGCGCTCACAGTCCCCTAGGAACGAGGTCCAAAGAGCCCAGCAGTGCTCACTTTTGCACTAGGAGGGACTCCCTCCACCTGCCGGGCTCCTCTAGAGGCCCCGCGCTGGGCCGCCTCGGCCTACCCGGCGGCCTGGGTTACATAATTGCCCGAGCACCCAAATCAAGGGTGAAGGTGAGGTTTCCGTTGGGCCTTTTGAAACCTTAATTACAGCTCAAGAGTCCCCACTGCAGCCTTCAGGGGACCCAGGGTGGGGGGCAGGCAGGGCTCCAGAACTTCAGTGAGCAAAGGAAAGCCCTCAGGGCTCTTTTGAATTCCAGCTTCCCAGCGTCCTTATCAGCACCTCTGACTCAGGGGGTCTCCCTCCTGCCCCAAACTTGCAGGCTTCTCTGGCTCTCCAAGTGACTCGCAGGAAGGCCTTCTGTGACCCACTTTGGGAAACGCTGGCCTCAGGCTCGGACCACCATAGTGAGCCCATTGTTTCAGGTGGAGCAAGAACAGAAATGGGGAACTGGAGGGAAAGCACGGTCAGGGCCTCCCAGTCCCAAAGTAGGGTGGGTGTGAGGGTGGGGCGGGGTGGGCAGGATCGATGGGGCGTCCAGTCTGTAAAGGTCCGGGCGTTGCAGCTCCGCGGGGGGAGGCAGAAATGGGAAGAGCCGGGAGTGGGGTGGCAGGGTGGGTTTATGGCCAAAGGGGAACCCGGGTCGGCTCACCAGATCCCAGAGCCCCCCACGGACCCGTCTGTAAGGAAAGAGCAGGTCCCCACAGCGAGCAGGTTTCTGGATCTTGCAAACTCATGATGAGACAGACACATGAATTATGAGTCGCTTTGTTTCCCCTTCAGGTGTAGCTAATTTGGTGGAGCAGTCAGAGAGAGTTCTTAAGAGAATAAGATTCATTTGCCCACTCATTTGGGAAATGTTCATTGTGGCAATAGAGCTGAATAAACACAGACTCCAGCCTCTGGGGCAGAGTTGGGGGGGGGCTGCCCTGAGACTATTGCTCTGGGCCATTGACTGAGGTGGCAGGAGCCGGAGGAAGAAGAGGAAACAACTGTATATTAGAGCATCTGCCCTTTGCTCAGGGGCTCATGCAGGCTGGTTAGAATACAACAGTAACCATAGCAATAATAATAACAGTAAGTGTTTAGAGAGTCTTGGTCTGAGCCAGGTTCTAGTCTCAGCACTTGGCAGGCTCATTTAATCCTCACAAGAAGCCTAGGAGATGGGTGTCATGGTAGCCTCAACTTACAGAGAGGGGAGCCAGGACCTGCCCAGGTCACAGTGCGGAAAATGACGGAGGCAGAATCGGACCCCAGCCCTGCCTGACTCCCACATGAGGCGTTTCTCCTCTGTGCCCTGCAGTCACACAGAGGCGGGAGTCTGGACTGAGGGGTCACATGGTTTCACATGTGGAGGGGACATCTGTCACACCCAGCTGGGTCTCTGACTTTTGAAAGGAGAGGCTCAGGGTCACATGGCAAGGCCACCACAGCACCAAAAAACTGCATGTCATTTCTTAAGGATGTGTGAGTGAGTACATGCTTGTGCCGGAGAGAAAAATAAGGAGGGAGACAGACAGACGGACACACACATACCCATGGCACACTCAAGCACACAGGGGGCTGGTGGTCCCCTGCAGGGCCTTGTGCTTGTCCCCGAGACGTAGCCCTGGGTGAATATCTCATACACTCTGCCTCTGGGTCACAGGAGAACACCCCTCTGGTCACTTTGTCACCACACCTTCTTCAGGACCCAGAATTGTACCCAGGAAGTGCTCGAACATGTGGCAGTTTTTGTTCCTGGAAAAGGTGCCCAGAGGAACTGCGTTGAAGGCCTGCCCGAGCCCCAGGGCAGGGCTCCCAGTGGCACGTGGCCGTTCCCCAAACTTGAATCCACCCACCGCAGACGCTGAAAGCACCTGTTGGGGAGTTTCCAGGAAAGCCTCGGGCCCCAGTAACCTCCCTGGAACTCAGACGCAGCTGCCCAAGGACATGTTGGAAAGGGCAGCACGGTGCGCCTGGGCTAGTTCTGGAGTGTGAAGAATGTCAGCCCTGTGACTTTGCAGTCACACACCGTGGCCATGTGACAAGGCCGTGAACATGTGGTTGGGCAGCTGGTCAGCTCAGGAACCACTGGGAGCTCTTCCCTGGGGGTGAGCGAGGTGGGGAACCAGCCTTCCTCAAAGTCCTACCCTGGGGCTTGGGCTTTCACAAACTGGGCTTTCACTCATTGGTAATGATTATCCCCATTTTACAAGTGAGTTGACCGAGGCCAGAGAGGCCCAGGCCTGTGCCTATGGTCACAAGGGAATGAAACAGCAGAGCCAGGGTTCAGGCACTGGCTCAGAAGCCTGCGTGCACGGCAGACCAGCAATGCTGCTGAGAGTGCAGGCTCTGCTTCAGCCCTGGCCTCCAGCCCGGCCTCGGGCGAGGCCTCCGACAGCCGAGTGTTGCGTGTGCAGTCTCTCCAAGGCTCGGGGTCCTCGTCCGTCCCATGGGGGTGGGCAGCTGACAAGCTGGGTGGTTGGATGGTTTATGTCCACTCGTAGCTCAGGCTGGCCCGTGGTGGTTGACCCATATGGCCTGGCATTCTTAAGTCTGTACATTATTCTAACCTCCTCCCGCCGGGCCCTCCGCCTGGCTGTGCCCCGCAGACCATTACTGGGACTTCCACCCGCACCATGTGCACAGCGAGTTCGAGAGCTTCGCCGAGAACCACTTCACGGAGCTGCAGAGCGTGCAGCCCCCCCAGCTGCAGCAGCTCTACCGCCACATGGAGCTGGAGCAGATGCACGTGCTGGACACCCCCATGGCGCCCACCCACGCCAGCCTCGGCCACCAGGTGCGTGTGGCCGACCTGGCCCACTGGAGCCCCCTGCCTGCGGTGAGGCCCGGGCTTCTCAGGAAGCTGACACAGGCGCTTACTCAACCCGGCTTCCTGCCCCACAGCGCCAACGGCGGCTGGAGCCCCAACGGCTCCTCCTGACCCTCCGACTGACCTCATGACCCCACACCCTTATCTCCTCTCGCCCCGAGATGGACAGAGCCCAGATAAACCCACCCCCTCCCCTCCTGATCCACCCGACCCCGACTGCCTTGTTCTGGGCCCTCCTGACCCTCACTGGTTGCTGCCCCTGATGAATCTGCCATCCAAGTCACTGAGCACTGACCTGTGCTGACCACCACTGGTCCCTCCCTGTCCCCACTGACCCCCTCTCTGATTGTCCTCGGCCACACCAGCCCTAATCCCGGTCAGTGACCTCCACTGCCCCTTCACGCTCTCATCGCCCGTTCACTCTGGGTTGATACTGGTACCAGCTCACTGGCCCCTCTTCACCCCACTTCTCTCACTGGGCCACTGCTAGTCCAGTCGCTCCCTTTGTGTGAATGAGAAAAAGGGGCCCTGGGCCACTGGGCCCCAAGCCAGGGGGCCCAGCGGGGGCGACTTCAGCAGCCCTTCGTCCCCAAGACCTGCGTGCACCCTGTGTGTGGTCACCCCTCCTGGAACCGGACTGACCTCCAACATCCCCAGCTTCTTCCAAATCTCCCTGGGCCCTGCTGACCTCCCTGCCCTCAGCACCCCCTCTTCTCTCGCTCCATGACCCCCACCCTGCAGCCCTGAGCTGCAAACGTCCCTCACTGACCCCAATGCTCTTTCCAGGTCCCCTACCTTCCCCGCATGTGCCTCCCGTACCCCTCCTTGTCTCCGGCCCGGCCCAGCACGGATGAGGAGGAGGGCGAGCCGCAGAGCCCCCCGCTGGAGGTGTCTGACGGGGAGGCTGAAAGCCTGGAGCCGGGGCCGGGCCTCCTGCACGGGGAGACAGGTAGGGGCCCAGCCCCAGCCCAGCTCTGGGCATGTCGCTTCCCTGTGGCCACCCCGGCCAAGGCCGGGGGATGCAGCAGCCCTGCCACAGAGCTGCGTGTGCATGCACCCATGGGAGTGTGAACACTTGTCAGTGCGTGTGTTTGTGTGTGTTTCGTGGGAGCATCTATGACTGTCCATACCTACGTGTGTGTCTGGGAGTATGTGTGCATGGGAGTGGTGAGTGTGCCCAGGCCCCTCTGTGGCTGAGTGTGGACAGGTGTGTGCACGTGTCTGCACCCCTCTGTGCTGCGTGTGAGTGGGTGTGTGCCAGGCATAGGGTTGGGGACTTGGGTGCCCGTGGACGTCCCCCAATGCCTCCCTTCCCTGCCGAAAACCCCCAGGCCCCCCGTCTGGGGTGGCAGGCGCGGGCCCTGCCGCGCGCTGACCAGCTCCCGCCCACAGGCAGCAAGAAGAAGATCCGCTTGTACCAGTTCCTGCTGGACCTGCTTCGCAGTGGTGACATGAAGGACAGCATCTGGTGGGTGGACAAGGACAAGGGCACCTTCCAGTTCTCGTCCAAGCACAAGGAGGCGCTGGCGCACCGCTGGGGCGTCCAGAAGGGCAACCGGAAGAAGATGACCTACCAGAAGATGGCCCGCGCCCTGCGCAACTACGGCAAGACGGGCGAGGTCAAGAAGGTCAAGAAGAAGCTCACCTACCAGTTCAGCGGGGAGGTGCTGGGCCGCGGGGGCCTGGCCGAGCGGCGCCACCCGCCCCACTGAGCCCAGCGAGCCAGCCTCCTGACCTGCCGGCCTGCCAGGCCTCCCTGCTGGCCATAGCATTAACCCCTCACCTGGCCCGGACACAGGGAGGGAAGCTCCCAGGGGCCAGGGCAGGACTGTGGCGGGCCAGGCCTCACGTCACCACCCACGCCCTCCTCCTCCTTCTCCGAGTCCCCACCCCTCGTCCCTGCTCCACCTTCCACTGGGACTGCAACCTCGGCTCCAAAAGGGGCTCGAAAAGGCGCCGGGGTGTTTGCCGCCTGGAAGGGGTCAGCCGTGCTTCAGTACCACCAGGTGCTTCCTCGGGAGTCCAAAGTCCCCTCCCCGTGTGAACGGGCGATGCCTTTAAGCACCTCTCCCTTCTCACACCCTCTCTGTTAGCTTCCCCAAGGAACCTTCATTAAAGTTATTCTTGCGGCTGCTCCTGCAGCACAGAGAGTCTCTTTTAAAACAGTTCGTGCACCGTGCCCACCCCCACCCCCCGCCCGCCGGGCGAGCTGTCCTTTCTGCATTGGTTTATTGGGCATTTACTGAGGACCCTCCCAGTGCTTCGACGCTGGGAACGTGAGGACGCGGGGACAGACCAGGAGTTGGGGCTGGTGGGAAGAACGCGTCACGGCAAAGCCCTCCGGACCTGATAAATAGGTTTTTACAAAAAAGCCTCAATGAGGCTTAAACTGATCACCCTTAGGGTATGACCCCAAGGGAGGTGATGATAATAATGGCAACGACGCTGGATCTTCCGGCCATTCGTTACATGTAAACCTGGAGAAGTGGGGTCTGATATCATTCTGCTTTATAGACTAGGAAACCGAAGCTCGTGGAGGTCACGTAATCTGTTCACAACCACACACTGGAGTGGGCTGCCAGGTCAGTGGGAGGTAGGAGGCCCCACGTGCCTGCTGTGGTGTACATTTCCGTGTGGTCAGGGCAGGAGTGAAGCCCCGGAAGCGCCAGCGGGCCACGCAGTGTCCTCACAGAATCCATGTGAGCAGGGCCCTCAACACAGGCGAACCCCCTGGGAGAAGCCCAGTGTCTTCTCTGGCTGCCAGGCCACAGCAGGGAAGGAACAGAAAAGATGAGCCGGGAGCCTCTAAGCTCCGTGCTCCTGACTACCCAGTAGCAAGAAGTGGAGGCCGACAGTCCGGGAGTGAGGAAACTTCCCGAGCAGACACAGACCTCAGAGCACCCAGATCCAGGGGCCTTCCGAGTTGGGCAGACGGCCCGCACCCCCCCCCTTAGGCCTCGGGGGGTGTGACACCCCCTACTCTCGTCCCCAAGCCCCGAGAGAGGGTCAGTGGTGCACAGTCTTCTTTTAAAGAAGGGTCAGGGACATGCCATGAGGTTGGAAAGTGGTTCACAGGGCAGACGAGAATGCCTGTCGTGTTTAAAGGGATGGTAAGTTTCCACCCCGTGGTGGAAGCTTGCCTGGAGCATCTCTGCCTCCTGACCATGGGGGACACAGGACCACTCCTGATACTCAGTCTTGCTTTGAGGGCGGTGCCTGTAATTCACTTGTTTCTTTATAGCAACCAATGCCCCTGATGGGCGGAGGGGGGTGACAGAGGGGGGCAGAGGTCACAGAGGAGCAGGACCCCAGCCCAGGGCCCTGTGAGCTGCCGTACTCGGGGCCAAACCACCAGGCCGAACGTTCACTGAGCGTTTTCCACACGCCTGGCCAGCACTGCCCGTGTTTCCATAGTGCTTCATTCACAGAGCAACCTGACTCGGGGTGCCATTATCCCCAGCCCCACTCTATAGATGAGGAAACTGAGGCACGGGGAGGTTGAGGGCGTGGTTGTGACAGGACTGGGGGAACTGGGATCTGTGCGCGTGACTATCACCCACGTCACCCAGCGAGGACGCACATTTCATCCACCCGCCTCAGGGCTGTGGGCCCAGCACACTCCCACAGCCGCCTGTCAGATGGACATGCAAACAGGGCTGGGGTACCCTGAGGTTCACCAAGGATCTGGGGGTGCAGGGCCATCATATTGAACTGGTGGGGGGAAGGGCCAGGGGCCAGCCAGGAGCAACACAGCCCCACCTTCTCCCGGAGAGCCCTTGTTCTCTGGAATTTGTCTATATTTAGCAGGTAGCTGGGAAGGAGGCAGATAAAGGGGGCCTGGGGAGGGGGAGGGCCCCTTATATAGTGGGGGGGAACGGGTCCCTGCTCAGATCCTCCGTGGGTGGCCTGTACCTGCTCGGTTCCTGGTTTGACGTCCCTGAAGATGCCCGAGCCGGGGAAGAAGCCAGGTAGCTCCGGGCCTGCGGGTGGGCTGTGCACGGAGCCGGGGGCTGGGGGCAGCTACAAGGCGGGGTGGCCAGCCTTGGATCAGCTTCCCAAGCAGGGGACTGTCTTCCTGGGTTCTTTTCTGACTCTCAGTTTCTTGTTCCTGAGGGTAAACCAGGGTGAGGGCACAGAGGGGACACAGCCAAGGCAGGAGGCCCAGGGCCATCTCCCTGCCTTGGGGTGCAGGGGGACCCTTCCCTGCCCTGACCCCTGCCTCCCGCTGTGACAAGGGTAGGCCTAGTTTACGTTTTGGGGAAAAGACCCCTGCAGGCAGGTGTCCAGGTGAGTGTAGCCCCGAGCCAGGCTCACTGAATGCTCCCGGGCAAGTTCTCCCCCCACCCCCATCTCAGTTTCCCCATCTATACAAGAAGGGGCTGGGTTAGTTTTTCCCCACTTGTGAGATTCTCTGCTTTATGAGCCATCACCTGTGTGGCCCCCACACAGGGCGTGGCCCCCTGTGAAGGGTGTGGAGGCCCTCTGCTCTGGGACATGAAGGTAAAGAGGCGCCTGAGCCCCGGCCAAGGGCACAGAAAGTCACAGCCTTTCACGGGACCACAGGGTCCCGGCCCTGGCCTGCGTCTCAGTGAGGCTGTGCAGGGCACGGATCCAGCCCCCAGCCCCCAGCCCCCTCCCAGGCCAGCTTTATCTCAGTTCTGGTTCTCGGGCTGGTTCTCAGCCCGAGGCCCTTAGAGGATAAATTTAGCCACCTGCACGTAGGCGGCCCACGGCTCCTCGCCCAGGGCCCCAGATGAAGGGGGGTGGCGGGTGCTGAGCTCATCACTGGTTTTGTCCAGGAATGCACTTAGCAAAAGTCTTGTGTGGAGATTAGGACCACAGCCCTGGCTCTCCCGCCTAATGGCTGTGTGGTATTAAGTCACTTAACCTGTCTGAGCCTTGGTGTCCTCACCTGAGAAATGGGCACAACTGTGGTGCCCACCTGATAGAGCCTCGGAACGTTAAATGTCATGATGCATTAAAGTGGTCACCACCGTATTTAATGAGGGGCAGTGGGTGGGGTGCATGGGCAAGCCAGGGGCCCCTGCAGCCTCCATTGGACCCTCAGTCTCAGCCTTCAGCAAGAAGCCGCGGTCAGCAGAGGTGGCCGCCGGCAGCCCCGCGGTGTTCGAGGTCGAGACGGAGCGGGCAGGAGTGAAGGTGCGCTGGCAGCGAGGGGGCCACGACATCAGTGCCAGCGACAAATTTGCCCTGGCAGCCGAGGGCACACGGCACACGCTGACAGTGAAGGACGTGGGCCCCGAGGACCAGGGGTCTTACGCAGTCATCGCTGGCTCTTCCAAGGTCAAGTTTGACCTCAAGGTCACAGAAGCAGGTAAAGCCCTGATCAGTCTTCCCCGAGGTTTGAACTTCTGGGGTTTGAGCAGGGGCAGCCCCGCCACCTCTCCATCGCCCAGGGCCAGCAGGTGCTTTCCTGCTCTCTGGCCTTTGCCTTAGCCGTGCTCTCTACCAGGAAAGCCCCCCGTTTTCTGAGAGAACAGGACCTCTCTGAGTGCCCCCATGTGGATCCCTGGCCTGTTCCAGACACTGTGGAGGTGGGGGAAGTTCAGAAATGAACCATGCAATAACGCCGGACACCCACACACAGCCTGCAGACTGTGTGCCCCAGGGAAGCCCCGGGAGCTGTGGGTGAGGAGGGAGCCCAGCCCGGGGAAGGAAAGGAGGGATGGATGTCAGGACTGGTCAGAGCAGACCCCCTGGGACATGAGCACAGATGGCCTGCCAGGGCGAGAGGCGGGCTGGCTCCCTGGCTCAGCGCAAGCTTCCACAGAGGCGGCCCTGGGGAGCAGCAGGAAGAGGGGGCGTGTTGGAGTCTTTGCCCCGCTGAGGTGCCCCGTGGGCAGTGGGTCCTTGGTCTGAAGCTCTGGAGAGCTGGGGCAGAGGAGAAGGGCAGGCTCATGAGCTCACCCAGGTGGTGGGTAGAAAGGGAGAGGATTTAGGGGATAGACAGGGTCATGGGGGCTGAGGGAAAGAGGGGCCAGATGCAGCTCTGCATGCACTGCAGTATTTGATGGGTCTGCAAAGATTAAGGAGAGACCAGGGACAGGAGAGGTCTCTGGTTAGACTGCTCCACGACCCCCTACTCGACTCTGTGCAGAGAAGGCTGAGCCCGTGCCAGGCCCTGCTCCTGCCCCTGTGGAGGCCCCTGCGGTCCCCGCAGAAGCCCTGCCCTCAGGCACTGAGGTGGAAGGAGGCTCTGCAAGTCCCGAAGGTGAGAGTCTGGGCAGAGAGGGCCGGAGCCAGTGCCTGGGGGTGTCCCAGGGCCGGTCTCAAAGGCTTCTGCTCACAGGGTCAAGTTCAGCAGCCCCCAATGGCCCTGGTGCCCCTGATGACCCCATCGGCCTCTTTGTGACACGGCCACAGGATGGCGAGGTGACCGTGGGTGAGTGTGGGGCTATTGCAGCCAGGGTGGGGAGGCGAGGGGCAGTAGAGCATCCCCCAGGCCCAGACTGCCACCCCTCTCTGGCAGGTGGCAGCATCACCTTCTCGGCCCGTGTGGCCGGGGCCAGCCTCCTGAAACCGCCCGTTGTCAAGTGGTTCAAGGGCAAGTGGGTAGACCTGAGCAGCAAGGCAGGCCAACACCTGCAACTGCATGACAGCTATGACCGGGTCAGCAAGGTGCGTCCAAGGGCATGAGAGCCTGCCCTTGGGAGGGGGACCGGGAGAGCCTGGGGAGCATCCAGACACCGTGGACCTGGAAGCACACAGAGGGTGCACAGAGAGGAGATGGGGAGCCAGGGAAGCGAGCTGGGGGGCCTGAGGAACATCGGGGGTATGGGGGGGCTCGGTGGAGGGTTACAGGAGGCATCGAGAACCGGTGGGACATGGGAACTTGGGGGCTGAGGGAGCTCAGGAAGGCTAAGGGACATCGTAAAGCATGGTGGGGGGAACCAGCCAGTGAGGCCATCAAGCCCCTAGACAGGTGGGTATCAGAGCTGGAGGAGCTCCAGTGAGAACCGGAACTCGACAGGTGGCCGCTGCTGGCCTGAGGTCACTCAGAGCCAGGCCTGGCGCCCTCGCTTCAACACCCAGCCTCTGCTCCTTCCACTCTCCTGAAGCCTGGCCCGGGCCAGGGGGCCTCCAGCAGGGTGGACCCCACATTCCGGAGTGTGGGCAGAGCACCACACAGAGCTGCCTCATCTTATGTGAATGCTGTCTGCCTTGTGGCCATCACAGATTTTTATGGTGTCACCACCTGTGCCAGCAGATGGCAGTTGCACGTCTAGGAGAAGGGTCTCCTTTCGCTATTTATACCAGACTGCACAGGCTAACTGAGCCTGGGAGGGTGAGCAGGCCGGTGGCCATTAGCCACTCCCGGTCTCCTGTCAGGGTGGAGGGCCTCATCTTCTGGCCCCGGCCCCCCCCGACACCTCACCCCCACAGGTCTACCTGTTTGAGCTGCACATCACAGATGCCCAGGCCAACCTTGCAGGAGGCTACCGCTGCGAGGTGTCCACCAAGGACAAATTTGACAGCTGCAACTTCAACCTCACCGTCCATGGTGAGGGGGCCCCTGGCATCTGTCCTGAGCTCGGGTTCCCCCGGACCCTGTTCCCTACCCCTGCCTCCACTTCCCCACACTGAGGAGGACGCCTCATCCTGGCCAAACCGCCGGCCACCCTCAGGGGTGTGCCTGAGGTCGCCAGAGACTCCCAGGGCCAGGGTGGGGTGACACTGAAGTCCAGGTCTTGTCTGGGTCTCAACCTGGCGACCTGGGTTCCTGGCACAGGTGAACAGGTGAAGGGCGAGCTGAGAGATGAGCATCTCTGGGGTTGGGCACCAGAAGCTGACCCCTCTGGTGCCGGGAGCCTGGTGGGGCTCAGGAAGTGGGTGGGGTCCTGGGGCAGATGCTCACGCTCCAGGGCTCATGGGTAGGTAGGTCTGCGATGCTGGGATGGCTGTCTCTGAAGTCCCCTTCCTTGTCTTGTCTCCCTGTTTGAACCAGAGGCCATTGGCCCTGCAGACCTGGACCTCCGGTCAGCTTTCCGCCGCACGTGAGTGTCCGCCTCACCTCCGGTGAGAGGAGGCCAGCCTGGGGGTCTGTGCTGGGATGAGGCAGGGGGGTCAGGGATGATGTTGATGGGTGTGGGGGAGAGCGAGCTGCCCTGTGCAGGTGAGGACCTGGGTTTAATTCCCACAGGAGCCTGGCTGGAGGCAGTCGGCGGGTCAGGTACCCCAACCCCCCCCATTTGACCCCCACACAGACCCTGGGGGTCGGGGGTGGGCAGGGAGCCGCTATCTGTCCAGTGTCCCTTTCTCTCACTCTACAACCCCCCCCCCCAACTTCCCGGCTCCCAAGCCCCTTCTAGTCAGCCCCACTGCGGCCTCACTACGGGTCCCTCTCCACAGTGACAGCCACGAGGACACGGGGATTCTGGACTTCAGCTCGCTGCTGAAGAAGAGGTGAGACCCCGGCCGGCAGCTCCCAGGCAGGCAGGGAGGCGGGGAAGGCGGGGAAGCGCGACCTTGAATCGGAGCTGCGGTCTCCAGCCGTGCGGTCCCAAGCCAGCCCCCGCCCCTCTCTGAGTTGGTGTCCTTGTCTGTCAGTGGGGTGATCCTGGTGCTGGGGAGAGTTAGGAGGACTCTGCAGATGTCCTTTCCTGTGAGCTGATGCCATGCGCATGTCCTCCATGCGCACCCCACACTGGGGTCTGCGATAGCTCGTATCAAGAGGCCCCGGGGACCCTGGAGAAGCTGGGACAGGGCCCCAGAGCCTTGGGAATTGCCTGTCCAGCCCAACCTGACTGACTCATGCCCTTTGTACCCTCTTCTGCTCCCTCCCGGACGCTGTGTGGTGGCCCATGCTGCTGTGACCCAGAGAGTAAGCACTGGGGCCGGGGGCTATAAGGCGCTGGCGGGACTCTCACCTGCCACGGCTTCGGTCAGTGAGAGCCAGGTGGGGCCAGTTATCAGACAGACCTGAGTGAGAACCCCCAGTGACTGCCTGAGACCCACCCTCGAGGTCTGCAGGAGACCCTGCTGGGCTTGTGGTGTGTCACATAGGTGCCCTGGACGTGAAGGGAGGCGGAGGCGGAGGTTGGGGGGGGGCGCGCAGGCGGCAGTCCCAGGTCTTCAGGGGGAAGTGGCCCACGCCTCTAACGTGTCCCCTGCCTTTCTGCCCCCTGGAGCAGCAGTTTCCGGAGCCCACGGTGAGTACCCGCTACAGCCCAGCACCCCTGGCACCCTTAATTACACCAGGTCGCCCCCTCACTCCAGCCCTCACACCGAGCCCTAAGCCCCCTGGAACTGGCTGCGGACCCATGCGGGCTCAAACTGCCCTGTCAGCACCAAGGGGGCCGAGGGCCGGGGGCAGCTGCGGCTCCTCCGTTCTGGCCCCAGGAGGCCCTGCCCCCCGGGGAGGCAGGCTGCGGCCCTGGCCTGGCCTCGGGGTAACCCCTGAGGCCTTCCCTGTGGGCCACGGACACAGGGACTCGAAGCTGGAGGCCCCGGCGGAGGAGGACGTGTGGGAGATCCTGCGGCAGGCGCCCCCCTCGGAGTATGAGCGCATCGCCTTCCAGCACGGCGTCACCGACCTGCGGGGCATGCTCAAGAGGCTCAAGGGCATGAAGCGTGACGAGAAGAAGAGCACAGGTCGGCCAGCCCACCACACACACGTGCACACACACATGCACACATGGACAAAGAGCCCAGCGTGGCCCAGGAACGAAGGAGAGCGCAGCGTGGCCCCACCTCTTGTAGGACAAAACCGGGAGTGCCCAGGATAGCCCCTTGCACCGGGAGGGAGAGGGGGCAAAGACCAGCTCAGAGAGACCTCAAGGGAGGGGGTGGAGCCCAGGTTAGCCCTGCTCCCCTCCTGAAAACCAGGTGACTCCTTCTTCCTTTGCCCACCCTCTCTTCCACTGACCCTGGAAGAGAGAAGAAGCCTGCCTAACCCTTGCCGTGCCCGAGGAATAGGGTAGGAGCCAGTGTAGGCCAGAGACCCACAGCTGGGAAGAGACCAGCCTGTTTGCCCTCCTCACAGGCAAACAGAATGAAAGGAACAAAACAGGCCAGTGTGGGCTAGACCACCCCTCCCAACCCCAGGGCAGGACAGAGGAGAGGGTGGGCTGGCCCTCCCCCTTCAAGGTGTTGACAGGGTGGGTGTCAGCATGCCCCTCCCCCTGAAAGTGAGCTTGGAATGAGGGCCTCCCCTGCCCTGTGGGTGAGGGCACCTGGTGGGAGCACAAAAACCGGGAGGTCTCTGTTGAAACAGACTCCAGATGTAGAGAAGGCCCATTCGAACCCTCTCCTGTTTTCCTGCCAAGCTTTGGTCTTTCTGGAAGCCCCTAATCCTGTCCCTGAACTGAGCAGGTAGAGAGGACCCCAAGGAGACCAGGAGGCAACAGGCACATCTAACACACAGGGGCAGAGTCACAGTGGAGACTGGAGTGGGGGGTGTGGGAGCCTCCTGGGCCAGGGCCAGCCTCGGGGAAGGGTGGGGGGCAGGGGCGCAGGGGCGCCAGGGCTGAGGGGTGGTGCTCAGCCTTTCAGAAGAAGCTGCAGCCTGCCTACCAGGTGAGCAAAGGCCACAAGATTCGGCTGACGGTGGAGCTGGCCGACCCCGACGCCGAGGTCAAGTGGTTGAAGAACGGACAGGAGATCCAGATGAGCGGCAGGTGCGGCCGGGGGCGGGGTGCAGATCCTGGGGGGGTAGTGGGCGGGGGGGGGGGAGGGGGCTGCCTCCAGCCCGGCTCCCTCCACCTGTGTTCTCGTCTCTGTCTGTCTCCCCATTTTTCTCTCTCTGGGTCTAATTCCCCCTCTTTGTGTTTCTGCCCAACTCTGCTCCTCACTCTTCCTCTCGGTCTCCCTTTCTCCCATCGGGGACACTCCCACGGCGGTCTGTTCCACAGCAAGTAAGGCCCGGCTCCCGGGAGGCTCGGGGTGGGGCCGGGGGTCTGCCGGCGGGGTCACCGGGAGGTGAGCGGCCGCTCCTCACCGCTCTCCTGGGCACCCACCCAGGTACATCTTCGAGTCCAACGGCGCCAAGCGCACGCTGACCATCAGCCAGTGCTCGCTGGCGGACGACGCGGCCTACCAGTGCGTGGTGGGCGGCGAGAAGTGCAGCACCGAGCTCTTCGTCAAAGGTGGGCTGGGCCGCTGGACGCTGCACCCCGGGAGGGGAGGGCCGCAGAGGGGCCGGTCTGTGACAGTCTCCGTGCCTCGACAGAGCCCCCCGTGCTGATCACCAGGCCCCTGGAGGACCAGCTGGTGATGGTGGGGCAGCGGGTGGAGTTTGAGTGCGAGGTGTCCGAGGAGGGGGCCCAGGTCAAGTGGTGAGTGCAGGGCCCCGGGCGGGGCTGGGGCTGGGGCTGGGAGAGAGAGAGAGGGCCCCCCCACCCCCAGGAGGCCACAGCGCTTGCTGCCCGCCTACCTGCCAGGCTGAAGGATGGGGTGGAACTGACTCGGGAAGAGACCTTCAAGTACCGGTTCAAGAAGGACGGCCGGAAACACCACCTGATCATCAACGAGGCGACGCTGGAGGACGCTGGGCACTACGCGCTGCGCACCAGTGGGGGGCAGGCGCTGGCTGAGCTCATTGTGCAGGGTGAGGCCCACGCGGCAGGGCGGGGGCACACGAGGCCATGGGGCCTTGGGCCAGTCAGCTCCAGAGCCCCCTGTTCCTGGGGTGCGCCCCCCCACCCCAGCCAAGTACAGGAATCAGGCAAACCCAGGACCGAGGCCTGTGTGACCTTTTGGGCAAGTCACTTTGATGCCCTGAGCTTTACCTTTCTCATCTGTAAAATGAGGATGCCGCGGCTGCCACCTCAGAGGGTCAGGTGGGCCTGGTTAGGATCACCCCCCCACCACACACACCTGAGGTTCCTCCCCATGCACACACGAATCACACTCACACAAGCACATGTGTATTTTCACACACCCATGTGATCTCCGCGGGATTCCCGCCCACACCCACGCACGCCCTCCCCAGCTCACTGGCTCTGCCCCGCCCCCCAGAGAAAAAGCTGGAGGTGTATCAGAGCATCGCGGACTTGACAGTGGGCGCCAAGGACCAGGCGGTGTTCAAGTGTGAGGTCTCAGACGAGAACGTGCGGGGCGTGTGGCTGAAGAACGGGAAGGAGCTGGTGCCTGACAGCCGGATAAAGGTGTCCCACATCGGGCGGTGAGTGTGGCGGCTCGGCCTCGGCAGGTCACTGGGGCAGGCAGGGACAGACAGAGGGAGAAACAGACAGAGACAGATGGACAGAGAGGCGGAGGGATGGATGAAAGACAGGCAGAAACAGAGACAGAGTGATAGAGAAGGGAATGGGCATAGAGGCGGACAGAGAGAAATGGACGGAAAGATGGATGAAAAGACAGACGCACAGACAGACACCAAAACAGAAAGTAAGGAAAAGAGATAAAGAGGGACAGGAAGCTGTGGCAAGAAAGAAGCATCTGGAGGAGGATCCGTCAGAGACGAGAAGAAGCAGTCGGAGGGACAGGCAGGACACAGAGCCCCCCACGCCGCCCCCGGCCCCCCGCCCCCCACCCGCAGTGGTGACCAGGGCAGGGCAGGAGGCCGTGGAGGGGAGGCCAGCTCTGGCGGGGCCCTCGCTCTCTCCCACTCTCTTACTCATGCCCTGAGCATCTGGGCTGGCCCGTGCTGGGCCCGTGCTGGGCCCAAGGTCATGGAGATTAATGAGACCAGCCCCTGTCCAGTCTCCAAGGGCCCAGCCAAGGGGACACTCCTACCCTGCCTACTCCTGAAAATATGTGAAGGAGCTGGAAAATTAAAAATGAAAAGCAAGCACTTAAAACACGCCAGTGAACTAGGATGGGGCAAAGGCCCCCTGGCTCCTGCCTAAGGGTGTCTGGCAAGTGGGGGAGTGTGGCCTGGTGGGGCCCCCTGAGCCTGCGCTGCCCCTGCAGCGTCCACAAACTGACCATCGACGACGTCACGCCTGCGGACGAGGCGGACTACAGCTTCGTGCCCGAGGGCTTCGCCTGCAACCTGTCTGCCAAGCTCCACTTCATGGGTGAGCTGCGCCCAGCGGGGGCAGTGGGGCCCTGTTGCTGGGCTCTGCCTGTGCCCTGTGCCCTGGTGCCACCTGCTCTTCCTTCTCTTGCAGAGGTCAAGATTGACTTCGTGCCCAGGCAGGGTGAGTCTCCCGCAACCACCCCCTTCCACTCACAGGCAGGGGGCACCTCAAGGATCTGGGAGAGGGGCCTGAGACCCAGCCCCGGCTCTGCCACTGGGGACCACAGGCCAGTTGTGATCTCTCTGAGCCTGTTTTCTCATCTCTAAGATGGGGAGCCCAGTAGCGCCTCCTCCCTGGGTGGCAGGGAGGATAAGATGGGACGGTGTGGGAGCTGCTGGTGGTAGCACAGTGGGGGCTTTGATTGTTAAACTTGTCTGCTTTTAGCAGTGTCTCTCCTGCTTTAGACAACCCTTTAATTGGGCATTTTAGAATCCTAACTTCAGGAGAGCAGTCCAGGCTGAGGCAGGCTCTAGGTTAATGTTTTCCGAACTGGGTTCCCTTAATACACAACACTTCATTTAGAAGGGTTCCATGGTTAAGTAACTTTGGGAAACACTCAACACTTGCCCCCTCACCCCTGCCCCCTCTCGCATGGTTAAGAAACATGCTTAACTTTGTTTGATCCAGGCTTTCCTCAATTCTTTGGTCATGGGCATGTTCCTGTTTTTTTCTTGGCAGGACACTGAGATCCCTGCACCTGCCCCCCAAACATGCACTCCCCCCCAAACACACTTTGAGAAATGCTACACTAGGCCTCCTGATGTTACAAGATCTCCCCGGGAACTCCCGGGGGTGATGGAATGTTCCAGATCTTGACTACATGGTGCTTACACCAGTGTATACATTTGTCAAGGCTCTTCAAGCTGTGTGCCCAGATCTCGGCATCCTATTGCGTGTAGACCGTACCTCAATACTTAAACAGCCAGGGACATGTGCCCCCTCCAGTCTTCCCCTCTTTCATGGGCCTGGGCCCGTCCCCTTTCTCTGACCTATGCTATGTCCCCACTCCCAGCACCTCCCAAGATCCACCTGGACTGCCCGGGCCGCAAACCAGACACCATTGTGGTTGTGGCTGGGAACAAGCTGCGCCTGGACGTCCCTATCTCTGGGGACCCTGCTCCCACTGTGATCTGGCAGAAGACCATTACACAGGTACCGTGGGTCCCTCCTCCACTTCCCATCTGTAAAATGGGCAGTCAGGACCAGTGAGTGCTGGGACCTGCTCCCCACCTGTGCACTGCAGCGGCCCCTGACCAGGGATACACAGGTTCAGCTGACCAGATGGTGGGCAGAAGAGGAGGTGGGCAAAGGAGAAGCAGAGGGGTCTCTGGGCAGGGGTCACCTCCGGGCTGAGTCAGCCACCTTCCCCCTCCTTCCCTTCTGCTCTCTTTCCAGGGGGAAAAGGTCCCGGCTGGGCCAGCGTCCGATGCCCCAGGGGATGCAGGTGCCAGTGATGAGTGGGTGTTTGAAAAGAAGGTGAGTGGGACCGATGGTGGGACCAGAGTGTTTGCATGTGGTACCCACGCTTGGATGAGGCCTCCGTGGAGGTGCCCCATCTGGTCAGTGGCACTGCTGCCCCAGGAGGGCCTCCACTTGCCCACGCGGTTTGCAGAGTTACAGCCCCTCGCCACAGGGAAGCCCTCCTGAGCTGACCTCCACCGTGGGCTTCCTCCTGGCCAGGCGGTGGGCTCCCCGGCCCTTCTCAGGGGGAGTCAGCTCTTCCTGACTCTTGGGCCCTGCCCAGCTGAGGTCTGCTGGGATCCTCGAATACCTCTGCGAGGTCACGTTGTTCCCATTCAGCAGACAAGGAAACTGAGGCACAGAGAGGATAAATGGTTGCCAGAGGTCCAGGATGAAGCCAGAGCTGGAGCCTGAGGCCATTGCCCTGGCTCCTCGTCCCTGACAGGTCCTCAGGAAAGGCTCTTGTTCTAGGGGCCCCCATGGTGCAGGCTGCACTCAGCCTGTGCCTTCCCCATGGACCCTGTGCTCAGCTCCCTCCCCACCCCGGGGCTGTTGGCCACTCCAGAGGCTGCAGAAGCTTCTGGAGTCCAACATGGGCCCTACCCCTCACCTCCCCCCCCACCAGTTGCTGTGTGACACCGAGGGCCGTGTCCGAGTGGAGACCACCAAGGACCGCAGCATCTTCACTGTTGAGGGGGCCGAGAAGGAAGACGAGGGTGTCTACACTGTCACTGTGAAGAACCCTGTGGGCGAGGACCAGGTCAACCTGACAGTCAAGGTCATCGGTGAGGCCGGCTGGCCGGGGTCCACGCAGGAAAGACAGAGGGCGGCCAGGGAAAGGCCGCCCATTACTCATTTAGCCACCCAGCCAAGGACGGGCTCTCAGATTCATGGAGAGGGAGGACTGGGACTAGAACATGAGTGAGCGAGTGTGAGCCGTGCGGGGCCAGAAGGGTTGATCATGGGCTGGCCGCGTGGTCAGAACTGCATTCCGGAAAGGTCGCTTTGGCTCGGGGGGGTGGGGGGGGGGTGGGGCAGCCTGTAGCTGTTAGTTGGAGTGGTAAGGGGGCAAGCCACATTGACCCAGGGCCCGGGCAAGGCTGACGTGGGCCCACACCTCCCCCCAGATGTGCCGGATGCCCCTGCGGCCCCCACCATCAGCAACGTGGGCGAGGACTCCTGCACGGTGCAGTGGGAGCCGCCTGCCTTTGACGGCGGGCAGCCAGTGCTGGGTGAGTGGAAGGCATGGGGACAGGTCCGAGGGCACTGGGGCTGCAGGTGGTGCCTGGATCCCAGGCCAGCGCTTCTGCGTCCCTTCTTCAGGTTACATCCTGGAGCGCAAGAAGAAGAAGAGCTACAGGTGGATGCGGCTGAACTTCGACCTGCTGCGGGAGCTGAGCCACGAGGCGCGGCGCATGATTGAGGGCGTGGTATACGAGATGCGCGTGTACGCCGTCAACGCCGTGGGCATGTCCCGGCCCAGCCCAGCCTCCCAGCCCTTCATGCCTGTCGGTGAGCCCACCCTGCAAGGCACCGGGGCCCAACCACCACAGCTGCTCTGTGTGGTCAGCCGCTGCTCCGGGCGTTTCCCTCCCTGGTCTGTAATCTGAAATCAGGGGTTCTACTCTTCATCTCACAGAAGAAGAGTGTGGGGAGGCTCTGAGAAGTTAAGTGACTTGCTCAAGGTCACCCAGCTGGTGGGGGTGGGGGTGGAGCTGAGACTCAGGCCCCCTGATGGAGCTCACCTTTCAGCAGTAGGAAGCGGGGCATGGTAACCATGGTAACGTCCAGCCCCTCGTAGACCGGGTGTGAGGGCAATGAGATGATGCGGGCAGAGCCGCTGGCAGGTGCTCTATGAACGTTGGTTGTCCCCACTCCCTCCTGCCAGGGTTTGTCATGTGCGACAAACCTGTCACGCGCAGGGTGAGAGCAGGGATGCCAAGCGTCCCAGGGACACCCATCTGCGTAAAGGGCCCTGGGCCAGGAGCTGGAGACTGGGTGGGCAGAGCCAGCCCCTCAGGAGGGCCCTCTGGGGTCGTTGTCTCCCCTGAAGCCTCCATTTCCTTGTCTGGATGACGCAAATTCACGGCAGTGCAGGCTCTGGAGGACACCTGTGTCTGCCAGGATGAGTGAGTCTTCAGGGCAGCCGCCTGAGGCCACAGCAAGTGCCCCCTCCAAGCCCAGGCAGGGGGCAAAGCTTAAGGAGTTGGCCGGAAAGGGGGACCTGTGGGGGCAAGCATTCAGGCTCTCTCTTTAGGGACTGACTGCCAGTTTTCTCAGCTCTAAATCAGCTTCACCTAATCCCAGGGAAGGAAACCCCATGGTTCAGGCTAGTTTTTCCTTCAATTACATTCTAGCAAGTTCTAGGGTATCAGACACAAGGGGCTTCTTCTAACCTCTGTGTGTCCTTTGGGCATCTTTTCCTAGACAGAGCTCTCTCCCGTCACTGTTATTCATTTTCAGCCTGTCTAGAAGCATGTCTTTTAATGGAGTGGGAGAATAGTTCTTAAAGTGCTTGAAAGCCAGCCGAAGGGGAAGTCCCCCCCCAGGAGACTCAGGCCCCTCTCTGACCTCTCGTCTGCCCAGGCCCCCCCAGCGAACCCACCCATCTGGCAGTGGAGGACATCTCTGACACCACCGTGTCCCTCAAGTGGCGGCCCCCAGAGCGCGAGGGGGCTGGAGGCCTGGATGGCTACAGTGTGGAGTACTGCCAGGAGGGCTGTGAGTGTCCCCTTCTCTGAGCCGCCCCCGGGCCGGGCACCTGCCACCCCACTGGGCCCTCTCAGCAGTGGGGGCCCCCAGAGGTAGGGCTGCAGGGTAGGGTGTCGACATTGACCCTGCCCATGGTCTTGTCTCCGCCCTCCACCCCCCATCCTGGCACCAGGCTCAGAGTGGGTGCCAGCCCTGCAGGGGCTGACAGAGCGCACTTCGATGCTGGTGAAGGACCTGCCCACGGGGGCCCGGCTGCTCTTCCGGGTGCGGGCGCACAACGTGGCGGGGCCTGGAGGCCCCGCCACCACCAAGGAGCCCGTGACGGTGCAGGAGATACTGCGTGAGTGCTCCTCCTGCAGTCGCCAAGCCTGTCGCTGCAGCGGCGGGTGCCAGTGGAGGCGGGGAGGGTCAGAGAGGACCTGCTAGAGGGAGGAGCTAAGCACTGGGCAGGGGCAGGAGGGAGAGGGGCCTTTTTCCACGTCAGCCCATCTGGAACTTGGAAAATGGAGGTGATTATACCATTACCTTCCAGCTCTGTTCTGTGGGTCTCTCAGCTCCAACAGGTAGAGAGTGTCCATCTGCTCAGGACTGAGCAGTGAGGCCACTCGGGTTGAACTGGCCGATCTGGGGTCCACTTTCCGACAAACGGCCCGTTGTGTAAGGACTGGCTCTCCAAGTGGAAAGAGACAGCAAACGTGGGGCCTAGATTGCCTCCTGACCTGTGGCCTCAGTGCTCACCCTCTCTGGTCCCTGCCTCTGGGGGCTTTGTGGCCATTTGTGGCTGGGTTAGGGGCAGCACAGGGGGACGGCCCAACCGTAGCACTTTTTGCGGCGGCAGCTCTCTGAGCCTCGGCCTTGGGCTGTGGTTGGCTCTTGCCGAACCGCTCACTTTGTACCCACAGAGAGGCCACGGCTCCAGCTGCCCCGGCACCTGCGCCAGACCATCCAGAGGCGGGTTGGGGAGCCCGTGAACCTCCTCATCCCTTTCCAGGTAGGGCTGGCCCCCTCCTCTGTCCTGGCAGATGGATGTGCCTCAGGGCACACCACACCCAGACCTCGCCTGGGGGGTGGCCCGCCCTCTGGAAGAGCCAGGTGTGGGCGTGAGCTGTCCCTCCCCGCAGGGCAAGCCTCGGCCTCAGGTGACCTGGACCAAAGACGGGCAGCCGCTGCAAGGTCAGGAGGTGAACATCCGCAACAGCCCCACAGACACCATCCTCTTCATCCGGGCTGCTCAGCGCGCGCACTCCGGCACGTACCAGGTGACTCTGCGCATCGAGAGCATGGAGGACAAGGCAACACTGGTCCTGCAGGTCGTCGGTGCGTGGCCCTGGGGCCTCCCTCTGAGCCCCTTCATCTCCTGTCCCCGAGCTGGGTTGGCTGCCAGAAACCAATGCCAAGGACCCAACCCAGAGCATCACACCTTGCAGTCCTGGGCCCCTCCCCGGGACGCCCAGAGCCCCATAGAAGGTGGCAGCCAGGCCCAGACGGTGGGGCAACAAGGTCCCCCAGAGCCGGTGTTCCCTGCCCTCACGTGGCAGTGTTGGGAGCTGTGGTGTCCCTTTGGGGTCTGTCTCCTGCAGACAAGCCGAGCCCTCCCCAGGACATTCAGGTCACGGAGACGTGGGGTTTCAATGTGGCTCTGGAGTGGAAGCCACCACAGGATGATGGAAACACAGAGATCTGTGGTTACACGGTACAGAAGGCGGACGAGAAGACCATGGTGAGCCTGGGGCCTGGGGCCCGGGCCCCCCTCCCCCCCACACCCTTCCTAGGGCCTGGCAGAGCTAAGTCTCAGCTGCCCCTAGAATGGGCCCACCGCTTCCCTCCACAGTTGGGGTACAGATGCCAGGGATGCCCAGGAGAGGCCCCGGGTAGGAAGTAGGGCTGGCCCCAGCAACCCCCCTTACCCCCCCCCGCCGCAGGAGTGGTTCACAGTCTTGGAGCATTACCGCCGCACCCAGTGTGTGGTGTCTGACCTCATCATCGGCAATAGCTACTACTTCCGGGTCTTCAGCCAAAACATGGTGGGGCCCAGCGACAAAGCCGCCACCACCAAGAAGCCTGTCCTCATCCCCAGAACAGGTGCTGTGCCCTCACTCTCACCCCAGGGGCAGCTGGGGCAGGGAGGCAGTGGGGACTGGGAGGGGGCCTGTAGGTACAAAGCCCTATCGCCCACAGCTGTCACATATGAGCCACCCAAGTACAAGGCCCTGGACTTCTCCGAGGCCCCAAGCTTCACCCGCCCTCTGGTGAACCGCTCGGTCATCGCTGGCTACAACGCTACGCTCTGCTGTGCTGTCCGGGGTAGCCCCAAGGTAGGGAACTCCAGTCAGTTCCAGGCGGACCTGGAGGCAGGGCCCAGGGGCTCGGGCCTCCAGTAGTCCTCCCCCCAGCCTGTGTCCCTCCCAGCTCCCTCTCGGCCTCTGGGCCTCAGAGCCCAGGTCCTCTCCAGGGCAGGGCCTCGGCACCCCCCCTCAGCTCTGTTCCCAGCCTGGCCCATAGTTTACGACTCTGGAGTAGAAACACAATTGCCAATCTCCCAACATTCTTGCCCAGGTGCCTCAACCTGAGACAGAATCCCCCTCCCATTCCCTGATTTATAGCCCAAGATTTCCTGGCTCAAGAATGGCCTGGACCTGGGGAAAGACGCCCGCTTCCGCATGTTCAGCAAGCAGGGAGTGCTGACCCTGGAGATCAGAAAGCCCTGCCCCTTCGACGGGGGCATCTACGTCTGCAGGGCCACCAACTTACAAGGCGAGGCACAGTGTGAATGCCGCGTGGAGGTGCGAGGTGAGGAGCTTGGGGGGCAGAGCCTGGGGTGGTGGTGGGGGGGAGCAGGGTGCTGGCCGGGACTCTGCTCTCCTGGCCCAAGAAGCTGCTCTGGCTGAAAGAGCCGTGACTATCATATCCCGCGGGTACTGGCCTCTGGGCTCAGCCACATGAGCTGCCCACCCCAAGCCTTCCTGGAAGATACAGGAGGTGCTAGAAGGTACGGCACATGTGGCACTGCCTCCTTCTCTCCCGCAGTGCCGCAGTGACCAGGCTGGCTCCTGGGGACGGCCAGGTGAGTACTCTGGACCCAGGGCCCTGATCAGAGGCTGAGCTCTTGGTCAGTCCAGCTGTCTCACAAGGGAACCTGTGTCACAGGTGGTGCTGGATGCCAGCCAAGTGCCAGGAGCCTGGAGGAAACCAGACAAGCATCCTTCCTACTGTTGGATATGTGTGTGCAAGGGTGTGTCTTGGGCTGGCTGGGGAGGGGTGTCGGGAGGGCAGTGTAGTGACAAGAAGCAGGCATCGGAGCTCCTGTCAGAAGCACTCGGATCTTTAGGGCAAAAAGCAAGTGGGCTCAGAAAGCTATGCTCGCAGACGGCCCCCCTGGCCGGCCCGTGTTCTCAGTGTGTCAGCGCAATAAAGGGTCAGTGCAGCCCAGAGACCCGGCTCTTCCTGTCCAGTGTGCTTTTCACACCAAGCAGGGGGCAGCTCAGTTGCTGTTCAGAGTGCACCGAAGGCAGGCGGGTTCGCTGAGGCCCAGAGTGGAACCCTAAACTCAGAAAATATGAGCACTAGAAGTTCGGTCTTCCCCTGAACCCCGCGTACCTTTTGGGTGCGCACACTGAGGAGCCACGATGGAGCACGGGTACAGGGCAGCTGAGGCTCCCTGCTGGGTCCCACGCGCCCAGCGC
The DNA here is from genome assembly GCF_014824575.4 of Sturnira hondurensis. Classification (NCBI taxonomy): domain Eukaryota; kingdom Metazoa; phylum Chordata; class Mammalia; order Chiroptera; family Phyllostomidae; genus Sturnira; species Sturnira hondurensis. Next base: position 1,214,524 of record NW_028092064.1, on the reverse strand, counting down.
CACCTCCACTCTGGTGACCTGTGGTCACAGCAGGCCAGAGTGGAGCTGCACCGGCTGCTTTGGGGTCTCAGTGGGCACAAGCCCACAGCCCACTCACATCCAAATCCCACTGGGAGTGACCTTGACCAGGGCAAGACACTGGGAACCAGGAAGATGATGGGACAGGGCCCTACTCTGCTCTTCCTTCCCTGAGGGGGAGCCCAGGTCTGCACGTGATGCTGGGAGCTGGGCTCCCAGCTCCCTTTGGGAGGAGGAAGCTGGCAGGTCTCAGAGGTGCCCTGATAGAGAGTAAATGCTCCTTCCTGCCCAGGGAGTAGGTTTGTCCATGGCTTAGAAAAAAAAATCCACGAAGGCGGGCCCCGGGGTTGCTTGTTGGCATTCTACCCAACCCAACAGACTCACTCCTGGCCAAGATCCCAGAGCCCCGAGTGTTCCTTCTCCAAGTTCACCACAGCTCAGGGGTCAACCAGGTCAGCTGCCCCCTCTAGTGGTCAATCCCAGCACAGCAGCCCTCTGTGGGCCCTGGGTGCCACAGGGAAGGCAGACCCTTCCCACAACCTCTCTCTGGGAGCCCGGGGAGCCGAGGAGGAGCCCTGCTGGGCCCGAGAGGTGGGAGGCTGTGGCTTCGGCATGCCAGGGCTCAGATGGGTATGACCTCGTCTCCCTGCTTCCTTCAGACCAGAGGCGCCTTTGTAGAGCCCAGGGTCAGCCTTCCTCAGGCCCAGGCGGAGAGGAGAGGTCATTTACTGCCGGGAGCCCGAAGAGAGTTAAGGACATTTATTTCACATTCACGTCTGTACATTTTCTATAAATAATGTGGAGCTGAAATAAATATATACAACCATCTTTTGCCCACTCTCAGGCCATCTCCCCCTCCTGGCACCCAAGTGCCAGGAGATGCTGCCTAGAGACATGGATTATATGCTGAACTTGGCCTTTCCCCGCCCCTTTGGTTCTTGGGCAGGGCAGCCAGTGGTGCCTGGGACGCTCCTGCCTAAGGCAAGACAGACCTGCAGGGAGGCAGCTGACCACTGCAGTGCCAGAGGCCCTGTGGGCAGCAGACGTTTGGGGCCACAGGCGGAGCTGCCAGCTTAGCCAGTGCACGAGGGAGCAGGGCGGCGGCGCTCCCTCGCTGCCCTTGACTCGCTCCTCCCCCTGCCTAGCCCTCATCAGGGAGCAGAGGCCTCGAGCTTCCCTTGCTCCCCAGAGTGGGACTGCTCCAGGCACCCAGCTGTAGGGTCGGACTGCCAAGGACAAGGGACCACAACACAAGTGTCTCGAAGACCTGAAGCAGTGGGCTCTCACGGGCGTTGTCCTCAGAGTTCTCAGAAGCCACTGGCCCAATGACAGACACACACACGTGCACACACACATACTCACTCACTCTTGAGCCGAGAGCACAGTAGACTGGTCTTCCGAGAGCGAAGGGGGCACAGGTTGAAGGGGCTCATTCAGCCCTGTGACAGACACACTAACACACCAACAGACACCTAACCAGGGACCAGCTAAGCCGCAGAGAGGGGTTCGCAGAGAACATAACACATGTCATCCACTTCTGGTCCCAGCAGCACCGTGCAGTTGGGAACAGCAAGAGGCAAGGGGCGTCCCCTGGGCCGGGGCAGCCTTAACCCCCTCCATCAGCTAGAGACGGGCCGGGGAGGGGTTCTGAGCTCTTCCTCACTGCTGCGAACTGCGGCCACGTATGAGAAGAGACACAACACGGAGTAGCAGATCTCGTGGGCCTAGAGGGGAGGGAAAAGCAGACAGATCAATATCCCTGAGGCCCGCAGGCCCTCACACGTGGAGACCTGCCCGGGGGGAAGGCCCTGCTCTGTTGCTGGGCCAGGGCCTCAGCCAGGCCTCAGAGCTGGCCGGTGGGGCAGCGGACTGGGATGTGTCTCTCCCCTGAGGGCCAAAGACCTGTTTCAGCTTCAGGTGAATCTTCGGCATCTGGACCTAATTCGCCTTTCTGATCGTTCCCAATCACCCCTGGTGGTGTGCTCTCAGAGGGCCCGCCCCGCTCTGTCCCAGGCCCCAGGGAGCCCTGTGCAGACTGACCCCTCAGGGTCGGGTGTCTCCGATGGCTCACTCACTCACCATTGGTGTCTTGTACTTGTGGCTCACCACTTCTTTAATTTCAGGAACTAAAACCGGACAGGCAAGAGACAAAACGGAAAGTTCAAAACTAAGAGCGATAGTGCCACGCTCCCCCAGGCGGCAGCGCCTGGCACCAGGGTCCCCTTCCCCTCTGCGGCCTCTCCCAGTGGCTACAGCGTAGGCTATGACAGCTTCTGTCCAGCCCCCGCAGCACGAGAGGCCACCTCCCAGACACCCTGCTCCGAGGTCTGCGGCAGCTCCCCGCCGGTGGCTGTGGCCCCACCCACTGCTTTGGGCTTGGGTTCGCCTTCCACCAGTCTGGCCACTGCTGCCACCTGGCCCCCGACGTACAGGCAGGCATCCTCGATCTGGGTTGGGAGGACAGCGGTCTAGCCTGTGCCTCACCTGCTGAAATGCCCGAGAACTCGGGCCATGCCAAGCACAGCTCCCTGTCCCCCCGCCCCCACTCAGAGGGTCCTGAGGCTGGATGCAGAAGTGGCGTGGCGCCACACCCACCAGGCGTGTGTGCCTCCTTCCCTGCATGGCAGGAGAGGCCCAGGCCTGCCTGCCGTGTGAGGGAGAGCGTCAGAGGGCCCTGGGGCAGACACACCGAGCGGAGGAGACAGGCGAGTACAGCACCCAGGAGGAGGTGACAGGAGCGTCAGGCAAAATACACACATGTCCACAGCCCAAAGTGCAAGACCAAGAGTCAGCCCTGCCCCAGCCATGCAGGGGCTCTGCTTGGCCAGAGGAAGGAGTGAGGCCTCCCGGGCTCAGCCATCATCACGGCCCCTGGAGGTGGGAGAAGAGGGCACCACCTCTCCCTGGGGGCTGGAAAGGTAGGATGAGAGTTGGCCACACCTCCTTTGGACCCTGAGAGGTAAATTCAGGGACCCAGGGTTCACAGGGAATAAACTCATCAAAGGTGGAGCGAGAAGCCCAGGTCCTCTCCTGAGTCAGACGATTCCCCCAAATATCTCTCTGGCAGGAGAGAGAGGGACAAACTCAGGACCAGTGAGCCAGCGCGCAGGGGGAGGGAGGCTGGGAAGGAAGGGGGTGGGGAGAGAAAGGAAGAGACCACGTGTGAGCAGCTGGGTGGGTGGAAGGGAGTCCTCCCCACCCACTGCAGGGCCCAAGGCAGTGGCCGGGGGAGAGGCAGCACCAGCCGAGCGAAGTCACTTTACCTGCTGGAGAACGAAGGTTTTCATAGCAGCGACGAGGGGCACAAAAGAATGAAGCACAAACACAGCAGGAACTCAAAGCCCCAGGGTGAGAACCCACTACACTGCACGTGGCACTTGGCTGCCGGGAGGCTGGCTCCCAGCTTCCAGCTACAACCGTCCGTCTGCCTCTGAGGCCGCCAGGCCTCTCTGCCCTCTAGAGTGAGTCTGTGCCATGCCTCTAGCACAGAGGCGTAGCAGGGTCCCCCGAGGCCACCAGGGGGTCATAGCAGGCAACATGAGCACAGCGGAGCGTGGGAACTGCCCGTCGGCTCTGCCCCAGAACTTTCTGACCACCGCCTGGCCGAACGAGGGAACTTGGCGCTGGCTCGGTGAGACTGTGTGGTGCCGCCTCTGAGCCGCAGCCCTGACTAGCGCCACTTGCTCTTCTGTGACCCACTGCCTGGCCCCACTGTCTCTCTCTCCTCGCTTCCCTTCTCTCATCTCAGGTTCCCTCTTCTTCCCTATCACTCGGCCCCTCTAGGCCTCTCTGCAGTGGCCCTCTCTGCCTCGAGTCCCTCCTCTGGAGCTCCGAGGTTTGTGTTACTGCCGTGTGAGTCCAGACCTAAGAGCAAAATAGTGTAATTACCAAATTCCTCCAGGACAAAGACTCCTCGGACTGTATTGCACTTTTTAATGTGATTCAGCTCTATGAAAACCTGCAAGAGAGGGAGGGAGGGTGGGGTAAGGCCCAGAGGCTACCCCTTGCCCCACGAAGCCCACTCTCCCAGCTCTAGCCCCGCCCACACACGGAAAACCTATTTCCCAAAGGGAGGACAGGAGGATCCACACACACGCAACTCAAAGCGCTAAGAAGCGAAGAAGGCAGAAAGGGCATGTACCTTCCGCTCCTGGCCGGAGGAGAAAGCATGGGAGAGAAATGAAGGCGTTAGTTGTAAAGGTCAAACCCAACCCGAAGGCCCCTCTGCTGGCTCGGGCTGCCCGCCCGCGCCCTATATCCAGGGCGGCGTTTGTGGGACACTGTGCCCCGGGGGTCCCCCGCTCAGCCCATCCACTCTCTGCCCTTCCATGCATCCTCCTCCGGCACAGAGGGCTGGCACGGGCGCAAAGCTCCCCTCGGACTGTCTTGGGGCGGACGTGGTGCTACCTTCCTTGAAACAGGATCCAGGCTCTCCTGAGAAGCACGCGGTGATGGAAACAACGGCTACCACTCATGAGTACCTACTAGGAGCTCTAATGACACTGCTGGCAGCCCCCCCGTCTCTGTGGCCCAGTGGGGAGTGCTGCCCTCACTTTGTAGGTGGGATGCCGAGGACCAGGAGGTTTATCTGCCCCTGACTCACGGGGCTGGGCTCCAAATCCAAGTCAGTCCCAACTCCAAAGACTGCACTTTCCCCATGTGCGAGCCTGACTGCATGAGCCCCTTGGAGGGTCCCAGCTCCCTCAACTCCCGACGGGCGGTTGTGGGGCGGCAGGTGGACCCCCCGGCCCTCATCTCGTTGTCAGTCAGGGTCTAGTTTGCCCTCTCTGTGGGCACTCTCTTCGGGGGCAATGCCTTAAATTCCAGTCCAGGCCCATAAGTGCTCTGTAACAGTGAGGTGTTAGGTCCCTCCAGAGGGGCTGCAGACCGAGGGTGGGAGCTGGAAGAGGGCACCTGGGTGCTCTCGAGATCTTGTCTTCAGAAGGTGAGGCAGGAGGGGAGGCCAGACGCTACAGTGTGGTAAGAAGCCTGCTCCCCAAGAAGCGCCAGCACCTTCATGGTCCAGAAAAGTACGCGGGTAAACCCCTCTTCGGGCTGTGTATACTATTACAAGTGTACTGTTGGAAATATCGATGTTTCCATAGTAAATACACTACTGAAAATACACGGCCAAGAAGCCCCGGGCAGCTGGTGCCCGGCACAGCAGAGCTGCCCACCGGATTCCTGGAGGAGAACTGAGGCAGCAAGTGGGAGGGAGGCACGGAGTCCGGGTGTCCTCCCCCTCCCCCACCCCCACCTGGAGGGTGTGCGGCTTGGAGGGGCTGCAGTGCTTCACACACTCAGCTCGGGCTCGAGCTTGAGCCCCGGGAGGGGAACCAGTGTTATCGGGACAGGTGGGGAAGGCACTTGGGTGAGGAGTCAGAACTGGGAGCAGACCTGGGAGGGGGCGCTGGCCTCGGAAAGGAAAGAACTTAGATGTCCACGGAGAGGAAAAGTAACATTGAGTTAAACAACCAAGAGAAAGAAAAAAGTCAGCTCCTACTGTGGAGTCACAGTGAGGGAAAGAGGTCTCCTGAAGTGTTCCCCAGTCAAAGAAGGGGCGTGGGCCGGTGGAGCAGGGGCAGAGTGAGGGGGACACTTGGAGGAAGGAAAAGAGTAAGAAGAAGAATCAGCGGGGGAAAAAAGCAACCACACACTCCACATAGGACAGATTCACACAGTCACACACACGCGCGTGATCAGCTGGTCTAGACTCTCAAAGCGGAACCACTAAGCAAAAGCACACCCCAGGAACAGGGAAGGCGGACACTGCGAAGAAGGGCCGAGGCGACGCTCCCACTCACACTGCGCCAGGTCTGACCATGGAGGCTCCCTCTGCCCCGGCGCCCAGTAACCTCCCCTCTGCACCTTCGAGGTGCCCATGAGCATCACTGTGCCCCTCTGGTTCCTCTCTCTGCACCGGCTGCTCCCGTCCTCCCACTGGCCCGAGAGGCCCTCTCATGCCCCCTGGGAAAGCTCTGGGGACCTTGACACTGATCCTTATTGCAGATGGAACAACAGGGCTAGGAAGCCTTGAGCTGCCACTTGCACCTACCTGGTTGTGCATGAACTTGAGATTGATCCCTTCTAGGGTGACCTGCAGCAGGCCACCCTCGCCGGTCTTCATGTCTTGCACAGGGAACTCGCCGCCTAGTTCAGGCCCTGTGGGGAGGGAGGAGGTTATCGGCCAAATGGGAGGTGGAGACGCCCAGCCCAACTTCCTTGCCAGGGCTCTGACACTCCTGAGGACCGACCGATCGAGACAAATGGAAGGCACTGGCTCAGCGAGCTCTCCTCACCAGGTTTGATGCTTTGCTGCCGGGCGGCGGCGCGCTCCATGCTGTCCTTCACACAGTAGTACAGCTCCCGGCACTGCGGAACACACACGGGGACAGAGCTGCCCGTCACTCCGCCTTTGGAGCCCCCGCCCTCCCCTCCACAAAAGCAGCTGGGGGCCTGGGCTAGGGCCAGGCTCAGCGATGGCTCTGCACGCCCCACTCAACAGTCCAGGCCACAGTGGGGGCCCAGACAAGGATTTCAGAATTTTAACTTCCACACAAGACGCTCGACACTTTGCCCTCAGTGCCCACCCCCGGCCCAAGCAGAGCCCGGAGTACCTTCTTGGTATAGAACTTGTTGAGCTGGGTCTCGGAGCCGTTTCTGCGCCACAGGCACAGCACCTTGGTCTTGGGGCAGTAGGTCATGTTGATGAGCTTCTCGTACCACCAGCGCTCGTACACGGTCCCGACGTGGCTGCGCAGCGCCACGCAGTCGTCGCACACCTGCGAGGGCGCACACAGCGGCTCAGCGGCCGTCCGCCAGCCGAGGCTTCCCAGCCGCACCACACGGTCAGCACAGCTGGTGTGGGGCACCCCACGCTCGGGTTCTCTGACGTGTGCGCACAGTCATCCTCAGACAGGGCACGGACATGGAACTGTGGACACACTGTCCACTGGAGGGTTTATGGAGAGAGATGCGTCACTGAGAGGAACCTGCGAGCTGGCAGGAGGCTCCCTCTTCACGCTTGTCAGTGCCCATCAGCTCTCGCGTGCTCTGGGTTCAAACTACTCAGAGGACAGCTCCTGCCTGCGTCTCACAGCCTCAGGAGTTGCTTCTTTTGGCAAGCGTAAGGCAGAGAGTCATAGCAGGCTCCACCAGGGATGAAAAAAATGGATTAGAAAACATATTTCTAATCCTAGCTCGGCCCTGTTCTTTAGAAATCTTCAAAAAATTTAATTACACAAGTGACATACGGACAATGCTTATTGCCGAGAAGTTACACAGTGCAGGGCGCTGTAGATGAAAAGGCAAACTCCTCCTCCATGTCTTCCTCCTGCTCGGCAGGTGCCCCTGGGTGAGGCGTCTGTTCAACGGGAGACGCGGCAGCACAGCGGCCCGGGGCACAGGGCAGGGCCAGACTGCCCGGGGCCGGAGTCCACTGTGCCCTCACTTGGCTGTGCCACCTGAGGGAGTTAACCTGTGTCTACGTTTCCTCCTGTGTAAAAATGTCACGGAGTTCTGGTGCAGGTTAAATAAGTTAATGTGCATAAACTGCTTAGAACAAAGTCAGGCACACAGAAAGTACCCTGCTATAACAACAATATCGTTATGATACAAGAAATATCGATTGGGGACTTCTGGTCAAGATGGCGGCACAGGTAAGCATGGCCCGGCTCTTTTCACAACCACATCCAAGTTACAACTAAAATATAGAACCACCGTCACTCAGAACCATCAGAAATCAAGCTAAAGGGAAGTCTGCTGACCACAGAATTAAAGAACTCACACCCATCCAGCCTGCTAGGAGGGGCACAAACACAGAATGGGCTGGGCTCTTACTCGTGTGTGGTGGTTAAAGATTTGGGGGGATATCTTGGGAGTGAGGAGTCCCAGTCCCACAGCAGGCCCCCCAGCCCAGGGTTCCAGTGCCAGGAAGGTAAGTTCTCAAAACTTCTGGCTGCAAAAACCAGAGGGGACTGAGTTGGTGGAAGAAACTGCTGCAGCCCCAAAAAGTTCGTCTTAGAGAACCCGCACACGGACCACTGACTCAGACTCACTCCCTCTGAGCTGCAGCATCAGGGTAACAGCCTGGAAGGCACAAGCAGTATTCAGGGAGAGACTGAAGTGTCTGGCATCAAGGTGAGAGGCATTGTCCCTTTTCTGGACTCTCCCCAGTAGAGCCAGTGGGCTGGTGGTATATCCGAGACTCCATCAACCTGGCTAACACTGTTTGACCTGTCTGGGGGATCCCCAAAGACTTTATCTCACCCAACTTACAGGCCCACCCAAGCTGCTTTTCCATATGAATGGCTTGTCTTGGCTCATGCTGCACAACTTCTTAAATCCTATCAAATAAGCCACGGCTGGCCTCAGTGAGCCCCAGGCCAGGCACTAGCAGCACTCTCAGATTGCTTTGTAACTCAGGGAGGGTGGCCCCAGGCAAAACACAGGTGGAGGCTGACCTTGGCCTGAATCACTTGGGAAACCCCAGGGCCGGCACACCCAGTGGACAGCTACAGACCACACTGGAGCACCACCACCCTACCCCTGCAAAGCTGACCCTCCGCAGAAGGTGAAGGTTGGTGGTAAGAGATTATAGCCAATCCTTGCAGCTGACTGGCCTGGGTAAATCCCTCTCACTGATCTACCAGCAGCAACCAAGGCTCAACTACAAAAGAAGGGTGTATTCAGCCCACCTTGAGTGCGCGCCTCAAGTACCCAGCTTGGGTGATAGGGGAGGCTGTGCCACAGGACCCTACAGGACCCTACAGGACCCTACAGGACCCTACAGGGCATTAGCCCACACTACCAACACACAGTCAAAGCAGCTCTACCTAATATACAGAAACAAACACAGGGAAACTACCAAAATGAGGAGACAAAGAAACATGGCCCAAATGAAAGAACAGATCAAAACTCCAGAAAAAGAGCTAAATGAAATGGAGATAAGCAATCTATTAGATGCAGAGTTAAAACACTGGTTATAAGGATGCTCAAGGAACTTAGTGAGTATCTCAACAGCATAAAAAAGAGTCGGTCAGGAATGAAGAATACATTAATTAAAATAAAAGAACAATTTACAGGGAAATAATAGTAGAATGGATGAAGCCAAGAATCACATCAACAATGTGTAAATAAGGAAGCAAAAATTAACCACATAGAACAACAGCAAGAAAAAATAATCCAAAAAATGAGATAATATAAGCAACCTCTGGGATAACTTCAAGAAGTCCAACATTTGCCTCATAGGGGTGCCAGAAGGGGAAGAAAAAGAGCAAGAAATTGGAAATTTATTTGAAAAAATAATAAAAAGGAAGGGGTACGGTTTCTAAAAAAATAATAATAACACAAAATTTTCCTAATTTGGTGAAGGAAATAGACATACAAGTCCAGGAAGCACAGAGTCCCAAACTAGATGGACGCAGAGAGGCCCACCCCAAGACACATCATAACTAAAGTGGCAAAGGTTAAAGATTAAGAGTGAATCTTAAAATCAGCAAGAGTAAAGAAGTTAGTTACCTACAGGGCAGTTCCCATAAGACTATCTGCTGATTCCTCAAAAGAAACTTAGCAGGCTAGAAGGAATTGGAAAGAAATATTCAAAGTCATGAAAAGCAGGGACCTACAGCCAAGATTGCTCTAACCAGCAAAGCTATCATTTAGAATCAAAGGGCAGATAAAGAGCTTCCCAGGCAAGAAAAAAACTAAAGAAGTTCATCACACCAAATCATTATTATATGAACTGTTAAAGGAAATTATTTAAGAAGAAGAAGATCAAAACTATGAACAACAAAATGGCAAGGACACATATCTAGGAACAACTGAATCTAGAAAAACAAACTTAGCAAACAAGAACACAGGCAGAGCATTGGATACAGAGAACGTTTTGATGGTTCCCAGATGGGAGGAGGGTGTGAGGGAATGGGTGAAGAGGTGACAGGATTAAGAAGTACAAAGTCACAGAACAGCCATGGGGATGTAAAGTACAGTACAGGAAAAGGAGTAGCCACAGAACTTATACGCATGACCCGAAGACATGAACAATGGTGGGGGGGATTGCCTGAGGGAGTGGGGGCTGCTGGGTGGAGGGGGACAAGGGGGGAAAATCAGGACAACTGGAATAGCATAATCATTAAAATATAATTAAAAAAATAAATATCACCATTATCATTATGACCAGTATCATTAAACTTTTTTCAGAAGACCTGTCCTCCTAAGTCCCTGACCTCCCTCCATCCGGATGTCTCACAGGCAGACCTCAAACTCATCATGTCCAAATCTCAACCCAACATCTCCTCTTGGGCAGATCCTCCTTCTGTGTCCCCTCCTGAGTAAACAGTGTCACCACCCAGCCAGGTGCTCAAGCCAGAACGAGGCGTCACGCAAGGCTCCTTCCTCTTGCTCCATCTACACCATCGAGCCCCATTCCAATCTACCCCAAATATCCCTGGAATACTCCTCCACACCCCCCACTCCAGCCATTCATCCCAGAGGTCACTTCTGAGGGGTCCTCCACAACTCCGAGACCCTTTGCTCTGTATTCCCGTAACACCTGCCTTGAACTGCTCTCATAGTGCTCATCATAATTAAACAGCGTCTGTTTAATTATCTGGCTTCCCCAGTGGTTTGCCCACCCTGTAAGGGCAACAGAAACCATGTGTCCCCTACTCACTGCTGTACCCCGAGTCCAGCAGACCTCCCACCACGAGCTCCATAAATGTGGGGTGAATAAACAAAGGCACCAAGTAGCCGAATGAGAACTCGAAGCCTGGGTTAGCCCCATAATCTCTGAAGAACATCACGTGAAGGAGAGGGGCAGGTATTTAGGAGAACACATGGCTTCCAGCCCAGGGGCATGACGGTAATAACGTGTGGTGCCCGCCTGGGCTGCTGGTGTGGGTGTAAGCTGGTCGTCTGTGGGTTGGCTACTTGGCAGAACCTATCAAAATTTTAAAAGTACATAAGCTCGATTCAGAAATTTCACACTAAGGATCTATTCTATAGAAATTCTCACATGAGTACTCAGAGATGTATGTTCAAGGACATTCGATGAAGCATTGTTTAAAGAAATGGTGGAGGGGACTAGTTAAATTATGGTGCATCCATTTAACACCTAATGGAAAGATACAGTAGTTAAAAAAACAAATTATACAATAGTATTTGTAGTTTGATAGCACTTTTGTAAACACTACAGCAAACTTCCACATAAGTCAGCTCTATTGATACAAATAAGCGTTTTTTTAGCTCCGGAAGGATTCACACCGAACTAACACGTGCTGACTCTGAGACACACACGCAGGGAGTCGCACGACTGGGAGGAAGCGAAGGGGAACTTTTCCTTTTTACTCCATTTACTTCTCTGCGGCTTGAAACTTTTAAAGCATAGACTGTCTCACTTTTGTAATAAAAATGCAGTGGGGGGAGGCAGAAGAGGGTGAAGGGGGTCAAATATATGGTGACGAAAGGAACCTACACTTGGGTGGTGAGCACACTGCAGAGTTTACAGGTATCAAACCATAACGCGGCACACCTGAATTGATATGATACCATTAACCAGTGCTACCTCATTAAATTTCACTTTTTAACAAAGGCAACAAAGATGGCTTTTTAAAGCCTTTGCAAACTGCTATCCAACTGATCGTGTGCTGAGAAAGGCTGAAAAACCAGAGAACCTCGCAGGAGCCAGCTGAGCAGAGTGAGCGAGGGGCACCGCTGTGGTGAGGCGGCATTTCACGGAGCGACACCTGCGAGGTGATGGAGCCGTCCCCACTCCAGGGGCTCTGTACGAAGTTCCTCTGCACAGCGGTGACAGTGAGTCCTGTACCTCACAGAATCTTCTTTATTTTTTAAAAGGAAAAGGAAAAGGAAAGGGCAAGAATCACCTGCCACCCCTACTGTGGCGCAGATGTCCTGGGTCAGTGCTTGGCTCTGAGAGACGCGGAGCCAAATTGTAATGCGTCACGGTGACACGAAAATGACTCCCTTCTCAGTTACATTGTCAGCGTTTCTGCTTTGGAGCAGACCCACCGCCCCGTGTTTGATAAACCACCTGTTTAAAAAGCCGTGAATATGAAAGTCAAATTCTAATAAGCCAAAAGGAAATAGAATACTTACAAAGATTACTTAATTTCACTACTTTATACAAGAGGTGTACTTGGTCCCTAATAGAAGAGCTCCATTCTAGAATTAAAGACACAGACATGAAGAAAACACGGCCATTTCCTTTATAAGCCTGGAGTAAGAAAGAGCTTTTCTAACTATAATGCAAAATCCAGAAGCCATAAAAGAGGTGATGGATGAACTACATAAAAATTCAAAAATTCTACATGGCAAAAATAACCCAAGTAGGATCAGAAGACTACTGAGGAACTTTCCAGTGGCAAGACCAGGCTGCCCACATCTGCCCCCCCGACCACGAGGGGAGAGACAGCCATGCGGGGCAACGGGGCATGTGCAATACCGTCCAGGAAGTGCCCCTGCCAAAACACTCAATCTAAACTGTTCAAACCTCTCAGCTGAACTACCTGTTTATAAGAAATCAGTGACAGAGAAACATGTTAATACCAGTCAGCAAAAAATCTACACTGGCCCTGGCTGGTATAGCTCAGTGGATTGAGTGAGGGCCTACGAACCAAAGAATTGAGGTTCGATTCCCAGTCAGGGCACATGCCTGGGTTGCAGGCCAGTTCCCGGGGGAAGGGGGACACATGAGAGGCAACCGTACATTGATTGCCTCCCCCCTCTCTCTTCCCTTCCCCTCTAAAGATAAATAAATAAAATATTTTTAAAAATCTTCACTGAGATACTCCTCTATAGGGCAAATTTCTTAAAAAAAATACAAGCAAAGTGGGAGGGGGCTATTACATGTTAGGAAATCATTCAGAGTCATATCAACCAAATTATAAAAGCATTCTCCCTTTGACCCAGCAATCCCACCCCTGGAAATTCTTAGACACACTGCACAGGTCCGAAATGAGGCAGGCGCAGCATCATTCACAGCAGACTATGAGCAACAGCAAAAATCTGGAAGGAAACCAAGGGCCCGTACACCCTGACCAGTTAGATAAACTAGGGTACGGCTGCCCAGTGGGACACTGTGCAGCTGTAAAAAGAACAAGAAACTTTCTGTGCTGATTCTGAAGATCTCTGATGTTTAATGAAAAAAGCGAGGTATAGGTCAGTGGACATGATGTGCTCAGAAAGGACAGAAGAAAGAATTTATGTTCACATTTTATTGTGTCAGCATTAAAAAAAAACCCTGGAAGATACAAAAGAAACCAATAAAAGTGGTTATCTACAAGAGGAAGGGGTGAGGTAGATGGGGACAAGAATGACAGCAAGATGCCCCAATGTATATGTCACTTTATGTCCTTCTGCCTGAAGGACAGTGTGACTATATCACCTGTCATATAAACGTAAGTACATTTAAAAGGAACGATGGGGAATAATCTATTATGTTATTTGCAAAAGAGACCAACAACTTAATGACAGACTGTGAAGATGAGTGAGGTAAGAGGGAAAGTCTCCTGGCATCAGCTCTAGGAGTTCCTTGTGACTCTCGAATGTTCCTCGGGGCCCCTGTGTGAGCCAGCACCCACCTCCATGAAAAAGAGATCTCCATTCGTGTCTGTCCCCGCATGCACCACAAACGTCTGCTTCTTCATGTGCCGGCTGCCACTGGACCGGATAGAGAGGTCACGGCCGTTCTGAGGAGAGAGAGGTCTCTCAGGGACACAAACGCACCCTTGCACAGAGTGCTCCGGGCCAGGCCCCCCCCCGCCCCCAGGCATCTAAACTCCTAACAGTGTCCTCAGCGCCTGCTGTCAGCTGGCTGGCGGCCACCCACCAGGGAAGGGCTCTCAGATGGTTTGGTCTCAGCACTCCCAGGCTCCCTACAAGCCACGGACAGCCCCTGAAAGCGTATGTTTGTGTGTGTTACACTTTCAGATATTCACCCCAGAAGAGAGTAAAATGAAAAATTTTAAACGTTTACTAATTCACTTAGAAGTTATTAACTACCCATGAATAAACCCATTGCATAGTAATATAAAACAGGATTCTGGTAAAATAACTATTTCTCCAAACGAAAGAAATAAAAAAGAATGGCGCTGTGTTACATTTTTGCAAATCTCTTTAAAGTCTGGCTTAATAAAAAGTAGCTGGGTTCTCGTAACTGCTGCCGCACTCCATCTGTTGAGACACATTGCTCTGACTGCTGGCCCCACCAGTGTGTGTTTAGAAAGGGGAGGAGCATTTTAATAGCCTTTGCAGATAAATACGCAAATTCTTTGTTGACACTATACCAAAAGTCGAGAAGCAGCAGTTTCCAAAAGTTAGCTGCAATGGGATCTGCAAACACATCAGCGAACATTTTGTACCTTGTTACATAAAACCCATTTTTCTGCCTTCCAGTTTGAGTGGCTCTTTTACCCACACTTGAATGTGTGACATCACACGTTAGTCATTTGGAAAATACCGCTTTGTCAAATCACACGGTGCTTCTAAATGTCGACACATCGCAGATCGAAAAATCAGTTACTAACAGCATCGTCAATCACATCAGAGAGTCTGTAAACACCAGGAAGCTCCTGAACAACCCCGTTCGTCGGCCGCGCTTCCCGGTAACACGGTGCCGCGTGGACAGCACTGCCAGGCCGCCTTGCAGCTCGAACCTTGGCAGCTGTTCTCCCGAGCAACAGCCATATGTTGGTCAGCGGTGGAAACGCTCGTGTGCACCTCTCACTTTGTCACACGGATGATCACAGAGATGCACAGTCAAGGGCCAGATTCACTAAAAGTAATGATTTTAACCACTTCATCAAGGACATTCATAAGTGAGACCGAGCTGTCGTTTGTTTGTTTTTTTGTTTTTTAAAAGATTTTATATATTCCTAGAGAGAGGGGAGGGAGGGAGGTCCACGGGCCCCACGCTGAATGGCTGCGCCAACACCGTGTTAGGGCACAGAATCCTATCCTACCACAGCAGGGCAAGGTGGCACGAAGAGTGATTGCCCTTCTTCAGAACGGAGGATTTGGAACACACACAGGCCCAGACACGACCAGCGGGGGAGGCTCTGCGGGGGGCCACCAGGCCCTCGAGGCTGACAGTGGGCAGAAGGGCGCCCAGGGAAGGGCTGAGCCCAGGGAAGGGCTGAGCCTCACTTACCAGGTTCGCCAGCTGGTCGAGCACTTCGTTGATCTGCTGGCTGTACACAAGCCCAATGTGCGACTTCCCCATGAGGCGCCTCACCTTCTTCCGGATGTCATTCTTATTCACCTGGAAGCCAAAGGGGGATCTGAACGAGGGATCTGCTCTCCTCGCAACGCAGGTACGGGGTGTGCGAGCAAGTTTCCCGCTCTCTGAGAGAGCAGGGTTTCTAAAAGGCCGTGTCACTAAATACGAGAGAAAACACTCCACCCAGTGATCTGCCAGAAAAACCCTGGTTCTGCCTCTAGGTGACTTCCGTAGAGAAGCGGCCCTCGGAGCAGTTCTGGTTTTTAGAGCGTTCGCACATACAGGGGCCCTAAAAGCCTCTGGGGTCCTCGAGCGTCATTCACAGACAATGACCTGGAGTAGTAACGCTGCTACTCACTCACAGCTGAGACACCATGAAGCTCTACACCCTCTCCCAACCACAGTGAACCGGAAGCCCGGGAGTCCAGCGCCGTAGGGCAGGGCTGAACTCAACAGAGTAGTGCCTCACCACGAAAATGAAATGAGCCAAGAGGGCCGAGGGCCGGCCCGTGGGGCATTCTCCGTATTTGACCAACTAATCCCCCGCACAGCCAGAGAGCCCGGGAGAGCAGGAGGGGGCGGAGCACAGGGGCGCACCAGGGTGTACCGTCAGAACAACTCTCTTCTTCCCGCACGCCCCTTTCAGGGGAGAACTCTTCCACCTGGTAACGTGCTTTTCCCAAAGCCAGAAAAACCAAGTACAAACAAGGCAAACTAGAACCTACCATTATTTTTTAATAGATAGCTCTTTTTTAAAAGGATTTTATTTATTTATCTTTAGAAGGGAAGGGAAGGAGAGAAGGAGAGAAATATCAGTGTGTGGTTGCCTCTTGTGCGTCCCCTACAGGGAACCAGCCTGCAACCCAGGCATGCGCCCTGACTGGGAATCAACCATGATCCTCTGGTTCACAGGCCTGTGCTCAATCCACTGAGCTACACTAGCCAGGGCTCCTAATAGGTAGCTCTTTTTATATCTACGGAAAATTCTAAGATAAAGGGCTAGTGCTAAAAAGTGAATTCTGAGCATCCATTCTAAACTGTTTAGAATCTGCTGCTTAAAGACATTTTAAAAAATTCATTGTATTCTGTGAGAAGCTCTACTGGAATCCTAAAACCACTCAGCAAAGGAAGCCCACTGAAAATTCAAAATGAACAACCGGTGAGGAACCATCCACCACCCTTACGTTTCTTAGCACAACAGCCTGGTGGCTTCAGATAGATGGAAGCCGCAAAGAGGCTTCAGTCTCCCAGTGAGAAAGGGAGCTTCTCAACTGCCCCAGAATTTAGGGGACAGGAATAAGCCTTAACCTTCCAGCATCAGGAGTAGCTGGGCATCAGCCAAACTGACACTACCTTCATCAGCAGCATGTAGGAGATGAGGTTGTGCAAAAGCGTGGCCAGCAAACGATCTTCGTCATCCTCGAGGCGCTTTCGGTCATGTTCTCCCAGCGACAGGTACCTAAGCAGGGGACCAGGAACAGGTCAGCCCTCAGGTAGGAAGAACTAACTGGGAAAAGGACGAATTTTTTCCCAAGGATTTCCTGAGCCTCATACCTGTCTATCATTTCCTGGGGACCCTGGTCCATACCCATCCCTTCTCTCTCCAACATCACCGCATCTAGGAATGCATCTTCCCAGAACTGCATTTGGTCCCATAAAGTAGAACGCTCTTTGCCTGTGTAGAATAAGAGTCTTTTACGGGCTTGTATGACCTATAAAGACTATACCTGGCAACCAAAATAGAGTACGCTCCGGATAAAAGGAAACCATCACAAATTCCAGGGCAAAGGAAACCCAAGCCTCTCCACCCCAGATGCACAGCCCAGCGGCCTCCGAGGGAGGCCTGGCCCCTCCCGAGGAGGAGGGCGAACTCAGCACACAGAGAAAGGTGGTTACTTATAGAAAAGGTCTCCATAGCAGCGTCCTCTAACTGGTCCCACATCGATCCTTTGTCCCTTCCTGCCAATTTGTGAGCGGGAAGGACCATGGTAGCAAGAAAGGAAAGAAAGGAAGACAGAAAGACAGCGGCTATGGATTAATACCAAAATCCAGTCTCTTTTTAGCAAGTTTTCACCCACTGTTTCTTCCAGACCCGGTTTAAGTTATCTGCTCCAGACATAAAAATGCTTCCTAACATCAGCACTGAGAGCAGCAAAAAGCCAAGCCGCTACTGGTTCAGTCTACCCTCTTCCCCAGCTGAGTCCAGCTTTCTTCCAGGGCAAGGGACCTCCCTGGTCTGCTTCTCACCTAGGAGTCCCTCGTAGAGATAGACTCGCTGGCTCACGTCTTCGGCACAGCGAACCGGGCTGCCCACCAGCTTCTCCTTTACACTTGGCTTCAAGCTGTGGGCTTTACCCTAAAGAGAAGAGGTAATTGGTCACCCACCCAAGGTACAGGGGCAAAGAAAACCAAGCAGCTCATTAAGAGGCTCACACACCTGTCGCCACTGACCACATACACCCCAACTGCCCTGCTTTTTCTTCTCTGCTGGCCTCCAGGATCTGACCAGAAGTCAATCTGATAACCCTTCTTTCCATTACTGACTCCTAAAACATGCAATCAAGCTTTCATTGTGACTTATCGTTACTCTTTGGTCTCTGTAAGACTCTGCTCCACAAATAATAATAAAATAACAACAGGCCAATTCTCGGCAGCAGCATGTCGCGGTGGTAGGAATACCGTGTTTGCCCCGCCTCCTACTAGCTGTGTGACCTTCGGCATGAAACTTAGCTTCTCTGGGTCTCATTTTCCACCCAAGAAAAGAAAGGCTGTGATACTCACTTCATAGAACCAGTACAGGACTTACATCAGAAAATACATTTATAGCACTTAGCAGTGCCTGGCACATAGTTGGTATTTAATAAGTGTTAATTTCCTCTTTCCTGCTGTCTCGAGTATCTCCCCCTTAGAAATATTACTAACTTTTATCTGCCACTTCTGCAATATTAGGCTTTTTATTCATTCAAAAAAGATTTTCAACTGCTCAGAGGCAGGCTTCATGTCCTCTTCACAAAGCACAGAACAGCATAAGCAGAGAAGCAACTGATCACAGGCTATCAGTAATATTTAATTAGTGTATCTAAACGCCAGTCTCCTGGTTTGCAGCCCAGTTCTTAGTTCAATAGATCATACTGACTTAATGTAATTTATTTCCTGCTAAGCCAGCCTTTTTTGAGCCCAGAAATTTAGGTAATTGCTCTCAGCAACTCAATTGTACAAAGGGCCCTTGCCAACCTGCAAAGGACAAGTAAGAATCTGTCCCAGGGAGGGGCCAGGAAAGACAGCACACAGCCGAAGGGCCTCGTGCAAGACTGCCACTTCGTAATATCTATCTTAAGCTGCAGGTTGAAAGTGCACCAGGACTTCCACACTCTTATTTCAACAGTCTGCTGCCACTCGGGAAGAGTTAAGGCCGTGAACCTGAAGGCTCTGCGGACCCTGGATCCTATTCCTTATGTTCCCTCTGGGATGTCACCTGCTCTGTCAGAAAACACATACACAGGAAACCCTGGGAGTGGAGATGCTCACCAATACCGAATAACCGATTCCACTTAAATTTCACTTCCCTTCTCTCCACAGACCAAAGACAAGGACCTGTGAGCACCTGTAGAGAGTGTGCATCCCGAGGCACGTGTATCAGAGCGCTCAACTGTGACCACCTCAGGTGGCACGTGTGCACGGGAGAGCCGTGCGCCTAAAGGCAAGGACTAAAAGAACTAACTTAATTCCAGCCGATCAATGGCTTGTTGTGTGATGTAGGGCAAGTTCTTTTCCTAAGGCTTTGTTCCCCTTTCATGTCAGGAGAGATTGGTCAAAGAAAAAGGTACGAGGGATGCCCCCAAAACCCAGAATTATCTTCTGGAGGGTGGGCCCCTTGTAGTACAAGCTTCCCCCACTAGGTGAGCGTCCTAGGAACCCATCTCTACCATGTACCAATTGGCATTGTTGTGAGAGGCTGCGTTCAGTTTCAGTGATGTTTTTTTGAAGTCTCTTTCAACACGTTTGCCCATTTCATGATGGGTGATTTACCAGCTCACCTACTCACACCATGCCGAGTGTTCAGCAGTTTTTGACCAGAAACGGCATGACCCTGTGCCCACCCTCCCTAGTCACCCCGTCTCGCCCTGAGTGACTGTTTCCCTGGGTGAAAAAAGTTCTAAAAGGGAAACATTTTGCTGATGTGGAGGAGGTGAAATAAAAAACAGCTGAAGCACTAAAAGGCATCAAAATCGATGAGTGCAAAAACAGCTTTGGGCAAGTGGAAAAAATGTCTCGATGGGTATATTGCGTCAAACGGAGAGCACTTTGAGGGTGACTGGAGTGTAAACATGCAAGAATAAATACACAGTTTTTTTATAAATAAATTACAGGATTTTTGGGGTCCTTCCTCACACTGAACTGCAAATTTCTTGAGAGTGAAAATCATGCCTTATTCATCTCTATTTCTTCAGTACAGAAACTGGCATTTAGTAAATCACTTAACAGATCTTTACTAGCGAATAAAAACTTCAAATAACTGTTAGGAATATACTAAAAGAAACGTCATTCTTAGGTGCTATATAAACAGAGCAGTGGCCAGAATAAAATTAGGTAAGTCCACAGAAATGGGTGGTCTGGCACTGACTGAGAGCTGTAACTGACCTGACATTGCCAGGCATCCTCACTCCCATTTTAAACATGGGGGTCATTGCTACATTGCAGTTGAGGCCCTTAGCTGACTGGGTGGAGAGCCTAACTCATCAATGATTCAGGAGAGGGTTCTGAAAGCCTGAGGCCATGGAGTCCGATGACTCTTAAAATATCCTTCAGAGCCCTGGCTGGTGTGGCTCAGTGGATTGAGTGCTGGCCTATGAACTGAAAGGTCTCCAGTTTGATTCCATCAGGCCACAGGCCTGGGTTGGAGGCCCGGTCCCCAGTTAGGGGCATGCGACAGGCAACTGATTGCTGTATCTCACACATTGATGTTTTGTGCTGTCTCTCTTTCTCCTTCCCTTCCCCACACTCTAAAAATAAATAAAATCTTTAAACAAGTCCTTAAGAGCCCTGGCTGGTATGGCTCAGTGGGTTGAATGCCGGCCTGCGAATCAAAGGGTCACCCGTTGGAGCCCCAGTCAAAGCACAGGCCTGGGTGGTAGGCCTGCCCCCAGCAGGGGGCATGCGAGAGGCAACCACACACTGATGTTTCTCTTCTCTTTCTCCCTTCCTTCCCTCCCCTCTAAAAATAAATCAATATATATATTTTAAAAGCCTTAAGAAACATCTTCTTTAAAGGCGAATATGTGAGCTGATCCATTCCTTACTCCTTTTACTTCTAATTGCTTCCTTACTTTTCATTCTTTTCCAGCCCCACCCACTGAAAAACACTCTCCTTCTGTTCGTAAACAGGGCTTACAAAGATGGCGCTGGTGGCAGAGTTGGTCTCAATTTCACTATCAGACAAAGTGCCCCGAGAGCTTGTCAAGTGGGTGCTTCCCTCGCCACCTGGTCCATCGCCTGCATTGCTGCTCAAGTCACTGTCTGCGCCGAGGGTCTCTCCGGAACTATTACTCACCTGCAAGGGAAAAAGGTGGTGAGGGGTATCCCCCAGGGGAGGGTCCCTGGACAGCTGCGCTGTGAGAGCTCTCTGCTGCCACCGGAAAGGGTCACATTTCCGAGGTGCGCCAGAGCCTCTGGAAGTACCTTTTTACAGGACAAGGAGAAGCCCTAGGTGAAATCCAGGGTCTGATCCTGGGTACAAAGACCTGAGACAGGGAAACATCTCCGCCAGGAGGACCGAGCTGACCTGAGACTAAGCACAGCCCCCGAGGGAGGAGGCAGGCCCCTCTGAACCGCCCCCAAGATGGCAGTGTGGTGTTCCCCTACCACGGTGCTAACTTCAGAATCCTGACTTGAGCTTCGGATCATAACTGCCGGACTCACGCCAACGACAAGGTCCGGGCCGGTCCTCTGAAACAAGACACGGGTGCTCAGACGCGCCAGGGGAGGGGTCGGCGTGCTGTGCTCCCCCCAGAACTACTGCACCTTCTTCCTTCTCTCCTCCCCACCCTCCTAGGATCACTTTTTCCTGAATATAAAATACATATGACTTACATAATAAGAATAATAAACACTAAAGAAATAGATGCTCACTGCAGAAAATACACGAAAGAACAAGAAAACAAAAATAAGCCATAAGCTGACTGCTTACATTAATCACTCAAGTCTTTAGTGTGTTCCCGTTCGAGTCTTTTCTATATATTTTTAGAAATAAAGTTGGAATCATACTGTATATAGCTTTGCCAACATTTTCCCCTGTCACTATATTTTTAAAAATATGGTTAATATTGTATTACAGGGACATACATATTATACTTATTTCATCATTCCCCTATTATTGAATATTTATGTCATTTCAAGGTTTCTTGTTTGTTTGTTTTTTAAACTCCAAGAAGCATTCCGAGACAACACACTTTAATGCTCACAACTATCAACAAGGCTGACACAAACCTGGGAAGTGGACGTCAGGCTCACACCACTGTCTGCGCTGACCTGGGACTTTTTCTCCTCTGTCTCACCAAGGTCAAGGACGGGTCTGACCGCTTCAGGCCCTGAGTGGGGGAAGGCTTCTGTTACTCAGCACACTGCGGCCGGGGGCAGGCTGGGGAAGGGAGTGGGGAACAGCCCGGCCTAGACCCAGGCCTGTTCAGCATGTCACAGTCCCCAGAAAGGGGACGAAGAAGCAGTCTCCTGCTTCTCCCCCTGGAAGAAGCAGTCTCCAGGCACCTTAAGAACCAAGTAGGAAAAATCAGACCTGGTCTCAAGGAGTTCTGAAGCCATCTTCTGAACCTGAGGAAAGCTGAGCCCGCCACCCTCAAACACAAAAGCTCCACGGACAAATGTCTAACCGCATTCTACCACACTCAGAGTCAGAGTTCCACTGGTGCCTGAAACCCTCCGGGGCCCAGGTCACTGAGTATGTCCCTAACAAACGTGTCTGAAGGGGCTGGGGAGGGAGGGGCCCGGTGAGAGAAAGAAATGCCAGCCGTTTCCATGGACACTGCTCACCCCCATGGAACAACTTCCGCAGTTGAGATAGAAACCGCTCCCCTTTCCCCCACCCACCCACGGTGATATGGCAGAAGGACAGAATGACAGAAAGCAAGAAAGCGTGCCTAGGCAAGCCACCAGAGAGAGTGGGGAAGCTACAGACTCAACACAGAGGGACAGCAACCATCTCTGCCAACTGCGCCCACAGGCCTTCTCACGGGTGAGGGAGATATCAGCCAATGAGGGGCACTGAAATAGGCAAACGTTCTCCCCACCACCTCGGAAGCAATAGAGAACCAAGTTCTAAGGGATTTTACGCAGCAGACGCCTCCATCACAGCCTGACTGCTACGAGGGGAGGGGAAGAAGCAGCCTACACGCCACATACCTAGGAGTCACATGCCACCTACCTGCTTTCGTTCCAAATACCCCCCTAGAGCAAATTTGGGGTGGGGCTGGAGCCTGCCCCACTGGGCCTGGGGAGTTGGCAGGTATGGGAGACTTGGGAACAGGGTGGGGCATTGGTTCCTTACTCTGTTTTTCCATAGCTTTTTGGTTTTTCATTTCCCGGTGCTTGTTCCACAATTCTACCCCAGATGCAATGCAAGCAGGAGAGAAAGACAGAGAGAGTCAGAGACGGGTCAGGCAGACGAATGGACACCCGCCCACCCAGGCTGGCTTTGTCTCCGAGTGAGATTACACATCAAGAGACAAAGAGCGGTCTTCACTCAGGGGGGGGGGGGGGGATAAAGATAAAGNTCACCCGGGGGGGGGGGGGATTGAAGATCAAGAGATCTAATGCCTTCCTCCAAACTAACAAAATAAAGACCCCACGTTTCCAACCTCAGTGCTGCAGGAAAAGCCCTGAAGAACGCTGGCGCCTGAAGAGGCTTTAACCGAGCTCCTTGATTTTGGCAAGACGAAAGTGGCCCTGAAGAGGCCGGAGCAGTCCCTCGAGAGCATGTAACTCCGCACCACACTCTCTGCCGGATGAGCCGGGCAAATGAAATTTTCAAAGATTCCAGATAAGGCGGACGATCTCCTCAAGCAGCCAAAGGGCTTTTCCAAGCACGAGTGCAGACCGACCTGGTCCACTGGGCTGCGTGGCGGCCGCCCACGCGGGCAGTGGGTAGCCCCCTTGTTGCTGCCAAATGACCTAGTCCACCCTCTGAACGAGTGCCTGTCTGAGTAAGAGACCCTTTCTCAGCCAGATACCTGGCCATCCCTAGAGGTCACAGAGAACGTTAAATGTTGAGAACAGCATCCCAGAAGGAGTGAAGAAGAGAGCCTAGCGATCGTTGCAATCCTTTTCCTGGAAGAACTTGAGAGTCCACTTAGTCTGGTCCCCTCACTTCCCAGATGAGGAGAGAGAGACACCAAGAGGGAAGTGGTTTGTCCAAAACCGCATCCTTAGCTGAGGGCAGGGCACTACTTTTCCGAGAATGTCACTTCGGGTGGGAGAAAGGCGGGGTCAATTGTCTCTAGGACAGTATGTCGCTGCCTAGAGAAGTGTAACACCCCTAAAGAGGACACTGGTTCCTCGTTATCACTTAGGAAAGCACAAAGCAATGGCTAACGGTTGTGGCAAAGGGGCACCAGTTAGAAGCATATAGCCCAGGGACCTAGAACCAGAAAAATAAAGACACAACCTGGATGACTAAAGTCCGTGTAGGGAGCGAGACGAGAGGAGGTGAACCCGGAGAGGTCACCAGCTCCTTCTACCTTACTGGGGATGGGAAACCCCAAATGTAAATAAGTGCTTGATCAGGTCCAGGAAGGAAAGTTTTAAAGGAAGCCTGACTCAGAAATCTGTACCTCAAGGCCCAGAGCCCAGGAGAACGGGGCTGTGGAGACCCAGACGACCATGAGGCTACAGCCTGGAGGTGAGTCCTCTATAAGCTTCCTTAGAGCTTCCGGGAGCCCACACCACCTTGCTGCCCCGTGAAGAAACCCAGATGCGAACAGAAGGAGGGGCCAGGGGTATGGCTCAAACTCGTGCATGCAGTAACCTCACTGGGCCCCCTAAGAAAAACTCCCATGTTAAGATGTGGGGGAGGGGCTGTGAATGAAGCATATGGGACAGAGAAGTACAAAGAAGGACCATCAGAAATGGATGAAGATCTCTCTCGCTAGAAAGCAAAGCATGGGAAAGAGAGAGGCAGGATTCTGGATGAATTGAGAGAACGGAGGGATATTTAAGAAGCCAGACCCCTTCCACTACCCCAAACACACTGATACACACCAATAGATGCTACAAAATTCTCTTCCTTTAAACTTCTGGTGTCCACTTCCTTCGGGCCCTTTCCTGTAGCTGTTGGTGCCCGCGGCCCCAGCTGGGGGACTCTCAGCTGGGCCATCGCCTTCGGGTCGCCCTGGCCAGCCGGGCCGGCGTCCTTGCCTACTGGTGTATTCACACTCTCTGTTGGACTCCTCTTCCGCTTGTCTGCTTCTGAGGAGAAGATCGAGTATACGAAGAGGTTCAAAAGAGATAATGAGTAAGAATCAAGGAGTGCGAGTGCGGGGAGAGAAGCAAGAATGCAGGAGGGTGTGGAATGGAAGTACACGCGCAGGGAAACGGACCCCTTACTGCTCACGACAGAAGGACACCCACTGCACGTGCACTAGAAAACAAAATCCCCAAGCCTAATGGGAAGCGACTGGCACCGGGAAATCTGTCAAGCAGACAAGTTCATTCTCTTTGGAGACAGTGGGGAGCTAGGGACGGCATGCTGCCCAGCTGGTATGCTCCCTACCTTTGCTGTAGTAGTGGGTCTGAGCGATCTCCAGAAGCCCGAAGATGCTGGCCATGCCGCCCAGACCTGCATGGGCGTACGACTGCTCCAGGCTGAGCACCGTGCACTTGAGCAGGTCTAACATTCCCTTGTACACCTTTCGACTGATCTCCTGCAGCAATAACCCGGGCACTTGAGCTGGCAAAATTGCCTTTGGCGTCCACATCCCTCTTCCCTGTCGATTCCGACTCCCAGCCCCCAGCACTGACCACATCCGGGATGATGTCCTGCCGGGCGTCGTCCTCCGACTGCACTGCGCGGTTCAGCTTGCTCAGGACAAAGACCCGCAGCTGTTCACTCTCCAGCAGCCGCCGCACCTTCTTCATGTTGAGCCAGCCAACTCCCTGGCCGTCCAGCACGCTGTGCACCACCTCCTTCAGGAACTGCTGGTTCTCACTGTGGGTTCCACACACCACTTCTGTGGTCACTAGCTCCTTCGCAGAGCACGCCCCTTTTGCCAGACTAGACGTCTGCCTCCAGGGGCAAAACACAAAGCCAAGTGTGCAAATGTCCAAGTGCGCTGCATCCCCCAGCGCCCCAGACAGCCCGGTTTGCCCAAGTACACCCCCCCCCCCCGCTCCCGCTGCTGCTTTGCTCTCCTCAGCACCACGAGCTGTGACTGCTGCGTGGGGAAGGAGTCAGAATGGGAAGTGCCGGCACGGGCTGAGTTCGTCTGCCCAACTGAGAGCTTCCCTCCCGCTCTTGAGCGCCCTCAAAATTTGCTTCAGGAATTGCTACCTCTACCTGAGAACTTTTAAAATGGCTCTGCCATTACCTAGAATTGCTGGATCGACCCTGGGGTGACGGAGGTTCTCTCTTCACTGTCGGGCTGTGTCTAATGACAGACGACTTCTGGTCCACCAGGGCCCTCCTGTTTCCTATAAGCAGGAACGCAGGAATGAGAGCCATCACTACTGTGGCCTGGGAGCTACGGTCCACAAAGCCGTGGGCAGCCAGGTCCCACACCATCCCCCAGAGGGGCTGGGCGAGGATGGCAGCGGGCGTCACACAGGGGCAGAAACCAGCCGTGGCAATGTGGAGGAGGTGGGGATGGAGACTCGGGTCACTCCACATGCACCAGCGGCACGCCCCAGGGGCAAGCATGGGCGTCACGGGGCGGGGCAAGCAGGTCATCACAGGATGCTGCTTGCTCCAGAGGAGGACGGCCCGCAGGCAGGCACAGAAGATGCTGGGAAAGAAGACCATGCACAGCTCACGGGCAAGACCCACCTTCACCACTCCCGGGGCCGGCTTCAGTAACAATCTCCATTAGAGTATTTAGCCCAAATACTGGGACACAAAATACACAATTAGTAGGTGCACCACAATACCACAACCCCTGTAACCCTCGAGGGAGCTGTAAGCCAGACAGACGGAGTGTTCTCCCAAAGCTTGGTGCACGCAACCTGGGTTCTCAGGCCCCTCAGAGCTGGAAGCCCAGTGACCAGGAGACAACCAAGGCTCCGGGGAAGACCGTCCCTAAGACCATGGCCTCTCAGAGCCAAGGGCAGGGTGCATGGACAAGGAGCCTTCGGGTCCTGAACAGGCACATGCTGGGAGAGGGACCACTGGTTTTCACGGAACCTCCAGCACAGGGTCCAGAGGGCCTGCGGGTGTGAGAGGGCAGAGGCCCGTCTTGCGGATGCTGTCACGAGAAGTGGGGTGGGGGGTGAGGACGGCAGGTGGGTGGGAGTGACAAGTGCGGCAAATGACGTGAAGCACCAGCATGCAATGGGCGCGTTCTAACTGCTCTCTCAGCTGTGTCAGATGAAAGCCCGGGCCGCTACCACCCTTCCAGCCCTCACCTGCCGAGCCCGGGTGAGTTCTCTCCACAGGGCTCATCGGTCCCCATGCCGCTAGCTCTGATGTCCTTTTGCCCATGTATCTGATGTCCCACCCCCTAAAGACCGTTCCTTAGATTTCTGACATTTTTAATCACTGGATAGAGAGGTCAGTCAAAAAATACACAGAACTGCCTGGCTGGTATAGCTCAGTGGATTGAGCACGGGCTGCGGACCAAAGTGTCACCGGTTCAATTCCCAGTCAGGGCACATGCCTGGGTTGCAGGCCAGGTCCCCAGTGGAGGCCATGTGAGAGGCAACCACACAGTGCTATTTCTCTCCCTCTCTTTCTCCCTCCCTTCCTCTCTCTCTAAAAATAAATAAAATCTTTTTAAAAATACGCAGAACTGCTTCTCACTGAGATTTCCACTACGATTAAATATCTCAGCACAATATCCAGAGGAAACAAACGGAGGTCAGCCAACTTGAAGAGCCCCTCCACCTGTCAGAGACCACTGATGCACACAAATCGGGTCTCAACTGCCCTAAGAAGCCAGCCCATATCACCTGGCTCACTCACAGGCCCTCAGCTGACATGAAGCCGAAGTAAGGGGCATTTTGACTCTACAAACACTGCCAGGCTCAAAAACCAAACCAAAACACACACACAGCACCAGGCTCCTCACATCCACCCCCTGGTGGGCAATGTCTCTGCGGGGGAGTTCGCGCAGTAGGAACCTGGCAGACCACCAGCACCGGGTGATCCCTACGTTAGCTAAGCACCTCTGACAGTTCCTCCGGAAGCAGCAGCAACCCCACAGCACCATTATCCTAAATGACAGCACAGGCTCTTCTCTTCAGCTACAAAGACAGATTCCATCTGAAAACCAGCGAGAGCCCTGATGTGCAGTGAAAGCCATGAGAAGCGGTATGAGGGGCAACACCCGGATTGAACGATTCATCACACACGGGCTCCTGATGAGCACTCACGGGCCTGAAGGGGTGCTAGAGAAGCCTGGCCGGCAAAGGAGGGCTGCCGTTACCTTTGAGGCTGGGGAAGGGCGTGGTCTTCTCCCGGGCACCTTTGGTGGGCAGCGTGAGGTTAGAAAGACTGAAGCTGGTACTGTGGTTCCGATACAGGCTGCCTGTCCAGGGGAGGGTGTGAGAGCCAGGAGTTCAGGGTTAAAGAATCAAAGCATTATGCTCCAATGACTCAATCATCATCTTCACCTCCGTCCTCCCAAACGCAGTCCCCGTGCCTCCGATCTATCCCAGAAAAGGCCAAGTCCAACTCAGGGCAAACAAAGGGGCCACTGCCAAGACCACTCAAGACCCAGCGACAACGTGCTCTGCCCGCCTCCCACAGCAACGTCCACGTCGTTCATCGACTGCTAATGTGCCTCGAAAGTCGGCAGTTAATGCACTTCTGGTCTTAAGTGGGTGCTGTCCCTTCCTGGCTTCTGGAAAAACACACTCGTAATTACCTCCTAGGCTGGCTTTCCCTGGTCCCAAGTCTGCCTCCAGTCTTTAACTTTTAGAAATATTCTCTGTGCATGAAAGTCAACCTCATATAGATTTCAAAGTATGTTCACGAAAAAGTCCTTCATCAGACAAAGAAGATATGAGATACACGCCCAAATCAAATCTGACCAGCATATTCCCACAAAATACATGCACAAGTGCATGACTTTTAACATAAAGATAACTTTTAGTTGACTCGCTGTCTTAGCTGAAATAGACGGACACCTCCAGGTGTAAATATAGTGCTCAATCTGTCCCTGTTCTTTACTGACCTCCCCTGAAAATACCTCCCTGAATATCACCAAACGCTCTGAAGAGGGGCTTGGTGATGCCAGCCCAGCCCTAAAGCTCTACAAGGCTGCAGTTCCAAGTGGCATCCGCCACAGCCGGGCCAGAGAGAAAATGGGATGGAGGCGGTAGAGAGCTGAAACACTTACTGGCAAAAGACATGATGCCCCCGAAGCCCTCGGTGCTGGTGTTGGAGACGGTGGAGGTGGGCGAGCTCGCTCGGGAGTCTGACTCTGCGTCCGAGTCGCTTGCCAGTTTCAGGCTGTTGGGCCGCAGCAGCTTCTGAGCCCTTGAATGCACAGTGGCATCTATAAGCCCCCAGCAGGGGGGCCTGACCTTGGGCCTGCAGCCCCAGGCTTCCCTGCAGTTCCCTCTGGGGATCGAGAGGCCACAGAGCATTCAGGCTCTCAGGCTTCCTGACTGAGCCTCGCCTGGGGTCCACCGCAGTGAGGGCCTTCAGTCACCCGTCTGGGAGGAGTCCCCAGGCTCTCACCGACTGCCACTGCCATGCTGGCTGAATCGGGGAGTGTAACTTTCCCCCTGGTCATCATCCTCTTCCTCAGGGGGAAAGCCATACTGGGGCTCGAAGTATGGATTGTCATAGGTGCGCCGGCGCACTGACCCCTCTCCAGGTTCCGTCTGACGCCTGTCCACATTCGGTCTGCCAACGCTGGGAGGCACGGCAGGGGGGGGCTTGGAGACGCCTACTGCCACCTTGTCACCCATCTCTGTGGAGTCAGCAGGTTCCTGCAGTAAATGAAAAGTCATCAGCTGGTGCCCGGGCGTGCCCTCCCACATTCCCAGTTTGGCAGGGCTGAGCCAGGCCTGTCATATTCCTGTTCTAAGGAACGTGTGAGAAAGATCTCTGTGACACCCCTGTTCCCTGTCCCCACAAACTACGTGAGGGGGATCTCAGCTAATGCCTGAACAAAGCCCGAGGGCTTCCTTCTGAGGTCAAAACTACACTGTGGAGGCTCTAGCTGCAGGTCCCATGGAGAGGAAGACAGGGAGATTCTGCAGAAAGAAGCCCATGAAATCAATAGCTTCACCCCAGCTATCCTAATGGAGGCAAGGCCCACGCCCTAGCGGTCCTCACGCACAGAGCCGGCTCCGTGGACGACGGTGCTAGGGCTGCTGCTGGCCGTGGTGCTGGAGCTAGAGCGTGGTGGGGGGTGGTCCTGCGAATTCTCACTGTCGGGGCCAGGCTCCTCCACGTCCTTCTGGCTCTGCAGCTCCTCGATCTCCACCTCACTGGCGTCCCCCAGTGCCGCGTGGGTCAGAGGATCCACACCTGCCGAAAGCCGAGGGTGGCAGGCACGGACCACACCACCCAGAACCCCACAGCCTGCCCAGAGCTGGCCGAGTTCCCCAAGGACACCTACTAGGAGTATCACCATTGATGTCACATTTCATCATTTCACTGACAAAGTCACCGAGGGAGGAGTAGGAAGAGCTGGAGTCATCGTAATCCAAACTGTCACTGCCACTGCCGAGTGAGGGGCGTGTGCACAAAAGGACGACAGGAGGAAGGCACAGGGGAGAGAGCCGGCTGTCAGCATCAGGGAAAACAGCGGAGCACCCTTAACTCCAGGCCAGGGAACCATGTGAAACAAGGAAGCTAACACACAGCAATCAGCCAAAGCATGACCCAGGCTTCAAATGCTGGCATCTAACTCCCGTGAGGTTTTGCCAGTGTGCTGCCTCGGCTCCAGCGAGGGCCTCTTTACCTCAAGCATTTGCTGCTTTGCTGGCACACGGGACTGCTCACCTGTCGTCGGTAGGGTCGGAGTCAGAGTCACGCTCCGGCGGCAGGCTCAGCGCCTCGGCCAGCTGGGAACTGCCATCGTAGACGCGGTAGTGGATGGGCTGCAGCTGGTGCGCGTACCACTTCGGCTTGTCACCGATCAGGGCCGGGTCGAACATGTCTGCCCAAAGAAGAAAAAGGAGAGGGTTGGCAGCAGGGGTGGGGTGGAGGTTGGGGGAAGCAAGCAAAACATGAAAGAAGGGTGGCAACAAGGCCAAAGCCAAAGAGGAACGAAGGGGGCAGGCCAAAGACACGGAAGGGAAGAAGCACAGGCAAGAGCCGGCAGAGGGCGGGGGCGGGCAGCACTGCAGGCGGGGACTCACTGTTGTGAATGCGCTGAAAGGCATAGCTGGTGGGGTTGAGGATCCACTCCCCAAAGTACTCCACCGCCTGAGTCCTGGCCAGTTTCTCAGCGAAAGGAGTCTGCCGGGGACGTGAGGCTAGAAAGGAGCCCGCTTGGAAAGCCACCACAGGCCGAGGGAAGAGACGCAGGGTACGTGTGTGCATCTGAAAGCCCTGCAGCACGTTGGGGGAGTTGAAGAAACGGACCATGGCCACTCTGGGGAAGAAGGGGAGGCGAGATAATTCGAGTCCCACACCCTGCAGAGCGAGGAGCCCTTGGACCCAGCGTGTCAGACCCCCTCCCAAAGCCATCACCAGAACCAGACACCAAGGAAGGCAGTGTCTTAAAGAGTGTTCAGTCCTCTTCCTCATTCCAGCCCTTAGCTGCCCGACAGTATGAAGGACTATTTCTTCTCTTTGCTTTGACTAAGGTGGCAAATGCAACCTGCTGTGACACGTATTTCACATGCGAAGAAACTCTGACTCAGGGAAGGCGTCTGCCCCGAGGTCACTGTGTGAGCACAGCCCAGCTGAAGAGCCTGCGACTGCCTGAGCTGCCGGGTTGGTACCTGGTGGCGACATCCACTGAGTCCACGTCGTTGCCGTAGATGAGTGGGTTGAACTCGGTGGAAGGGGTGGACTGCAGGTCACTGGGAGGCCTTCCCAGGAGCAGGGGGGTCTCCTGGCCCTCGTGGAATTTTTCCAGATTGAGGATTGGCTGGGTGTTGAGACTCATGCTGGCGAGGGCCTGTGGAACGACAAGAAATTCCTCACCAAGGGCAGAGTCCCGGGCTGCCAGCCCATCTCATCACCTGGGAAAGGGCCTGCCTCTTAGAAATAAGGATCCAAATATTTTACCCTCTAGAAAGCAAAGTGAATTATGTGGATCTTCGGCTTAAGCCAACCTAACTCAGGGTAAGTTGAACAAACTCAGGGCAATAGTTTTCATTTTTTTTTAGCCATGAAATCTTGTTTTTCCATTGAAATCTATGTGGAAACATAAACAACTGAAGCTTCGGCTTCTTTGAAGGACACAAGGAACCAGGAGCCTCATGCGTTTGGTGCAGGCGACCTGAGTCAACCCCTCAGAGACTCCGTGGGGCACTGTGGAAGCACAGGTCTGGGTCAGCGAGCTGCTTCAATGTTACTGGGCACAGAGTTCACCAGGGGGTACTGTTAAAACGCAGATTCTGACTCTAGAGGCCTGGGGTGACTGCACGCCTACCACGCCTGCCAGGGGAGGCTAGTGCTGCTGGCCCGTGGCCCATGCTCCCAGCAGCAGAGGTAGGAACACAGGGTCGATGAGGCAAGGACCACAGCTCCTACAGCCCTCCAAAGCACAGTTCCACACACCGCTGCATCAGTCATATTACAGCAATCATCAGGAACGAAAACAGGCAAAGGAAAAGAGCGACAGAACTTTCTGCACTTGCGAACCTAGCCAGACTACAGTAACAAGGTATCACGTTGCATCAGCAGTGGTGAAGCAAGTGAGAGGGATGATACAAAATGACCCACTTAAAGCCACACAGGGGTCATCTAGGTGCTGCTAAGCAACTCAGACAACTAGAGAGAGAGTCCCGATGACCCTCCAAGTGAGGGCAGGGATCCCTAAAGGACAGAGCTGTCTACTGGTGGTCCTCCGCAACCCACACGGCAGGCAGAGGAGTGGGGCCTTGGCAGGTTTTACCTTCAAGTACTGTGCTCGGCATGCAGGGAAGAAGAAAGTCAGTCAATGAAAAACGCATTGAAGGGGTTACTCAAAGGAAGGAATTTTTGAGGAAAGGATTCTGCGGGGACCTAGGGATCAATTTAGGAGAAAAAATTAAAAAGCCAGATCGTCCTCACTCCGTCCTAACAAGGCTGAGGATCCACGGCCACCCAGAACAGCAGGCGTGACAAGAAGCCGGAAGTGGAGGGTGTCTCACACAGCACCAGCAGCAGCATCGGAAGGTGAGGCCACGCCACACTCAGAGGGAGTCTGACCAGCCCTCCGAGGTCCACCCTGCCCCAGGGTGCCCCTCCCCTCACGCCCACCCAGGGTGAGGGCTACGGACACGACGACGACGAGGACGGCGACGTCGTCGGAGGGAGAGTGGCTCTGACATCGGCCGCCTGCCCACAGCTGTCCCGCAGTGGCGGCTGCTCCCCGCCTTTGCTCCGCTCCTCACCCACCTGCTTTAAATGTTTTTTCAGCTCCAGTGACTCTGGCTCTGGCAGGACGGGGAGCACTTCTGCGTTGGTGGGGGCAGTCACCTGCGCCAGAGAGAGCACACGAGGCATGACCTTCGAGTCGACTGCCTGGAGTTTCTCTTACACGAGGGTGAGTGAAAAGACTAGGAGGCTGTGCACACAACATTACCATAGGTACGTGAATACATACATTACATACCAGCACGTATGAGACATACACACACACGTGTATATGATGTACATACACGCCTGAAGGGAAATACGCCTAAACGCTGATGATGACTCTACATAGTAGGATTATGTTTTTTACTTACTTCTTTACATTTATTTGTATTTTCTACAATTTCTATAACGAACATATGAAAGGGCTCCCTACCTAAGTCTGTATTCACACTATGGAATGTTAACATGTGTTTTTAAAAGTCTGTACTGAAAGACAGTTTCTCGCTAGAAACTGTAACTGAAGACAACCAGGAGCTGACCCACAGCCCATGTAACCGTCCCGCCCGCACAACTGCCCGGCTGCGCTGGGATGTGGGGAGAACTTCGTTCTGGCAACCCTACCTCTTGTCAGTCTTGGAGTCCTGAAAAGGGCTCTAAAAAGAACAGCCTCAATGCGTCACACCGCAGAGGTCACCCCTGACTCAGGACCTTCCTGGGAGGAGTCTAGAAAAACAGGACACCGCCCCACGGTAGCCGAGTCACGGCTCAGCCGAGAACCTCACCCTGCTGCTGTCCAGATCCACCAGCCACACATCGTCAGGCATTTTGAAGTCCAGTTTATAGAGAAAGAAGCTGGCGGGGACCCCGATGATGTACGGGGTCGGAGCCAACAGCAGCTGTGGAAGGGACAAAGAGGGGAAGAAATGAAACTGAGACCTGTTGTGCCCATTTTTCAAAGCAGCGTTTTTCCAGATAAAGGAACAATCCCTCTTCCGAAACCCCTGAAGACAGATGTCGATGTGTTTCAAAATTCAGAATTTTTCAGATTTTAGAAAAATGTATGTAACACCTGCAGTGCTGTAGCCAGTAGCCTGGAATCACGAACACTCCCTGGGTCAGTAAACACCGTCAGGAGCACAGGCCTTACCACCAGGTCAGTTCAGGTCAGGTCAGATTTGCAGGGGACTGGGGACCAGGACTGACTCACAGCTTCTCAGGGCACTGAGCCTCCCTCCCCCCGCCCAAGCTGGAGAGAATCGGAACATGGAGGTGACGAAGGCAGAAGACACCTTGAGACGCACCTGCTCCGCCGACGCCATGCAGGTGGGCAGCAGGGGGATGACAGGAAACATATACTCCAGGGGGTAGACCATGGCCACAAACGCCATCACGGACATGGAGAGGGCGTTGTAGTCCCGGGACTGCAGCACCACCTGCCACAGGCCGTGAGGGTCACTCAACCGCACAGATAAGGTTACGAGAAAGCCGCTTCCAACACAACGATTCCATTTCTTTTCCCACCTGCCTGTGGCTCCGGGCGCCCAGTTTCTGCCATCATCCCCGCTTGGCACCCCACTTTGCCCGCCCCCTCCCAGTCCAACTGTGGCGGCGGTCTTCCTGAGTCACTCCCTACGTTCCTAGTTCTTGCGCCTGCAATCCCAAGACCACCCACTGGGACAGAACTACTGATATTTCTGGAGGATTTGGGCAGTATAATTAAAGATAAATAAAGTGAAGGGCAAGCCCTCTGAATACCTCCCATACGATACCAGTATCTTAGTTCAACACATACCTACCGACTAGCTGCTACATACCTAGCATCGTATTACCTCCTAGAGACAAAAAGATGAAAGAGATACAGTCTCTGATATCAAAGAGCTTGTGGCTTGGCCTCTGCCATATTTCAAAGCTTGAGGAAGGTCTAGAAAGCTGGTCCTCTCACCTTGTGCTCTAACAGGATGCAGGTGAGCACCTGAAGGCAGGCGTCCACACCCAGAAGTTCCAAGGGCAGGTGCAGTGGGAAATCCACCAGGCTGAATCGAGAGGGGTCTGGAAGAGCAAAGGTCAGCGCCTGCTGGAGCTCCTGGGGTAGGACCTCGATGTCGACTCGCTTCTGTCCCGAGACGGGCACTGGGGAGCGCAGCAATCGATAGATCCAGGCCTCGATCTCCCGAAGGTCGTGCAGAAGGGCATTTGACTTCTCCTCCACTAGCAACGACCCAGTGAAGATGCGCCACATGGTGTCCCTGAGGAGCAGAGAGCGGGAAGCAGACGCCTCAGTCCCAGGAGCTGATACCCCACGGCAACCCACGGTAAGCAGGGAGGGTATAACGATGGCAGTTGGAAAAGCCCACCCGGGGATCTCAGCTAGGCCCACAGGGCAAGTCCAAGAGCGAGAAGGAGCAGGACAGTGAGACCACTGTCCTGCCCATCACGAAGCGTCGGTTCCTGGGCGCTGACCCAAGCACAACTGTGGCAGGAGGGCCAACTCAGCAGCAGTCTTCTGCTCAGTGAGGGCTGACATAATGGCTTAGAGAGGTCTGAAAAACCTCAGGCCTTAGAGAAAATCGGTGCCCCTCACAGACCAATTGCACCTCGTTTTGTAAATCCCTCCCCGCGCCCACCGTCTCCTGAGCGCCAGTGGCAAACCGCACCTTTGGATGCCTCGGGGGATGCCCAGTTTCTTGCCCAGCAGCCGCTCGCTACAGCAGTCCACCAGGCGCTTGAGGGTGTACAGACACTCCCGGAAGGTGGAGAAGAAGGGGTAGTGGCTGAGCACA
The DNA here is from genome assembly GCF_014824575.4 of Sturnira hondurensis. Lineage (NCBI taxonomy): Eukaryota > Metazoa > Chordata > Mammalia > Chiroptera > Phyllostomidae > Sturnira > Sturnira hondurensis. The sequence goes on along the minus strand of NW_028092064.1, from coordinate 1,178,802 downwards.
CAGAGGGACGTCAGGGTGCTGTTGCGGGATCGGCTCCCCGCCTTGGCCCGGTGCTTTCCCCGAGGAGACTGGTTCACATCAGGAGTGGAGTCGGTGCTGGGAGGCTGCAGGGACGAGCCGCTCTCCGAGCCCTCAGTGCCCAGCTCTTCTGAGGCACAGGCGGCCCGGGGTCCTTCCTTCCCACGGGACCCTGGCCCAGCCTCTCCCTTTTCCTTAGGCATTCGCTTCTGGAAGGAGCGGTAGAAGTTAACACAGATGCCATAACGCGTGACCCCGGTGTCCTTGTCCGTGAGGGTGAAGACAAAAGAGGTGTCATCGCGCAGGCTCATGCGCCGCTGCCGCACACTCAGACAGCCCTCTGGCTGGCAGAAAAACACGACATCGGGGGGCAGGGGAAACTCGGCGTGGTCCTCCAGGGGGTACCGCCGCAGCAGCTCGGGAGTCTGGGCCACGCTATCGCTGCTCGGGTGCCTGAGGAACACAGAGACCAATTCAGCAGCCTGGGGGCTGGGATGCGCTATCAAATCTTACCACGGTCAACAAATAAAGTTCAATAGGCTATTCTGTATCAAGTAACTAACTGCAGGACCTTGAAAAATATGGGTGCTGCTTGCTATATTTAGCTGGTTGGCTAAGTGAGGCCTGCACTGTTAGCAAGACATCTGTCCGGGAGAGAAAAATTTTGACAATAAAATTATCATCGCTCACACCTTTTCAAGGTGTGTTAACTAATCAATCACCAAAAGAACGTATGAAGGTAGAGGAGCAAAATGTACTTCTCCTTTTTATAAAACAAGGACACTGAGGCATATAAAGTACATTTGCTCAAGAACACAGAGATGCTCATTAAGAGGAGAGTTCCGCCCTGGCTGGTGTAGATCAGTGGACTGAGTGCCAGCCTGTGAACCAAAGGGTCGCTGGTTCTATTCCCAGTCAGGGCACATGCCTGCGTTGTGGGCCAGGTCCCCATAGAGGGCGTGCGAGAGGCAACCACACACTGATGTTTCTCTCCCTCTCTCTCCCTTCTTCTCTCTCAAAGTACATAAATAAAATCTTAAGAAAACAAAGAGAGTTCTGCTTCATCTCTGATCCTCCAGCCGCTCCTCTGAATGCCCTGGCTATGTTGTTTTCACCAGTGGCACCACTCGTGCGCCCACTAGAGTAAAATAAGGGGAAGAACGAGACCTGCAAATCAACATGGAAATGGAGAGGGGAACAGTGTCCTGGCTACCCCGGACGACAGGACAAAAACCAGTCTCCTGTTCGTTACCTGGCACCTACGATCACTAGATAGTCAAGTAACCGAGGACAGAACTTCTTCTTTTGCACCATGGCTCCAATGCATCAGTTCATCTCAGAGAGGCTGCAGGGCACCAGGCAAGGAGTCAGTGTTCCCAGGAGTGGTCCTGTTGTTATCTGAAAATCCAAGTCTAACAGAAAAAAAGTACCAATAAGATCCATTGCTCTGCCTAGGGGACACAGCCCTGTCAGCGTCATCCCAGCCAGGGGCACCGGACAAGAAAGAAGGTCTTCCACTTTTGTGCTACAGGCAGGAGAACCTGACACTTTCCCCAGCCTAGCGTTCGGTCCAGGCTTATGTGCTCACAGAGTCAAAGGACAAGAAGGATAAATAATGGCTCACATCCCATCCCTGCAAATCGGTTCGTTCTCAGGCTTGCCTGTGGGCTCCTTTTCTGAAAACACAGACCCCGTGAAGCCTAATCTGGACTCAGTCATTAACGATACCAGAAATTAAGTCACTTTCAGGACCGCTCCAGGGTGGATCAGGATCAAACCAGACTCCCTAATCAGCACTAATCTGTACTCCTAGCACCAGATGGAAACCTAGTTATTCTCCGCTCCAATATCCTGCATCCAGCTTGATGTGAATCTACCACATAGACTATACAGTTCATTGCTCTCGGATAATCTTGGACAATCTCGGACATCGCAGCTGACTACCCTACCCTTCGAGATCTCAAATTAAGGATATCTGTGACCCAATTGCTGTATTTAAACCGTTTTTCTTCAAGCCAAAAAGGGACTCAGTGGCTACTGCTACCAGCTCTGCCCTTGGTGCTGAATCACAGTCTTTCTCCTCTGTTTCGGTCCCGGCACTGGAATCAATAACACAACACACGCAGACAGGGCCTTGTCCTTCTGTAGCTTACAAAGACTGGGCACTGGATGCAGAAATAACAAGATTTCTCCAAGGACAGGGAGAAGTGCTCAGAGGAATTTCCAAACCAGGGTCCAAAGATTAGGAAACGCTTACAGGGTCTTAATTATCATTGTGTTTTTTTTTCTGTTGGGTCTCCCACACACTTCTATAATAAAATGATTTCATTCTACCTCAAGATAATTTTCAGTGCTTCCAGAACTCCACCTGTGCCCTGCACGTGGCCGCACTGAGACCTGGTTCACTGTACACAGAGAATCGCATTACACTACACACACTCACACACCAGTCCCTTTTTCATCACTGCAGGTGCGCCCATACACACACACGCTTCCTGTGTGCTCAAGGCCCTGTTTGGTACAGATAATGACTAGAAGAAGTTCTACCTTTTTTCTCCCCTGCTTAATAATAAGAGAAGAGTTGCAGTACCTCTCAAATCCTCAAAATACTGCCTCCTCCTTTCCCTTGCTCCCAATAGAGGACCAGCAGGTAACAGGATTCAGTGTTATCTCCATAGCTACTCTGGCTCCCAGTACTATTTATAGCCGAACCACAGTCCCTCCCCTGCGTGGTGACCTCACAGTGCTGGCAGCTGCTACTCCAGAGTCCGCCCGGGCCCGTGACAATCCACTCTCCTTGAATCTGGAGACATCTCTTCCACTGATAGCACCTGCTAGTTACTAGGTCATCTTCTCCCCATCTGTCTTTTCTTTGCACTTTGTGCTAATTCTGGAGATGTCTCCTTTCCACACAAGCAGCACCAAGTGCCCCAGCGTGCCGCAGAAGGCATCACTGCCGCCCAGGAAGTCCCCAGATCCTTTCCTCTGCTACTAGCATAATGCAGGAGGTGGGGCACCGTTACAGAGCTGACCTGAGCTCTTCCCAACCAGAATGAGAAGAGGAGAGCAGCAGAACTGAAGTGGGAAATGGGTAAAAGCACAATTCCTTCTACGAAGAATTATGTGGACAATGCCTAGGGTGAGAGCCAAAGTATAGTAAGTCTTCACTTAATGCCACCAGGTTCTGCAACCTTAAGTGAAACAATATGTAACAAAACCCCATTTTACCATAGGTTAACTGACATTAACAAGAGTTAAATTCCTCGGGCATCTCATTGACATTATAACTAAACAATGTGGAACAAAACGACATTATTTGAGGACCTGCTGTATCTTAAAATAAAACAGAATTTACAGGGCCAAGCTCAAGGCTATGCCTTGAAATTTATATTTACACTGAAGATCAGGAACCTTTTCCTGCTAAAATCTCAAAGATCACACCTGAAGCATCTTCTGCTAATGTAGTAGGCATCAGGCCTCCAGTGGTGGGATCCCAGCCCCTCTCCATGGAGAATCACTTCCCCAAAATCAAGTCATTATCATGCTCTACAGAGCTCATCTCCCTCCAGAGCCACAAGGATCCTGAGATCTTGTGAGTGTTCTAGCTACTAGCAGCAGGATGGATGTTTAGCCACAGTTCCAAGCTCATCAACAGCACTGCTTCTGGTTATTCAGATCGCAGAAATAACGAAGGTTTTTTTCTTCTCATGCTCTCCCCTACTCACAAATCCTCTAATACCACCTATAACTCACACTCTGCCTTCATATCCACCCAGATTCTGACTCTGCCTCCTGCCTCAACCATATTTACTAACACGGAGCTCCTGGCTCCTCGGTCCTATACTCCAAGGGCATCAAGCTCAAAATGCAAACCGTTCTGCTGAAGTCCTGCACCACCATCAACTCCATCCAGACGCAGATCTGCAACCCACAGGCCTTTCTGTAATTTCAAGGGCAGAATTTCATAGTAAAACCACAGGAACCGAAGAGCGATGTGACATCTTTGCTGACGTGAGCACAAAAGGCTCTCTATCCTCCTCCTCCTCCCCAGGCAGTGACCTTGCAAGCACATCAACACAGACTGGGTCCAGCATGGGAGAGAACAGAGAGCAATGAGGCAAGCTATAGGCAGGGTTGGGAAGAAGGGGAGGGCAGAAAAAGAAGGAAGAATTTAGAGACGCACGAGGATGCGGAGGGAAGCGGGTGCAGGAAAAGCTAAAAGGTGTCTTCACTCACTAACAAGCCAATTTTGAAACACCAAATTAACAATAAATATTTTAAAGAACCAAACGGAGTTCTTCAAACTGTAACCAAAAAATCAGGTGCAAAGGCACACGCACACACAGGCGCGCGAGCCAGGTGCCATCCCGGATGGGCCCTTGGGCTGGACAGCTCTGCCCGCCCCCTCACCTGCTGGACAGTTCTCCCCCGCCTCCGCCCCGGAACCTGTACCGCCTGCCCGTTCGGCAAGAACCGAGCCCAGCAGCGGCTAGCTGAGCCCGGTACAGTAGCCCGTACCCCCTCAGCGACTCTCCCCCACTTCTAGCCCCGCCCCTTCCTGCAGACCCCCTTACTCGCTCTCGAGACCCAATGCGCCCTGACGTTCCTTTACGGCCTCCTGAGACCTCCTTCTTCCTAGAGCCCGTGCCTCCCCTCCGAGACCGTTTTCCTTCTAGGAGCCCCGTCCCAAATACCCTTTCCAGGGCCTCCAGTGGACCGGACCTTCTTACCTCCTGAGCTTTGGGGGACCGGCCAGATCCGGCCGGTTGTCCCCCGGCAACAGAACGTCCGTCGCTCCCCGGCGCGGTACCAGTTCCGCGTCTGCACCGGGGCGAGGGGGTGGGGGCGCGTACAGCTCCGAACGGCTAAGGGAGGGGAGAGTAAGGAGGGTGGTGGGCCCTACCATTCACCCCCGCAGGGGTAGAGGGTGGCACCAAGCCGAGCGCTGAAAGGTGGAGCCGACCCGGGAGAAAGGCGGCTACGCACACACCTATAGGAGTGGGAGTGGGAACGCGATGGAGAGCGCAGGGCCAGCCCAGCACCACTGCGTTCCAAGGTTGCGCAAACAGGTTTTAATTCGACAAGGTGATAGAACCCATTCCGACGAAGTGTGGACTAATTGGGAAGCTACTTCTCATGATAAACTGCTCCTGAGTTTCTGATCCTCTCCCGCACGCACACACACACACACCTCTCTCACCTCTCTCCCCCCGCACACGGCTTGGAAGTGCCCAGCCGCTTGTGCTGGAAAACCGTCTGCCCCGGCAGTGGAGCCTACCAACTCGGAGGGGGGCGGGGGGAATGAAAGCCGGAAGACGAGGCGCGGTATCACCTACACCGGGTGAGCGCCAAGGGAAGGGGGCGTGAGCGGTGCCGCGGTGCCCGCTGGGAAATAGAGTCCAGTCCTCCTGAGAGGCCCAACCCCAGGCTGGGCAGCCTCTCCCTGGCCTGCGGGGACCTTTCTTCCCGTCCCATTGTCTGGGAACCGAAACGAACACGGGTGCTTAGCTGAAATGCTAGTTCTGAAAACTCAACACCCCCTTCCCCACAGAAAGACAACTTGGCCCTCTATCCCCATCATGAAAGGGGAAGGGGGGGCGGGTATTGGCATTTCATGGACCCTCGGGGTGCAATGGGGGCTAGTAAAAGGAGGCTGGCACTTGGACTTGTCTCCCCGCTCTGAGTCTGGAGGTGAGCCTAAAGGACACAGGCTTCCTCCCCTGTGGCCGTTTCCCCACCCCCAATCCAGAAATCGCTTCTCTCATTCTGTATTCATTTCGGTCTTGTACAAACAGTACCAGTCCGACCTATCAGACAGGCAGCCTCGAGGCATTTATGGCCAAGCCGCAGAGTGACAGTGGCGAATTTCTCATGGGGCCCCGTGGGGAAGACAGGAAGTGGTGGAGGCAGCATCAGCAGCTCCCTGGAACACCTAGTGCAAAGTGGCCTCCACTCATTCGTTTGGTGAGTCAGTATAGTGTTGGCATGGAGCCCAGCTCTGGCAGGACCCTCAGTGCCCAGCAGCCACAAACTCCCAGCCCTTTGACTCTCCTTTAATGCCACGCGAGGATCTCCTTCGCCCAGCTCCCAGGAAAATTTGCCCTACTCAGTCTGTTCCACCTCTAGGAGGCAGCCATGGGCCTCCGCCAGCCCAGAAAACAGAAGATAAGGGGGACGGACAGTCACTCGTGCACATCCCAGATCTCAGAGAGCAGCGGGGGGAGCTTTTTGTCCTGCAGGCGCAAGGCAAACACTTGCTCTGAGTGGACGCTGCTCAGTGTCCGGAGGCTCACCAGCTTCATTAGCATCCGTGGGAACATCAGCCGGTCCTGGGGGAGGAGGACAAGTACAGACTTTGTCTCTCCCCAGGGAAGCGGGGCAAGGGTAGGGGAGTTATGAGAGAGGCAGAGAACTGTGTACACCAGGGGTGTCAAACTCATTTTCACGGGGGTGGGGGGCACATCAGCCTCCAGGTTGCCTTCAAAGGGCCGAATGTAATGTTAGGACTGTAAATGTAACTACTCCTTAACTAGGGGCAAGGGGCTTGGTGGTGCTGCCGCTGGGTAGAAACAAGGTGTGGGCCGGATGAAACAAGGTGGAGGGCCTTGTGTTTGCCCCCTGTGGTTTACAGGATGTAATGGGGCGAGGGTCCTTGAAGGGATAGTCAGTGTGCCAGGGAACCAGCCTGTGTGGAGGGGAAAGGGCTCCGAGGGCAGACTCACATGAGGGTGGTGGATGGTGACGTAGGCATGCAGGGCCTCCACATAGGTGTGCTGCAGCCTCTCTACTTGGAGCTGATCCTGCACATTGGGCCGGTCTATAGTTCACCAACAGAGTTGAGGAGCAAGTCTGGCTGGGGTCAGTCTCATACCCCAAATCGCAACCAAAAATAGGAACATGGCCCACCCTACGTCTCCCACCCCAAAGAAACACAGACAGCAAGGGCCTCTCCCCCTACTGTGCCTGTGCTATGGGGCGGGCGGCCCCCCTCAGTTCAGGTCTCTTGCTCATTTTCCCTTTTGCCCCTCCTCCGCACCTGCAGAAAAGATGCTGATGGCAATGAGCAAAGCAAACTCGGCATCATTGAGTTGCAGCTCATTCATGGCTCTGGAGAACTCGAAGATAGGGTTGATGAACTCCACCTGTAGTCCTGGGGAGGAAGAAGGGCAGCTGGGTATGTGGCATGAGTGGTAGGAACTTCCTTGTCTCCTTCAACTCCACAACTTAGAGAGCAGCCATGCTAGGAACTCAGTAAGAAGTCTCCAGGGCTCTGCTCTGTAACCTCGGGCAATTTTCTTAACCTTCCTAGGCCTCATCTGTTAAATGGGAATCATATCTGAAGTTATAAGACTGTTGTAATAGCTAAATGATAAAGCATTTTTAGCACTGTGCCTGGAACATAGGAGGTGCTGAATTAAATGATAATAATAATTCTGTTATTCTTATTAAAATTCTCGAGGGCCTCATTACTAGAAATAGAGGCAACTCATTTATGTTTAAGAAAAACTTTTTCATGGGCAATTGGCCTTACTTATTTGAACACTGGAGATACACTTCATGTTTCATATCCTGGTGGTACTTAACAATGTGGTTGAGTGTGTGGATTGTTTTGCCAGACTGCCTGGGTTTGGGTCCTGGCTCTACCATTTACTAGGCTGTGTGACCTTGGGTAACTTATTTAACCTACCTGAGCCTTGGTGTTCCCATCTGTCAAATGGAGACAATAGCACCTACCTCATACTAGTCCCTAGAATAAGTAATGTGTGGCACATATGGTAACTCCTCTGTGTTTGCTAAATAAATAATAAAAATTTAAAAATAGAACCACTCTTCTTGATGAGGAGACTGATGTTCAACAGAGCACAACCTGAAGCCAGAATAGCTAAAAAGGACTTGTCCCACACACACTGCCGAAGTCACCCCAGGCTCTCCCCTGGGCTTTCTCGGATTTCTTCTGGCAAACATCTGCTAACTTTTTCATTCGAGGCGTCTTGATTACTCACTTCCTGTACTTTCACCCTGATGTTTATCAAGTATGTGTTGATTCATTTAATGGACAAGTCCCATTTCATATTTGTTGGTGAGGTTTTGAGCCTTGAATTGTGCTGAATAGCCTGTATGTAGAGAGAGGATGAGGAGGTTCTGTGCACCTGACAGGGTCTGCCTCTGCTCGCTGAGTGAACATCTACAAGGCCATCAGCTCATGTCATTCGTTACGAAGTGGGGAAGGAGAGTGGAGCAGAGAGAGCTCCTGCCCCTTCTCCTCGAGACCTCACTGACACAATGACAAGTGAACGGCAGAGATGATATCAAAACTGCTTAGAGAAATGAATCTATAAATAGGTACAGGTGCAGAGAACCCAAGCCTGCAAGTGCTGAAGGAACACACACAGGAGAATGGGAAGGGTTTGGAAGGGAGGATGTTATGAAGGAGAAGGACCGGGATAATAACCACTTGAGGGAAGACGGTTTGGTAGAGAAGTGGGGCGGGGCTGGGCTTTTAAGGATGGAAGCAGTCCTTACATCGCCCTCACTTGTTAGGGGCCTGTACATTCTGGCAGCACACAGAAGGCAAAAGGTGCCAACACAGTCCCACCGTGCCCTCCAGTAAAGGGAGGCCTTTCCAGAAAATTCACTGGGCAGCCTGCGTTGGGCCAATAAGAGGCACATGAGCTGTCCTGAGTCACCGGACAGCAGAGAAGGCTTTATGAGCTCTGCTCTGGAAACCAGGACTTCCCGACCCAAGAGTGGAGTCGAAGCATCAGCCGTATAGTTTGCAGACCCACTGCCTCAGTGGTTAGTTAGGCTACTCAGTCCCCTGTGGAGCCAGTCCCTCCGACACCCCCCACCTTCCACTCTGCCCTAACTCCGCTCCCATAACACAAACATTACCAACCATTGAATATGAGGAAACCAAAACTGCTGAGCCCGCAAGCACGCATTGGCTAGAGAGCGGCAATGGGAACAACCTTTTGGAGAAAACACTCCAAGTACGGGACAGGGATAGAAGCCCCCACTCCTATCTTAAAGCCGCCCCATCTGGGCACCCCTGCTGTGTATCAGTGGCGGTTCCATGGCTCTTCGGAAAGAGCAAGTGAAGAATGGGGGGGTGAGTCCACGTGATCCTTGAAGAGCGTGTCTGAGAAAGATTCGCTCGCTACTGACTTGGCCTGAAGGCTTGGTATGGTTGTTTTCGAGCTATTTTTCCTAGTTGCACAATCTTTTCTTCAAGCCAACTTTTGCAGAAGCATGATCTGTAACATGGATTTAAGTGGAGCTTCTTGTTTGGCTCCATTTAAAGTGAGAATGCAGGACATTCCTGTGCCTCCTTGTTTCTTCTCTAAGGTGAGACTTCTACGGAACCCCTCCCTCAGGTTCCCAGGAACACAGTTTGAGAACCACTGGCCCGAGGCGCCAGAGGACGGGAGCAGTATTCCAACTTTCTGTCTTGGAGAACCAGGTGAAGCCTTCCCTTTACAGCCACCCAAACCTCGGGCCGGTGGCTCTGGAGGCCCCAGGACGAAAAGTGCCCATCCATCCAATCCAGTCCCTTGGTGACCTCAGTTCTCACCTGCTTTGGCAAAGTCTTCCCGGTTATAACTGAAATCCTTGAGGAAGGTGATACTCTCACTCCCGGGGTTATACCTCCGCGATGTCTCCAGAAGCATCACCTGAACACAAGCAGCAGACCTCAGACAGGCACGTGGTAGGCTGGTCCCGGCACAGGGCGCCTTCAAAGGAAGGTCCCTACTTCCCAGGGGGTCTGGCTTCCCAGCTGGCCACCTGGAGACCCTTCCCAAAGACAACCCTGCTCTGGTGCTCCCTTCACCCCTCAGCCCTGCCAGCCACCTCGATCGCAGAGGTCTTCAGCAGGGCGATCTGGTCCTCCCGGCTGAGCTGCAGGAAGCCGGGCAGCTGTTTGGCAAAGTCAACGATCTCCTGCACGGAGACGATGGCCAGCTCAGTGAAGTGGGCGAAGCGCTGCTGCCGGGCCTCCCAGCTCTGAGGGTCCGGCGCCATGGGCCAAGGCTGCTTGGAAGGGCAAGGGTGGGGGGGTGGAGAAACAAACCACTGAGCCGACTGTCAGAAGCCAGCTGGCAACCTGGGCACAGCCACCTCTCCCCAGGCCCCTTGGGTACCGTGACTCGGAGCCGGTCAGAGAAGGAGCGCCTGTGACACTGTTGCTGGGCAGCCACCAGCTTCTCGATCATGCCCTGTTGCTCTGGGCTGAGCTGGAGCAGGACTTGGGGAGGTGAGGATGCCCTTGGGGGCAGGGATGTGGCCTGAGCCTGCTCCTCCTCTTGCCGCTTCAGTTTCTTCAGTCGGATCTGTTCTTCCGACAGGACACCTAAGGACGGGCCAGACGTGAGGAGGGAAGCTCAAGGGGCGGCAGGAAGCAAGGATGGGCCCGAGGGTAGTTTGAGGCTCCAGAAAAGCAGAGATCACTGGGTAAGAGCAGAGAGTTTAATCCATGTTTAGGGACCATGTAGGAAGGCTCGGCAGACTCAGTCTGCCCTCACACCCTGGCACCCGCATGCCCCCTCTTTCCCGCCAGCCCCTTCCCCACTCCTGTCCTCAGGTACTCACACTCCTCTCGCATGCCAGCCTGGCGGCATTTGCGAAGGCGACACTCCTGGCACTTGCGACGCATGTAGGTGTCCATGGGGCAGTGGCCCCCACTGTGGCAGATGTATTGCGCCCCTTTGATGACACTGCGGCGGAAGAACCCCTTGCAGCCCTCACAGCTCAGCACGTTGTAGTGGAAGCCGGAGGCCTTGTCCCCGCACACGCTGCACAGCTCATTCCCCAGCATTTTGGGGGCCGGCCCCTTTTTCCGCTTTTGTGGACGGAGCTCTGGATACAGGGAAGTGCTTTAATGTCCTTTTCTAAGATACAAGCTTGGCACCCAGCTGGCCACTGCCCTGAGCACTGTGACCTCCACACGCCTTTTAAACATGCTGTCTAGCCTCTCTATTATAAGAAAGTAGCTCTTGTAGGCCAAGTGCTGTTTATTATGTCCCAGGTACTGTCTCAGCCCTTTCTATGTACTAGCCCTGACAGTGGCCATAAGTGATAGCTACTATTACAATTTCTGCTTTATGAATGAGGAAATGGAGGCTTAGAAAGGCCTAAGGTAGAGCCAAAGCTCACACTCAGATCACTCAGGTCTAGTTGACCCCAAAGCCTTGGTCATGAAACATGATTTTTTATAGTAAAGAGCCCCCAAAGCCCTGACCTGGTAGCTCAGTTGGTCAGAGCATCATCTCAATATGCCAAGGTTGCAGGTTCAATTCTCGGTCAGGGTGCCTGCAAGACCCAACCTCTTCCCCCCACCTTTCTTCTCTTTCTAAAATCAATGCTTTTTTTTTTTAAAAAAAAGAACCCCAAGATACTCCTTCCAGACCCAGGGAGCACCTACGTCCCCCAAGTCCAGCAGTTCCTCACCTGTTGACTCTGGAGGGGCCTCCACTCCAGGGCGCAGGGCTGTGGATTCTGCCGCCTCCAGCCCCACCCCCGAAGTACCCCCAGCTGAGTGGGGCATGTTGGCTTCCTCGCTGAGGATGCAGCTGCTGCCTCTCAGCGCCTGGCTGCCTGCATCCTGTGCATCTGGTTTCCACAGCTTCCCTGCAGAGTCTGAGCCCAGAAAGAGGCACAAGGCAGGTCTCAGGTCTTCCCCTCCACTTCCCCAGGGTCCTGGTTGGGAAACTGCAAACTTATCTCCACCCATAGAGGGCAGCAAAACATCAACTCAGGCTTTAGGACCCTGGAGTTTGTATGGACTCTAGAGCAAGTTAGTGGCTTGTAATTCCTTGCATCTCAACACCTTAAAGAAGAATGTTAACCTTTGCTCCTTGCGGGGAGAGGGGGTGACATGCATCCATTTCAGAGAAAAGACAGAACTCTTCAGAGCCAGAGCTGTGTAAGCACTGGACACACCAACCCTCCCCAGCAAGCCCAGATTGAGAAGGACCAGCAGGTGCCCGTGAGGGCCAGGCACCAGAACCAGGGTAGAGGTAGTCTGGGCAGGAGGAGGCAAGGATGGCTCTAGACCACTCTCCAGGGAAGGACAGAAGGAAGGCAGTGAAGGAGGCTGATGACTGTGGAGGAGAGGAGCTGGGGGTCCCGACTGAGGGGACAGGGCTGGAGTGGAGAAGCTTACCAGGAGGAACATCATGCGCAGGGCCCTCCAGCCACAAGGACATCTCTTCCCGAAGCCCTGGACATTCCCAAGGGCCTGTCCTTCTTCCTGCAGGAACAACCCAGGTTACACTGGTCCACAAGTGGACTCCTTCCTTCTCAGCACTCACGTGTCAGCCAACATTTACTTGATATATATATATAAAATCAGTCAATGCTAAGGCTTAACAGGCCTTCCTCACAGCACCCCCATGAAGTCAGGACTATTCTGTTGCCCATTTTACAGATGAGAAAACTGAGTTTCAAAGAGATTAAGTCAACTGCCTCTGGCTACACAGTTAGGCAGCGGCAGAGCCAAGATTCCAACTTTGATCTCTCTGAGCTCTCAGCCATGAGGACACGTTTTTTCCAGAGGGCCCTTCTCTAGGCCATCAGGGGACGTGTGGCACATCTGCCCTGGTTCGGTCAGAGCTCCTTCCACCTCACCCTGGCACTGGGGACAGCCGAAGTTGGATAGAACCAGGACCTGGCATCGAGGCTCACTCCACCCAGTGAAATATGCTGCCTGTTAGATAACCTCACTCCTGCCCCTTCCCAGGATCCCGGCACAAATCTGGGGCCTCCAAGAGTTGCCCCAGTCTGCATACAGGACCTCCCCCCTCACAGCCCTCAGGCGTTATTCTTAAACCTAAATAGAATCCTGTTGCTGCCCAAGCTTCCATCACCATTATCTTCCCTCACTTCTCCCCAAAGAGACCCTTTCTAAGGTCCACAGGACACCCGCACCCCGCCCCAACCCCACGCACCACACACACACACACACACACACACACACAGAGCCCCAGGCAAGTGCTGAGGAGCAGACCCACCGAACGCCCAGGCCACCAGACTTCCCTGCTGGGCAGTGTCTGGAGCCCCCTTGCTGAGAGAGGAGGGAGGTGCAGTCCCTGTCCAGAGGCCTCGGAGGTGGCTGGGAAGCCGGAGCTGAGCAAGACAGGGGCCGGAGCCCCAGGCAAGTAGTATGGGGAAAGGCTGAGGGGAGGGACTGCCCAGGGGTCGGGTCACTGCTCCTTCCTGCCAGGGAGACCAGGAGTCAGCTGGAGCAGACAGACTGGAGCCCTGGCCTCCTCACCGCACCCCCCCCGCCCCCCCGCAGCTTCCCCACCATGCTGACTCCTCCCCAACCAGCCACCCCCTCAGCCCAGCGCCATCCCTGCCCCCCTACCCCAACCACAGCAGTCACATTTCCCTGCAGACCAGCCTGGTTCCACGTCTCCCCTTCCTCTCCTCACCCAGGCTGCTCTTACAGAAGGACTGCCTCCCAGGCACCCCCACCCCAATCCCAGCAGCCTCCAGAGTTGGTGTTCCCTCCCCTCCATAGACAATTTCGTGGAGCAAAGGTCCCAGCACGGCCTGGAATTGCAACACGGAGCCCCGGCCTGCTTTCCCAGCCTCCCTCCTCCTCCCCTACCTCTGGGAAGGGGCCAAGAAGCTCTTCCCACCAGCCCCAGGCCTCAGCCAAGCTGTAGAACTCCAGGGTGGAGAGAGGCAGGTGCCACGCCTTCCGGGAGTCTCTGAATGGGGTGCCCTGTGAGGGGTACCAACAGGGGAGGGGGCAGGAGAGAGAGGAGAAGTGGCAGGCCTGGGATGGGGAGGGTGGAGGTGGCAGGCACCCCAGGTGCCAGCCCAGGGTGGACCCAGGAAAGTACGCAGGTTCCCTCATCTAGGGAACACTTCGGGTGAAGTGGTGACAGGCTCTGTCCAGCAACTACCGAGACTGTAGCTGCAGCCTCCTGCCCTGCTGCCTGGAATGTGAGACCCAGTCTGAAGGTAGGCGCCATGTTTTCCTGCTGTTGCCTCCCCGGCAGCCCACGGACCAGGGCCTGGCACAGAGTGGGCACTGGGCTCCTGTTCTTTACAGGAGTAAGTAAACAAAAAAAATAATACGATCCCCTTTTCCCTACACTTGTTAGCTCTGGTCGATTTCATTTCCACATGTTAATTTAGCTTCTGGGCTCCCGGCTTTGATGTTGGGGTCAAATCCTGGCTTTGCCTCTGCCTCTTACCAGCTGTGTGATTTTGATTAAGCAAGTTACTGAACATCTCTGAGCCTCTGTCTCCCGTCTTTAAAACTGGGATACTAACAATGATTTCTGCCACCTAAGGCAGGGGTGTCAAACTCATTTTCACCAGGGGCTGCGGCAGCCTCATGGTTGCCTTCAAAGGGCCGAATGTAATAGCAACTCCTGAACAGTTAAGGAGGAGTTACATTTATACAGTCCTAAAGTTATTTCAGCCCTTTGAAGGCAACTGCGAGGCTGATGCAGCCCCGGTGAAGATGAGTCTGACACCCCTGCCCTAAAGTCATCATGAGAATGAAACAATATGTCACAGCACAAAGCGTGGCACATAGTAAGCAGATGCTAGAATGTGGCACATTCCAGAGAGGGCGCAGCTATTAAATTTCCAACCCTCTCGGCTGTGGGGCTTCCCATCACCGTGACTACAAGGTGTTCATCTCACAGAGTTTGTTCCCATCCCCAGACTCCACGCTGTCTCTTTTGGTCCTCAGAGCAGCCCCAGGAAGTAGAGTAAATAACACGAGCTCCATTTCACAGAGAACACTGAGCTCACAGGAGAGGCTTCTTGAAGACCACACACAGTGGCCAAGCTGAGATCAGAATCCAGATGTCCTCACTCCAGTCCCTGTGCTCTGTCTCTCTCCCGTGTCGGAGTGCAGGATAGTCTTGTCTTGTTGCCTCTCAGGTCTGCTGGGCCAGAGCTGGGGGCTGCAGTGGGAGAGGCAGAGAGCTCTGGGGATGCTTCAGTCCAGATGTGGGAGGCGAGGAGCTGAGGTTATTGCTGTCTGTTCACCCCCTGCCCCACTCCCAGCTTCCTGCTCACAGGCTCTTCCTGTTTTGCTGTGAACTTCAGTTCCCATGGGCCCCACATTAAAGCAGAGGACAGGGGGCCAGGGCAGGCAGCCAGGGGGACCAGGGAAACAGTGGACAGCTGGGGGCAGGGGGGGGGCACTAGATGGAAGAAGAACAGGGAAAGCAGAAATAGAACAGGAGCTGGGTGAAAGATGGGAGGAAGCACAGGGTGGGGCAAGGGAAACGGGCGGGGGTGGGGAGTAGAGGCGTGAAATGACAGCAGGCTGTGCGGTGTTGCAAAATCTGCCCATGAGCTCGTTTTCACATCTCAGAAAGCCCCTTCGTCACTTCCATCTCCACACTTCTGTCTCTAGCTTTTGTTCTTGTTCCCTCTCATCACAAGGTCCCCCCTCACAAGGCCCTGGCCCTGGTCTGGGCATCTCTGAGTCACGAGCACAAGGCTCTCCATTCCTTTTGCATGCGTGCCCTTGGATTTTTCACAGGGCCCCAGCAGTCCTGGGAGAGTGGAAACCAGGACTCTAGCTCCTGGGAATCCGGAGCTGTTCTGTCTCAGCACCCACAGAGTCCATCCAGCTCCCTCCTCTTTCCCCCCTCCCGGCAGCGCCCGCCGAGGAGGAGCGTAGTCAGAGAGGTCACTGAAACACCTGCCTGAGAGGACTTCAGGGTGGGACACTGGTCTGGGGCCTGCTGACTTAGCTTCCGGGAGCAGGGAAAAGCCTCTCTCTTCCACTCCTGACCCTCGGCTCCCTAGTCTCCCCAGAGCCCAGGACCACACACAGCCCCACCTGGAGCCTTCTGACCCAGGCCAGAGGCACTCACTGAACCTGCAGTTCAGGGCACCAGTTCCCCGCGCCAGGGAGTGAGCCTCAGCCTCAACTCGAGTAGAGGAGGAGGAAACATTGCCAGTGCTGTCCTGGCATAGCTCCCTTCTTCAGTTTATAGGGGTTCGGGAACCCCCTGGAACTGGGGGAAGACCAAAACCTGTTGGCAACATCTGCACAGTTTTCAGTGGCCAACTTCTTCCCCAAGCCAGGGCAAGTAGTTGGGTGATCATCAGCTGGAATGACATGTCCTGCTTTGCCAGCCTCATGCCCACAGCAGATGTTAGGTGTGAAGCCTCCCAGGCCCATGGGCCTTTCCTAGGTTTCCTTGGCTCCTGGAGGAGGCACCACGCCTGGGAACACCTTCAGCAGTCTCCTAAGTCACATTTCTGACCCCTAGAACCTCCCAAGGCTTCTCATTGCAGAGGGGGAACTTTGAAGCAAAAATAAGAGCATTCCCCAGCCCACGGTCCTCGGCACTACTGGGTGACTTCCCTGAGAGCACTCAAACCCCCAGGACACTGGCCACAAAGTGCAGTTTCCAGGGATGGACTAGGGCAGCTGCTTCTCCCTCTGCTGCAGGTCCCTCAGATGACTCTGGCCTAACCTCCCAATCACAAGATAGAGAAGAACCCAGGAATTCCTGTTTCCCAGACTGATGATATGGAAGACAGAGAACACTTAGGCCTTACTACATGTATTATTTATCCTCGGATATAGCCTAACAGAGAGTTACTAGCAAGGGGGTCAGTATCAGATTTGCATACAGGTGTGGCTGACTCAAAAACTCTAATTCAAACAAAAAGACAAACAAACAAAAAAACCCTCCTCATCCCGTCATGCGAAACTGTCTTTCCAGGTGGGGAAAATGAAGGTTTCCTTCTGCTAACACCAGGCAGAGCAGGCCTCACCTTCGGGGAGTCTGACTAATGTCTGGGATGGCCTATGTATCTATCTATCAACGTGTCTTTTGTTTTTTCCATCTGCAGTTAGGAACCAAGGTGTGGGGACCACAGAATCCTCTGGTACAAAATATGCAGAGGTTGGGGGTCCAGAGAGCAGGGCTCAGCTATTGGCTCTTCTGTGTACTTGTGTGACCCTCACTCTTCCTGGATTTGCTTCTCACTATAAAAAACCGTGTCTGTTCCATCAGCCCCTCCTGACACAGGATGCACGCAGGCATGAAGGGTATGGACACACTTGAGCAAATGATAAGAAGAGCAAAAGATGAATGGGAGGGGTTTTCCTTCTACTTGCCAAAAGTCAGTAAGCCTAAGATTTACATTCTGAAATCACAGTAGTGTGGCTAGTTTGCAAGGAAGGTAGAGGCATACTAAAAGAAAACACTCAAAAACTCTAATACACAGATTCTCACCAGTTAGCCGTGCCCCTTCAACCTCACCAATGTGAAAAGGTTTCCTTCGTTATGAATCTCTTTATTGAAGGTATTTTGGGACCCTCCAATACAGTTTAGCAATGTGGTTTGAGTAGCCTGCAAGAAACATCCCATTATGAAGACTACATAACTGGAAACCGGGAAACTTGAGTTTTAATTCATTCTCCTAAACTATGTGAACTGTTGGATCAAGAATTCAAAGAGGCAGATTTATGAAGCTTATGGGTGGTCTTCGTGAGTCATCTGGGATTATATGCAAAATTCCACTTGTGGACATTTTTCTGGAGGGGGGACAAAATCTCATCTAATTCATAAAGGAACTTGTGACTAAATATGAAGGTTTTAAGAACTACCTGGTAGACTACTTACTTAGCTCTCAGGACTTCAGCTCTTATTTTCTATTCCTTACTTCCCAACAACTCTGGAAGCAAAGTTTAGTTCCTGAGGTACATACAAATAATTGAATCTGGGGTCCTAAGGCAAGATATTGACCCTCCTTTCTACCATATGCAATAGTTCTGATCAGGTTTTATTTTTGTGATGACCTGAGGTGATTTGCTCCTTAGTAGGCAGATTGAATAAAAGCACCCCAAGGTCCTATGATCTGGCTTTCTAAGGTTGTGAGTCACTCTAACCTCAATCACAAAGCCTTGCGACCAAATTGGCTGCATCTGGATCCTAAGAGCCAACGCCAAGGGCCTCTGATTCTGTAAAAACCCCACCTACTCCCACTTGGTAAGTCCCTTCCCCTTCCCCCTATAATCTTTCCACTGGTCTGAAACGCCTCCCTTAGGGATTCACTGCTTTGGATTCGCAAAGTCTGAACATCCCGTGCAACCTAACTCCTTCGGGAAAAGGCATGACATTCTGATTCTAATTAACTAAAACTGGGACTGGTGGGAGGGCAGGGAAATGACTGCAAGGGGAAGTGAGAGGGCTCCTGAGCTTTGCTCAGGGCGTGAGCCATAGGACAGACTGGCCAACCTCAAGGACACCGGGAGTTGTTTACACGCTGTGCCCTGCACCCCAAACAAGACCTCTTCCGGGGCAGAGAACCAGGGCCAAGGCTCAAATTCCACCTGAAGGCAGGTGTGTGTAGAGGGGATGGATGCCCTATACCGCCCCTCGCCCCAATTATTCACCCGCTCTGGCTCTGCGGTCAGGCCCAGCAGCAGCCCGCCCGCCGGGGGCGCTCGCTCTTCCCGACAGGATCGCGAGTCTCCTGCAAGTATTCCCTCCTAGGTTCCTCCTTCTCAAACCATCCCAACCCTTCCTTTACCAAGATGGTGGCAATTGCACTTCCGGCGTGTGTCCTTAAGGGTGCGTCCGAGCGGCTGCTGCAGGTGCCGCTCAACGAGTTCCTCTCCCTTTGCTACCTAGACTATAACGGCGATGGCGGGCGGACAGTTTGGCTGGATCGGGGCGGCTCTTCTTCAGCTTCTTCTTGGCGTAAACCTGATGCCACCTACGGAGGCCCGGACTCTGCGCTTCGTTAACTTGGTAATGAGGTGGGGTCGCCGAAGGGCTCTCACCAGAGCTTGCTGGTGGAGGGAGGGGGCGGGGCTTGTGCTGGGTTTGGGGGTCTGGAGGAGAAACTGGTTTAGGAGGAGACGGCTGGACTGTGGGTTTGGGGTCGCAGGGTTGGGAGCCCCTGGGTACTGGCTCGGGAGTGAGGTGTAAGAAGTTCTTTATGGCGGGGGTCGGGTGAGTCTACCCTGGGACAGGGATGCGGTGGAAGGGTTCAAGAGATCCACCCCGACAGAAGTCTTTGGTGAGCTTTTTTCCAGTCACTCCACCATCTGCCTTGCTTTTATTTTTCTTTTCCCATCTGAAGCTTTGGCTTTGGCTGTAATCTCCCAGGTCATTGCTTAGCCAAGTTAGACTTTCTGGAACCTAGAAGTTACTGACTTCTGAATTGGGGTCTTTGCAATGGGTAGAGTTAAGGCTTCCCAGGAAGAGTGAGGCTTCCCTCCTCAACATGGGACAGAGGTGGGCTCTGTGTCCCCATCAAGGTGACCCTTCTGACCCTTAGGCAAACCGTTTTCTTTCTTTAGCTGTACCGACATGGAGACCGGTCACCAGTGAAGACATATCCCAAGGACCCTTATCAGGAAGATGCATGGCCCCAGGGGTTTGGTCAGCTAACTACGGTGGGTCAGAAGCCAGCTCTTCCTCAGTATGAGCTTGAAAATGAGTGACCTTTAGAGCAAGCTATGGAACTTGGGGCCCCAACAAACTGCCATGTCCATTGTGGGTGCTGACTTTGACCAGGTTTCTTAACCTTACTTTTCCCTATGCCCAAGACAATGCTATGTGCAACTGGCTACTTAATAAATGACTTCTGGGATCCCATTCATGTACTCCTACTCCCAGTCATGGGTAAACTCGGAAAGCAACAGTGCCTAAGCCCTGTAGGACTTGTGAGCGATCCCTAACCCTTGGGTTTGCCCATAGGAGGGAATGCTACAGCACTGGGAGCTGGGCCAGGCCCTGCGGCAGCGCTACAGTGACTTCCTCAGCACCTCTTACCACCCGAAAGAGGTAAGGTTGGGAGCTCAAGATGCAAGGGGAACATGATCCGATGTCCTCACCCTCTGTCCTCAGGGACACTAAAGCTGGGCACTCTGGCCTCCCTTCATGCACCTTTGGTTGTAGCAACAGAATAACACATCTAAAGGCTATCTAGAACGATGCCCTAGAAACTGAGTTGCGCCAGCTTGGCTGGGAAGAGGCAAAAGTTACAAGCATCCAAGCTTGGACTTCAGGAAGGATCTGGCAGAGTAGTTTCTGGCTCTGTGAAATAACTCAGGCTTTCCATTCAAGACACTTACTGAATACCTACTATGGGTCAAGCATTATGCTAGCACTTTGCACATAATGCTGCACCACACAGATATGATCTCTGCCTTCGTGGATCTTAGAATACAGTGGAGGCGACAGTTTAGCCACACAGGATCGAGAGGTAAAGGGAGCAGGGAAGACAGAGAAGGCATGTCAGGGAGGACGGGCAAGTGTTTCAGCTCCTCAAGGCCCTCTCCCCACCCCACAGATGGGGACAGCTCTTCTCTGGTTACCACTCTCAGCCACAGCTGTCTCAGGAGTCCCTAGATGTTGTCATTGTTCCCCTAGGGGCCAGCTCTGTCCTGATCTTGCCCCTCCCTACAGCTTTCTCCTCTTCCTTCCACAAGCAGTGGTCTCTGTTCTTTATCTTATTTCCTCCCCTTGGTCTCCAAGCCAGTTTGTAAAGGGAGTGTGAATGGAGATAATTTCTGCCTACAAGGATCCTGGCCTAGAGAAACAGGCGTTATAAAACTATACCAGCAGACAGAACACAGAGCCTTACTGTCTAAGCACTAAGACTGGGGAGGGGCATCTGAACTAGAGCCATTCCCACAGGAGCCATTCTCAGAGTGGTGAGCCCCGGCCCCCCAGCTGAGTGTTTGGACCTTTGCTGGGAAGGCGGACAGGGAAGGCCAGAGAGGGTGCAAATGCCAGATGTGTGGTAAGATTACCATTTGCTGGGTAGCCATCAAGAACAGGGTCTTCCCCCAGGGCCCCGCAGAGGAGCCAAAGCTCCCCACCCCACCCCCACAAGGGAGACTCATGTTGCCATCACTGCAGGTTTATGTGCGAAGCACCGACTTCGACCGTACTCTCATGAGTGCTGAGGCCAACCTGGCCGGACTCTTCCCTCCCAGCAGGATACAGCACTTCAACCCAAACATCTCTTGGCAGCCTATTCCTGTCCACACCGTGCCCATCACTGAGGACAGGGTGAGACTGGCTGGCCCTTCCCTGAAGGCGGTGAGAGGGACAGCTCTGGTCATGGGCCTGCTGATCACCGATGCCCTCTCTGGCTCTGCTTCCCCCTTTCGGTCCGCAGCTGCTGAAGTTCCCATTGGGCCCATGTCCCCGTTACGAGCAGCTGCAGAATGAGACCCGGCAGACACCAGAGTATAAGAATGAGAGTATTCAGAACGCAGTGAGTGGGGCTGAGGTGGAGGTCATCACATTGCCATTTGTACCGGGGCAGGACTGATCCCCTGACTTATTTTTCATAGCAATTTCTGGATATGCTGGCCAACGAGACAGGGCTTACGGACCTGACACTGGAGAACATCTGGAATGTCTATGACACTCTCTTCTGTGAGGTGAGCCCGCCTAGGAGTGCGACCACTGTCCTCTTGCACTCTGCAGGCCCAGGCGACCACAGTGCCTGGCTACCACTGCCACTGGGGAGGTCCAGGCAAGCCACCTGCTTCTTGTTTCACAAGGGAACTTCCCTCAAGGGTGGAAAAGAACCCCAGAGTGGGAAATCGTTTATTAGCTGTCAGCAGTTCCTGCCCCTCTCCACCCAGAACTCGGGTGGTGTCTGACTCCATTCTGCCCTGTCACGCCTTTTGTGCTCCAGCCTCCTCTCCCGTGCCCTGCAGCCTCAGCACTGTCCGCCATGTCTCCTGGTTCCAGTCCCTCTGCCTTTCCTCTCCCTCCCCTCACACACACAGGCACTTTCTCACTGGGGACGAGAGATGCCCCTGGAGAGGCTCTGGCGTAGGCCAGGGGAGCTAATCTGCCCACTGCGATACACAGAAAACACACGGGCTGGTCCTGCCACCTTGGGCCTCACCCCAAGCCATGCAGCGTCTGAGCCATCTAAAGGACTTCAGCTTCCGCTTCCTCTTCGGGATCTACAAGCAGGCAGAGAAGGTCCGGCTTCAGGGGGGTGAGTGACAAGAGCAGCATGTCACTCCCTTCCTCAGGACCCTACAGCATTAAAAATCTGTTTCTGGGGGGCTCCTTACACACTTACTTCTCCATCTGAAATGTTCTCTGCTCTTCCAGAACCCCTTAGACGCGCCCTCCCCCCGCCAGTCTTCCCACTAGTCACCAAAGTCTCCGTAATTTGCCAGATACTTAGCATGTCTGTCACTGTGAATGACCAGAGTCGGGTTCACATGCTTCTTTTCTGCTGTTCATGTTCTTACGTTTCACTCATGTCAGAAGACCCTTCTCCCTTAAGTGCATAGCGACCTCCAGAGACCCCCTGGGGACCACTGTGAAAGAGGGCTGCGAGCCACGGACAGGCCAGTTCCCTGCTTTGAGGGCTGAAGGGAGTGCTGTGGTCAGACCTTCCTGACGTCCCAGCGGTTTCCAGAACCTGCAGTGGCGGGGCTCCCTCGGCCTGGAGCCACCGTCTCGTGTGTTCTGAAGCAATCTTAAGTTTATATTCGTTCCAGATTGGAGGAATTCTTCAAACGGGCAGGGCTTTGTAGCTCATTTATAAAAGGGCTGGTTTCTACACCTGCCTTGAAATAGAGATAGCTTGTTTCATCTTGCTTCCCTCCGGAAACCTGACAGTTGTCCGAGCAGATTCCCAAGCACCCAGAGAGTTCTCTGTGTTGGTGGTCAGACCCAGGACTAGCAGAGGGCGAGGGAGCCACAGAGAGATCTGATCGCGAGACAGTGATGGCTGCAGCCCCTGACACTGGGGACTTTTCTCCCTCAGGAGTCCTGCTGGCTCAGATCCGGAAGAACCTGACCCTGATGACGACCTCCGCCCACCTCCCCAAGCTGCTGGTTTACTCCGCGGTAAGCCCCCATGGTGCCAGCGTGCCCGCATCGGATGAGGAGCCGTATTTCTCCTCTATTCAGTGCCTGGGGGGTGCAGGGCAGCAGTGCTAATGGGGAGCCCCTCTGCCTTCCAGCACGACACCACCCTGGTTGCTCTGCAAATGGCACTGTATGTCTACAACGGCAAACAAGCCCCCTATGCCTCCTGCCACATATTCGAACTGTACCAGGAAGATAATGGGTGAGTGGGGCCACCAGTCAGCACTCTGGAGGGGCCCTTGCATGGTGGCTGCGGGCAGCCTAAGGACTCCGGGACAGGCCAGGTGAGCAGCATCCGTCTTATCTCCCATCAAACCTCAGAAACTTCTCAGTGGAGATGTACTTTCGGAATGAGAGTGACAAGGCCCCCTGGCCGCTGAGCCTGCCTGGCTGCCCTCACCGCTGCCCACTGCAGGACTTCCTCCGCCTCACAGAGCCCGTTGTGCCCGAGGACTGGCGGCAGGAGTGTCAGCTGGCAAGCAGTTCTGCAGACACAGGTGAGCTGCTGTCTGCCTCTGCTAGTTGCGTCCCAGAACTTGAAATTAATACCCACGAGTCTTGAGAGAGCTGCCACCCTTCCAGCCGTCTTTCTGCATTTCCCTAGACAGCTTGCCTCTCCACCCTGAGACCGTGTTTCGCCTTCTCCCGATTATACTCGGCTGATACCCTCGCTTCTGAATCACTGGGAAAATAGAAACAGTCGGGAGAGAATGGTCCCGTTTCCCCACCACCACATCTTCCGGCTTACTTGCTGGGACAAGCTACTGCTTAAGTTCCTCCCACCTCTCCAGTTATACTCAGGGCCATCTATTCCCACCTCCACAAGGACCTCTGATATCTCAGTGTTTCCTCCCTCCTGGGTCAGGCCCATCTCAAAAGCCTAACAAAAACCTCTCGGACCCCCCGTCCTTCTCCAGCTACCACTCTGCCTGTTCCCTGTTAGAGTGAGGTCCTTCCCAGTTGCCTAGACTCTGGTTTCACTTCCTCACTGCCCATTCTCTCAGGGTCACACTGGGCAGTCTTGTGTCACCTTTCACTCCATTCACTTTTGTTAAGGTCCAGTGACCTCCTCTTACCAAAGCCAGTGACCAATTCTTAGTCAGCTTCTTTCACCTCTCAGCAGCGTGACCTAACTGGCCACTCCTTCCTTAAACACTCTCTTGGGTTTGGTTTTTCTCTTAACTTATAGGCCCCTTCCTTACTGGCCCCCCCCCCCCCCCGGTATGGTGGGCAGCCCAGGGCTCACCTTGGCCCTTGTCTTATCTGTGCCAGCTCCCTAAGTGACCTCCTCCAACCTCTCCATGCTAAGTTCTGCCTTCTTAGGACTCACAGATTCATGACCTTGTCTTTGAGCTGGACTACCATACCCAGCCGGCTCCAGATTTGAGGTCTCCACATGGATGTGACATCTCAAAGCTGGTGTCTGAAAGCAAACACTCTTCCCCCTGAAATCTGTTCTGCCTCCAGGCTTCCCCATCTTAGTAAACGCCACATTAGTCACCTAGTTGCATAATATAATCCCCCACAGCCAATCCACTAGGAGATCCTAGCATCTCCACTTTTAAAATACATGCTTTTATCTTGAACAGTATTCACTCGCTGTCTGATCTCTCTTTGCTCCCTGCA
Organism: Sturnira hondurensis; assembly: GCF_014824575.4. Classification (NCBI taxonomy): domain Eukaryota; kingdom Metazoa; phylum Chordata; class Mammalia; order Chiroptera; family Phyllostomidae; genus Sturnira; species Sturnira hondurensis. The sequence continues at coordinate 1,154,299 of NW_028092064.1, read as the reverse complement.
CTTACTTCTAAAATGCAGTAACAGCCTGTAAGGTCTACTTGGATTCGGCTCCGGCTGTCTATAGGAGAGGGAGGGTCAGCTATTCTTGGTGCAGGCAGACCAGGCGCTCTTGTGACTGGTAGCTGTGTCTTTTGGATCTAAAGGTCTTCTCATTTGGGGGAAGGCAGCATGACTCGGTGGCTAGAAACCTGGGTAGTATAACTTTGTTAGTTGCTAAGAGTATTAATGCTGTATCAAACCTTGTTTTTTGTTTGTTTAATCCTCACCCAAAGATACGTTTATTGGCCCTGGCTGGTGTAGCTCAGTGGATTGAGTGCAGGCCTGTGAACCAGAGGATTGCGGTTCGACTCCCAGTCAGGGCACATGCCTGGGTTGCAGGTCGGTTCCTTGCAGGCCAACTACCAGCAGGGGACGCACGAAAGGCAACCATACATTGATGTTTCTCTCCCTCCCTCCTTCCCCTCTAAAGATAAATTTAAAAAAATTTTAAAAAAAGATAAGTTTATTGATTTTAGAGTGAGAGAACAGGAGAGAGAGAAAGCAGAGAGAGAGAGATCGATCGGTTGCCTTCCCGTATGTGCCCCAGGCAGGGGTTGAACCCACCTTTTGTTGTACAGGACGGTGCCCCCGCCAATGGAGCCACCTGGCCTGGGCCAGACCTTGTTTTGACTCTTGCCTGGCTTCTTGTCATCAGACAGTTAGCAGGTTGTTTAACCTCTTTCAAAACTTTCATTTTATTGATTATAATAAAAAGCCTACCTTTAAAAGATGATCTTACTCTTCAGTCCAGTCTACCATCTCTTGTCTGAACTACTGATAAGCTTCCTAATGTTCTGATTCTCTTCCTGTCCCTACCAGTCTCCCAGTACAGCAGAGTTAATTTCTTAAAAAAGCAAACTGGCTCACATTACTATCCTTCTCAGAGTCTTCCAGTGACTTCCCATCACATTTAGAATAAAATCCAAGTTCATTACCACTTGGCTTAGTCCTCCACTCTCATCTCCTACTTGCCCCTCACTTCCTTGTGATACTTTATCTTGCTGATCCTAGAACGTGCCGAGCTATTCCCACAGCAAGCAGGGCCTTCTGCGCTTGCTTGCTGTCTCCTCTGCCCCCACCAGAGGACTCTCCTCTCAGATCTTTGTTTCACTGACTCCAGGTCTCGGTTCAAATTATCCTTGGCGATGCCTTCCCTGGCCGACCTACCTCTCCATCCTTTCCCCCTTCCCTTGCTTTGCTTCAAGGTGTTTGCCACTAACTGTGAATATCTCCATTGTAAGAATAGCCCCTGGTGTGTGGTAGGCAATCAAATATTTGTTGAATAAATGCTGACATGCCCTTTCTCTTCCTGTCCCCGTGCCCAGAGGTGATCGTGGCCTTGGCTGTATGTGGCTCCATCCTCTTCCTTCTCATAGTGCTGCTACTCACCGTCCTCTTCCGGATGCAGGCCCAGCCTCCCGGCTACCGCCACATTGCAGATGGGGAGGACCACGCCTGACAACCACTCAGCCCCCTTCCCTCTGCCTCCTAGGGGAGGTGGGCTTGGCCCTCATTCTTGACTGTTGCTGCTCACGAGCCCACGGACAGGAGACCCTGAGTTGGGCCTCCCTCTGATTATCCCAACCTAGATGAACAAGTGGGACTCGGCTTGGCCCGTGGCACCTGTCACTCAGTATTCATGTACCCCATGTTTACGAAGCTCTGCGTTAGATATTGGCTCTGTCGAAACAGGATTTGCTTCCTCCATGCTCCCTAAGGACCTGAATGTAGACAAGTGGTCAAGTTTCACCCGGGACCTGGGATAAAAGAACGGAAGGAGTTGGTGCCTGATCTGCCTTGGCTGCCTCCCCAGTCAAGACCTGCTCTCTCTCTTCCAGCCCAGAGTCTTTGGCAAAGGACTCAGAAGACACGGTCTTCCCTCGGTGCCTGGTTTACTGGGAAAAACTACATAACTTTGGGGGCACAAACACTGGCCACCAAGGAACCAGATCACCCAACAGCCAGCCAGTCAAGTTTCCTTTTGTCCATCTGAAGCCACCATTAGAGTCAGACACACTGCCTGAGGCACCTCGGTCACCCCTGTAGCTGGAGTGGGTCGGAAGGACCCTTGGGAGGGAGTCGGGGGAGGTGGGCGGAGGGTGAATTGCAGTAGTCATGAAACTACTGCCGCCGCTCAGCTGGGCTGGGGTCTCCCGGGACGTGAGGTAAACACAGGTTGTAAAGTGGCCGACTACCGACTGGCCCACACTGAGGAAAATGAAAGTTTCGGACTCTTGGTGCTGGTTCTGTGCCTTTTCTTCATTTGGGAGGCCCAGGGTGCTCTGACCAGGTCAGTGCTGGAAGACCCACTTGGAAGCTTGGTTGAGTATAGCTTTATTGGTCATGTCAATTGGGGGCACAAATCAAACACCCACCACCACCTGATCACTCTGCCAGCACACGTCAGAGAGGAGAAAAGTACCTTGGCTCCAGGAGAAGCTTGGTTCCAGGCTAGATATAGCAGGGAGCCTTGGGGCAGCTGGCCACCAACTCTGGAGGAGTTTCCAGGGCTAAGTCCAGAACAGTAACATACTAGTGCCCCAGCCCCACCGTGTCCCTGCCACAGCATCCTTGTTCCAACCCTAAGATTCGGATACCTTTGGCCCTTTGACACATAGCCACCTCTTCCTGCAGGACTTGTTCTCATGTTGCTCGAAGCCCTTGCCTGGAGCACACCTTCATTAATGTCTCTCATTTCTACATCCTTGTTTCCTGCTGGCTCCAAATGAGAATGTGATAACCTAGGAAGAGTGAGACCAGTCTGGCTTGCATTCTACTATCAGTCTCTCAGAGCTTGGGGCTGAACCAGGGAACGTAGAACTTGGTAAGGAAATACCAGGGAACTGGACAGCACCCAGGCATTGCTGTGACCAAGACAAAGCGAGAAGGGTGGAGGGCCTAGGCTGAAAAGACCACTGTCTCCTGATTATCTTCTTCACTGACTCCTACCCTGGAGTGAATGGGGCAGGGCTGAGCTGGGGTTGGCTTGCACTGAGCCTTGGGGAGCAGGGTCAGGCTTGGCCACTCTGAGATACAACTGACTTCACTCACCCATCACAGAGGCCAGCGTGTCCCCCATAGGATTGAACTCATTGAGCTGCAGAGACAAGGGGATAAGCATGAGGGGTGGGGTGGGGTAGGTGAAGGTATCAGGAGGGCACACAAGGACTCATTTCTGATAATTTCTGGTCAATGAGGTAGGTTGAGTTCCCTGCATCCTCCCATCATTTGAGGGCCCAAACCTCACCGAACTGATACCAGAAGATTCTGGGTCATAGAGCTGATGCATCAATTTCCCTGAGCTTCCATCAAAGACATCAATTGTTCTTAATTCATGGGGGGTACCACTTTTGAAATTAGGATCTGGGTATCTGCCCACAACAATGAGGTTGTACCGAGGATGCCAGGCTGCCTAAGAGATGGAAAAGCTGGTCACGAGAGTAAATGCAGAACAAAAGGACTTCAAAAGTATTCGCTGCCACTAACAATTGTTAATACAGTTGCCAACAATTTAATAATGGAGCTAAGATCTACACAAATCGAAAAGAATAGTGTTCAGTTGTGAAAAGAACAGTTTTCAGTTGTATACATCTACCATTGTAAATTTCAAATTCCCAGCTGGCCCTTAGGACGCCTTCAGGCCTTGTCTCTTGCATTTGTTGAGATCATACCAACTGATTAATGTTTTAACATGAGCCTGACCCAGACATTAACCAAAAAGGTAACCCTATGACAACGGAAAAAGTCTTTGGTAACCAAAACCAAATAGGGCATACGTAACCCACCACTACCTCCATCAACATGCATGGTGAGTGTCAAGTAGAAGGTGGCCCGTGGCTGAAAAGGGAAGGAAACCTATGTTCCCCAGACATCCCACTCAAAGCAAATGTGAACAGCTGTTGGAATGACAGATGGGATTTTCCTAAGAAACTTCTCAAGGAAGTTTTCAAGGAGGAAAGATAAGGTAAGCAGGAAGGAAGAAGTAATACATGTAAAGCTTGGGAAGTAAATCGCAGGTCACCCTTGGGAGGTTGTAAGTTGGCTTCACTGGATATGAAGTGAGAGATGGCAACAGAGGAGCCCACACGTGAAGGACCTTGGTGCTATTAAGAACTTGGATTTGATTTGAGGTGTGTGGGGGCCACTCTAATACTAAATCATCTCCATTTCCTGAGCACTTGCCAGGTGGTAGGCGTATGCTCTACGTGTACTGATTCAGCCTCACAGCAACCCTGTCAGATACCATTACTCCCCTCATATAGACAGGGAAACCGAAATCCAAAATGGAAGTCATTCGCCCAAGGTTCTAACCCAGAGGGGCATGCCTGCCTGACGCTGGTCAGTGTGCTGCACTGACCACAGCACAGGGCCGTGGTTCTGCAACAGAATATGAAACAGGAAAGGGGAGAACTGGCAGCGTTCCGATTCCTTAGGGACTTGGGCGGGAAGGAACCTCAGGACTTGAAGACCGTAAGCCATGGGGAGTGAGGCTAGAGAAGCTGTTAACAAGAAGCAGGCTAAGGTTGGCTTGCAGATCAACTGTATGCCCAAGAACAAACAGAGGGCAAAGCAGAGGGTCAGGATCTTAGAAAATGCCCTCGGCAAGGAGACAAGGTCTGGGTTAAAAAAACTCAGGAAAACAGCTTATCAGAGAAATAAAAACCCTCAAAATGGGATTGCAGAAGTGGGACAAAAGGAGCAGAGAGGTCCAGGGGACAAGAGACTGCTTTGTGTCAGGGCAGGAAGAGATATGGAAGGAAAGGCTGCTCCTGTCCTCTCTCCACCTTGGGCAGGCCTGATCTGTCCCCACCCTCGATCACAGTTCTTTGTCACTCACCTTAATGGGTGTCAGGTGCTGGAAGTGGCGGTGAGGGTGTGGAATCAGGCTCGGGGGGCGGTCCCACTGGGAGGCAGAGTAAACCCGGATCTCACTCTTCTGGTCGGTGGTCAGGAGCTGGACGCCGTCGGGACTGAAATGAGCTGGCAAGTGAAAAAAGCCCCTGAGCTGAAGGAGCCACGGATCTCCCGTTGTCCCAGCCTTCACAGGCCTTCTCTTACAGGGACAACCTCCCTCCCGCTGTTCTCCAGACAGGGGTGGAAGGGAGGAGGTAAATCTGGGCTGTGAACAAAAGTATTCTAGAGACTCCACAGCTGATGGGGGCAGCTAGAGTCAGAAAGGTTCCAAGACGTCAGCTTGGCAGATGCTGTCAGGGGTAAAGGTTTGACCTGGCGGCTTCTGAACTTGGACTGAAAGCCCAGGAAGGGGTGGGGTAGGCAGGGTCTACAGCAAGGAAGAGTCTAGCCCACCTGCATTGACAGGATGCCTGTGCGGCAGCGAGTAGAGAAAGCTGGATTTCCCTTTAACCTGGCGCAGGTCCCAGATTTTCACTGTTTGATCTACAGAGGCTGTGACCAGAAACCAATCAGAGCACGGGTTCAGGGCCACATGGGTCACTTTCTTTTTGTGCATTCTCAGATTCCAAAGCTGCAGAGGAAAGCTTGGTTCAGGTCGGGGCAGAGAACAAGGCCGGGGGTAAGGCAGGGAAAGAGGCTCCGGGCTCCGGAGAACACACCTCCTTGCCGTCCATGTTCAGCAGGACCACGTGCCCCACGTTGTCTCCCGTGACCACCACGCGTCTTTCTGCAGACACATCCAGGCTGCAAAACCAGAAGCTGGAAGGAAAAACTGTGCTGTAAGGTTCTTGGGGACAGAGGCAAGGCCCATGCATCCACTGTCGTAGCTCTGGTATCTAACACACAGACAGTCAATATTAATATTTGTTGAATGAATGAATAACTTTTGCCACAGGCTTCCCGGGAAGAATGCCTAGACTTGTCTACCACCCAGACAGATGGTATGGAGTGATGGGGCTCAAAAATTTGTCTGCTGGGCCTGGGATCCTCAGCTAGTATGAGCCCCTGAAGCAGCCAGACCTCAAGGCTATAAGGCAAGTCCTCAGGTTAGCATGCCCCATGCAGCCCTGGGTTCTGAGAAAGACCCCTTTATGATTCTGTCTCTTTGCTCTCCACCTGTTGAGCCAAAGGAGATGACAAACCAAATAGGGACTGCCCAGCTCTGTTCCTCCGAGCTGGCTAGAAAGGAACTTCTGCCCCCTTCTGAGCATTTAGGGGGAAAAGCACACCCAACCCAGAGGCTTGAGGATGAAGGACATGGGGAGGGGAGTGCTTCAGGGGTCCCAATATCCAACCAGGAGAGCTCAAACCCTCAAGTCCTTGCTACACCGCCTTTTGTATCCCTTATAAACACCTTCCAGAGGGAGAGTTTCTTGTGGAAGAGAAACCTACAGCTGGGTCTGTCCTCACGTGTCCTGACTGCACGTGTATTTCGTACCCCTGTGGGGCAGTCCAGGACAGCATCCAGGGCTAGTTAGACTCTCACACCCTCAACTCCTGAGGGAGCAGGGGTGTGTCTCTGGCTTGAAATCAAAGTGACAAGTATCTCATAGTTTCTACAACCACTTGCTCTTGGGGAGTCCAAAGTGTTTAATGGACACGATTTTATCCATTTAAGCTTCCATCATGGAACTGGCCAGGCCATTACACCCCAGCGGATGCAGGGAATGAAGTTTAAGTTCTCATCTCCTGCTCCATGCTTTCAGCAGCTAGCTAGGCCAATGCCCTGTTGACTTGTCTAGTGAGAATCAAGGTCACATTGAATACGGGAATGAAGGACTTAGGGGAGAGCCGAAGCCCTTCCATTGCTGAGAAGGGCAGAGGCTCCAGAACTGCTCTCCCACTGCCCACCTGGACCGGAGTAAGAGCAGCTCAAGAAAGAGTCTGAGAAGGAGGTGGAAGGATGGAGAGTGGCTCACACCTTTCCTTACTCCCCTGCACCAGGTTTGGGTAGAAGAAGCGGGATCTGGATGCTCTCACCAGAACTGCACTGACAGCCTAGGAGTCCCTTCCCCCAGTAGCTGAACTACTCACTTGCAGGTGCCATAGTTGGTATAAACTTGGAGAATGTTGCCTTTAAAGTCTTGCAGCCTAGTCGTTCCCTCCATTGAGGAGATGAAAAACTGGTTGGTGTTGAGAGGGTTAAACTTCAGCCCAGTGATGCTCCCTCCAGCTCCAATCTAACACAGGAGAGAAGAGCAGGTGAGTGATGATGGCCAAGGCGGAGGACGAGGTCTAGTGCACATACTCTGCCCCCGAGAAGTACCAGCAGGCGGCACTTGGGGCCATGCCAGTTTACACGCCTAGACCCTACGACGCTCTCCACTGTGCTCTTTATTTCTCAAAGTTTTAGTTTTAATTTTATTTTCCAAATTACCATACAGTAAATGTGGTTGTTTTGAGTATACAGTTCTATGAATTTTTTAAAATTATCTTTTTTAAAAAAGATTTTATTTAGGTACTTTATTTTTTAGCGAGAGCAAGGGAGGGAGAAAGAGAGGGAAACATCAATGTGTGGCTGCCTCTCACATGCCCCCTACTGGGGACCAGGCCCGCACCCAGGTATGCGCCTTGACTGGGAATTGAACCAGCAACTCTTTGGTTTGAAGGGCGGCACTCAATCCACTGAGCCACACCACCCAGGACCAGTTGTATAAAATTTAACATATGCAGAACAGTCCCACTATCCCCCAAAACTCCCTCATGCTCTCCCATTGTAGTTGAACCTCCCCCCACCTCTAACTCCTGGCAACCACTGATCTGTCCTCCATCGCTATGGTCTTGCCTTTGATAGACTGTTGTGTAAGTGATTCTACAGCCTGCAGCCTTTTGAGACCAGCTTCCTTCATTTCACTCCACACGATACCCCTGCAATACATCCAAGTTGCTGTGTGCACCTCTAGCTGGTTCAGCCGTATTGCCGAGTACTCCAGCAGGTGGATGTACGATAGTTTATTGCACAGTGCTCTCTTTAGGAGAGCTTTGTCTCTGAGGGTGGCTGGGTTAGGAGGGCAGGAGACAGGTGGGAGCTCCTTCCTATGCTTCCCAGACACCCCTGGCAATGATGGTGAAAACAGTCATGATCATACCCACTGCTTAACCTTACTACTGTAAGTGCTTTTTATGCCTCAGGCACTGTTTTCAGAATTCTACCAGCCCAAGAGCTCCTTCTCTACTGCCTCCCTGTGGCGCTGCTACCTCAGCCTCGTGTCCCTGCACAAGGTCCCTCGCACAATGTCCACTTCGCTTACTCAACATGCTAACTGGCAGGTTCCATTCCCTCTATAAACATTGTAACCAATGTCCAGGGGCTGACAAACCCTTGATGCTAATAAGATAACCCTCTGCTCCCACCAGTTGAGTTCAGTGCTTACATGGCTTAGCTGTGTTTGTTCTTAAACCTGCATATGCCAGTTCAATTTCTTATTATACGGTAATTATGGAATTCAATTAAATGTGTAATTTAATTACATATAATTTATTAAACATTTAATTAAATATTTACACTGAACATTTAAACATTCAATTAAACATGTAATTTAGTTAAACTGATGAAATACATGCAAAAAGAAAGACCATTGTTACTTCTGTGAAAGCCATGTTGAATGCTTTGGAAAAATTAGATTAAAAAATTGCTGAAATTACAGTTGTCAAATTAAACATGGGTGAGATACTTATAAACAATTAGGGTGGGAAATAATAAAAATTTTAAAAGAATCTGTAATCGGGTTGCTTCAGGACTATCTTTAAGTTATGTTTCCACTTTGGTGAAATGGAAACTGGACCACATATAGAATACATTACATGTGCAGTGTATGAAATACCAGGTGCACCCTATCAGTGGACCCTTACTCCAAGAAAAGGACAGGCCCCATGTCAAAGCATTAGTAGTGAACACACACATAAACATTTCAAGTTAAGCCCTGGCTGGTGTGGCTCAGTGGATTGAGCACCAGCCTGTGAACCAAAGTCTTGCTGGTTGGATTCCCACTCAGAGTACATGCCAGGGTTGAGGGCCAGGTCCCCAGTGACAAGCATGTAAAAGGCAACCACACATTAATATTTCTATCCCTCTCTTTCCCCCTCCCTTCCCCTCTCTCTAAAAATAAATACATGAAATCTTAAGAAAAGTCATTTCAAGTTAAAATGCATGAGTGTTCTCCTAGCAAAGGTGGACTGAGTGGTTATGACCAAATTTTGCACTGTGAAGCAGTAACAAACCTGCACAAAATACAGAAAAGAGATATATCTGAGATTTACGATTCCAGTGGGGGTGGGTTAGTTTGTGTCAGGCCAACCTTTGGCTGAGAACAACTAGAAAATGTATATAAAACACGTCTTTAAAGAATGAAAAATGGTGCAGACACTTCAGAAAACAGTCTGGCAGTTTTTCAAAAAATTAAACATAGAGTTACCATAAGAGTTACCAGCAATTCCACCCCTAGATCATGCCCAAGAGAAATGAATATGTGTATTCATGCAAAAGCCTGTATACAAAATATTCATAGCAGCATTATTTGTAATAAAGGCAAAAATCAATGACTCAAACATCCATCTCAAGAAATAGTAAAACTAACAGGAGACGAAAGCCAAAGAAAGTAGAAAGCAAAAGCATAAACTTTAAAAGGTAAGAGGACATCATAAACAATCTTATACCAATGAATTTGAAGATTTAGATGAAATGGGTAAAATTCCTAGAAAAATACAAACTTGCCAAAATGACAGAAGACAAAGAAGAAAACGGAATCTAGAACTAAAAATTTTCTTGCAAAGTAAATTCTAGATCCCGGTGGCTTCACTGGTGAACGTACTAAATATTTAAGAAAAAATATCCATCTTTTTTTTTAATTTTATTTTCAAGCTATCTCCAGCTCAGAAAAGTTGCAAAAATAGCACAAATAATTAATCCTCTAGAATGATTTGATAGTGAGTGGACAACAGGAGGTCTCGCTCGCTGGCCAGTACTGGCCTGTGTGCAAGGCAGGGCAAAGCAGGTTCACAGTCGTTCGCGTGTAAATGAACGAATAACAACACAAATATAAACCCTGTGTTTCACGCAATCACAACTGTAAACCCACTTTTGCCCTATCCTGTATCTCTTACAAGAACATTCTCCTACATAACCGCAATAAAACCATCAAAACGTAGGGGTCTCTAAAGTGGTTCAAATTCATAGAAATGGAAAGAATTGTGGTTGCCAAGGGCTGGAGAGAAGGGGAAGTGGGGAGTGTTATTAAATAGGTACACAGTTTCAGTTTCACAAATTGAAAAACGTTCTCAAGATTTTTTGTACAACAATGTGAATGTAGTAAACACTACTGAACTGTATACTTAAAAACGGTTCAGATGATAAATTTTAGGTTATGTGCTTTTACCAGTTTTAAAAAGCAGTATTACTTACTAGAGATACATTGTAACTGTAAAAAAATAAAATAAATAAATGAAAAAAAGGGATATAAGCCAAAACAAATAAAGAAGAAACCAATTAGTTTGTCACATTATTAGAATAAAGGGGAAAAATCATATGCTTACTGACCTCAACAGATACAAAAAAAGTATTTGATGAAACTGAATTATCTTTCACAATAAGAACTTTTGGCAAACTGGGAATAAAAGGGGAACTTAACAGATGACAGCTAGTGGTGGGGGGAGGAGGCTGGGGATGGAGGATTGAGCAAAAAAGAAAAAAGACTCATGGACACGGGCAACAGGGCAGTGATTGCTGCAGGAAGGGGTGTATAAGGGGACTAAATGGTAATGAAAAAATAATAAAGATAAAAAATAAAAGGGGAACTTCATATGATAAAGGGTTTTTAAAAACAAACAAGTTCTAAAAATAAACAAGCTCCTAGGTATATACCCAAAAGAACTGAAAACATCTTCAAACAAAACTGTTCACAGCCACAGTAATCACAGCAAAAGGTGGAAACAACCCAAATGTCCCTCAGCAGATGAAGGGGTAAGTCAAATGCGGTGTATCCGTGTGACGGAATATTTCTCAGCTGCAAAGAGCAGGAAGTACTGATACATGCTATAATATGAATGAACCTAGAAAATACTATGCTCAGTGAAGCCAGACCCAAAAGGACAAATACTGTTTGACTCCATTGATATGAGGTACCTAGAATCATCAAATTCATTAAGTTAGAAAGCAGATTAAGGGGCTGGGGAAAAGGGCAATAATAAGTCATCATTTAAAGGGTACAGAGTGGCCCTGGACGGTGTAGCTCAGTGGATTGAGTGCCGGCCTGTGAACCAAAGGATCGCGGTTTGATTCCCAGTCAGGACACATGCCTGGGTTGAAAGCCAGTTCCCAGTTGGGGGCGCATGAGAGGCAACCATATACTGATGTTTCTCCCCCCACCTTCTCTCTCCCTTCCCCTCTGTCTAAAAAGAAATAAAATCTTAAAAAAAAATAAAGGGTACATAGTTTTATTTCAAGATGATGATAATAAATGCTGGAGATGAACAGTGGTGATCGTTGCACAGCAATGTAAATATTCTCACTGCCATTGAACTATACACGCAGAATTGTTAAATGACAAATTTTATGTTATGTATATTTTACCACAATAAAAAGTAGTAGAAATCAAGCCCTGGCTGGTGTAGCTCAGTGGATTGAGCACGGGCCTGCGAACCACACGATCGCGGTTCGATTCCTAGTCAGGGCACATGCCTGGGTTGCAGGCCAGTCCCCAGCAGGGGACTCATGAGAGGCAACCATACATTGATATTTCTCTCCTTCCCTTCCCCTCTAAAGATAAATAAATAAAATATTTTTTAAAAAAGTAGTAGAAATCATTCTTAATGAAAAAATATAAAAGCCTTCTATGATCAAGAACAAGATAAAAATGTCTGTCATCGCCAATACTCCACAGTGAACTAGATATCTTTGTCAATGGACTAGGGCAAAAAAAATATAACAATGGTAAAGGAAGACATCAAACTCTCATTATTTGTAGATGACAGGATTGTGTAGGAAAAAAATTTCAAACCTCAAACTATAAAAATCAATGACATGGATTTATGCTTCCAATCATGAGCAGCACATTGCTGGCTGGTAGTCTAACAAATATGTAATTGAAATCCCAGAAAAAGGAGAGGTGGGGAAATTATTGGAAGAAACAGTGGTTTAAAATTTTCCAAATTTGATGACAATTGTAAACCGGCAGGTCTAAGAAGCCAATGAACTTCAAGGAGGAGAAACATAGAAAAAGACACCGAGAAAATCATAATCATTTTTAAAGCAGCCAGGAGAAAAAGGGGGCGATCATGGCAAGAGAAACAGAAGAATGAGAGCAAACTTTTTGTATCATTATTTAAAATGCTGAAACCAGCAAAACCTGTAAACCTAGAATTCTATACCCAGCAAAAATATATTCTCCCCTACCCCCTCAAAAAAGAAAGACTTTTTAAGATAAACAGAAGGAAAAAATGCATTACCAACCAATCGACAATATAAGAAATGTTAGAAGGAAGGACAATATTACCAAAAGGCCACCTGGATCACACAAAAAAAAACCAAAAAGCACTGGAAATGGCAAATATATGGATTTTTACTAGGTTTTTCCCATAAGTTTGTTTTTTTAAAAAATCTTTAATGGCCCTGGCTGGTGTAGCTCAGTGGATTGAGTGTGGGCCTGAGAACCAGAGGATTAAGGTTCAATTCCCAGTCAGGGCACATGCCTGGGTTGCAGGCCAGTTCCCCTGCAGGGGACGCACGAGAGGCAACCATACATTGATATTTCTCACCCTCTCTCCTTCCCTTCCCCTCTAAAGATAAATAAATAAAATATTTTTAAAAAGAAAAAAAAATACCCCTCAGGTGGAGTATTAAAAAAAAAAGATACCTATCCCACAGCCTAGCCATTCTACAACTAGGTATTCACTCAAGAAAAATAAAAACACATCCACACAAAAATTTGTACATGAATATTCAGAGCAGCTTTTTCTGCAACAGTCAAAACCTGGAAAAAGTCCAAATGTCCTTCAACAGGTGAATGAATAAATAAATTGTGGTGTATCAATATACCACTACTCAGAAAGAAAAAAAACTACTGACATACACAAAAATATAGATGAATCTCAAATAATTACACTAAGTGAAAGAAGCCAGAAAAAAAGTATATATTGTAGAATGCCATTTATATAAAAGACTAGAAAATGCAAACTAATCAAAAAGGATAGAAAGCAGATCCATGGTTCTCAGGGGACAGAGCAGCAGGAAGAAAGAGATGATAAACAGGCATTAGAGAACTTCAGGAGTAATGGGTACATTCATGATTTTAATTGGTTTCATGGTTGTGTACATGTCAAAACTCATCAAATTGTATACTTTAAATATCTGTAGTTTATTATATATGAATTATATCTCAATAAAGATTTGGCAAAAAGCAAAAAGACAACTGACTATATGAAGCAAAAATAATACTGTGTTGTTTGTTAGGTTGTTTAACTTATCTAAATATAAAATGCAGGACAAGGAGAAAAGGGAGAAAATGGAAGTAAACATACAGTTGTAGGGTTCTTCTAATATATTTGAAGTGGTATAAAATTATTTGAAGGTTCTCTCTGATAAGTTGAAGCTGTATATTGTAAACCCAGGAGCAACCAGGAAATGAGAGAAAAGGAAAGAGAAGTATAACAAAGTATAATAATCCAAGGGTGGCCCTGGCTGGTGTAGCTCAGTGGATTGAGCACGGGCCTGCAAACCACACGATCTCGGTTCGATTCCTAGTCAGGGCACATGCCTGGGTTGCAGGCCAGTTCCCAGCAGGGGACTCACAAGAGGCAACCATACATTGATATTTCTCTCCTTCTCTCCTTCCCTTCCCCTCTAAAAATAAATAAATAAAATATTTAAAAAAATAATAATCCAAGGGTGGAGGTAATAATAGGAATCATAAGAAGTACTCAACTTTTGGTTGCAAAAAGAAAGAAAATGAAATAGAGATGAGACAAATAGAAAGAAATACCAAGATGACAAACCTAATAATATTTATAATTACATTAAATGGAAATGGTCAAATGCTCCAATTAAGCACCAGAAATTATCAAGTTGGATTTTTTTAAATGCTGTGTACAGGAAGCCCATTTTACATATAAATACACAAATAGGTTTTACAAATAAAAGAATGGGAAAAGATATATCACACAAACATTAACTATGAGAAGGTGGTAGTGGATATATTATTATTGAATAAAGATTTCAGAAAAATAAATATCAGCAGGGAGAAAGGGAGACGTCTCACACCGACAAAGGGGCCAGTGAATCAGAAGGACAGAACTCTGAATGTGAAAGCACCTAACATAGTTTCCAAACGCTTGAAGGGAAAACTCAAGAAAAACAGATCCACAGCTTTACAGTTGGAGATTCCAATATTCCCCTCTCAGTAACTGCTACGAGACAGAAAATCAGTAAGAATATAAAACATTTGAACAACACTATCAACCAACTTAACCTAATTGACATTTCGAGAACAATCTACCCAGAAACAGCAGAATATATGTTCTCTTTATTTTATTTTTAAAATTATTTATTTTATTTTATTGATTTTAGAGAGGAGACATCAATTTGTTGTTCCACTTATTTATACTTTCATTGGTTGATTCTTCTATATACCCTGACTGGGGATCGAACCGGCAACCTCGGTATATCACGATGATGCTCTAACCATCAGGATGAGCTACCTGGCCAGGGCTATATATTCTTTTTAAATGCACATGAAACATTCACTAACATAGTTCATGTGCTGGGCCATAAAATAAGTTTAAAATATAAAAGAACTGGAATCATGTAAAATATTTTCTGTTCATAACAGAATAGAACTAGAAATAGAGGGGTATTTCAACAATCCCCAAATATTTGGAAATTAAACAACACACTTCAGAATAGCCTATAGGTCAAAGAAGAAATCATAAAGACGTTGGAAGTTATTTGAACTGAATAAAAACAAAAATAACAGGCCTGCGAACCAGAGGATCGCGGTTCGATTCCCAGTCAGGGCACATGCCTGGGTTGCAGGTCGGTTCCCTGCAGGCCAACTCCCAGCAGGGGATGCATGAAAGGCAACCATACATTGATGTTTCTCTTCCTCTCTCCTTCCCCTCTAAAGATAAATAAATAAATAAAATCTAAAAATAAAAAACAAAAATAGAACAAAATCTGTGAGATGCAGTTTTAGAAATACTTAGGGGGAAATTTATAGCGTTAAATGGTTGTATTAGAGCAAAAGTCGCCCTGGCTGGTGTGGCTCAGTGGATTGAGCGCCGGCCTACAAACCAAGGGGTTGCTGGTTTGATTCCCAGTCAGGGCACATGCCTGGTTGCAGGCCAGGTCCCCTGTAGGGGACACATGCAAGAGGCAGTCAGGCAGCAACGTTTCCCTCTCTTTCTCCCTCCCTTCCTCCATCTCTGAAAATAAATAAATAAATAAAAGAACAAGATAGGGGACATCACCACAGATCATACTGACATTAAAATGATAATAAGGGAATACTCTAAACAACTTTATGCCAAACTCAATAACTTAGATAAAACAGACAAATTACTTAAAAGACAAACCACCTTAGCCCTGGCTAGTGTAGCTCAGTGGAGTGAGCATGGGCCTGTGAACCACAAGATCACGGTTCAATTCTCAGTCCGGGCACATGCCTGGGTTGCAGGCCAGTTCCCAGCAGGGGACTCATGAGAGGCAACCATACATTGATATTTCTCTCTTTCTCTCCTTCCCTTCCCCTCTAAAGATAAATAAATAAAATCTTTAAAGAAAATTGTGTACATTTATAAAATAAAAAAAATAAAAGACAAACCACCTCGCTCATTCAAGAAGAAACAGTAACCTGCATTGCCCTCTATCTATTAAAGACATTGACTATATAGTTAAAACCCTTCCAACAAAGAAAACTGCAGCCCCAAATGGCTTAGCTGGTGAATCCCACAAAAAATTTAAGGAATAGTACCAATTCTACACAAATTATTCCAGAAAATACAAGAGGAGGGAACAATTCCTAACTCTTTTTATGAAGTCTGCCTTACCCTGATACCAAAACAAAGGCATTTAATTAAAAAGGAAATTACAGGGTATTTTTAAACGGTCATCATCTCGTATAAGGTGATATGACAAGTAATACACAAATATTCTGGGATAGAATATTTACCCAATAATCCAAGTAGAAATATGAGTGTGTGTAATAGTGTATACATACACGGAAAGATGTACAAAGTGGGAATTGCATGTAACATTTACTTTATATTTTCCTCTGTATTGTCTGAGTTTCTGATGATGAACATGAATCATTCTATAATGAGAATAAAATTTATCTCCATTTTGAAAACGCAATACACGTTCCCTTGCCAAGGGTCTGAAAGATACAAAGATCAAAGCCAAGGTCAAATGACTAAAGAAATGACAAAGTGAGACACCGCTGCTCCCTGCGACACTGGTCTCAAATCAACTCTCCGCTGTCAGTACCTGGGGGTACAAACAGACAGGTCTCCAGACCACCATGCACTTCTTCCACACCAACCTAGTTCCCTGCTAGTCCCAAAGTCCCAATGCCCAGACCAGTCCGCAGTGGTGTGAGGAAACTTCACGTAAATGACATGATCACAAAGGGTGATGTTAACCCAAAGCCTTGGCCTGGCACAAGTTCAAAGCAGTTTCCCCTTTTGGTCAGGAGGCTCTTCCCCTGGGACACCTTTAGCTCTGTCTGAGTTTTCTCTATTCCTTGGACTCCTGGAGCAACATAAATCTCCTCCTGCCTGAGCTCTGGTTCTGACTTCAATTCAAAGTGCCCCTTCCCTGTCCTATCCCACCAGCTGGGCAGGAAGACCACCGAACTCTGTGCACAGCGCTCTGCTGGCTGCCTTTCTTCTGGCTCCGGGCACTTGTTCTCTTCAACATCCATCTCAGGCCTCGAACCCTAATTTCCCAAGCCTGCCTAACCTGGCGGTTTCTGACGGGCGGCTCTCCTAACCCTCCTCCTGGGTTTGTCCTTGGCCTCTCGTGTCTCTAAACCAAAGATGGAAAAGCAGTGAGCTGAAGCAGAATCCAATTCACAGATGGGTTTTATTTAGCTACACGGCACATTTAATTTTGTTTAGCTCCTGACGTGAAAAACCAGGACATTTCAGATTGAACCCCTTGGACACTATTGGTGGGAATATGAAGTGGTGCTGTCACAATGGTCCACTTGAACAGTATGGCAGTTCCTCAAAAAATTAAAAACAGAATTACCGGATGATCCAGCAATTTCACTTCCGGGTACGCACCCAAAAGAGCTGAAAGCAGGGACTCAAAGAGATATTTGTACAACCACATTCACAGATGCATTATTCACAATCGCTAAAAGGTTGGAGCAGTCCAAGTACCCACTGACAGATGAATGCACACGCAAAATGAGGTAAATACATACGGCATTGTTCAGTGTCAGAAGGGAAGGACATTGTTGATGTGTACTACAATGTGGACGAACCTGCAGAAAACTGAGTTCTAAGTTGCTCCGTTAAATAAGCCAGTCACAAAGGGAAAAGCACTGGATGATTCCACTGATGTGAGATAGTTAGACAGTCAAAACCACAGACAGAATGGTGGCCGCCCAGGGCTGGGGGACGGAGGAACGGGGAGCTAGTATCTAATGGGTACAGAGTTTCAGATTTGCAAGATGAACATTTCTAGAGACTGGTTACAAAAGAAAGTGAATGTACTTAATGTCACTGACCCTACCACCTAACATCATTCTTTTATTGGTTTGGCTTCTTTAGTCATGTGAGGTTGTGGGTTTTGCCCTAAACCCAGAGCATTACCTTCTGCAGTACAGCCCTCCAATGTCAGCATCCAGCCAGGCAAGCTAAGGGTCTTCTCTTTGGTGGAAGGGCCAACACCTTCACCCCTCAGCAACTGATGATAAACACCAGCATGATGGAGAAGACTGTCCCTAAAAACTCAACACCACACCTGGTCCCAAACACACTCTGCCTTTCTTCCTTTCATCTCCATTTACGTAAATGTTATTCTTCCTCACTCCTCCATGAAGCCTTCTCTACAGATTCTAATTTGAGAGAGGGTCTTCCTTCTCTCACATTCCATGGCATGCAGCATCCACAGTGCTAGTTATTGCGTATGTCCACATGCCGTCTACCCAGTCACACGCCACGACCCTCATTTACCCAACAAATATAATGCAGCCACCCTGGGCAGACATCATTCTAGGCACTGAGGACAAAGTGATGTGCCAGAAAGACAAGGTCCCTGCCATTGTGGAGCTTACTTTCCAGGGCGCAAAGTAAGTAAATAAGTAAAACATTCCAGATACTAATAAACACTGTGGGGAAAAGGTGAAGCAGGGAGACGGGGAGTGACCGTGTGGGGGGGAGGCTGCTTTGTAGACAGAGTGGTCACTGAGCGCTCTCGGAAGAAGTGTACTGAGCTGAGATCTGAAAAATAAGAGGGAACCAACCACGAGGAGGCCGTCGGAAAGAGCACTGCAGCCAGTGGGAACAGCAAGTTCAAAGACCTATTTTCAGGAATAGAAACAGCACATGTGGCTAAAGCACAGGAAGTGCGGAAATGCAGCAGCACGAAAGTACAAGACAAGGACGAGAGTTATGAAGAGGCTTAGATCCCACGTGATGACTTACTAGTGGGTGATCAACAGTTTAGACCTTCTAATTTTCCCAGGGCAGGCACCCAATAAAGATTTGAGTATCACCACCATCTGCTTGTTTGAAAATACCCACAGCTACTTTCGATCCCAGTCATCTCCTTTTCACTGGTCGACTTTCCACTCCTTCAACGCTTCTTCCGCACGGTTATCTGGACCAGGGACTGCTCACCCCTTTAATGAAGGTAGGTTTGTCCTTTATGCCAAAGTTCCAGAGCATGATATCTCCCCCTTTGGAACCCACGGCCAGGGTGCTGGGGTGAGTTGGGTGCCATGCCATGGATGTGGCCCTCCTGTCAAAGGGGGCAGCCTTTTGGAATATCCGGTATGAAGCCAGAGATTTCAAAAAGGACTGCTGGAGATCCTGACAAAGAGAGAAAATAACTGAGTTGAATTAAAACCCAAGTCCCAGGTAAACTGCCAACTCTGCCTCCTCCGTAGATGAGCCCTAGGGCCCAGTCCTCCCACCAAAGGAAAACTAACTGCCTGTCTCTGTGCATGAAAATATTTGCAATATACATGAAATAATCTTGGAAAGCAAAAGGGCAGAGCGCATTCCAGCTGGGACCTTTACAGCCTAAGACCTCTACCTGGCTGAGTGCCCAGTAGACCAGACCCCAAGGTGGACAGTGATCTGACTACTCTGAAAACACAGTGAACCAACTCAGCATCTAATTTGGGGGCATCCAGTTGTGAAAAAAGCACCATGCAAACCCTTAAGCACTTCAGAAACGCTTCACCTGCTGTAGCGATGGCCAGGCAGTTCTGCCCAGCTTACGGTGGTGGAGGGCCCTGACGATGCTCCTGCACCGTGGAGGGACCTGCAGGCTGGCCAACCCCTCCGGAAGGCAGCCGGAGTCAGATCTTTTGCTAGAACCTGCCAAGTAGAACAGACACATATTTTCTTCTCCAATTTCACTCAAGAAAGGTTCTTCTGCTGAAATCCCAGAAAGCCTTGTTGTTCCATTCGGCAGAGCCAATCTCTGCCATCACCTCCTAAGGCCTGTCCATGGTCTGCTCAGTCTCATCCAGCACAAGAAATAGACGGTGAGCAGGGATTCAGTCCCTGTCCCCAAATAGGAATTCTGAAGTGAAACTAAATATGCTTCTGCAGGGTTCCTCAGTGCTGAGCCAAAGAAACACACAAGGATAAAGTATATGCAGAACTCTTGTCAATTTGGGTTGGAAAACTTGTGATAAGGTTGGGTGACAATTTTAAAATCACCCATAATGGACAGTAAAACACACACACACACACACACCTCTAGCACAGAAATGACCGTTTGGGAGAAGAAGCACCTTTAAGTTCTACATTAACATAATGTAGAGGAGACAGTTGCTGGCCCCAAGTCTAATCTGTTCTCCTGAAAACCAGTGAGACCAGAGCCTCTGACATGGCTCCAAACAGACTAGGCTACTCTGGGGGAGGTCGACCCACTTAGACTTGGAATCTAGCCACTCCGGATTGCCAAGGTGTATTTGACGATCCGATCTCTAGGAATCCAGACTCTTGGAAAGCAATTCTTTCTTCTGGGGGTGGAGGGGGACCCAAACACACGCACTTCATCGACTACCCCTTTCCAGTCTTTTGAGTCCTTACAGCCCTAGGTTCGATTCCCCTTAAACCTCGGAGAAACCTGTTTTCTAAGGAAGGGAGGACGGTGAGGGCGCTCACGACTCAAACTGAGGACCTGCTGCTACACGTGCCACCAGATGAGGTGGGTTTATTTTAAGCAGTCCCCCGCGTATGGCAATCTGGTACAAACAAGGAATTTGAAGTCTGTCGTGTCTTATGTCATGGAACTCATCTGCCTCGTCTGGCCACCGGACGGAGGTTAAGCCCAAATTCTATGACGTCAAGGGACCTGCAGACAAAATGCACAGCCCGAGGCATCTGAAACTTTGGACAGCCTCAGCCTCAGGAAGCACCCATCCCCCACTCCAGCCTCCTGCGTGAGATCCCCTAATGACGGAATTATTAAAGCAGCAGGCGTAGGCAGTACCGGGGCCCTTCACACAGAGCTTCTTGGCCTCGTGCTCCAGCTCCCCGGGGTTTCTGCTCCTCTTGCTCCTGGGGTGCAAAGCCACCTCAAAGGTCTTCCGGGTTTCTGGGCGTTTCTTGGGAGCCATCGCGTCCTCCGTGCAAAGAGGTACTCTACCGTAAACCGAGATTATGGAGGGAAGATAGGGAAGCCTCTAGGGAGAAAAAGGGCGGGGACCAGGGAACTAGTCCAACTTCCCGCCAAACAAGCCAACTTCCCGCCAAACAGGCTCCCGGCTTCCAGACTAGTTTCTAGTTCCTGCTCCGCCCCTCTCCGAGGGGGGCCCCGCCTCTCCGGGGGAAGGCCGGCGCGCGCGGCCCCCGGCGCGCGCGGGGGTAGATGGGAAGTGTGAGCGCCGAGGAGATCTTGGGCTCCCTGGAGAAAAGGTGTACGGCCCGCCCTAAGTGCGGGCTCTGATCTAGTCCAGTCAGCCGACTTGCCAAAAACAAAGATGGCCGCCAGTGCTAGGCCACCCAACTTGAAGCCTCTTCGGACGCCACGCTGCCAGGCCTCTGCGGGTCCGAAGACCATACACCAATCAAAGAGTCGGCTCCGCCTTCTCTCTCTTTTAATTGGTGGTCACGCGCGCTTGGGCTTTGGCTACGGCTGATCCTTACGCAGGAAGGTGGCTTTGTAGGTAGCTAGAGACTTCTGTGCGGTGGGGACTGGCTCTTCCTGCCCGTAAATTTTTGTGATCCGTGTCGAGTGTTTTTATCCCCCCAGCTCAGTAGAGTGTCAGCTTCTCTGAAGAGTGGTTGAAATTCGCCAGTTTCCCCGATCCTACGGAGTGTCTGCCCGGGGTAATGATGCGTTGGGGGGCCTGCGGGCCAACCTGGCTTAGAGTTCTTAATACCCTGGCTCCAGCCAAACGCCAGGACAGTGAGCCTCCGGGGCGAGCTTGCGTTGTTCCACGGGCCCGAGAGAAGACAGTTCGGATGCACCCCACCTTCTGCGGCGAGCCAGGCTGGACCTGTGGTTAGTCGGGGACTATGGGGCCTTTTCTCTTCCCGCTCCACCCCCACTCCGCGCTAAGTTTGGTAGGGTGAGAGGAGACAAAAGTGCGTGAACGGTCGAGCCTGCACTCAAAGACAGGGAGGAATAAAAGACATCTCAAAGTATCATTTTTGGAAACAAATGAGTGCTCCAGAGGGAAAATTCGAAAGTGCTCTTTTGATGGAAAGATCAGCTCAGAGTGTTACAAGTGGCAACCACCATGGGGACAAGCTGGTGGCATCTCCCCTGCTGGTTTGTCTGTGTTTTCAGAGCTGTGTTACAAAAGCGAGCTGTCCCTCTTTAACCAGACCAGCCATTAGTTTTACCTCAGCGGGAAGCTCATGTCTGGAGGATCCTGAAATATAAGAAATGACTGGGCCCCTACTTGACAACCTTTGAGAAGAAGAAGAAAAAACCTGGCGAAACAGGTCAAACAGTTCAGGATAGAACACACAAAAAGCTGGGTACTAAATTGTGGCACGCCAACTGAGACTTTTCCGATGCAATCAGAAAAGAAAGGGAAGTATACGGGAAAGTCTCACTGGGAAATCGGAATTTCATGGAGTTGGCTGGGGGAGGGAGAAGAGCATCCTAGGTGGAGAAACGGCTTAGTGAAAGTTAGGAATGGGCATGGGTTACAGTAAAAGAAAAGCAGTCCCTGGCATCTGGGAGCTGGCCTGGTACTGTTGGGCAGGCCTTGGTGCTCTGTCCAAATGAACAATTTCGCAAAACCAGACAAGGCCACTTTGTGACTGGTAGATCAACACAAAAACATGTTCACTCATGTCTGAACACAAGCAATACTATGAACATTGGCCAAACCACAAAAAATGGCCAAACATCTCCATTTTATTTTGGGCAATATGAATGACTGCAGCTTCTTGGACAAGCATGGCTTTGGCTTTGCTTAATTCCTCCTGCCCTACCGATAGGATTAATTGATATACAATCATAGAATTAGCCCCATTTCCTGATAGCTTCCAATCCAGAACAAAGCCTCAACCCTGGCTAGTGTGGCTCAGTGAATTGAGTGTCCGCCTCCAAACCAAAGAGTTGCTTGTTCGATTCCCAGTCAGGGCACATGCCTGCATTGCAGGCCAGGTCCCCAGCAAGGGCACATGCGAGAGGCAACCACACACTGATGTTTCTCTCCCTCTCTTTCTCCCTCCCTACCCCTCTCTCTAAAAGTCAATAAATAAAATTGTTTTCTTATAAGCCCCACTTCTTTGAATGCTTGCTTATCCAAATCACCAACACAAGCCAATCCTATAAATTCTGGCACCTTAAAGAGCTGTCCCATCATTCCCATGGCATGCTTCCTCTGTTGCCATGAGCAGTAAACCCTAAATCAACCGTGTGCAGGGCTGTCCCTGATGGTGTCTGGTGTGGGAGCACTGACGTTTATGAGTAGATTCAGAGACAACCTGAAAAGGAAGAGGAGAAAACTGATCACACTGAGAATCTGTGCAGAGTAAGAAAGTCCAAATGAAGTGGGTGGTTGAATGGCAGGCAGAAGAACTCAAAGTTCATTCATTCTACTGACATTTATCATAAACCTACTCTGTTATGGCACTATTTCAAACAGAACACTGAAATGGAAAATGCCCTTTGTCCCCAAGGAGTGTGCCTTTTAGTCGATGAGTAAATCCAGGACTGCTTTTAAAAAACTTTTATTTATTTATTTTTAGAGAGAGGGGAGGGGAAGGAGAAAGAGGGGAAGAAACACTGGAGAGAGAAACATCGATTGGCTTCCTCTCGAGCCCCAACCAGGACCAAACCTGCAACCTAAGCAGGTGCCCTGACCAAGAATCAAAACTGCGACCTTTCGCTTTGCAGGACAAGGCCCAACCAACTGAGCCACACTGGTCAGAGTTAAATCAACTTTTAATGGTCAATAGCACCAGATATTGGACCTTGGCCCTTGAAGTTTTGACTAAGAATGGATTTAGACCCAAGCAAAAGTTTATTTAGAAAGTCACAGAGGTAGGAGAAATGAGCCATTTAAGAAGTGAGCTAGCTAGGCTGCGTGGGCTCAGGAAACGAGTTACAGAGGCAAGAGAAGCGCCCTTGGAGCTTAGGAGAATTAAAGGCAAAGAACACTCATCTAGGGGAAGCAGAGAAGGAAAGGTTTGGGTAAGGCTCCAGAGAGAGCGCTCTGGGGAAGGAGGTGGG
Organism: Sturnira hondurensis; assembly: GCF_014824575.4. Lineage (NCBI taxonomy): Eukaryota > Metazoa > Chordata > Mammalia > Chiroptera > Phyllostomidae > Sturnira > Sturnira hondurensis. The sequence goes on along the minus strand of NW_028092064.1, from coordinate 1,130,475 downwards.
TGGAGAAATGTGTGGGCTGCTCAGAGCGCTAGAGCCCTTGGTCTTGAGAGTTTTATCTGCTTTCCAAACGTGGGGATTTCAGGGGTGGCCTCAGGAGGATCTCAATAGAAAATCCGTCGGCTTTCCAGGTGTGTCCCCACCAGGGTCATGGTATCCACTGATCGGTTGGCACCAGAGCAGGGGATCATCGATGTCAGCCCTGGCATCCCCTGGCCTTGCTGCTTTTCTGGGCCTGGAGCTGAAAGACAACTGAGGCCCAGATGTTATCTCTAGTTTGACCAGAACTCTGTCTCCTGGTGATCAGACCTGAGGCTTTGTTCTTAACGTTACTTGATGTGAGTCAGAACCTCATTGTCATGAGGGCTTCATTCATCCTTACGGGAGTCATTGTGCAAGGGCTCGGATGGGAATCCTATGAGGCTATTTTTCGGCCCCCTAGTTCCTCCTCTAAGGGGCGTCTGCTGCATAACTAGCAACATGCCAGGAGAGGAAAGGTCACCCTGGAGGCGAGGTCCCGCCAGAGCACCTGGGGCCTTCTGCCCTGGTGACCTTCCACACCTGGCCTGTCAGTCCTACTCTGCTCGTGCCTGCCCCACTGTATCTCACAACTGCCTTCGAGTGGGATGAGCTTAGTGGAAGAGGGAGCTCTGGGTTCTGGTGGAGTGGAGGGTGGGGGCCAGAGGAAAAGGACTCTCTGACTCAGCCTGGAGGGGCATAAAGAAGGGACAGTGTCAAGGAAGTCTTCCCAGAGAAGGTGACATTTAAACTGAATCTTGAGAGACTAGGGGAGAACAGAGGGGAGTACGGAATGAAAAGGTAGGGAGGCAATAGTCACGATGGATTTGTGAGCAAAGGAAATGCCCACTTAATGCACACTCTCCCAGAGTCTGCTTTTAGGGTTGGGGAGTTTTCCCTGATGGGTCACACGAACTACATGTGGCTAGTGGCAACCTGCCTCACCTTCCAGGAAAGCACTTTGTTTCAGGTTGTGCTTTGGGGCATTCTTACCCTGGGTTTTGCTTTGTTTTGCTGCAAAATAACTGCCCAGGGAGATGATGTCATCCAGATCCATCTGATGAACCCTCAGGTGCAGGGTGGATAAAAGCATTTAATACATTTTTTTATGCTGCTAATCTGATAATGAGGCTATGGGTGAAGCATTGCTCTGGTTTTGTGCCATTGAGAGGCCATGCTATGCAGCCCCGTTTATAGAGGTTTGGGTCCTACCTGTGACACTGCCTTTGACATACAGCTTCACAAGGCAGCTCATTTGAAAATTGCTGGTGATGGCAAATCAAGGTCTCGTGGTTGCACTGGAAGCTGGGCAGACCATGAGCATGACCCTAAATAATGCCAGTTTCTTTGATCTGCAAAACAATACGTGGCTTAGGTGTTTTCTGGAACCAATAACAACACAGCGGTGCGAGCATTGTCCTTAGACTAGGTGATCCTGGGTTCATCATTTCACGTTTCTGCGCCTGAATTTCCTCATCATAAAATCAAGCAGAAGGATAAGGGGGTCTCAGATCTCTTCCAGCTGCAACGAACTGCAGCCCTGTGACTTGCTATTAAAGCAGCAGAGACTGGTGACTGCTCTGAACTCTGGCCTCCCCGGGGGAAATTTCCATCTAGCAGGAATGGTTTTTCCTGGTGCGGGCCAATATGGGACTGTTCTAATCAGGCTGTCTGTGGATCCAGATGCTCCGCTGGCTCTGCAGAACTGTCGGTAGTCCGCACGGACGGTGCGGGCAGGCTTCCTACCCACGGTAACTGCATCCCACGGTCCGCAGTCCTCGAGGACTCTGCAGAGCTTGCAGGGACTGCAGCTGAAATTCCTCCTCGAGGACTGGAAACAGACCTAATACAGTGTTCAGAGTCCTTGCTGCGTGGCATCTCCAGTTCGTATTTCAACGCTCAGAGGTAAATAAATTTGTAATAATGCTAAGTGGGGGCATGGCTCCCACCCTCTGGGAGTGGCATTTATTTTCAAAAATACAATTTTGGGTAGCTTTGGAAGTGTCAGACAGCTGTGTAAATACCAGAAAACCCACCTTCGGTCTTTACTTTGGGGGACGAGGCACCATACCCACACTAAATCAACATCCCGCCCTGAAACGCCACAGGTACCGGGTGCCAGGAAACTTCCCCAGGCAGCCAGATTTTCAGGGCCATTGCCAGAGTGCTGAAATAATATATGTGAAAGTGCTGTGCAAACTGTAAAGTGTTCTACAAATAGCAGTTGTTAATCTCCCTGTGGGCCGTCGCCTGCTGATGAGGACTAATAAAGGCGGTGAAGAAGCCTTCGCTGTTCTCAGGCGTTCTCCCCAGGTAGCAGACCAGCCGGAGGTCTGTTTCAGGACTGCACAAATCCCAAGTGGCAGAAATGAAAATGGTTCTCTCTGTGTGACGGCCAAGCCCGGTCCCTATGAGTCACATGCTGGTGGGACCGGGAGAACGACATTTGCATTCCTTCACATTCCCCTCTTCCCACTCCCCTCTCCACTGCCCTGTTTGGCTCCTGTCCCTGCTATGACACGTTAACTCCAAGAGCCGGTGACACAAAAACTTGCCCAAGGAACCCCAGCTAAGTTTGTCCCCGTAGAGGAAGGCAGGGAGCTGCCTGGGTAACTGTGGTTTTTATTGGGGAAGTTAATAATCCTGGTACAACTCGACACACACCCTCCCCAACACTCAAAACTCCGAGAGGGCATCCTCTCAGGCGCATTTAGTGTACATTATGCTTTGTTCCCGGCCATCCCTGCGTCATCAGGTCCCAGAATCTGAGCATTTTATTGTAATTACAGGCAGTCTAGAAGTCCAAACCGCATTGAGGCTGCTGGTTTATTCTGCAAAGAGACACCTTTGTGAAACTGGGTGAAGAGAAACTCTGAAAATCAGCCTGCTTTTCAAGTTCAAGAAGTATTTTATGCCCTGGCTGGGTAGGTCAGTTGGTTAGAGTGTCATCTGGCCACGCCAAGGTTGTGGGTTTGACCACCAGTCAGGGCATAGACAAGAATCAACCAGTGAGTGCATGGGTAAGTGGGATCACAAATCGATTTCTCTCTCTCTCTTCTTCTTCTCTTTCTAAAAACCAATACATAACATTTTAAAAAGCATTTTACTAGATTTCCAAGGTGAACAGCTGTAGCCCTCTCTAGCCCAGTGTGGTGAGTTGAATGCTAGTCCCTGAAAAGATACACTCACACCCAGACCTCCAGAACCTATGAGTGTCTAGAAAAGGGATCTTTGCAGATGCAGTTAAGGATTTTAAGATGGGGAGCTCATTCTGGATGACCCGAGTCGGCCCTAAATTCAGTGGCAAGTGTCCTTACCAGGGGAGGCAGAAGGAGGTGAGACACAGTCACAGAGAGACGCACTCACAGGGAAGATGACATGGACACAGAGGCAGAGATTGGAGTGACGCTGGCGACGAGCCAAGGGATGCCAACGATTGCCAGGCTGCCAGGAGCCACCAGAAGCAAGAAGGGCAAGAAAAGACTCTCCCCCGGAGCTGGGAGAGTGAGTATGGCCCTGCTAACACTTTGGCTTGGGGTTTCTGGGCTCCAGAACCGTAAGAGAAGGAATTTCTGTTGCTTTAAGCCACCCAGTGAGCGGTGAGTTATTTCGACAGCCCTGGGGGGCTAATAAACCCATCTCTGCCGTGGGTGCTCAGCACCACCGAGTGGGAAAATCTCTCGGTGGTGTTGGGGTCAGGGGGCCTCGCCCTCCCACTTCCTGGTTGTGTTTTGAGCCGGTCCTAGCACCTCTCTGAGTCTGCTGCCTCCTTAGGAAGAATAAGCCCTACCGGGCTCAGGTGGCCAAGAGCTGAACAGAGTGCCTGCGCACCACAGACTCCACACGCACAGTCTCTGAGCCGCCCCTTCACCGCCTGGAGGCCCAGAGCTCCCGTTTGTGTTCGTTGAAAGGTTGAGTTGCGTGGTTTCTGTACCTGCCCCGCCCCAGTCTCGGATCTCATCCATGAGGACCAGGACAGCGCCTGGCTGCCACCCTTCCCCCCCCCCCCTTTTAAGATTTTATTTATTTTTAGAGAGATGGGAAGGGAGGGAGAAAGAGAGAGAGAAACACCAATGTGTGGTTGCCTCTCACAAGGCCCCCAGTGGGGACCTGGCCCGCAACCCAGGCGCGCACCCTGACTGGGAATCGAACTGGTGACTCTTTGGTTCGCAGCCCGCGCCCAATCCACTGAGCTACACCAGCCAGGGCAGGCTGCCACCTTCTTGACACATCCATGTGGCCGTCTCCCCCGTGCCTCAAACCCGATGTGTCCAAGAGTGAAGTCTTGGGCTCCCTTTCTTCTCCTGCCTCTTCACGTTCCCCTCATCTCAGGAAATGACACTTCATTCTAAAAAACAGGGAGTCATTTTTACTTCATCTGTTTTCATTTCATTTTTATTTTTTGACTTCTCATTTTGCAATCATCTCAGACTTACAAAGAGTTGCAAAAAGCTCCAGAGAATTTCAATATTCTCTTCCCTAATTCCACACACGTAACATAGACAACCATAAGGCAATTATCAAGATGAGCAAATTAGCACCAATAACACTACCATCTAATCTACAAACTATGCAAATTTTGCCAAGTGCCCATTAATGTTTTGCTCTGGTCTAGGCTGGAATCATTTTGAAATGTTTCTCCCCCTTCCCATCCACATTTCACCCATCAGCAAGTTCTACTGACTTCCCCGATGACTTCTTCCACCCACGCTGAATACCTGCACAGCTGCTGCTGCAGAAAATGCCGCCGCAGCCTTGCCCCCGACACCTGTAGCGACCTCTTAAATGGTCTCCCTCGAATCCAGGGCTCAGATTTGCAGTAGAGAGCCCAAGAGTAAAGATTTTAGGCTTTGCGAGCCATGCAATCTGCTGCAACGACTCATCTCCACCAATGCAGAAAAGCAGCCATCGATTTTTATAAATAAAATAAGCATGGCAGTATTCCAATAAAACTTTATTTGCAGACAGTGAGATTTGATTTCCTATAGCCTTCACATATCACAAAATATTCTTCTTATGTTGGTTGTTTTCAGCTGTTTAAACAATGTAAAAACCACCCTTCGCTTGCAGGCGGTCTAGGCCACAACCGGTGGACCCCCTGCTCCACTCCCCGCCCAACACCCAGAACACAGGGCTCTCTTCTGCTTCAGTGCCGCACTCAGAACAAAACAGAGCCCACAGTGTCCGGGTGCTGCACTACCCTCACTCACCACGCCCTACCCACTCTACCCTTCTTTTTCAGAAGGTCAAGACAGGGCCTTTGCACAAATCAGGTGTACCTAGAATGCGCTCTTTTAGGTTTCCTTTTCACCTGCATAACTTCCACTTGTCTTTTGGGTTTTGGAAGAGCTTAAACTTCCCAGAGAGGTCTTCCGTGATCCACCGCGTCGTTGAAATGATGCTCCCCCGATTATTCTCTCAGGGAACCATGTCCTTTAAATTTGTTGTTTCCCTTAAAACACTTATCACGTGGGTAATTATGCATCTGGGCCTTCATTTGACTTTAGTGGAAAACTCCGTGGAGACAGGGACCATGTTGCTTTGTTTGCGTTGTGGACCACGCACCCAGCTTGGTGTCTGGCATAGTGGGAGTTCCCTGAAAGTCGGCTAAAGGAGTGGATTCTCACATCACAAAAATCTCCTTTACCAATTCTAGACCTCTTCCTAGAGAGAATCACCGAAATAGGTTTGGCATATATGCTCTCTGAATAGTTTGTGGGTGGTGCACTTTGTTTTTTTCGTTCAATAGTGTCTTAGAGATCTTCATAGAAGAGCACACCTCCAGCCACCTTGTGTTCAAGGTGCTGCAGAATAATCCAAAGCATGAATGGACTTCAGGTCACTTAACCATTTCCCCCTATGGACTGTTGTTTCTGGTTTTCCCTTATTGCAGACAATACTCTACGCAAACACCTGTGTGTGTGTTTATGCCCTTGCACGCGTGTCTGTCTAGGGTAGACACCAAAAAAGTGGGCCTGCTGGGCCATAGGCTGACACCTCTGGGGCTCGGCACACCCGTGCTCCCGCCTAGAATGCCTTTCCACTTGACTTATCGCTCCTCGTCAAGACCGATCAGTCTCTTCTGCCTCTCCTTTCCCATAATACTTCCTGTTCACATTGAATCATTATTACACACTTAGGGCTCTGCCTTATTTATCTTTGCATTCCCAACATCCAAGTACTGGGCTGAGCATAGAGCAAAAATTCAAATGTTTTCTTGATTGGAGGAATGAATGAATAAATAAATAAACAAACAAGTGAAGGCGCTGTAGTTAGGACATTCCGAACACTCAAGGTGAGTGAGTCCGTGAATCCTGTGAGACTGGGCTTTAGACCAATTTGCCACCTGGTGTCCCGAGCCAAACCACCTCTCTAGGTTTCTCTCTGTCCCGCCTTCTGACCTTTGGCATCTCATCTTGAACCCGGTTCAAGCTGGGTACTCTGCTGACAGAGCAGGGTGAGTGTGCAGGGGCTGACTGTAGAGCAGAGAAATCTGAGCCCTGGGGGCAGCCCTAGGAGGGGGCTGCCTTTCTGAGGGCAGCTCTGTCTCTCGTTTCCCCCTTTGAAGTAGCTCAGTATGCTCTGGGGTTTGGTTCTTTTTTTTCCCCTATGGTACCTTAGGGGCAATTAAGACCAGCTGCCACATTTCTGCTTGCAGCTTCCAGATTGGACCCAAGGGAAGCCAGCTGTTTTATACCTGGCACCCACTCCTTGTGGTCTGTTTTCTGAGTCTCTCTCTGACCTGACTTCCCCAGATCCCCAGGCCTGGCTTGCAGCCTTTGTTTTTAATGGGGTTTTAATAGGTGGCTCCTGTGATTAATTTCTTTCTTGTATTTTCACACTCTCCGTCCGGGTGCCTAAAGGCCCCCCAAGGCACTGGGTGGGATGCTAACAGATTTTAAATAGTACAAAACGCCGGGCCTGTCATTAAGCACCGCCCCCGCGCCTCTCACTTGCAGTTGTTTTACAATCGTTAATTAGCCGGCGCACATGGCCCATTTGGGAGGTCAGTCGGGTCACCTGTCCTGTTTTATAGAGGTAGAAACTGAGATATGGAGGGATTTGTCCAAGCCCCAACAGAGAGTGGGTGTTGAAACTCGTTTCAGAAACCCATCCTGCTGGGTACACACCCTCGTGGGAGCCAAGGCACGGACCCACTACTCAGGCACCCTTTGCCAGGTGGCTGGAAGCCTCAGCCCAAAGGCTGCGTGTCCTGCATGCCTCACAGGCGTCTTGGGGAGGCAGTTTCACCATCCCACCGGGACGAGGAAGCGAGTCCGCCCTCAGTGGCTAAAATTACCATCTGAAATTAACCCCATTCATTCTCTTCGGGCCTTTTCCATTTTATGAGCGAGCAGATTTATCTGCATAAAGAACGCGTCAGTGATTCCTCCCGTGGAAATATAATTTGCTATTTTTAAAGATACCATTTTAAAATCCGCGTACACGTACTCACACTCCTCTGGGAATGTGTGTGTGTCGGGTGGGGGGGGGTGAGGGGCGTGGTGTGCTGTGTAGAAAGAGTACGTGCTGCAGAGAGAACAGCCTGACCCTGGGCTTCCCAGAGCACCCGGCCATCCCCCTGGGGGCGCACTGCTCTGAGCGCCCCCGGGACTCTCCAACCCCGAGCGAATTTGCTTGGGCTGGATCTTCGGAGCGACCCGGGCGTCCGACCCCGCGGACCTGAGCCTGCTCTCGCTTGCCAGGTGGAGGGCATGACCTCCGGGTCATCAGCTCAGCAGCGAGCGAGAGAGGAGGGGAGGCGGAGCAGGTGGCGATTAGGTCAGCTTCGGAACATTCTTGGACCGCTCCAGTGGATATAAATAACAGACTTCGAAAAATGCCGGGGTGGGGTAAGGGGTGAGGAAGAAGGGATTTATTTAGGGTCGGGGAGCATCGTGGCGATCTGGAAAAATCCACCAAAGTCGGTGACTGACAAAAGGTGGAGGAGCGAAGGCATTTAAGAATTAACAGTGGCACAAAATCTGGGAATAAGAACACGGAGGGGGAGGAGCTCATTTTTTTGCCCCACCCCCACCGCGTGTCTGTCCCAGGCCTCAGAATGCGCCTCGGATTGGCAGGCAGGGCTGTGCTTTGAAAGGGCACAGCTTTGGAGCCCCGCACCGGCCCTGCCCCACTACGGATTTTGCGCTAGCCGCTGAAGGTGTCTGACCCTCAGTTTCTGCATCTGTACAGTGGAAATCCTAGTGCTTACAAGGGGATGTTGTGAGCCTCGCCGGAGCTAACGTCTAAGCAATCTGTGATCTGCAAAAAAAGTAAGGCAGTGTAGCCCCCCAGGCCTCCCTCCAAAGGCCGTCCGTGCGGGCCGATCCCTTCCCGCTTCCACAGGTCTCACAGACTCTGCAAAAGCAGGGGAGGGGCAAAGCTGAAATCGGACTCCCTGCAGCGGCTCGGCGCCACCCAGGAGAGTCGCCCCTGGCGCTTCTCGCGCGCGAGCCGGGACCCACTGCCAGCGCCCCAGCAGCCGCCGGTCGCCACGATGCCCGCAGCCCCTGCGCCCGCCGTTGGACTGTGGGGTTGGGGCCGCTGCGGCGAGGAGAGGGCGGGGCCGGGGGCTGGGCTTCCCGGGGGAGGGCCGGCGCGGCTCCAGGAGGCGGCGGCCGGGGACCGGGAGCGCCAGGACTCGGGCTCGAGCGTGGCCCGACCCCCTCACCGAGGCGCGCAGGAGGACGGGGTGAGTACTGCCAGAAGGGGACCGTGGGGAGGCGGCAGCAGGAACGCCGGCTCGAGCCCGCCCACTCCTCCGTCCCACTCTTGAAGTTTGCAATGGGACTGACTTCTGCCCCGGGAGCCCCCCCACCACCCCATTCTGTGCGAGGATGGAAAGAGCTGCCGCGGAACCGAGGGGGTGCCTCGTCTGCGGCGTCACGCACCCTGCATTCTCCCTGGCCGGTCGAGGGGAGAGGGTCGTCGGGACTGGAGGGCCATACCACCTCCTGGGGCTTCTTAATGGCCCCAGGTCACCCTGGGGCTCTAGAAAGGGAAGGCTTCGCTCCCCGACGACCCATTTGCCCTCCGCAGAGAGCTCCAATTCGTGGGGCTACTGCCCGGGCCACCATCTGGAGTCCACGGCCGAACCCCCCTCCCCTCAGGGGTGATCGGCCAGCCCCACCCGCTCCAAGACCCAGTTCAACAAGTTTTGCCAAGAAGTCCTAGAACCTCCATTTCTAGGCCTGGCCAGGCAGCTCCTCCTGGGCTCCGTGGTCTCCGAGTTGTGCAGCGCCCTGCGGGTAACAGGGACCGGTCAAAGGGCGCCGTCCAGAGAGTTGAGACTAGAGCCCGGCAGCCCCTGGGCTGGGAAGTTTGGTGCGGAAGCTCGGGGTTTGGAATGCGTCATCGGGGAGCAGGCACCTCGGCCGGCAGGTCAGGTTTCCAAAAGTGCCCCTTTGTTATGCCCCTCCCTGGCCCTGCCTCCTCCCCTTTCCCTGCGCCACCCCTCCCCCAACCTCCCGGACCACCCACTCCAGTCTCTGTAGCCTAGGTGTCCCTCTTTGGACCAGTCTACTGCCCCCTCGCGTGCCTTCAAATCCTAGGGCTGCCGGCCTAGAGCTGGAAGAAGAGGCCCCTGGGAGCAGCCTGTGACTCTGGACAGGATGGATGGGCAGGATGGAATGGCAGTGCCCCCTCCCAAGGGCTTGCCCTCAGCTCCTGGGAGGGGTGGGGGCTGGTCTGGGCATCGGCCACCCATCCGCCCTAGGTAGGGAGTGTGGGTTCTTCCCTCAACTCCAGGATTGCCTACCTTGGCCCAGGCAGATATGAGGAGACCCTGCCAAACCCCAGTGGACTTCTCTGGACCCAGTAGGTGCCGAATCCCTGTGCTAGGAAGCTTTCATTATCTGCTTTCGGAGCCCTTGCCTGTGGCCTGGGTTCTGGGGACCCATTTGGGTCTGTGCTGAGGTCAGGAGGTACTGGGTGCTGGCCAGGTAGGTGCTGGATCTACCCCTACAGCTAGACCCAGCCCGGGCTGTGGGGCCTGGCTGTGCCTGGGGCTCCAGCTTGTGTTTGCTCTGGGAGGCCAGAGGGAGCAGTGCCAGCCCTGCACACACAGCTCGCTCTGTTCTGGGGCCAGAGAGAGGGAATGGGTGGGGGGCGGCTCTCCCGGGAGCTGGGAGCACGGAGGCTGGAACAGGCAGGGGCCTGGGCCCCTGGGCACCTGACTAGGGCAGCACACCGAGGGCTTGTGACTTAGAGCTGCAGCTTGCTTCTCTCCATCTGGTTGGCAAGTCCTCTCTGGGCAGATGGGACAGCCTCAGGAGGAAGCAAAGTGACACACGGGGGACCTGGTGGGGGCTGCCTGAGCTCGCCTGCGGGCTTCAGGGTGGAAGCCCACTCGGGCCAGCCTTTCTCATAACTGCTGTGGCCAGTGGGTTTCCTGGTCTTTAGTGGGATGGCGCGTTTGTTTTCTTCATTCAACTGCCAACTCCAGTGCCCAGAGGAACCCAAATTGGACCCTCCGGAAGTCTATGTCAATGACTGCAGGGAGATCCTGTCCTGTCAGTCACAACCCAGTGGGGTTTATCCCCTGACCGAGGGGTCAGAGTAGCTATGGGAATGGGGGTGGCATATGGGGCTGTAGGTGGCTGTGCAGAAGATGCCTCCTTTTGAGTTTGGAAGAATGGGCGGGGGTTCACCAGTTTGGAGGGGAACACATTGATGAAGCCCTGCTCCGGGGGCAGCAGGCCCATTCTGTCCTCCTTGGGCCTGGTGGTGTCCTCTGGGCTTGCTCAGAGGTGGAAGCTATCTCTTAAGGGGCCTGAATCAGTGGCCTGTAGCTGCGGACGGCCCGGGCCCTGCTCAGAGGCAGGATGGGAGTGACCATGTGCCACTGTGTCCTCCAGCCCCTGGGGTGGTGGCTGTGGGTTTGGAACCTGCCCTGCCCTGCCCTCTGGAGAATGACTCCCTCATGCTGCCCTGGACTCTGGGCTTTGTGAGGGCGTGGCTGAGTTGCTTGTTACCCACAGAGCCCCATGGGACCTCGGATGCCGTGGAACAGGGTGGGTGTCAGGCCCCTCATGCTGCTGTTTGTTCATTGCTTGGGGTGAGAGTTACACCAGCCCTGGCACAGAAGCAGACCAGGAGGCGGAATTTCCATCTTAGGAGGGAGCCGAGGCTCCATTAGGAGGGGACAGTGAAATGCACTTGCTCATGTTTCTTGGCCAAGGTAGGACTCATGTCTCTTGGCTGTTAGTCCTTCCCAGCACAGGGAGCTACTGGAGTACGAGGGTGTGGCTGGGTACCCTCTGACTTGGCCTGGTCTGGAAAAGGGTCGCCTTGTTGTTCAAAGAAAGGCAGCAAGGCCCCAGCTTGGCAAGGTGTCCTCTTTTCTCATCTGCAGTCAGGGGAGTGGGGCCCTCTGCCCACCACCCACCCCCGCCCGCCATCTAATCCCCAGCTGGATCGTGTGACCTGCCTGGCATTCTCCTGGCTGGAATCTGGCGCTTCTGACAGCAGTTGCTATATTGGGGGAGCTGGGCACCGCCCTGGACGGGTTAGGTCCCCGCCCTCACCCCCTGCTTTGCTCTCATTAGCTTCACGGCAGAGTCACAGTGGCAGCTTTGAGCGGTGGACAGCCACGTCCCTGAAGCGATCTCTAGGCTCCAGGTACATGGGGTGAGGTGCGGGGGAAGGGCAGGCCCAGGGGGGGAGAAGGAGCTTTGAAACTGCCATCCTTGCCCCCATCCCGGCCCCTCCTGGGGGCCTCCAGAACCCCGCCTGCTAAGTCCTAGCTGCAATGGCTCCTTGAGTGGTGGGGATGGCAGTGGGAGCAAAGCTTGGGGTCTTTTCCTATCCCCAAGAGCATATGCCCAGCTTCCCTGCTTCCCTCTGCACTCCACAGCCCCAATCCGCCACCATTCCGTGCTGCGGGGACACCATGGCTCCAGAGGAAGATGCTGGAGGGGAGGCCCTAGAGGGCAGTTTCTGGGAGGTGAGCAGCAGGGTCCCTGGTTTGGGGGTGGCACTGAAATGGCCCTGCCCCCCGGGCCCAGCCACCTGTCCAAGGGAGTTGTCTAGCTGCCAGCCGCAGCCCTTGAAGGGGCTTCTCCCTGGCCACACTGCCCTTTCCGTGTATGCCCCAGGCTGGCAACTACAAGCGGACGGTGCAGCGGGTGGAAGATGGGCATCGGCTGTGTGGGGACCTGGTCAGCTGCTTCCAGGAGCGCGCTCGCATCGAGAAGGCCTATGCCCAGCAGCTGGCTGACTGGGCCCGAAAGTGGAGGGGCGCCGTGGAGAAGGGTGAGCCAGTATTTGGGCCTAGCAGGCAGTGGAGGGCCACCAGTGTGGGGAGATCAGGTAGGGTGGCTTTTGTCTGCACCTCTCGTGGGAAGGTCTGCCTTCTCCACGGGAAAATCCTCCTGGTAATTCTCACGGTAGTGCTGTTTGAGTCTGCAAAGCACGGTCCTGAGTTATTTTGAGGTTCCTATCAACAGTATGATGGAAACAGTGCTGATCTGCATGTTTCCTAGAGGACAGTGATCTGCACGTTTCCTAGAGGACAGTGCGGGAGTTCAGAGACGCTAAGTGACTTGCCTGAAGGCACACAGCTAGGAAGAACTTAAGCTTGAGCCAGGCCTTCTGATTTGGGATCTTTCCACCTTAACAAGCTGCCTTCTTTGGGGACTGACACTGGGACACTGGTTCGTCCTTCTGAGGCAGAAGTGTAGTGATTTATGCCACAGCCGGGGCTTGAGTCTCAGTTCCCTTGTAGTTGTAATGCTTTGGGCAATTAATCTCACTTCTCTGGGCCACCATCTTTTCTCTTGTTAAATGTTGATCACGACACTGTCTTTATGGTGGTGGATGAGGCAGGGATTTGGTGCGATCTGGTCAGTCTAGGCACAGAGGAGGTGTTCAGTCAGCAGCAGCCAACACCATTGTTCATCTTTGTGTCTCTGCTGCATGCCTGGCCCCAGAACAGCACCCAGAGAGAAGGAATGAGCTTGTTTCTGGTGGCATCCCAGGCCTGGCCCAAGTCCCGTACCCTCCCTGCAGGTCCCCAATATGGCACGCTGGAGAAGGCCTGGCATGCCTTCTTCACCTCGGCCGAGCGGCTGAGCGCGCTGCACCTGGAGATTCGGGAGAAGCTTCACGGGCAGGACAGTGAGCGGGTGCGCACCTGGCAGCGGGGGGCTTTCCACCGGCCAGTGCTGGGTGGCTTCCGAGAGAGCCGGGCTGCTGAGGACAGCTTCCGCAAGGCCCAGAAGCCCTGGCTAAAGAGGCTGAAGGAGGTGAGCCTGAGGGGGGTGGGGTGGATGAGCATCAGAGGCACGCCCCTTCCTTAAGTACACAGGCCTGGCTTGGTGAGCAGGGTCGAGTTGTCCTTGTGTGTCCCAGGTTGAGGCTTCCAAGAAGAGCTACCACGGAGCCCGAAAAGAGGAGAAGACAGCCCAGACTCGGGAGAGCCATGCAAAAGCAGACAGCGCGGTCTCCCAGGAACAGCTGCGTAAGCTGCAGGAGCGGGCGGACCGCTGCACCAAGGAGGCTGAGAAGGTACTGGCTATGGCAGCAGCCGGCCCAGTTTGGCTTCCTGAATGCCTTTCCCAGCCCCCAGCACCCTTCCTGCTCTCATCCTCACCTGCCACCCTCTCTCCAGATTACCACTTAAAGGAGGAAGCTGAGAAAAAAAAGTGCAAGTCCAGGCATTGGGAAAATTTAGTGGCTGAGCCCTTCCAAGCTCTCTTCCTTTACCACCTGGGACAATTTCTCATGTCGTTTGCTCTGCCAGAGTGCCCTGTCTTCCAGCTCTGCATATCCAAATCCTCCCATCCTCCGAGGTGCTGCTCAGTTTCCACCTCCTCCATGAAGCCTTTTCTGATTTCTCCCACCCTCACCTGAGTGAGAAGTCGTCTCTCTCTCCACTCTCCATCTCACCTCACTCTCGCTTTTAGCCTTCCCTTGCCAGACTCCTAAAGCTGCTGTGCCCAACTGTCACCTCTCTTGTTAGGCTGCTGGGATTCTCGGGATGGGAACCAGGTCTTGTGACTGGTTGCCCCTGGTGCCTAGCCCCAAGTCCAGCCCATGGCAGGCACTCAGTAAACACTAGCATAGTCCTGAGTGGAAGAAGGTATCATGCTGATTGGGTCCCCTCCTCTCCCACCCAGATGAAAACCCAGTATGAGCAGACGCTAGCGGAGCTGCATCGCTATACCCCACGCTACATGGAAGACATGGAGCAGGCCTTCGAGACCTGCCAGGCTGCTGAGCGCCAGCGGCTTCTTTTCTTCAAAGATATGCTGCTCACCCTACACCAGCACCTTGACCTCTCCAGCAGTGAGAGGTGTGGCCCTCGGGGTGGGCGTGGAGACCTGGAGTAATGCAGGGTCTCTCCCATCTCCCCTGCGCTCTGGCTGGGCTGAATGCGCTTGGGGGCTGTGGACGACCAGGGCTTCCTAGTTTGAGGTTTGTGCCTCGGGCCACAGGTTCCACGAGCTCCACAGAGACCTGCATCAGGGTATCGAGGCAGCCAGTGATGAGGAGGACCTGCGCTGGTGGCGCAGCACCCACGGGCCGGGCATGGCCATGAACTGGCCACAGTTTGAGGTACATGTTCCAGGTGGGGCTGGGAGGTGGAGTGGGCTCCCACTGGGCTCACCGTGGACCTCAGGAAGGAGGCTAGGGCTGGGGATAAAGTAGGTGAAGGCGGTTTGGTGGCCCTGGCTGCCACCACAGCCTGCAGCCCAGCCTGACCGTAAGCACTGTCCCCACAGGAGTGGTCCCTGGACACACAGAGGACAATCAGCCGGAAGGAAAAGGGTGGCCGGACTCCTGATGAGGTTACTCTGACCAGCATTGTGCCCACAAGAGATGGCGCTGTGCCCTCACCTCAGTCCCCCGGGTCCCCAGGGTGAGAGCCAGGCACCTGGCTGTGCAGCTCTGGCCCCTGCCCTGCCCTGTCCTCCCCTTCTTTCCTTCATTCTCTTCACATCTGTGGTGGGTTGAAAATGGGTGCCAGGGCCCTTAGGACTTATTTAGTGGCTGTAATGCCAGTTTCATGGTGGTTTAGATTTGCCAGGTGTTTCCCAGGTTCCCTCTTACCCGCTGCTCACACCGGCCTGAGGGGGGAGGATCCTGGATCAGGCGCAGCCCGTCTGTCTCCCCCCTCAGGCCAATTGGGATCCTGCTCAAGTGGCAGGAAGAACACCTGAGCTCACAGGCATGGGTGGCAGAGTCCAGACTGGATGCTTTTGGTTCTTCCCGTCTGTCTCTCCCAGGATTTCTTCAGGGATGAGCCCTTGGCTGTGGGTCCTAGGCTCTATGGATCAAGGTGTTCCTTGTGCCCTGAGCCTGTCCCTCTTCCGTCTCCCCTCTCCAGCAGTGGGCAGGATGAGGAGTGGTCAGATGAGGAGAGCCCCCGGAAGGCTGCCACTGGGGTGCGGGTGCGGGCACTGTATGACTATGCTGGCCAGGAGGCTGATGAACTGAGCTTCCGAGCAGGTACCCTGGGACCCCATTCCTGTTCCTTTCCAGGCTTCAGCCTCCCCTCCCCCATTTGCTATCCTGAATAGGGGTGTGGTAGAAAAGGGAAGCCAGACACTTATTTCTTGAGGGCCGGGTCTCTGACTTTGAAGGTTGTGCTGCGTCCAGTCTGCAGGGGCCAGACTGTCTGCTCTGAGCCCTCATCTACCTCTCAAAATCACCATCTGGGGCCTGACTGCTGCCTTCAGGGTCTGGGGTGGGTGGCTTGCTGACTTTGACCTCCCTCTCCTGAGCCATGTCTCCCCTTCCTGCCCACTCCTCCTCAGTCCTTGACCTAATTGCAGGAATGGGGCTAGGCCAGGGCAATTGGCAGTGAACAACCTTTCTTTCCCCAGGAGAGGAGCTGCTGAAGATGAGTGAGGAGGATGAGCAGGGCTGGTGCCAGGGCCAGCTGCAGAGTGGCCGCATCGGCCTGTATCCTGCCAATTACGTGGAGTGTGTGGGGGCCTGACTGCCCTGACGGCCCTTCTGCAAGGTTTCTCCACCCTAAGAAGAGCCCAGTTTCTCCTGGATGGCTGGACTGAGGGCCCTGAATCATTGTGCCCCTGCTGTCCCTCTGTCCCTTGAGGAGGGAGGAAGTCCTAGGAGCCAGGGAGGGGAGGGGCTGTGTCTAGGAAGGGAAGGGCCAACGGAGTCTAGGCTGAGGGTGAGATGGGGAGGCCAGACCTCGCCAGGAGTGCTTGGTTCTCCCCAGAAGCCGTGGACCTAGTTTCCAGCCCCTGTGTTTTGGGGCTCCTGGGGTGGGTTTGGGGTGAGTGTAGTTGTGGGCTAGCAACACTCTTGTGGCTTGTTAGTGTGTATTAAACTTGAAAAATAAAAGCATCGTCAGGCTTGTGTGTGTCTTTTTTGATACTCCATCCTTGTCTGCCAGAGGGCATTGGGAGAGGGGCACTGAGAGGTGGTCCGTGGGCCTAGAGAACGTGTTATGGGGGCGGGGGTTGGGCAGAGGTTGCCAGGTGGTACCTGCTCTGGGACTTCGGGACCCTGGCCTGGGGTGGAAGGGACTGGAGATCTGGCTTGGTGTGAGGCGGCCAAAGCTGGAGACTGGGTGCTCAGTTCAGAGCTGGGCGGAGCCCATCTGTCTCCCCCCTCAGGCCGGTGGGGTCCTGAGCGCTTGACAGGACTGTTAATCATCACGCATCAGTGGGGAGCGGGCCTCACAGCCCACGCCTCCTGGGAGGTGGCTCCACCTCCCGGGGGCAGCGCTCCTGCGCGACTCCGCCGGATTGGAAACTGTCGCACAGCCCAGGCTGCGGATTGGCCGCGGCGTGGCGCGGCATGAGTTCCGGCGACTATTGTGGAGGTGGGGCTGTGACGTTTCTGCGTCCGTTCCGCCGGCCGCTCATTGGTCCAGCTCAGGACAAGTCGCCCCACCCCTCGGCAGGCCGGGGCGTGGCTGAGGTCGGCCTGCGTACTCGCCTTCCGGGCCGCGGATTGGCTTGCGACAGGACGCGTCGGTCGCGCTGGTGTCTGGGAAGGAGAGAAAATGGCGTCGGAGCCGAGCAAGACCGAAATCCAGACCTGTTTCAAGAGGCTTCGCGCTATTCCGACCAATAAGGTGCGTGAGCGGGAGGTGCGCGGGGTTTGGCGCCGGCCGGGAGAGACTCTCCGGACTCCTGTGGGGCCCGAGGGAGGAAGAAGGGGGAACGTGGATCTGTTTTCCTGGGGTGTCAGTGCCCGGCCTCCACTCGGGGCCCCTGATCATTCGCTCATCGCCTCTTCCCCGCAGGCCTGCTTCGACTGTGGCGCTAAGAATCCGAGTTGGGCAAGCATCACGTATGGTGTTTTCTTATGCATAGACTGTTCCGGGGTGCACCGCTCCCTGGGTGTTCATCTCAGCTTTATCAGGTGGGGCTCCTCGCGGCTGCTGTTTCGACCAGGCCAGGGTTTTGTCCTCGGCAGGGCAGAGTGGCGACTTGGGTCGCTCTTAATTCAGTGTTCGGAAACCTCCCAGCCAGGGGTCCGGTATCCTCCAACCGGAGAGAACCGCCTGTGTGGACGGACCCCTGGTCATATAGACAGCTCATCTCCGCGTCTGGGTCAAAACTCCCTTTTTTCCTAGCGGTCAGACTTGGCTCTCCCAGCGTTAGTTTTGAAGAAAAGTTAGCTGCCTTGACGTTGTTCTTGATGTATTTTATTGGTCGAGTATGTCTGAGTGACCGTGTGGCCGTCCTCAAGGGGAAAGCCAAATCCAAGCGTACGTGCCCGAGACTTCGATCTCTTTTCGGATCTGGAAAATAATTAGCACCCATTTGACCACGTGAATGGAGAGCAAAGCTTTTGTGGACAGGGTAGAGGGGAAGAAGTAGGGTGGTGGCTGATTAGTGTTTCCTGGGCCTACTGCGCCCGAGGCCAAATGACAAGTGTGGGTCTGCCAGGGAAGCATCTCCTGGTGTCCGCTGGCGGGTGACACGCAGCCCTTTCATACAGGTCCACGGAGTTGGATTCCAACTGGAGCTGGTTCCAGCTGAGGTGTATGCAGGTCGGCGGGAACGCCAATGCGGTAAAGCTCCTCATATCCTCCGCGCCCTCGTGGATTGCCTGGGTACCAAATTGACCAGGACCTCCTAGGAGGCCCTCTCAGTTTCTCTGGCCTATTGCAACACTGTACACTGTTCTCTAAACTTGGGAATTGGCCAGTGTTCTTCTCAAAGGGCCCTCAGATTAAAACGAAACCAGCCAGATGTTCTTGGGGAAAGGCCAAGGGAGTTAGGGCTTCCACGGCCATCCAGGTCTTGGCCTGGGTGGGTGAAGGATGGACAGCACAGGCGTGGGCTGCGTCCTCAGGTAGGGCCAAGTGAGGGCTGGACTTCACTCAGTCATCTTAGACAATGGGAGGCTGTGTTTTCTTCAGGAATTTCTGAGAACCTTTCCCTCTATGAAAAAGTACTGGTGGAAACAGTATATTGTCCTGTGCAGATAGTACGTGGGCTGTTATAAGGGCCACCTTTATTGGCTCTGGGAGAATCACCTGTAGCGTGCTGCCCTCCCTTCTTTACCCTCCAGACAGCTTTCTTCCGTCAACATGGATGCACAGCCAGTGATGCCAACACCAAGTATAATAGCCGAGCCGCCCAGATGTACCGGGAAAAGATCCGGCAGCTGGGAAGTGCAGCCCTGGCTCGGCATGGCACTGATGTAAGTGCCTGGTCCCTGGGGCCGGGGTGCTGGGGCGAGTGGGAGTATTCAGATCCTGTTTCAAGGATGTCTTCTTCCTTGTAGCTTTGGATAGACAATACGAGTAGCGTGTCCAGTCACTCCCCGGAGAAGAAGGACTCTGATTTCTTCACAGAACACACTCAGGTGAGTGCCCACAAGGAATGTTTCCCGTGATTGTTCCTGACAGGTGGTTAACTGGCCAAGGCCTTCTGTGATCGTGGGCACAGATTCCACTCGCCTTAACGTGATACCGCAGACAGGGGGTGTCTGCGGCCCACTGCTAGGTCGGCCCAGGTGTTTCCTCCTCCCACAAGTAGGCATGGGTTGTGGCACCCTTTAGGATCAGACCCCTTTAAACTGGGTTGATAGAGAGGAGGAAGAGAAGCTTCTTGAAGGCTCAGGAGGTGTCGGGAGCCTCAAACAAGTTTTCCTGGATTCTTCCCCTACAAGGGAGGCGCTGTGTATGGTGATGATGAAAGGAATCCTCCCCAGAAACCCACCCTGGGAGGAGGTTCCCCCTCGACTGGTGGCGGGTGTGGGGTGGCTGATGTTGGATTCCCTTAGTTTGAACCCCAGCTCCTATACTTGGCGTTTCCAGGATGTGGCTAACTCACTTAACCTGTCAAAACCTCAGTCTTTACGATAGGGCTGTATCTGCCTCTCGGGGTTTGTTGTGATAGTTAATGTGTGTGTGTGTGAAAAGCTCTTTGACTTGTGCCTGGCACATGGTGAGTGCCCAGTAGTTGTTAGTTGTTATTAAATTAGGGAAATGGGCTCTGGCTCTTAAGTAAATAGTGGAAGGGTAGAAGTGGCTGCGAGTTTCCTGCTTCTTTCTTCCATAGTGAATAGTAACTATAATTTTACCTGCCAGCCTGAAATCTCCTTTCCTCGAGGGCTTGGAATAGGGCCTTGTAGCCACAAGGTGCTTGTAGGTTCTTGGTGCTCCCTGCCAGCAGGAGTAGCTCACTGAGGCTCTTGTGGGTTGGCCTCCTTTGTAGCCCCCTGCCTGGAATGCACCAGCCACCGACCTGGCAGAGACCCCGCAGCCAGCCCTGTCTGTGGAGAGCAGTGGATTGGCACGTGAGTTCAGCCCGGATTCCAAGCAAGTGCCCTGGTCCTGGCAAAGCCTCAGGCCTGGGAATGGGGCACCTGCTGAAGAGACTAGGAGTCGGGGGGGGGGGTCTCATATCTCTGGGTGGCCTGGAATTTGTTCCAGTGTCTTGGAGGAAGCGATGGGCATTCCTTTTCTCTTTTGGAGGCCTCGGCGAGCTGAGGAAAGCCAGTGCCCCCATTCTTGTCCCATCACTTCCCTGAAGGGGAGGTCACAGGAAGCGTTGAGCCTTATATCTGACTCCCACCATTGCATCCACAGAGACGGAGCTTGGCCCCAACACAGACCTACTTAGCACCTCACCAAAGGCTTCACTGGGTCAGTATGACAGCTGGCAGGTTGGGGGTGACTGGGAGAGGTGGGCCTTGAGGTTCTTTCAGATCTGCTGTGGACTGAGGCCACGGGAGGCTGAGCGCCTTAACTCTCTGGAGCGGGACTGCAGTTGGACTCATGGCTGCCACGTCAACTGCAAGGGCTTTAGAGCCAGGCCCTTGGATTGGTGAACCTTGCTGGGCTGGTGTGCAAGGGCTGGGTCTGCCTCTGGGTGTGGGAACTTCTAGCCAGAGTATGGGGAAGCCAGCATGCGACACTGGACACCTAACCCTGGGGTCTGAGGCAGGGTTGGCCCTCTGGTCCATCTCCATGAGATGGGGGGGTGGGGGGGTGGGGCAGCTCTGACCTGCTCATGGCTGGAGGTAACATCATTCTTTCCTAGCCAGTCCCTGGCCTTTCAGCTCCTTTAGACTCTTGGCATCTTCTGGCTCAGGGTGAATAGTTCATTTGCTGCCCTTGGTTAGTTCTGTTGACCCGTGTGGGTTGGGGCAGGAAGCCAGCGGGTTGACTGTCAGGCTGACCCTCTGGGACGGCTGGCACAGCTGATCTGAGACAAGGCTCTGCAAAGGCCTCTGGGCTTGGAAGTTCCATGGAAACTCTGGGGTGGACCCCTGGTTAGCCACAAGTCTGTTTCTCTCCAGAGTCCATGTATCTCTCACCTAAAGGGGCCCTTCCTGCCAGAGGTAACAAACGGCCCCTTGGGGAGCCCAGTTCCTTGCACGCCAGCTCTCTGCTTTAGTAACTGAGGCTGATGTTTGACGTCCACCCCCTGCCTAGCTGTCTCCGTGTTGGTTAGGGACTTTGTCTCTGCTGCTTCAGGTCGAGTTCTTGTCCCAGTCTGGTGGGGGTCAGTGCCCTCCCTTGATCTTTGGCTTGGACTGTCCCGGCACCATTGGTTGGAGCTGGTGGTGGCAGCTTTGCGTTCCCCTGCCTAAAGCTGTTCTTTTTAGAAGCTCTTGCCAGAAACTGCATGGTGTAAATGGATGGAATTGCCACCTCTGACCTTTTATCCTCACTCATGCTTCCCCTTTTCTCATACAGAAATGAAAACCTCCCTCATTGGCAAGAAGAAGCCAGCAGCAGCCAAGAAAGGGGTAGGTGGGAGAGGCAGTATGTAGAGGGTTATAAGCCAGAGTCAGACTGCATGGCTTCACTGTGTGACCCCCCCCCCCATTCCCTGGCTGTATGGCTGTGGCGGAGGCATTCGGCCTCTCAGAGCCTTCTGTCTGTAATAGCTGCCAAGAAGCCCATCTTCAGGGAACTCCGGGAAGGGTCAGCCTGGGTCGTGCTGGGCCTCACTTACACTGGCTGCGGTGGTCAGGCCCTGAGGCCTCAGCTGGGGCTGTGTGAGCCGCCTGCGCCCATCTCTAGCAGAGCTCCTGTTCTCCCTGTGAACCATGCGACCGGCTGCCTGTTTTTTAACCCTGAACTTCGAGAAGGAACATGTTCCTTTGGATGTGCAAGAGTACCCATGCCTGGGAGGGAGTGGAGGACATTGTGGTTGGCCAGGCTTCCATCGCATGATTCTCCTCCCAGCTGGGTGCCAAGAAAGGTCTCGGGGCCCAGAAGGTGAGCAGCCAGAGCTTCAACGAGATTGAGCGGCAGGCCCAGGTGGCGGAGAAGCTCCGTGAGCAGCAGACAGCTGATGCCAAGAAGCAGGCAGAAGAGTCTGTGTGAGTGTTTGCCAGAGGGGCGCCGGCTCAAGTTGGGTGGGTGGGCAAATGGGATGGGCCAGGCTGGGGGCTGGCCTCTGATACATTTGTTCCTTCCCAGGGTTGCCTCCATGCGTCTGGCATACCAGGAGCTCCAGATTGATCGTAAAAAGGAGGAGAAGAAGCTACAGAACCTGGAAGGGAGGAAGCGAGAGCAGGCAGAGAGGTTGGGCATGGGCTTGGTGTCCCGAAGGTGAGGCTCGGCCCTGGGGTATGGCGGGAAATGCCATGTTCTCCCAGGAGCCCCAGCAGGTTCTTCCCCATAGTTTGGGGTTCTAGGCTTAGTCTTAGAGGCTGAATAAATCACTGTACTTATTGTTTAAAGCACCTACTGTGGTGCTTGGCACGTAGTAGGTATGTGCCCTCACCCTACCCACTAAGTGCCAGTAGTGCTGCCAGATACTAACAATATCCGGAAGTGACCCCAACATCCAAACACTCGTTGGTTGGACCATATACTTCCTGTTTCAGGACATTTTGTTGCTGTGGTTTTCTTAAAACAAGTACTGCAAACCAGTTCTTACATACTTTGTTTACTTTACACTGAGTGCCTAGAGATTTCAGTAGCATTAATTTTTGATCTCTTAAAAATGGGAGAATTGGAAGGTGCTGGAGCCAGCAGTCCTGGCTCCAGGCAGCTGGTGCTGAGTGGTGGCCTCACCTTTCGAGGGGGGCGAGCTCTGCCCTTGGGCTTGAACACAGCGCTCTGCGGAGGCATCATTTCCCCTCTCACAGATGAGAAAGCAGACTTAGCAATGACGCAGCTCGCTTGAAGCCCACAAATCTAGTGGTTGGCACAAGTAGGTTTTGAACCTACAACTATTAGATTCTAAATTCTGTGCATTTGGCCTTTGTGCTGTACTCCTTTGAAGAAGGTGAGGCCGGGTGTTTCTGCCTAATCCGTCTGAACATGTGCTGGTTGCGTGTCATTTACGCCCTTTGTCTGTGCTGCTGGTGTAACACACCGCTGGTCAGGGCAAAATTTTAACCCTGAAGAGAACTTTAGGTCTCCACCCTCTTCATTTTGGTCACAGGAATTACTGAGTTAAAGGATAGGAACACTTTTATTTTTCCCCCCATTTTTGTAGTGCAAGAGAATCTTTTATTTAAAGCCAGCCCACCCTATTAAAAACCCTATTGCAAAATTTTCACTCCTTGGGTTCTGCCAGCTAAAAGCTGTGGCTTTTTTAATGCATTAATCTTACTGAGATGAATGCCTGAAATGCCCGGATGGAGCAGCACACAGGAGGAAAGCATGGCGCTCTATGTGTGTGTGTGTGTGTGTGTGTGCGCGCGCGCCTTGGTGAAGGATGTGGCTCTGGCCCAGCAGGTGTGTGAGCTGGCGCTGTCACTTGGTGCGCATCCTTCATGTCAGAGTGGGCAGACGGCCGCTGGTCGGGGAAAGGTCACTCTGAGCAAACAAAGCCAGCGTGTCGGCGGCCGAGCGTGTGTTCCGCCGGGGCAGCCCTGCCCTGTGCGAGGGTGGCGGGAGCAGGCTCTGGGTGGTGCTCGGGGAACCCTGGGCTCCTGCCAGCAGCTGGTACCCTCTCGGGGGGTGACACTGGTACTCACCATGGCTCTTGTGCCCGGCCCTGCCTGTCCCCACAGCTCCATCTCCCACTCGGTGCTGTCTGAGATGCAGGTGATCGAGCAGGAAGCCCCAGCGAGTGCAAAACCCTCCCGCTCGCAGCTGGACTTGTTTGACGATGTTGGTACTTTCGCCTCTGGACCCCCAAAGTAAGGCTGTTGTTCAGGCGAAGACTTGGCCATCATACTCCTTGTCAGGCTTCTCTGAGCCACTCTGCTGTCACCCTAGGTACAAGGACAACCCCTTCTCCTTGGGGGAGAGTTTTGGTTCCCGGTGGGACACAGATGCCACCTGGGGTGTGGACAGGATGGAGGAGAAGGAACCAGAAGTGACCATCTCAAGCATCCGGCCTGTTTCGGAAAGGTGGGGTGGCCTAGGGCAGCGCTGTCCAGTAGGACTTCTTGAGGGAAGAGCTGTGCATCCTTGCTGTCTCGTGTGGTAGCCACTGGGTGTGTGGCTACTGAGCCCTTAGACTGTGGCTGGAGCAGCTGAGGATCTGCATTTTAAGTGCAACTTAAATAAACAAATAGCCACAGGGATGCAGTGGCCCCCGGGTCTGGCTGTGCAGGAGCTGGGCCTTGGTATGAACTGTGCTTAGCAGCCTCTTGTCCACGGCCCGTTTCTCCGGCAGGAGGGGTCTGATTTTATGCTTCCGCCGAGACCTCCTAGGGGTTATGTGTCTCTGGCCTCTGTCCTATTTTTTTTTAAAGTTTATTCCATCTCAATCTGGGCAGTGTGTTTAGTTGATAAATTATCTGCCTGTCGTCCATGTGTAAAGTGGGAGCATCAGTAATGACTTCTCAGGGCCGCTGGGAGGGTGGAATGTAATGACACCTGAGAACGCCCACCCCATGCTGGGCCTGTGGGTGCTGGGCAGGAGTGACCACGCCTGTCATCCACACTGGGATGCTTTTGAGAGTGAAGGGGACACTGTGACTCAGTGCCCGGAGAGCACGCGAGGTCGCCCTAGTGTTGGGCCAGTGGTGATGAGTAGAGCAGCTGCACTGACCTCCAGCATCCTAGAGCTTGATGAAACTGCTGTTTGGGGCGGAAGCCCGGCCCCTCCAAACCTCGTTTCCACGCTGCCTACTGCAGGCGACGGAAGCTCTCTGTGCCTGGCTTCAGTGTGGAGAAGGGAGGGGTCTCATCAGGGGAGAAGCATCCCTGGGTTTGCCTCTAGTGGTAACGGGGTAGTAACACTGTCCCCAGACAGTGACGGGAAGGGTCAGATGTGTTGTCCCACCTCCACCCCAGAGTCACAAACCGGAGGGAGGTGGAGAGCCGGAGCTCGGGCCTCGAGTCCAGTGAAGCACGTCAGAAATTTGCAGGAGCTAAAGCCATCTCATCTGACATGTTCTTTGGGCGGGAGGTAGATACCGAGGTAAGTAGAGTTCTGCACCCTGAGGCTGGAGGCAGGGGGCGGAAGCAAGACCTTCCTCCCTGCAGCTGGTTTGGGCTTCAGCACTAGGTGGCTGGGCTCCATGAGTTCTGGGGACATCAGCCAAAAGACGATCAGGCCTTGCCTTTCCTTCGCCACAGTATGAAGCCAGGTCTCGGCTACAGCAGCTCTCAGGCAGCAGTGCCATCAGCTCTTCAGACCTCTTTGGGGACACCGATGGAGCTCATGGAGCAGGTAGGCACCAAAGGTGTGGTGGGCACCAAGTGAGACCAGTGAGCAGAGCCCGAGGGCCCAGTGGATGGGGCAGAGCACCCTGCAGGCCTCTGGGTCACCCCTTCCCTTGCTGTTACAGGTAGTGTTTCTCTGGGGAATGTGCTCCCCACGGCTGACATTGCCCAGTTTAAGCAGGGCGTCAAGTCTGTGGCCGGGAAGATGGCTGTGCTGGCCAATGGTGTGATGAATTCTTTGCAGGTAAGGCTGGGGCTGCTTGACCAGGGGTGGGAGGGGCCTAGAGTAGTGCCTGGAGTGGGGCCTTCTTCACCTCCACACCCAGACACTGTTACTGGGAGCCCCTCAGCCTGAGAGAGGGTTTGAGTTTCCTAGAAGGGCAGCTTCCTCCCTTTGAGCTCAGTACCAGGCTGCGCTTCTCCATGTGAAGACGTCCTGTCTGCACTGGTCTCCCCCAGCCTTGTCATCTGTGCTACTCTGTCCCCTCCACAGCTTCCCTGAGATTAGGCAGGGCTTCCCCCTTGGGGTCTGGCCACAACCCCCTTCCCAAGGCACAACACAGTACCAAACAATCTCTGTCACATGAGATTGGGCGCCCCCACCCGCCCCTTCCCTCCTGCCCAGGTGTTGGCGGAAGGTGTCCCTGCTGGGCAGTGGCTGTGGGTCAGAGATGCTGACTTTGTTTTTCCTCCCCCGTTTCCAGGATCGTTACGGTTCCTACTGATCCATGCTTCACGGCTCAGGCATGTGGTGGTGACAGCAGCAAACCCCCGTGGTCACCAGGCCAGCTGCTTGCCTTGTGGAAGCGGGGAGGAATTGTTACTTACACGTGTGGTGTGTGACTGGGTGGCCTTTGAGGATCTCTGGTGAGGGGTGGGCAGCACCAGCCCTTGACCCCTGCCTGTAGATCAAGCCCTTTGTTCTCCTCCCTCACACCCTCTCCCCCGTGCGCTAGATTATTGTCCTTCCACCCCTGCTCCCAGCGCTGCTCCTCACTGGCCCTGCCACGCTGGGAGTGAGGGGAGGGCACCTCCTCAGGATGGCTCAGTCTGGGTCCGGCCTTCCCCGAGCAGGAAAAGTGGGACGTGGAAGGCTTTTTTGCCAGCTCTAGGATCCTTCAGGTGGTTTGGGGGCTTGGCCCCCAGCCTCTGGAACCAGCGGGGAGGTCTAGGAAGAGTTCTGCTGTAGATCAGCCCCCAGAGGAGGGAGCTCTGAACTTGCTGCTGCTGTTGCTGCTCCAATGGCCTCTTCTGTGCCCCCAGAGAGGGCAGGGGAGGGGAAGGACCTTCGTTTGGGCCTTACTAAGGGCTAGAAACTACCTGGTACCTGAAGGTTTCTTTTGGGATCAGACTGGAGGCCCAAGTGATGATCTCCCCCCACCCCCCTTTTCCAGTGGTCACCTGGAGGACTTCATTTCCTCCTGGGTGTCTCGGAGTCTCCTTACCATCCATGTGGACCCCAGAACCCTCTCCCCTCCTCCTGGGACTGTCCTTTACCCCTGTTTGGTGGCCGTGGTGTCTGCCCTGTGGTGTCCTGCTGTGGATGCTGTGAACATAATGCTGGCCAAGGAAGCAGAGGACACGTGGGACAGAAGCAGGCTCCCGGGCTTAGGGGGCCTGGCAGCACCCGACCAATGAGCTTCATGTGCCTACGGAACTGGAGCTGCAGGCCTCGCCTCGACCGCTGGGCCACACACTGTGTCGTCCTTGGTGCCATCTTTCCCTGCCACCTGGCAGTCTGGGCCTGCCCCAGCCCCTGTGGGTGAGAGTTGGCCTCCCGAGCAACACAGACCACTGTTCCCACCACTCCCTCCCCCCAGAGGGACTTGACTTTTCTTTCTGGACTGTTTGTATTGAAACACAATGGTGTCAAATAAAGCCCTGACAGGGCCTTGGGCCCCTGTTGGTCTGAATGAAGTAATGCCCTCTGGATGCTACCTCCCAGCCCCAGGGCAGGACCCCTGCCTCACTGTCTGGGCTCCCACCGATAGGGGTAGGGCGTCGGTGCCGAAGCTGAGGGCACTTTCTCCAGGGCCTCCAGCTTGTCTCTTCTCTGAAAGCCAAAGTCCCCTGGCTCCTCGGCCCTGTGCTGCCTTGAGGTCCGGTGCAGCCTCGACCTCACCACCCTGTTGCACGCGGAGGAAAGAGCTGGTGTCAGTTGGCCCTTTAACTCAGCCACAGAGCCATGTAACTGGGCAGGCAGACAGCCTCAGCAGCCCTGCAGCTGACCCTTATAGTAGGCTTGACTGGCAGTGTTAGTAAAATACACAGACCTTACGGAACCCTTTTAAATCTGAGGAGAAGGGGGTGGGGTGGGGTGTGTGTCCACCTGGCTTTTGGAACATCTGTCACTGTAGGGGGTGTTGGGGTACAGTTGTAAACCATCGACCTGAAAGTATGGGTGGAGGGAGCCATGGGAACTCAACTAAGCCAGTGATTTCCAAGGCATGGATCTGGGACCTACAGCTTGGGAATGGTGTGTGTTCACAATCTAGATTCTGTTCCAAGCTGGAGTTTGGTACTTTGCACTGTAAATAGACTCCCCAGGTGATCTGATGCACACCAGGATTTTCCAACTGCTTTTAATCAGGTTAGTTGGAGGCTGGATCTGTTTGTGGGCCTGGAGACCTCTCCTGTTCCTGGAGTTTGGCAGGTCTGGGACATCCAGGCCTGGTCTGGCACAACAGGGCTGTGCAGGCCCGTGTTGTAACTCCAGGGGGCTGGGCTGGGCAGGGCAGGGATACGCCCAGGAAAATGTGTGCTGGGTGGCCGTAACCTTCGGCTTTGCTTCAGAGGAGGTGGCCTTCTCTGCTTGGGTCACTGGGTGGGTTTTACTTTCTGGGGACCCCTGCCAAATTCAAGGATGTTGAAAACCACGTGTCCTGGTCTTCCTCCAGTCTTGGCTGGAGGCTGGTCCTCCTCAGGCCTGTGTTCACAGCTGTGCCCCTACTGCCCTAACCCTGAGCAGGTGCGTGGCAAATGTTTGATGAAACTGGCTGGAAGGTTCTGCAGTGCTGACCCTTGGTGGCCAGAGTCTTTAAAGTTACAGGAGCCTGGCCTTGAACCCTCTGAGCTTGTTTTCTGAAGGCCCATCCCAGTGGGGAGTCCCTCTCCTTTGAAAGGCTGTCACATGCTAGAGGTCAGCCCCTCTGCTCAGCATCTGGGGCAGGTCTCGGGGCCGAGTGGCCCTCTGGCCCCCACCTCCTGGAAAAGGGAACCCACCCCTTCCCTTCACCCCCTCCTCAGTCTAGTGGGTTTAGACTCACCACTTAGCAGACGAAAGGGACTTTATTCATTTCACGTTTAACTCATGGACACAGGAGGCTTGAAGCAGTTTTTGAAAGGGAAATGGTCTTGCCCGGCTTTCACCCCACCGTGGCCAGTGGCTGCTTCTTCAGTACAAGGCCACTGTGATTATGTCCCCCCTACTTGCATCAGGGGTGTCACCTTCTGAGCATGCATGGCCCTGTGTGGCTATTNCACCACTTAGCAGACGAAAGGGACTTTATTCATTTCACGTTTAACTCATGGACACAGGAGGCTTGAAGCAGTTTTTGAAAGGGAAATGGTCTTGCCCGGCTTTCACCCCACCGTGGCCAGTGGCTGCTTCTTCAGTACAAGGCCACTGTGATTATGTCCCCCCTACTTGCATCGCGGGTGTCACCTTCTGAGCATGCATGGCCCTGTGTGGCTATTCCTGGAGTTGCTATGAGATGAACCTTATGTGGTGACAAAAGGCGACGCCAAGTCCCTTCCCAGTGGTCTCAGTTCAAAGTGCTGTCAGCCTGAGCCTGACTAAAGCGCAAGGCGAACAGGGACAGGGAGACTAGGCTAACTTGCTTGGTCACTGCTTGGGTTGCCTGATAGCAGAACCCCTCCTTCAGGTCTTGGACCAGGGCTGTTATTTGGCCTTTTCACCAGCAGAGGGCAGCACCACACGGGCAGAAGAGGAGTTGGAAGGAGCAGGGTGCAGGGTGTGGTAGATGGGACCCTCTTGAGTCCTCAAGTTTCAGACTCATCAGTCTCTTCAGTGGAGCCATCACTCTCTGCATCCACTTTGCGGGTGTGGTGGAGGGTTCTCCAGGAAAAGCCAGCCCGGTGAGGGGTCCGGGAAGGCAGGCAGCTGGCCTCTGAACTGGCAGTGACTGAGTTGACCAGGTCTGGGATCTGGGCCAGCCTGAAGGAGGAAGGAAGCCCCAGAGGGCAGCAAGCTGCCTCCCATCCAGAGACCAGGACCTCCATACTCACTTCTGCATCTGAATCAGACCATGGACTGTGTTCCCAAGGGACTCAGAGAGAGGACACCTCAGGCCTCTGCTGGCCCCTAAACCCTTCTCTGACCCATGGGGATGTTACGGACAAGCAGTGTGTGAGCCCACGATGGGGCATTGCTGTGCCCGACTGAGGTCTGTCCCCACAAGGGGGCAGCACCTCCCCACGAGACACTTACAGTCGCTCCAGCTCCTCATCCATGGCTGGGTCATGCATCAGGTCCCCTTTGTCAGGCAGAGCTCCTAGGAGGTAATTGGGGGCACAGAACTTAATCTGAGGTCCTTCAGCCGGGCTCTGGTCAGACAGCCCCATTCCCAGCAGATGCCTCTGTGCCCCTTATCGGCATATCTGCCTATTTGGGCTGATACAAAGGATATGGGGAACAGCTTTCGAGAGAAATTTGAAAGGAATTCTATCAGGGCAGAGAGCCTTGGGTACTGCTGGGTGAATTTACTGTTTACAACACTTAGTAGCCCTGCTGCCTGCCTCGCCCCCACCCCCGACTTGGGGCAGAGACCACAGCTAAGGAGACATCCCAGACCTCAGGGTCACTGCTCAGATGGTGCCAAGACGAGATGGTGGGCGGTGGGCTGTGAGCTGGTGCAGGGCGGGGTTAGTCCTTCCTTGAGGCCCCCCAGTACTGGGCTGAAGAGGAGCCAGAGATACAGGATGCGGCCCAGGCTAACCACAAAGACCTCTGGGGAGGGCCCGGGGTGAGGAGAGGAGACTGGTCAGGAGCAGACCGAACTCTCTTTGGCTGAAGCCACCAGAAGGAGAGCTGTCCCATCTCTCTGTCACACTCCCTCTCCTGTGGCTTCCTCAGCTGTGAACTAAGGGAATCAGCTCTTTGATGCCGGGGGAAGGGACAGGGGAGAGTCTGGACGCTCCAGGGAGCCCTGGACGGTGGGAGGGAGGGCAGAGCTGACGTCTGCTGAGAGAAAGACTTGCGCCAACCACCTGTTCTGGGGGAAGAGCTGGCTGGTGGTCAGAACCTAGGTCTGGTGATCAACAAGGCTGGTCTCTAGAGGGTCTCAGTCTTAAAATGACCCACTAGTTCAATTCCTGACTTTTCCAAACCCTTCTCAAATGGTGCCTCCTGGTTCCTTTTGCTCTAAGTCAGTGGTTTTCAAACTATGTGTCATGGAACCCTCTCGTTTTGCGGTGGCCTTGACGACTAATGGAGCAGGCTGCCAACTGGCTGTAGCCAGGGGCCTCCAGGTCTGTTTTACACACGGAGCTGCAGGTGAGGGCGGAGACCAAACGCTGCTTTCGGGCTCCCACTCTGCCCAGCACTGGTGCTCCGGAAAGTGGTTGACTGAGTGTCCCTTTAAAGGCCCTAGAAATAGTGAGGGCGTGTGGTCAGTCCAGGCGGTGACTCAGATGCTAGTTAGCTTTTCCTTTTCCTGCCTAGTGGCTGTGACTGGTGGAAAGGAAAGGAGGGTGGTCAGTTACCTAGGAGTGTAAAAGAAATCCTAAGCAAATTTCCACCTGCCACTCCCTTGCTCTTGACTTCTGACTCCTACTGTCTCTTTTCTGTTCTCTTCCAGCCAGTGACCTCGGCTGCCAGCCTCTCTTGGTCCCCAGACCTGTGCATGCCCCAAGCACAGACTCAGAATAACGGCTGCCTGGTGGCATCAGGGCCACCTGGGCCCTCAGTCCAGCTGGGGTGTGGGTGCCTGTGTGCCCCAGAGCACCCCAGCAGGCTCCATACTGTGTCAGACCTAAAGCATCTAGGCTGGCACTGGTCTCCTGTGGCTGGTCTCTAATGCATGGTAAAGTTCCTTCCTTTGACCCCATTCCCTCAACCGGCCGAGGAAGGGGAACATGGGTGTCTCTTTGAGACTCGAGAACCTGGGATCCCCAGCACACCTGGACACCTCGAGGAGGGAGATAAGAAGCCTTCAAGCTCTCCCAGATGGTGACCTGGTGGCTCCTCCCCAGGAGAGCAGCGGGTGTGGGAGGAGGCTTGGGGAGTGGTGAGTGGGGATGGCCGACCAGTGGGGATGAAACTGAGCTGAGCTGAAAAGAATATATTCTTTTGATGGACAAAAAACCTGGGCCAGTGCAGGCCTCCCCCCACGCCCTTTCTGATCCTTTTCAGATTAATCAGGTTTTTTTTCCCAGCTGGGAAAAAGGCCTCCCCAGACACACCTTTGTATCCTGTTCACAAAGGATATATAATCTCCAGAGCCCCTGAGTAAATAGTCCTTTGCAGGCCAGGCCACGCCCCCGGACAGAAGTCGGGGTTCTGTGGAGAGGGGCTGGGCATGTCTCTGCCTCAGTGCTTCATGTTGGGACAGGGCAGGGAAGGCTGTCCCTCCCTAGGGGGCGTGAGAGGCCGAGGGGGCACAGTCTTGTGTTCTGCACATTCTGGCCTCGGCCTCAGAGCCTGCCGAGAGCTCACGGCAGAGATGGCGGTGCCTCTTCCTCACGGGACCATTCTGCCAACAGAGGCAGCTCCCACAGGGCTCCGTGCCGTGTGGCGGGAGGAGGCTGGCCGCAGCTAGTGCTGGCTTACCTAGGGCTTGGTTGGTTCCGTGGTGTTTTGAGAGAGCCACAAGGAATCCATAGAAGGTCAGTCTCTGAACATTGCCTAGGACCTCTCTGACGACAGCTGGGGGTGGGCAGCTAGGAGAGAGCACAGGCCAGGTTCGAAGACCAGCACACCTGACTGTCATCCTTCCGTCCACACCTTCAGGCCTGAAGGGTGCTGAGACGAAGAGACCAGACTCTCCTGGGGGAGCATGGTGGATGTCCAGGAGCAAGGCCTTGACTGTGAACATGAAGGGCTGGCAGGTTCACCAACTGGTGCTTTTACTAGGAGGGAGTGGGGAGGGGACGGGAAATGGCAATAGATGACAAACAACCTCGTCTAGGAAGAAGCCAACGGTGGCTGCTCCGTCTCTCAGTGGACTTTGTGCCACAGGTGGGTGGCTTCGCCTTCCCTTTCTGCAGAATGAATTCTTGATACAGGGAATGTTCCTCCCTCTCTCCAAAGCGTGAGGGCCAGTCTATCTCCCAAGAAAGAGAAGGGGCTGAGTGGGTCTGGTACCTTGGTCTTGCCCAGGGGAAGGCAGTCCTCCCCAAGTGAGCAGCGGGGTCTGGGCGCAAGCAGCACCGCTCCAGTTTATACTGCGACCCTTGAAGCCCTGGGCCAATCAGAACAGCCTGCTGGAGGTGTGCTCCGGGGCGGCAGCCAGCCTGTGGGGCTCCTGGGTTCCCTTTCTCACCTGTACTTGTGCCGGTCACACAAGCTCTCCAGGCGCTGGTAGAACAGCGAAGCCTCGACTCCCTCCAGCGTGCTGGTCTCCCCCAAGGCGGGCCGCTGGCGGTGCTGCCCACTGGAAGACGTTGGCACGATCACCGTGTTGGGGTTCTTGCCCGACAGCAGGTCCTGGTAGATGGCAGCCACACTCTCCAGGAACTCTGGGATGGAGCGGGGAGGGGCAGAGGTCAGGCAGGGAGGACATACTTCACCCTTCCACTGTGTCTTCCTTTCTGCTAGTTGGGCTCCACTCCAGCATCAGTGTCCGGGCCATGGCGCACTGAGAGCTGGAGCCCTTGGCCTCGTGTGACTATCATGCTCACGAGTGACACGACCATGTGTTTCAGCTCAGATGTCCTCTCCTCTGGGCAGTTGTTCCTGGACCAGGTGAGACCCCCATTACGCACCTGCATGGCACCCTGTGCTTCTTCGTAGCATTACCCACTGATGAGTTTTCTCAGTAGCTGGTTGCTCACTCTGCCCCCTGGCTGGCCCGGGAGATCCTCAAAGGCAGGCACCATGCCCTGTCACCCTCCCTGCCCCAGCACCTGGCACATGCTAAAGGGCCATAAATGGTTTTTAAAGAGTGAAGGCGTGCACGTTCCCACTAGTACTGCCCGTCATCTGAGGCCACCTGCCTCAAGGCTGACTGCATGTTGGAACACTGGCCAGCGTGGCTCAGTTGGTTGGAGCGTTGTCCCATAACCAAAAGGTTGCAGGTTCAATTCCCAGTCAGGGCTCATGCCTGGATTGTGGGTTTGACCCCAGGTCTGGGTGTGTGCAGAAGGCAACTGATTGACATTTCTTTCTCTCCCTTCCCCTCTTTCTAAAAGCAATGAAAGAGGTCCTGGGGTGAGGGTAAAAAAAAAGACAAAGAAAGCATGTTGGAATACCGGTGTGGAAGAGAAAGCCTGCCAGCTGGGAATTTACTTAACATTTGGAATGGCTTTTAAATTCTGTAGTTGATGTGGTGTTAGTGAGCAGTGACTCAGGGCTCCTCTCGCAGCCGATGGACACCGCGGCTGCACGGCAGTGACGCCAGGGCCCAGCGCTGCGGCTAGGCGAGGGGCGCCTGGGGAGGAATGGAGGGGAAACGCCCTCCCAAACTTGGCTGCTCCTCTTCTAGGGTCCAAGAGCTTTAGAGAAACAGGAAACAAATGCCTGGAGCTGTGAAGAGCCGGCGGCGGTAAGACCCAGGCCCGAGGGCTGCCATCGGGAAAACAGAATGTCATATCTGAGCGAGGCCAGGGCTGGCTGGGCCACCAGTTGGCAAGAAGGCCATGTCCAGGCTCCAATGACAGCCTCCTGTTTACTGGAAGAGTTTGTTTTAAACAAGTTTGTTTGTGGACACAGTCAGCAATTTTAAACCCAACATTCCATCTGCTGTTGTGTGTGTGAGTGGCCATGCATTTGTGTTTATCCGCCTGTTTTAATCCCACCTGATTCCAGAGGGGATTTAAGGGCACAGCTGGTGTGTGCTGGGGAGCAGGGTGGAGCGTGAGGGAGGACCGCTGTGTGCTCACCGAATGCTGTGGGGGAGGGAAAAGGGACAGGGACACACACACACACGAGGCTGGGCCTGGGGTCCTCGGATGGCAGTGACTCAGCAGAGCCCTCTGTTCAAGTTGGGCTTCACCACTCCTTAGCACTGCTACCCAGGTCTGTAAGCCTCTCTCTTAAAGCAGGGTCTGCGACCTCCTGGCCTGTTAGGGCCGGGCCGCACAGCGGCAGGTGAGCTTGGATGTAATGTGCCTGGTTCCACCTGAAAGCATTCCCCCTCCCTGGTCTGTGGGGAAACTGTCTTCCACAGAACCGGTCCCTGGTGCCAGGAAGGTTGGGGTCCACTGTCTTCAAGGACTGATCTCTTAGGACTGTTATAAGGATTAATGGCCTCGGTGCTCTGGCAGGCACACACTGCGTTTTGATAACTACTGAACTTATCGGGCAGTGTTACAGTGGTGTGTGGTGGTGTTCTCATTATCACTCAGAAGCATTCGCCGCACCGCTGACTGCGCTTTTGCGAGTCTGGAGGACGCTGAGGCAGTAGGCTCTGCACATGGAGTCCTACGGCCACCAGCGACAAGAACTGGACCCCTGTGGAAGGGCGGGAGAGCGACGTGTGTGTGGGTGGGCGCAGAGGTGGAGTGGGCAAGGGGCAGGGGAGGGACACGCCCTGCGACGGGAGCCACGTGGGCCCTGGAGACTCTCACCTGAGTAGTAAAACTGGATCTGGAAGGCCAAGAGGAAATCTGAAAAAGACATCAGGCAGTCCACGGCGTCATCCATGAGCACAATCCTGAGGGGGAGAGAGAGATGAGTTTGAGAGAGAGAGAGAGCGAGAGCCATTCCTGGGGCTCTAGTCTCCCTTGGAGCAGCAAGACATTGGGACAAGGCCCCCCCCAAGTCCCTCCCAGTCACCTCACAGCTTCATCAGTGGGGATCTGCCACCAAACTGAGCTGACCGCCGCCCCCCACGGGCAGGCTCCCACTTTGGTCTCTGTTACCAGCTTGTGGATGGGGCGTGAGGAGGGAGGGAAGGGGGCTGGGTAGCAAGGAGAGGGGACACTTGTAATGCAGCCAAGCTCTCTCTTCCTAGACTTCGGCAGTGAACCCTTTCATGCTGCAGTGAGGACTGTCTAATTCGGAATAAATACAGCTGATCAGAAAAGGCAAAAAGAACAGCCAAGAGGTTTCAAAGGGGCTTGGCAACGGCACTGGGGTTTAACAAGCCACCGAGGACCAGAAGAGCCACAGGCCCCTCCAACCCAGGGACACAGCTGGCAGACAAGGGACGAGGGAACGGAGCTCCCAGGGACCCCACACTCGAGAGGGCAAGGAACCTCATGACATCTCGGCGGCTACTCTCACAAGCTGACTGCCTCCTGGTTTTTCCTCCCCCTGGTTCCTCCCACTGCACACACGCCGCACAGGGAAAAAACGGAAGAGATCAGACCAAAGCCATACTCGTACTCCGGCCTCCTCAGAGAGAGGACAGGAGAGAGAGACGTGGGCATTTGCTGGGCCCCGTCCAGGTGCCAAACTCATCTGCGGAAAGGGCGCCGGGACCCCAACCTGCTTCTGGCAGGGTCCGTCTGGCTTTAGCTTTGCATTTTTTAAAAAAGGTTTTATCTTGTTTTCTTGTGTATTTTTCCAAATCTCTCCCCACATCCCAGGGTCGCAGGGTCCCCACACTGGCAGCCGCAGCAGCCCTGGGGAGGGGCTTTCCAGAGACGGGAACGTAGGCAGTCCCCTGGACTTCCTCAAGGCAGGTGGCCCTGGTTTCGGGTTCCCCCCAGGAGTGAGGACAGTCCCTGCATCTGGTCTTTGGTGGTGATGGCGGCAACAGTGGACACAGGTGCACCACTTACTGAGTGCCTACTTCCTGGTGGCGCCGCACAGGAGTTTGACCTGGGCTCAGTTCTCCCCACGACACTGAGGTAGGACTCGCCCTCGGTCCCACTTCACAGGCGAGTGGACCAAGTCTCAGCGACGTTAACCGCTCAGGTCAGTCACAGAGCTGGAGAGTTCGCCTGACTGCAGGTCACACTGCCTCTTAAAATACAGCATAAACACTCACCGTTATTTCCTAGTTCCGTGGATAATTTCTATTCTTTATTTTCACCTATATATGGAGGCCTAGCTGTTTCTCATGTATCTCTTGGGGAAGAAAAAAAAACTGCCCCAACTACCCAAAGTTGAACATTAAAATTCTAGCCGGAAAAATTCAAGGTCAGAGGGTGGGAAGACGCAATGCTGCTGAGGCCCAGAGGAGGGCGCCCTGGTCCCTCCATTAGTGGTTCCTGGGACCAACTGAGCCGGAGGCAAATAGTCATTCCCGTTTCTCATAAAGGCTAGCAGAAAGGAACAGAGAGGGCTCGAAACCCAGATTCTGTCTGCTCGACCGGAGAGGCGCGAGAGGTAGAGAGCTGGCAGAAAGTGAGCTCTCCCAGACTGCGGAGGGAGGCAGAGCCACCAACACCCCAAAGCGTCTCCATTCCCGGCTCAGCAGAGAAGTCCGCAGAGGA
The DNA here is from genome assembly GCF_014824575.4 of Sturnira hondurensis. Lineage (NCBI taxonomy): Eukaryota > Metazoa > Chordata > Mammalia > Chiroptera > Phyllostomidae > Sturnira > Sturnira hondurensis. Next base: position 1,093,874 of record NW_028092064.1, on the reverse strand, counting down.
GAGGAGCCAGTGACGGTTCCTTCCTGCCCCGCTCCCAGGACGGGTAGGCACCCGACCGGCCTGAGGTTAATTACTGAGGAAGAGCGCCAGGCTGAGAACGTCCCCAAGCAGGAAACTGCGAAGGGGAGCCAAAGCCTTTGAAGATGCTCCTTGGCTTCTCTTGTTTATCACCAACCTGGACCCAGAGCTCCTGTTTACAGCATTTATCTCCATTTACTATTTCCTAATTTATCTATTTGTTCATTTACTTATTTTGCAACACAACTCAAATACCATAAACCCGCCCTTTGAAAGTGGAATGCACTGTGTTTAGTGCATTCAGAGTTGTGCGACCGCCAGCACATTCGGACCCCAGAAGCAACCCTGAGATGGGACTGCACTCGCCAGGGCTTCGGAGGCAGCTCCCGTAAGCAGCGCCCTCTCTCTGCCACCGAGAGAACTGGAAGCCGCACACAGGGCCTGCCCGCCAGCCTCAGAACGGGCCTGCAGGCTCCCATCAGGGCCGAACGTTAGGACCCTCATGGGCACCAGGGGGTGAACCGGAACACGGCCATCAAAGGGCCCGGGGCCCACCAGCGTAAGAGTGGTGGTCTCTGCGGAGCAGGGCGGCTGTGTGCACCCTGGTCCTGACCCCCGCTGCTTGGTGGGCTGAAACTTACAGCGGCCAGGGGGGACCAGCAGGCTAGCTGGGGGAGGGGGAGGGTGGCAGGGGCTTTCGTTCTGAGGGCTGTGTGGCTGGGCCCCAGCAGCATGGGTGAAAAGGATGAGGGGTTTTCTTGATTGCAAGCAGTGAGATGCTGCCGGAAAGCCACTTGGATCTTAGCTTTTGTTATCAGCGATACCCCCATTACCCCAGTCAGCCAGAAACCGGGAGTCTTCCCGACGTCCTGGGAACCCCCGCGCCTGCCCACCCACAGCAGTCAGTCACCAAGTCCCATCAGTCCTACCCCTGACATTCCTTTTGTGTCCTCCTCCACTTTCGTCCACCGCTTTAAAAAAGTTTCTTTTTATTTATTGATTTGAGAGACAGAAACATGGGCCTGTGGGCCCAATTATTTATGCATTTGCTGGTTGATCCTTGTATGCGCCCTGCCTGGGGATGGAGCCTGCGACCTTGGCGCCTCATTGGGATGATGCTGTAACTGGCGGAACTGCCCCACCAGGGCTCCGCCTCCACCTCTCTTTCCTGGACAACTGGAAAGATGACCTCTTCCTGTTTCCTCCAACCACTCTGGCTGGCTTTCTAATTGAGTGGCCATACTGGGGTCAGAAAGATCTTTTTTAAGATGCAAATGTGACCATTTTACAACTCACAGGCTCCCATCACCCTTAGAGCAGAATCCCCATTCCCACCCTCCTGTTCCGTCCTCTCCCTCCCCTCTCCTGGCTTCTTGAGGCCACACAGTGACCCTCACTGTACTCCAGCCACACACCCCCTTCAGCGCTTCCCTCCTTCCTCAGGCCCTGCAGACAAGCTGGTCCCTCCGGTCCCTCCACCTCTAATGTGCCTGCCCTCAGGCCCCTCTCCTCCCCTGCAAGGTTGCAGCCCCACACAGCACCTCTCTGGGGGCCCTTCCTCATGCCAATCCAGGGTCAGCCTCCCGGCTATGGGCTGGCACCGTCACCAGCTACCTCCTGCTACCTCCTCACACTGTTTGTGTGCGCCTGTGCCCCAGGACAGCGAGATCGACCAGGTGACAATGCTGCCTCTCTGCTGCCTGACCCCGGGGCCCAGTGCGGTGCAGGGCACCCAGCTGTCACTCAGCACGTTTGTCGAGCACAGGAAAGTATAAACAGAGGGGTCAGTGTGGCCACAGTGCCCTTTCTTTTCCCCGGCCTGGGGGACGTCTGGACACTACATGCAGCTGCGGGCAGTCCACTTAAGAGCAGTAAACGGACCCGTGGCACAGGGGCACAGAATGGTGCAGAGGCCGCTGCCCTGGACATGGATGACTGCATTTAGTCTGCGGAGGTGGAGGCCGAGACCTGACTTTTGAAGGGCTGCCTGCCTCTGAGGGGTGCCACAGGGTTCTTGGGTCCGGCTCCAGAACACTTTTTCAAGCTTCTCGGCTCTGGGACGGTGGCTGCTTTGTGAAGGAGTGAGCATCTTGTTGCTGGAGACAGCCAAGCAGAAGCCTGAGAAGGTGAGCACTTCCCACGAGTCTGAAGGAGCCTTGCCAGCCCTGCCAGTGTCGTCCCGAGTGTGGGCAGAACTAGGGGCTCCCAGGGGCCAGCCTGGCTCTGCTGGAGAAGTCTGCTGTCTGGGAGACTCTGGGAGGGACTTTGGCGGTATCATGTGCTGCACTGTAGGGAAGGGCAGGAAGGGGTTCTTCTGGGCCTGGGCCTTTGGCGACAGGGACAGGCCCATATCCCACAGACAGCTAGTTCCTTCACCCTGAACGCAAACTTGTCCCCACCCCAGAGGCTCGAGAAGGACTCTCTTAGAGAGGAGGTCGTCCACACGTGTTTTCCAGTTGATGACAGTTGGCTCAACACCCCTCCCTGCCAGAGGCCTTCAGCGAACGTGCCAGCTGCTTCTGACACCTGGAGGAGCCGGCCGCCCCTTCTTTGAAGTGGAGCCAGCGTGGAGCTACTGCCAACAGGAGTCTGTACAAATCTGTTGGGTTGTGGAGGGATCCTTGCAGGCCCTGCCTCCGGGCCAGAGAGAGGGACGCCGGGGGAGAAGTGAAGGCACTTTAGTCCAGGCTGCCTCTGGGCAGAACCGCATGAAGGGTGGAGTCCAGCGCTGGCGACTGCAATGGAGAAAGAGCACTTGGCAGGGTCCGAGCTGACCCTGAGGGGGCTGGCCATGCTCGCCCTCCCTTGCTGACCCGCAGCAGCTGGGATGGCTGCTGGGGGTACGTGGGTCCCCAGGAAGCAATAGTTTCCAGGCTGAACCCACTGACTGGCCAATTTCCTATTCTCCCGTAAGGGTCAGGGTTCCCGGCCTAGTGGCTCGAGCTGCGCCGATCCCTGGAGTTCTGGGTCTGCAGCCCTGGGATCAGATCCCAGCTCCAGGACTCACTGGCCAAGTTACCTTTTCTCTCTGAGCTGCAGTTTCCTCATTTGTAAAGAGGAGAGACAATCATTGTTCCTGTTTCCCAGAATGCTTGTGCAGAGTCAGTATGATGATGTACTGTACCTAGTGCATAATGAGCACTCAAAATAAGTGTAAGGTAGCCCTGGCTGGTGTAGCTCAGTGGATTGAGCACGGGCCTGCGAACCAGAGGATCACGGTTCGATTCCCAGTCAGGGCACATGACTGGGTTGCAGGCCAGTCCCTGGCAGGGGACACATGATACATTGTGTGTCCTCGGCAGAGGCAACCATACATTGATATTTCTCTCCCTCTCTCCTTCCCTTCCCCTCTAAAGATAAAAAAAATTGGAAGAGCTCAAAATAGCAAAGAAAAATATAGTCGAGAGGAAGTAAGTGTTGCCAGCATCCAACCGGGCAGAGGCTCGGGGGCGGAAGCTATCTTATTTCAAGTCCACTGCTGGGGGTAGCCAGCCCCAGGCAGGGCCAGAAAGAAGAGCCACCTTCCACGCCTGCTCTGCTGGTTGGGAGCCACACGACCGGTTGGGGGCCACACGACCGGTTGGGGGCCACACGACCGGTGTTCCTCATGAGTGCAGCTGAAGGGTGTCCTAAGCCCGTCTGGGCTCACAGTGAGCCTCTGCAGTGCCTGGGGGGAGGTGCCCACGTGTAGCACAAGCTGCCGCAAGTCCAGGCCCTTGAAGCAGCGTGGGATGTCCAGGCCCCTGTCCTGCCCTGGTCCAGCCTGCACCTTCAGGGGACCCCAGGCGCCACCTGCCAGTGGGGCCTCAGAAGCCAGACCCAGAGTGCAGGCAGTGAGATGAGGAGGGCAGCAGCGACTACTCTCCGTCAGGGGCCGCCTTGTCTGCGCCCTGCGGCCGCCATCCCATTTCCCTCCCACATCAGTCCTGTGAGCTGCGCTCGGTGAGTGTCTTCACGGAGAGCACGGTTTGGGTGGCTCAGAATGGGCACGAGCTGTGTGCGCAGAGCTGCAGTTCTGACGCTGGTCCCCAGACTCCAATGGTTCCTAAACCACTTGCAGCTGCACCGGGCACAAAACAGTGGGCTCTGTGCTCTCTGGGCTGTGTCACTTCCTGCCAGGGGCCTTGTCCTTCCTGCCTCTTTCAGACTGTCCTCAGGCCGGCTGGAAGCTTAGGTCCCAGGGACGTTCCCTCCAGCAGACAGCCTGGAGGACCCAGCTCACCACTTACACCCACTCCTGGTCCCTCCAAGCAGCCTTACAGCCAGGGGACCACTGTCCGTGCTGTTAGGGTAAATCCAGGCACTGCTCGCTTCATTGCACTTCACAGACACTGCATTCCACACAAATTGTAGGCAATGTCTTCCACTGGTAGAAGGATTACGACTTGGTTTATTGCAATGCTCACTTTACTGCAGTGGTCTGGAACTGAACCCACGATGTCCCCAAGGTGTCCCTGTACCCAAATCCAAAACATGGCCACGAACTCCTCAAACTCCAGCCCGCTGGTTTCTCGCCTTCTTCTCGGTCGAGGTCCTCTCGGTCGTCGCTGCTGAAAGCCTGGCTTCCCAGGCTGCTGGCTTCCCCCACGGCTTTCCCTCCTGCCACTCCCAGCCTGAACCCGACGCATCCTTTCTGCTTTCAGTGGAGGCTTTCAAACCTCAGAAAATCACAGAGAATAACATGGCAAACACCTGTGTACCCATTAGCCCACTCCATCAAACCGTAACACCTCCCACCCTTGCCTCCATTTTTAGAAGCTTTGTAAACCATCCCGCAACCCATTCAAGCCGCACGCGAACCCCTCCCTCGTGTTCCTCCGCCTTCCTCCTCAGGGGTCACCTCTGACACCTGGGGGTTCTGCATGTGTTTACCGAAACACGGTGGCTAAGCATCCCTTTCCATGTCTTTGTGCTGTATTAACTCACACAAATGCCTGTATCTTTAAAACATTCGGTAGTTTTTTCTTTTGGCTTGAGTTCAGTTCAGTAACTAGGTTTCTTGCGATTTCTCGACGCGTGTATACGAGTACGTCCCTGCGTTCACTTTAGCTGCTGTGTAGAACCCCACTCTCTGAGGGGGCCACGCTTTGTCCTTTCTAATGCGGGGACACACAGCTGTTCCGGTGGCAGCTATCGCGAACAGTGCTGCACGAGTCCTCGCAAGCAGGCACACTCTGGAGCCTTAAGACCTGCCCCCACTGCTTCAAAATGATGGTGGCGGTTCACACCCCCAGCGGCAGCCCGTGCGCGTCCCGCTGCTCCGTACCCTCGGCAGCCCGTGGACGCCAGACTTGTCCATTTTTGCTGCTCTGATGGGTGTGAAGTGGCATCTCGATTTTAATTGGTGTTTCTGATTACTAGTGAGTTTGGGCATGAAAATATGCCCATGCATTTACTGGCTGTTAGGGTTTTCTCTTCCATGTATTGCCTGTTCATATGTTTGGACTATTTTTTTATTGATGTCATTTATCTTTTTCCATTGATTTGTAGGTGTTATTTATAAAATATTAGTTTTTTGAATTTTTAAAATTATTATTTATTTATCTTAGAGGGGAAGGGAAGGAGACAGGGAGAGAAATATCAATGTATGGTTGCCTCTTGTGTGTCCCCTGCTGGGAACTGGCCTGCAACCCAGGCATGTGCCTTGATATAAAATATTCTTAAAAGTTCTGCAGACTATCTGCTGTTATATACATAACAAATACCTCTTCTAGACTCTGGCTTATCCCTCGACTTCATGATTTTTTTTGTTGAATAGAAAATTTAGATTCTTAATCGCTCGGTAGTGGAGCGGTTTGGGGCTCGGCACTTTCGCTGCCGTGCCCTCAGGGAAGTCTTGCATCCGAGCGGCCATTTCTCCTCCCCGTTGACCACCAGCTCCACGAGGGCAACTGCGTTTTGCCCACTGCTCTGTCCTCGCACCTGAGTGTGCCTGGCACCCTCCACAAACAGTGACTGAGTAAACGAGTGCAACTTCGTTTGTGGTCAAGTTTACCAATCTCGTCCATTGCGCTTGGGCTTTTTGTATCTTGTTTAAGAATTCTTTAACTACCTGGTGGCCATAAAAATATCTTCCTCTACTCTCTTTCAGAGTGTGCATTTCACACTGTGGTCTGTAACCTCTGTGAGACTGACTTCTGATCACGGTAGAGATCTGCCTCACACGATGTGGGGAAACAACTGCCCCCCCCACTTGTTGAGTCCTTCCTCCTCCCACTGCTCTGCAAGACCACCTTTTTACACGCCAAGTTTTTGCACACGCATGAGTCTGCTCTGGCTTGTCCAGGAGACCCATTTGTCTGTCCTCACTGAACACACTGTGTCCATCTGGATGGCCTTATAATAATGTCTTGACAGCTGAGAGGCATGTTCATCTATTCCTAGTCCTTCAGGTCTCAATGTCAACATCTCTTCCTCTCGGAAAAGCCTTTCGCGAGGCCTCAGGTCAGGCTGGGTCTCCTGTCTGTACGTCCCCACTGCACTTAGCACTTCATTGACGCAGTGTCTGCCATCTGTCAGTCTGTATGTTCCCTGAGGGCTGGAACGACACCTGTTTTGCTCACTGTCACAGCCCTTCCACAAGCACCATGACCAGCACATAAGAGGCATTTGGGGAATGAAAGGATGAGGAAGGAAGGGACAGTGTTTTGAAGAAAGACCTTTTGGGGCAACAGCGATACTGTTGGATGGCGAGTCGGATCTAGGGAGGGAAGATATTCCCGCTCGGAAAGATGCCACAGGGGACAGGCGTACCCTCGGCGCACGGCGTGAGGTCCGGCAGACAGCCAATGGTCAGTGGACATTTGAAAAATAAATTATAGGAATTAAACTTCCCATTCACTAATTATAATTTTTAAAAATAGGTACTATATGGCCCTGGCTGGGCAGCTTAGTTGCTTAGAGCATCAGCCCAATACACCAAGGTTGTGGGTTCAATCCCTGGTGAGGACACACACAAGAATCAACCAGTGACTGCACAGGTAAGGGGAACACCGAATTGATGTTCCTCTCCCTCTCTAGAAAAAATCAATTAAAAACTTTTAAAAACAAAAATAGGTTATACATTTTGAGGGTTACATGAGACGTATTTTACCTGCATTATATCATTAAATCTAAGAGACAGGTGCTATTTTTATCTCCATCTTACAGATGGAGAAATCGAGGCTTGGAGAAGTTGCTCAGTGCCACAAGCTGGTCAGTGAGGGAACTGGGATTTGAATCCAGGGCTGTCTGTTTCCAGGAGCCGAGTCCTTCACCATTAGGAACCACTGAGTGACGCTCTTCAATGGGGGTGGACTGCTATGTCTAAAACTGGATTCTTCAGTGTTCTGTGTGCTTTTGAAGCACTGTGTGTATTCCACATACAATCACATCGAAGGAGACTTTCCTAGGACTCGGGCCTTCAGTGAGGGGAACAGGAGTTAAATCCGTGGTTCAATAAGCCCTGCAGGTGATTCTGTGTGCAGCTTTAAATCTTCACCCCCGGAACGCCGCTTTCCGTCCTCGTGTCACTGGGGCCTAGAGTGAGTTACAGGATGATGGTCCCCGTGGCCCAGCCCGGAGGAGGCCAGAGCAGCAGGCAGCCCTGTCTGACCCGCTCTTCATCATGCATTATTTCCTGAGTTGTGTTGTGAAAAAGGCCAGAAAGTACTGCCTCAGGGAATCTAGGAACTTCTCATTTATATTAAAAAAATCTTATTATAATAATAATGCCAACAGTATTTTAACAGCGAGGAACTTATTTGTAGAATGTCTACAACATGCTAAGCAATTTATATATTTTTTTTGTTGAAATCTGACAACCACCCTATCATTTAGATACATTATCCCCATTTTACAGATGTGACAATAGGGCGTAGAGAAGTTAGAATAGACCCCCAAGGTCATCCAGTTAGTAGGGCACAGGTGGCATGTATACGCAGGTCTTTCTAACCTGACGGTGCCTGTGCTCTCATAGGTCAAGGCTGAAAGCTCGCACACTGCCAGGCCTTATTTTAAGCACAACTCTTCAACTATCACAACTCTTACTATTACTCTCACTTTACAAATGAGGAAAGTGAGGCTCAGAGAAATGAAAGACCTTTTCCCAAGGGCCTGGCTGGTAAATTTTGAACCAGGAATCAAACTCAAGAAGTTTAGCTTTTGCAGCCACTAAAGGCAACAACATGGCTGTTCCCCTAAAATTAAAGCTGGAACTAACCCACGATCCAGCAATTCCACTTCTGGAAATTATCTGAGGAAAACGAAAACCCAAACTCTAAAAGATACACACATCCTCATGTTCGCTGTAGTATTATTTATAATAGCCTGATAATGGGAATGATGTAAGTGTCCACTGATGGATGCACGGATAAAGAAAATGTGATTATATCTGTGTGTGGCATATATATCACACACACACAAGCACACACATATAACACACACAGTGGAACATCACTCATCCATAAAAGAGAATCAAATCTTGCCACTTGCAACAAACTGGATGAGCCTCGAGAGCACTATGCTAAATAAAATAAATCAGTCAGACTTCCGGTCAAGATGGCGGCAGAGGTAAAACGACTCAAAATTACAACTAAAATGCAGAACAACCAGCACTCAGAACCATCAGAAATCAGGCTGAATGGACACCTGACAACTACGAAATTAAAGAAACCACATCCATCCAGGCTGCTGGGAGGAGTGGAGACACAGAACAGGCTGTTCCCACACCTACGTGTGGCAGATAAAAATTCAGGAGGGATATCTTGGGAGCGGGGAGCCCCAGCCCCACACCAGGGACCCCAGCCCAGGGTTCCAGTGCCAGGAAGATAAATCCCCACAACTTCCGGCTACAAAAATCAGAGGGGATTGAGTCAGTGGAAGAAACTTTGGAGCCGCAAGCAGTTCCCCTTAAAGAATCCACACACTGACTTAGACCCATTCCCTCTGAGCTCCAGCACCTGGGTAGCAGTTTGAAAGGCACCAGTGGGACACAGGGTGAAACTAATATGTCTGGCATCAAGGCGAGGGCCAGGGGACAGCTTTCTCCCAGACAGAAATGTGAGCTGAGGCCACATTTCTGAGGCCCCTTTTCTGAGCTGCCCCTCTACAGATCCGCAGAGTTGGCAGGCAAATGCCACATCTGAGACTCCATCAACCTGGCTAACACTGTTTGCCCTGCCCTGAAGATCCCCTGAAACTCCATCCCACCAAAATTACAAGTCCACCCAAACTGTTAACTGTGTCTTTTCCATGTGAATGGCTGGCCTTGGCTCAAGCTTCACAACTTCCTAAATCCTTTCAAACAAGCAACAGCTGGCCTCAGTGAGCCCCAACTCCTACACTTCTTGCTAAGTGGCCCTAGGCCTGGCACTAGCAGCAAACAGCCTAGATTCACAGCTTGGCTTTGCCTGGGAATCTCCAAGCCCAGCACAAGTAATAACCATTTCAGATTGCTTTACAGCTCAGGCTGGGTGGCCCTGGGACAACACACAGGAGGGGGCTGACCATGGCCTGCACCACCCAGGAAACCCCAGAGCCTGCACACACAGTGGACAGATACAAACCACGTCAGAGCACCACCACCCTGCCCCTGCACAGCTGATCCTCCATGGCAGGTGGAGGTTGGTGGTGAATGGTCACAGCCAATCTTTGCAGCTGACTGGCCTGGAGAAATCCCTCCCATTGACCTGCCAACAGAAATCAAGGCTCAACTACAAGAGGAGGGTGTACCCAGCCCACAAAGCAAGCTTGCACAGCAAACAGACTGGTGGGCTGCCAGAGGTGGGAGCTGGGGGGTGACATGGGTGAAGGAGGTCAAAAGGTCCAAACTTCCAGCTTTAAAATAAATAAGTCAAGGGGATGTAATGTACAGAATGGTGTCTATAGGTAATAATATCGCATTGCGTATTTAAAAGTTGCTGGGAAATAGATCTTAAAAATTCTCATCACAAGAAAAAAAATTTTCTGTGTGGTGACAGATCTTAACTAGACTTACTGTGGTGATCATTTTTGCAATATATACAAATATCAAATGATATTATACACCTGAGACAAATATAACATTACATGTCAATTACACCTCAATAAAAGACACCACCAATGACGACCGAGAAGTCTGGCCTTCACTGCACAGTCTGGATCACAGGGAAAGCCCCAGCCCTGAGGGACAGAGACAGGGGTGCTGTGGTGGCCATTGGGAATAAAATTACTTAGTGACTCCCACTGCTGCAGGGCCGTGCGAGGTGGAGGGGACCCCTGGCTGGGCATTGCCATGGAGTCTGCTTGTTCTTTCCTGTGTCTCCAGCTCATACCTGCCACCCCAGGGCCTGGCTGCGGTGCATGCATCACGTACGTCAGGTGCGTGTGGGGATGCCATGCCCCTGGACAGGCGCTGGGGTACGGCTGCTGGGGATTACACTCTTTCACCCACATGTCATCGCAGACAGGAGCCTCCTCCTGTGGCCTGAGTAAAGCGAGCCCAGCAGTGAGAGAGGACGGGCAGGGCCTCTTCTGGAAACAGTAATGCCTTCAAGGCCTAGCCACCCCATTTGCCATGCCAGTCAGAGGGCTGGGCTTGTGCTGGGGGCAAAGCCAGGATCCTGAACAAAACGAGAAGAGCTTATAAGACCAGTGCACTTTCTGGGATAGGCACAATTCTCTACACACACACCAGTGTGGGCGGTATTTGGGAAAGCATGGCCTGGGAGGTGCGGCGGACACACAAGCCAGATGCTCACACAAAAGGAGAAAACAAACTTCTCCTAGTTCTGCATTCACCTCCAGTCTTGCAGCCACTCTCCTGAGGGTAACCCTAGCCAGGGGTGTCCAACCTTGTGGGGTCTCTGGGCCACACTGGAAGAAGAGGAGCTGTCTTGGGCTGCACATTAAATACACAAACACCAATGAAAACTGGTGAGCAAGAAAAAGGTTTTAAGCAAATGTACGATTTTGTGTTGGGCTGCATTGTCCTGGGATGCGTGTGGCCCGTGGGACTCAGGTTGGACACACATGCTAGGCGTTCTGCTGTTCATGCTCCTGCTCCCGTAATTTGCTCACTCTGCTGTTGGCCTAGGCTGGCTGCAGTGCCTCCTCCTCCCACTGAAGGGCCTGAAGTTTCTGTCAGACAGCAGGCCTCTGGGTGAGGAGGCGTAAGTGCCTGGCACAGTCGGACAAATATCACCAGAAGCCCTTGGTGTCACTAACTGTAAGAATCTGCGGTAGAGGATTCTGTTCCTTCTACTCTAACTGGCAGTGCTGACATACGTCAGACTGGAAGGATCTGGGAGATGGGCCCGGCAAACACAAGCTGTGGCTGCTGGGGGCTGAAAATTGTACAGAAGGCTCGCCCTCCTAAACTCACCCCCGCACGGCAGGGGCAGGAAAGGAGCAGTGACAGAACCCTAGGTGGCGCATCACAAAGTGGGGGCAGGCAGTAGCCCGTACCCAAACGATCCTCTTCTAAACCGAACGCCAGGCTGCCTGAGCGGCCGGATCTCTGACTTACTTGTCACTGTGCCCCCGTGTGCACTACAGCTCCTGGCGCGCGAGAGGCGCTCCATGAAGCACCGACACACGCTACACGCTACAACGTGGTGAGCCCTGAAGACAGGCCGAGTGAAAGAAACCAGTCACGGAGGACCGTACATTATATGGTTCTATTTATTTTAAATGTCTAGAGTTTAAAATAAATGGCAAACTTACAGGGACAGAAAGTAGTTCAGTGGCTGCCTGAGGCTGGGGGTAAGAGGGGACTGGAGAGTCATGGCTCCAGGGGACAGGGTTTCTTTATGGCCTAATTAAAATATTCTGAAACTGACTGTGGCAGTGGATGTAAATATGTTTTGTGAATGTACTAAAAGTCATTGAATTTAATACTTTACATGAGTGAATCATATGGTATCCCAAAACATTGTGAAAAAAGAAATACTTGATGAATATATAAATGAACGAAAAACGAATGTAGGGTGTAGTTTCTGACCTTTGTCCTTAGTGCCTGAGAACCAATGACCATTAGAACTGCGCTTTCAGACAAGGAATGCTCATTCACAGGCTCCCTCCCTCGGGAGACTGATGGAGCGTCTAGAGTGGGTCTCGGTGCCACACTAAGCGACAGTGACCCGGGAGCAAACGAGACTGGTAGGACGCTGTCTGCCCTCATCGAGTACACACAGGCACACGTACGGTTCCTTCTCTTCAAGAATTCTTTAGGGATTTTCTACTCACGGCCATAGCTGATTTTTTGTTATTCAGCTATACAGAAACTACGGCTAATATTTATTATGAAGTCCAGTCCTTAAGAACGCTGAGTTCCCTCCCTACTGGCCACCCCACACATACACACACAAAAATTGGGGTCTGAATCTTCCTTAAAATAATCTGATTCCAAAGGAGGAACTATTCATTGGAAATTTGAAGCTAATGCCACTTGGCTGCTTTTAAATTACACGAGATAATCTCCCACACCTTTTTCAGTCAAGGGGTGGGGGTGGGGAGTGCTGAATCTAAATCACCTTTGGATAGCAGAGTAAATTAGAATTTTAAAACTGGAACTGCAGCGTTTATCAGCAATCAGTTGCCACAGTGAAAGGTACGCATCTACTGAACAACGAGGGAAACGAAACCCTCTAAAATTCTGGGCACTAAACAGGCTTTTTGCACATGACCCGCAAAATGAGTACGAGCCGTGAACCGCCCTAAGGGCTGTCTGTGCCAGGCTGCCGTCCGCCCGTCGCGGGCAGCGGTGGATTTCCCATCTTCCTGGTCAGCCAGGGGCTGGTGGCTCACGTTAGGAGTGAGAGGATTCTTGGTGTAGTGTGGCCCACGCAGCTTTGGTGTCAGTGGGTCAAACCACCAGGCAGAAATGTCACGAAGTGTGAGGAGGTTGACAGCAAAGTTTCTGGATTCAAGTGAACCTGGGATTGTTTACTTATTTACATCCTCACTGATCATAGGATTTATTGATTTTTAAAAGGGGGGGCAGAGAGAGAGAGAAACATTGATGTGAAACAGAAACACTGATTGGCTGCCTCCTATACATGCCCCAATCGGGGATCGAACCCACAACCTTGGTGTACGGGACAAGGCTCCAACCAGCTGGGCTATCGGTGAGTTCGGGCAACATATTTAACCTTCAGGTTTCCTCTTTTCTTAAGTTCTTTTTAAAGATTGAGACATATCAGTTTATTTTTCTGTAAAATGGGAAGTAACCGTTTTTATAAGAATTAAGTGAGATAAGGTCAAGGAATTTAAATGAAAGAATAAAGGTAAATGCACTTATTATGATTTAAGAAAGCTGAGCATTTCAAGAAATTATTATTAAGATTTTACTTTTTCAAAGCAGTTTTAGGTTCACAGTGAAGCTGAAGGGAAGTTACAAAGATTTCCAGTATAACCCCTTTCCCTACACATGCACGACCCCCCAGATCAACAGCCCACCAGGGGGGAGCATGAGTTACATCTGAGGAACCTACACTGATACGCTATGTCGTCACCTGAAGTCCACGGTTTACATTACCGTGCACTCAGGGTGTTACGCCTTCTCTGGGCTTGGGCAATGTGTGATGACACGTATCCATCACGTATGTTGGAATACAGGCATACCTTGGAGATATTGCGGGTTCAGTCCCAGACCCACTCAATAAAGCACACACTGTAATAAAGCATGTCACGTGAATCTTTTAGTTTCCTAGTGCATATAAAAGTTATGTTTACATTATACTGTAGTCTATTAAATATGCAATACTATTATGTCAAAAAATCAATGTACATATCTTAATGTAAAGCACTTTATTGTTGAAAAGTGCTAACCATCACCTGAGCCTCAGCGAGTCACAGTCTTTTTGCAGGTGGAGGGTGTTGCCTTGATGGCGATGGCCACTGACTGACCAGGGCGGTGGTTGCTGAAGGCTGGGGTGGCTGTTGCAAGTTCTTAAAATAAGACAATGGTAGAGCCTGCCACGGCATTTGACTCCTCCTTTCAGGAATGATTTTATCCACAGTCGAGCTTCTCTCAGAATCGGAGTTGTTCTCTCAAACCTTGCTGCTGCGTCATCAACTAGCTTTGTCTCACATTCTAAATCCTTTGTTCTGTCATTTCGACAGTCTCCACAGCTTCTTCTCCTGGAGGAGATTCCATCTCAAGAAACCATTTTCTTGCCCTGGCTGGTGTAGCTCAGTGGATTGAGCAGGCCTGCGAACCACACAATCGCAGTTCGATTCCCAGTCAGGGCACATGCCTGGGTTGCAGGCCAGTTCCCAGCGGGGAACTCACCATAGGCAACCATACATTGATATTTCTCTCCCTCTCTCCTTCCCTTCCCCTCTAAAAAAGATAAATAAATAAAAATCTTTAAAAAAAAAAAGTTAAAAAAAAAGAAACCATTTTCTTTACTTGTCCATAAGCAGCAGCTCTTCATTCGTTAAAGTTTATCATGAGACTGCAGCAATTCAGTCACATCTTCAGGCTTCACTTCTAATTCTAGTTCTCTTGCTGTTGCCACCGCAGCTGCCCTTACTTCCTACACTGAAGTCTTGAACCCCTCAAAGTCTTCCATGGAGGTAAAACCAACTTCTTCCAAAGTCCTGTTGATGCTGATACTTTGACCTCTTCCCATGAACCCAGAATGCTCTTAATGGCACCTAGAATGGTAAATCCTTTCCAGAAGGTTTTCAATGCATTCTGCCCAGACCCACCAGAGGAATCACTGTCTATGACAATCTTGAATAACACTGCTTAAAAGTCAAAATTACTGTATTTTTGGACCATAAGATGCATCTACGTTTTAGAGGAGGAAAATAGGAAAAAAATTTTTTGAAGCAAAAAATGTGGTAAAATATTTAATAACATAAATAACATAATATTTCATCAATGTAAATGTAAACAGAACTCAACAGCAGCATTAGCAACCATTATACCTCTCAAATTTGGGGGTGGGGGGAGGGAAAAAGTGCATCTTATACTCCAAAAAATACGGTACTTCTTGACCCATGACCTGGGGAATGGATGTTATGCTAGCAGGCATGAAAACAACATTAATCTTGTACTTTTCCATCACAGCTTTTGGGTGATCAGGTGCATTGTCAATGAGCAGTAGTATTTTGAAAGGCATCTGTCAAAAATAATCTCAACAGTGGGCTTAAAGTATTCAGTAAACCGTGTTGTAAACAGGTGAGCTGTCATCCAGGTTTGTCGTTCTACTCAGAGCACAGAAGTAGAGTTAGCATGACTCTAAGGGCCGGAGGATTTCCAGAATGGCAAATGAGCACTGGCTCAACTTAAAGTCCCCAGCTGCATTAGCCCCTAACAGGAGAGTCGGCCTGTCCTTGGGAGCTTTGAAGTCAGGCACCGACTTCTCCCCTCTGGCTGTGAAAGTCCTAGATGGTGTCTTCTTCCAGGAGGAGGCTGTTTCATCTTCACTGAAACCTGTTGTTTAGCCGCCTTCCTTCATCCGGCAGCTCAGCCAAAGCTTCTGGAGAACTTGCTTCTTTCCTTAAACCTCACAAACCAACCTCTTCGAACTTCTCTGCAGCTTCCTCACCTCTCAGCTTTTGTCAAACTGAAGTGAGTTCGAGTCTTGCTCTGGGTGAGGCTTTCTTTGGCTTCAGGGAATTTCATGACTGGTTTGATCTTCTATCCAGACCATGAAAACTTTCTCCACGTCAGCAATAAGGCTGCTTTGCTTCTTATCATTCATGTATTCGTTATAGTAGCACTTTCCACTTTTTTAAAGAACTTTTCCTTCGCATCCACAACTTGGCTATTTAATGTAAGAGGCCTAGCTTGTGGCCTGTCTTGGCTTTCAACATGCCTTCCTCACTAAGCTTAATGGTTTCTATTCTAGTTTTTGATTTAAGGTGAGAGATGTATAACTCTTCCTTTTACTTTAATACTCGGAGGCTACTGTATGGTTATTCACTGGGCAAATTTCTACACAGTTGTGTCCCAGGGAACAGGGAGGCCCACGTAGAGGGAGAGAGACGGGGGAATGGCTGGTTGGTGGAACAGCCAGACCGCACACAATGTTTACAGCAGTAACGTCCAAGATCACTGATCACAGATCACCATAACAAGTATAACGACAACGGAAAAGTCTGACACATGGGGAGCATTACCGAAGTGTGCCGAGACACACCAAGGGAGCACAGGCTGTTGGAAACGCGGGGTCGGCAGGCTTGCCCAGCCCACTGTTGTTGCCGGCTGTCCATTTGTACAAACACAGTGTCTGTGAAGCGCCATAAAATGAGGTGTGTCTGACAGAGTATTTTCCTAAAAATTCTGTTATGGCACTTTTCAAAAAACAAGTTTTTTTTTTTTTTTTTTTTGCTATACTTCCATTTGGTACCTTAGCTCAGGTTTTGTGTTAAAAGTTAACTGAATGCATAGTCCAACTATTTTGATAAAAAATGTGAATGACAGTGAAACCAAACACAGAAATTAGGAGGTTCCAACTATTTCTGCCACAGCTTCCTGGTTCTGGAATGACCTTGAAAACCTTCTTTTAGCATCAATGACACAAGGTATCCTTCCGTCGCCCGGGCTTTATCACCTCCGTGTCTCTCCGTCTCCAACGCCAACCTGCCTCCTCACAAGCTGCTGCCAACAGTTGCGTCTTCTTTTCTCAGAATAGCCTCTGGGGGTTTCCGTGTGTGTGTGTGTGTGTGTGTGTGTGTGTGTGTCTGCATCTTTCCTTCACCACCCCCAACTCTGCAGACCCCAAGGCTCCCCACAGAAACCACGAAGGATCATCTGGCTTCCGTATGGATGCGCAGAAAGTGGGTATTACATTTTTGGGCAAACCCCAAACAGACCTCTCTCCAAATGCCAGTTTCTTTCCTAATGGTTTTATTCTTCCCTAATGGTTTGTTTATACACGGTTCAGCTTTCTCTAAAAAGCCCTGTCACACCGAGGGCCGAGTTGGCTTCAGGAGCCCAGGGGACCTACCTGGCTGCTTTCTGAGTCAGCTCCAGCGGGAAATCCGGGCACAACAATTGCAGCAAACAGTGGTACTCTTTCATGGTCAGCAAATCTGCAGTGGAAATGGAGAGAAACACATCAGGTCTCTGCACAGGAACTCGCTGGTCTTCGGGGTGGTCCCATGGGTTTCAGACTGAGTCTCAGTGGAGCTGCTGCTTTAAAGGTAAGAGTTCTTTAACTCTTAGGGGGCAGGGGTTTTCAGATCAATATTTATATAAAGCTTTTCCTGGGTGGGAGGCCCCCGGCCCCAACATTTTAGCCAAAGGAGCTTTACTGGTTTAAAAAATGGCAGGGAGGGTCCTGGCTGGTGTAGCTCAATGGATCGAACATGGGCCTGCAAACCAAAGGATCGCTGTTCGATTCCCAGTCAGGGCACATGCCTGGGTTGCAGGCCAGTCCCCAGCAAAGGACACATGAGAAGCAACCATACATTGATATTTCTCTCCCTCTCTCTTTCCCTTCCCTTCTAAAGATAAATAAAATCTAAAAAATAAATAAATAAAATTATTTTTTAAAAAAGAGAGACAAGGTCATTTAAAAAAATGGTAGGGATAAGAGGGAACGAGGGGTACCTTCATCAGCCTTCATAGTTTACTTTTCCTTGTGTATAAAAATTGGCAGGAAGGAGTCATTTCAAAGCTGGTTAAATCTGCTAAAATTCTCTGGCTCAGTAACATTGACCACAACACGCCCAGAGACCATCCACAGAATATCTGGAAGCGGTACGAGAGCAAACGCAGCCTTGCAATGTATGGAGGAGAAGAATGCAGGGTAGCAGCCCACAGACCTTATTACTCTATCACTCAGTATTATGCAGACTGGCTTCTTTTTGATGCCTGCACACAAATCTGGTCATCATATATTATACAGTCAGCCAAGTTGGTGGTCCGAGGCATACAGTCAAGGCAAATAAAAAATCCCTGATATGCAAAGGCAATGCTTTGGGAGAGGTGAGCCAGGGAGAGGCTCTGCAGCCCAGCAGAAGACCCAGAGGGGCAACTCTCAGGAAAGGCTGTAGGACCCCAAGGGAGAAGAAGTACACCGATGCTTGAAAGTTGTTTTGGGACTGCATGTGCTAAACCAAAAGATTTTGGATCGGCCACGCAGCAGCAATTCTTGTGTAGTATCGCACAGGCTAAAGTGTTTCAGATATGGAAGGCCATGCTAATGGTAAAGCGAGGGCAAGCGACCTGGAAGCCACACTCACTGGGAGAGTGAGTGCGAGAAGGGAGTCCAAAGGGCACGGCCACATTTGGGGAATGGAGCCCGAGCCACAGGAATCCAGACCTCCTGGCCCTGCTAGTTTGGTTGATGCTTTTCCAAGACAAAAACCCCAAATCCCCAGGGACAGGCCTGGGTTCCTACTACTTTTTCATCAAAGCTCAATTCAAGGTGGGGGCACAGAGTTAAACTAACCACACTGCCAAAGTCAGGGACACCAAGGAACAGGATCAGCGTCAGTGTAGGTCAAAGGATCAGGATGGCTTTTGCGGCCTTCGTCTTGGCCACAGCAGGGTGTGTGCTTTCCTCCCCTCGCCAGCCTGACCCAGCCACGGCCTGATGGGGGTGTTCTCCTTCCACTTAGGGTGAGGGGCAGGAATGGCAAAGGGAAGGGAGAGAAGCACTGAATCGAACGTGATCCCACTTTAATCTCACTCCTTATCTACGTGGAGAGAGAAGTGATTTCTTACGGGAAGGAAATAAAGGGAAGTTTTACCTTTGAATCACTAGTGCTTTTCCAGACTAAACTTTGGTGGATATACCTGATACCATTCTTAGAGGTGGGGGTCAAAGTGTCCCAGAGGAATTCAGTTTTCCCTGGAATTACCTATGAAATACCTTTGGGAGGATAAACAGGGGGAGGGGGAGAGAGCGGGAGGGGGAGAGAGGGAGAGAGAGAGAGAGGGGAGAGGGGGAGAGGGGGAGAGAGAGCTAGTTGGGTAATGCCCAAATGTGATCAAGAAGGAAAATGCAGGGAATCAGTCTCCTGGTTCCAGACCCTCTGGTTCTCGACTGTATTCTAACTCATGTACTTCAACACTTGCTTCCCAAAGACAGAAGAATGATTAACAAAAATAACTCTGTACTTCTCTAGGGTAGTCACAGTCTCTCGGAAATACTAAATACTTCAGAAAAACAGGGTACCTCCTGCCCACCATGTCTGGAACTTGACTCTCCCAAAGGCAAAGCAAGGAAGATAATCAGATAAAGAGATGAAAGCTAGCCCGGCAGACAAACAACTTGTACCACCCTAATTGTGTGTCTATTAAAGTAGTGGTTAGATAATACTAAGGCTAGGCAATCTCCATGAAGAGGCATCTGTCACTTGGAAACACTCCCTGGTTGCACAGTGGGTCCGTGGGAGAATGGTGAGGGGAAATGGTGAATGGTCTTTGCCCCAAAGTCAGTTAGGACAATGATGAGCAAATGAGAGCTATCTCCTTGCTGTCCCACGGGCTAGGGTTCAAATCTTGGCTTTGCAATTTGCCAGGTATGCAAACCTCTCTAAATCTCAGTTTCTCGTGTATAAAGCAAAAATGACGATGCCTACCTTTCATGGTTGAAATCAAGGTGAAAAGAGATGATGTCTACAGAATACTTAGCAGAATGTCTAGAAGACAGTAACCCCAAATGAGAGTTATTTTGTTGTTTTTAAATCCTGGGAGCAGACAGGAGAGGAGCGGAGGAAGGTGATCCTTGGCGAGTTTAAATGCTTAAACACCTGGAGCGTTTTGCCTTGATCATTCTCTGTCCCGATGCCTGAGCCAAACCTGGGTTTGCATTCTCTCTGCAGTATTCATTCGTATGATATTACCATGTGCCTCCTGAGTTCCAGGTGCAGTGTGACAGGAATGAGCACGTCAGCAGTCACACCCGGGCATTAGTTAATCCTAAATGCTCCTGTCTATGTTGGGCCCCTCAATGTGTAGAACTCTCCAAGATCTCAAAGGCCCTTCCAGGAAGCCCTCTGAGCTTCAGGACACACAGTAATGAGGCTGAAGAGTCATTGAAGTCTTTGCTCAGGCCTTGAATTAGCTCACTGAACCTTTACAACAACCTTATGAAGTAGACTCCATCATCCTCAGAGATAGGACGTGCGGGCTTAGAGAGATGAAACAATCTGGTGAGGAGAGAAGGGGCCAGAGCCTGGGGGACAGACTGGAAGGGAAGAAGGGTGAGCTTAATAATGACAGTACTAACAGCCGACAACCTTTGAGCACTTTGGCCCTCTTCTTCCAAGGGTTTTACATGTGTTAACGCACCTCATCTTCACCACTGTTATCCCCATTGCACATTCATTCACAAGCTCAGAGGGTGCATGTTTAAGAGGCAGAACTGGAATTCAGACTCAGGCGTCTGGCTCCAAGGTTTACCCAGCTAACATTTGCAGCACCTTGATCTTATCAACCATCACTGTGTGAAGAAGGCTGAAGAGCTTGCTTTCCCCTCCAAACAAACTGCAGAAACTAAATAGCTCCAGGTGAAGTGGGATTTTCTTCCATGTGAGAAATTGAGTCTGAAAGGTTTTAATTACTGTCAACAGGAAAGTCTGGGGCTCCAGCACCAGGCCTCTGCTGGGCCAGAGGCCACGGGAGGGCTGGGGGGTGGGGCAGAGCACACCTGTGCTGGTGGCCACTCCATCATTGCTCATCCCAACTGCTCGGCACCCAGCAGGTGCAGAAAGGTAGGTGGTGTGTCCCAACAGATGCCTTCGCTAAAGGAATCCCCACAATTAGGAAAGTTTCAGCCAGCAAGTCCTGAAAGTTCAAAGACATAAGAAGTCTTTGGTATAAGATCAAAATCAGAACTCTCTCCACAAATTGGTACTCCTCCTTTTGCGGGTGGTCAGAGCTGTTACACTTTCTTATTCTAAATCTTGTAATTGTCCCATCGACTCTGTCCCTGGCTGTGGACCAGAGGGTTCTGCACCTTTGATCCTATCATCTCTAGATGCAGCACAGTGCAGTGTTGTGGCTAATAGCATGGACTTTAGAGTTAGAACGTCTGGGTCCAAATCTGAGCTTTGCCACCGATTGCAAATTACTTGACTTTTAAGCACTCGATGCCTCAGTTTCCCCATCTATAAAATGGGGACAGTGAGAGAACCAATAGCTGCTGTGAGTTAATGTAAAGTACTTTGAACAACGGCCCATCATAGTGCCCTGTTAGTATTTGCTTATTTTAGAAATAAGGAAACTAGGCTTAGTTTCGGAAGGAAAGAGATAGTGAGAGGAAGGACTGAGATTCGGACCTAAGCCTGCCTAGCTCCCATGGCCCTGCGAGTTCTATTCTGGCAGGTGGGATCCAGCGGGTGAGTGAAGGCCTTGACTTTTTAAAATTAAATCATGTAATCTTTATTTTATTTTAACTTTTTATCCTCACCTGAGGACATTGTTTCATTTTTAGAGAGAGAAAGAGGAAGGGAGACAGGGAAACATCTAAGCGAGAGAGAAGCGTCAGTTGGTTGCTTCCGGTATGTGCCCAGACTAGAGACTGACGCCCGGTAACCTCGGTATGTTCCCTGGCTGGGAACTGAACCTGCAATCTTGTGGTTACAGGACAACGCTCCAACCAATGGAGCCACACTGGCCAGGGCAAGGCCTTGACTTTGCGCTGGGCGGCTGACGGAATTCACATCTTAGTGAAACACACGGACGCCCTGTAGGCTGCCACACTACCCAGGGCAGAGCAGTCGGGCGGGCGGTTGCTTGAGCTCAGAGCCCACACTCTGCGATCGGGGGGGCCTGGCCCCACTGCTTATCCGGCAGTGTGACTTGCACAGGTTATATAACTTCTCTGAACCCCGGTTTCCACATTTAAAAGTGTTAATAACCACATTACCCCCCCTAATAGATTGTTGTAAAAATCAAATGTTGTCACTTATATATGACACTGCTGGAAAATTAGCAAAGTACTCAATAAAATGGCACTATTATTATATACTTATTATCCAATTAAAATTTGAAGTCCTGAAATTGAGAAACCTTAGGACTTAACTGAAGCCCTTACCACAACGCCTGGCACATACCAGCATGTTGAATGAATGGATGGAAACACACTTTGCATAGTGACTCAGATGACAGTTCACAGGGGACAAAGTTCTGGCCACTGTATGAACACACAGAGGTGGGGACTCTCTAGTCACAGGAGGCAAGCCTATCAGCTTAGAGGGGCGTGAGGAGACCCGGGAGCCGGGAAGTGCTGAAAATGGAAAAGGCCCTGCTTGGTAGGTTCTGTAACTCAGGAAATAGTGCCTCACGTCAGGGGACTACTTTCCTGGGCTTGCCGACTCAACACCTTCTCATCACGTGCTCAACTCAATCGAGTGGAGTATTAATTTTCACAGGTGGCATCAATTTTACCTTGAAAATCAGAGGAAGCGTGGGGGTTACTTCCCAGTAATCCGGTTCACCACTGTTAACGGCTCTAACATGAATACTGTGGTTTCTAACATAAGCAGCCCCCGACTCAAAACATTCTTCCACTGGTTGTCTCTAACCCTAGAGAGTGACAGATGCGGTTATTCTGGCTAAGAAAACTAATCTAGTCAGAAGTTACGGATGTCCAGTCTACTCAAGGGCCAACTTGTTCTCCCTTCTTGTCTTTTCTACATCTTCTTGCTGTAGAAGCGCCTGCCTCTGAAGCTCTGTGGGGGCAGCTTAGTCATCCCGACCAACCCCTCACAGACCACCATGTGTGTCCACAACGTTTGCTCAGAGGAACTATGGCGCTGTGTGGTTGTGGGCTCAGATGCCTCTGCTCTTCCTGGGAAATGGTGCGTTTCCCAGGGTCAAAGCTGTGTCATTAAAGGAGATCAATGGGGGAGGGAGGGTGACTTGCAGATGGAAGGAATTGGGGCCATATCTTTGTCCCCTACTAAGGAAAAGCCTTTCCCCGAGCCTGAATCAAAGGTTTTTAGCTCCAAAAGTATGGGGAGGCAATGGGGTTTAGTCTGAATTCATTTGTGTGAATGTCTACACGTTGATGGCGGGGTGAGCTCGAGCTGGGACAAGAACCGGGGATAATGAAATGCTACCAAGCCACGGGAACCCCAGAGGACTAAACAACTTCTAGTTGGTTGGCTGCATGATCTCAACGGGAATGACCACAAAGGCCAGAGAACACCACAGCCCATGAGCAGACTCTCCAATTTTCAGTTGCAATTGTTTTCATGTTCTTTTATGGAGGGGTTGTGAAGGCTCATTCTAAATGACACTCGCCCTCAGCCAGGCTGCTGTGCCAAGAGATGCTCGGAAGGACACGGATAGTTCGGGGCATGACCATACCACCCCTTCCGATCCCCAGGGCACTGAGGCTTTCGTACCAGTCCACAGCTGAGTAAATACCCCTCAGTGCTGCTCTGCGAGAATGGGGAAGATAATGAGGGACGGCGTGGGCAGGGGGAGGAAGCCGTCGGCCTCACTCCCCGCGCAGCACTCAGTACGACAGATCGCAGGAAGACTCTGACCTCCCAGGGCCATGTCCCGTGGAGTGAAGCCCCAGAAGAACAGCAGGCTGTGTTCTTCAATTTTATCTCCTTTGGCAGCAAGGTTGCTCTATGTTAAATGGAAGGAAATAGTAATTAGTTTCCTGAAAGGGAAACTGCTTCACAAAAGAAATGAGAAGCAATGGCTTCCAACGACACGTGTGGGGTAAAGTACTCGCGCCGTCATTAACACGACCCTTGGACACTCATTCCTCTCCAGACCATGGTTAGCGTGTTTGAGTTGGGGCAGAAAGCCAGGCTCCTTAGTGTTATATTTTATTATGACTGAGCCCAACATCAGGTGACTGTTTCTATTTGACCAGTACGTATGTTCTAGGTAAAATACTAGATCAGACACAAATAAATAGTAACAATTTCATGGCAATTTTTAGGATGAACAAAAGCAACTTCCCAGGAATTGTTTGTATTACATGAAGAGTAAAGAAGTGTGAGCGTGTCTCTAAGCTGGGATCGTGTGCGGCGCATCCTGGCAGGCCGACCAGGTGCGGGGGCTCCCCACGGCCATCCCGGCCACGACTGTGGGACTGAACTAGAGGCCTGGTCTCATATGATAAGAACCCCCATACTGTGTCAGGCCCTTGGGGTACTGCGTTTTCTTTTGTCCATCGTGACAGGGCTGTTGAGAGTTGGAGGACCCAGACAAGGCTTGGTTCTGGGGAAGGTCACTGCCTTAGACAGCTTTGGTGACATGAAACACACCAGGCTGGCACATGCCCAGGGTGGGCAGCCACATGGCAGTATGAAAGGAGGCACCAGTGCCAGTAGCAACAGGGCTAGTTACTCTGGCACAGGCACAGTCTCCTGACCATTTATTGAGGAAACGGCAGGCAGCTGTAGACATCAAAGTGTGCAGCAAGATCTTGGCACCAGAAGCTCCCGAGGGGCCCAGCAGCCCATCAGGAAAAGTTATTTCAAACCTAGCGTGTGCACTACCATTCACTCTGATCCAGAGACCAACTAGCCCAGCTCTACCGGGTGTTGCTGCCTCAGTTTTCTGTTCAGAAATAAGAGGACAGGGTGTGCCCTTTGAAACAGAGACCTCAGAGCCAGGATTTAATTCTCATCCAGGAAGAAGCAGGTGCTGCGGCCAACTCCTGTGACCCTCTCCTATTCTTAATTGGACAGAAATGGTTCAACAGGCATAAGAGACAGAGTGGAAAGTGAACGTAACCCCTCCTCATGGTAACTAAAGGTGAGAGGAAACAGCCTGCCCCCTCAGTGGTGGTGTGTCTGGAATACGCCACTCAGCCTTAGAAAGGGAGGCAGCACCTTCTATTTCCTCAAATGGGTCTCTATGGCCAGAGTGAGGGCTTTCGCCTTGTTTTCGAGGGGGACACTCTGTTCTACCACAAAGACACATGAGGATATAGAGAAAAAACTTGGTCTGAGTTCTGCAAAGAACTAATTACATTTTGGGGGGTTTCCATTTTCTCACCTGTAAAATAAGGAAATTGTGGTATGTGAGGATTGAAAACAATTTTTAACAGATAGACTTGTTTCCTCCCATAGGAATCTTATAAGGAACCTCAATATGTAAAAACATAGATAAACAGTCTTTCTTGCCCAACTTGATCCTCAATACCTGTCGCCCAGGCTACAGGTGCAAGGAATAAGGTAGAGGAAACTGCAGACCTGAGGCACTGCTTCAAAACTCCAGGGCTCTGCCCTGGCTGGTGTGCCTCAGTGCATTGAGTGTCCGCCTGTGAACGAAAGGGTCTCGGTTCAATTCCCAGTCAGGGCATATGCCTGGGTTGCAGGCCAGGTTCCCAGTGGAGAGCACGTGAAAGGCAATCACACATTGATGTTTCTCTCCCTCTCTTTCTCCCTCCCTTCCCCTCTCTCTAAA
The DNA here is from genome assembly GCF_014824575.4 of Sturnira hondurensis. Classification (NCBI taxonomy): domain Eukaryota; kingdom Metazoa; phylum Chordata; class Mammalia; order Chiroptera; family Phyllostomidae; genus Sturnira; species Sturnira hondurensis. The sequence goes on along the minus strand of NW_028092064.1, from coordinate 1,068,547 downwards.
AGTAACGAAAGAAAATCTTTAGAACCCCAGGGCCCTGTAGAGGACAGTTATGAATGCCCGGGTCTAACCTCTAAGTGGGTCTGATAGTACACGGATCAATAGCACAGGCCCCGAATCAACCAACCAGGGCCCAAATCTTGGTTCTTCAGCCAACTAGTCACGTGATATTGAGCAAGCCAATTAGAAATAAGTGAATAGTAATATTATTATTAAGATTTTATTTATTTTTTAGAGAGAGGAGAAGAGAGGGAGAAAGAGGGAGAGAAAAATAAATGTGTGGTTGCCTCACACATGGCTCCCACTGAGGACCTGGCCCACAACCCAGGCATGTGCCCTAAGTGAGAATCGAACTGGCGACCCTTTGGTTCTCAGCCTGTGCTCAGTCCACTGAGCAACCCCAGCCAGGCATATTATTATTATTGCTATTATAACAGTATAACAACAATACTAATACTAATTGTGAAGAGTTCTTGAGAGGATTAAGAGAGATGACTACAAAAGAGAGAGAGAAAATGGAAAGTGCTGGCTTGTGACACAGGGAAGTGCTCAGTAAACGGTGCCTGCTCTCGTTATCACCCTCCGCCATCTGAGGCACAGGTGAGACAGCACCTGCCTGACGGAAGGCACAGTTCACGGAGATCTCCAGCTCCAGGCAGTGGGTGGCTGAACCACTTTCATTCCTTATCTCATGATTATTTTATCTCGCCCTTTGTTCTCCCTTGAAGAATGAATACATAGGCCTCCTTCCTGCAGGCAGGTGCACACCACTTTTCTGATCGTCAATGAGCTGCCAATCCTCTATCATCTCACTAGAGTGCTAATGAGCCCCGGCTGGTGTGGCTCAGTGGACCGAGTGCCAGCCCGTGAACCAGAGGCCGCCGGGGGGATAGGGCACATGCCTGGGTTGCACGGGCCAGGTCCCTAGTCGTTGGGTGTGCCAGTCAATGCATCGCTCGCACATCAAGGCTTCTCTCCCTCTTTCTCCCTGCCTTCCCCTCTTTCTAAAAACAAATAAATAATATCTTTTTTAAAAAGTGCTGATGAGTCATATTGGTAGAAAGACTATATAATTATGCAACCCATTATCATATGCATTATCACTTTTGATCTCCTTAAGAACTTTGTGTGGTAGGAAGAGGCTACTGGTATTATTTCTATTTTTATAGGCAAGGAAAATGAGCCTCAGCAAGGGACAAAGTCACCAAGTAAATGGGAGAGACACGACCAACTCAAGCCTTCTCTTTCCAGGGCAAGGCCTCTTTCCATTACACTGCCTCCCTATGCCCTTTTCTTTCCCTGGGTCCCTAGGAACTCAGCCGCTTTTATTTCTTCTATGGATGAAAAACGCCTAGCATCTTCCATAACGAGAATGCAGTCAATGTTAGCTGCAACTGCTATTATTATTACCACTGTTAATATTTAAATCTGCCACCAGCTGCTCCATCTCTGTCACCCCTCTGAGCTGGCTCCAGGGGCAGATGTCATCGATCTGGCTCCTGGCTTCCTTGCTGTGCGAGAACCAGTCAGACTTTTTCTAGTTTAGGTGACTTGCTGCTAATCTCTGTAGAGAAGGGGCAACAAAAATAAATAGTCTTAAGCCACTGTAAACCTGTGTCTAAAATTTAACAGGGCTAGACACAGATTAGCAGGAGAAAAGTGTATTTAGTATACATAAAAAATACTTCCTAAAAAGGAAAATAAAAGGAAAAATAAAACAAAAAACCCTTTCCAATTCGTTTTTTCCTTTTCAGTGTAAAGTCAGGCTGATAGTTGGAATGGAATTTTATAAGCTATCAAGAAAATTGTCTGATGAGGACCTGTCTGAGAAAGCAAGCCATAGAAAACAAAAACCAATAAAAGTTATTATTTCTCTGGGCTTTCCACTGTCCAAAGTAGCCACAGAATAAATAAGAAATGGAACAGATTATGCATTTGATTTGCTTAAAATGCATTTTCCTTCTTTTCTAAATAAATATAAAAAGAAGCAGTGGCTAGCGCAGTTACTCACTGAGGGTGAGTTGAACCGAGACAGACTAAAAATAAAAAACCGATCTGAAGTTCCCTGGTTCTCGGCGACTGTGCGAGCAGGGGAGGCTGCTGCCAGCACGTGGGCGTGTTTATAAAGACCACAGCCTGTTCCCTCGTCAGAATCCACTAACTTCCACCAATGATGATGGATTTATGGCTACCCATCTACTAAAAAAATAGACTTCGGAAACAAAAACAGCAGGAACCAGAAGAGAGGGTTGGATATGGATAAACACATACATCTCTCCAGACGAACCCACCTTTGTCTTTCCTGCTGCGCTGGGTCCTTCGTGGGCGTATTAAATGTACTATGTCCATAACTACACGTATATGTGTGGGTGAGAGAGAGAGGCAGCCAGAGACAGGAGAGGGCCTGACTGTGTGGGGATCGGCTGTGAAAGGAAACTGCTGTTGGCAGTTACTGTTCCTTAAAGCCATCGGCTGTGTTTTTCTATGTATGGTTTTCCTGGTAAAAGACTCTCTGCCTGTAACGCGAGTAAATCACTCATCTTATTTTAATAAAAATGTGAACTAACGAGAGTGGCTCTCCATCCCGGGAAATGACACAACGGTCAGGCTCTCTGAACCCTGACCCTTATCTCTCAGCGGTGCTGGCAGGCCCACACAAAGAAAGAGGTGAAAAATGCTCCAGTGACGCGAAAGGATGAGCCCTCCCGATTCTTTTAGGCCCCTTTGTCTAAAAGACAAAGTCTGGTCGTACTGGAATCTGGGGAGGGTCTGGTTTCTTCCCTGATGGGCGGCCTTCAACTGGGCCCCGACTCTTTAAGCCTCAGTTTCTTCCTCTGTCACGCCCCACATGTAAATAATCAGGGTCCATTAGCTAAGGTTGAATTGATTTTAAAGTACGTTAGATTGTACACCCTTTTGACCTGTTGAATTTTGTCACATTCATGTATAACCTAGTTTAAAAATAGGGAAAAAAACCCCAAAGTAGGAACACTGGAAAGACATCAAAAGGGCTGAAAAAAGCAAGACCTTTCAGAACAATTTAAAAATGGGCAAACTTTTTGTCTCGATCACCCTCAGGGTTCTATTTGGGCCTAACATTCTAGGATTCTTTCATTGTCGTTCTCTGTGGTTGAGGCAGTAGCATAAAGAACAGGCAGGGCACGATTTGCATCCAGGTGGCGCCTAATTTGGTAGAAGAGTGGGGATGCAATGAAACCCATGTTAGTGTTTATTGCATAGTAGAAAGAGTAGCTAAGAACATGAGATTTGGAATTGGAACCATGAGACAGGGTTCAAAATGACTGTTATTTCCTGGCTACATGGCCTGGGTTCTTCAGCTGGGTACAGTTCTCAGTTTTCTCATCTATAAAAAGTGTTAGTACTTCTTTCTTCTCAGAATCTACACAAGGGCAGCCCCTGCTATTGCCATAAATGCACCTTCTGCTCTTCGCCCCCTGCTCAGACCATCCCAGCCACACTGGCTGTTCTATTCCTTGAATATGTCAAGTCAAGCATGCTCTCACCTCAGGCTGTTCCACCTGCTGTCCCCTCTGCCCCTAGATGTCTGTGCAGCTCTGAACGCCTTCAGGTCTCTGCTCAAACACCACTGTACTTTAAAGCAGCCATTCTGGCCCTGCTCCCTGACTCATTCTTCTGCTTCATTTTTCTCTATAGTATTTACCACTGTGTGATGTATTTGTATATTTTTAGTTGTATTAGAATGTAAGCTCCAAGAGGGCAAAGATTTTCACTCTTTTATTCACTGTTTGTCCTTCACAAATAATTTTTACAGGAGCAAGAGTACAGTGATGATGAGTGAGATAATCTTGTGAGGCTCTAAGCCAGGGGCGTCCAACTCATTTTCACGGGGGCCGTATCAGCCTTGAGGATGCCTTCAAAGGGCCGAATGTAATTTCAACTCCTTAACAGTTAAGGGGTAGTTACATTTATATAGTCCTAAAGTTATTTCGGCCCTTTGAAGGCAACTGCGAGGCTGATGTGGCCCCCGGTGAAGATGAGTCTGACGCCCCTTAGAGTCTAAACACTCACTGCTGGAGACTCAGGTTCTGTTTGGCTTAAACTGTCTTTTTAAAATTTTGAATTAAAACCTTAAAAGAGAGACTTCTGCCAAGATGGAGGCATAGGTGGAAACACTGTGCCTTCTCCCACAACCAAGTTTGAATACAACTAAGGTTTGGAGAACAAAGACACACCCAAAGAACAGAAAATTGAATTATACCGAAGTCCGACAATGAGGAACCGTTCAACTGGACAGTAAGAGGGGCGGAGCCAGCAGCGGAGCTGGGTCGGGCAGGACAGATCCCCCGACCTAGGCGCGCAGGCAGCCCGGAACCAGTCGGGGTGCGGGGCAGACTGACCGTGGTCGCACATTCGCGCACAGTGAGATGGACCACGCAGGCCCCAGGGGGCGAACCCAGTGGTGGAGGGCTGATGGCGGTGGCACACTCGCGTGCAGTGGAACGAAACGTGTGGGCCTGGTGACGGTGGTGGCTGCGGCGCCGGTGGGGGCCTCGGTGGCAGGCGGCAGACGGGAGACGGGAGGCCATTGCTCCTCTTTGACCCCACCCCCACATACAACGTCACAACCCAGCGACTGAGTTGCCCTGCTCTGGTGAAAACCTAGGGCTCCAATCCTGCTACTTAACAGGCACGAACAGCCCAAAAGATGGTACAATGAGAACTCAAAGTCCCAGAGCCAATAACTCTAAGCGACCAACAGATTGCCAGCCTCTCAGAAGCCCAATTTAAGACACTATTTATCAGGATGCTCACAGAATTGGTAGAGTACAGTCACAAATTAGAGGAACATATGAAGGCTAAACTAATTGAAATGAAGGGACATGTCCAGGAATCCAATAGCGATGGAAAGGAAACTGGGACTCAAATCAATGGAATGGACCAGAAGGAAGAACGAAACATCCGACCAGAAAGGAATGAAGAAATGAGAATTCAAAAAAATGAGGAGAGGCTTAGGAACCTCCAGGACATCTTTAAACGTTCCAACATCCGGATTATAGGGGTACCAGAAGGGGGAAAGAAACAGCCACGAGTGGAAAACGTATTTGAACAAATAATAAAGGAGAACTTCCCCAGTCTGGCAAAGGAAATAGACTTCCAGGAAATCCAGGAAGCTCAGAGAGTGCCAAAGAAGTTGGACCCAAGAAGGAACACACCAAGGCACATCATAATTACATTAGCCAAGACTAAAATGAAGGAGAGAATCCTAGAAGCAGCAAGGGATAAGGGGACAGTCACCTACAAAGGAGTACCCATCAGACTGTCAGCGGATTTCTCAAAAGAGACCTTACAGGCAAGAAGGGGCTGGAAAGAAGTATTCCAAGTCATGAAATCCAAAGACCTACAGCCAAGATTGCTTTATCCAGCAAAACTTTCATTTAGAATGGAAGGACAGATAAAGTGCTTCTCAGATAAGGTCAAGTTCAAGGAGTTCATCATCACCAAGCCCTTATTATATGAAATGCTAAAGGGACTTATATAAGAAAAAGAAGATGAAAAATATGAACAGTGAAAGGACAGCAAACTCACAGTTATTAACAACCACACCTAAAACAAAAGCAAACCAAGAGGACAGCTAGATCAGGAGTGGAACCATAGAAATGAAGAACACATGGAGGGTTAGCAACAGGGGGGTGGGAGGAGGAGAAGGGGTGAGAAGGCACAGAAAATAGCATAGACGGTAGGTAGAAAACAGGGGGAGGGCGAGAATAGTGGGGGAAATAAAGAATCTAAAGAACTTGAGACACGTGGTTATAAACTAAGGGGGGAGAATGGTGGGGGAGGGAGTGTGCGGGTAGAGGGGAATGAAGGGGGGAATAGAACAACTGTAATGGTATAATCAATAAAATATATTAAAAAATAAAATAAAACCTTAAAAGAAAGATGTTTCCCACCACACAGTCTGTATTTCAGATATCTCTTTAAAGAAATCAGAAGGCCTGGCAGTCCTGGCCAGCACTCCTGCAAGGCCGCATCCTCCGCAGCTGAAGGCAGGGCTGTCCTTGTCAGGCTGCCACTGTCCCTCCTGCATCCCACCAGCGACGGAGCTGCTTTCTCACATCACCTGTCTGGCTGCTGCTGCAGGCACCTGAATTCTTGACCTCAGATGTCGAGGTTCCCTCTGCAAGCATTTACAATGAAGATTGAATTCATCTGCCTAAACAAGTGTAAGATGAAAAGAAATAACCAGACAAGTTTCCGACATTAAAGGAAAGAGCAAAAAACAAAAACAAACACCCCCCCCCCAAAAAAAACCTGCTGTATAAAGTATGATTCCATATTCGCTTTTTAAGAAAAAAATATATAAATTTGCACAGGAAAAAGAATGGAATACACTAAAGTGTTAATAATGGTGGTTAACACAGGATTTGTGGATAATGGGTGGTTTGTGGTTTTTCTGCAATTAGAAGAATAAAATTTCATAAAAAGCCACCCAGATTTATGGTATGAAAATTATATCTCAATAAAGCTGTTAAAAAGAAGGAAAGAAAGAAAGAAAAGAAACCTACCCCTCAGAGAAACTGTCAGCTCTGAACCTTCCTTCAGAAACCTACTTCCATGTCCCTCACTCTCAGCAGCTCCACCTTCCCTTCTAAAACACCTCAGACACAGGATGAAGAGAGGGTGCAAATCTGACAACCATCTTTTTTTTAAAGATTTTATTTATCTATAGAGGGGAAGGGAAGGTGAGAGGGGGAGAAATATCAATGTATGGTTGCCTCCTGTGTGTCCCCTGCTGGGACCTGGCCTGCAACCCAGGCATGTACCCTGACTGAGAATCGAACCACAATCCCTTGGTTCCCAGGCTGGCGCTCAACCCACTGAGCTATACCAGCCAGGGCTGACAACCATCTTTTATAACCCTTTATATGCTTCTGGATCTTATTATGGTGGCCCTTGGCCCCTGCTCCAGTGAGCTCACAGTTCAGGCTCATGGGGGCACATAATAAGGTTACACATCTCTCCCTATGACGGCAGCAGTGGAGGAAAACCACCTACCAAAGTCAGGGCTAAAGCTGATTATTTACAATGCCAATCAGAGTTCACTTGTTTAATCTTTAATCTTTCCTCGTATTTATTGACGGTGGTTCTTCCTTTCCACAGACTAAGGCCATTTTCTGTCCTTGGGATGGTGTGGCCGAGTGGAAGGGAAGGCTCAGGAGATTTGGAACCCTGCCTTGGCTCTGCCAGACTACCTCACTTGAGCAAGCTGTTTATGCTTTCTTTCTTTCTTCCCCCCCTCCAAGATTTTATTTATCTTTAGGGAGAGGGAAGGGAGGGAGAAAGAGAGGGAGAGAAATATCGATGTGTGAGGGAAACATCAACCAGTTGCCTCTCGCATGCCCAGCCAAGAACCTGGCCTGCAACCCAGGTATGTGCCCTGACCGGGAATCAAACCAGCAACCTTTTGGTTTGTGGGACGATGCCTGAGCCCTGAACCACACCAGCCAGAACCCAGCTATTCACTCTTCAGGACTTAATTTCTTCATCTGTAAAGTGAGGAGAACAATCATCTACTTGAGAACAGAAGTTCAGATCTACTCGTTCGTGACTCCCCAGGCCCTTTGAAGTTGTGGGGCCAAAACACGGACTAACTCCCAGTGCTGAGAACAACGAAAGGGACTTTTCCAGGTGTCTGCACCTACACAATGATACTTAATGTGTTTAAAACTAAACTGATAGGCAAGCTCAAATACCTAAATGCCAATAAGTCTCTAAGTAGGCGAAACAGATGTCATCAAGTTCACAAACTAAAGCTTATGTGGTTAACTTCAGGCTTCCGAGAAAAGCTCTGATTATACTCACAGTTTCAGTAAACTTGGCTACCTAGTTTTTAAGCCCAAGACAGGCTAGACCAAGTAAACTGGGCAAGGAAAAGGAACCAAAAAGGCAGATTCAAGGGTAACAGTGAGAAAGTGGGCATGAACAGTATGATAGAAACAGGGAAGTGGGAAAAATATTTAAAATACAACCAAGGTGCATTTAGGGTACAGTGCAATGGGCTCTGAAGACAGAGTTCTTCAGCACACAAAAAACTTATGTTTATAAAGCTGATCCTTAGATTCCAATATGAGTTACACTTAAGAATGTAGGGGAGGGTATTATATTTAAGTATGTTTTGAAAACATTTCTATGCAAATTATATTAAAAGCAACACACACACAAAATGGCACCCAAACTTTAACTATAAAATAGTAGGCTGTGAAAATGTAAAATTCTTCTTCTGAGTTTTTCTCTCTCTCAACTACTCGCTTATTTTTCTTACTTGCAGCCTCCTGGCGCTGGTTATCTGTTTTTAAGCTACCTTCCTGAGTAGGTAGCTGACACCCATTACCTGAGTGCTATACACCGATTACCTCATTTAATCCCTTATAATAGTCCCACTGGGTAAATATCAGTCTCATTTTACTGGCAGACACGGGGAGGGCAAGCCATTTTCCCAGGTGAATAACTAGCAGGTAGCACATTTCGGCTTTAACCCACAGCTCTGCCTACACCCAAAGCATGCGCTCTCAAGTATACTATGATTTATTGACGGTCTATGACTATGTATCTGTTTGCCCCGTCACCACCAACAGACTGAGGCCTGAGAGTAAGGATCTACCTCACTTGCTTTTATAGGCTGCAGGACGGGTGCATGGTAGGTGCCCATGAGTGTTCAGTGGGCGTATCTCTGTTCCTCCTTAGGTTTACCCCAGACCTTAAAGGCAGTGCGGCACATCCCAATGTACCCAGTTATGATTCATGGATCATCTGCGCCCCAGACCTTTGGAACCAGAATCAGAATCCTCAGGCTCACAGTGTACGAACCTACATTTAAACAAATATCTCAGGGACCTCTTGGGTATACTAAAGTTTAAGAACTATTAATTAGTGCTTGCAAGCACATTCTTTGGAGTTAGTCGATGCTGAGGTCAGACCCCAGATCCACTACTTATGAGCTGAATGGTCTCGGGCAAGCTAGTTACTGAAATTCTTCAGTCTTCAATACCATCATCCTTAAGTAGGGCTACCAGAAACACCTACCTCATAGGGTTTTGGAAGGAGCAAAGGTCATTCATGCATCAGTAATTAATGGAGCATCTACTATATGCCAGATATTATTTTCAGGTGCTTAGGATACATTAGGGACCAGATAAGGCTCTTGCCCTCACGAAACTTACCTTATATTGGAGAAGACAGATGATAATTGATAAACAAAATAAACAAGTAAAATATGTAGTAAGTTAAAATATTATACAGTAAGAAAAAACAGACTGGAGCAAGTTGGAGAGGGAATGTGAGGTAATAGTGGTGGTACAATTTTATAAAAAGTAGTTCAGGTAAGTTACCTTCATGGAGAAGGTAAGGTTTGGAGGAGGTTAAGAAGTAAGCTAGGCAGATGTCCGAGGAAGGGCATTCCAGGCAGAGGGAACAGCCACTGCAAAGGCCTGAAGGAGGAAGTATGCCTATAGGGCCAGCAGAACCGCCTAGAAGCAGTACAGCTAGAGCTAAGAGAGCAAGGTGAGAGATGAAGTTAGAGAAATAACTGGGGTCAGTTCATGGATGGCCTGTTAGGCCTACAAGTAAGAGTTAAATGGCATCATTCCATGTTAAGTACTTGGAACAATATATGATACATAGTAAACAATTACTGGATGGTATCACCATCTGTTATTTATATTAATATCTTCTAGTCCCTAAGCAGAGCTAGCCTGCAAGGTCAGGCCACAGAAACTATAGAACCTTTTATGTACTCTGGAGAGGTTATAGAGTCCTTCAACATTTCCAAAAGTACGGAAATCAAATAGATCAAAGGCCTGGGTGATACCTAACAGCAAGCAGCGATGGCTAATTCTCTGCAGGTGCTCAGAAAACTGAACTAACAGAGGCACACAAAGTCAACACAGCATCAATAAAACACAGGGCAAGAGTTGGGTGTGGCTGCGGTAGGCTTGGCTAAAGGGTGAAACCAACAGAAGAGTCATTAGCAACGTAAGAGAAAAGCAGTGGAGCATGCAGGCGTCACCTCCAGCTGTTGAAACACATTCTAATATCAACGAGACCACAAAGTCATGAGAATAATAACTAAAAACTGCCGGGAGTAAGTCAGGGAGCCCAGCAACATGAATGCACTTGCATGGAGGAAAAACAAATGAAGAGATTCAGGCAAAACTATCCCCTTCCTGGTGGAGGCTCTTTAATCTTTAATATCTCTCTCTCGACACTAGGCACTGAGCTTGCCCCAACAAGACAAAGGATAACTTCTGAGAAGCGAACACTTCTCAACACTTCTCGTTTGGGTGAAGGACTTCTGAGGAGATGCGTGCCATGTGTTTGCTAGGCTAACAGGGTTCAAGTTCTTTCAGTCAGACTGTGTCACAACTGGGCAGGTCAAAGCAAAGGCACACCCCCCACCCTCTTTCTCATAGCAGAAAGCACCGCAGGGCCCCTGAGCTTCGAAGAGGAATGTGGTCTCTTTGGGAACCAGAAGTGGGCAAGAATGTAATAAAGGCAGGATGGAGATGCCCAGGTGGGGCTTTCCGCTGCTCTAAATTGTTGCACCAGTTGCCTCTGGCGCCTGCCCCAGGGAATGCAAAACTAGGCACTGTCCGTGGAAATCTGGAAGTGGGCATCTTTTGTAGCCTCAATGATGCCAGTTTGGCAAGGAAGAGCCTGGCACTTGGTCTCCATGACCCTGACTTGACTTACTCAACAGGGAGCAGTTTAGTCTCAAACAGAAGAAATGAAGAGCTACTCAATTTATGTGACCTTTGACCCGACACTTTCAATTTGTAATTCAAACCATTATGAAAACCAATGAGAAACCTGGTATTTTCTTCAAACTATTTGTCTGTTGGCCTTTACCACCCCCTAAATAGTAGCCATATGTTTGCTTTGGAAGTTCTTAATTGCTACATCTCTACCCACCTATTCAGTGACAGGTTCTGCAAAAATAGCAGTGGGTAAGAAACAAAAATCCCTATTTTTATGCAGCTCACATTCCAGTATGTGTGGGAATGGGGAGATACACAATAAACAAGTAGACAAACAAACAAAAGACTGTAGAAAGCAACAAAGCAATAAGTAAAACAGGGTGGTGTGACATGGAGTGACCGAGGGGGGACATTAGAAGGGGTGGTCAGGTATAGCCTCTCGACTCAGAAGGTGTCATCTGACCTGAGACCTAAGGGGAGGAGGAGCCAGGTGTGCACTCCGGGGAAAGAGGCCAGCGAATGCAAAGGCTGGAGATGGGAACTGGCAGGGGAGTGCTTTGCTTCCCACTTCCCTCTTCTGCACATAAAGCCTATTTCTCTCTCTCTGGCATGTTACAAACTGTTAAAGAAATCGTGCTACGAGGCCTGGGAAAGGCAGGATATTGAACAAAACAGAATTCCAAGGCTTACCAGTTACTGGAGACACACATTGGCAGTGGGGCAGGTGGGAGCGCAAGCAGGTACTCTGGTCTAGAGTGAAGAGGAGGCGAGGGCTGCAGAAACTGCTCTACCCCCCTTTGTTGCTGCACGTCCCTGCTGTGGTTAATCGGCACAGCAGCCGTGTGAATGAGCGCAGGACGTCCAGATCGCAGCATTGTTTCACACATCCTCACCAACTGACAGGAGTTAGCACTCGGTCTGGCGGCAACCAGCAGCGAGACCACCACTGGATTATCCAAAGCATCTGACCCGCAAATGAGTGAGGAGAACATTTTTAAAAAACAACTCCTGAATGGTACAGTAAGCCCATTCGGCCTCGAATCAGAGACACACAAATATCCAGCCACCTCTGAGGCAGAAGGTCAATTTCTTGTGCTTGTCCCTGATCTGCAGAATCCAGTCTTTATCTACGCTCAGTCCTTCACTGTCTCAGCCCAAGGGGTGAGGCAGAGATGGGTGGCCGGGCCCTGGGGCAATGTCCCATTGTCTGACTCCAGAGGAGCATTATGGGGAGTGGGAGAGAGCAAGGCCAGTGGGAGAGAAGGAGGGCGCACTCAGAAACACAGGCCGTATCCTGGGAGCAGCTGATATCTGCAGCCAGACTTTCGTCTTTGGCAAGCCCGCCACAGATACCAGGTTCAGGACGCAGGGGATAGTATGAAGAAGCTGATGTCCGGATAACAAGAAGTGGATAGTACCGAACTGCACATGCCACGTGGGTTTCTGAGCTTTCTAATTCTCCTAATCGAGTCCTGAGACCCCCCACGCCTCATCCTTCTCTCCTCCAAGCCCTTCTCACACAGCTGGTAGGTGAGATTTACTAGATGGAATGTGTTTGTAAAATCTGTTTTGTTCATTGGAACATGTTTATCTAGAAAGAAAGAAAAAGCCCTGTCCCTTCTCACTATTTGCTTTTTGGTGACTGCCTGCTGGGATTTGGAACTGGATAAACAGACGGACTTCACGGAAGGAACCAGGCGAAACGCCAGGATGTGTATATATCTTGGTCTGAGTGTGTATATGGCAAATAGTCCTCATCCACACAGCTGTGCTGCTTTTGCAGGGACGTGAGGGGACAGCATCTTCTGGATGAGAGGACTCCCACTGCTCCAAGGTGCACCTCCCTGGGGGACCCTTGGGCTCTTCGATGCCAGATGGTTTCTGGAGTTCTAACCCCAGATATATGACCTCAATTTCATTCTCTGGCCTCTGGCTGTGGTAATTAAGGGTTGTGCCAGATTCAAAACTACTGCTTATGATTTGTACTGCATTTGTCTGATATGCTGGGGCTATGGTGTGTGAGTGTGTGCGCTGTCTACAGTGAGCTTCCAGCACCCCACCATAAACCGGATGCCTCTGCATTAAAGGCACACCCACGAGGAGTGTGGTTGTGGGGTGTGGGCACGCATGCACACCGAAGTTGGGGAAGGTTCGAAACACGATGTTTTTCAGGCCACGGGAAAAGCGTAGCTGCCAGAGGGAACAGAGTTCAGAGAATACTCACGGGGCAGCACGCTGCCGCGGAAGGGGAGTTGGAGGGGGTGTGGAGAAGCTGTTTTCCTCCTAAATTTTTGACCTTCTCCAATATAAATCTCTACTGCAGTGGGTGGGTGTGGAGGAAGTAATGCTTTCATAACTCAATGTACTTCAATGATAAGGTTTGAAGACACTTCACTACATTTTGGGGGGGGGGTCTTCCAATAGCCCCAAAACTTGATTTGCTTCACAGGACAGGTTCAGGTGGATGGATGTTTTCCTTCCGGCAAAAGTCCTTTAAATGGCCATGAAAAAAATTACACGACAGTACTACCTGAACAGAGAACTAGTGCCCAATAGAGCCAACAAAAACAAAACAAAACAAAAAACCCTCCAGCCCCCCTGCCCGACTCCCCCCCCCCCCAAAAAAAAAAACAACAACTGAGGTGGACTGCTTTCATCAGGTTCAGGCAGCTCAAGGAGGAGAACGTGAAATAATTAGATTCCAACAGACCAAGGTGTGGTAGGTAAGGGACCTCATAAAGACCGAACAAAAGATTCCGTCTCTAACAAGGGTCCTGCAGACCTCCATACTGCGGTGAGCAGTGAGCATGAGGGACGCTGCCCAGGAAATGAAAGGACTCAATCGTTCCTCTTCAGTGAGCGGAGCCCAGAAGCAGTGTCCCAGGGTGCTCTCGCAAACACTCTTCAATAGTACCATCCAGAGCCTTTGATTCAAAGAACATGCTGAGGAATAAACAGCCCATTAATCTGAGTTCTCTGGTATGCCTGAGTATACAAAGCGGCAATGAACTAACCCCCTTGGCTCTCGCAAACATCCCAACTGCACACCGTCCACTGCTTCACTGCACGGCTCTGCACCTCCTCTCCACCACTGCACGCAATTTCCCCTGGAAAAGCTTCAAGGTTTGGGGGCCCTGATGGTTTCAGCTAAGAATGTCCAGACCAAACCCGGGGTGCAAAGAATGGGAAACAGCGCATCCTTGGCCATAAGCGGCATACCATGTGACTTCAGGCTCAAATGAGAACTGTGTGGTAGTGTGACTGGGTGAGCAGACAAAGCCATCAGTCTGCTGCTTGCTGCGCCAAGTTGACAGCCACAGGCCTGGGAAAGGAAGGCCCCGTTTCAATTGCTTCCCGGCCTTGGTTACCTTGGTGGCAGGAAGGGCTCCTGTGTGGGTGGGCTTTGGGTGCCATTCTGTGGAAACCTTCCTGGGCGTTCTGCCTAAGTAAAAATGACCAAGTAAGGTCCCTGAGTTTTCAAGGAGGAAAGGAGAGAAAATAAGTGGCTGTTTCACTAGCTGATCCTTTTACGAAGAGTTGCTCTTTAAAAACAATCAGGTGTAGCTTTGGTGATAACAGCCATTTGATGAAGCGTCAGGTTCTCCTTCCTGCCCCTAAGGAAATCATAGATAAAGAAGTTGATAGTATGAACCTCAAGCAATAAACCAGGGTTCAATCGTTGAAACAGTGTAATTGAGGCTAGGATCATAGACTTCAATCAGCCAATCGGCAGTGAGAGCCAGGCGGCCGCTTTGTGTTTCACAGTCCTTGATCTCGGGGAAGGTGTGGGCTTCATCATAAAAGAAACTGGCCTGATAAGGTGTATAAATCAGTATCACTGCTACCTAACACACACACACACACACACACACACACACACGCTCTCAAAGCACATACACCATCGCCCCAAATTTATACACAAAGAAAAACACATCTGGTGAAGGTTTCCTTTGTAAAAATGATTTCAAAGAGGTGCTTTGATTTTTTTAAAAAGATTTTATTTATTTATTTTCAGAGACAGGGGAAGGGAAGGAGAAAGAGAGGGAGAGAGACACCAATGTGTGGTTGCCTCTCATGCACCCCCGCACCGGGGACCTGGCCGGCAACCCAGGCATGTGCCCTGACTGGGAATTGAACTGGCTACCCTTAGGGTTTGCAGGATGGCATTCAATCCACTGAGCCACTCCAGCTAGGACTGGAAAATTAATTCTAAAGTCCTCTGGTTCTGTTTCAGAGAACTACTTTATGTTTGGTCTCTTTAGCTGGAAAAGAAGGGGTGCACATCTTATAAAAGAGACATGACTGACTGAGACGCCAGAGAGTGCGGTGATTAAGAGCATGGGCCTCTAAGTTAATCTAGATATTACTCGTTACATAGGTGATCTCAGACAGGTTACATAAAATCCGGGATATTCACTTTCCCCACCTGTGAGTCAGCCTCACGGGATCAGTGCAAGGAGCCTGTACCATCAACAACATCCAGTGTAGTTCCGGGGACAAAGTCAGTGCTCAACAAATAACAGCCACACTTGCTGCTCTCCGAACCTTGTGAAGAGAGGCCCAGCAATCAAACATGGCCCCGCAGAGGGACCAAACTGGTAGTTGGCACATGAGCTGCATGAAACGGGGTTTCTCCCTCACTTTATCAGCTGGGCTTAGAAAGTCTCCAGATCCTCCGTCAGTGCACTGGAAACGAGAGTTTGAGTTCCACGGGGTTGTGGATGAAAGGGGCAATAAGAGATCAAAGCCCAGTGCTGGGACCTCATTTTTGATTTGGGAACTGCGGACTGACCTGGAGCTTCCCCACCCCAGAGACTGATTTAGCAGACACAGCCTTCTTCCTCTAGCCTCCCACCTGTTTAGACAGCCACATGTAATCTGACCACAAGGGCGGCCTGCAAGCACAGCTCTGGTACCGGACAGCCTTTCTCTGCCGCGTTCCCGGTGGTAAGATGACAGTGCCATCTGAAGGTTGAATCTAACCCCTCCTGTCCTGTGACCAGGGCCTCTTATGAAACTGCTTCTTGTGACTAGAGCCATCAGCACCTCACTCCAAGGCTGTGAGGTGAACTTCATTAATATTGATGAGCTGCAGCTCCTTAACCTCATTTGATGTTTATTTACAACCATTCTTCTCAGATGCTAATGAGTGACACTGGGCTCTGCAGACAGAAAGGAGGGTACTGGACCCTGTCTGCCAACACCTCCTTGGCAAACCCCTGCCCCTTGAAACAGAAGGCTCACAGAGGGAATGATGCCAAGCGGAGGGGGTGCAGCAAAGGGGACACAATGACGTGAAAAGAATGTCTGCAATGTGATGGGGGAGAGAGAAGCCCAGCTGCTGGGGCCACAGTGTCACTAAGACTTGGTTACACCCACCCAGTGGGTAACAGACGCAAGCTAGAGGGCGGGGATCTGAGGAATGATGAAGGGGACATGTTAGATTTTGGAATGGGGGGGGGTGGGGATGAGTGGGCCCATGGGCATCAGAAGGCTTGAAGGCCTCTCTCCAATCCATTTCATTTTCTTCTATGATCTCAAGACATCAATAAACAGGAGACTGGGGTATTTTTTTTTTTTTAGTCTTTATCCAGGGACAGACTCACTGAAGTTAGAGAGAGACAGGAAGGGGCGGGGGAAGGAGGGCGAGAGAGAGAGAAAGAGAGAGAGAGAGAGAGAGAGAGAGAGAGAGGAACACTGATGTGGGACAGAAGCAGCAGATGGCTTGCCTTCTGTATGTGCCCGACTGGAGACCGAATGCACAACCTAGGTATGTGCCCTGACTGGGGATTGAACCCACAACCCGCTGCTGCACAGAACAATGATCCAACCAACCAAGCCACCCAGCCAGGGCACTGGGGTAGATTTCTGTAAGGCAGTTAAATGCCCACAGTGACTAATGCTTAGCAAATGCTTGGCTTGGATAAAAAGTATTCATTGTTCAGAGCATCAGTATGAAGTGCATAAGCAGAGAGGAAAAAATATCACTGTTTCTCTTTCCTCCAAGTTATGGGTACTAATATCAAAGAACAGGATGATTAAGCAACAGAGAGCCAGAGACCTAGGGAAAACACATATTTTTAAATATAGCCATTCTAATATGTCAGGGCTTCTGAGCCTACCAGAATACAGAGACTCTTCCAAATTTCACGGTACACAGAAAATCAATTTTAGGTCATCCCATCCATTCAAAAAGTATGAAAAATATATAAGACATGAGGAAGATGAAAGAAAAAGTCTTTGTATAAATGAAGGTTTATTAAGATCAGTAGCAACATCAAACTTAAAATGTCTTACATGCCCTGGCCTGGTGACTTAGTTGGTTGGAATGTCATGCTGTGCACCAAAAGGTTGCGGGTTCAATCCCTGGTCAGGGCACATACCTAGTTTGCAGGTTGATCCTTGGTGGAGGCGTGTATGAGAGGCAACTGATCGATGTTTCTCTCTCTGTCCCTTCCTCTCTCTCTAAAATCAATAAACATATCCCTGGGTGAGGATTAAAATTTTTTTAAAATAAAATTTCTTACATACTTAAATGCCAATTCCCACCGTATTTTCTGTCTTTGCTGCTTTGCACTTTACACTGCCATTTAGATAATTATTCCCTTCCTGCCTGCGGGGTCCACACCCTCTCCTCTCTCCCAATCTGGCTTTTTCTGTGAAGTACTTTGAAGATCATGCCTGCCCTTGACGTGCCTTTCTGTAAGGCTAAATAGGCAGGAGAAAAAAGAAATCTTTTACCTTAAAGATTTAACCACATTTATATAAGTACAAAGTATTGGTTCTAATGGGTAGATTTTATGTTTGAGTTGTCTACCTGAAATCATCATCATCCCTTAGGGGACGATTTCATCTCTTTCAAGTTTTCTATGAACTCAGTTCCCGTTGGACTGAAGGAATCAATGGCAACGTGCGTCAGGCCGGCCATCTGCAGCTCGCCTCTGCTCAGGGACAGACTTGTCTGGAAGAGCCACTGACAGCCGTATTCTTGTCCTAGACCACAGCAGTGTTTCTCAACCAGTTTTTCCCTTTATTTATTGCCCCTGCCCCATCTTTTTAGACATTTTCTCCAAGCGCTCACCTCCATGAAATGTCAGTACCATATATATAGTGTGTGTGTGTCTGTGTGCTGGACTGGAGGACCACAAACCTGCAAACCACTGTAAGATCCAATTTTTTTTGCCTCTCAAAGAACCAATATTTGATCCCTTGGGGGCAATATTGCTCCCATTTAGAATGCATGTTCTAGAGATTTTTAAAAAGTATATCAACCAGCCCTGACTGGTGTAGCTCAGAGGCTCGAGGCCAGCCTGTGAACCAAATAGTATATTAACTGATTTAATGTGTCCTAGGATTGAAACTAACATTCTCCCAAAGTGAGCCATCAAACACAATTACATCTCTGTTCTGATATGAAAGAGAGAGAGAGAGACAGAGAGAGACAGAGAGAGAGAGAGAAAGAAAAGAAAAGAAAAGAAAAGAAAAGAAAGGAAGAAATCTTTGTGCATATCTAGTGACAGTTCTTCCCAAGAAGAGACCGAGATCCCTGTTTTCACACTGGGACTGATCTACCCACAGAATAAATGTCTTACTTTTTTGCTGTGGGTTAGTCATTTACAATAGTTCTATTTCAGTGTGGAAGAGGTATAGATTGTCAGGCCCCTGAGGGACCCCCAAATAGTTCACTCTCTTAAAAGTCAACAATATATTCCCCTGTAAGAGTAGAATTAAGTTCATTATCTCATTAAATTTCTCCCAAACTCCAGAGGAAGATAATGATTGGTATTGCTATTCCCCTTTTACAGGAAGAGAAATAATGACATGGAGAGATTAAGTAGCTTAATTTAGGTCACAGGCACTGACGTTTCTTCATATAAAAATCTTATCTGTCATACAAGGTCACTCAGAGGATTTTTGGACCTTATGTCTTCCAGATCCTACTTTAATCTAGGATCCTGGTATCCTGCTAGAAAAAAGTTTATAAAGGTTGTTCTGCCTCTGCCAACCCCTTTCCTCCATCTAACAGCACAAAAGCAAAGGGAGCCACTAACAAATAAGAACTGATAAGGAGTGAGGAAGAGAACCAGGCTATTGTATTAAAGGTCACTGTTGCACAAGCAAATGGCTTAGGTAGCAGCACAGTACACTACACAGGGAGGTGCGCAAATGGCTTCTTTGTAAGATGAATAGCGCCATTTTGTAGGGTTCCAATGGGACATATTAAATGATAATCTGCTCCTCAGAAGATGCAAAGACCAAAATAAGATCTCCCACAAAACATGAGAAATTCATATTATATTTAGGAGCCATGGAAACTGACCACATCTTAAATATCTGTATTTGAAACTTCCTGTGAGTGGGAATTAGAGGCTGGCACTGTCTGAGAGGGCTCTTCTCTGTTGACTAGCCTGGGGCTCATTCAATTCTCCCAATTAAGCTGGTGTTCAAATTCCCTCAGAACAAAATACAACTTATTTGTTCTAAAGAGTAAGTGACTTCAAGAGATAACTTGTCCATCTCATGCTTTCAAGCAGATGTGTACGTAATTCATTCCTCACAGCCAGACTCTACCTATTAAAAACACAAAACAAAGAACTTCAGGGAAGGACGCCCTGCAATACAGCTGGGGAACTCAGTGTGACATTGAAATACATCATCTGCAATAAATGTGCCCTCATGGGTGACCTCAGTCCTTCACAGAGCAATCAAAGTTTGTTTTCTTTTTGTTCGGAGAGATGGAGATGAGCTAATGACGGGTTAAAGGCTTTAACTTGAATTCAGAATTCCCAGAGCAAAAGATACACCCTAGATCAACATAAACACATTAAGGCCAAGGTCTGAGTACTGTATACATTAAGCTCAATTGGCTTCTGATACAGAACTATTATGCTAGTGGCCTCTTTTGCTATAAACTAGGAACAAATTTGAGAGAGGGGGAAAAAGAAATAAAACTTCACACAGCCTCAAAGAAAATGAAACTTACAACTATTCTGGACTAAAATAAAAACTAGAATATTTAAGGTTTGGAAATGGAAAAAGGGACTCTTCATTGCGGAAGAGTCATTTAAATGAAAGACCACTTCCTCCTGGACGCCACAAAACAGGAACAAATCGGGGTGGGGGCAAATCCTTTAAAGGCTTAGACATCACAGCAAAGGAACTAAACTGCGAACACTCCAACTCGGATTAGGTGGGGAAAGATAGCCCCCCCAACCCCTGCTCCTGTGGGCTGCAGCCTCTGTCAGTGGACTGGTGTGAGCAGAAGCGAGCGTGCTCCCATCTCGACTTGTCTATTTCAGCAGCATTTGTCCCTCTTAGTCCACCGACATAACTAATTAAAGAAACAATCCTAGACTCAGGAAAAGGCTAATCTTTTTCACTGGCATGTGACCAAAGAAAACACCTTCTCCAACAAGCAGTATAATAAGGCAATGAAAATAAGATTGTACTTATCAAACATTTTTATCTGAGGTACTCAAAACATTTTTGCCAATATTATGCCCAGTTCCCAGTTCCCCTTCCCCACCTTCCCTACCACTGGGGGAGTAAAAACAAGCTTTTAATAGAAAGGATGTTTCCTCTGCATATTGATGTAAGTCTGATGAATACAGTTTTAGGAAAGGAACTTCCCAAGGAGGCTGTGGGTGGGGGCTCCGGGGTTCTCCAGGGAAGCCAGATCCTCCAAGCACACGGGTAAAGGCTGTGTTCCACCATCTCCTCTTGACAGACATGGCTGCTGCCAAGAGGAGCAACTCTTTATATCTAGCTCAGGAACCAAAAGGGAAAATTCAGAAGGAAGCGTAAGAAAGCATTTTCCCATCCAGATATCTATAATAAGTAAGGAAACAGTTCTGACTCACTGATCCTTTTTTTCTACAGGCGGTATTATTATCTTGTCTTTATGCTCAGTGAACAGTGATATAGAAAGTTACATTTTTAGGATAAATAATTCATTGAAACTTACAAAGAAGGTCGGTGAGGAACAGCTGTAGAATCCCAGGATCAATTTCCAACAGTGATTGACAGAGGTTATCAGAAGAGCCCTTAGAGGTTTGAAAATTAGAAGCTTCAACCCTTTTTCTTTCTAATAGAAAGACCTACTAGACCAATGGTTTATCACAATACAGTGGTCCAACATCAGGGAATCAAATATCAGGAACAGTTTTACAATGTGAGGTTAAGTGTACAAGTAGGGCTGTTTGCTCCACAGTTTTGTACGAAACACCACTGCATGCAGCTGTCACACTGTATCACCGATGGGTTGTTAGACTTACACTGTCAGGCAACCAAGCTGACGAATACGTCACGGAGTGTTGGCCTGAAAGTTGGAGGAATACGGTTAATACAAACACGACAGCCATCTTCTTTGCTCTGTGTTCCAGGCCGGTGGGTCTCTCCTGGCCTCTGGCACAGACGTCTGAAGCCCTGCTCCAGACGAGATGAGAGCCTCCCCCCCCAGAGCACTACGCTGGGCACTGAAGTTCCTCGCTTCACGGGGGCATCCGGAAGAAGCCAAAAGGGCTGTATCAAGTGCTAAATATTGTGGGCAGGATGGTTTGAAATTTCAAGTGTGTGATGGCTTGAAGTAGATGCCTTCTATTAAAAGACACTATAAAGTCTTACCTCCACTGTGTTTGAATTTTGGAACCATTTTAATAATAATCTTCTTCTTATAGGAGGCCTTGATACTGCAGAAAATCCTTAGAGTGATATAACCAAGAAGAGATTTTTTTAAAAAAGATGCTTATGTACAAGTTGCCATTTATAAAAACAGTCATGGGGCCCTGGCTGGTGTAGCTCAGTGGATTGAGCGAGGGCCTGCGAACCACACAATCGCGGTTCGATTCCCAGTCAGGGCACATGCCTGGGTTGCAGGCCAGTTCCCGGTTCCTGGCAGGGGATGCACAAGAGGCAACCATACATTGATATTTCTCTCTCTCTCTCTCCTTCCCTTCCCCTCTAAGATAAAAAAAAACCAAAACCCCAAAACAAAAAAAAAACAGTCATGGGGATGTAAAGTACAGCATAGGGAATATAGTCAATAATGTTGTAATAACTATGTATGGTGTCAGATGGGTACTAGACTTACCGGGTGATCACTTGGTAAATTATATAAATGTTTATTCACTGTGTTGTACATCCAAAACTAATATAGTATTTTATGTCCACTATAAGTGAAAAATAAAAAAAGTATTAACAAAGAATAAAGACAACTTTTGTACACACACAAAATGACGCTTATTTTTTATGAGAAAATCAGGACTAATCAACTAATCATCGACTATTTTGAATGAATAGAGACTACAATGAACACATAGGTCACGATAAAAATAATCAGGATGAAAGGAATCTTTACATTTCCATGAAACCCAAGTTTATAAATACAATTTCCTATTGCTTGAGATAAACCAGGAAATCGGAATTTGACCTTGGCTTATCACGTCAAGGTACCCAATTAATGATTGCTCCCCTTCACCCACACTTGTGCCTCCAGGCAAGAAAGCAATTAAACTTTCATTAAAAATCAATTACCTGCCCATGTTTATGAGGTACCTAGAATAGGCACGTTCACAGAGACAGAGAGCAGAATAGATGTTACTGAGGCTGCGGTGGAGTGGGGAGGAGCG
Source organism: Sturnira hondurensis (assembly GCF_014824575.4). Taxonomy (NCBI): domain Eukaryota; kingdom Metazoa; phylum Chordata; class Mammalia; order Chiroptera; family Phyllostomidae; genus Sturnira; species Sturnira hondurensis. The sequence continues at coordinate 1,046,187 of NW_028092064.1, read as the reverse complement.
GGGAGGAGCGGGGAGCTACCATTTAACACCGGACAGAGGTTCAGGCTCCGACGGTGAAACAGTTCAGGAAATGCGGAGTGACCGTGGCTGCACAGCACTGTGGACGTACTTAACACGGCTTCATTACACACACCACTGGTTGAAATGGTGAATTTATTATGTATATTTTTTGCAATAAAAAATAATCTTATTTTAAAAATACCCAGATATAGGGTCCTTCAATCATTGCTTTACAGTAATGGAGCCTAGGTAGTCCCCCAAATTTGCCTGTTCACCAGAGCCATTTGGGTGCTTATGGAAGGGGCAGACCATCTGGCCCCACCCCAGGTCGCTGTGTGGGAACTACCAGGTCCTAGACAGTTGGATGCTGTCTCTACTGGGGCACAGGGGTGCCAATTGAAGACGCTTACCAACCTCCAGACTTCTTCCCCTGTCCCGTGTTTTCTCTTGTTGTTTTCCATTTTTTTATTGTGGTAAAACACATGTAACAAAAGTGTACCATCTCCACCACTCCTAAGTGCGCAGTCCTCATCGTCCTGAGACCATCACCACCACCCACCCCCAGAGCTCTTTTCGGCTTGCCAGTCTGAAACTCTGGGCCACTAAACGACAGCCTCCCTTCCACCCTCCCCGAGTCCCCGTCAACCGCCCTGCTCCTTTCTGTGTTTATGGTTTTGACTACTCTAAGTACCTCATATAAATGGCATCGCACCGTATTGGTCTTTTTGTGGCTGCCGTCTTTCACTCGGCATGATGTCTTTGGGTTGACGTTGTGGTGTGTTGGAATTTCCCTCCTTCTTAGGGCTGATAATCTTCCCTTATGTGTATGCACCACAACTGGCTTATCCGCTGATTTGCTGATAGACACTTGGGTTGCTTCCACATTTACCGTGAATAATGATGCTATGAATATGTGCACAAATATCTCACTGAGACGCTGCTTTCAATTCTTTCGGATATACACCCAGAGGTGAAACTGTGGAATTATACTGCAATTCTATCTGTAATTTTCTGAGGAACCCGTGTACTGTTTTCCACGGAAGGCACGCCACTTCACATTCCAGCCACAGAGCACAAGGGCTCCAGTTTCTTGACGTTCTTGCCGGTACCTGCAGTTATTTTTTTAACAGTAACCATCCTAATGGGTGTGACGTGTTATCTCATTGTAGCTTTGATTTGCATTTCTCTAATGATTAGGGACGTTGAGCATCTTTTCATTTCATTCATAGCCTATGGTCATTTGTATATCTTCTTTGGAGACATGTCTATTCAAATCCTTTGTCCATCTTTGATAGAGTTGGTTTTTGTTTTGCTCTGTTTTTGTGGTCGATATCCTTGTGTTTTCATAGTTGTCAGATTTAATTTCCATAGAGAAGGGTCTGACTTAAGCCTCTGATAGAACAGTTGTTTCTGAGAGGTAGCACACTGTCGTTCTGTTAAGGTAACACAGTTATTAAGTGCCCTCTCTGCACCAGGCCTTGGACTAGACACTGGGGTCCTAAACTCAATAAAGCATGGGCTCTGTGATTAAAGAACTGAGCCCAATGGGGAAAACAGACAACTGATTTCAAAACACACTGGTGATGTAAAGACAGGGAGCTGAGGAACGCAGACAGGACTCAGCCCACTTACGGGCTGAGGTGGGACTGCCGAGGAAGGCAGTCTGGAGAAGGCAAGCACTGCAGTGGGAGTTTACCCAGGTGAGAAGATGGGGGGTGGGCGTGCTGCCCACAGAGCCTAAACACAGGCATCCTGGCGGTGAAGGACATATGAGGTGAGGGGAACTACCAGGACTTGAGTTAATGTGATTAAAGAGCACATCGTAAGGAAAGGCGTTGCTGGAATTGAGGCTGAAGACGGAAGCCGAGATCAGGCCATAGAAAGCCTTGGGTGCTTTATTCTAGAGATGAGGGGGCACATTAAACTGTTGTTAAGTAAAGAAAAAAAGCAGCATAGTTGCATTTTCTCTGTACATAGATCACTTGACTCTGAAGCCGGAGCCAAATGGATGGGAGAGACTGCATGGGTCTGGCCAGATAAGGACTGGGGCAGTGCTAACGGGAGCCCAGAGGACGGGCCAGGGGTTTAAGAGCCGTCTGGAAGGTCGGATCAGTCAGACTTTAGCTGGCTGCATGTGGGGGCAGGCAGGGGGCGGAGCGTCCAAAATGGTAGGAGTGTAACTCTGGGACTGATATGGGGAACCCAAGAGGACAGGCACACAGACAAGGGTAGAAGGCGAGGAGCTCCATCTCTGCCACGTTGAAAATGAGGGAACTGTCAGACGCACCAGTAGAGAGGGACGAGGACACTAGAGGTTCGGGTCTGTTGTCCGGGGGGAGCTCAGGACTAGGACGCAGTTTAGAAGTCACTTGTCTAAGTGGGAAAAGTCAAAAGAAGACGCGACTTCTCAGTAACTATGTTTAGTGAGAAAAGTCACGAGCCAAGTGTGAAACCCTGGGGAAGACCACTATTTAAGACGAGGAGCGAGGAAGAGTAACTTGTGAAAGACACTGAGGAGAACTGGCCAGAGATGTAGGGAGAAAGAGGTAGTAGAAAAGGTACAACCTTGAAGCCAAACAGAATCAACTTAGAATCTCTTCTCTACTGCTGTGGCCTTGGACCAATGAATTGTGAGCCTCAGTTTTCTTTTCTATCATATGGTGATAAGAATACTGGGAGGGTTGTGACAGGGTTACATGTGATACTGTTATGGATTATACCTTTAAAAAGTGCCTTGCCTCATTGCAGGCACTCAACAAATGTTATTCCCGCTCCCCCCATTGTTTTTGTCTGACCGTATTAGGTTTCTCTCTCTGGAAGTAACAGAAAGCAGGGTATCCTTCGTTGTTATGTAATTTTTAAGGGAGTCAAACCTAGAGATGGATTGGCCCCTGCCAATTCACAGTTGCTCTAAAAACTGAAGCCACAAAGATGCTGGCATTCTCAATGTCCATAGAACTATTGCCCTCCTGTGGGGTTATTACTGTTTTTCCAGAGCACTATTCCCTGGGGGCTGCTCTGCAATGAACACGACGGGTAAATAATAACAAATTTGGAAAGGCCTAGGAATGCACAGTGCGGGAGGCGGCGTCAGGTCCACTGCTGGCTCACGGAAGAGATGGGAGCTCTGCGTGCGGCCGGTGGTGAGGAGGTCCTGCAATGCCCCCAAACACCAAAATCAGAACAGGAAAAATTCTTTGTGACTCAAAGATTAGTTTGGTAGAGATTTTTTTTTCTTCTGGAAGCTAAAACACGTATTACATCACCCTGGTGGAACCGCTTTTAATGATCTGTAAGTGTCAGTGAAACGAGTATCATTTAAGGCTTTGAAGGGAGAGGAAATGGGGTGTTTTGAGGCCCTCAAACCACGCGCTGCTCCAGTATTTCCAACAATCATGTGAGTATTTTTCTTGACTAGATAGCAAAGGAAAACAAAACCCTCTGGAAACTGGAGTTGGACCAGAGAACGAAGTTCATAGACGAGACCCTGTTAAATACTGGCAACTGACCCCAAACTCGCCCCTAACGCCTTTTAGAAAACTGACTGAGCTCCCTCTCCTTTTCCCCTCCTGTTGCTTTTAAGGGTCACAAAAGGCCGCTAAGGCCGAGCTGAACACTCCTGGGAAAGTTCGTCCAGGAAGGAGATGCGATGATGACTGCGCAGTGCCTTGGTCATGCCACGGGCAGGCCGTTTCCCCTCAGAAATGTATTCGTTGAATTAGAGTGATGAGCTGAGAGGGAGCAATGTTTCCGTCAATCAATAAAATAAAAGTATCTCCAAGTAACACACTAGCTTTATTTCTGTGATAATTACTGTCCTTTTCCCCCCCAAATGAAACTGTGACTCTTTTTCTATTATCACATGGTTAATTTAACAAGATGATCTTCAGGAATCTATAAAATAGTGCCTGGCAGACAAGAGGTGCTCAATAAATGCTAGTTGAGTGAAAGAATGAATAAACAGAGTGAAACAATCACCATCTCTTTATGGCTTCTGCTCTTTTTGTGTTAACCTCGGGCTGATTCAGCTTCCCAGCGGCCACATGGCCTTGCTGCCCGGGGCTCAGTCTCCTTCTTTCATAGCTCTGCTGTTGAGGTGCGCGCTATCGTGCCTCTTGTCCTGATCAATTTTTCTAGCTGGGTTGTTTTTAAAGTCAATTTAATTTAGTCTTATTTTTTAACAGGACAATCCTTTAAATGATTTTTATTACTCAAACAAGTTTCATTTTTTTGAATTTAGCTTTCTGACTCCGCGCGTGTGCCTTCGGCGCTTTCACATGGATTCTCTGCTCCTCCGTGAGGAAGGCGCGCTCCATCCTGCCACGAACACGTTTGGCACATGCGGGCCCGCCACAGGCCCGCTGACGTGGTTTTCGTTTTAGAGAACCTCCTTAGAACTTCAGGTTTCTCAGCACGAACTCCGCAAGGTCAGCCTGGGCACACGCCACACGCAGACTTTGGTGCTTCCCGGACCTTTTTGGTGGAAAGGTAAACGGTTCTATCACCAGGGGTTCGGGACAGCCTAGTGCCGTCAGAGGCTGTGCTGTCTGTCGGACAGCCTCTGACATTGCGCCAAATGCTGGACCATTCGAACACCTAACGACAACCTATTTCATTTCTCATGTATTGATTTGAGCGAGAGGGATGAAGGGAGGGGGGAGAGCGAGAAACATCACTTTGTTGTTCCACGTATTTATTTCTGCATTCATCGGCTGGTCCTCGGATGTGCCCTGACCAGGGATCAAACCCACAACACCTTGGCATTTCAGGAGGGGACAATGTTCTAACCAACCAAGCTATTTGGCCAGGGCTAAACTCAACTTTAATTTACATTTTTATATTTATATTTTCCCATTTGATATGTAAAATGAGCCTGCTGATCAAGCTTGGAACACGTACACCTGGAGCACAGTGACTCACAAATGGCACCTTAGATTCTCAGCCCTCTTGGCATTCTCTAAATCACCTTTCACGACACTCATTATATTCATATTACTTATTCATTCACTCATCTATTCAGCAAATATTTACTAAGTCTTACTATGTGCCAGGAACCATTCTCAATGCTGAGGCCACGGCAATGAACAAAAGCGACCCAAATCCCTGCCCCTGTGGAGTTTATGTGTGAGTGCAGGGAAGGCCAGGCAAAACAGAAGACAAACATGTCATGAAAAACAAATAGTAGAGGGTCTGTTCCAGAATTTAAAAAAACAAAACTAAAGAGAAATCACTAAGTATAATACGTAGACCTTGATCCAATCCGGGGTCAAAAAACAAACAGCTATTAAATATACTTGAGAACAACTGGGGAAATCGTAACTTGTACTAGATGTGAGATATTATGGAATTATTGTTCGTTTTCTTAAATGTGATAACACTGGAGTCTGTAGAACAGGAGTGTTTTTACTTTTAGGGGAGGAAGTGCGTAGGGGTAAGGTGTCATGATTCCTGTAACTCGGTTTCAAATGATCTACCTACTCACCTACCTACCTATCTACTGCACACAAGTGCAACAAATGGTAGCCCTTGGTGAACCTGGGCGAAGGGCACACTGGTGCGTTTACACTAGTTTCATAACTTTCGTGTGGGTCTGAAATTTTTTCTGTAATGTAAAGAGTGGTGGGAGTGGGGGAACCTATTGCATTTCCAGTCAGAAATGCAGGTCATGATTAACTGGTTTGGTGCTTGTGGGCTTCCTTTCACTGCACACCTAGCAACGCCGGTCCTGCTGTTTTCCCTCTTCCACTGCAGCCACAGGAAAGACCGGGTATGGGACCGCCACAGGACAGGGTATTCTCTCAAAAGAAAACACCTCTTTGTTCTGATGTTGTTAAAGTAACGTTCGTTAGGTGGAGTACTGGGTGCCGGTGGTGAGTCCTGGTTCAGTAACACATCACAAGGGGAATTAAAATAGAAGCTTTAAAAAAATGGACAGGCCCTGCAGGAAGCACAAAACACACCTCAAGGAGCCGCTGGGGTAGGTCAACGCAGAGGGCGCCACGGGCCCTGGGCTGGCATGCCTTTACTAGTGTCTGGGTGCCGTGCTCTGGGCCTCCAGGGCTGGACTGATTAATTCAAACCAAAAGAGCAGGACTTTGCTAAACTCCACAGGGTCTTATCTGAGGGATGAACAATGGGAAGGCCCTGGAGGCAAAAGAGACTGTTGAGCACCAGGGCTGTTGAAAAAGTCACATCAGGAATTCATGCTCCTGACTCTCTGGCCTGTTATCTAGGCCAGCGCTTCCCAACCGTTTTGAAATCAGAGACAAGTTTTCATGGATCAGGAGGTGGTGGAGGGATGGCTTCAGGATGATTCAAGCGCATTACATTCAAGCTCACCTCCTGCTGTGAGGCCGGGTTCCTAACAGACTTGGACCAGTACTGGACTGTGGCCCCGGGGTTGGTGACCCCTGATCTAGGGCATGTGGTTCCATGGGGGCACCAGTGTCAGTTTAAGGTCCCTGCAGGCCAAACAAAAGAAATGCCAAGGCAGCAATACCACAGAGTAACTTGGTTTAACTCACTGCTCCTCCTTAAACTTGATCTGATGTGATGCTTTTTTACATGTGTTACTCATACACTTTACAGTTGAATTCAGGAAAGCAATAAAATAAAATTGCAGGAGAAGTACAAGAACAAAGTATGAAACAAATAAGCCACGAAGCCAGTAAGTACTATGGGATGTGCATCAGATTCCTATGGCTGCTGTAACAAATTACCACACACGTGTTGGCTTGAAACAAGTAAAATTTCTTCTCTTACAGTTCTGGAGGCCCGAGATCCAGAATGAGTCTTTCAGGGCTGAACCAAGGCCTCAGCTGGGCACCTCCTCCTGGAGGTTCTAGGGGAGAATCTGCTTCCTCGCCCTTCGCATCTTCTGAGGGCGGCTGTCCACACCTGTGGGCTTTCGGCCCTCACCACATCATCTCTCCCCACCCGCACCTTCCAGCTCGCACACTGCCTTTGTCTCCTTCTGTCACCAACTCTGCCTCAGTCTGCCTCTTTCAGGGACACCTGTGACTACACTCAGGGTCCACCTGGACAATCCAGACTAATCTCCTCCATCTCCAGATCCTTAATTCAATCTTATCCTCGAAGTTTTTCTGGCCATGTAAGGTAACACAGCGTTCAAGGATGAGGACCTCGATATCCCCAGGCACCATTATTCAGCCTTACCACAGAGTGAGAACAATTATAACTTTTTATAGTTACATTTTCCCACTTGATATGGCAAAAGTGTCGCATGAATAAGTAAGAAATAATCCTCCCTCATTCTCTGAAAGTGAGTTCAAAGGTACAACATCTTCCTTCTCGGAAAGGGTATGCCTCATCACCACGAAACACTTGGCCTGGATGGAGGTCCTTAGACCTCAGGTTGATTCCGGGCTCTGCCCTGAACTAAATGAACAATGTCGGGCAAAGTATGTGACTGTTATGCTTTAATTTCCAGATCTTTAACATGGGGATAATAATAATAATAGATTATCCTCAAACAGTGGTGGCGAAGATTCAACACTGTAACATATGTCAAGACTGAACACAGTCCCTGACACATGTAAGCGCTCTTGTTGTAATTATTTTATAGTCACAGAACAGGCTGTACAACTCTCATAATGCTGGAGCAGTACACGGCGTTTCTAGAGGCCCCTACTGACCTTCCACGTGCATTCTATATAAGTCAATAAATAAACCTTCCTTACGTGTCAAAACTTTTTTAAAATTTTAATCATTTTGATACAATATTGCTTATTGTCTTAGACCATAATAGAAAGGTACCCTCAAGGAACAAAAAGACAAAACCATTTATTTGTCTCCTGCATGGTAAATGACCTTCAAATACCGTTTGCTGGTTTTTAACACAGCTTCTCCCTTCACCCTTTGACCTCTTTTCTGATCACCTTTACCCCATCTGCCCTGCCCAGGCCCCTCGCTGCTTTCCATCTTCTATCACTGACCTGGTCAGTGCTTGGGGGCCGCGCATTCGAAACCGAGGAGGCTCCCTGTGAAACTCAAGAGGCTTCCTCTCTCACCTGCAAAGACACATACAGGCTGGCCCCTCAGAGACCATTTTTACTACTTCCAAACTGATGCCTGTGTTCCGAAATCTTAGAGGTTTGACTGCTGTGTTGGTGAGACACTAAGGAGGGTTCAACCACGTCAGACACTAGTCTAAGGATCTAAGATTTCATGTAAATCAAACACTCATAAATTAACCAGTTTGAAGTGTGACAGACATCTTAAATTTAACGATCTTACCTAACCGAAGTGGCCCAGTAAATTACTCTGTCCACCCAAGGTTCCAGAGTTCTTATGTTTTGGTGTATAATAAATATTAGACAATCCTTGAGGCTAATGATGAACCTGATGTAGCCATATGTATACAAATGTATACATAAACAGGGGAAATCTAGATTACCCAGTGACTTAGCCATATTAATTCTTGCTTATAAATTCTTGTTTCTCAATTAAACAGGAGAGTTGTCAACATCAACTCTTTTGCTTAATTAAGCCATTTGTTGATATAATACTTTTTGTTTGTTGATTTACTTACCTCGCCCCCCATCACTCCTTGCCCTCAGGAAAGGAGTATAAACTAGCAAATCTTCTTATCTTTGCTGTAGTCTAGGGCCTGTTAGTCTTAGCTGTGCCCATTCTTAAATGAAAAGGAGAGCAGGACACTCAGAAAGACAAGTTGGTGTATTATACAGTTAAAATTCAATGAATTCTGGGATCTGGACTTCCAGTCAAGATGTCAGCATAGGCAGACATGGCTCACCTCTTTGCACAACCATATTAAAATTACAACTAAAATACAGAGCAACCATCACTCAAAACCATTAGAAATCAAGTTGAATGGAAGTCCAACAACTATGGAATTAAAGAAACCACGTCCATCCAGACTGGTAGGAGCAGCACAGATAAAGAATGGGCTGGTCCCATACCCATGTGTGATGGATAGAAATTTGGGAGGGATATCTCGAGAGTGAGGAGTCCCAGCCTCACACCAGGCCCCCCAGCCCAGGGTTCCAGTGCCAGGAAGATAAGTCCCCACAACTTCTGGCTACAAAACCAGAGGGGATTGAGTTGGTGGAGGAAACTTCTGCAGCCCCAAGCAGTTCCTCTTAAAGAACCCACACATGGACTCATGAACTGAGACTCACTCCCTCTGAGCTCCAGCACTGGGAAAGCAGCTTGAAAGGCATCAGTGGTATACAGGGAGAAACTGAAGTGCCTGGCATCAAGAAAGCAGAGGCCATTATCCCTTACCTAAACCCTCCCACACAGAGCCACAGAGCTGGCAAGGTGGTGCCATAAATGAGACTCCATCAACCTGGCTAACACTGTTTGACCTGCCCTGGAGATCCACACAGACTCTATCCCACCCCATTTAGGGGTCCACCAAGCTGCTTTTCCATATGAATGGCTGGTCTTGGCTTATGCTGCACAGTTAGCCTCAGTGAGCCCCAGGCCTGGCACTAGCAGCAGTCAGCTTAGGTTCACAGCTTGGCTTTGCCTGGGAATCTCTAAACACAGCACAAATAGCAGCCATTTCAGATTGCTTTGTAACTCAGGCAGGGTGACTCAGGCAAAACAAAAGTGGAGGCTGACCCTGACACCACCCAGGAAACCCCAGGGCTAGCGCACCCAGTGGACAGCTACAGACCACACAGAAGCACCACCACCCTGCCCCTGCACAGCTGATCCTCCACGAAGGGTGGAGGTGGAGGGTAAGTGGTCACAGCCAATCCTTGCAGCTGACTGGCCTGGATAAATCCCTCCCATTGATCTGCCAACAACCAAGGCTCAACTACAAGAGGAGGGTGTACTCAGCACATATGAAGGGCACTCCTCTCGAGCACCCAGCTTGGGTGATAGGGGAGGCTGTGCCACATGACCCTACAGAACACCTACTACATTAGCCCACACTACCAACACACGGAGTCAAAGCAGCTCTACCTAATACACAAAAACAAACATAAGGAGGATGCCACAATGAGGAGATAAAGAAACATGGCTCAAATGAAAGAACAAAACAAAACTCCTGGAAAAGAGCTAAACGTAATGCAGATAAGCCTACCAGATATAGAGGACAAAACATTGGTTGTAAGGATGCTCAAGGAACTTAGTGAGGACCTCAACCTCATGAAAAAGATCCAGTCAGACACAAAGGATACACTGATCCAAATAAAGAACAATTTACAGGGAAATAACAGCAGAGTGGATGAAACTGAGAATCAAATCAATGATTTGGAACACAAGGAAGAAAAAAACAAGCAATAAGAATAACAAGAAGAAAAAAGAATCCAAAAATATGAGGATGGTAAGCAGCCTCTGGGACAATTTCAAGCATTCCAACATTCACATCATAGGGGTGCCAGAAGAGGAAGAGAAAGAGCAAGAAATTGGAAATCAATTTGAAAAAATAATGAAGGAAAACTTCCCTAATTTGGTAAAGGAAATAGACATGCAAATATAAAAAGCGCAGAGAGTCCTAAACAAGATAGATGCAAAGAGGCCCACTCTAAGATACACTGTAATTAAAATGCCAGAGGTCAAAGATAAAGAAAGACACTTAAAAGCAGCAAAAGAAAAGAAGTTAGTTACCTAAGTAGAGTTTCCGTAAGACTGTCAGTTGTTTTCTCAAGAGAAACTTTGCAGGCTAGAAGAGACTGGCAAGAAATATTCAAAGTCATGAAAATCAGGGGCCTACAGCCAAAATTGCTCTACCCAGCAAATATACCATTTAGAATCAAAGTGCAGATAAAGAGCTTCCCAGACAAGAAAAAACTCCTTTAGGAGTCCATCATCACCAAGCCATTATTATATGAAATGGTAAAGGCACTACTTATTTAAGAAAAAGATCAAAATTCTGAACAATAAAATGGCAAAAATACATACCTATCAACAACTGAATCTATAAAAACAAACTAAGCAAACAAGCAGAACAGAGAGAGAATCATGGATATGGAGAACATTTTGGTGGTTGCCAGATAGGGTAAGGGTGTGGGGGAAGGGGTGAAGAGGTTAGTGGATAAAGAAGTACAGATAGTTACAGAATAGCCACGGGAATGTAAAGTACTGGACAGGAAATGGAGTAGCCAAAGAACTTATGCCCATGACCCATGGATATGAACAATGGTGGGGGCATTGCCTGAGGGAGTGGGGAGTGCTCGGTGAAGGGGGGTAAAGGGGAAAAAATCAGGACAACTGTAATAGCAAAATTAACAAAATATAATAAAAAAACTAAAGCTAGATGATTAAAAAAATTCAGTGGATTCTCAGATGAGAAACACCCACATGTATTTAAATATAAGTATAAAATGCTTAACAAACCCAAACAAAACCAATTTTTGGATTAACTGTCATTCGAATTATCCACATCACTGGTATTTGCAGGCTGACTAAACATTTTAGGTATGCCTATTAACTATTACTGTAGTTTATTTTTATAAGCACTGCTCTGATGTAATATATGCAGTACAAAAATAGTCCACTTATTTTACTTTACAAACAGATGTAATGTAATGTAATGCAATGTAATGTAATATAGGAATATGTGGTGCTTCTTTCTGTTTTTTCCAGGAATTTGAAGAGCCATGAGCTTTTCTTATCTGATTCCCCACAGTGACTTTATAGGAAGAACCATATGTACTGGGTGTATATTAATAACAGCATAACAACAACTGCTGTTTATGGAGTGCTCACTGTGCGCTCAGCACTGTGCAGACTGCTTTTCACAGTGGCGGGGGTGGGGGCGGTTTAAGCTACGCCCATAGAAGGATACAATCCTCCCTTCCCTTCGAGAGGTGGATCCGCATTCCCTTCCTCTTGAATATGGGCTAAACGCATCCACTTCTAATAAACAGAATAATGGAAGTGACAGTAAGTCATAAATGGCACTGTGGCTTCTTTCTCTCTCTTTCTCTCTCTCTGAGATCACTTTTTCCGGGGAAACCACTACCATATCATGACATGTGGTGAAAGACTTAGGCTTCCTGCCAACAGTGGTATGAGTGTTTCTACTCAACCTTTCAGATGACTGCAGCCCCAACCCACAATTTGATTTCAACCTTATGAGGCGCCTAGAGCCAGAGCCACCCACATAATCAACTTTTGTACTCCTGACCCTCAGAAACTGTGTGAATTAATAAATGTTTACTGTTTTAGACCTCTAAGTATTTGGGTAATTTATTATACAATAACAAACAATAGTAAACTAATACACATACATTATCTTTTTTATTGTCACGACCATGAAATAATCGGTATTATTTCCATGCAAATGAAGAAACATAGGCTCAGGTGGTTAAGTAATTTACTCAAGGCCCCATACTGGTCCTGGTAGACTCATGACATCAAGCCCATATTCTCTGCTCGGTCTATACTATCTCTTTTCAGGTCCTGTTGCTTTCAGCCAGCTGATTGGCTCTCTCCCAACTTTGATTAGCTAGCTATTGATGCGCTCATGAAAAGAATGGATTAGGAAAAAAAGATTTGCTAAGGACACAGTCCAGAATTACACTTCTGGAGACTTTCCACCAGCATGACATGAAGCCATCCATCAGCACATTTTGGTGTGGTAGTTAACCAGTTCTGCACCATGCAGCCTCTCTTCCTCTGCTCGTTCACAAGGATATCATAGAGATACTGCCAAGGTCTTGTTGAAATCCAGCGATACTACACAAATACAGAAAGTATAGCTATACTATACTACTAAGTACTGCTCTTTCCCAATGTAACAGTCTCATAACCCCTTCAAAAAGGGGAAATGAGTTTGCATTGAATATTTCACGTTCTCCTCCTTCAGTATTACTGCCATTATCATCATTCACCATTATAATTCCCTATAATTACCACTGATTTCAATAAATAAATAAGTGCATCACATGCCTTATCTAACTCTCAGGACTACCCTGCAAAGTAGGTTATTTTATTATTTCTATTTTACCAATAAGGAAATTTGGCTTATAGAGATGAAATAACTCCCTCAATGCCGCTTTACTACAAAGTGAAAGAACTGGGGTTGAAATCAGGCTCTTTACCCGCCAGCCGGGGCTCTTTTCCTTTTCTCTTCCCTCCCCTGCCCTCCCAGCCCGTCCTGTCCCATCCGGTCCTGTCCCGTCCCAGTCCCATCCTGTCCCGTCCCCTCCCCTCCCTGGCCCCTCCCCAGGCCACGCACACTTTCTCAAAGACTGCCAGCAGAGGTTCAGCCAGCTCATCTACTACTAGGCCTCAGTACCCTGGAATGTAAATTGGGTCCAGGAACTTGAGCTCATTTAAAGCAGCTAGGTATTTTCTCACAATCTCAGTGTCTGATTTCATGCCCTGGAACTAGTGTTTCTCTTTTACAGTCCAAAGAGCATCCTCTGTGACTGAGACGGCTGAATCAAAACAGGAGGTGAATGCTCTGTTTTCCTTCTTTCACTCATTAATATTATACCACCCACCTAGGCCTCATTGTTCTTTTTTCTGAATCCTTGCCAAGAATATGCTTTTAAAAATTATTTTAGAGAGAGAGGAAGGGGGAGAGAGAAAGAAACATAAATGTGAGAGAGAAACAGATTGGTTGCTTCCTGTATGAACCCCAACTGGGGACAGAACCTGCAACCTAGGTTAATGTGCTGACTGGGGATGGAACTCACAGTATTTTGGTGAACAGGACAACATTCCAACCCAGTGAGCCACCTGGTCAGGGAGGCCTTATTGTCTGTTTGCTCTAATGTAATATTTTATTTTATTTTAAAAATATTTTATTTATTTATCTTTAGAGAGGAAGGGAAGGAGAAAGGAAGAGAAACATCAATGTATGGTTGCTTCTCATGCATCCCCTGCTGGGAACTGACCTGCAACCCAGGCATGTGCCCTGACTGGGAATCGAACCGCGATCGTCTGGTTCGCAGGCCCGTGCTCAATCCACTGAGCTACACCAGCCAGGGCCTCTAATGTAATATTTTAAAAAGGACTTTTTATATTGTCTTCAGAATTTTACCACAATTCTCAGTTTCCCCAGTCTCTTATTTTCCCTTTAATTTTATATAGTTCAGTAAATATTCACTTGGATATACCGTGAATTAAGTGTTTGACTAGACGCTAAGAACACAGGGGTAAGCCAAACAGATCAATGCTCTCATGGAGCTTACAGTTTAATGAGGAAGAGAGAACTTCAGCAAATAATTATATGTACAATAAGTGTTAAGGAAAGAGCTTACAAGAAGCGTACGTTCATAGCAGCATTATACATAATAGTCCAAAGTAGAAACAACCCACATGTCTATCAACAGATGAATGGACAAAACGTGGTACAACCACACAATGAAATAATAGTTGGCTGTGAAAAAGGAATGTGGTAAAGCTCTGATACATGTCACAACATGGATGAACCCTGAAAACACGAACTAAGGAAAAGAAACCAGGCACAGAAGCCCACATACTGTATGATTCCATCGATAAGAAATCCAGATTAGGCAAATTAACGGAGACAGAAGGTAGCTGAGCGGTTTGCTGAGGGCTGGGAGTGGGGAGGTGGGGAAGGGAGTTACTGCTCACGAGCACGGGTTTGGGGGAGGGGCAGGAAGGTGATGGGAACATCTAAAATTGATTTCTGTGAATTCTCTATTTGTTTGTTTCACTCTATTTTCTGAGTTTTTACAGTATTTTTATTATTAAATTTTAGGAATTTATTATGTAAGGAAATTAGCCCTTTATCTGTGATGTACTTTAAGTTGCAAATATTTCTTCTTGATTGCTTTTAATCATTTGTCCTTATTTACAGGATTTTCTATCAAGTGGATTTTAAATTATTTTTATCTAATGAAATATATCAATCTTTTCTTTTACAGCTTCCAGGTTGTCCGTCATAATTAGAAAGGCTTTCCTCTCTGTGAGATTATAAAACTATTTTCCTGTGGTTTGAGTATGTTTATGGTTTCATTTTTTACATTGAAATTTTTGATCCACCTGAAATTTATTTTGACGTAAGGGGTGAGGAAGGAATCCAACTTTGTGGGTTACATTTTTTTTTAAGATAGCTACCAGCTGTGCTCACCGATTTAAAATGCCTGTCCTCCTCTAACATAGGTTAATCCCACTCTACATGTGGGTCAATTTCTGGGTTCCTCATTCCGATCCATTGATTTCTACCTATCTATCCGTGTGCCAACAATGACCGTTCATATAGCATGGTGATGAGCATGCATGCTAGAGCCAGAGCACCCGAGTGTAAGCTCAGCCTCTGCCAGTTATTGGCGCTGTGAGTTTAAGCAAGTCAGTCTCAATGGGCTGTTGTGAGGATTAAATGATTATACCTGAAGTGCTTAGAACAATGCCTGACGCATAATGAATATTTTGCGTTGGCTGTTATTGGTACAATTACTATAGCCTTATA
The DNA here is from genome assembly GCF_014824575.4 of Sturnira hondurensis. Taxonomy (NCBI): domain Eukaryota; kingdom Metazoa; phylum Chordata; class Mammalia; order Chiroptera; family Phyllostomidae; genus Sturnira; species Sturnira hondurensis. The sequence goes on along the minus strand of NW_028092064.1, from coordinate 1,030,802 downwards.
ATAGATTCTAGTATCTGGTAGAGCTAATACCTATTGTTTCCTTTCTTTCTCAGAATATTCCTGGTTATTCTGAATAAGTGTAGCTTGTCTCAACAAAATAAGCAAAGAAAATGCAATTGTGTTGGTATTTTTTACTGAGATCATGATAATTACAGATTAAATTACGGAGCACTGAGAGCTTTTTGATTTTTAAGTCTTCTGTTCTAAGAACACAGTATGCCTTCCCATATGCCTAAGTCTCCTTTTGGGTTCCTGAATAGTGTTTCAAAGCTGTCTTCATATAGCTCTAGCAAATTCTTGTTCAATTTATTCCTAAGTATTTTATTTTCTTTTGCTATTAAAAAAAGGACTTTTCTTCTTGCTTGAATATATAAAGACTATTTTTTAAAATAAATGATTGGTTTTAGTATATTTTGACCAACCACTTTATTGAATTTCCTAATGTTTATAGTGTATTGCGGTTTGATTATCTTGGGCTTTTCAGGTGAGCAATCATACTGCCTGAAAATAATGTAATTTTCCTTCTCCTTTAACATTCTTACGTCTTTTATTACTTTCTCCCTCCTGATAATATTGACTTCTATCTTCAGAAAAATAGCAAAGAGTAAATAGTGAAATTGTTTTCCTAATTATATCCAGAACTCTTATTTCATATTTCCTCCTTCTGAGAGACAACTATAACATAAAGATAAATCAAAGATTTAAAATTTAAAAAGAATTTCAGGTATATATGAATATATATACACATACACACACACACATATATATGAGCTACGTGAAAAATATACATGAGAAAAGCTTCTTTGTTAAAAAGCTCCAGGTTATACAAATATGTTTTCAGCATAATTTTTACTGTGTGAAAACAACAATGTATAAAAAATATTAGACCAGGAAGAGAGGCCTCAGAAGAAACTAAATCTGCTGATACCTAGACTTGGACTTCTAGCCTCCAGACTGAGAAGATAAATTTCTGTTGCTTAAGCCCAAAACAAAACACAACTAGAAATAATGAGCAAGTACATTAATGGTGGTGCTGTCAGTAGCGGATTTATGGGTAACTGTTTTCCTGCTTCGTTATGCTTGTCCGTCCGCTAAGTTTCTACAACAAGTGCTTTTCAATGATCAGAAAAACATACACAGGAAAGGAAGGATTAATCAGGCACACAGCTCTTTGGCTGACTGCAACTTGAAGCTGATGTCTTGATGTCTAAAATCCCTATCGCCTGCTCGCCTGACCCAGGCCAGTTTTGTGATCTGTATCAAGAGTGCTTTATCTATCTTCCCCATCTGGCTAGGTAGTCTCCAGTGTGATCCCACAATGATGTCACCTCTCTTCTGCTCTCCTTTTATCTGAACCCAGATGTTCTCTAACATGCTCCTACCTTCTGATTTGTGTCTGTCCATGCAGCTAGAGATCTTTTTGATACCAAACTGCTTTGCTTCTCTGTCTCTTTAAGTATATTTTTTTCATTGCCCATGACTCTCCCCATAAGACCTCTGAATGACTCACAGATGAAAGTATCCCACAAGCAAACCTGCTCTTCGGTTCTCTGGAGTGTTAACTCTTTGGGCAAGCATTTTTCTAAAATTTTTGCATCCTGGGATATCTCCTAAGACACTCTAAGGAAACCCCTCCTGACAAGATGATGACTAACACGACTTCTGGTGACACAGCGTTCTTGGAGCGAGTCCAGAACCCATATCGACTGGCTTTACTACAAATTCATGCTATCCAACCCCAACTGGACATGCATGGCTACTGGGTAATACTTCAGTCATCTCCTTTTAACTTTGCATTACATTCCTTATAGCAGCTGCCCCAGACATTTTCCATTCTCAAATTTCTAAACTAACCCTTTGCCCCAACTCTCAAGTCTAAGCAGACAAACCATTTTATTGAGAGGACTGAGGCCATCTGATTTTCTAATCCTTCAATTTCCTTCCTCTGCACCTTAATACTTCTCCGTATCTTCACTCATGCTCACCTCTTCCTTCCCTCTCTCAGAGGAAGCAATCTTCCCTTTCTCTTACTAGGATTACCCTCTCCATCTGTGCTCTTGAGTCCATGTTGTCACAGTGTCTCTGGGACCGTGGCCTATTAATTACCCACCTCACACTTGCATCTTTAATCTTGCCTTGTCTACTAACTCCTTGCTATCTACCCATACATGTTTAAGCGGTCATTTAATCTAAAAAGCCTTTCATAGACTATTCACTAAATCTACCTCCCCCACTCCCTTTGGTTTTCAAAGCCAAATTTCTTAGAAGAGTGTGTTATATTCATCATTTCCTCTTTTTTACCACCCATTCTTTCACTCAGTGGCCCCTTCAACGTTGCTTCCATCACTCAGCTAAACCTGTTCTTTTGAAAGTGAGGGATAATCTCCCAGTAACCATTTATTCAAAACACCTTTTCTTAGTTCTCCACTGGTGACAACGGATACTACTGCCCATCCTTCCCTGGAAACTCTCCTTTGGCTTCTGTAATGTCAGATTATGTTATTTCTTTTCCTCTTCCTACATTTTAATGGTTTCTTCCTGGTTCTTCTTCCTTCTCTTATCTTTAAATATAAGCATTCCCCGAGGTTCCGCCCTTATCCGTCTCTCCCACTACAGTTGCATTCCTCAGTGACCTCATCCATTCACATGATTTAACTACTGTCCATATGTCCATTTCCAATCTCTCTATCAGCCTTGAATCCCTGTTGGACAAGTTCATTTGAGAGGTTTACTAGCTTTTCAAACTCAGTTGACTTCAAACCAAACTACACTAGCAACTCTTTTAACTGGCTCCACTTAACACACTCACTGATCTTCTGTTTCTGTTTTCCACTTTGCACTTTTTAATAATATGTTTATGCTACTTCCTGACTTTTAAATTTTAGACACTATCTTTGGATTCTTGGTTGAAGATGAAAAATTTTCCTTTTCCCCATCCACACACATTTCCCACCCCCCATCTTTCCGATATAGATATAATGCCAACCTTCACTTAAAACATTTAGTACTTATATTTTTATACTATGTAAATATTATTTACAGCCAAGCCACAAGGTATATTATTACATTTTCTTTCTCATACAACCTTTCGTTTTTCTTGGAATGATTATCTCTTTCTTGGTTTGCTTGTAGTTTCTAACCATTAATTAATCACTACTTCTTCAACTAAAGTATTAATCTCTAAGTCTCCAACTGAACATAATTTAACACAACAGTTTGACCAGTTCTATTTTGTAATTATCCTCAGATAGGTCCCTTTAACATTTCATATAATAAGGGCTCAGTGATGATGAACTCCTTTAACCTGGCCTTATCTGAAAAGCACTTTATCTGCCCTTCCATTCTAAATGAAAGCTTTGCCAGATAGAGTCATCTTGGATGTAGGTCCTTTCCTTTCATGAATTTGAATACTTCTTTCCAGCCCCTTCCTGGCTCAAGCGTTTCTTTTGAGAAATCAGCTGATGGTCTTATGGGATCGCCTTTGTAAATAACTCTGTCCTTTCCTCTTGCTGCTTTTAAGATTCTCTCCTCACCTTTAATCTTGGGTAATGTAATTATGATGTGCCTTAGTGTGTACTTCCTCAGGTCCAACTTCTTTGGGACTCTCTGAGCTTCGTGGACTTCCTGGAAGTCTATTTCCTCTACGAGATTGGGGAAGTTCATTATTTTTTCAAATAACTTTTCAATTTCTTGCTCTTCCTCTTCTCCTTGTGGCACCCCTATGATTTGGATGTTGGAACATTTAAAGTTGTCCCAGAGGTTCCTAAGCCTCTCTTCATTTTTTTTGTTTTGTTTTGTTTTTTGAGTTCTTGTTTCTTCATTCAGTTCTGGATGAATGTTTATTTCTTCCTTCTGGTCCAAATCATTGACCTGAGTCCCAGTTTCCTTCCCTGCATTGTTGGTTCCCTTTTCTTTATTTCACTTTGCATAGCCTTCACTTTCTCCTCTATTTTTGACCATACTCAACCATTTCTGTGAGCATCCTTTTTAAAAATATATTTTATTGATTATACCATTACAGTTGTTCTATTCCCCCCCTTCATTCCCCTCTACCCGCACACTCCCTCCCCCACCATTCTCCCCCCTTAGTTTATAACCACGTGTCTCAAGTTCTTTAGATTCTATATTTCCCCACTATTCTCGCCCTCCCCCCTATCTATTTTCTACCTGCCATCTATGCTATTTTCTGTGCCTTCTCCCCCCTTCTCCTCCTCCCATCCCCCTGTTTCTAACCCTCCATGTGTTCTTCATTTCTGTGGTTCCACTCCTGATCTAGCTGTCCTCTTGGTTTGCTTTTGTTTTAGGTGTGGTTGTTAATAACTGTGAGTTTGCTGTCCTTTCACTGTTCATATTTTTCATCTTCTTTTTCTTATATAAGTCCCTTTAGCATTTCATATAATAAGGGCTTGGTGATGATGAGCTCCTTGAACTTGACCTTATCTGAGAAGCACTTTATCTGTCCTTCCATTCTAAATGAAAGTTTTGCTGGATAAAGCAATCTTGGCTGTAGGTCTTTGGATTTCATGACTTGGAATACTTCTTTCCAGCCCCTTCTTGCCTGTAAGGTCTCTTTTGAGAAATCCGCTGACAGTCTGATGGGTACTCCTTTGTAGGTGACTGTCCCCTTATCCCTTGCTGCTTCTAGGATTCTCTCCTTCATTTTGGTCTTGGCTAATGTAATTATGATGTGCCTTGGTGTGTTCCTTCTTGGGTCCAACTTCTTTGGGACTCTCTGAGCTTCCTGGATTTCCTGGAAGTCTATTTCCTTTGCCAGACTGGGGAAGTTCTCCTTTATTATTTGTTCAAATAAGTTTTCCACTCGTGGCTGTTTCTTTCCCCCTTCTGGTACCCCTATAATCCGGATGTTGGAACGTTTAAAGATGTCCTGGAGGTTCCTAAGCCTCTCCTCATTTTTTTGAATTCTCATTTCTTCATTCCTTTCTGGTGGGATGTTTTGTTCTTCCTTCTGGTCCATTCCATTGATTTGAGTCCCAGTTTCCTTTCCATCACTATTGGTTTCCTGTGCATCTCCCTTCATTTCAATTAGTTTAGCCTTCATATGTTCCTCTAATTTGTGACTATGTATGTTCCTCTAATTTGTGACTATAATCTACCAGTTCTGTGAGCATCCTGATAAATAGTGTCTTGAACTGTGCTTCTGAGAGGCTGGCAATCTCTTAGTTGCTTAGAGTTATTGGCTCTGGGACTTTGAGTTCTTCTTGCACCATCTTTTGGGCTGTTCCTGCCTGTTCTGTAGCAGGATCAGAGCCCTAAAGTGTTCACTAGAACAGGGCACCTAAGTTGCTGGGTTGTGACGTTGTATGTGGGGACAGGGTCAAAGAGGGACAATGGCTTCCCGTCTGCTGCCTGCCGCTGCGGCCCCAGCGCCACAGCCACCACTGTCACCAGGCCCACGCATTTCGTTCCACTGCACGCGAGTGTGCCACCGCCATCAGCCCTCCACCACTGGGTTCGCCCCCTGGGGCCTGTGTGGTCCGTCTAACCGTGCTCGAATGTGCGACCACGGTCAGTCTGCCCCACACCCCAACTGGTTCCGGGCTGCCTGCGCACCTAGGTCGGGGGATCTGTCCTGCCCGACCCAGCTCCGCTGCTGGCTCCGCCTCTCTTACCATCCCCGTTGAACGGTTTGTAGTTGTCGGACTTCCGTATAATTCCGTTTTCTGGTCTTTGGGTGTGTCCTGGTTCTCCAAACCTTTGTTGTGTTCAAACTTGGTTGTGGGAGAAGGCACAGTGTTTCCACCTATGCTTCCATCTTGGCGGAGCATCCTTATTACTAGTGTTTTGAACTCTGCATCTGATAGGTTGGCTATCTCTTTATCACTTAGTTCTATTTTGGGAGCTTTGATCTGTTCTTACATTTGGGCCAATATTTTCTTTTCTTTTTTTTTGTCTCAGCACCCATGCTACGTTGTAAGGGGTGGAATATTAGATATTCATTCGCTAGGGTGGGGCAACCCACACTGCTGCATTGTGGTGCTATACGTGGGGGAGGGGTCGTAGAGGGAACAATACTGCTTGCTCAGCTTTCTACTGGCTTTCAGTCACTTCCCCCACTACCCACCAGCAAATTGGGCCTTTCTGGTGTTGATTCCCGGGTGGGTGGGCTTGTGTACATTCTAGGGCCCTGTGGGTCTCTCCAGCGAACTCTCCTGTGAGGCTGGGAATTTCTCCTGCTACTGCAATCCCCAGAGGTTTTTATAGCCAGAGGTTTTGAGGCTTTATTTTCCCCATGCTGGAATCCTGGGCTGTGTGGTCTGTCTCACTTCCCAGTTGTTCCTCCCAGTTTATCCATATGTGAATGTGGGACTGCCTTGTTGTCCAGCTGCCACCTTCCCAGGGGTCCTCTCTGTCCCAGCTACCCATCTCTGCCCCTCCTACCAGTCTGAATGAATGTTTCTTCTTTAACTTCATGCTTGTTGGACTCCCATACAGTTTAATTTTCTGGCAGCTCTGGTTACTTTTTTATTTTTAAATTTGTTATTGTCCTTTTTTTGGTTGTGTGAGGAGGCAAAACTTATCTACCTATGCTTCCATCTTGGCTGGACGTATGCTCTACTATTTTTAGTTTCTACTGTTGCTGTTCAGAAGCCTTATGGCATTCTAGTCCTTCTGTCTTCTCTTCCTGGTAATTCAAGTTATTTTACATCTTATACTTCTGGACTGGACCTCTAATTTTCTTCTCTTATCTTCTATTTCTTTCTCTTTTATGCATAATTTCTCAACTTCACTTTTGAATTTCTATTGAATTTTTTATTTTTGCTATTTTATTTTTAATATCCAAAAATTTTCTTGTTCTTTTAAAATATTTTTCCCTTTTATGTTTATTTATTTTAGAGAGAGAGAAAGGGAAGGAGGGAGAGAGATAGAGATAGAGAGAGAGAGAGACATACACACACACATACATTGATATAAAAGAGAAACATTGATTGGTTGCCTCCCATTTGCAGCCCCACAACCTATGTACGTGTGCTGACCAGGGATCAAACCTGCAAACTTTTGATGCACAGGACAATACTCCAACCAGCTGAGCCACAGCAGCCAGGGCCCTTCTTCTTCTTTTTGCTACAGTATCTAGTCTCATTTAGTATCTTCTGTCTTTTCCTCAAGGACATACTGCTATACAGCTTTCTTAAAATATTTTTCTGCTCCTTATATTGTCACTGCCTCTTCTGAGTTTCCCCAGCCTCTATCCTGTTTGTTTAGTCTTGGCTCTGTTAGAGACTGCCCCTAGATGTCTGGCGATCCTTGAATATGTCCATCGTACTTACAGTGAGACCACTAAAAAGCTGGTTATCTGAATGGACGGAGCTTCCTGATATTGAGTTCCACTGTAGAATGAATAGGTTGAGATCTGATCATTTCACTGTAAAACTCCTAAATATCAAAATTTTTCTGGGGCTACTTCAGTTTCTCCAGAAGACATTCCACGTGTCTGGGCAGCATCTATGTGGCATTTAGCAGCCATGGTTCTGAGAGGTAAGCAAGGGGAGGGAATGGAGGGAGGTGTCAACATTCAGCACACGGACACTGGTTTAACGTCCTGTTTTCAGAGGCCACCTCACCTCTGCTCTGAGCCAGTATTCTTGAGTCAAGAGTAGAACTGGTTTAGTTTCTCCTAAAAGGGCTGTGACCTTTGATGCTTGGGGGAGAAGATATGGGAATTCATCTGCTTCATAGAAAGACTTTCAACAAACCCTCTTGTTTTCCTCTCTCCTGTCACCCTTGATTTCAGAGTACCTGGCACCTCCAATTCTTGAACCCTTCTAGACTTCTGTAGCCCAACCAGATACCTTTCTCCTTTGTAAGTACAGTAACAGTCATCAGCCTTTCCTGCTAAGTCAGTTCCTACTTATATATCTGCTGTTCATCTTCTAAAATTTGGTTGACACCTATCATTTTTCACCTTTTGTTCTCTTTGTCCTTTTAGCTTTACACCCTTTCCCCCTTTACTATAATTTTAGTGTATTCTATAAAGAGAGCAAACAAACACACATATTTGACCTGACACTTTCTACCAGCAGTCTGTAACTGTTTATTCACATGTCCATTTTTCTCTCCAAGTAGACTATGAGCCCCTTAAAAGTAGAACTATAATCTCTTCTTCCTTTTAGTTCTAGCAACTAAAATAATACCTGGCACAGAGGACACGTTCAACAAATATTGCTGAATAAAAGCACAGATGAATGAATGAGTTCTCTGGATACCTTTCATCACCTAGCACAGTGCTTTGAACACTGAAAGCACTTAATAAATAAATGAATTCAAAAAGGAAAGCTTTATAATTGATCTTTAAAGTTTCAAAAAGACGGTTCTCAGCCAGACTTATTTGCATGATAAGTATAGTCTACATGGCTACAGTATTTAGTTTGTATGGCTATGATACAAATTTAATGTAGTCATGTTAACCAAGTAAGCACTGAAAGTGAATCCAGACTCCTTTGCTTCAAACGTCTGAATTTAAATGCCTTAGTTTTGGCTCCCATCCTTTGGGCCTCAATTTTTATTTTTTAATAGAAGAGGAAAGGTGTAGGAGGATATTAATTACAAATTAGAAGCCTACACAAAAAGCCATTGGCTGAATCAAGAACAAGCTTATGGCCTGGCTGGCGTAGCTCAGTGGGTTGAGCACAGGCCTTCGAACCACACGATCTCGGTTCGCTTCATAATCAGGGCACATGCCTGGGTTGCAGGCCAGTTCCCAGCAGGGGACTCACGAGAGGCAACCATACATTGATATTTCTCTCCCTTTCTCCTTCCCTTCCCTTCTAAAGATAAATAAATAAAATATTTTTTAAAAAAGAACAAGCTTATGGACACACATGACAGGATCACACAGCCCATGCACTGAAGTCTTCCATCCACAAATACACTAAAATAATGGAATGTTCACAGCAATCGGTTTTTATGTCACTTTAGAGTTATCGAGAATAACTATATTTATTTTTCTAGGATATTTTAAAAATGCTCAAGTATACTATAATATAGTTTGCAATATATATCAAATTGAAGATATAGGATAAATTTGGCAATAAAGCAAATTTCTCCATCACAAATCATATTTGCTTATCACTCTAGATAAGCCGGTTTCCTCTCTGTCTGGTCGAACACCACGATTATACTCTCAGTGCAGTGCTCAAGTGGCCCGAAACACCCTCTTTCTTCCTGCTAGTAAGACATTGCCGACCTCTCAAGGTCCAGCCCAAACCTCTTCTCTCCAGGGAAAGCGCCCACAGGACCATGCCCCCTCCTGGCGGCCTGCAGCACTTCCTGGAACGACACATCCCAACACCGGATGACTAGCCCACCCAACACTCTACACTAGCCCACCCTCTAGTTGTCGTCCCAGCTGGATGTGGCCAGGCCACAGCCTCCTCTCCGATACCCCATACTTCTCTGTCCACTTTGGACACACAGCTGATGGTCAAAAACTTTTTTTTTCTTTCAAGATAAACATAGCCTTATTTTTCTTATAGTTACAAAAATGTTACATGGTCATTATTTTAAAACTCAAACCATATAGAAAAGTGTGAAGAAAAAAGTAAAACCCCAGCACTAAGAGAAAACCACTAATGCCATTTTGGTAAACCTCTTTTCAAACATATTTGTATGCATATAAACCTATACAGACAGAAAAGTATGTAATTTTATATAAATGGTATACCAGATCATGCTGTCTGCAACTTGAGACAATAAATACAGATTTGAAGTGTCTGCCCAGAATTTTATCTCTTCATTGTCCATTATTGCTTCCTGAATTTATTTTATAAGTAGGTATATGCTTCTAAGGAATTACTGGCCAATTAGTATGAAAAACATGCTTTTGAACACTGAAATTCCATATTTTTCAGACTACCAATTCTTCTGTTATCTGACCTGCTGTGATTACAACATGCTTCAATTCATTCATTTGTTCATATTTTAAAACATATTGGCCACCTGGTAAGCATTTTCATGGACTGCCCATTAATCTTTGTATGTTTTGTTACATATCTTTCCTAAAGTTTTAATCAGCAAATACGGTCTTATGTTCCTCCTGTGAGTGTCACGGGTGGTGATAAATGTGCTCTGTATCAGCCTCATCTCATCTGTATAGCCTTTAGCACTAAACTACTTTTAAATGATAATGGTGGTGGCTGAGCAGACTTTGTATAATTTGTTCATGTAAAATCCATCAATATCGGGTTTTTGAGAAATAATTTAAAGTTCTAAAGGTCCTTTTTGGTGCCATGTATCTAGAAAAACAGCTTGTAAACCACAGAGTTCCTTCTCATCGATTTCCAGGCCTGATGAAAATTTTGAGAACTGTTTTTTAAATCAGGGCAAGAGGGAAAGAACAGGGTAGGGAATCCTTGGCTGCAACAACTGGCTTCAAAGAATTCAGTGCTGGGAACGGCAGCCAGCTGGGTGCAACTGGCTGCACCCTTGCACCAAAGCCAAAGAGCAAAGATGAGGGCGAGGAAATTAAGATTCTTGAAGTGACTTTCCAGGAGGAATCTCAGACCTGCCACACCCAGTCCCTTCAGCTTGGTAAATAACTCAGCAAAACTGCAAATGGAGTTAGCGGAGTCCCTGTAAGAACCTCTCCCACGGAGTGGAGGATTTCTTCCTACTGTTGCTACATGCAACTTCCCAAACCCACGCTTGCCTGCAGGGGAAGTGTGCGCTCTGCCCAAGTCATGGCATGTTTATCAGAAGATGAACAAACAAACAGCAAATAGCTCTTGGACGGTTTTCCCTGTTTCCTGGCAGCAGAAGGAGAGCAGCTGTTGTATGGTCAAACTGGGGATTTGGCCTTTTTAATATTGTTTTTTAAGTCTGTAATAGAAGCCCTAGTTTCTGTCTATATCCGATGGTTAAACTGAAATTTCATCTGCTCCTTCCAAGACAGGCTGAATTCATGGAAATGGACTATAAGTGAGCACGGCCCATCCAATCATTCAGCAGGCATTTATTAACTTATTTATGCTCAGTATTTACTGAGCACCTTCCGAAGGCAAAGGCACTGACTGGAGATGTAGAGATAAAACAGACTTCCCCAGCCCTCAAGGAACCAGTAACGATACTCGTAAGAATGGCAGAAGCAACTGGCCTTGATTGAGCAGCATTATGTGCCAAAATTACTAAATGCTTTAGTCTGTTATTCAACTTAGTTCTCACAATGTTGAAGTAACAGATGATCCATAGTACAGATGAGAAAAGCAAGGCCGAGAAAAAGCAACTTGACCATGGTCACATAGCTGTAGCCAGTAAAAAGGCCACTTGAACCTAGGGCTACTTAACTCTTACGTCTTTCTCTTTTGAGCTTCCCATGAAGCTTGATAATACAAATTTACAATCTAGATGGGGAAGGAGCAAAGGCATAAAAATTGATTCACTCTTAACTCCATGTGATATCGTAGTAAAGAGGTTATGTGTTTGCCAGTAACTAAATACAAGATATGATAAGCACAATAAGACAGCTCACTTTTGGATGGAGGTAAGGGAGAGTAAGAAGGGGAGGAAGTGAGAACCACAAGGACCTTTAGGAGACATATTACTCGAGCTGTGTCTACCTGAGGGTGGGCAGGAATACGACAGGCATTTGAGAAAGTTCTACAAAGTTACAAGGGCATAAAAAATGGTGTGCAAGGGGAAAAGCTTAAGCAGTTTTAGGGGAAGCGAGTGTGTGGTGAGAGTGCAGGCTATGACTAGGAGAGCAGGGGTTGGGAAAGCTGCTGTTAGATCGTGAGTGGCCTACAATGTAAGGAACTGGAGTTCGTATTTCATTACCAGGCAATATAGAACCATAGATGTTATAAGCCAGGATGACAAGCCCAGGCCTGTGTTTTACAGAAGTATATTTATAAAAGGTCTTGCAGTAGTTCTCAAGTTTAAATGTACATTGGAATCATCTGCAGAGTTTTTAAAATCCATGGGCTCCAAAAACGTTGCAGAGCAACAGGAACTCTCACAAACCGCAGTTAAATGTGGAAAATGGTGCAATCACTTTGGAAAATTGGGAATATGTGCTAAAGCTGAACAAACACATTCCTAACAATTCAACTATTAAATACGAGGGGGAACTGCCCCACAAAAAACCAGAATTGTCTTCTGGAGGGCAGGTCCCTTGTAGTACAGGCTTCCCCCATTAGGTGTGTTCTAGGAACTCATCTGGATCAGTGTACCAGCTGGTGTTGTTGTGAGAGGCTGCATTCGGGTTCAACTAATTTTTTTTTAATCTTTCAACACCTTGGCCCATTTCATGATGGGTGATTTATGAGCATACCTGCCCACACCACACTGAGTGTTCAGCAGTTTTTGACCAAAAACGGCATGAGCACCATGATCTACCCTCTCTATTAATCTGATTTCACCCCCAGAGACATTTTTTGTTTCCCCAGATGAAAAAAGTCCTCAAAAGGAAATGTTTTGCCAACATGCAAGAGGTGAAACAAAAAATGGCAGAAGCACTAAAAGGCATCAAAACTGACAAATTCAAAACCTGTTTTGAGCAGTGGAAAATAAACGTTTCAATAGGTATATTGTTTCAAATGGAGAGTACTTTGAAGGAGACTGAAGTTTAAACATGTAAGAATAAATACACATTTTTTTATAAATAAATTCTGTGTTTTTATATGTCTCTCATATATACCAAGAGACATATAGAAGTATGTTTATAGCAATATTGTTTGTACTAGCTGAAAACTGAAAACAACCCAAACGCCACCTACTGTAAGATGAATAGATAAACTGTGGTTTATACATAAAATGAAATTCTGTACAATAAAAAAGAACAAACTGTAGCTAAACCCAACAACAAGCCAGAAATATAATGTTGAGCAAAAGAAGCTGGTCCCCGCTGGGTGTGGGTCAGTTGTTTGGAGCATCTTCCCATAAATCGAAAGGCTGTAGGTTTGATTCCCGGTCAGAGAACATACCTGGGTTTCAGGTTCAGTCCCAAGATGGGTGCAAACCAGAGGCAAATAATTGATGTTCCTCTCACATAAGGGTTTCTCTCTCTCTCCTACCCCTTTCCCTCTCTTTCTGGATATATCCTTGGCTGAGGATTTTTTAAAAAACATTTTATTTATTTATCTTTAGAGGGGAAGGGAAGGAGAAAGGGAGAGAAATATCCATGCATGGTTGCCTCTCGTGAGTCCCCTGCTGGGAACTGGCCTGCGACCCAGGCATGTGCCCTGACTGGGAATCGAACCGCAATCCTTTGGTTTGCAGGCCTGCGCCCAATCCACTGAGCTACACCAGCTGGGGCGGATTTTTTTTTTTTTTAAAGAAGGAGCTAGACACCAAAGAGTGTATGCTCTCTGGTTATGGCTGCACAAAGTTCAAAATCAGGCTAGTCTACTTTATGATGATAGAAGTTAGACTAGAGGAGATGAATGACTAGGAGGGGCCTGGGAAAGGCATCTAGGGTGCTAGTAACATTCTCTATTTTTATCTGAATGGACATTACGTGAGTATGTTTATTTTGTAGAAATCCATTGAGCTGTACATTTATTATTTTACATATTTCTCTACATATGCTATACTGTAATAAATTTTTTAACTTAAAACATTAAAAAATATGTAGGCCCCAACACAAACAATTCTGATTAAACAGTCTGATTAATTGGGCTAGGCATTAGTATTTAAAAGCTCCCAAAGTGAACTTGATATGCAAACAGGGTTGAAAAACTGCTAATGCAGAGGAAGGACTGGAGCAAAGAAAAAAGTTATTCAATGGTTCCCATATTTGAGCTATAATAAGAATCACCTGAAATGCTTGTTAAAAAATACATTTCCAGGCCCCTTCCCTGCCGACCCTGACTCCGTGGGGTGGAGATGGAAGCAGGAAATCCGTCATCCTGACAGCCTCTCCAACGTGTTTAATTAGAGCTCTAAATTCAGGTCAGGTGGCAGCAGTGGGAATGACGAGCAGGTTACGCCAAGCAAAATAAAACTGGAAAAGATTAAATTTTCAACACTACTTATACTTGCTTTTATATCCTTCCAGCTTAAAACCCACCAAAACAACCAAATTAGAGTATGGTTTGTTTAATTGACATCTTTAACCTAAGGTGGTTTTATTTTGATTCATGGTGTGTAAACTTTAATTTAGTCATTTACTTTCTTTTCTAACAAAACCAGAAGAGCAAGGGATTTCTGAAGCCTCAGAGATACCATTCTAGTTTCTGGTAAATCTACTTTAAAACATAGGTTTAATAACGTCTGTGGATGGAAAAGCAGCCACACACTAAACCTGACAAGCTCAGGGGAGGCCAGCACAGCAGGCCCCACAAGCTCCGAGACCGAAAGTACAGCTCACAGCATGGTCTGCACATACAGTTTCTCCACTCACAGCGAGGCGTAGCCACATGGTCGAGGCGTAGTAGTTAGTCACATCGAAGGCCTGTAGCTTCCTTGACAAAGGTCAATTTTTACTTGAAGTGCACCTGTCTATTGTCTTTTTGGATCAAAGATGACAGACCTTTGGAATGTCAGAGTCATCTTCTTTTCCAGGCCTGCTCAGGCCACCCCCACCCCCCCAGAGGGCAAGACCACAGCACCCCTCATTGTAGCTTGTTCCCCCAAATACTATCTCTATGTGCTGTGAATGTTAATTAACTACCCCACACCCACCAATTTAAAAGAAGTGTCTCACCATTCTACTTTTTATCCAATCCCAGAGGTTTCCCCACTTTGCTTTCTTCTGCCCCTTAATCTGCCACGGATGAATTTCATGTAACCCGCCTTTTGCCTCCTCCTTTGATTCTAATGTATAAAATAAGCTGCAAAACTGCCATTCGCTGGAGCATTTCCTCAATCTGTTGAAATTTTGTTTCCCAGTAATTGTTGTCAGTTTACCTCAAATAAACTCACAAAAATTCTCTGCAGGTTTGGACGTTTCTTATGTTAACATGTTGCATGGTAAAATCTCACTTCAGCCCAACTTTTAAAAAACCCTTGGTTATACAAAGCAACAAACAACAAATGTTGGAGGGGTTGTGGGGAAAAAGGAACCCTAGTTTACTGTTGGTGGGATTGCAGACTGGTACAACCATTATGCAAAACAGTATGGAATTTTCTAAGAAAACTAAAAATGGACCTGCCTTTTGACCTAGCAATTCCACTGCTGAGATTATATCCTAAGAACCCTAAAACACCAATCCAAAAGAACCTATGCACCCCAATGTTCATAGCAGCACAATTTACAATAGCCAAGAGTTGGAAGCAACCTAGATGCCCATTGGTCAATGACTGGATCAAAAAACTATGATACATATACACAATGGAATTCTATGCTGCAGAAAGGAAGAAGGAACTCCTACCCTTTGCAACAGCATGGATGGAACTGGAAAGCATTATGCTGAGTGAAATAAGCCAGGCAGTGAAAGACAAATACCATATGATCTCACCTTTAACAGGAACTTAAACAACAAAACAAACAAGCAAGCAAAATATGACCAAAGACACTGAAATTCAGAACAGGCTGACGGGGACCAGAGGGGTGAGGGGAGAGAATTTCAGGGGAAAAGGAAAAGGATTCACAGAAACTAGTATAAAGGATACATGGAGAACAACTAAGGGGGGTGGAAATGGGAGGGAGGTGGGGAGCACGGGGGGCGCTGGGATGGGAGTGGGGGATGGAAAACTGTACTTGAACAAGAATTAAATTTAAAAAAATGAAACAGGGAGAGAAGGAGGAGGGGTGTTCAGGAACATGTATAATGGACACAGGGACCCACCAAAAGGGGGTGGGATGGAGGGCGGAAGGTGGGATGGCTGGGGATGAGAGGAGCAATGTGGGGTAAACGGAGACAACTGTACTTGAACAACAATTTAAAAATATAAAAAATAATTTTTAAAAAGTGGAAAAAAAACAAACCCTTGGTTATATTTTCAAAGAATTTCCAAATTCTGCTTATGTTCTTCAAAGCATAGAATGTGCAGTAAACCAAGTACTGCCCTCAGTAACAAGAATCATGGTATTTAAATTTTATTAAAAGATGGAAAAACTATTTTTAATCTTGAAGACAGGTAAAATGGAACTTAAAATTAAAAAACTTGTAGCTGTCTTTCCTCCATCTGTAAAGCAACGAAAGAGGATACAAAATCACTGACAATAACATTCTTCTGCCTTAACTGTGCTGATTACATTGTAGAAACTAGGAAGTTGATCTCAGAGACTAAATGACATAAAATACATTTGTATATCTTTGTATATATTTGTATCAGGGAAAAGGCACTTGACTGAGAGACAGAAGACGTGAACTTACCATCTATCTGGGAGACCCTGGGCCTCAGTATTACACAGTATCTAGAGGGGTAAGTGTTGAAGTGCATTAGTAGTTTTCAAACCAGAAGCCTAGAATTTTTCAGAAGCATTTGTAAAGCTATACAAATGTTTAACTTTAATACTTTTCTTATTAAGAACATACCTTTAGTGAAAATCTCTAAGAAAATACACGCTAAATATGTAACACAGTAAATTTTAATATATTGATACTATTAACCTGTGTTCTCAGGTTAACTCATTGTGAGGTTTCTCCTGCTCCACAAACATATACTCAAATATTTGAACTGTGAAATGTGTCACTGAGTAGAAAGTTTTTTATTTGTTCTGGTCTTTTTCTTTTCTTTTTAATCCAGGGCTACAGGGTGGGGCAAGAGTAGGCTTAGAGTTGTTAGTATGCAAAACACAGAGTTAACAAAGCTATTGCAATAATCATAACCTGCATGTCTTTTTTCATACACAAGGCTGCTCCAAACCTACTTACCCACTTCTGCCCCACCCTGTATGTTGGCATAAAGACCAAGGTCACATAAAATCTTTACTTTAAGTTATACTGGGTAAGAGCGCAGATGTTATCAAAGTCTCCTGCTACTTGTTTCTATATGTGGTTATGGAACCAAGCAAAGTAGATTTATTACTTTATAAAGTGCTTAATCACTATAAAACAGAAGTCTTCAAGTGTTAAGATGCAACGTGGTAAAAATGAAGTTGTTTTTGTACTGAGACTAGAAAAGCAATGGCATAAAAAATTCACGCTGGCTGGTATGGCTCAGTGAATTGAGTGCAGGTCTGTGAACCGGAAGTTTGCCAGCTCAATTCCCAGTCAGGGTACACGCCTGGGTTGTGCGCCAGATCCTGGGTTGGGGGCGTGCAAGAGGCAAGGGATCTGTGTATCTCTCATGCACTGCTATTCACTCCCACTCTTTCTCCCTCCCTTCTCTTCTCTCTAAACGTAAACAAATACAATCTTTTAAAAAATGTATGGAGTAGTGGATCATTTGAAAAACAAGGGCTGTCCTGGCTGGTGTGGCTCAGTTGCAGCAGAAGCTGAAAGGTCACGGGTTTCATTCCCAGTCCGGGCACACACCTAGGCCTTGGGTTTGGTCCTCGGTTGGGGTTTTCAACAAGCAAGTCTTTGTGACAAGAGGTGCTGGGAAAACTGGATATCCACACACAGAAGAAGGTAGTTGGACATTTACCTTACACCTTGGACAAAAATTAACTCAAAGTGGATCAAAGACCTAAACTTAAGAGCTAAGATTATAAAACTTTGAAAAAAAAACAATCTAATATCTTCATGATGTTGGATTTGGCAATGATTTCATAGATATGACACCAAATGCACAGGGAAGAAAAGAAAAATAGATAAATTAGATTTCATCAAAATCAAGACCTTCTGTGCATCAAAGGATAGTCTCAGGAAAGCGAGAAAATGAACTACAGGATAAAAGAAAATATTTGCAAATCTTGTATCAAATAAGGGATTCATATACAGAAAATATTAAGAACTACAACTCAAACAACAAAAAACAAACAAAGCAATTTAAACAATGGGGTAAGGGCCCTGGCTGGTATAGTTCAGTGGACTGAGTGCCGGCCAGTGAACCAAAGGGTCGCTGGTTTGATTCCCAGTCAGGGCACGTGCCTGGGTTGTGGGCCAGGTCCCCAGTGGGGGCCACATGAGAAACAACCACACATTGATGTTTCTCTCCTTTCTCCTCTCTCTAAAAATAAGTAAATTAAATCTTTTTAGGGGATGGGCTGGGATGGGGGCAAAAGGCAGAAAACTGTACTTGAACAACAATTAAAATTTAAAAAATGAAAAAAAATCTTTAAAAAAATGGGCTGAGGACTTAAATAGACATTTTGCCAAAGAAGATCTATAAATGGCCAACAAGCACATGGAAAGGTGTTCAACATTATTAGTTACTCATTAGGCAAATACAAGTCAAAACCACAATGAGATACCACTTTACATCTATTTGGATGCCTATAACCAAAACAGCAGGAAATAGTCAAGAGTTGGTGAGAACTAGGAGAAACGCTTGTGAATTTCTGGTGAAGATATAAAATGGTGCAGCCACTGAGGGAAACAGCATTGTGATTTCTTTAAAAATTAAACATAGATTTATCACGTGATCCAGCAATTCCACTCCTAAGTATACACTGAGAAACCACAGACAGGCTTCAGACAATAACCTGCACATCGATGCTCACAGCCGTGTTGTTTGCAACGGCCAAAAGGCAGAAACGGCCCGATGTCCCGTGACAGATCGACAGTTACACGAGATATGTATTCACAACGGAGTATCATGGAGTCATAGAAAAATGGAATTCAGACAGATGCTGCAACCGCTGTGAAACAGCATGCTTAGTGAAACACATCAGACACAAAACTACAAATATATACGATTTCACTAAGATGAGGTACTTAGAATAGTCAAATACACAGAGACAGAAAGTAAAGCAGGGTTAGCGGGGGTGGGGGAGGAAGAAATGGGGACTTATTTTTTAATGGGAAGAAAAAAGTAGGGAGACAGGAGATGGTGATGGCGGCACAACAACGTCAATGCAGTTAACGCCACAGAACTGCACACTTAAAAATGGTTAAAGTAGTCACTTTTATGTTATTTCTATTTTACCACCAAAAAAAGGATTTTTCAACATGAAAAGTGGTTAGGATGGTAAATTTTATATTGTATATATTTTATCACAATAGAGGAAAAAAATATGTGTGTACCTTGAAAAAAACCTAGATCTAGTTTCAAAACGAAATGACTTCTGAAGTCCCTTCTAATTCTAAATTTTTTTGAGATATCATGATAACAAAGAGAAAAGAGAACGAGAATCTAGTTGAGGAATAAGCTCCTGACCCCTTGTTCTTCTGAAGTAACAGTGTAACTCTACCTTTCTTCCGAGTGATTATGAAAGGACCAAGAAGTTCTAGCAACGGTAGCAAACCCAAATGCCTGCAGAGGCCGGCAGGAAGCACAAGCAGGTGAAGGGGGGCAGCTGGGGGCGGTGGTGCATCTGAGGCCACACGCCCAGTGTGAAGGGAGCAGCTGCACCTCCCCCGGAGGCCTGTCTCTCTGTTGGAATGTGGGCATGGTGTTGGATGTTCCATTCTGTAAGTGAGACTGAATTGAGATTTCTATGTTGAATGTTGGCATCTAATTTTTAAAAATTGTTTTTAGCACTACAAACCAAAGAGAACGTGACTGTAGTCCCAGGCACGTGCAGTCAGCTGACCATTAGCTTGTGATGTCTTTCAGAACATAAGGCTGGATGGAGAATACAAGAGGAGGAGAAGAGGTATCACTAGTCAGATCCTCTCCAGTGTTTAGAGGTAGCATACAGATCAGGACCTAAATCTTTCTTATTCTTGTTTGTGAGCACCAGTGGGTACTAAGTATTTCAACGAGGTGTCACTTAATATAGTATAGCTTTTAATGGGCCAGATTTTAGTGGGGCACTTTGAACATGATGTTCAAACATGAGAGTGCTTTGCACACAGTAGGTGGTCAAAAACTGGTAGTTATTATTATTTTAAATCAAAGTTTATATTGGTTTATATATTTAAACTAATATAACTTGAAAAGTTAGTATGAAGCAGATGTTCAAAACCAACCCTACCCTCTAAAATAAGAGATAATAATACAATCCATTCAATAATTTATCCTCTGTATAGTGACTGGAAAATGGTGAGCCTTCATATTAAATAAACAAAAAAATCATTTATGTATCTTAAGTGCTAGGAAAATAGTTATTGGCATAACAAACAAGGTTCTTGCCCTCAAAAAGTTGACAATTTAATAAGGGAAATGAACATTAAGTAAAGAGTCATCCAAAAAACATGTAGTCAGAAACTACTCAAAATGGTGTGACTAAAAATTGCAGGGTGATGTAAAGAAGAGTAATGAACGGTATGAGCAGAAGAGAAAGGGGGTCACAGAGAAGGCTCCTTTAAGGAGCTGACCTCTAAACTAAGACCTAAAGGATCAAGATTGGTTAGCAACCTCAGGGTGTTGTGTGCGGAGCAGGAGGAGGGTTGGGTGGGAAAGGAGGTGGTGACAACGCATTCCAGGAATGCTTGTGTGACACATGTGACAGCCCCAAATAACCAGAACAGAAAAAAAGGAAAATTAAATAGAAGGCGATGTTAAGGTTATTGAAGGCAGTGAGCTGAAAGCTTTGAGGGGACATCAAACATCAATGTTCTCCCTGGAGAAAAGATTCTGATGAAGGAAGTAAAAATTTAAAAGAAAAAGAAAGAAAATTAGGAACTGAGAAGTGAAATGGGAGATAGAAAACAGGACTTTGAGGTTGAAGAAGTTGTTTATTGGCCACATGAGGTTTCCGGGGAAACGGGAGGCGGGGAAGCACTCATGGGAGCAGGTGAAGACAAATGGCCAGAGGAAACCATAGGAGTGAAGAAGTTACATGGAAGGATTTGTGTCTGTATTTAAAAAGTTACAAACAGTCTTTAATATTTCAAACCAGACAGCCACCCTACCCCTGAAGCAAGTACTGCTGGTCCTCATAGAATGGTTTTTAGTGGTAAGGATGAAGATTAGTGACAAGCAAAATCAAGTGGGAGTTTGAGGCAATTACACAGAAAACTCAGACCAAACCTTTTTTTTTCCATCTAAATTGTCTTTAATTTTCCTTGAGATCACTTCACCCACTATAACATTAGATATTTTAGGAAAAAGTAACCATTTTTATCATATTATCGTTCAGACCCACTGCAATTCCCTGATTCCTGGAATGTGAGATGCTTTTAAAAGAGCAGGAATTTTGTTCAAATCTCAGGTTATCAGACCACGACTCAGTGAGTGCAGGAATATCTGTCTCTTCAAAGCACTGCTTTATCACTAGCCACTGATGGGCTGTTCGTCGAGTGAATGAACATACCCATAGAAAACCACAATGAATTCAGAGTAAAACATAAAATGTGGGGGGAGGGGGATGGACAGGGAAAGATAAAGGGATGGATGAAACTGGTGATACTCCAGATTCCGCATTCACTCTTGACTCTTCTCGCCCACACACACCTCACACCCAATCCATCGGCAAGTCCTGTTGTCAAACCAACTCCTTAAATCGGTCTGTGTTTCCACACCGCTTGCTGATCTACTGTAACCAACTCCTAACTGGTTTTTGTCTTCAGTCTTACTACCTACCTGCCTTCCACTCTATCTTCCATACTCTGAAAACACCGCACGAATTCAGAAGGTTGTACTGATTTCTTCCCCCTGTGCTAAGCACCACCACAGTGGATCGCTCAGTTTCTCAAAGGAGCCATGTTGTTCCCTGTCATCACACTTTCAAAAATCTTGCTTTCTCTTTTGAGAGAGGAGGATGTCCTCCCTGTCCTGCTTAACTGCTTTCGCCACTCCAAGATCCGTCCCAACTGCCTTTGCTCCTTTATAGCCCTCCCCAGCTTCTGCAGGGGAACAACTTCCTCCCACGCCCTGTCCCTGAGTCTTATACACGGCCCTATCACACTCCACGGAAACATCACACTCCACGGAAACCATTTCTAGACTGCTCTGTTTCTCCTTCTTGTAAGTGAGCTCCTTGAGGGCAAGTACTGCCATGTACACATTCGTGTGTCAAACATCTCACATATTATCTGATGCAGAACACATTAAAAAATAATACTCTTCCCAGCCAGCTTTCTGGCTTCTCTGGTTTTGGCTTTTTCACTTAGAACATGTGGGACCCAGAACAACGTATTGAACTTCTAGATCTCAACTCCATTTTCTATACAAAAAATATAATAAAAGTATCTACTTACCACATTGTTGTGAAGAAAAATGAGATACTCTACATAGGAGGCACTTAATTAATGTTAATTGTGCCCTGGCTGGTGTAGATCGGTGGATTGAGTACTAGCCTGCAAACCAAAGGGTTGCCAGTTCAACTCCCAGTCACGGCACATGCCCGGGTTGTGGGCCAGGTCCCCAGTAAGGGCTGTGCAAGAGACAACCACACACTGATGTTTCTCTCTGATATTTACCCCTCTCCCTTTCTCCCTTCCTTCCTCTCTATCTAAAAATAAATAAATAAAATCTTTTAAAAAATAAAAGAAAAAAATTTTAATGTTAATTGCTATTATGACTATTATTTCATCTTTTAAAAGATTTATTTATTTATTTTTAGAGAGCAAGAGGAAGGGAGGGAGGGAGAGAAACATCAATGTGTGGTTGCCTCTCAAGCACCCCTTACTGGGGACCTGGCCTGCAACCCAGGCATGTGCCCTCACTGGGAACTGAACTGGTGACCCTTTGGTTCATAGGCCAGCACTCAATCCACTTAGCTGTACCAGCCAAGGCTCATTTCTGATATTATATTTTTTTATGTTTTGAAATTCCACTTAGACCTTTTTAATATTGTCCATTTATCTCTTAACCAGATTATGTTTTCCTTTACATATAAAACTGCTCCAAGGTCCTTGTTAGTTAATATGATCATCTCTGTCATTCCTGTGTCTGTGTTTCTACTGACTTATTTTTTTTCTCCTAGTTATCAGTCATATTTCTGCCCCTTTTAATGTTTGGCAATGTACTTTTTATTTTTTTAAAGACTTTATTTACTTATCTTAGATAGAGTGGAAGGCAGGGAGAAAGAGAGAGATAAATATCAATCAATTGCCTCTGGCAAGTGCCCCAGCCAAGGACTGGGCCCACAACTCAGGCATATGCCCTGACTGGGAATCGAACCAGTGACTTTTCTCTTTGTGGGAGGACATCCAACCAACTGAGCCACACCAGTCAGGGCCTGTCAAGCAATTATTAATTGGATGCTATACTTCATGAATTTTATGTTACTGAATCCTGGATTTTATTGAATTCCTTTAAGGAGTATTAATTTCGTTTAGGCATATAATTAAGTTACATGCGTATCAGTTGAATCCTTTTATGCTTATCAGCTGCTCAGGACTCTATCCAATGCCAATGTTTTGTGTATTTTGAGGTTTCTTAACTCTGACTGGTAGAAGTGTGAACTACCCCTAGCCCTATATATACTCCAGGAATTGTTTGATGTACTGTTTTCTGGTGGTTCTTTTTCCAGCCCACATATGGGCAGAGTTTAGAACCAAAGACTCAAATATCTGCTTGTGGCTCTGCAGAACTCACTGAGCTACCTGTACCCTCCTCTCTGGTACGCTGCCCTGTAAATTCTGGCTCCCTCGGTCTCCCTTACCCCGACCTCTGTCTCTTTAACTCCTCTCCTCAACAGTCAGAGGCTGCCGGGCTCCTTGAAGACCTTCTTTCCTGTCCCGTCTCTTGGTAACTTCCTCTCAGGGACCACAGTCCTATTTCAGACACTGGATATTGTCTGATTTTCTAGCTGTTTATGGCAGGACAATTCCTTTAGTAGGCACTTCTTCATGGGCAGAAGAGGAAGTCCCTATCATTCTTTTATTAAATGAAATATATATATATATTTGTTGGTAAAAGCACAAAGCTCATAATTAAATTCTAATAAACTGAAAATAAACTAAACAAATGAAAATTAAATAAACTGAAAATGAAGGAAAGCTCCTTTGAGCCAATATCCCTAAACAGAAGTGAAGATTTACTTTAAAGGAATTTCAATCTTTGCCAAACTTAGAAAATTCAGATCAATCTTTCTATACTGAAAGAAATACCAAAGTGAGAAGTTGAATTTTAAAGGCTTATTGCATTTGAGTAGATCTTTTTGTTTCCAAGAGTCTAAAGTTGCCTAGTAGCAGGAGGTTCACTATAATCTTCATGAGGTTATTTGAAATTCAGACATAGGAAAATTAGCATCATTCAATATGTAAATATGTAGAAATGACACTGCATCCCTGTGCCTGCTAAAAACTTGGATAAACTCTTTCAGGAGGAATCCAAGTCCTTAGTTTTCTACAAGTGGCTTCATTTTTAGATGTATTATGCTGGGACTCTGCTCTGCTTTGCTACCTCCCAGAAGAGTTATTTATTTCCTCTGGATAATGCTATATATAATATGTCCCTGGTACTCTAAGGAAGTTGTCTGCAGGAGAATGATATAGTTAGAGGCTCCACTGAGTAGGAGTCTGATACTTGGAATTCTAATTGAAAAAAGGGAGCTTAGTATTTTCTTTTGCAACCTTGCCTCTGAATGCTTTTTACTCACTTTGGATTAACACTGGGGACCCTCACACTCTGGGACTGAGAAATAGTCTAAAGTTTCTTGGAAGAAACTGAGAATATATTGAAAGTATTTAATCAAAGATTTCAGCATCGCCTAGACACAAATGTTGCATTTGGTCTGTAAGAAACCAGAAACTGATTAAGAAGCACAGTAGAAGACATCCAGCATAAAATCTAGATCTCGTACAGAAACAGGGAGAACCTGGAGGTGCTCCCTCTCAGCAGCTGGATCAATCAATCACTGGCAGCTGCTATGAGAAAGATAAAGAAACCCACATCTGCTTAGAGTCCAAATGCTATATGGATCCCTTGTGATAGTAAATAAATTCTTGAAGAGGCCCCAATTCTAAATCAGAAAGAGAATTAAGGACACTTAAAGGCTGTTTTCCATAATTATCTATCTCCACGTGCTATTCCACAGAAACCAGCTCAGTCTATATGCACCATTCTTCAATACAGTGAGTTTTCAATGCATATTCGCTGACTGATTAAGGCACTGGGAGAGGATCGGGAAATAGTACGAAGTCCACTATACATTCGCAGTGCCCACTTTTGTTTATGCTTTTCTGTGGTAGGTCACTTAAAAGTGGGTCACACTGGTTTTTGCCGACCAGTACATCTGTAAAGGACACAATGCTACCCTCAGGACACTGAGTATTTCTCGTGCAGTAGTGTAACCGAGATGGATCATCTCTGGAGTTCATGTCACAGAAGACTGTGTGACTGGACCAGTAGAAACAGCAGAAATAGCACATTAGCAAATGAGTACATCTGAGTTTTAGTTCCAACTTTGTTACTAATCCACTGTGCAATCATAGAAGTTATATAGTTTCATTATTTGTAAAATGGGCACAATAATAGCTACCTTACCTAGTTTTTAGGATAGTGGAAATGGTCTAATAAGATGCTACAGAGAAGAATTTTTAGAAAAAAGTTTTAGTAGCTATACATAAAGTAGCAGTAACATCTATTAGGGCAGGATGGGGTTCATATAAACTCAGCGAAAGCAGGGAGCGTACCTGTTCCCTTACTCTAATCCCACTGCCAGGCAAATGGTTAAGTCCACCAGAGATATTTGTTGAATGAACGAGGAGATAGTTTAGGCCTCCCTCTAAGTTACAATCACTAAACAAGCTGGTTTAAAGGTATTCAGTACTGGTTTGGAATAATACAATGTAAAGGCCAGACTATAAACACACCCTTGAAAACAGATGTGAACAAAGATTTTGATGAAGAGATTCTAAATCTGAAAATTTTGGAGCAGTTTAACCTATCCTAATATTCTGAATGTAAAAATCTAATTTCATTTTTAAAAAGAGGTTCTCAGTGGGTACCTTTTGCCTTTCATCTCACCAAGATCTTTAAAGTCTCAGTAAAGCCATTTTTTAATCTTTACTTGAGGATATGTTTTTTTAAAAAAATTGACCTTAGAAGGAGAAGAAAGGGGTGAGAAAGAAATAGAGAGAGAGAGAACATTTATATGAGAGAGAAATATCAACTGGTTTCCTCCCGTATGCTCCCCAGCCAGGGATTGAACCGGCAAACTTTGGGTGCACAGGACAACACTCCAACCAACCGAGCCACTCAGCCAGGGCAATAAAGACATTTTTAATCAGTGTTTTTTAATACATCCCTTAGAATATGACCAGAATACGCCATACCCACAGTGTGCAAACATAGGAATGTGCATTTCCTAGTGCAGATAGCTCCTCTCAAGGATCTGTAAGGTGAAATGAAAAACTCACTGCAGTCAACTTTATTCTACTTCCCCAAAACTATATTTCTAAAGCCCGCCCTATATTTCCTGCTGCTTACCGAAGCTTTTTAACTGTGTCCTAAAGAAATACCATTTTTTCCCAAACCTTATGCTGTATTATTAAGATTAGCCAAAAGATGGAAGCAACCCCAGTGTCCATCAGTGGATGAACGAATAAAGAAAATGTGTATACATACAATGGAGTGTTAGTCACCCTTAAAAAGGAATGAAATTCTGACACTTGCCACAACGTGTATGAACTCTAAGGATATCATATCAAATGCAGTAAGTTATTAATGAAAGGACAAATATACTATGATTCTACTAATAGAGATATCTAGAGTGGTCCAATTCACAGAGACAGAAAAATAAAGTAGGGGTTGTCAGGAGCTGGGAGAAGGGGGGAATGGAGAGTTAGTGCTTAATGGGTTCAGAGTTTCAGTTTGGGAAGATGAAAAAGTTCTGGAGAGGGATGGTAGGGATGGGTTCAGAACTCTACGAGTGCACTTTACGCTACAGAACTGTACACTTACCTGGAAATTCGTCACTGGTCGTCTCACATCACCTTACGTGCCAACACCGAATCACTAGATCCTGCGGATTCGATCTGAAAGCACCCATTCCACCTCTATGGATGCTGCCTTAGTTTGGGCTCGTTATCTCCCACTTCAACTAACGCAGGTCTGCTCACCACGCTCCTGGCCTCCAGGATCGCCCTCTGAGCCATTTCCACACTGCCCCTAGAACACTCTTTCCAGAACTCAGATATCACCAAGCCACTCGTCTGTCTACAATCCCTCATATAGTACTTACAGAAAACACAACTTCTTTTTTTACCCTCCACCCCCAAGAAAGGTCTTTCGGTACCTGAGTCTTTCTTTTATTCCATTACAGACTCATCTCCCCTCACCTCCTTCACAAACCCTGGTCATTCTGATCTTCTCAGCTTCTCTGATTTTCCAGGTTCTTTTATGCTGCTACACCACGGCGCATGCTCTGCCTAGAATGCCCTTCTCTCCTTTACTCCCGTGAACAACCCCACTCTCCCTTCCCCACTAGAGCAAACAGCCGGCTCCCAGGAGAACCTTTTCTAATCCACTCCCTCACCCTTTTCTAACAATAGTATCCCCATCCCACACTCCTACTCAGGAGTTTCCCTCTTTGCATTCACATCATTTCTTGAATTGACTGCATGGTATTTTAATATTTGCCAGGAGTAAAGGCTTTGGAGCCAGACTGCCTGGGTATGAATCTGGCCCCAGCATTTACTGTTTCACCTTGCCAAGGTACTTAACCCCCCTGACCCCCCGTTTCATCAGTTACAGTGTCTACCACAGAGGGATGCTGTGAAAAGTAAGTGAATTACAACAGGTCAAGTGCTTGGAGCTTCACCTGGCTCTGAATGCACTCATCAGTGATGGTGGGAGGACTGCAGGGAGAATCTCTGATACAAGACAGACTGCTCTGCCGAAGTGGGGTGTGCCTAGGACCTGGAATAGCATGCATTCAACAATATTTATAGGAACGAGAGAAAAACAGAAGTGTGGAAGGAAGAAAGCAAGAAAAGAACTGTGGGAAGACTTACCACCATTTTTGCCCACAGTTCGGAAGCACCTCCAGAAGGCCCGTAAGAATGATGCCCTGTTGTGAGGAGTGGCTTGGATGAAGCTGAATTCCCGAAAGAGAATGTGAGTTCCCTGACATACGCTGTTAAAACTGCAAAAAGAAAAATCAAGAAGTCATCATCAGACAGGTAGTTACGGAAGGCTGAAATCAGAATGAAAACTCAAGACCAGAGAGAACCACTGCCAAAAGGAGAAAAATATTTTTTCTCTAACAAAACTCTGAACTATAGCTCTGGCCAGGTAGCTCAGTTGGTTAGAGCACTGTCCCAATATGCCATGGTTGTGGGTTCAGTCCTGGTCAGGGCACATACAAGAGTCAACCAGTGAGTACGTAAATGGGTGGAACAGCAAATCAACGTTTCTCCCCCTCTCTCTCTCCTTCCTCTCTCTCTCTAAAATCAATCAATAAAAACAAATTTAAAAATACAGGAAAAACTCTGAACTACAGATGACACTAAGTCTTTCCAGAAGAAAGTCTCTTCACATAACCATATCCCTGTTAAAACCATTGGAGTCCAATTCCTCTGGGTGCCTCCCCCTCCCACATATAAACACCGAGGACATTTTAATCATTCACTGGAGCAACTTAAATAGAGGGAAATCTTTCCGTCTTTAACTGAATGATAGCGGCACTCACATCTTTTTGGAGAATATTCTTCTCCCTACATTTTTTGGAACTATGTTTCCTTAACAATATTCTTTCTGTACTCTGACCTATATTGCTGTCATAAGAACAACACAGCTTATGGGACATGGCTGGCTTGTCTGTTCCAGTTTAGGGGTGGTGTTGCATACTTCTCTGACAATAACCTCAGAGGAAAACCCATGTGCCAAAGGATATAAAAGGTTCCAAGCAGAACACTAAAAGCAAATAAGAAGAACAAGGGTAGAAAGTGGCCTCTGAATGAAAGTATGAAGCAAAGCCCCAGGGCCCAAGTGAGTCATTGTTTAAGCTGGGCTGGGGAAGGGGAAAAAATACACTCCATTGCCTTTGGGTTCTTCCGCCAAAGAAGTAAAGACTGTAGAGCCTGGCGTAATCTAAAAATGGAAATTCCACCAAAGAATAGGCCATCATCCAGTAATCAACACCACCAAAGGCAGACTTCAGGTTCCACAAAACTCCTAAATTCCCTGACAAGTACTGCAAATCATGAGTGGAAAACGTGTTCATTTTTATAGAGAGGCAGACATTAAAACGAAGATGGCAAGCAAGAGAGGGGCAGTGGTAATTCTAAATGCCGCTCTTAATTTGTTGGCTAAAGGGAGAAAAAAAATTCTGAATCTCTGAACTGAACAGGAAAAAATTTCAGGAGCCACATACTCCATTCTCCTTTTCCCTGACCAAATTCAGAGGGAAGTGTCTAGCCTGCCTTGGACACACAGTGTACTAAAGGGTAAAGTTAACCTCTTCCCTTCAATATAACAGTGGTGTATGAAAAAGCAAATTACACACACTCCTTCCCTTTTGGAAAAGTAGCATAGAAATCTATTTCTAAGACACTATGAGGAAGTGCCAGGACAACACCTGGCAAGGAATTAGGTAAGATGAGAGATTTTTAAAAGGCGATGAAAGTGTTAACCTAACCGGGCGGTTTGGGGCAGTGCTATTTATTGTTTTGTGCAAAGGAAAATGAAAAAGAAAGCAAATGAGCTGTTACAGGTAAATGGAGTTGGCTACATTTTTAGCAAATGAAGTCTAAAATTATAAAATTCTAGCCTAAACTTATGAAGCTATCCAGCAAAGAATTGGCCTCAAAGTGAGTTTTATACCCCACCAGGGGAGTGCTGCTGTCTGGGTCACGATCTGGCTTTAAAGGAATTAATACTAGTAAAATTATGTCCTCAGTGCAGCTTTTAAAAATATCTTTCAAAAAATCTAGGAAACAAGCCCTGGCTGGTGTAGCTCAGTGGATTGAGCACGGGCCTGTGAACCACGATCACGGTTCGATTCCCAGTCAGGGCACATGACTGGGTTGCAGGCCAGTTCCCAATAGGGGACTCATGAGAGGCAACCATACATTGATATTTCTCTCTTTATCTCCTTCCCTTCCCCTCTAAAGATAAATAAATAAAATCTTTTTAAAAAATCTAGGAAATAATTTATGCATTCAGAAATCTGGCAGAGCCTCATTATACAAATAAGTACAAATTTCTCCACAAATTTATAAAACAAGAATTTTATTTAAAAAATTGATAGAACAAGAGCATATAATATTGAATATGAAAAGATTTACAATTGTGTTTACACTACTGCCTTTAGATAATCCATACTGATAAAATTCACACTCAGAACCACAGTTCTTCAAAAAAAAATTCACATTTAACTAAAAATAAAAATAATTAGAAACATTTGATCAGGGTGGCAGCTGGTCAGTATGGGGGTCATAATCACTTTGCCTAAAGAGTTCACAGATGATCTTAACATGACCAGTGAGAATTCTTTTAGGTGAGACGGTTATAAGGAAAAGGCAGAAAAGGCAACATTGCTCCAAATTTTGTTGTTCTTCTTCAACCTGAACTATCCTTTTTCTACCTCCATCTGTTAAAAGTCTATCTAGGCTTCCCGTACTATCTCAAATGCCAGTTTTACGTGAAGCCCCTTCCTGACCCTGTACCCAGCTCAACTCCCGCACACCTCACTGGCAGTCGTCTGATGGCACTCACCATTTGCTGTGTTGTTTTAAAGTTACTGGACTCATTTCCCCTACGAGACTGGGAGTTCTACGGGGTAAGCAATCAGGTTGCACTTAATAAGTGCCTTGTGGGAAATATTTTGAGGCTGTGAAAATATACTGTTAACTCTTTAAACTTTCATTTCCTAGTTTCAGCATCTATTGATAATTCTTGCCAGAAGCAGTAACAATTATGATGGACTTGCCAAATGGCAATTTTCCTAGTTATATCATTTCATGTACATTTATAAATTGACTTTCTATAGTAAAGAAGAGCTTACCTTTCTCATTCATTCATTCATTTTTTAATTTACACTATTTCGGATTCATGAACTCTTACTTTAGTCAATAGGTTATAATCCTTTATTACCATTATTTATTTTGATGGTCAAATTATCCCAGATATAGCTATGGAAGCTCCTTCAAGTTGACTTCTATATACTTTTGACATGTCCACACAATTCTTTGATGATTTCCTTACTTTCTGATAGAATAAGATGTTTCAGGCTCATCTTGTTCTCTTCCTACCTCATTCTGGAAGCAGCCATTTTCCCCAAGTTGCTTTTTGTAGAAAACAGTGTTTAGAAACCAAGATCTAGGTAAGTGCTGAATGTGCTTTTTGCTCCAAATGTGTTATTGCTTCTAGGTTCTCTCAGAAGACAGTTAAGAAACAGATGACAGTGCGCACGTGCGCACACACACACACACACCCTATATTCATTTCTGTGTATCTAGCTATCTACATATATTAAAACACATGGGCTCATACTGATTCAACCCAATTCATTGCTACAGGGTACCTACCTTCTATTCTTTCCCCTTTTTGTATTTGAAAATTCCTCTTTTCATAGAGAGAAATCTGGCTCCTATTATCCATAATATATATTTACTTATTTGCTCAGTCCTAAAAGGCATAGCAATTGATAACGCATGCTTGTGTGGAAAAGCAGCCCACGAATTATAGTTCAACGCCTGTTTAGAGCTCTTTTCATTTTCAGTCTGAGGGAGGGAACACAGTCCAAACACTGTGTCCAATAGTACTTAGTTTCCCCAATTCCCTCGGTATGTTTATGCCATTCACTTGAAATACAGTTTGCTTCCATGGTTTCTGTCTGTATGCAATTTTAGGGACCCTTTCCTTGTTAATTATATAGATAGAGAGATAGACATCTTGCCTATGTGAAACATTAACAGAGTTCCAAAAGCAAGTGGCACCTTCCACCCTCCCGCCCCCACCACTTTAACCTTTTCACCCCGTTTCCAACAGTGCAGGTAGGTAGGTAATGCATCTCATTGGTCTCTAGCTTATTCTTCCTGGGTGCATTTTTTCTCACATGAGCAGATATATATATACATATTAATATTCTTAATTCTCCATCTTTCTTACACCAAAAGTAGCACAATAAAGATACCCTCTTGTTCAGTTCATAAGGATCTGGTTATTTCTTTTTAACCTATCATGAATAAGTAGTTCAGGAAATCTCTGGATCCTCTGGCCACAAGAGAACCAGAGATAGCAACACTAAATTCTCTTTGTTAATGACATGTATCTTAAAAGGTAAACATTAATTTATTAAAATGAAATGGTCAGGGTTCCAGCTGGTGGTGCAACTCCAGGCAACAGGGCTGCTGCTCAGCCAGCGGGGGGAGAGCTGCAGGGGCAGGGAGGCGGGCCTGGGAGGTGGCAGCTGGGCGCCCAGGAGGAGCTACAGTGCCCGAGGATTCCAAGAATTCAGGGGAGGGGCCGGAAGACGAAGGGGGCCAGGCCCTCGCCCCAAAGAACAAGTCCCTGGCCACCGGGACTGATAGTGTGGCAGCACCCTTAGGCTAGGAAGACTCAGGATAAACCACACAGCTGGTACGAGACCGCCAGGGTTCAAACCCAGGAGAGGACTATTCAACACGAAGTTGAAAGCACCTGCCCCTCTCGCTGGCAACTAGTTTCCTCCTCTGATGGGGAAGACAATCATCGTGATTGCTACAAAGATGTTTGCAGCACTGCCAATCCGTGATCCTGTGATTCCATTACAAAACAAATACTCTACCTTCCAAGTAATTTTGTGGTTGAATACATCTTCTTGTGGTTATATAAGAAGTTTTTATTTTTATAAGTGAAATTTATTTTTTCTTTTTTTATATATATATTTTATTGATTATACCATTACAGTTGTTCTATTCCCCCCTTCATTCCCCTCCACCCGCACACTCCCTCCCCCACCATTCTCCCCCCTTTAGTTTATAACCACGTGTCTCAAGTTCTTTAGATTCTGTATTTCCCCCACTATTCTCGCCCTCCCCCCTATCTATTTTCTACCTACTGTCTATGCTATTTTCCATACCTTCTCCCCCCCTTCTCCTCCTCCCACAACCCCGTTTCTAACCCTCCATGTGTTCTTCATTTCTATGGTTCCACTCCTGATCTAGCTGTCCTCTTGGTTTGCTTTTGTTTTAGGTGTGGTTGTTAATAACTGTGAGTTTGCTGTCCTTTCACTGTTCATATTTTTCATCTTCTTTTTCTTATATAAGTCCCTTTAGCATTTCATATAATAAGGGCTTGGTGATGATGAACTCCTTGAACTTGACCTTATCTGAGAAGCACTTTATCTGTCCTTCCATTCTAAATGAAAGTTTTGCTGGATAAAGCAATCTTGGCTGTAGGTCTTTGGATTTCATGACTTGGAATACTTCTTTCCAGCCCCTTCTTGCCTGTAAGGTCTCTTTTGAGAAATCCGCTGACAGTCTGATGGGTACTCCTTTGTAGGTGACTGTCCCCTTATCCCTTGCTGCTTCTAGGATTCTCTCCTTCATTTTAGTCTTGGCTAATGTAATTATGATGTGCCTTGGTGTGTTCCTTCTTGGGTCCAACTTCTTTGGCACTCTCTGAGCTTCCTGGATTTCCTGGAAGTCTATTTCCTTTGCCAGACTGGGGAAGTTCTCCTTTATTATTTGTTCAAATAAGTTTTCCACTCGTGGCTGTTTCTTTCCCCCTTCTGGTACCCCTATAATCCGGATGTTGGAACGTTTAAAGATGTCCTGGAGGTTCCTAAGCCTCTCCTCATTTTTTTGAATTCTCATTTCTTCATTCCTTTCTGGTGGGATGTTTTGTTCTTCCTTCTGGTCCATTCCATTGATTTGAGTCCCAGTTTCCTTTCCATCACTATTGGTTTCCTGTGCATCTCCCTTCATTTCAATTAGTTTAGCCTTCATATGTTCCTCTAATTTGTGACTATAATTGACCAGTTCTGTGAGCATCCTGATAAACAGTGTCTTAAATTGGGCTTCTGAGAGGCTGGCAATCTCTTAGTTGCTTAGAGTTATTGGCTCTGGGACTTTGAGTTCTTCTTGCGCCATCTTTTGGGCTGTTCGTGCCTGTTATGTAGCAGGATCGGAGCCCTAGGTGTTCACCAGAGCAGGGCAACTCAGTCGCTGGGTTGTGATGCTGTATGTGGGGGCGGGGTCAAAGAGGAGCAATGGCGTCCCTTCTGCCGCCTCCCACCGCCGAAGCCACAGGTGCAGCAGCTGCCATTGTCACCAGGGCCCGTGCGTTTCATCCCACTGCACGCGAGCGTGCCACCGCCATCAGCCCTCGCCCCCTGGGGCCTGCATGGTCCCGTCTCACTGTGCGTGAATGTGCGACCGCGGTCAGTCTGCCCCACACCCTGACTGGGTCTGGGCCACTTGTGTGCCTAGGTCGGGGGATCTGTCCTGCCGGACCCCACTCTGCTGCTGGCTCTGCCCCTCTTACCATCCTGGTTGAACGGTTCGTTGTTGGACTTCTGTATAATTCAATTTTCTGTTCTTTGGCTGTGTCTTTGTTCTCCAAACCTTTGTTGTATTCAAACTTGGTTGTGGGAGGAAGCACAGTGTTTCCACCTATGCCTCCATCTTGGCGGAAGTCTTTATAAGTGAAATTTAAATGCTCCTCTTTAAATCTGAAATATTTTTTTATTAATACACTTAAAATGGTGGGGTGACATGAACATTTCTAAGACTGAATTGCCTCAGAAACTCAACACTCAAAGGATCCCGTTGTAAGACGTCCAGTCAAGATGGAGGCATAGGTAAACATGGCTCGCCTCCTTGCACAACCACAGCAAAAATTACAACTAAACTACAAAATAACTATCAGCCAGAATCATCAGAAAATTGAGCTGTTTTTGCTGTGATGCGGAGATGCGGGGACGCGGGGGACACGGGGATGTGGAGATTCGGGGATGTGGAGATACGGGGATGTGGGGATGCGGAGATACGGGGATGTGGGGATGTGGGGACGTGGGGATGTGGGGATGTGGGGATGCTGGGGAGATGTGGGACGCCTGGTCCCACATCCACACGTGGTGGATAAAAAAAGGGAGGGATACATCGGGAGTGAAGGATCCCAGCCCCAAAACACACCAGTCAGCCCAGGGTTCCAGCGCCAGGAAGATGAATCCCCATAACTTCTAGCTGTAAAAACCAGTAGGGGGCTGGGGTGGCAGAAAAAACTACAGGATTCTCAGGTGTTTCCTCTTAAAGGGCCTGTAATGGACTTAGGACTTATGCAGACTCACTTCATCTGGGCTCCAGCACTGGGTCGACAGGTAGAAGGGACCAGTGGCACATGGGGAGACACTGAAGTGTCTGGCATCAGGGTGAGCACTGGAGGACAGCCTCTTTTCACACAAAACTCCAGAGGCCAGGCAGTGGCCATTGTCCCTTCTCTGAGCCCTCCCCCACATAGAGCTACGGAGCAGAGACACCCTATCTGACACTCCATTACCTGGTTTACAAAGGTTGCCCTGCCCTGATGATTACCTAAGGCTCCACCCCATTCAACTTACAGGTGTGCTTTTCTACAACAGGCCACACTACTAAGACAGGGAGTCAAAGTAGCTCTACCTAATACATAGAAACAAACACAGGGAGGCTGCCAAATTGAGGAGACAAAGAAACACTGCTCAAATGAAAGAACAGAACACAACTCCAGAAAAAGAACTCAACAAAATGGACATAAGATGCATAGTTCAAAACACTGGTTATTAGGATGCTCAAGGAACTCACTGGGTACTTCAAGTGCCTAAAAAAGACCCAGGCAGAAATGAAGGTTACACTATGTGAAATAAAGAAAAATTTACAGAAAATCTACAGTAGATTGGATGAAGCCAAGAATCAAATCAATGATTTGGAACACAGGGAAGAAAAAACATTCAATCAGAATAGCAAGAAGAATAAATGATTTTAAAAAAATGAGCCTCTGGGATAACTTCACATGTACCAATATTCCAATAATAGGGGCGCTAAAAGAAGAAGAGGAAGAACAAGAAATTGAAAACTTATTTGAAAAAATAAGACAGAAAACTTCCCTAATTTGGTGAAGAAAATAGACATACAAGTCCAGGAAGCACAGAGACTCCCAAACAAGGTGGACCTAAAGAGGACCACACCAAGACACATCATAATTAAAATGCCAAAGGTTAAAGATAAAGAGAGAATCCTAAAAGCAGCAAGAAAAAAAAAGATAGTTATCTACAAAGAAGTTCCTATAAGACAGTTAGCTGATTTGTCAAAAGAAACCTTACAGTCCCTGGAAGGGACTGACAAGATTTACTCAAAGTGATGAAAAGCAAGGACCTACATTCAAGATTACTCTGTCCAGCAAAGCTATCATTTAGAATGGAATGGCAGATAAACTGCTTCCCAAACAAGGTAAAGCTAAAGGAGTTCATCATCACTAAACCATTATTATATGTAATGTTAAAGAGACTTATTTTTTAAAAAAGATAAAAATTATAAACATTAAAATGGTAACAAATTCACAAATTGAATCTGAAAAACAAGCTAAGCAAACATCAGGACCGAAAGAGAATCATAAATATGGAGATCATTTGGAGGGTTATCAGTTGGGAGGCCGAAAGGAGAGAATGGAGGAAAAGGTGCAGGGATTAAGAATTACAAATTGGTGAGAACAAAGTAGACAGGGAGATGTTAATAACAGTATATGAAACGGGGTAGCCAAAGAACTTATATGCATGACCCATGGACTTGAACTAAGTGGGGGATTACTGGAGGAAATAAGAGGTACTTGGTGGAGGGGGGCAAATGGGGAAAAACTGGAATGATTGTAATAGCATAATCCATAAAATACACTTAAAAAAAGAAGTGCTCAGAGTATAAATGTCTACTGAATTGATTTTAAAATAAAGTAATAAAATTCCATAGTTCTCTCATTTTATTAGTATAGTATTTAAATAACTCTAGAGTAACAGATCAAGAAAGTGAAGCAGAAGTTGTGTTAAAAATTAAATGATTTAGTAATCAGACATCTATAAATATGGTAAGCTAGTGTGAGTCCTTGATTCAACTGTATTTTCTCATCAAATAAATAAAGCTTGGAGGGGTGGGTGGAAAAGGTAAACATATTAAGAAGTGCAAATTATCAGTTATAAAAATAGCCACTCGAGGACTACCAAGGACAGAATTAAATATAAATGTAATAGTAAGCCTATAACACAGACATTCACATTCCACATATATATGTAATAAAGAGCACAAGAACCAAATTAAAATATTCTAACTCATTTTAAATGTGCCAAGAGGCAAAACATTCAAAGCTCCTACAATACTCCCTATCTTCCAAATATTCCCATGCTTTCACTCAAACTAAAAATGGCCAGTGGGCGTTGACCTACATAATTAGATTTGACTGTAGCAGTTCAGAGTCTCCTTGGCCCATTCTCTCACCCCTTTTTCTTTCTAAAACCAGACCAGATCACTAGAGCAGACTTCTGTTAGAACTGGAGTTGTCTCCTGCTGTTTTGAGATGAGATTTACTTGGAAGAAATCCTAAACAGATCTACCAAAGAAGCAAAACATGAGGACAAATGACATCCGATCACGCAGCATGCGCTGGCTGTACCGAGGTGGTACACAGAACAGGGACAGCCTGTGAAAAACAAGTAAGGTTAGAGACCCAAAACATCTTAGGAAAAGTCAAGGCAAAGTAAGCGTCTGTTGCTTCTATAAACAGAAGAAAAAAAGATATTCTGTGTAGAGGGGAAGTAAAATTTTTGTGGTGTATTTCCCACTAACGGATTGGCAAAATCAGCAGACTGGAGTTTTGTTTTGCAGAAAGTCACCAAAGCCTGAAGATATTCCTGTGGCATGATTTGGTCCCCTGAACTAACAATCCCTGGATTTGTTCTCCTCCCTTGTGAAATTCAGATGAAGTCAAAGCCATTAAACGTTTTCTTTCCATTGCCTATCTGCCACAGAATTTGGCATCGCTACCCTGATGAGCGAGATCAGTGAAGCATGTCTGTGTTGCCGAACCCTGACGTAGTTTGGACAGCACACTTGAACAGAACCGCCTCACATCAATTCCTTGCTAACAGTGCTGCAAAGAAGTTTCTGCACATAAGTTTAATGCCCAGTTTCTAAGAACTTCTAACTCTCTACTGGGCTGTTATCTGTTGTTCAAGCATACAACATACCTATCACAGGAAAAAGGGAATAATATGATGCCATATCCAAGGGGAAATTTGACAAAGTGTGGCTTTAACATGTGGTACATTTTGAATAAGGTTCTACCAACAGATATGCATCAGGGGAACCAACTGCAGATTCTCTGTTGGCCAGGAAGAACTAAGTGGAAAAGTACAGAAAATAGAAATCGACCACACTACAGGTGGGTACTCAAATCCTCTGCACCTTCCCGTTCCAGCACTGGCTAAATGGGAAGTAGAATGTCCAAGATCTTTGGCTTCTTAAAAAAGTCCCAAATTTAGGAAGAAATCCAACAGGGACTAGTCAATCTTCAGTCACTTTCCAGAACAGGTGAGCCAATTTGTGAGAACCAAGTTGTCACTGTGTTGAACGGGACTCATAAGTTTCTGCATAGCAAAACGACATCAGAGGCTTATCAGTTCGCTCCAATGCCCTAAGCACTTGCATTGCCCACTGGGATTTCTTCTGCCTGAGCAATTCTCAGTAGCAGAGCTAGTTTTCAGACCAGCATATCAGCGAGATCACATCTGACTGCATTTTGAAGACAAGAACTCATGAGATGGGCCCTGAAAGCTGTGGAAAGCTGATGCAGTGGTCGGGATAAGCAATGCTGAATTTTCTCTCCTTGGTTACGCTATTGAGTGTTCTGTCACCAAACCCCAGAAAGAATCTTCTCCAAGCACTTGTCCAACCCACCTTGGGCTGATGCTAGGGGAAAGGAGACTGTTGGCAGACAGGGCAATCTCCAAGCACATGCTCCCCAAGAAGGCTAACCAAAAGACTTAGTTCTCACTTGCTGTTTCCTGAAAGTAAAATGCTCTTTATGAGAGCTTTGTTTTTAACTCAGCTAGTCCCCCTGCCAGAGTTAAAAATGTTTCAAACTCCCTTTTCAAGCCTTCCAACTTCAAAACTTATTGCTGAAGGCCTGGCATGCTGTGGTAAACTCCCAATTGCATGTCAGTGGAGAAGCAAGATGATTCATTAACATCTGCTAACTCTTTGCAATTTTAAGTGTTAATGAACATCTCTCTCTCTTTTTAAAGAGTTTGTTTATTTATTTATTTTTAGACAGAGGGGAAGGGAGGGAGAAAGAGAGAGAAACATCAATGTGTGGTTGCCTCTCGCACGCAGCTCCACCAGGAACCCAGCCTGCAACCCAGGCATGTGCTCTGACTAAGAATCAAACCAGCGACCCTTTGGTTCACAGGTTGGCACCTAATCCACTGGGCCAGCCACACCAGCCAGGGCAGGGACACCTCTCCTATAAAGTCATTTACACCACACCAAAGGAAACAGGCAAATTAATACATGTACCTCAGGATGGGAAATCAATGCACAGAGCACTGGGAAAAGGTTACTACATACATACTCTTTATAGCATCTTAGAAATTTAAATTATAAAAAGACAATGTATCAATTTTAAAAATGCTTTCCATACACTATAAAAAACAAAAATATGTAAACTATCATTTTAACTACATTAAAGTAGGTCTGCATAGGGAAAATATTAAAAATTTAAAAGACAATTATATTTACTAATCAAATTAGGGTTGTTGGCTTATAATTGATTTATTCCTCTGTCATCCAAATATTCTGCAGTGTTACGTTAAGGTTTTGTAATAATTTTTCTAAATGACACTTACCATACATGTCTAGCTTGTCTCATTCCTACAGGGCCTCTAAACCGACCTCTCGACCACAGAACTTCCAGGAGCTTGCCCAACTTCACTTGAAATGCAGAGGGATTGTGTTTTCATGGTTTCTCTGGGGAAACATCCCTCGCCTTAGAGGAAAAGTTCCTGGACAAAGAGTAGTCCTTCAGAGTGTTGCAGTATTTCTGCTAGAACTCACTTCCTGCTACATGTTACATATCATGTTCATTCATCTGTGGTCTCGAAACCTGTCACCTATTATTTTTTTCTCTTCAGCTCTGTCTTTTAACCAGAAAGTCTCTTTTGTCAACTGGCTCACCTCATCCTCTATGTAAGAAATGTTTTTTAAAAGAGGGGTGAGGTGGAACACAAACAATAACTTGGAAGTAAATGTGTACCTTAGAAAGTAAAATATAATAGCCCTGGCTGGTGTGGCTCAGTAGATTAAGCGCTGGTCTGTGAACCTAAACATTGCTGGTTGGATTCCTGGTTGGGACACATGCCTGGGTTGTGGGCTTGGTCCCAGGTCGGAGGCCTGTGAGAGATAACCAACTGTTTTATGTTTCTCTCACATATAAATGTTTCTCTCTCTCTCTTTCTCTCTCCCTCCCCCTTGCTCTGGGAGTGAATAAAATCTTTTTAAAAAGTAAGTAAAATATTACAGAATTATCATATGATCCGGCAATTCCACTTCTGGATTAATAGTAAAAGAAATGAAAGTAGAGATTTAGATATCTGTATACCATGGTCATGGTACTATTGTATTATTCACAATAGCCAAAAGATGGAAGCAACCCAAGTGTCTATCAACAGATGAACAGATAAATAAAATGTGATATACGCATACAATGAAGTATCTTTTTAAGGATTTTATTATTTTTTAAAAGATTTTAGCCTGGCTGGTGTAGCTCAGTGGATTGAGCGTGGGCCTGCAAACCACACAATCGCAGTTCGATTCCCAGTCAGGGCACATGCCTGGGTTGCAGGCCAGTTCCCAGCACGGGACTCATGAGAGACAACCATACATTGATATTTCTCTCCTTTTCTCCTTCCCTTTCTCTCTAAAAGATAAAGAAATAAAACTGAAAAAAAAAAAGATTTTATTTATTTTTAGATAGGGGGAAGGGAGGGAGAAAGTGAGGGAGAGAAACATCAATGTGTGCTTGCCTCTCATGCGCCCCCTACTGGGGACCTGGCTTGCAAGCCAGGCATGTGCCCTTACTAAGAAAGAACCACTGACCCTTTGCTTCACAGGACAGCACTCAGTCCACTGAGCCACACCAGCCAAGGCTTATTTATTTATTTTTAGACGGAGGGGAAGGGAAGGAGAAAGGGAGAGAAACATCAACGTGTGTGGCTCTCCCCCATGTTCCCTCCACTGGGGACCTGGCCTGTAACTCTCATGTGTGCCCTGACTGAGAATCCAACCTGAGGCCCTTTGGTTCCCAGCACTCAGTCTACTGAGTCACACCAGCCAGGTCCATACATTGAAATATTAAGCCTCAAAGGAAATTATCATACATTCTACAACATGTAGACCCTGAAGACATTATGTTAAATGAAATAATCCAGTCACAAGAAGACAAATATTACATGATTCCACTTATATGAGGTACCTAGAATATTCAAACTTACAGAGAGAGAAAGTAGGTTTATCAGGGGCTGGGGGAGGAGGGTAGGAAGAGTCAGTGTTTAACGGTATTGAGTTTCAGTTTGGAAAGAGGAAAAGTTCTGGAGATGGATTGGTAGTGGCTGCAGAACAGTGTGAATGTGCTTAATACCACAGAACTGTACACTTAAAAATGCTTAAAATGGAAAATTTCATGTTATGTATATTTTACCACAATAAAAATTAAATAAAGTATGTTATTGGTGTCAAATTCCCAGTATGTCTATTTAGAATTGCCTGATGGAATGAGAAATTGGAAGTTATAACCAAAATATTTTTTAGAGTGGTTCTGAAGTAAAAATGACTACAGAGTGCTACTTAAAAGTGTAGCAAGGATACCAAGGATAGTAGCTTTGGTATCACTTAAAATCAGAATCTCAGGCCCTGTTCCAGACTTATTAAATCTGATTCTGTATTTTAACAAGATCCCTAGGTGATTCATATGCATATTAAGTTTGAGAAGCATTAGTCTGGGGTAAATCTAATCACTTCCTAGCTGTGTGACTTTGGGCCAGGTACTTAACCACTTTGTGCCTCAATTGTTTTTTTAAATATGTAAAATGGTGGTAATAGGAATACTACTACCTAAGGTTGCCAAAGATTAAATGTGATAATAATGCATGTTGTATAATGCCTGGCACATTCAGGGACTATTAGCTATTATTATTACTTTGCTGTGCAGAAGATCTGAGAAAGTTGATTTTGGGGACTTTTTCAAAAAAATAGCACTTAGGCCCTGGCTAGTGCAGTTCAGTGGATTGAGCACCGGTCTGTGAATCAAAGGGTCACTGGTTCAATTCCCAGTCAGGGCATATGCCTGGGTTGCAGGCCAGGTCCCCAGTAGAGGGCATGGGAGAGGCAACTAGACATTGATATTTCTCCCTTTCTCTCTCCTTTCCCCTCTCTCTAAAAATAAATAAATAAAATCTTTAAAAAAATAGTAGACTTAGGAAGTCAATATTTTCCAAAAATAAGAATAGTGCATAGCTTCAAGAGATAATTGTGAAAAAAGAATATCTGGGAGATATAGTTTTGGAAAAGTACAAAGAAATGAAAATGCTTTCTTCAGAAGACCCAATAGAGTTGAGGTGTCAAATTCATTCACAATGGGGAGATTCTTTTTTCTTGGTAAAGTAGGGGAAGACCAGACTAATATTACTATTTTTTTAAGTTTTTTTAAAATTTATTTATCTTTAGAGGGGAAGAGAAGGAGAGAAATATCAATGTATGGTTGCCTCTGGTGTGTTCCCTGCTGGGAACTGGCCTGCAACCCAGGCATGTGCCCTGACTGCGAATCGAACTTCGATCATGTGGTTTGCAGGCCCTCGCTCTATCCACTGAGCTACACCAGCCAGGGCCAGACTAATATTATTTACAAAGTAC
This sequence comes from Sturnira hondurensis, assembly GCF_014824575.4. Taxonomy (NCBI): domain Eukaryota; kingdom Metazoa; phylum Chordata; class Mammalia; order Chiroptera; family Phyllostomidae; genus Sturnira; species Sturnira hondurensis. The sequence goes on along the minus strand of NW_028092064.1, from coordinate 988,107 downwards.
AAATGGAATGGAAGCAGCCTTTAATGAAACAATATCATGTTTTTAAAAATATTTTTTTAAATTTATTTTTAGAGAGAGGGGAAGGAAAGGAGAAAGAGTGGGAGAGAAACATCAACGTGTGGTTGCCTCTCATGTGGCCCTTACTGGGGACCTGGCCTACAACCCAGGCATGTGCTCTGACCGGGAATCGAAACAGTGACCCTTTGGTTCACAGGCCCGTGCTCAGTCCACTGAGCTACACCAGCCAGGGTACAATATCATGTTTTTAAGATATTTTGGGAATCAAGTGGTATGTATTTCACATGTCCAAAATCCTCATGTGGGATATAAACTCTCTGCCAAAATATCACAAGTATTTTTTATTTACATGATAAAGGACCAAATATTTGTCTGAGGGAGCAGGTGGGTGAGAGTGAAGTACCGACAAGGGAGGACACAGAAGGGACAGCTCCGCAGGAACCCACGACCGCTGGCACCTGCAGGAGATGTTGCTGAGTTCCTCATTTCTCTGGCAGGAGATCCTTCCTGTCCCAGAAAAGACTTCTGGAGACAGGGAGGATTTAAAGAAATAATATTGTTAAGAAGTGAGGTTGCTGGGCTTGCACTTTCCTATCCGGAATCCCTTTATCTTTCTTGAGAGCCCCCCCACCCCAGATCTCTTTTATTCTAGGTCAGTAATTTAACACTCTCAGTTCTCAATTCAAAGCCTGTAATGACCTTGCTGTGCTGAATTATTAGCCCAGGATATAGAAAGAGAGAGAGAGGGAGGGAAAAAAAACACTAAAAACAACAGAGGCCTTTTGATCAGAGCACCAAACTGCAGTTCGCTGTAACTCAAGCTGTCCATTCTTACACGGCAGGAATTAAGGACTCCCCCTGCCAGGCAGGACCCTATTAAAAGACAATAGCTGTTTGAAAAGGGTAAGCAAGTTGATATGGATATAATAGGCCACATATGGGGGCCCCTTTCTACTCTGAAATAAAGCTCCTTCTTAAGAGTTGTGAGCTGAGAAATCCAGTATTCAGTAGGCAGGAGGAGGAGGTATAATGGAAGAGAGTGGGTAGCCATGCAGAAATGCTTGAAGGTGGTTCAGGAAAAAGGGAGGAGGGCTTTGGGGGGCCGGAAGAGGTGAGCATCAATCACGGAGGAGAGGGGCGTTCAGAATGGCCAGGTGCAAGCCTTTTAGGGCCAATGATGACAGGGATCTGGCCGGAACCAATATAACAGTTGGTTTCTCTAATGGGTTAACAACAACAAAATAAGCAGCAAAGTAGGAAGCTCTTGCCAGGAATGACGCAGCTGGCAAAAAGAAATCCTTTCTGCCTTGTTTTAAACAACCGAAAATGTGAGCATCTTAAACTCCAGATGAATGCCATCTAGTGCTACTAAATGTTCTTATTGCTTTAAAAAATAAAAAGCTCTGCAAAACAGAGACAGTGGGCCTCAAAGAATTCACCTCTTGCCTACAATCTATACCCCTCCTCAGATACAAAGAGGAAACCACAGGATGAAAGACTTCTTACTCTATCAGTTAAACCATGTCTACTAGGTAACTCATGTTTGCTAATCGATCACCGAACACTCTGCCCATTAGTGGATGATGCTTCTGGAGAATCTTAAATCCACACAACAGAATGTCCTAACCACTGTTTCAGCCATCTGTAAGATCTTCTTAGTATGTTACAAAACAATGACTTAAGAGTGATGCAAGGTATTTAAACACATTAATCTAGTTGTTTATGACTAAATCTTAGACCCCCAAAGTCCTAAGCAAAAAATATCAGAAATATATTTTTCTTTCTTCTCCCACCATGTGCTAATTGCCAAATGAACAGCACTCCAGTTCCCATCCACTACACTTAATAATGGGCTAGCGTGAGGGAATCACAGCAAAGAAAATACAATAGTTCTCTAACACTGGCTTGTTTTACTAAGTGGTCAACAGGACACAAAACTGACCTTTAGCAAATTGAAGTGTTTTGCTAGAGAAGACAGAGATTCCCAAGGGAAAGAAAACTTTTTGATCACCACTGGGTCTAAGACTCCAAAGTAAATATATTATTTTTATTAAAAGTTACTAGAGATCATTGTTTCCATCAAATATTGCAATTCTGAACTACTCTCCAGGATGGAGGCTGGTTCATTTCAGATGGTGTCATCGTGTAGGAAGGGAGGGATGAGAAATAGAGAGCAATGGAGAGCACCAAACACTGTGCTCCTTCCCCAATCCATGCCTTAGCATATGGTGACCACATTTTTAGAAGTTCAACTTGGGACATACAATCTAAAAAGGTTTATTTAGTTTGTTGTGGGTCACGTCCAGGTGTGAGAAAATGCCAAAAGATTACATATATACAATGATTGGATATGTTTAAATGCCATATTAATTGATAAATATTAAATGCCATATTATCTGATAAATCTTAAGAGATATATGGCCTATGTAATATAAAAAATAAAATTAATTAAACAGGATAGCATGTGTAGTATGGCGCCATTTATTTTTTAAAAAACTACATATCTAGAGGTATATATATAAGCAGAAAGATGTTTGAAAGAACAGAGAAAGTATAGGAAGGGAAAAAAACCGAAGAAAGTTTCTCAGAACTCAAAGACGCGAGCCTGGCTGGTGTAGCTCAGTGGATTGAGTGCGGGCCTGTGAACCAGAGGATCGCGGTTTGATTCCCAGTCAGGGCACATGCCTGGGTTGCAGGCCAGTTCCCTGCAGGCCAACTCCCAGCAGGGGACGCACGAAAGGCAACCATACACTGGTGTTTCTCTCCCTCCTTCCGCTCTAAAGATAAATAAATAAATAAATAAAATCTTTAAAAAAAAAAAAGACGCGAGTTTCCAGGATGAAAGAAGCCTTTAGCCTACCACAGCGAATGCAGACGCACACCAAGGCACACTGCTGTCCAAACTGGTCTACACCTTTGATTGGGGGCGTGGCAAGATCACTCTGTGGAAGAGCAGGTAGGAGAGGAAATACTGGTGCAGCTATCTTTCGAAAATACAGTCTGTCACAGTTGTCCCTTGGCCACAACAATTCATAGTTCTCCCAAATGAAAAATACACCCTGACCCCCTATAGCCCCAAACTCTAGGATCTTGTCATACAAATCAAGTCCAGGTACAGATGCAATTACAAGTGCAATTTCTTGGGTACAGTTCCTCCAGTATGGTTCCTCTTTCTGAGCTCCTGTAAACTACAGAGACAGGTTATATGCTCCTACACCTCAGTATGTAAAATAGGGATAGAGGGACAGGATAACCACAATAGACTTCCATTCAAAAAGAGGGAGAAGGGGTGGCAATATAGTAATTACTGGTCCATTGCAACTCTGAAATCTACCCAGATGCCTGTCTTATTTCCTCAATTTGTGTCCAGTACTTCTCCCTGGTAATGATTTGCCATGGCTTTTGACTCCGTACTCTGGACTTTTGGTTCCACTTTCTGAATTGTACTTTCATTTCCACAAAATACAGCTCCAGTTTACAGCTGAGCAGCTTTCTTAGCTTCCTGCCCATAGAGTCTGGGGGTCCAAAGGCCACTTTTTATTCTGTATTATCTTCATCCTCTTAAAAAGTGATGGCTTTTCTATTAACTGTATTGGGTTTTACTCCAATAAACAAAATCTATACCCACAAGCCTTGAGACAAGTCCTTCTCTATTTGGATCTCCCCAGGAGGCTGCTGTGGGACAAAACCCTTAAGATCCCTGGCCTTTGGTCTAAGAGTCTATGAGGCTCCACCTTGAAATCTTTCTGAGGTCTTAACAAAGGGTTCATCTTTACCCTAAGGCCCCATTTCCCTGGGAGCACTCTAAATTTGACCTTTGTCTTGAGACACTTTCTTTGAGTACTTTTTGCTGGTTGGAAAACATGTCCTGAACTCTCAATATTTCCTCTAAATTCTACTTGAAAGCAAACTCGTTCATTCTTTAGTTCATCCCTCTCACATTTTACTGTAGGCAGTTAGAAAAAGACAGGCAGCCCAGAAATCTCCGTAACTAGATCATCACATTCTTCAGGTACATTCCCTACTTTTCACATCACTAAAGGTGTCGTTATACAGCAAGGGTCCACTTATCTCCAGTTTCCAATAACATTTTCCTCATTCTTTTAAGCCTTCATTGACAGTCTCCTTCAGGCCCATCAGAATTCCACTAAGTCTCCTCACTGTCCTTCCAGTCACTGCCTGCTGCCTGGGCTTAAACCAATGACACTGGTTTTAGGTTTTTGTTCCTGCCACACCTTGCTCGTGGTAACGAATTCTGCTGCAGTCATCTACTGATGCATAATAAACCACACCAAATTGAGTGGCCTAAAAAGTTACTATTATGTTCATGGGTTTAGTCAGGAATCACACAGAGTGCAGCCAAGATGGCTTCTCTCTACTCCATGAGGCAGGGGCCTAATTTTGCAGGACTTTTATGGCTGAGGTTGACTCAAATGGTTGGGGATGGAATCACCTGGAGCTTCTTCACTCACATGTCAGGCAGCTAGACTGTCACAACTTAAAGACCAGGCTTGTGGCTGAGCTTCTTACCACATGGCATCTGGTTAGTAGGAGAGGGTGTCCTGAGACGGGATGTCCGAAAAATGAGTTCCCAGAGAGCAAGACGGAATCGACGTGGCCTCTTGTGACCCAGCCTTGAAAGTCACATAGTGTTACTTCTATCGTATTCTATTCGAGGGGAGGGAACGACATAGATCCCACTTCTCGAAGACAGAGTGTCAAAGAATATGGCATTCTGTTTTAAAACCACTATCAAAGACAAAAAGAACCCCAAGACTACGGGTGAGAACCCGAAGGTCAGATCACTAGATGACTGCCATTGGCAGGAACAGAGACCAAATAATACAGATGAAGCAGATCAGAAGATCCTGGGAGAGACTTCTTTAAGAAGATAGAATAGAATGAATACATACAGATATTAATGTACTCTTTCATCAAAGTCCTGGTAGTTAATGAATAATTCATTTTAAAAGGGTAGCTAAGGAAAGTCTTAAAAAGAGAACACTTATAAGACACATGGACAAGGTTAAGGGAAAGTACTTTCTTAGGGTTAGCAACTGGTTTCTTTAATCTAGAAAGAACAGGGACCATTGAACACCAACTGCCACTTTCAGCAGAGGGACAGAGCTGACGCAAATGCAGCACGACAAACTGGTGGGGAGAGAAACACACTCCAACCTCACGCCCTCTTCTGCCCTTCAGTCTCTTGCCAATACCTGCCCCTGGCTTCAACCCCAATGGCAGCCACAGCACAAGGGAAATCCGTGGATTCGAGTTCATGCCGATCAGTTCTCCAGAGAAGAGAAATGTGGAGAGTGGATCTGTGGGGGCAAATGGAAGACAACACAGTACTAAAAGGAAATTTACTCAGTTGGGTAGAGTTTGAAGAAGAATTGGTGATAATTTTATAGGAAAGTAATCAAACAAGAAAAAAAGAAAGACAACCCTGGGGTGAGAAGGTTGTGCAACATAATTCAGTGTCAACAATGTTTATATACTTATAAAACATAAACACTGAATACTGATATAACCAAAATCTTTTTGGGGGGATTTTATTTGTTTATTTTTAGAGAGAGGAGAAGGGAAGGAGAAAGACTGGGAGAGAAACATCAATGTGTGGTTACCTCTTATGTATCCATACTGGGGACCTGGCCTGCAACCCAGGCATGTGCCCTGACTGGGAATCAAACCAACTACCCTTTGCTTCACAGGCTGGTGCTCAATCCACTGAGCTACACCAGCCAGGGCGAACCAAAATCTTGATTAAGTATATTAGAAAGTTGGGGGGGCGCTTAGCAAGACTACGTATGTGTGGTAAAGTGTGTTAAGGAAGTTAGATTTACCTCTTAGACAGTGGGAAGGCAATAGATAATGCCTGAAATTGCAAAAATCAAGTAGCAACATAAGCAAGTAATTTCGAGATTGACAAATAAATGCCAAACAAATCACTCTAAGGAGTTGAAAGTGGTTACCTCTGAGGAATGGGAAACAACAATGAGAGTTGGGGGCATGCTATTTTTTTTAAAAAAATCTCACAGAACTATTTTAGCCTTTAAATTGTATGCATGTATAACTTTGATTTTTTAAAAAAGTCAGGAAAAGAATACTCAACTTAGAGGGCCACCTGCTCTGTGAAACCTTCCCTGACCCTCAAACTGGATTAAGTCATCTTTCCTCTGGACATTCCTACTGTTAGCACCTGAACCTCCGGTTAGCTCAAATTACAAGTAATTTAATTACTGGCTCATTTGACTGTGAGTAGCCTGAAGGTAGTAGGGACCACATCTTATTAATCATTGTTTCTCAGCACCTGCCAAACCCAGGCACATAAGGGATATGTAAGAAATATTTCCTGAATTGAATGATCTCAGTTGATGGCACCGACAACCTACCAGTAGTAACACAGGATAGAACACTTCTATGACCAAACTGTCTTTCTAACCCCTCACTGACACATCTTCCTGAGCTCTATTACCTCACTGTTACACACTATTTGTGTCCCCCTCAAAATTTATATGTCGAAGTGTCCAAGGTGGGCGTATTTGGATGTGGGGCCTTTGGGAGGTAATTAGGTCATGAGGGTGGAGCCCTGGTGAATCCATTAGTTCCTTATAAGAAAGACTCAGGGGACACTTGCCTCTTCTGCCATGAGAGTATACAGTAAAAAACAGCCACTTGGGAAACGGGAAGCAGGTCTCAACAGGCTCAGAATATGCCAGAGCCTTGGTCTTGAATTTCCAGGCTCCATAACTGTGAGGAACAAATTTCTGTTCTTTGTAGCCCACCCAGTTGGCAACAGTTGGTTATGGCAGCTCGAACAGCCCGAAGCACTGACTGTGGCCCTTCCGTCACTCTCCGGGCACACCAAGCCTCTGCGCCCCTGCACACGCGGCTCGCTCGGCTGGAGACGCCCTCCCTGTTGAGTTCCCATTCTCCCACTGTTCATCTTCCAAGGACCACTTGAAGTATTACAACCTCTTCCATGGAGCTTTCCTCAAAATTTGTAGTCAGAATAAATCTCTCCTTGCACTTATCCCAAAGTATGCTTTGTGAAATTCTACTTGGCACTTATTTAATAGCATCTTAATAATTATACCCTGGCTGGGTAGCTCATTTGGTTAGAGCATAGTCCCGATATGCCAAGGTTGCAGACTCAATCCCCAGTCAGGGAACATATAAGAATCAACCAATGAACCCATAAATGGGCTGAACAACGAATTGATGTCTCTCTCTCTCTCAAAAGTCACTAAAGAGATAATTATGATTATGCTCACATCTGATTTTCTCCCAGAGTTCATAAATTCCTCAAGTTCAACTGGCTCATTCATCTCATACCCTTCACCAGCATGGTGTCTAGCATACAGCAGGCCCACAAATACTGTGGAATTATAGTGCTTTTCTATCATGTAAACTGCCATTATTTCTGCCCCCCTGAGAATGACAGTGAACCCTTGAGGACCATGTTTGGTACAGGGATTAGCATATATATATAATAGCTATTTAATAGGTACTGAATTTTAAAAATTAAAAGAAGTCCACATAGTAAACTTTATTTCTCAGACTTCACAAGGTTCTTTTACTCTGCCTTTCCTCTTATTTCCACATAATTGAGACTTCCACAAACTGGGCCCGTCCTAATCGTCTATTTCCTGTTTGTTGCTTTGCAACATGTACTGGTTTCCACAAGTCAAGTTAGACTTCTTTATGACTCCTTGCAGTGCATGGCATTTTCTACTTCTGCTAATATAATTATATTTCACTAGAATGAAAGTTCAAAAATACTTTCTCTTACAATAAGAGTAGATTAGGTAATTCAGACTCACCCTCCTAGCTAAGAAAAACTGGATGAATTATTAAAAGCATCTGTGTGAAGCCACCAGGGCAAATGAAGAACGACAAGGCCAAGTTATAAGAGGAGAAAACACAAAGAGGAGGATCTATGTATTAAATTCAAGGGATTCCACAAAATTGAATATGAAAAAAATCAATTTTTAGTTTTACTAATCTTGAACTAGAATTTAGTATTTCCTTCAATTATGAATGTAAATATAGAATTAGCAGTACCAGTGATTTTTTAAACAATAGAAATCTCAGATATTTTCATATTACATTAAAGTTGCTTGAGGTATCTTATAGTATCATTTATATTTACTACTACTTCCCCAAATAATGTATTACTGCACCTACTACTAGTTCCAGGGACCTCTGCCGGTCATGAAAGAGCTGATAGATTGTGCAGGTAATAATTTTGAATTAAAGTTAAGTTCCTGAGTTTTCAAATGACTCTTCATGCTTGGTAGTAAAATACCTAGAATTCAGGACTCACCCACACTAAGGACAGGGACTCTGGTAAATCTTTGGCTCTAGGTGGCACTCTGAAAAGCTAGAGCTGGAAAGAGACCAGCCCTAGCTGAGACCTACACCTAGCTTCAAACGATTTCAGTCCCTGATTAGACTGAGGTAAGCCAGATTGCTACTGCGCAGGCCATCTGCCAGAAGTGAATGTAAATCCCCTCTGAAAAAAGAGAACATTATTCTAAGCCTCACATTACCGCTATAATTTTTCATATACAATGTATAGCTCTCAACTAAAGGCAGAAAAAAAGTATACCACCAGATAAGACAATAGAGTAAAAAAACCAAGAGATAACATAGACAATAGACACAGACCCCTGGAGAATCCAGATAATAAATTGTGGACTTTTTAAAAATTATACTTTACTATGTTCAAGCAAATGAAAGATAAAATCTAATAAAGAAACCATAAAAAAAAGAACTGAATGATAATTCTTGAACTAAAAAATACAGTAATTGGAAGGCTATATACACTGTACAATTCCAACTATATAACATCCTTGAAAAAGCAAAACTATGAAGAAAACAGAGGTTGGGGTGAGGGTTAGGGATAAACAGGCAGAGCACAGAGGATTTTGGGTCAGTGAAAATACTCTGCATGATACTATAGTGAGGAATACATGTCATTACATCAAGAGTGAGGCCCAGGGCAAATTATGGACTTCAGACGATAATGATGTGTCAGTGTAGGTTATCAACAGTACCAAATGTATTACTCTGGTGAGGGGTGTTGGTGATGAGGAAGGCTATGCATATTTGGGGTCAGGGAAAATATGGCAAATCTCTACCATTCTCTCAATATTGCTGTGAACCTAAAACTACTTTTTAAAAAAGTCTTTAAAAAAAACAAAGCATACTTAAACTACATAAAGTTTTCACAATAAACTATAGAAAGTAAAGCTAACTAACGTCCTCTTTGTTTCTGGGAATAAAAAGAAGAATGAAGTACTGTGGGGGCAATACTAAGAAAAGTATGAGAAACACTAGGAAATAAACCCTAAGTTTTCTTCAAGCTAACTTTTAATCATTCAGTTTCCCCAGCTTGCAATTTCTATTTTTTTCTTCTTTTATGTTTACAACAGACTGATTAAAAGATACAAAACACAAACAAACAATAATTAGAAGTAAGAACTCGGTTGATGGGTTTAATAGCAAATCAGACATAAATGAAAAGAGAATTAATGAACTGGAAAATTGGTTAAAAATATCCAGAATGAAGCATAAAAGACAAACAACAGACATTACAGAAAAGTACATAAGAGTCAGAGGGTATCATGAAAAATCCTAATGTTTATGTCATTGAAATCCCAGTAGTGAAGATAGTGGAAAAGAAGTAAAATTGAAAAGCTAAAAACTGAGAACTTGCCAAAACTGATAAAAGGCATCAAGTTTTTGATTCAAGAAGCACTAAGACTCCCAAATAGTTTGAATATAAAGAAAAGCAAACTGAGGCACATGATAGTAAAACTACCAAAAAGAGAAGATCAAGAAGAAATATCCAAAAAGTAGCCAGAGATAAAGGACAGATTATTTCCAAAGGTGTATGAACAAGACTGATAGCTGACAGCTCAACAGAAACAGTGGAACCCAGAAGCTAATGGAATGGTATATACTAAGCGCTAGAAGATAATAACTGTCACCCTGGCTAGTGTACAGCTCAGTGGATTGAGGCGGGCCTGCGAACTAAGGGATCGCAGTTCGATTCCCAGTCAGGGCACATGCCTGGGTTGCAGGCCAGTTCCCAGCGGGAGACGCACAAGAGGTAACCATACACTGATATTTATCTCCCTCTCTCCTTCCCTTCCCCTCTAAAGATAAATAAATGAAATCTGAAAAAAAAAAAACCTGTCAACCCAGAATTTTTAAAAGAAGAAACTGCTCTTCAAAATGAAGGTTTATAAATGTTCAATAGTTTTCAATTAATAATTTCATGATTTTCATAATTATGCTATGGTTATAGAAGATGTTAACATTAGTGGAAGCTAGGTAAAAGTGATATGGGATTTCTATTATTTTTGCAACTTTTTTCTAAGTCTAAAATTATTACAAGAGGAAAGAGGGGGAAAGCTAGTTCAGAATGAACGCTCCATGAAGGTTGGGATTCCTTGTCTGTTTTGTTCACTGCTGAATCCCCTAGTGTCTAGAACACTAACAGAAAGGCACTCAGTAAATATTTGTTGAATGAACGAACAACAGTGGCAGTAGCTTTCACTAATTCAACATAGTATATCTTAGGTAGACGTTAAGCACTTGACATTCATTATCTCATTTAATCCTTCCAACAATTGGATGACACGGAACTTCATATTTTACATATGACTCCACTTTACAGATGAGGCTCTGCAACCTGCTCAAGGTCACACATTAGTAAGTAGTGGGCCTGACTCCAATGTCTGTGTTCTTAGCCACTATGCTACAGCACTTTCATGTCGCATATAAATACTCCTCCTTTCTTTTTGGCCCCTCCAAATTCTACTCACCTTTCCAGATTGCATTAGTTAGTCAGTACTCTCCAGAGAAACAGAACCAACAGTATACATATAGTTATATATAGGAGGAGATTTAGCTTATGCGATTATGGATTTGGCTTTTGTGATTATGGAGGCCAAGAGTCCCACAATCTGCCATCTGCAATCTGGAGAAGCAGAAAAGTTGGTGGTGTGATGCAATATAAGTCTGAAGGCCCAAGAGCCAAGGAAACTAGTGTTGTAAATCCCAGCCCAAGTCCAAAAGCCCAAGAATGGAGGTGGAGGGAGGGTCAATGACGTGAGTTGTAGTCCAAGCTCAAAGGCCCAACGCACAGGAGTGCTGATGTCTCAAGGAAGAAGAAAATGGATGTCCAAGCTCAAGAAAAAAAGAGCAAATTCACGCTTCCTCCATCTTTCTGTCCTAGTTGGGCTCTTAATGAATTGGATGATGTCCACCCACATTGGCGAGGGCAACCTTCTTTACTCAATCCACCACTTGAAATGCTAATCTCTTCTGAAAACACCCTCACAGACACACCTAGAAATAATGTTCTACCAGCTGTCTGGGCACACGTTAGCCTGGTCAAGTTGACACAAAAAATTAACCATCACACATGTCGAAACATCCTCCTCCACATATAATGACTTATTTAATTACTTTAGTACCAATTATTTCTTCTTACTCTCAGAGCACAACGTAATGCCATTATACAAGGTCTTCACCTGCTGTCTAATTGTTCATTAGTCAGTAAACGTTACCTCCACACCTAGATGGTAGAGCCCACACACACCTAGCTATGCAGTATGACCTGACGGACCACCATGCACTTTGTCAGTGACCAAAGTGTCATTACTATGCAGCACATGGCGGTGATGTCCTTTCCACAGGCTCATCCAAATACCCTCTTAAGTTTCCACTAATACTACTCTAGTAATTTCATTACAAACACTATTTCTAAAGTGACAATAGGCAGCTCAGGCCAGGTTCCCTGAAAGCAGAGCCGAGACACGGGTTTTGGTGCCCGTAACTGACGGAAGGGGTGCTCTGGGAAGAGTGACATAAGCAGGATGGGATGGGAGGAGGATTCGGGTTCGGCCTGATTGCAGGGTGAGCTGTGGGGCATGAATTGCACCTCCACAGCAGTCCCATTTCGAGACAAGGGGACCAGTTCTTTTAATGCCCGCGTGTCAGTCAGTCGTTGGCTACCTGAGGCCTTCATGGTGGTGGGGAGGTGTCAAGAGCTCCTGATTGGCTGAGACTGATTTTCTGGAGAAGGTGTGCTGAAGAAATAGGGACTAATAGGGCTCCAGTAGGAAATTAAGGATTGACATCCTTAATATCAACTACTTTGCTCCAACCTCATGATCACCAAATATGAGAAAGAAGTCATATTAATCCCTTAGACACTTGTTTGAAACTCACTGTAATGAGTTTTTGAACTACATTAAACACACACACACACATTTGTTTCCAATGATGCTGCAGCCTTCCTATTACTACGAGGTCTCAGAGCTTGTCTGCCACTTGGCTTTATTGAGCTTAGAATGCAGTGCCTTATATTTGCAAATATACCTTTGGTAAAGTGTGCTCATCTTTAAAAAATAAAAAATAAGTGTTATCTCCTAAACCAGATTACATAATTTATAATCCTATTGATTTAGGCCACATTTGAAGCTTTGTAACAATACTTGATATGGTGGTAAATAGATTTAAAAAATTTTATCTGCCCCTGGCTGGTGTAGCTCAATGGATTGAGCACTGGCCTGTGAAGCAAAGGGTTGCTGGTTTGATTCCCAGTCAGGGCACATGCCTGGGTTGTAGGCCAGGTCCCCAGTGGGGGACACATGAGAGGCAACCACACATTGATGTTTCTCTACCACTCTCCTTCCCTTCCCCTCTCTCTGAAAATAAATAAATAAATAAATAAAATCTTTAAAAAAATATTTTATCTAGAAAAACTATGCAAGAAACAGGGTTTGGGGAATACGTTAAAGATCAGGCCTATAGGGTTTAATATTCTAAACATTAAGTATGACTGAAAAATACTACCTTAAAAAGGTGGTTTTTACATAAAACTTTTGATAATACCTTTTTTCTCTATGGGAAGTTCAGGGCAATTTGGCACAGCAGTATAACTCTCGGGGTTAAACCCCCTGAGAGGGCACGAATGCTGCGTAGAAGGTGAAGTAGGAGAGTGTGCAGATGAACAATTATCCCCACACATGTAAACTGCAGCTTGTGTGGCGTAAATATACTCCCCCGGCCTGGAACCGCCTGTGTAACGTTCTCTCTTTGGGCTCTGTGGTTTCTCAATACATTCCAACTGTTTGGAGGCTGGAACTTGGCTCGGCAAGCACAGATAAACAGCTTCCTGGAGCAGGTTGCCAGCACGAGGAGCAATGACCTCAGCAGAGAATGTCTGCTTTTCATTACCCTGAGCACATCACTGCAGCGCTAGAACTAAGGGTGGGAACAATACAAGTTAGCTAGACATGACTGGCCCGGGTCTCCCATACCACTTGAATTTTTTAATGTTGGCTGCCAGAGAAAAGGGGGTATAGACAAAAAGTGAGAAAATGGCTTATAGGTGGAGGGGAGGGGGACAGAAAAGCTTTCTTAGGCTATTCTCTGAATGTTGAGTGAATTAAATGATGAGTGAATTGGATAACACCAAATGGCTAATAGCTGACCTGGAAATCATCAAAGACTTTTACTCTGCAAAAAAATACACAAAATGGAAGATAAGCAAAAGGTGTTACAGAAAACAAGAGAGACCAAAAATTCCTCAAGATTTTCAACTCTGATACCATTTAAAGAGAAAGAAGAGGACGACTATCACTTCCTAAGACGTCCGTGAGGTAGGAGGGAAGCAAAAATCCCGTAAAATGGGAGCTGAAGGGAAATGAAATACAATGGAAATGAATTATATCTACCTAGACTTTGTACACGTCATTTTGCCTGATTTACACAACTGTATGAGATAGGTATTAATCCTAGCAACGATCTTGACTTGCAAAATATAACGTAAGGCCATTCGCAAAGGCATCTGTTGTTAACGTTATTCAATGATAAAGGGATGAATTTAAGGCTGCTCCTATGGCCACCTCGGAAACAGAACTGCCGCTGCCACCCCAGAACTCAACAACCCTAGATCAACGTGTCCTAAAATAAATGTACATGCTCATGACATTTTCTGATAAGACAGTTTCCACTGTGCTGGTCAGAAGTGCATCTGATAGTCGAAGAAAGGAATCACAGTTACGGCCTCAGGCAGGAAATTAGTTGAACATGACCCCTCTTGAGGGACCCTGAGAAACAATTTGTTTTGTGAGGAAGTCACTGACTGCAAAGATGCACCTGCCACGGAGCTGGAAGCCGAGAGACAGACAAACATCTTCGCAGATCATAGGAACAGAGAGAAGATTCATTTGACTTTCATTGCATTTTCTCAGGGAAGAAGAACCTTTGTGTGGCTGCCAAAATCCTAACTGTCCCTCCTCCTTCCCCTCTACCCCTGCCGCCCCCATGCCGGTTCATTAAAACCTTCTGGTTAAAGGTGCCAGATTGTGTCATTCTTTCCTGCTCTCGTGCCAGGCCTGTGCTGCCAGCACCACAGATCTAGAGTTCTGAGCAAATCATGGAAGAAATTAAAAGCACTGATGAATTTAAATTGTTCTACTGTTGATGAAGCAAAGTTTTAAACTGTCAGAGCGGTGGTATGGGAAGGAATATTAGAGCTTGGATTAGGCCAAGTAAAGATCCTTTGTATTTCTTATAGATTAAAATAAATCAAGTAAATTCCCTGAGGGAAAACATTTCAATGTGAAGAATTACAACTAATTTTATACTAGCTCCCATATTAAAGCAGCTCCCATGAAAACAGAAACAGTATCACTGGGTCTTGAGAATACTTCAGGCAGGGATGGAGTTCCTACATCTCTTCCTAAAGAACAGTTTCACACCAGCTAAGTTTCTCTTAACTTGCAGAAGAGGGGGTGGGGAAGTGAGGTCTTTCCTGACAGGGGGAATCTGGGCCCAATTATTACTTCCATAACCTTTGACTCTGACTTCTAAGTGAGTCAGGGGACCAGTGGGCTGTGAAATGGCTTCCTCAGCTACCAGGTCAAGTGCTGCTGGATGGTTTCCTGTAATCAAAACATGAAGGGTCTGAAGGAGAGGGACGAATTCTAAGCAAATATGGAGCTTCTTACATCCTCAATGGACCTGGGTTTTTAAGCTTCAGAATAGATTTGGGTGACTCTAAACTCACCGCCATGTCTCGTTAGAGTCCTTTTGCTACAGAATACCTCTGGTAATCCAGAAAAGGACCAGAGCGCTCTACGGACTTCACAAACAACAGCTAACAGAAGATCCTGGGCCAGTAACAGTGAGGCTAGGACTGCTTTAGCTCAAGGCAAAATCTATTCCTGGCAATTATCTGAGTCTGTGAGAATCCAGATGCTGACAATGAGAAATGGGTAATTTTCTGTTACAATGTGTTAACTCCAGCTAAGAACGGAACTGTGGAAAAAAGATGAGGTGGGGGAGGAGAAGCATTACCCCCTTTGAAGAAGCCTGTAATAGAATTAGTCCCTATTTCTTTAGCACACCATATTTTGGCTCAATTTGACAACAATAAGTAGGGAAAACAAGGAGCAGAAATGGCCCAGAAAAGTCTCAAGTCCATCCCTCATTCAAAGCTGTGAGCCTGGAAATCAGTGAAGTCTGTTTTATTCTGATGTGTTTCTTGTTGCTCCAAATGTCCACTCCTCCGTTACCGTGAGCACAAGGAGAACCTAAAACAACACTACTTAAATGCTGGATGGTGGGTAATCCTTAGAAAAAAAATCTGCCCATTTTAGAACTGCAAGTCTACATGCTGATCACTTAGGAGAGAAGTGGGTCGTTTTTTCACAAGGTTTAGAGTACCTGTTTAAAAAAATAATAACACCTATTTTATAATCATGGATTGTTTTCATTAGCGTTATATTTTAAGGATTTAGTAATATGTACTATTGGAATCTACTTTTTAAGTCTACATTTCATAGATTTATCCTAATCAAAACAATAAAAAAGGAGTTTGATGTCAGTACCTTTCACAAGAGTATATATATTAAAAAAAGGTATGCAACTTCCCAAATGAATTCTGAAGATTAATATGAATCAGAGTAGACTTTTCTAAGAACTGACAAAGACATTCATCTCCATATTTATACCGTCTATTAGATAACAAAAAATTTTATTACCTTCACATATCATCTATAAGTGGTGATAAAGGAGGCCAATTGCCTGTAAGGCAGCTTTCTGTGATCACCACCTAGGATATTTCATTCTGAGTAGCAGCAAATAAAATCAATCAAATTATCGTTTTTGGACACAGAAAGCCTAGGTAATAAAGGTAGACAACGCAAAGGTGAGTCACCTGAGCTGAGCTAATTCACTGGCTCTCAGATGGGACGAGCCAGTCACTCCATGGGATAAGCCCTCAAACGCCACCTTCTCCTCCAGGAGGCCTTTCTGGACATGTTACACATCACATTACCCTAGTTATTTCCTTGTTATTTATCTTGTTACGGTAATCAGCTACGTGACTGGGGAATACTGTTCCAATACTTTTGTGTGCCTGAATTTCCTAATGTGTAAAATGTATGATGAGACTTAAAATGAGATAATGCATGTTATATGCTTAGAACAGTGCCTGGCACAGAGGAAGCCTATTAACTATTAGATGTTGTCGTCGTCATCATCAATCCGCTTCTTTACTGACTATTTCCTTTACTGAAACTTTAGGTTCATGAGGGTAATTATCTTATTTGTCTTGTTCACCACTATATCTTCACTGCCTAGGCACACAGGCACATAGTGAGGGCTCAAAAATAACTACTGAATGAATGTTGTCTCGCATTCTCACATCTCCTTAAAATAAACCATCAGTGAAGGTAATGCGTGTACTTGTCACTGAAACAGTCACCACAAAAACTTCCCAAGAAGCTACAATCATCATTTAAAAAACAAAAACCAAGACACTCATCACAAGAGCCCTCTCGGGCCCACCAACCGAGACCGCAGAGAACGGTTCTTTTCTATATTAGCATGTGGAGGCCCAGCTCCCCGATGCCACAGTGCTGTACCTATCAATTTAGCCCATAAAGAATGGTTCCCAATTCTGATAGGAATTCTCAGATTTCAGTCTGTTTTTCTCTCATCATTATTTTCCAATGTCTTAAAAAACCACAGTTCTCATTTTATCTTTGCCACAAAACCTGGTCACACTCTGCTGTGGTTTCTAAGTTACAGCTTCTCCGGCCTCATTTTCTTGGATGTACTTCTGCAGAGGTCCTGACCTGGGGCTGACACTTGGGTTATTCTTAGAGCGGCACCTAAGTATTAGTTCCTTTTACCTTTCGCTGGTTGAAAGACAACATTCAGAGGTAGAGGCTGCGTACAACAGAAAGAAAACCCTCTGAGATCTAGAATCCTCCTTTCGGGAGAGTGCAGAGGAATGTGCCCAAGGGGCTCACAGTCTACAGACACGCACGCACAGCACGGCTCAGCTACTCGGGCTTTACAGCTTATCCAGACTCGCTGGGACAATCACAGATTTGCTGGAAAACACCAGCAAGGGACAGCACAGGGCAAGGGCAAGCCGACCCAGGAGAGAAAATCAACAGAAAGCCCTTCTGCAAACAATTTTGAACAAACAATTTTGAAGGGTACTTCTATCATTGTTTAAAGGTAAACCAACCATCATTAAATTTATGAAAATCTCAATGTGTGAACTTGAAACTGAAAGACTGAAATGTTCAGTTAACATATTTTCTTTTAAATGCTTCCTGCCCTGGCTAGCGGGGCTCAGTTGCAGTGCCATCCCGTAACCAAAAGGTTGCGGGTTTGAGCCCCAGTCTAGGTGCGTATGGGAGGCAGCCAGTCGGTGCTTCTCTCCTTCCCTTTCTCTCTCTCTCTCTCTAAAAGCAATGAAAAAAAGTGTTCTCAGGTGAGTATTAAAAAGAAAATGCTTCCTATTGTTTACAGCCAGCTCCAATGATATCTCCCACCCCAAAAGGCCAATACTAAACATTAAAATGAAAATGAACTTTAGTTGCCAGACAAGACTATATAATAGTTCATAAGGGAAAATTCAAAGAATTTAGAAAGTATATCTAGAAGAAACCTCAAAATATTATCTGGTTAGTCCTGCAGCAACATTAGGCAGGAGAGTCACCTGGAGGCAGCGGAGGATGCTGCTTTGAACCACGGGTAAGATTTCGTTCCTAACTCTGTTACTTATTAGCTTGTGAACCTAAAGAAGCTATTTTAGCCCTGGCTGGTGTGGCGCAGTGGACTGAGTGCTGGACTATGAAGCAAAGGGTCACTAGCTCAATTCCCAGTCAGGGCACATGCCTGGGTTGCGGGCCAGGTTCCCAGTGGGGGGCACTTGAGAGGCAACCACATATTGATGTTTCTCTACTTCTCTTTCTCCTTTCCATCCCCTTTCTCTAAAAATATATAAACAAAATCTTTAAAAAAATAAATAAAATAAAGAAGCCATTTTAAGCCCTGGTTGGTGTGGTTCAGCACTGGTTGGTGTGGATTGAGCACCAGCCTGCAGACTGAAAGTTTACCACTGGAGGCACACGCCTGGTTTGTGTGGGCCAGGTTCCTGGTTGGGGGCCTGCGAGAGGCAACTGATCTATGTTTCTCTCCCCTTCTCCTTCCTTTCCCCTCTCTCTAAAATAAATAAATAAAATCTGAAAAAAAAAAGAAGCTATCTTGTTTCCTGGGTCTGTTTCCTCATCTATAAAATAGAGATAATATAACAATATCTACTTCAAGAATTATAGTGGCTGAACAATAAAAATTGCTTATTATAAAATAGAATTATTATATGATTACTAGCATGTAAGACTTTATTATACCCATTTCAGGGATGAGGTAACAGAAGCTCAGAAGGTTTCAGAAATTTGCTCAGGATTCTAGGGCAGGGACTTATGAGAATAAGGATCTCTGCTTCCTGGGGCTGTGTGTGCTCCTCCCACTTCATTACGGTTCTAGGAGACAATGAAAAAGAGGGTAAGAGAGAAGGCTTTTCACTAGACAAATAAAATTCACAAATCAAAGTAAAATCAGTAACCTCTACCATCTAGGTCTTAGCCACAAAATACTACTTCCTGTTCCATGAGACATCTATATCTTTCAAGTCTTTTTTTTTTTTAGGGTTTTTAGTTTTGATGCCAGTTCACTTCCCAAAGTAATCTGCCTTGGACCTGTATGATACCTTGGAGTCACAGAAGTGTCGGGTACATGCCACTCACACTGACGGTACGATTTTAGTTTCCTGAGGAGAAGAAACAACTAGCTTTGGCAACAAGCTTTCCATCAGTGCTGTGGAAAATGTTAAGTTTCTTCAATTGTGTATTGAAGAAATAAAAGCTATAATCAACAGCATTCTGAAAGTTGTGTGTTACCATTGATTTTCTAGAGCTCAGTATCCATTATACAGACCTGTGGGGTTTACTTTTGAGTGCTATACACAGGACACAGGCTCTTAAATGGCAAAGTATAGAGCTTTACCAAAAAGAATAAACAAAAAAGAGAAAACAAAAATATTCTTTATTGATAATAAGAGCAAGAATAAGAGTATAGTATGCAATAACTTAAAATATAGGTACAGCTGATGATTCAACATTTATCTAACATGTATTGTATGCTAAGCACTGTGCCAGGCACTGAGAATACAAAGATGAAGAAGAAAAGGTGCCTACCCTCAAGGAACTGGTGTAACAGGGAAAAGACTTTTAAAGCAGATGGATGTGGTGAGGGCGGCAGTGGGGGGCGGGGCGGGCGGTGAACGAAAAAAGCCAGGAAGAAGAATTGCCCCAGAAGAATCATATTTCGCTTGGCAAGGAGTCTCAAGAGTGCTGCTTCAGATTAAATGGCCTAGAAACTTAACCCCTAGGCTTGTCAGTTCTGTAAAAGCAAGCAAGGCTATTCAATCTCGCCTTTATTCCCTGCCTCGTTTGCTTCCCACACCATGAGGAAAGAGGTTCCTTTCCCTTCTCGACTTTATCCTCTTTACAAGACTGGAAGCAGGGACCAGCTCGGCTCCTGGAAAGCCTGTTTTTCCCAGAAACTTGAAATTCCAGTCCATAAGAAATCTAGATTTTATTTGCAAGACCTATTTTCAGCAAAAGAGTTTGGGAGAGGTGAGAATTCCCCTAAGAACAACCCAAGTTTAGGCCACGGGAATACCTGTCTGATCTCCAAGGAACCTCTGGAGAACAGAAAGGAAGGAATCTGTTTCCAGGAAGGATGGACTTGAGTTCACGATTCACCTTAAATAGAAGCCTGGAAGACGTGGCTCTTCCTTTCTTAGATTGCTCCCAATAAATTAGAACAAAAGGAAGGACTGATAATTATATAAATAACTATTTACATAATTATAAATAGTCAAATAATTATATAAATATGTAACAGCACACTGGTAACAAAAATGCTTTCATTTCTTTAGCAAATCCTTTTCGGATGACCAAGGTGTTTTAAACTGATTCTCTGATTCAGCCTAAAAACAGTTCTAGGATGCTAAAATAATAGTAGCCATTTTGACTTTTACACACTCCAAGCACACTTTACAAAGAAGCAAAACCCTTCGAAGATGTTATCTAAGAAAGATGCCCTGCCTCCAGAAATACTGTTAAATTAGGAGATTGACACAGCTTACTATAGAAAGAAAACTGCAAAGTAACATTATCCTAAACATTTCAATGAAAAAAGCCAGCCGTGAAAAACACAGGCTAACAGTACACTGACTAAAGGAAAGCAGAGTGAATATTCTGAATCACATGGAAGGTTAAAAATGATAAGAGGGACCTAAAGACACAGATCCACCAGATCAGACAAGCAGCTGCTGGGCTTCTGTAGTCATGACCATCGTGCTACGCGTCCCTGGACAAAACCAGGTGCTCCAAAGTCACCTTCCAAAACACGTCAGGGCGGCCCTGGGCCAGCCTATCAAACTGAGCATTTGCTGCCACTGCATACGCAGCACTGTCCTGCTGGACTCTTCCTGTACCTTGCCTTCCCCCAGGTGCCTCCTCTGGGCTCGCCCTATTTGCAAAGCATTCGTGTACTTACTATTCAGTGAAGAATCTGGCAATGCCATATTGGCTAATATCTTCTTTATTTTCTAGCAGCTGGCACACTGCATCCTCCATGTACGTGAGGACATGTCGCTGAGCTGCAAAAATGAGAAAGAGAGACAAGTGAAAGACAGACAAAAATATAAAAGTCCTCCCCATCCCAGTGGGAGGTCATGAAAGTCCATCAAGGTGCTGGCTCTCTCCTAGGAAGTGGACTGAAATTGGCCAACCAAACTTGTGGGCCCTGAGGGAGCTATGGTCCCAAAGGGTAGAATGGGACATGATGTAGTACATGACTCGGTGCCATCTGACTGGCTGTCAGTATTAGCATCAACCCTTCCTTTCAGTGATGAGGGTGAGCTGGAGAGGAGCTTTGGCACCAGTAAACAGATACACCTGGAAGTTCTTCCCACCTCCTTCCACCTGCTTCCAATTTCTGCAGGTCTCAGAAACTTATCCCAGGGAAGAGTGCCTAAAGCATAAATTATCTGATTGAAAAGAAAACTCAATTCTTTAATTAAAAAAAAGTCACTAAAAAATTCAAGGACCACGAAAACTGGTGTATAAGCTAGTAACCTCGGAAAAGAGTAAGACCATGAAATCTATGTTGCTCAATTTATCAGAAACTATGTTTTCCACATTTGTTGTGACTGGTAAATGTGCAAATTAATCACAGTCTTACCAGAAAGGATCTGAGTGTTAGTTAGAGTTAGAAAGGGATGGGTTTGAATCATGGCTCTTTGGTAGCTTACTCTTAGAGAGTTATTTAATCTGTACTTGTATGGAAACATAATTTAACTTTTTCTCAAAATATGGTCAGTTGTTGATCTGCAGCCCCCCTGTTGAATATAGATTTATAAGTTGGCACTACCCCAGACTTAGTAACCTTAAATTTCTAACTGGAGCTCCATAATTTTAAGAAGGACCCTTAGTCCTTCTTACGTAGGCAGAAGATTAAGAATCAGTGGTTTAAAACGTGAGCTCTGAAGTTCAGAGAGACCTGAGTTCTATTTTCAATTCCTAGCTGTGTGACCTTGAGCAAATTACTCACCAAGCCTATTTCCTCACTGTAAACAGTGGATAATACTACTATCTCTGTTTGGCCCTGGCTGGTGTGGCTCAGTGGATTGAGTGCTGGCCTGCAAACCAAAGGGTCACCTGTAAATAAAGTAAATTTTAAAAATCTTTGAAAAAAATACTATCACTATTAGTATACTATTACACTGTTATTAATGTAATAATAATACTGTTAGTACCTACATCACAGAATTATAAAAATTAAATAAGGTAATGTGTGTAAAATGCTTGAGTGTCTGGCTTGCTTGGTAATGTATTTTTTAAGAGTTTATTCATTTATTTTCAGAAAGAGGGGGAGGGAGGGAGAAAGAGAGGGACAGAAACATCGATTTGCGAGAGAAACATCAGCTGGTTGCCTCTCATGTACCCCCAACCGTGGACCTGGCTCACAACCTAGGTATGTGCCCTGACTGGGACTGGGACCTTTTGGTTCACAGGCTGGGGCTCAGTCCACTGAGCCACACCAGGTGGGGCTTGATAATGTATTTTCTTAAAATCCCATTTCAAAGGGCTGTTGAGGGGCTATTTCAGTAAACAGCACAGGCCAGAGCTTCTGATACAGCCTGTGCTCAACAAATTTTATCTGTAGGTATGACAATGGCGAATTTTATCTGTAGGTAGGACAATGGCGACTAGGCACATTTCACGTAAAAACTTCCAATTCAGCATTTTCCATTTACCATCCAAAAACATTTTTTAAAAAAAAATACAACTTTCTTTTGGAGCAGTGAGAATAAAAAACCCAAAAGTGATGACTAGCCTGACAAAACGCAATTCCACTAAACTGCTGCCAAGATGGCCATCTGCCTCTTTCACAGCTTTATCCCTCAAGAAAGTATGGAGTAATTACCTAAAATTAACAAAAATGAGTACTTCAAAAACATGATTCCTGAAGTCCTGGTGGTCCCGTAAATCTTACAAAGCAAATAAGTTTATCTACCCAAGCTGGGCTCCAGAGCGTCTTCTCGGAACAATGGTGACCTAGGGTTCTGCCCAGTTTGCACCAGCCTCCAGTCCACACGAACGAATGACTTGTTTACATTCTGTTACTTCTTCTGTTGATCTGAGTGCTTCCCAAAACTAACAACCATCAATCACTGCAAACATTCTCCAGCCCTCCACCCCCCAAAAGATGTGAAGACAAAATCAGTGCTTCACCAACAGTTCTTCCAACTGGAAAACTACTTCTCCAGGAAATGGCCAAACTGAGTGGAGCTGTGCGATAATACATGCAAAGTTCTGGTGTTAATTGTTTTATAATTAAATACATATTAAATTGGGAGGAAAAAAACGACCAAGCTAACATTAAAATCGGCTACATTTTCAACTCTGTATTCCCTTTTCCTTCTTCCACCCACTTACCCTGATCTTACAAGAGCATTCCTTGGGCTGTATGGGCATCTGTGACTTAGATCTATCTAAGTCTATCAAAGAATCTTTTTAATGGTAGAAATGAAAGAGCTATGCCCTACTTAGAAACAAATCATGCTGCTTTTCCTTAACTCCAAGGGTTGAAAGTCAATGTAAAAGCCCTTAACGAAGAAATGTTTTCAAAGTAATTAGAATAAAGTACTTTTGTACTCTTACAAAGACAGTGGGGGGAGAAAAAGAAAAATAAAGGACTATACCTGTTTAATATCATCTACCAACAAAATGCTTAGTGTTTAATATTACATATAATAATGATAATAATAGCTATCAAGTTTGAGCACCTGTGCAACTTACCAAACAATGTGCCAGATACTACACTAATTATTTTACACGCATTATTTTATTTGGTTTTCACAACAACCCTCTGATGCGTACTTTGATGACTTCCATTTTACAAACAGGAGAACTGAGATTTGTAGAATTAAAGTAACTCCCTCAAGACCACACAGCTAGTAAAAGAGAAGCCAAGACTCACACCAAAGTTTGCCTTGTACCAAGAACTCATGCTCTCAACACTACACCATACTGCCTCCTCACTGACATTTCATACTTAGTTTTGGAAGTACATAAGATCTTTACACACAGCACAAAGGCAGGGGTATATGTGCATAATAAAACCATCTGAGAGATGTGGTCCACTTGTTTCTATGTGAATTCACATGTGTATGTGTGTGGCGGGGGGTCCTGTCCCCACTTGCATAGATGTGCAAGCCAATCAACATTCGTATGAAGTTAGAACTTGTCCACCCCACCACAAAATATTCACCCATCCCTAGTTCACAAAGTGGAAACAGAAAGCCCTGGTGCTCTTTTCATCTGTGGGAGAAGAGAAGCTACAAAGAGGCAGCAGAGCCAGGGAAAGGTTCCTCCCTTCCAAGAATTTCACACAAGCCAGTGCGAAGAGCTCTCTTTAATTGCTGCTCCCTGGCGGTTTCCTTCACCTGCAGCTCTTATCAGTCTAATGTTCCCTCTGTGGTTAAGGGCACCACCCAACCCTGGAAAATCCTTGCAGTTTATCAAACTTCAATGAGACAGGAGTTCAAAGCTCTTGCCTGGCAATAAAGCATGGAGAATGTCGTTTTATATTATTTTTTTAATGCAAAGGAATAAGCTTTAATTTGTGTGAATGATTAAAGAATACAAACTGCACACCTGCACCCCTGGAGGGAAAGGATATCTAGGCACCTTAGCTGCCCTTTTGGAAAAGAAAAAACACTTCAGATTAGGTTTTTTTTCTTCTACTTTGCTGCAGCTTCCATACGACCAGAATTAAGTATATTTTCTAACATGTACCAAAAGGCTCTACTGTTCTGAATCCATACTTAAGGCCCAAGCATCCACATCTTGCTTAGATAGCATCACTGTTTGAGATAAGCACTTATAACTTCAACATGCTACGCTGAAAAATCAAAGTGAAATATGAGGAAACACTGGGTGATCTTTACATGAACCTCCCGAACGAACGCAGGTAACTGTGGATCAGAAACTTCCTGGCTCTGCCCTGGCCAGGTAGCTCAGTTAGTTGGAGTGCCGTCCAATGTGCCAAGGTTGTGGGTTTGATCCCCAGTCAGGGCACATGCAAGAACCACCCAATGAATGCAGAAACAGGTGGAACAGCAGACTGATGTTCCTGTCTCCCCCCTACCCTTTCCTCTCTCTGAAATAAAGAAATATAAGTTTAACCTGGCTGATGTAGCTCAGTGGATTGAGTGCAGGCCTGCTAACCACACAATCGTGGTCCGATTCCCAGTCAGGGCGCATGCCTGGGTTGCAGGCCAGTCCCCAGCAGGGGACTCACAAGAAGCACCCATACATTGATATTTCTCTCCTTCTCTCCTTCCCTTCCCCTCTAAAGATGAATAAATAAAATCTTTAAAAAAAGAAATATAAGTTAAAAAAAAAACAAAACTTCTTGGTTCTGTTGAATCGCCCCCTGCTGATCTCTTAATCTCTGTACCACAGACGCTCCTGCTATAAAATGGGTATGGCCCTGGCTTGTGTGGCTCAGTGACTGAGTGCTGGCCTGGGAACCAAAGGGTTGCTGGTTGGATTCCCAGTCAGGGCACGTGCCTGGGTTGCAGGCCAGGTCCTCGGTTGGGGACATGTGAGAAGCAACTGACTGATGTATCTCTTGCATATCGGTGTTTCTCTCCCCTCTTTTTCTCCCTCCCTTCCCATTTCTCTAAAAATAAATAAATAAATAAAATCTTTATAAAATGGGTACGATATTAAGAATAGCCCTGGCTGGTATAGCTCAGTGGATTGAGTGCGGGCCTGCGAACTAAGGGATCACGGTTCGATTCTCAGTCAGGGCACATGCCTGGGTTGCAGGCCAGTTCCTAGCATGGGACGCATGAGGGGCAACCATACATTGATATTTCTCTCCCTCTCTTCTTCCTTTCCCCTCTAGAGATAAATGAATAAAATCTTTAAAAAATAAGAATATGTCTAATAATAAACTCTTTTAGAAAAAAGTTACATATATATAAAAGGTAACATATTAATGATTACACTATTATTGCTATGTACTGATTCTACAGATTAAAATGACATGGCAACTTACTGCAATGGTTAAAAGCATGGGCTCTGGAGTCAGGCTGACCTCTATTTGATTTCTAGTTCTGGCAATTATTAACTGTGTGACTTTAAGCAAGTTACCTAATCTCTCCCTCTGCCCTTTTCTATAAAAATAGGGAATAACACTACCATCTAGAGTTGTAAATAAAATAATGTAATAATCTTAGCATAGTGCTTGGCACACAGTAAATGTGCAATAAATATTAGCTATTTTTATTACTGTCGTTATTATCAGTTGTTACTATGCACCCCTCCAGACACGGCAACACTCACCAGACAGTGGGGTTCCGACACTAATGGACACCAAGAGGCTCACCTGCTCTAGCCCTCTGTCAATTACTTAACTCCGTTCATCCAACCAAGGATATTTACAGATTATCTTCAAAAATTCCTGGGCTATATGGAACCCTGCACTTACAGTAATACACATAATCATACACCTATTTCTGCTATAGCCTTTAAACTTGTGGGAAACATTCACTTATTAACTGCTACTCAGGAAGCTCTCATTTATATGGGGAAAGTCCAAAACTATTTCTTTTTACTCCCTTCCAAGGCATAAATACCATCAAAGCATCAGCTGTTTGTTTTGCAATCGAATGATAAAGGGTCGCATCTGAAAATTTTTGCTCGAGGGACCCAGAATCTCCACCTACAACATTAGTTAGACCACTGTTGTTATTACTTAATACAGAGTTCCTAAACTAGAATAAGCGAGTCTCACAGGAAAAATATTCACATGAATTACTGTATGTGATACTAACAGATACACTCTATAGCAATAGCAGTTAGAGAAAAACATATATTCAGCTTTAAGTCTGACTTTTTCCTAAGGTGAAGGGATTAAGAAAAAAGCAAACCAACCTCACAGACACAGACAACAGCAGTATGATTACCAGAGAGAAGAGCAGATCGGGGGAGGTAGGAGAGGGTAGGAAATAAGTGGTGATGAAAGGAGACTTGACTTGGGGTGATGAACACACAATACAGTGGTGACGGTAGATACAGATGATGTAGTATGGAATTGTACACCCGAAACCTATGTAATTCTATTAACCAATGTCACCCCAATAAGTTCAATAAAAAAGGAAAAAATCTAACTTTTTTCTCCCTTGCGAGAGTCCTTTCGAGACACATTTTGGTTTTTGAAGCCTCTGAGCTTCAGATGCTGGTTGGCACAAATAAACATTGAATTTAAATTAAGACTGTCCTCTGAGATAAGAAAATTATTGCCGTTAACCAACAACCTGTCATGTAAACTGTTAAGAAACTTCAAGTTCAATATCATTTATAAATCACTAATATGATTCAGTACTTGATCTTGTAAAGTATAAATAGATGGCTTAATGGCTTAAAAAATTAATAGACCTCTAAAATTAATTATTTACATTCTCTATCTTTACTGGTATGCCCTGATCTAGGGATACAGTATACTCTGGGGAAACATTTCATCACCCATACACAACCATCTTTGATCTTCGACCACACTACAGCAATTTCCTTTAACCAAAGGAGACGGGGAAATGAGGAAAACTAACATATGCAATCCTTATACAACCCAGTGAGGTAGGTAATAAACTTTTTTGAAGCTCAGAGAGGTTAAGGAAACTGCTCAAAGTCTTAATAAATGGCTGAGGTAGGATTCAAATTTAAATTGGACTCCAAAGCCCATGTGCTTCCACCACAACCCACTACCTCCCAAAAACAAAAATAAAAATAAGAAAATCTGAACACCTACAATGTACCCCATTTAACACTGTATCACCTAGAAATTGCTGGCCTTCCATTGTTAATACTAGAAAATAAGATTAAATTGGTAAATCAGTTGAAGTACCGGCATGATTTTTAAATTTTTAAAAAATGTTTATTTCTAATTACAAATGAAATTTTTTAAAGGTTTTATTTATTTTTAGAGAGAGGGGAAGGGAGGAAGAAAGAGAGGGAGAGAAACATCAATGTGTGGTTGCCCCTTGCTCACTCCCCACTGGGGACCTGGCCTGCAATCCAGGCATGTGCCCTGACTGGGAATTGAACCAGTAACCCTTTGGTTCGCAACCCTCGCTCAATCCACTGAGCTACACCAGCCAGGGCTAATTACACATGTAATTATTTTTAAAGATTCAAACAATACAGAAAAAGTTAGAAACCAATCCCAGTTCCGACTGAGTAACAGCATTCTAAGCACTTTATTGGTATTAATTTATTTAATTCTTAATGCAATGAGATGGCTATTTTTATCTCAATTTTATAGATAAAAAAGGAAGATTCATACCTGTAATTTATTTAAAGGTTAAAGGTCTACCTAGTAAGCAGCAGAGACAGGATTTGAATCCAGGCCTTTGGTCTGCACTACGTTTTCTGCAGCCCTTAAGGAGCTATGCAGCATGACATATGTCCAATGGACATGCCTAAGAACAAATTTAAAAATTAAGGAAAGGCCTTTTACATTAATAGTTAATCATAAAACAGAAAAACTAATATGTTGCTTTTGGGCATCCGAATCACCAAAGTGCTGCTATACAGCTAGTGAAACTCAAATACCAAAAGACAAGCCAGGGACAAACAAAGCATTACACATGTGTTACCATCACCTGTGACAACCAGAAAACCAGTGGTGACTAAAGATCTCTATGTAAAGTGGGAGATGAAAAGTGAGTTTACTTACCTCAACCAGCAGAGGTATTGTACAAGTTAACAGCTGTGCAAAGCTGAGGGCTTTGGCATTCAAACGGTCTCTAGTCAACCATTAATCCTTCCCTCCTCCTTCCTGAAACTGGTAATTTTTGATATTTTGGGGATGCCAATTCAGGCTAAGTGCTTAAATCTTACTGCTTCCATATTTCCAGCCTAAATCTCATAATACAGAATTAGTAGATTGGAGTCTTGCAATTTTTTTAAGGACGGTTTTACAGAGGTCCAAACTAAAAGCACTCAGCTAGCTCACCATAACAAAATGTAGTGCCTGAATGTCTGAGAAATCTAAAGTAGCACTTAAGTTCCCCACAGTTACAATCTACGGGACACATGAGGAACCCAAGTAACATTTTCATGACAATAGCTTTACAAAAATAGTTACTCAAAGAGCAGTATACTTACCAGATCAACTCCACAAACATTCACAAAACTATTTTCCAGAATGCAACACAGGTGAAAAAAAACCTATAAATTGACAAGTATGAAGTAAATCATGTACCACTCATGTCATGTCAGGCCGGGAAATATTAAAGTTACAGGGTGATAATTAATTGTGCTATATAGTCACCAAAGATTGTAGCCTTTGGAGTAAACCCAAAGCACTTATAAGTTATTAGTAATTATATTTAGTAATATGCAATTTACTATTAATATGTGGATTAGTGATGTTACTGTACCCAGATATTAATGCAATAACATTAATAACTTGACATTTTATGTTCAAACTATTCTATAAAAATCTGCTGGCACTCACGACAACTCACAGAAGCATTCTAATTTAAGGTCACTGAGATTCATGGGCTTCGAATCCCTGATCCTCTCTGCTGGTTGATACTGCCTCTGTGGGAAGGTGGGGATTCTTTCTCAATGAGAGTCTCATGTGTCAAATCCCCACTCAGAACTGTGTCTACACCATACTTACGGAATATGGCTTGTAATAATGCTCAATAATCCCTTTGTTTCTATTTTTGATGTGAAAGTAAAGGATGCCAGTGTAGGTATGTATAGATATTTATAGCCTAGGCCAAAGTGCACAAAAGTCATACAACTCGAACAGCATAGGCTAGACAGAGAGACCCCAGTTTAGTTTACACAGAAAACACATGCCCACACATGAATTTAGCTGAACATATCTAAACTAATGGTGTAAAACCTCAAAGTGCCCTATAACACTTTGGACTTTATTTTTACCAAACTAACATGATTTCTGACTCAACGCTCTTACGGACGCTGCACAGTCCAAGCCTACCTTTCCTGCCAGGTTCAACTGGAATGCTGGCTTCTTCCTGAAGGGTTCACTGCTTCTCTCCCAGCCAGAAGCAATCTCCCTTTTCCGAAACTCCCTGAAACACCTATTTCAGTATTTCCAATGGCACTTTCTACATTGATATAGTTATTTCTGTTATATTTCTACCTAATACAGCTATTTCTGTTATACACAGTTATTACTGTCCTCCTCCTTAAATACAGACATGATCCATGACTCGTTTATCTTTTATCCCCTTTAACACTCAGGACCACTCAATGTCTTCTGGGGAGCAGTCATTCAAATATTTACTAAACGAATACATAGAGTGTATCATTATTTATACACTGTGAGGATATTCTTTACTCGACTCGACCATTTTAGGACTGTGCCTCCCAGGTGGAAAACTCTTAAGTACCAAAACACATTCTGTTACAATATGAGGGTTCTTACAGGAAGCCACTTTTGTCCTGTTCTCAACTCCTCTTTCTGTTGCCTTTTAACTGTTCCTTCTCTCTACTCCAATGAGAAAGCACTTGTTCCTTCCATTGTTACTAAGAGCCTCATTATGTTTAAGGTAAAGTGAAAAAATGCACTCGATGCAATTACCAGTTCCTTACAAATTTGGGGGCTACTTGTCATTTCAACATCCAGGACATGAATAAAAGAAAGTCCAAATTCTTTTCACTCCAAGAACTATTTTCTTTTTTCCCTTTTTAGACAAAATGGAAGCGCACAGCACAGGAAGCAGTCCTCAGCAAGCCACCGTTCATAAACGGCTTCGCTGAAAGGGTAACAAAGGTTCTGTTGTGCTCCTGCATGGCAGGGCCAGCAAGCAGCAGGAGCAGATGAACTCTTTAAGAAACAAAGGTTCTGTCTTCATGCAAATGTTTGCATTAATAAAAAATGAAGAAAAAGATATAGAAAATGCAGGCTAGTTGGACATAATAGGTCTCTAAACGGGAGGTTTTTCACATTTTTCAGGCGGAGTCAGCAGGTCTTTTAAAAACTTTGTCATTCTAAACATTTCACAGACATCACAAGAAAGACATGCAAATAACAGAAGCAAATCAAAGGACATCCCGCTGCTCTGCTGGCGCCTCCCTCATCCATGCCTGGTTTGTCATTTTCTGTTAACCCTGGCGCTGGCTGCTGTTTTGTTGAGGAATGGAGTCCCTGGCCCATGTGGCAGTACATGCCCAGCCAGCTGGCCCTTGCACTGATGACATTACAATGCAAGCCATGTACCACCACTCAGGCACACGTGCTGCCCGGCAACAATTCCCATGTGCAATTATTACACACCCGGCTTACGAATCTGCATAGGAAAGAACCTCTAAACTAACCACTTAATAAGACATAATCACCTCGAGTGTATTATCGAATAATTCTTTGAAGATGGATTTAACTGAGGACCAGTCCTTCAAAGTGAAATATACAAAAAAAGGCCTTAAAATAAATACAGAAAATTTAAAACCTTGTGAGGGGAGAAATTTACCTAATACTTACTAAGTACCAAGCATTGTATTAAGTACCCAACATGCATTATCTCAATCTTCACGACCGCCACTTAAGGCGGTTACTTATACTCCTGTTTCACAGCGGAGGAAACTGAGGCCTAGGGGACTTATTAACTTGCCAAGGTCACACAGCCAGTGATGGCAAGCCAAGACTCAAAACTGTCTGGTGGCAAATTCCTCTCCATTCTGTACATTTTTCTCACCCCTTATTTCTGTGACTTTAAAAAAACTTTTAAAAAAGATTTTACTTGTTTATTTAGAGACAGGGGAAGGGAGGGAGAGAAACATCCATGTGTGATTGCCTCTCATGTGGCCCCTACTAGGGACCTGGCCCGCAACCCAGGCATGTGCCCTGACTGGGAATTGAACCGGCAACTCCTTGGTTTGCGGCCCGAGCTCAATCCACTAAGTTACACCAGCCAGGGTTTATTTCTGTGACTTTTGTGACTGAAACCTAGCTTCCTCTGAAAATATCACAAAGACCATGTTCACCAACTGAAGGACTCTTTTCCATTTAATCATTGGGTGTCTTTATCACTAATTTTGAAGAGTGAGTGGCTTTTGTGTTAGGTCATAAGAATCTAATTAAGCTACAAAAGTTTTCTCACAGAAAAAAATGGATATAATTTAATATGTTGTGTATAATTTTAGAGCATTCAGGAACCTCCTAAGCTCATTTTACCTCCCCCTGAGAGTTCTTGGCCTACACATTTAAAAAAAAACAAAACCAACTCACATCTCTTACCCTTCCTGGAAGCACTTGAACAGTTTTCTTTCACAATCGGGACCCATCAAATCCCCTGACCTGAACATACCTTGTCCTCCTCAATTTCCACGGAACATGCTAACCCTCTTCACCAGGACATGGAATCACTACGTCCACCCGCGGACTGTCCCTTTGGCCTTTCCTGGTTGTACTGCACTGGAAACCAGTAGCCAGTCGCTCATTACTATTCTTACCCCTGCTCCTGAATTACAAAAGCTTAAGGAGTGGAAGGACTTTAAGATTATATCATTCAACTCCCACTGTTTTACAAATAAAGAAACTGAAGTCTTTTCTCATTGCTCTCCCTCTTGATCCAATGATGCAAAGTTCTTGGGCTTGCTCAAATGAAGCCCCCAAATAATCCACATTTCTCTCTATAACCACATTGCCAAAGTTTTTATTCAAACAAAGAAGGCAAAACAAACCATAGCTACAACTAAATTATTTTCAAATATTTTTCGTACTGCCTGAATGAACATAAATGTTAAAATGGAATAGTCAAATGATATTATCCAGGCTTCTTTTAGCCTACCAAGAGTCTACTCAGTTCTCTGGTGCCAATCATAGCCACAATTACAAATAATTTTTTGTCCTATAATAAAGGTGATAAGTGACATAAATAATAATAAGTATAGTAAGTGAGAAGCTAAGTGAAAATAAGTATAATAGTTAACTTTCTTTAAATGGTTGGCTGGAAATTAATCTAAGTATTGAGAATTAGATTACTGAATTACACTGAGCCTTTAATTTGGAGACAACAAGAGAAAGCAAATTATTACATGACTTTATAACAAAAGGCAGAAAAAGAGTATTTTAGAAAAAGTAAAGAAGGGGTTTA
This sequence comes from Sturnira hondurensis, assembly GCF_014824575.4. Classification (NCBI taxonomy): domain Eukaryota; kingdom Metazoa; phylum Chordata; class Mammalia; order Chiroptera; family Phyllostomidae; genus Sturnira; species Sturnira hondurensis. The sequence continues at coordinate 954,980 of NW_028092064.1, read as the reverse complement.
TTTCAGGAAAAAAGGTAACGCTCAACAGTATTGGAAACTTCAAGAATCAAAACACCATTCTGGATTAAAAGAGCTGGTTAAGTAAATACAAGCAATTGTCTATAAACCACAGGAGGAGGGGTAAACTGGGACCAGGTGAAACAATTCCTCTCAATGCATGCCTTATATATTTTCTAAATCTGTGAATCTGTTACCTAGTCAAAGCATGTGTGTGCATGTGTGTGCATGTGTGTGCATGCCACACACATCTTAGGTAAAGCAGGAGATGTTTATAACAAACCATCCATATATTTCACATGATGCTGTAGCAAAGACTGCTAGTTGCCAACCCCAGAACCTCTCCTCCTTGGAAACATACTCCAAGTTTTCCTGGGCTCATGGCTATCGGCAAAAAGACCATATTTCTCAGCTTCTCTTGCAGCTAGGCTTTAGTCACGTGATTAAGCTGTAAAATTTAATTACAATATTGTATGGGCCTTGTAGGAAGTACTTAAATGGAACTGATTCAACTGTAAGCTATCTCTTATTTAACCCAGGGAATAACAAAGAGCTCCTTCAGTTCTCCTGGATCCTCAGATAAAAGATGGAATCTATAGTTAGGATGTTGGAGGAACAAGAGAGAAGCCTGAGTTCCTGACTATACCTTGAAAAATATCATACTAGCCATGAACTGACTATCTTCAGGCTTCCTTTCCACAAAAGAAAAATAATCTTCTAACACTTTAAAAATATTTTTTAAATTTTTAAAAATATTTTATTTATTATCTTTAGAGGGGAAGGGAAGGAGAGGGAGAGAAATATAAATGCATGGTTGCCTCTCCTGCGTCCCCTGCTGGGAACTGGCCTGCAACCCAGGCATGTGCCCTGACTGGGAATCGAACCGCGATCATCTGGTTCGCAGGGCGGCTCTCAATCCACTGAGCCACACCAGCCAGGGTTCTTCTAATGTTTTTTTTTTCAGCTTTCTTTTTTTAAAATATATTTTATTGATTATGCCATTACAGTTGTCCCATTTCCCACCTTCACTCTCCTCCCTGCACACACCCTCCCCCCTTCCCCCCTTTAGTTCAAGTCCATGTGTCACAAGTTCTTTAGTTTCTACATTTCCCATACTACTCTTGCCCTCCCTGTCTATTTTCTACTTACCATCTATGATACTTATTCTCTGCACCTCCTCCCGCCTTCTACTCCTCCCACTCCCCTGTTGCTAACCCTCCTTGTGATCTCCATTTCCATGGTTCTGCTCCTGATCTAGCTGTCCACTTAGTTTACTTTTGTTTTAGGTGTGGTTGTTAATAACTGTGAGTTTGCTGTCCTTTCACTGTTCATATTTTTTACCTTCTTTTTCTTAGATAAGTCCCTTTAACACTTCATATAGTAAGGGCTTGGTGATGATGAACTCCTTGAACTTGACCTTATCTGAGAAGCACTTTATCTGCCCTTCCATTCTAAATGAAAGCTTTGTTGGATAGAGCAATCTTGGCTGTAGGTCTTTGGATTTCATGACTTGGAATACTTCTTTCCAGCCCCTTCTTGCCTGGAAGGTCTCTTTGGAGAAATCAGCTGACAGTCTGATGGGAACTCCTTTGTAGGTGACTGTCCCCGTATCTCTTGCTGCTTCTAGCATTCTCCCCTTCATTTTAATCTTAGCTAATGTAATGATGATGTGCTTTGGTGTGTTCCTCCTTGGGTCCACCTTCTTTGGGACTCTCTGAGCTTCCTGGATTTCCTGGAAGTCTATTTCCTTTGCCAGACTGGGTAAGTTCTCCTTTATTATTTGTTCAAATACGTTTTCCACTCGTGGCTGTTTCTTTTCCCCTTCTGGTACCCCTATAATTTGGATGTTGGAACGTTTAAAGATGTCCTGGAGGTTCCTAAGCTTCTCCTCATTTTTTTGAATTCTTGTTTCTTCATTCTTTTCTGTTTGGTCGTTTCTTTCTTCCTTCTGGTCCACTCCATTGATTTGAGTCCCAGTTTTCTTTCCATCACTATTGGTCCCCTGTGCATTTTGCTTCATTTCACTTAGTGTACCCTTCATTTTTCCATCTAATTTGCAACTAAAGTCAACCAGTTCTGTGAGCATCCTGATCACCAGTGTTTTGAACTGTGCATCTGATAGGTTGGCTATCTCTTTGTCACTTAGAAGTATTGGTAGGGACTTTGAGCTGTTCTTCTTGAGCCATAATGTTTTGGTCTGTTTGCACCTGTTATGTATGAGGGGCAAAGCCTTAGGTGTTCACCAGGGTGGGTCAACCCCCCTTGCTGGGTTGTGACCCTGTATGTGGGGGTGGAGACAGAGAGGGAGCAATGGCATTTGTTCTGCTCTCTCTCGGATTTCAGTCCCCTCTGCTGCTTCCTAGAAGCAAATTGTGCCCTTCTGGTGCTGGTTCCCAGGTGTGTGGGCTTGTGTATGTTCTAGGACCCTGTGGATCTCTCCAGCGAATTCTCCCATGAGGCTGGGAGTCTCTCCCGGCACCTCAACCCCCGAAAGTTTTTCCAATTGGTGCTTTTAGGCTTTAATTCTTGTCGCTGAGGTCTTGGGTTGCTCGGTCTGTCTCACTGCTCGTTCCTTTGCCTGGTTTATCGGCCTGGATAATGGTTCGTTGTTGTCGGACTTTGGTACAGCTCAGATTTCTGTCTATTTTGGTTGTGTTTTTGTTTCTAAATCTTTGTTGTCCTTAAACTTGGTTGTGCGAGGAGGTACAATATTTCCACCTCCGTCTTGGACGGAAGTCCCTCTTCCAATGTTTTAAAACCATATTATTTTAGGTTTTTTTTTTTTGTTTTATGCAGACAAATCTAATATTAAGATAAAGCATCTATATATTTTCCCAATAGTATAAATAAAGGGGTCACACTAATTGTACCAATCAGAATGCTCAGTGGCCTATACATCCATCTGGGTAGGATGCTAGGATAGGATAGAGTGTTTCCAGACCATCCAAGCATTTCAGAGATGTACTTGTCTCCAGCGCTTACCATTGTTGTAAAAAGGGTTAAGCGACTTTCATAACTTGAACAAGTTTACTAAATACTTCCACATACACTATCACATTGACCTAGCAGTCAGATAAGATGGATTAATATCTCCGTTTCACAAATGAGGAAACTGCCCAAGGTCATACAGCTTGTAAGTGATAGGGCAAAAGCCTGAGCTTTAATCTCATGAGTATAAATATTTTCCACTGAATCACAGAATCAGGAACATTCTTAGAGAAATTTAGAAAGTTTAAAATGATCATGATTGATACTAATTAATCGATATAAACACAACTGTCATGATTGCAAAGTAGACCACAAATCAATGTCTTTATATTTCACAGAACTTACAGTAAGATCTTTTAAAATTCATTTTTCCACTTACTGAGGAAACATTCTGCTTAATTCTAGTACTGATGACAGCACCATTCCCTTCTCAGATCCTGCACTTTGCACTAGACAGAGAAATAAACAAGTAACGGCAGCACATGAAGTAACTGGGGGCAAAGAGGTGGAACTTCTCTCTTGTGTCCACTTCTCTTTGGACAACCTAGGTCAGATTCTATCAGGTTCCACCAGTTGGTGGTACAGGACACTTCTACGATTCAGTTTAGAAATCTTCCTTCAGAAAACTTACACAGCTCCAGTAATCTGACTCATCAAGGCAAACTGACCTCCAGTCCGGATCTGACACAGTGAATTGATCTCAGCCCTGCACTGCTGCCCCAAAAGGCACATAGGCTGAACAGCCTAAGCAAGAAGGTCTCTTTATAAAAGACCTGGTTTCTAACCCTTGTTCTATAGGTGACTTCCTGGGGCATTGTGGGGGAATTATGCAAGGTATTTGACTCCTTCCCAATTTAATTTCCTCAGTAGATCATGGAGGAGAATGCTTGACTCTCCAGAACGATTGGGAAGCCTCATTAAGCTTAAGTGAACATTTTGCTTTTAGAATGTATAATATAAACAGATATAGAGAACGAAATTACTTCATTCTCTTCTACTTCTCTGAATTTATACTTTGTCTTTCCAAAACAAAATAACCCAGTAGAAAGTCTTATTAATGGACCTAGCTTAAGAAAAATGTTAAACTAAGGAGAAGAATTTGAATGGCGTTAGAAGGAAAAGATCAAAAACTTCACTTTCAATTTCATTTTCTTGAGATTTCATAAGCATGGAGCTGAAAGCAATCTTATTAAGTAATCTAATTTAATATTTAAAAAATTATGTTGCCCTTGCTGGTGTGCCTCAGGGGATTGAGTGCCAGCCTGTAAACCAAAAAGTTGCAGGTTTGATTCCCAGTTGGGGCACATGCCTGGGTTGCAGGCTGGGTCCTCAGTAGGAGGCACATGAGAGGCAACCACACAGTGATGTTTCTCTCCCTCTTTCTCCTTCCCTTCCCCCCTCTCTAAAAATAATATTTAAAAAAATTATGTCAATAGTACTGTATTTTGAATTATTAAATACAGAATTCCTCTATCTTAAAATAGCAAGCATTTACATAGCTCTATGGTCCCTCTTCATCTTCATCAATGTACACTTATATACATTGGATTTCTACTTTTTAAAAAAGCTTCATCCCTACATGCTTTTTTACATATACAAAAATTTGTCTTACAAATTATTTAGTGACATAATATTTCACTGTATTTATCTACCTCAGATTGGATTATTTCCAGTTTTTATTAAAAAATAATGTGGCTATAAATATTTTTATGTAGATAACTTATTTTTCTCTGAGTTATTTCCTTAGGCTATACTCCCAGAAGTAGGACTTTAGAATCAAGAGACGCTCATTTTTATAACTTTTTCTTTTTTTAAGATTTTATTCATTTATCTTTAGAGGGGAAGGGAAGGAAAGAAGGAAAGAAATATCAACGTATGGTTGCCTCACGTGTGTTCTCTGCTGGGAACTGGCCTGCAACCCAGGCATGTGCCCTGATTGGGAATCGAACCACAATCCCTAAGTTTGCAGGCCCACGCTCAACCCACTGAGCTACACCAGCCACGGTTCATTTTTATAACTTGTGTTATGTATTGCTAAATTGCTCTCCAGAAAGACTAGCACATTCATGAAAAGGCGGCCAATTTCTTTGCAGATATACCAATATAAAGCTTTTTATTTTAACTGACTCAAAAGCGTGTTTTTTAAAAGATTTTATTTATTTATTTTTGGAGAAAAGAGGGAAAGGAGAAAGAAAGGTAGAGAAACATCAATGTGTGGTTGCCTCTTGTGTGCTCCCTACTGGGAACTGGCCTGCAACTCAGGCATGTGCCCCGACTGGGAATCGAACCGGCAACCCCTCAGTTCGCAGGCTGGTGCTCCATCCTCTGAGCCACATCAGCCAGGGTAATAATTCCCTTATTGATGAGCATGCAGATTAACTCTAATTTTTTACTTTTACAAAGAATATTACACATTCATAAACTCTTAAAGCATTTCCTTTAACAACTTATCCTGAAGGGGCTTAGTCCTGTGACATAAATTTGTACATTTTCTTAACACCGATTCTTTTATTTATGATATCCATCATGATTTTCCTTATCCTGACACTTTTCTTTTATCTTTGTTATTTTTCCTATAGAAAAAAATTTAAAATCCTATCTATATATCCACCTGCCCTCAAATATCTACTATTGATTTATGTCATAAAATTATCTCAGAGGTAAGTATACTTTATTATTTTCTCCTAGTTATAAAAGTATTTTAACATTTTTAAAAGATATTATTCACTTATATAGAGGGGAAGAGAAGGAGAGAGGGAGAGAAATGTCAATGTATAGTTGCCTCTCGTGTGTCCCCTGCTGGGAACTGGCCTGCAACCCAGGCATGTGCCCTGACTGGGAATCGAACTGCAATCCTTTGGTTCACAGGCCTGTACTCAATCCACTGAGCTACACCAGCCAGGGCCCAGTATTTTAACACTTTAATTCAACTAGAATTCATCTCACCATATGGTATGAGGTGTGAATATAAATTTATTCCTTTCTAATTCCCTCCAATTCATTCTCAACTAATGAATTTTTCACATTATTTCACTGCACTTAGTTTGTCACAGATTAAACAGATCTGTGCCTTGATATCTATTTCTGAGATCTCAATTTTATTCTATTTCTTGTTTTTGTTTTTCTTAATTTTTTAAAATGTTTTATTGATTATGCCATTACAGTTGTCCCATTTCCCACCTTCATTCCCCTCTACCCTGCACACCCCCTTCCACATTCCCCCTCTTTAGTTCATGTCCATGTGTCACAAGTTCTTTAGTTTCTACATTTCCCATACTACTCTTGCCCTCCCAATTTTCTACCTACCATCTATGCTACTTATTGTCTGCACTCCCTCCTCCTCCTCCCACTTTCCTGTTGCTAACCCTCCTTGTGATCTCCATTTCCATGGTTCTGCTCCTGATCTAGCTGTCCACTTAGTTCGCTTTTGTTTTAGGTGTGGTTGTAAATAACTGTGAGTTTGCTGTCCTTTCACTGTTCATATTTTTTACCTTCTTTTTCTTAGATAAGTCCCTTTAACACTTCATATAGTAAGGGCTTGGTGATGATGAACTCCTTGAACCTGACCTTATCTGAGAAGCACTTTATCTGCCCTTCCATTCTAAATGAAAGCTTTGTTGGACAGAGCAATCTTGGCTGTAGGTCTTTGGATTTCATGACTTGGAATACTTCTTTCCAGCCCCTTCTTGCCTGTAAGGTCTCTTTGGAGAAATCAGCTGACAGTCTGATGGGAACTCCTTTGTAGGTGACTGTCCCCGTATCTCTTGCTGCTTCTAGCATTCTCTCCTTCATTTTAATCTTAGCTAATGTAATGATGATGTGCTTTGGTGTGTTCCTCCTTGGGTCCACCTTCTTTGGGACTCTCTGAGCTTCCTGGATTTCCTGGAAGTCTATTTCCTTTGCCAGATTGGGTAAGTTCTCCTTTATTATTTGTTCAAATTAGTTTCCCACTTGTTGCTCTTCCTCTGCCCCTTCTGGTACCCTTATAATTCGGATGTTGGAACGTTTAAAGATGTCCTGGAGGTTCCTAAGCCTCTCCTCATTTTTTTGAATTCTTGTTTCTTCATTCTTTTCTGTTTGGTCGTTTCTTTCTTCCTTCTGGTCCACTCCATTGATTTGAGTCCCAGTTTTCTTTCCATCACTATTGGTCCCCTGTGCATTTTGCTTCATTTCACTTAGTGTACCCTTCATTTTTCCATCTAATTTGCAACTAAAGTCAACCAGTTCTGTGAGCATCCTGATCACCAGTGTTTTGAACTGTGCATCTGATAGGTTGGCTATCTCTTTGTCACTTAGAAGTATTGGTAGGGACTTTGAGCTGTTCTTCTTCTTGAGCCATATTTTGGTCTGTTTGTGCCTGTTATGCATGAGGGGCAGAGCCTAGGTGTTCACTAGGGTGGGGCGACCCCCCTTGCTGGGTTGTGACGCTGTATGTTGGGGTGGAGACAGAGAGGGAGTAATGGCGCTTGTTCCTCTCTCCCAGATTTTGGTCCCCTCTGCTGCTTCCTAGAAGCAAATTGTGCCCTTCTGGTGCTGGTTCCCCAGGTGGGTGGGCTTGTATACATTCTAGGACCCTGTGGGTCTCCCCAACAAACTCTCCTGTGAGGCTTGGAGCCTCTCCTAGCACCTCAACCCCCAAAAGTTTTTCCAATTGGTGCTTTTAGGCTTTAATTCTTGTCACTGGGGCCCTGGGTTTTGTGGTCTGTTGCACTGCACATTTTTTTTGCCTGGTTTATCTGTGTGCGAATGAGTGTCCGCACTCAGCCAGCCTCCTTGTGAGCCTTACTGGGTTTTCATCCCACACCCACCCTGGTCTGCCAACCACCGCCTTTTTTTGCTGGGACCCTTCTCTATCACCGATTCCATTGACTCCGCCCCTCTTACCGATCTGTATGAATGGTTTGATGTTGTCGGACTTTGGTACAGTTCAATTTTCTGTCTGTTTTGGTTGTATTTTTGTTTCTAAATCTTTGTTGTCCTTAAATTTGGTTGTGCGAGGAGATTCAGTATTTCTACCTACACCTCCATCTTGGCTGGAAGTCCTACTTGCTTATTTTTAAGTTAAAAACTACCTACCATATATTTTCTAAAACTTTCTACTGAAATATAATAATATACAGGAAAGTAAGAACTGGCACTTGTAATCAATATACTAGAAAATCTCGAACCTCCTTCCAGCTCTAACTCCCAGCCCCAAAGCTAAATATATACATTAGTTTTTCCTGTTTTTTAGATGTATATTAAATCACACAGTACATAGTCCTTTGTGTCTGGCTTCTTTCATTCAACATTATGTTTGGGAGGTTAATCCATAAAGCTATGAGTAGTTGTTCATTCTCACCGCAGCATAATATTCAATTGTTGAATATTCTACAATTTATCAATTCCCTTGTTGTGGCAAGAACTGTTTATATAAATGTCCAGAACAGGCAGGTCCATAGAGGCAGAAAGTAGATTAGTGCTAGCCAGGGGCCGAGTGTGGGGGGAAATGGGAGTGACTGCTAACTGGTATGTGCTTTCTTTTGAGGATGAAGAAAATGTTCTGGAATTAACCCTGGCTGGTGTAGCTCAGTGGATTGAGCGCGGGCCTGTGAACCAGAGGGTCACAGTTTGATTCCCAGTCAGGGCACATGCCTGGGTTGCAGGCCAGTTCCCAGCGGGGGATACACAAGAGGCAACCATACATTGATATTTCTCTCCCTCTCTCCTTCCCTTCCCCTCTAAAGATAAATAAACAAAAAGTCTTTTTAAAATGTTCTGGAATTAGATCATGCTGGTGGCTGCACAATGTTGTGAATACACTAAAAAATACTGAATTGTATACACATCTTTAACCTAATCCAAGGACATGCTATTTGATTTTGGAGAGAGGGGAATGGAGGGAGAGAGAGAGAAACGTCAATCAGTTGCCTCTTGCATGCACCCCATCCGGGGACCGAATGTGCCACCTAGGTAAGTGTTGTGATTGGAATCAAACCTGCAACCTTTTCATTTATGGGACAAAGCTCCAGCCGACTGAGCCACACCACCAGGGCTGAATTGTATGTATACTCTAAGAGGGTGGATTTTATGGTATGTTAATTACATTTCGGTAAAAGACACAGACTCATTAAAACACAGAGTTGAAGATGGAAACATATCAGAGATATCAAGAAACTTTTGGAAGATGAAAATCAGACAATTAACAACTATTGTAGTAAACCAAAAGAAGCTTAAAAATTAAGTGCAGTGTCTGTATTAAGGAAAGATGACAAGAAGTAAACCTCTCTGTTACATAACACCAGAAAGGCTCAGGAACCATAGGTATCAGTACCTCTGAAGGCATGGGTACAAAACAGAAGGCTTGTGTTTCGGACTCGGTGTTCATATCTGCCCAAATTCTTATGCTGATGCTCTAACCCAGTGTGACTGTATATGAAGTAAGAAAGAATTTCAGGTTAAACGAGGTCAGAAGGGTAGGGCCTTGATCCAATAGGATTAATATCACTATAAGAGACACTAGAGAGAGATCTTGCACATACATAGCTAAAGGTAATTAAGAAATGCCTCAAAAACTCTAATGGAATATGATCTCCAACATAGAATTTTATACCTACACAAACTATCAATAAAGTGTGTATACAGGCATCATCAGAAACATAAGATCCCTCAAAGTTTATCTTATTTCATTTATTTTTTGGTTTTAGAGAGCGGGGAAGGGAGGGTGAGAGACAGGGAGGGAAAGATCAATGTGAGAGAAAAACATCAATCAGCTGCTTTCTGGATGCAACCTAACTGGGACCTGAACCTGCAACCTGGTGTCCTGCCTCACCAGGAACAGAACTGGCAGTCTTTTGGTTTGTGGGATGACGCCCGACCAACTGAGCCACAAATGGGGCCCTCAATTTTTATTTTGCAAGCATCCTTTCTCAGAAGGCTACTGGCAGATATAACCTAACAACAAAAAAAGTGCCACCTAGGTAAGTGTTGTGATTGGAATCAAACCTGCGACCTTTTCATTTATGGGACAAAGCCCCCATAAATGTAGTGTAAGGAAAAAGAAATATATAGGTTTCAGGAAATATGTAATCTAACTTGACAGAGACAAGTAATAGCCACAATAAGGATGAGGGTTTAGAGACCAACCAGGCCGGATGAGAGCAGGAGGACCAAGCAGGCGCAGGAGTACTCCAGGAGACTCATCTTGAAGAAAATAAATTGCAACTTAGAGAACATTTCAGGTGTTTACATAAACTGACCTTTCGTTTGTAAAATTTAAACAAAAATTAGAGATAAGTTCATAGAAAACTAACCAAGCAAAAGACAAGGCAATTATTAGCTCCAGGAAAAAAAATTTTTTTAACTGTAAAAAAGGGAAAATGTAATCATATTATACTACTTAGCTAAAATATATATATCATTTCCATAGTCATAATAAACCCTGAATACTGCCTTAACCAAAAATCATAATTTTGCCAGAAGGCTAGGAGGAAGGGAAATTAGGGGTATAAGAGCATTAAATCCATCATAGGACAAGCCCCACACCCACTGGCACATCCGTGCTTCGCCTATGAATAAGGACAACCAGCCGCCAACAACACATCTCCCCTGGAGTGGAGAGACATCTCCACCGTACCCACAAGGTGTGGCAGATCGCTGTGTGCACCTCCCCACAACCTATGCTCCTTTCCTTCTTGCATTCATGACTGTCTAGTTAAGACTGCAATCCCAGGCTCCTTTGCAATTAGCAGTGACCTTATATTGAGTTCTTACTTACGAAATGTGAGCACCAGTGATGTTGACAAATTCTGCCTCACATGCATAAAAGGTGTTTGCCCTGGGTTCACTCCTTCTCCTTTTCCTTTCTACTGAATGGAAGTGGCTACCACGGAGACACCCTCAGAAACCACGGGTTTTAAACAGCACTGAAACCCTCTTTAGCGCTGTCCTGCTAGCCTGAAATCCTATGACGGCTTCCTACAGCAAATCCTGCCTTCTACACCCGGACTTCATTTAAGTTAGGAAGGAAGAAAGTTCTCTCTTGTATGAGCCATTCCTAGGCAGGGTGTGGGGGGTTCTTTTTGTAACAGCAGCTCAGTCATCACCCTAATACCTGAGAGATCAGGGCCCAAAACCACCTCAACTATAAAACCTCAACAAGTTTACTGACCCGGCAGGAAACATCTCAATGCAGAGAAGAGATGAGATGTGTGCATAGGGGAAAACTTATCACTAATTAATACCTATAAAGTTAGTTAAATACCTACATTTAACTAACATTTATTGAGCAGCACCCAAACCACTGAATTTGGAATCAGAAGAACTAGAGTCAAATCTTAGCTCCACTAACTGCTATCTACATAAACGCTGGAAAATTACTGTATTTTGCCACATACAATGCACAAGTTTTTGCCCAAATTTTTGAGGGAAAAATAAGGATGCACATTACACACGGGTAGTACTAATTCCATATCTGTACAAATATTTTTAATTCTTTTATTTATGCTTATGCATTAAAAGTGTTAACTCTAGAAAGCAGTAACGGAATCCATATGCAAATTAATACCCAGGAGCCCTGGCTGGTGTGGCTCATTGGACTGAACACTGGCCTGTGAGCCAAAGGGCCACCGATTTGATTCCCACATGTCTGGGTTGCGAGCCGGGTGGCTGGTAGGGGACGCATGAGAGGCAACCACACATTGATGTTTCCCTCCTTCTTTTCTCCCTCCCTTCCCCTCTCTCTAAAAATAAATTTAAAATCTTTTTTAAAAGAAAATAATACCCAGGAATATGATCATTGGTTTTGTTTCTAAATATAAATAAAAAATTGAATTGAAAAATTAAAACAAAAGTTTTTTTCCTGAAAGTTTGGGCCAAAAATGTGAGTGTGCATTATACATGGAAAAATATGGTACTTAAGTTCTCTGAGCCCCTGTTTCCTGACATCCATCCTCATGAGTACATATGATAACATATCTATAGCACCAGATAATAAATGATGTTTAAAATAATGAAACCACATCATCAAGAAAATATTATACAGGGTTCTATATATGAAGCCAAAGAATCTAAGGACTATATCACACATTCTGTAGAAAAATCTGTTAAAATATTAAGTTCTGACACATTATCCTTATTGAACTGAATAGAAAAGAGAGCCTATAGAAATAATGGGACCTAAAAGAAAGCAAAGTAGCTAACAACTCAGGCTTCAGAGTCAGATAAACTTCATCAACCTTCACCTCCACAGCTACTGGCTCAGTGATCTTGGGCAAGGTCCAGAACCTGAATCACTGTTTTCTCATGGAAAAGTCAGGATTAGCCTGGTTCCTACTTAGCAGATCTCTTGTGAGGACTGACTGAGATTGCTGTCTACCTCCAGTCCTCCTGGATTCGAGAACAACTCTAGCAGGCATACCGGGAACATCTGTTCTAGCACATCGCTCACTTAAGAGAATTTGTTGGCTGCACTATTTAGAAGCTAGAATATGACGGTATCTCTGTTATTTCAAAAAATAAGAGAAATTATCTCATCCTAAGGACTAGAATCTAAATGAAATAGTGTTCCCCACTTTATGTAACCTAAGAGAAGATGAAAACTGGGAAGTAAAATCATCCAAATACTACTATACCTGAAAACAAAAGAAGAAATTCTGAAATTAAAGTTACCTGAAAATACAAACCAAACGGAAGAAGAGATATCAGTGATAATTTTGCCATTTAAAAATACAAAGTATTTTATGGTATCCCTTCCCCTCTACAGATAACAACCTAAGTTGTTCTTACTACTTGGCAGAGTTTAAGGACTTTCAGCTGGAGAACCAACGAACGCCAGGTCCTTCAACAACAGTTATTTTCTCCTAACTACTAGGAAACAGGATAAGAAAAAGTTCACATTGTGAGACAAATCAAGCACTTCTTTCCCTTAAGTTCATTTCTCCTTTAGAAATATGAGATCAAAAACAAATATTTAAGGAAGAGCAAAGGTCAAAACAGTCCCTAGGTCTAGACCTGCCAACAAAGATTAGCAAGACTCCCGTGGCTATTTGTAGACATAACCTTGAAGAGAAAAAAGGCAGGGCCATTGCCCCAAAAGATCAATTTTCTTCTCACTACCATGTAGTCATCATTCTCTACCATGCCAGTCCTTGAAGACAAGGCAAAAGACTGACCACTACCCGTGTAAGACTTTGTAGTGAATCCTGCGTCTAAACATCAGGTTTGGCGATTTACAGACTATCTAGAAAGATCAATTCTAGATTTATTAAATTGTTTACTTTAAAATACTTGACATAGCTTAATTATTTCATCCTCTCAACCCCCTGGGAGGTAGCTTTTATGAACTCTGTTTGTTGGGAAATTTGATCAAGGAAAATAATAACAGCATTATCTATTTCAGAGCACCGCATGCTTATCTTTTCAATCTTCTAACATTCCTGTGAGGTAGGTGGCAACACTGCCTTTTCCTTTCTTAAAGGTGAAATGCTGGGAGCTTAATGACTTACTCACATGGGAACCTGTGTTTTATCCAGTAACTAGAATATACCCCTTAGCATTAACACCAGAACATGGACTCGAGTCTGAACCGCACACGGTTCCAAGGAGCCAAGCTGCTAGTTCTCTCTACAGCCCTCTTCCAACACGTCACACTCTGAGAAGGACTGGGGCCCCCCTTCCAATGCGTCACACTCCAAGAAGGACTGGAGCCCCCCCTTCCAACGTGTCACCCCCCGAGAAGGACTGGGGCCCCCCCTTCCAACGCATCACACTCCAAGAAGGACTGGAGCCCCCCTTCCAACGTGTCACCCTCTGAGAAGGACTGGGGCCCCCCCTTCCAACGCGTCACACTCCAAGAAGGACTGGAGCCCCCCCTTCCAACGTGTCACCCTCCAAGAAGGACTGGGGCCGTGCTTGTTGTTTAAGCTCATGTGCTCATAGAGTTTACTCTCATTTTTCTAAATTGGATTATTTAAGTTTTGTCCGGACACCTGACAACTACATTATTTTTTTTTGTTTACTGTCCATACACCAGCATTGTAAATGATGTCATCAGGAATGTACAAAACTCACAGACAAAGCTGCAGGGCCAATCAAAGCAAATCACTTGAGCAAGAGTGCGTTTCTTTCTCTTCTTTTTTTGAAGTAGGCATCACACAAAAACGTGACTCATTAAACCCCAAAGAGCTGACGAGGCCAGTAAGGGCTTCTTAGGCAGCCCTCCACAAAGGGCCTGAGTGGCAGCATGCGGCCTCCTCTTCTGTCCATTTTCCTCCAGGCAGAATGTGCACTTGTGTGGCTACATACACAATTACAATCTCCCCTGAAAGGCAATTCCCCCCATATGACAGGCTGAACAGTGGCCTGAGTGCTGGCCTCATGTTGCCTGTGCAGTTAACACACTGAAATACCAGACACATTTAATCTCTCCTTTCTGAAAAACTGAGATGGGACAGAACGGAAGCTGGAAAGAACTCCACGCAGAGAGAAAGGAGGCCAATCCGAGGGCCCAAACTCACTTTCTTAACGGGCTGAGCTGCTTTGTGTGTCGCCTACTTACGTGTCAATCTGCGGGACTTTGGGGCATGAGAACCACGCAGCAGAGTGGCTCTGGCAGCCTCTTCATGAGACGAGCAGAGCCAAAGACAGGTGGCCTTTAGTCACATTCAGAAGTATTATTGTTTCAAACATGCCTATTTTAAAATTCATAATTTTCCCATTTGTGCACACTGTATGTAAGCTGGCCACAGGACTTCTGCCACGATTTTTTTTTTAAGAAAAGCAACAGCCCTTATGCAGCCCTATCCCTGCCCCACACCTGTTTACTGGGGGCCAGTGGGGCTATTCCAGGTGAGAGAAGTCTGAGTTTAACAAACACCTGATATGAAGGCCTGGGGCACAAACAGATTTCTGTCTGAGATTACAGAAACTGAAGCTTGTGATTTATCACAATTACCTGTAATCTCAGGGCTAGATAATAGTATTAACAAGACCTTGAGCTACACAATAATAGGACAGCTGGGAAAAGGCTCTGCTCTTTCCGAAGATTTGTGCTTTAAAAAGCTAATTCAATGAAGAAAAAGAAAGGGCTCTGAAAGTACCTTCTCAAACAATATTTACTTTTACTGCATTCCTGCTAATCAAACAAAACTTATTCAAAAGCTTTTATGAAAAATACATTTGATGATTTCAGCAGTAATTGCTTTGTTTAAAGAAAGGTACTTAAAAGAAAACATAGCTAATGGGATTAGTAATCTGGTAAATTCAGATGTGTTTGGGAAAAACCCTCCTTGCTTTGACAAATCATTAAAATTCTGTTCAGATGAATGTGTTTTGACTTGAAATTCCAACCATGGAACGCGCTATCCTAAGGCCCCCAGGGCAGGAGTGCAAGACTGGCCCCAACACTGAGGACCCAGGGGTCCCTTTACCAGGACAATTCTGGTCTTAAAGCACATTACTCTGCCCAGCTAAAGGATGGGATCGCATGGAGACGCCCCAAAATTGTATAAAATTTCCTTCCTTCTTAAAATACCGTTTGAAAAATGCATCTTTAAAAACTGTTGTGTAACCAAAACATAGAAACTATGGTAATCAAGAAACTAACCTCAGATACAATCAGAGTTTAAACCCAGAAGGATCCAGGTGCGCTCTCCCTGTGACGCCCACGTCACAGGGAGGGAGACACACCCACGCCTTTCTTCCTTCTCAGGTGTGCCCCTCCTAAACTCTTAGGGTCCCCGTGAGACTTGCAACCAGAGGAGTGATGGGCGGCAGCAGCTCCCCCAGGCTCACCCCCGAGCCTGTCTCCAGGGCCTCTCTGCTCTGACTTTCCAATGAGCCAAAGCAGCCCCGCCTAGGCTCTGTCCTATTGCTTCTTATTACCTAAGCCCTTCCTCATTTCACTGTCCCAGCTTTAATCGAGTATGCTTAAAAACAACCCAGAAGGATCCAGGGCAGGTTTTAATTGGGCGTCCCTTTTTTTCATGCATGGGAAGAGTGGGAAAAAATCCTAGTGTCTCTTATACGATAGAACTGAATTTCTTTCTCCCAGTTACAAAAAAATTATTCTGCTACTTAAAGCAGATCATTCATCTAACTTGGACCAAGCACTGTACTAGATTTTGGAGACACTGAGAGAAGAAGCCTACCCTTATGGTTTCCCATTCTAGTAAGAAACAGGCAATAACCCAGTAAACAAATAGATTAACAAGATAACTGATAACTGCTAAGAAGGACATAAACAGGATGAACTAGAGATAAGCTAATGGACCATTTGTCTCTACTGAGCTACTGTTATTACTTTTTAAAATTTTAATTACATATTCAGCCTCCTAAGATTACTTAATTAGCAAACATAGTAGTTATGTATATAAAAGTGATCCCCAACTTTTGGACACCATTTGGGGGAAAGATTTTAATATTGCTTGAATATATAAAGGACAAGCAAGGTAAAAACTTTACAGAAATATTTTAAAGCCCTAGAATAACCCTGAAATAACCTGCAATTTAGTTACCATGGAGAAATGGGGGTGGGTGAGGGTTGGGAACACCATGTCTTGGAACTCACTTGCTCTTTTTCTTTTTCCCCACAAAAGGATATTTCATTTAATTAAATAGCTCACAGACTCCTTGAAAAGGTGGGAGAAATGGAGTCTGAACGTCCAGGAACAACTGCTAAAAGCGTGTCCTAAAACCAGGCTCTAGGGAACTGTTGCCCTGCTCGACTGAAAGCTGCTGATCACAGGGAGAAAGCACCCACACAGCCGCAGGCAGTTCTCCCACTCGGGAACGGCACTTCCTACACCGTCACTTTGTGTCACAATCATCCGTGAATGCGTCCCACCTCCCATCTACAGTGTAAACTGCCTGGGAGAAGGGACCTTCATATTCTTGCCTTGCACTGTATAGAGGGTCCAGGGAGGGAGGGAGGGAGTGGGGGGGGAAGGGAAGGAAGGGAGGGAGGGAAGGAAGGGGAAGGACGGAGATGATTTTGTGAATATGAAATTGTACGTTCATTACTATTTTAAAGTGACCTAGTTTCCAAAGATTTAGGAAGTCAGTGTAACACACCAAGACAGGATCAGACTTGCAAGAGATAAACTGGGGAAACACCCATGGGGAAAAAGGGGAGAAAGCCAGAGGAAGTTAGGAGAGCTTGGGGTTGACCCTTGTAAAAGGGCGGGGGAGAGCTACAGAGAGAGAGAGAGAGAGAGAGAGCGCTACAGAGAGAGAGACAGACAGACAGACAGACAGACATAAGAAAGGGAAAGAAATAGACTGCAGCCTGGCTGGTGTAGCTCAGTGGATTGAGCACAGGCTGCAATCCAAAGGGTCATCTGTTCGATTCCCAGTCAGGGCACATGCCTGGGTAGCAGGCCACATCCCCAGTAGGGGGCCACGTGAGGGGCAACCACACACTGATGTTTCCCTCTCTCTTCCTCCCTCCCTTCCCCTCTCTCTAAAAATAAATAAAATCTTAAAAAAAAAACAAAAGAAGAAATAGACTGCAGTACAGCAGGAGTCTTCAAGCCAAAGTCATCATGGGAAGAACCACACATCTCCTAGAGGTGGAACTGTCCCACTCAGTCACTGGCTGTGAGTAGCCCACGAGAAGTGTGATCTCAGTGAGAACAAGGTGTTGGATTCAGGGCTGGGGTTGGGAGTCAATTACCCTCCCCAAAGCAGGACATCACAGAGGCACAGTTTCATGGCTTCCACATACATATATTTTACATATTTTTACAAGAGTATAGTAATAATGACAGTAGCTATTTATTGAGCACCTACCTTGGTGCTCTAAAAAGAAAGGTTTTTTACTCATTTTGTACACCCTCTTTTCACAATGTAGACCCAGTGTAGCAGCCAGGTACTGATCTAAAAGTTTACATGTAGGAGTTAAGTACAATACTATTACTATCTACATTTTGCAGATAAGAAAACTAAGGCACAGAGAGGTTGAGTAACTTCTTTAAGGTCACACAGCTCAAAGTACATAGATTATGGTCAATGAAACTCTACCAAATGGTTTCTTTAGAAGTTATTTTCCTTATTGCCTGCCTCTAGGACATGAGTCCAGTGGCCAGAAGAAACTGTAATTTTACTGTTGCCTGATCCATCCTGGTTCCTAGGATGCCCCCTCCTGGCAGAAATGTTAAATGAAGCCCTTGGAGCCTACTGAACTGACCCCAGGACCCACGCACAGGTCCATGCAATAGTTGGAACCTCATTTCTGGAGTCGCTGAAGATATTTACAGCATGGAGTTTAACAATGTGAACTCTGGAGTCAGAATGCTGGATTAGAATTATTCCTTCATGATTTATGAGCCAGATATTTAATATCTTTGTATTGCAGTTTCCTCATCTGTGAACTGGAGATACCCATTGAAACTATCTTTATAGGCAGTGATATACATAAAATACTTAAGATGTTACCTGGTACACAGTAAATGCTTAATAAATCTTAGATGTTGTCGTTGGCTGCTCACATGTGGGGTACCCTAATGTCAGATTATTCACAGATATATTCAATTTAACATATATGAGTATGTATACATTAAGTGGTTACATTGTGAAAGGCAGACAGGTATACCAGATGAGTAAGATACAATTCCTGTTTTCAGGAAACTTATTTCCAACTAATAAAGTCCATCCTAGGAGGGAAGCGAGCGTCACTGCCCTTTGTAGGCAATAGTTGTTTTGGTGTGTTTGTTTTCATCTCTTGGTAGAAAGCAAAAAACAGACTCTGGAATCCAACAAACCTGAGTTTGCATCCCTGACTTGCTATGCTTAATCCCCTATGTGATTTTGTAGAAATCGATGAGCCTTTCTTACCCCCAGTCTCCTTCCCTGTACCGTGAGATGACATTAATAACTACTAAATGGGATTAATGATGACACGTACTACTGCCTGTGGTTGGGAAGACTAAATAAGATACAGCACAATGCCAACTAAGCGTATGTGAAGTGCTCAGTTTACTGTGACTCTTCTATAAGGGCAGCCTGCAAAGGAGAAAGACCATCTTTGACTTCCAAGAGTTATCTATTATGCCAACCCACTACCAACCCTAGTGAGAATAAGCAGTTTCCATGGAAACAGAAGAGGCAACTTAGAGCATGAGTGAAGGCACGCACCCCACCAAATAAGGCAGGGTGAAAAATAAACCTCACACCCTCATGCTTATCCTCAGGTCAGCACGTAGGTGGTGTTTTGTACAGCTGGGCCCAGAACGGGCTACCCTTCAGCTTCAGAGCGCGCTCCACACCCAAGCAGATGCACAGACACACCTCAGCCTCTGGCAGAAGCTTCCAATAAGTATGCATAAGGCTGGAAGTCTTTCAAGGGTTCAATACTTATTTCATCTCTGTACCAGACTCTCACCTCTCTGTTCAGGCCTGGGCACTGACACAATTTCACTGTATTCTGATGGTTGCAGGCATAAACATCACTGAGCCGATTCTACTATGATGATCTTAAGATCCCAAGCCAGAGATATTCAATCTTTTTTATCTCCTGGCACACATGAACTAATTACTAAAGTTCTGAGGCACACTAAAAATTTTTTTTGCCTGACAAAAAAAATAGGTATAATTTTTATTGGTTTACAAAAAAATAACTGTAATTACCTACACTTTTCATTACAGTTTCATTGGTTAATTTTTTAAAAATCACGTGTCTATACTTGCATTTATCTAGTACCAAGAATTAACCAATCGGACAGTCTTCTTATGTGACGTGGTCAGTAAGATGCAACTCTATTATATAACCTATATATTTATGGTTCAGGACAGGTCACTCACACCAGATGACTATTGTTGTGTTGGCTGTTGTCATTTTTCCTAAATTTGATAATCTAAAGGGAAAAGAGGTCAGTGCCCCTGACTAAATCGTCAGGCATTGCATGTTTAAAAATTCTTGCTGCACACCGGTTGAAAATTGCTGTCCTGAGTCATTCAGGGCTTAGGTTCCTAATCCACAAAGTCACTAGGGAATGGATCCGTTTTCCCAACATTATGAGAGATTGTTTTCTTCACTAACAGTTGAAAAGGCAAAACATAAGCCCTGGATGGCAGGTAGAAAGAGAAGTCTATAGATATTTGTTGAAGAGGCATCCCTGTGATTTACACCAGAATACTAAAAAGAGGTCCCTGACACCTTACCAAGCGGTACTCAGCTTTGGCTTCTGTTCCAGTCTCTGAAATTTTCTTTTCTCTATGTGTATTTTCTTCTCTAGGCCTACAAATGTACGTGACTCTATAATTTTTTAAAAGGAAAAAGAAAGAATGAAAACAAAAACCAAAAACCTCCACAGGAAATATTTTATTAAATTAGTCCACAGGGAGTAGTCATTAAACTAAGGGTGAATGCTTCAAAACAGCAGGCCTCTACAACAGACAAAATTATATGGGCAGGGGTTGTTCTCAACTGAAGGAGAACCAAGTTATACGGTTGGATGAACCACGCGGAAGCCAGCAAGTAGTATGACCCCGCCTAGGGAAGTGTAAGTATCCAGATGGGGATCAAGACAGGGAGTTAAGACACTTAAATGTCATAAAGCCTTGAGAAGCACTTGTTCAGGGTTCAAACATTAGGTAGATAGTTGTACACTGAAGCTTTTTCAACCAACCTGAGACTTTGTAGATTCATTATCAACACTGCCACAGAATTAGTATTCCTAAAAGTCACTTGTAGAGGGACCACCAACTTCTACTCACCAAAGAGCCAGTATATGAAATATGCCAAGCCTTTGAGACACAATTTAAATGGCAAACACCCAAGAAAATGAAAAATGGACTAGATGCTTCAAATATTTCATAGATTCATTAACTACTAGTTAAGTAAGATAAAATATGTAAAATCCTTAGCAAAAGTCTAGGTATTGCTAGACATTGATATTATTATTCATTGGATGAAAACATCTGTGACATAACTGCCCTTTTGGTTAATTACAATCAATCAATCAATCAATCTCTCTCTCTCTCTCTCTCTCTATATATATATATATATACACACATACATATACACATATGACTTTGAAATACCAAAAAGCCCTTAAACTTGGTGAAAAGATGCTCAATTCACATAAGAAATGCAAATTAAATCTTCCTGGGACCATCTGTGACTTAACAGGTTGAAAATATCCAAAAGCTTGATATATTTTATTGGAAAGACTATAGAGAAACAGGCATGCTCTTACATTGCTGGTACAATCCCTAGGAAGGGCAATTTGGCAATATCTATTAATATTCAAAATGCATATACCCCTGCCCTGGCCAGTGTGGCTCAGTTGGTTGGAGTGTCATCAGGTGAACTGAAAGGTCATGGGTTCGATTCCTGGTCAGGACACATGCCTGAGTTGCAGGCTCTGTGCCTGGTCCAGGCACCTACCAGAGGCAACTGATGGATGTTTCTCTCTCACATCCATGTTCCTCTCCCTCCCTTCCATTCTCTCTAAAATCAATGGGATGTCCTCAGGTGAGGAATAAAAGAAAATTGCATATAGCCCTGACCTACCAATTCTACTTTGAGGAATTGCTCCTTGCAGATCTAGCAAAGAAATAAAATTGCAGGTTATTCAGGGAAGTATTTTTAATAATAGCAAAAGGCTAGTAACTACTTACTGTCTACCAACAGAGAATTGGTTAAATAAAGTATTTAAATGCTATGCAGCTAAAAAATTTAAAAATGAGGAATCACTCTATATCACTCTATATCTACCAGTAATTTCTGATAAAGAAATTACTCTGAGATACAGTAAATGAGAAAAGTATGCACTGTATTATCCCTTGTGTAGACAATAAAATAAACACTGGAAGGATACACAGGAAGCCAATAATAGTGGTTACTGGTAAGGGGCTGATTATGGAGGAGAACTGGCAGATACAGGGAAAGGGGGTGAGATGAGGCTTTCCACTATAAACCTTATATTTTTAAACCCAGTTTCCATATTATCAATTCAAAAATTTTAACTAGAACTTGTTTTCATTAAAACTGTTTTTAGTACATTTAAACAACTGATGTTATTCAGTGATAAAAACAAATGGACTATCAAGCCAGGAAAAGACACTCAAGGGACTTAAATACATATTGCATAGTGAAAGAAGCCACTTTACTGTCTGACTCCAATTCTATGACATACTGGAAAAGTAAAACTTTAAAGACAGCAAAGAGATTAGTGGCTGGGGCTGAATAGGATGAATAGGTAGAACACAGACTTTTTAGGGCAGTGAAACTATTCTGCATATTATAATGCAGAATAGTTACATGACCTTATGCATTTATTAAAACCCACAGAACTGACAACACGAAGACTGAGCCCTAAAGTAAACTATGGACTTTAGTTAATAATAATGT
Source organism: Sturnira hondurensis (assembly GCF_014824575.4). Taxonomy (NCBI): domain Eukaryota; kingdom Metazoa; phylum Chordata; class Mammalia; order Chiroptera; family Phyllostomidae; genus Sturnira; species Sturnira hondurensis. The sequence continues at coordinate 932,665 of NW_028092064.1, read as the reverse complement.
ATCAACATTTGTTCAATTACAACCAATGAACTACACTAATGCCAGATGTTAATAATAAGGGAAACTCTAAGTGCGGGAGAATGTGGGAACTCTGTATAATACCTTCTCAGTTTTCTTGAAAGTGCTCTAAAAAATAAAGTCTATTAATACTTAAATATTCGTGTGCGTGTATCCTGTTTTCATCCAATAAATATTATCAATTCAAAAATTTAAACTAGAACTTGTTTTCATTAAAACTGTGTATAGTACACTAGAGGTGCTCAATAAAGTACTAGGTACTGCCTTAGTGGTCAAGAGCTCAGATTTTGGAGCGGGCAAATGAGGTTCTGATAGCAGCTCTACCATTTCTCAGCCGTGTGGCCTCACTGGTGCAAGCTACCTCTTCAGCGTTAGTTTCTCCGACTGCAAAATGGAAGAAAAGCACAGTAATTCCTCCTAGGGCTGTTGTGACAATTCAATAAAGAATGTATGTAAAATGTTTCGTACAGAGCCTAAGGAAAAAGAAACGCTCAAAAGTGTTAGCTGTCGCCAAAACGGTAAAATGATTATTCACAGAATGACTGATTTGGCACTTCAGGTTTCAAGGTTACTCCACTACCAGCACATCAGTAACACCCCAGACGGGCCCCAAATTCTCAGCTCCAGCCTGTCCTGCTTTGAACACACCCTCGTGGCCTGGGCTGCAGCCCGTACACCTCACACATTCTTTACTCCCCGGGTGCAGTTTTCCACCTCCCTCGGCCTTACAGGCTCAGGACCCAGAACGCGCCCCCTTCCCCGCTCCTCCCCTTCCCACGGCGGCCGGTTCCACCCAGACCCCGCCCCCACCACATCTCGGCCTAATTCGTCTGCTCTTCTTTCTTTCCCCGAAGCTCCTACCCAGATACTCGTAGTCTGGTAGGGCTAGGCGCTCCGGACTCAGCATCATTTGACTGGGGTAGCTTCCAAGCTCTAGCTCTTCGGCTTCCGGAACCCAGGTCGCTGGTTCTCTCCGTTGCCATGGTACCTAAGCAGCCGGAGTAGAGGCGGGAGGCGGAGGGGGTGTCACGCAAACAGTTTCCGTATCGCAACGCCAAGCTGGCCACACCAGTTCCGGGAGCGGCTGCTTCGCGGTGGTCGAAGCTTCCCTAGGACTCACAACTTGTTGAGGAGGTGGTTTTAGAAGAATTTGAATGGAGAACGCTTTAGAATCATCGTATTTACCAGAAGAAGAATTATTGCCAGTCTCCCATATTCTCAATTTCTGAACTTTGTAACTATTCCCGTCTTATGCAGCTGCTATTCTCACAGTAGTTCCCACCCCTAAATTCCCATAAAGACTTAATATCCCATTACCTATTTTTATCTCTTTATTTACTATCTTCACTTGCTACAAAGTGGTTTCACGTGCGTATATCTTGGCTGCTCCTATAACAAGGCTGGACACACAGAAGGTGCTCATTAAATCCTCCAAGAGTTCATTGACATCTCTCAAGTTCCTCTACCTTTAGTCCCTCCTTTTACTGTTTGGTACATTTCCCAAGTGTACCAAACAGTCAAGTTTTCTCTTTTTTCCTACCAAGACACTTCACTTCTGGACGGAATAGGGTGCACAAACCAAGACTCCTATTGAATTTTTTCCTGATATGCCCAATTGCTCACTTTTTAAGAGGGAAGAACATTTACGGGTATTAAAGTTTCCAGAGATCCAGACAGTTCTGTTTTGCTCCCCTTCACTTCCAACAACAGGTTAGTGATCTGTAGCACTTGTCACAGTTGAAACCTATTAGAGAAAGCTGCTCTTTCCTCACATTTTTTAGTTTGTGCTTCCCCCCACCCCAAACAAACAAGGTAAGGTTCTGTGAAAAGAAAACAAAAATCATGCTATCAAAGGAATGACGGGGAAACCACTGGACCACCTACGTTGGAAGGAAAAGGAAAGAGGAGGTTCTTCTCTTTGTGTTTTGAGTGGTCTATTCTTAGCCTCCTCCACCAGGAGCTTTACACTTCCTAACTTTCCCTTTCCCTTAAAATTGTGTACGTGTCTCATTTCTAAGTTCCTGTGAGTCACACTGAGTTTAGATGAGGTAAGGATAAAGGGACAGACCCAAACTAGGAGCAGCATTTATTATCTTGAAGCAACGAATTTACCAATTTGATATTTGATGTGAAGTTCTGCAAATACCATGGAAATATTTGCCTTCTTCCTCCCCCCTCGCTCCCCATTCCCTTTACCAATACAATTTAAGGGTATGGGGAGTGTGTAACCTTCACACCTGTGGCCTATTACTATATCCTGGAGCTATTTTCAGATCATTTGTCATAAGAACTTTCTAAGGCACTTCTCCCTTTTCTAAGTAGGAGAACTGAGGAACATATCAGGAAAATGAATCGTCTAGCATCATCCAGCTAATAGTGGGAGAGCTAGCATTGGATCTCAGCTATCCCAACCCCCAGGCTAGTGGTCTGACCACTAAACCACACAGCCTCTTTTTTTAGGGTTTATTGACTTGGTATTTATTCATTTATTTATTTTTTCTTTTGCTCTGCTCTGCCAGCAACTGGAAGCTACCAGATAAAAGAAGAGAATTTTCAGTCCAGGCTGAACATTTGACATCCTCTTATTTGTGGAGCATTATCCTGGGCCTTGGAGGGTGCCGCTGTTGCTGAGGTCTGTGTGGTAGATCTGGGAACCAGCCCCAAGAATATAGCTTTGTTCGGGCATTAACCCATTTGCGGTTATAATAATGATAAGTTTCAGCACCAGTGGCGCCTGACTGTTAATGACTCAAAGAAAGCTAAATAAGAACAAGATGTCATCTCTGGAGCAATTTGTAGATTTTTCCTACAGCTCCATCCCTTCCGTAAAAACCCTAAGGATCCTTATATTTAAAGTCAGTCTCTATTCTTAATGTCCTAAACGGTCTGTTGAAGATGACTTAGAAGAAGGTAGGTGGTTGCTAGACTAAGGCTTCAAGAAAATTTGGGGTTGCACAGAAATGACAGGTAGGCTTTTCCTGGTGGTGGAATTACTGCTGTTTACACTTTGCTTCTTTACACTTTTCTGTATTCACAACAGTTTTCAATAGTAGCCGTGTATTATAGCCTGAAAACAAACAAACAAAAAATAAATGAGCGGCTTGGAAAGCTTTTAAGCAGAAGAGATGACCTTCGAGATAGTGTTTGTTTTTCCCAAGAAAGGGCCACTACTTTTAGCGTCATCTTCTGCCATAGATTACATGGTGATAGATTTTGAAGACATATCGTGGTGGGGGGAATTTTTCAATGAAACATAAAGACATCAGTCTTCAGAAAAGTGAAAATACACAGGAGTTGTTAAAGCCCAGTGTATTTTTGTGACCCTGTTGAATGCTAAGGAAAGGGGGGGAAAGGTCAGCCTTCAATTTAGTCTTTTCAAACTCTGAAATGATCATAACATATTTCTGAAAATTTCACCCAAACAAATAATCACCCAGTAAATCAGAAGACAGCTCCACAATCCCAGATAAGCAGGCGATATAAAATGACGAAAGCGAGAGGGCGTGAGACGTTAAAGTATTACGGCATAAGGAATGGAAACATCAAACTCGAAATGACAGGAGAAACAATCACAACGGAGAATACATGTCAAGACATCAATTTATCAGGTTACAATGACTAATTGTAAAGAGAAAAGTAATAGCCCTGGTTGGGTAGCTCAGTTGGTTAGAGCATCATCCTGAAACGCCAAGTTTGTGGATTTGATCCCGGTCAGGGCACACACAGGAATCAGCCAATGAATGCATAAATAAGTGGAACAACTAATTGTTCTCTCTCTCTCTCTCTTTCTTCCCCTACCCCATTCTCTCTCTAAAAAAATCAATAAATCTTTTAAAAAGAGAATTCATAGACATTGCTGGCTCTGCCAAGGATCTGGGAAGAGATTGGTAAGGAAAAGACTCCTCCCTGGAATTGAAAACTTCAGAAAAATAAACAGAACTGTACTAAATAGTTTTAAACCTCAAGGAAACGATCAGAAAAAAAAATCCAGGCTGAATTATTGCTACAAAACAGGTTCAAGGAACTAGAACAAGCTTTTATCAACTCATCAAGCAGAAAAGATGCTGACAGCAAAGCAGCTCTAAGAAATGCAGGTCATGAAATTCATGCTAAGCTGCTAGGCTCTTTGTGAGAGACTGATCCTCTTTAGGAGCAAAGCAGAAACTAAGTATGATACCACCATATGGAATTGACATGTTTAAATTAAAAATGCTATTTACATATAAGCCATTTTGGACTACCACCAGTCAACAGAGCTTTGGGAGAAATTGCAAAGAAAATGTTTACTTTTGTGGGACAGTTAAAATTAACTAATGCATTATAAGAAAGTGATTAAGAGTATATGGCTTAAATTGAACTGAAGGTGAAAGGCAAATTACAGACTTGTGCCTTCTTGTTATTTTATATTTTGCAAGTGCTGCAAAAAACAGTTAGGAATTACATTTTTATATAGTTTGAAAAGGAGGAAGATTTTCTGATTCTTCTTGGTAGCCCCCCAAAATTAGCTGTGTGTTCCTCTGTCCTAGACTATGCATTTTGCTAAGAACTTATGATGTTTTTTATTTTTTAACTTATGATATTTTTTTAAAATTCGTTGAATTCTCCTAGATTATGAATTCCTTGAAGGCAGAAATAGTCTTCATTCACCTTTAAATTTCTAGTGTTATGCACAGCGCCTGATAGAATAAGCGCCTGAATACCATAAATAGATTTTTCTTCCTAAAAGAAAAATATTTTCTTTTAATCAAAGAAAAGTAAATTAAAAGTATAGAAAACAGCCGTGGCTGGTGTGGCTCAGTGGATTGAGTGCTGGCCTGCAAACCAAAGGATGGCTGGTTTAATTCCCATTCCCAGTCAGGGCACATGCCTGGCTTGCAGGCCAGGTCCCCAGTAGGAGGGTGTGTAAGAGGCAACCACACATTGATGTTTCTCTCCCTCTCTTTCTTCCTCCCTCCCCATCTCTAAAAATAAATAAATAAAATCTTTTAAAAAGAATCCCTGCAAGTCAAAGCATTTTTAAAAATAAATAAATAAAAGTATAGAAAACCAAGTCCATCCAACCCATAGGACTTACGCCTCACAGGAACTAATTCATGAAACAAATTTATGAGAAAAAAGTCCAGAGAAATGCAAGACATCATTGAGGTCATTAAAAATGAATCAGAAAGCACTGGCATATCCTTTTCACACCTAAATACTGTATGCGACAGATCATCGTGCCTTAAGAAATGCCCACAAAAAAGACAACAAACTCAACAAAAGGCACTGAGACAATGCTATTTGTCGACAAGCTAAGAGAGTAAGTTCAGGAGGATGAAAGGGAATACACTAGGAATCATTAGAAAAAATTAGGATATGAACTGGAAGTCCCGAATTTCAGAATCTTAGGACAAAAAAGCGGCAGGCTCTACGCCTATTTATTTGTATTTGTATGTATTGACTTTATAGAGAGAGAGAGGAAGGGAGAGAAAGAGAGTGAGAGGGGAAAAAAACATCGATTTGTTGTTCCACTTATTTATGCATTCATTGGTTGATCCCTATGCGCCCTCATTGGGATCAAACCCACCACCTTGGTGCGTATCAGGATGATTCTCTAACCAGCGGAGCTACCCAGGTGGGGCCTGGGTCTGTTTTTTTCTGCTAAACCATCCTCTACACTGTGACAAGAGTTCTAATATTCAAATTTGACCATGTTACTTCCTCACTTAAAAAGCATTGCCAACTCAACGGTCATTACTAGGGAGAAGCAAAATTCCTAAACCTACATACAAATATTTCCCTTCACAGTCTGGTCCCAACCCAGTTTTCTAGCCTCCTGGCCATTTACTCTTCCCTGCATAGTTAATACTCCAGCCACACTTTCCTACTCACTAGTCTGACACACACTGAGCTTTCTCACACCCTCTTGCTTTGCTCATAAGTCCTCTCTCTGCTGAAAGCGTACCTCTCCCATATTTGCTGCCTAGTAAACTCTTACACATCCTAGATGTGTAAGACCTAGATGAAATGCTACCATCTCTATGAAAACATATCCAATCTCCTACATACAATCAGGTACAGGCAGTGAGTGAGAATAAGGCAAACTTAGGGTGGTGAGGTGAACCTTGTCTGAAGCTGTGACACTGAGTGGAGACCAACCATGGTCGGGTCTGGGGAAACAGTGCTCTAAGTAGAGGGACAGACAACTCATACAAAAGGTAGAAGAAGGAGGTGACAGCATGTTGCTGAGGGGGAAGAAAGCCAGTGTGACTAGAGCAGAATGAGTAGGGAAAACATGGTCAAAGAAGTAGGCAGGGCCAGATCATTGAAGGACCTTGAAGGCCAAGGAGAAGTATGGATATTATTCTCAGTGTAATAGGAAGCCATTGGAAGGGTTTATGCCAAGTAATGACATGATCTGATTTATGTTTCTTAAGAAGTCATTCAGATTGCTTTGCACAGAATGAATTATAAAGGGGCAAGTGCGGAAACAGACCATGTGCATAGATACTTGATTCATGTTTATTATTAAACAAATATTTATTCATTGATATATTTGTTTATGCGTCATTCTAAATTTATCTTTGCTGCTGAAATAAGCAAGACATACTGAGATTCTTGCAGCAAAGGGCTCTATTTAGATGTGCCAGATGTGTGAATATCAAGCTTTCAGGAAATAAAAATGTGCTAGAAAGTCCCACTGTTCAGAGTGTGTCCCAAGTTAGGCCAGGGAACTGAATCAGCGATTGCACCCCAGATCCTGACCTGGGTACCACTGCTGTGCTGGAACATGAAAAGTGTTGGTGATGGGAATGGTGGTATGGAAGATCTGCAATAAGAGAGAGCACAGAAATGTAAATCAGAGTATTCCCTTTTATGTTCTTTCTTTTCTGTTTTCCAACAGTAACCCCCTGCACCTAGATAAAAGCACACCCATTGCTAAAAGTTAACGATACATTTTCACAAATCCTATGGACATATTTCCTGGCTCACAGCCTTTGCACATACTCCTCCTTCTGCCTGGAAGACCCTTCCCATCAACTCTTAGCCTGATGAGTCTTAATGAACTTTAGTGTTAGTGCCTCAGACAGGCCTTGCTTAAAACCCCAAATCTAAATCAAGTCTTGTCTTTAATAGAACCCTGTACTTTTACTTGAATGTCCCTATCATTTGTAGCTTTACATTCATTTGTGAGATCATTCTTTTAATGCCTCTGCATACTTGTAGCCCCCACACCCATCCGACTGCAAGTTCCAGAGATCCATCTGTTTACCACTGCTTCTACATGGCCTGGCACGTAGTGCACGGTAATACACTGTAATAAAGACTAACTACTACTAAGTGAATGAGGACTGGAAGGGGCTTCCCAAAGCAGATAGGAATATGACTCCTTTAGCTCCTCTGGCTGTGTTTTCTCTTCTACAGCTTTAAGAATTCCTGCCTTCCATTCACACGAAGTGAATTCTAGAGAGACGAGGGAGCAATTCTTTGTAGATTTATGCCTTTAACCTTTTAAATCAGGGTCTCTCAACCTCAGCACCATTGAAATTTGGGGCTGGGTCATTTTTTTGTTGTGGGAGGGACTTCCTGCTCCTTGCAGACAGTTTAGCAGGATCCCTGGCCTCTGCTCATTATTTACTGGTAATACCCACTCTCTAACATGTTTCAGGTACTGTCGCGTGTCTGCACAACATTCCTGATTAGCCAACCACTCTTTTAAAACATGAACTCTCAAAACTATTACTCTTTTAGAAGAATTATGTTTAGGAATTCAGGGTTCTGAATGATGCCTCCCTTATAAGAGAATTCTACCAACCTACGTGGATCAAAAGCATGCCCATTTCTATCTTGTTTCTGTAGAACAAGAACAAGAAAACACTCCCTGTGTTTTCTATGGAAAGGCCATTAGGGATGTTCTAATTCAGGGCGATATTCTGGTCTTGGAAATGCAGTTCCCCGGTCTGTCCTAGAAGGATAGAGGAAGGGGGTGGTGTTTCTGAGGAAACCAATGCCTCCGAGACCCCTCTGGAATTGGCAGTCCCCTACAACTTTTCTGGGGGCATGTCCCAGAGGACAATAAAAGGGAGACAAACAGCTCATTCTGGCATGCTTTTCAGGATCTCTCACTCCAAACAAGAAAGTCTGAGAGGCCTGGTAAAAATAAATATGGCTTAGCACTCCTGGCACAAGAGCGATTTCTGACAGCCAAGACTTAACTCACCCCAGGGGGTGACCCAGGCAGGGACTATGCACAAAGTTCGCTTCTACCCATCGATATTCCCAGAGACCATCGCCAGCCAGGATGGCTCTGCACTCCAGAACTGTGCTGAGCCATGGAGGAGGAGGACTTGGGATGCACACAGGAGACACGGTTTCCTGAGCCTGAGTCAGACAGGGAGAGCCAGCCACCCCCCTCCTCCTCAATCCCAGAAAAACAACACAAATCATGCCTTCTGGAAAGGAACCTATCCTTTGCATACAGAGTGGAAACTGTTTATAAATCCCTAATCCCCTGACATCGAAAGTATGGTGACCGCCTGTCTTAGATTTTTTTTTTTTGGGGGGGGGAAACAAATGTATTCATTACACCACATGTCCTTAGTTTTCATGTGGAAAAAAATATGGTCTCCAGAATCATAAGGTTTTTTTCGACAGATCGGAAAGCAAGTCTTCCTAAGCAACATACAAGGAATTCCGGAGGCCAACCAAAGCTGCGTCAAGAACGTTGGAGAGGGTGCTCTAGGGGGGAGGCAGGGAGTGTATTGCTAAGAATCAGCCTCTACTTTTCACTTTTTCTCCTTGGATTTTAGGCTGAGGTGAAGTAGGTAGAAAAAGGTGGATTATCTTTCCCAGCAGTGAGACACTGTAAAGCTGATCTGACTTGCCTGCCGCCTTCAGGCAGCAAGGAGAACTACACACACAGAAAATGCCTCAGTATACGTTACCATGGTGATGCTAGTTCAGCCACATTTCATCTGTGTAAAAATTTCAGGCACAACACTATGGAGAAGTAGTGGCTGAGAAGGAGTTAATACTTCACATTTTTGGTTGCTGTTGCAAAGTTAATGTTAGCTTTGGTCAAAGATGGTAATTTGATGTGAATCCTTTGAAAAATTGAAAACAAGCAAGGGTGAAATGCCGACCAATCCGTTGGAGAAATCTTTTTTTTTTCTTTTTGGAGAAATCTTCTAATATCCTCTTTGCACTACACCAAATTGCTTTTCCCTCAGCTAATATGGGACATTTGGGTCTTCCTGACTCAACTTACTAGTAAGAGCAAAGTGGCTTAACAAAATGACAGGAAATTCCAAAGCCAGGAAAGCTGGCAAACCAACAGGGAGGGAAAAGTGATACAGAAGACCCTAAGGCAGTGGGGACTTGGACAAAAGTAACAAGACAAGAGCCAGCCTAGAAAATGGAAGATGGAAAATGATGATGGGCAGAGACTTGACTTGGGGCGGTGGACACACAATCCGGTGTGCAGATGATGTGTTGTGGAATTGCGCACCTGGAACCTGCATGCTTTTGTTCACCAGTGTCGCCACAATAAATCCAATAACAAGGAAAAAGAGGAAATGGAAGATGGTAACAGAATTAACCCATATTACGAATCCGCACCCGGCGGAGGCATGGGCCACAAAGCTAAGGTGGAGTAGGAGTTCCTGACTGCATGTAGTAACGCAGGGCTGGAAGTTCTGTAGACTGAAGCTGGGAGGAGAGAGACTGAGGTCTGCAGGAGAGTGAAAACTGCAAGTCAGGGCTCACTTCCTCACCCTCTTCTCTCCTTGTCGGGGTCAGAAAGCTGAAGAGGGTGAAGGGGCTAACAACGCTGATTTACAAAGACGGCGAGGAAGAACAAAGTCTGGGCCAAATCTGGACATCTGCACCGGGGCGACGGGACCAGGATAGCCACCTCAGGAAATGAGTAAATGCAAAGGGGAGGTCATGGAATTATTTAGCCTTCCAACAACGCTGCCCATCCGGGGGTGGGGGGCGGGGTGGGGAGTGGGGCGTGGGTGGAGCAAGAAGAAAATCTCAGAAAAGGAATTTTGACAGTGAGAATGCTAGTTAAGACAGCACTCCAGGCCCCCTGATGTCCCTTGTTTGATGTCAATAAAGCCGAGAGGATTATGCATTAGCAAGCCTTGCGTATTCTTGAGACATCAATAAAGCCTGGACTGGGGGACGGTGGGGGTCCCAGGGACACGTCCAGGAGACTTAAGTCAGCTCGGGTGCTCCTCTCTGGCCCAGAGCTAGATGCGAGACTGGGATGCGAGAGCTGCCGCTAGGATACTTTTTTTAAGTTAGGGACACTCGAGCAGTAGTAATGGGCATAGGGAGGGGGACTCTCTCGAAGGCTAGGAATGTGGGGGCGGCCTGGAGAGGAGCGGGGCGGGCTTTGGAGGCGCGGGCGGGTGGGATCCGGGGACCAGGGGGCGGGGGCCCAGGGCGGGAAGGGGCCGGGCCGGCGCTGGGGGCGGGACCAGGCGCGGTGGCGGTGGCGAGGGCTGCGGCGCGGGAGGCGGGGCGCCCGGGCCCGGGACACCCCTTCCCTGTCCCCTGGCGGGGCGGCTTTGGCTCCGGCAGCACTGGAGGCAGCAGCGGCAGGAGAGCCACTTGCGGAGCGCGCCCGCCGCCGTGGATCGGGACCCTTCCCCTCGGGGACCCTCCGCCGACTCCCTCCTCCGAGCGTCCCGCGGGAGCCGGCAGGACCCCGGGCGGGTGGGAGCGCCCGCGGCGGCCGCGGCACCATGAGGCGGCCGTGGGGCGTGCTGCTGTTTGGCGCCCTGCTCTGCGCACACGGTAAGGGGCGCCGTCGCGCCCGCGCCGACCGGCCCGCGAGGAAAGTTTGCCCCTGGGTCCGGCCGCTGCAGGACGAGGCTCCCGAGAGCGGGGCGGCGCGGGCTGGGGCCCGAGACTCCTCGCCCTCGCTCCCAGCAGAAGCCCGGAGAGGCGTGCCGGGGAGAAGAGCACGAGCTTCCCCAGCTCCGCCGGTCCTAGAGGGGGCAGCGGTGGAGCAGCGCCCCGGGCCGGTCTGGGCCGGGCTGGGGGCAGATCGGAGGCGTTCGCCTGCCTGCCTGCGCCGCTCTTCGAAGAGCTGGGGGGCTGCTTCCCTTTCAGGTTAAGACAGACTCTCCGTGTCCTCGGTGCGAATGAGTGTGTGCAAGAAAGAAAGGGACGCGGCGGGGGAGGATGGTCTCTAGACCCTAAGTTGTAAATAGCCCTCCTTCCCGGGCCGGGGGGTCTCGGGCAGATCGCGGAGAGGGGCCCCAGCGGGGTCTGAACGCTCGAGCTCTGGGGATTCCTGTAGAAGAGCAGTTCCTCAGACTCCAGATCTTGCTCCCACCGCGAGTCTGTGGGCGCCGCTCGCTCGCAGCATCTCCCCTTAGTGGAGTTTTCGGGTTCCCTCTCCCGGCTGCGACCAATCAGCTCCCTACCCCGGATCCTTCCCGGAGGTGGGGTGAGGGGGACAGGGATGAAAAGGGAGCAGAGACGGGACCCTGGGAAGAAATCGCTGGAAGGCTTCCGCAGATGCGTCCTAGCCCGGGGGGCGGGGGGCCGCGTATCGCCAAACCTAAGGAGGCAGCCTCCCGGCCCGCGCGGCGGCCCTCGGGGGGGCTGGACCGACGGCGGCGGCGGGGCTGCTGCTGCTTCATCTGCTCCTTATTAATAACTTGTTTGGTGCCCGTACGCAACTGTTGTGTGTGATTAGGGCTCCGGTGGAATTTGTTTCTCCGCAGCCGCCTAGGACCGTGGGTGCACCCCGTGATTTAGCAGCTGCCTCTCGTTTGTGCCCACAGATCAAAGAACTTTGATCTTGGCAGCCCCGACCCTGTTCACCCACCACTAATCAACGGCGGGGAGACCCGAGTCTTCCCACTCCCCTCGCGGCCGGGCGAGGGCTGGGGGTGGACACGGAGGGGTCTGTGGACTCTGGCCTGGCGCGGGTTCTTTCTTTAACGTAGGGGAGCGCGTGTGCACGGAGAGCAGATTGCGGGACTTGCCTGCCAGGGCGTGGAGATGCCTGGGCACTTGTTTTCCAGAGTGGCTTACCTGCCCAATCCAAAACAGGTTTCTCACGTCTGTTATTTGAACTACACTCGGGTTTTAAATGACTTTTTCCAAGCCGCCTCTGACACCGCCAAGAGCCCTTTCTCTCCGCTCCTCCGCGCTTCCTCTCGGGGTAGGAGCTTTTGCTGACCCACGTTCCTCTTCGCACTGTGCTCTCCCCCTCCCGTGCTCTCTCCTGGAAGGTTATTTGTAGCCTCTTTGGCGTGTCGGGACAGCGGCCCTACTGGGGTAGGAATGTAGCTGCTCTTCCCACCACATGGGCCCCTTAAAGGGACAGCTATGCTTTTTGGGGGTTTCCCCCTTCGGGCTGCAAGGGAAGGGGATGGAACTTTTCTTTCGGCCCCCTGGAGGAAGTTTTGAAAAAGATCAAGGGAAATGGCAAGGCACTGAAACGAATACTAACAAAGCCAGAGAGGAGATTGACGCCTTCTGCCCTAGGGAAAGGGGAGCTGGAAGGTTCCGGGCTGCGAGGGGCAAAGAAGCTTTTACTGCTCCGGAGCTGTCAAAACTGCGTGCCCTGCATCTCCATTGAGAACGGGGCAGATGCTTGTGTATGTTTAACGTTTCCCTCCAAAAAATGGATGGGAGGGTTCTTGGTAACTCTTTGGGGTTCTTTTTAAGGGCAAAAAAAGTTTAATGGAAACTTCTAAGCATGGGAAGCTTTCTGTGCCCAGCTGTAAGGCCAGTCATGGACTCCAAGATCTAAACTTTGCCTTGCTTGGTAATGAGCCATCCTTGGAGGTCTGCAGGGGACCGATTCATGCTTCACCAGTGAGAGTGAGCAGTTGCTCAGCCGAAAATACCACCACGAAGATTCCTAACACTGTTCCAGGGGCTCAGGGAGAAAAACGGAGCTGAGACCTGTCTCATTTCCATCTGACTGTTGTCTTGGTGCTTGGTTGACCTTGTCCCTGATCTTTTTAGACTTGTGAAAGATGCTTGGCTTGTCACTGATTTTGGATTTCCTCTCCTGTCTCCTGTTGGATATCAGATAACATCTTTGGGACTAGCACATGGAATTAAGAATGACAGGTGCAAGGGAACCAAGTCTGGCCATGTCTGATACAGAGCACGCTGGGCATGTACATCTTTGGGGTCAGCAAAGAACACAGGAGGTCACAGGACGGGGTGTGTTTCAGAGGTCTCTGCATACTCTTTCTGCTGATTGACTGCTCAACTTGACCTCTGAGAAGAAGGAAAATGGGAGGGGTTGGTTATGCTGATTCTGCTTTGAAAAGAAGATCAGTACTAGGGGGAGCTTCCCAAATAGGAAATGCATTTCAGGGACTGCTTTTAAAAAGTAGTCTTGTCTTTTTTTATTATTATTATTTAGCACATCTCATAATTATGAGACAGTTTCATGCCCTTTGTCGAATGGGGCTTTTAGCCTGTTCCAGCCACAGTTTCTGCATTCCTTGACAAAGCTCAGCCATGAGTTTTGTTACAGTTGCCTGGGCTTGGGGCATCTGAGCCCCAGACTGGGTCTGGATAACCATCTCATCTTCACCATCAGAAGCCCTTCACCCCTACTCAGCCTAGTGGGATTCAGTGTCCCAGGGAAGACTTCGTGTTCACTGGTTGGTTGGCAGAGCCTGAGTTTGGCCCTATAAATAGCTGTGATGAATGCCTGTGCTTGCTGGTCTTCCTCCAGCTTAGAGCTGGCAGGGTCAGATTCTTTCTCCCCAGTACACTCAGGAGCCATCCCTAAACTGGGCTTTGTACTCATTCATTTGTTCATTCATTCTGCAAATGCACATTTGTCGAGTACTTAATAGCTGCATGCAGAGCTCAGTGATTAAAAAGCACAGCCAGACCTGAGTTTGAATCTTGGCACTTCCTAGTGACTCTGTGCAAAACACTTAATCTCCCTGAACTTCTGGGTTCTTATCTGTAAATGGGGCGATGGGGAGTAGTGATAAGTTATCACATGTGAATATTGTAAAAATTAAGTGAGATAATAGTAGGTTCAAACCATCCAGTACAGAGCCTGACAACTACTGTGTTACGATAGGCCTGGATAAATGTTAGCTGTCTGTTAGCAAGCTTGCATAAGTGAGCTAGAAATGGTTCTTGCCTTTGGACCATGGGAGCCAGGTAAACAAATCGTTACACTACAGTGTCATGTGCTAAAACTAAGGCTTGGGCCTCCATTCATTTCAGCTGATTTTTCACTTGATTTTTAAAAGCATCTTGCTCCTTCTCCCCCGCCCCTTGAAAACCTATGAAACCTAAGCATAGTTGCCTCCTGTGCTCCCTTCCAGAAAAGAGGCCTGTTAATCCTGTGAGTCCAGGACCTCTGCCTTAGTTCTCCTGGGAGAGGTCCTGGGAGATGGGGTGTTTCTCTGAGAGCTTCCCTGCTAGAGCCCTGTGGTCCGGGATGCCTCCAGGAACTTCTCTCTAAGGTTACTTTGACCTGGGGTGAGAGGTGCTGGCTGAGGTCTCTTGTAGCTGGAACAGTTTAGAATTCCAGGCTCTCCCTCCCACTGGCCTGGGAAAGGAGTCAGGCCCCAGAGCTCATAAGGTAGTAATTGCCCCAATTTGGGGGCTGGGCCATGGCAGAGCCGCCTTCCTCCGCGACTACCGTCTTCAATCAGGAATCCTGTCAGTGCGCAGGGATAATTGATGTGTGTCTCGAGTCCCCGACTCACGCCCAGCTCCTCCACCCCGAAGTTTGACCCCTGTTGTCTCTGCTTCTTCCTTTTAACTTGGTGCCAGTTGTGTGGTGTTTTGGGGGGCTGCGGAAAGCTGACCGTAACCAAGAGCAGCTGTTTAAAAGAGCTGATTCTCTAGCTTTCCTGGCAGTCATTTGACTCCATTTTCTGTTCTGCAGTTTTGATCTAGCAAGAAGCAAACATCCGAGGTGCCCCTGGGCACCTCTTTGCCCTTCCCAGCGAGCTTCATTCTTTCACTGCACGTAGGCATTTGCATCCTTGCCACAGCTGAGTGGACTGACTCTAAGCGTCCCTAACGCCCTGCTCCCCTGCTCACACAGGTTGGAGTGAGGAAGGGAAGGGCGCAGTCTGAGACCCAGCTGGGAAAGCTTTGCTGGGACTTGCAAGCCCTGACTTGGCCTACGGGAGCTCCCGCCTCACCTCTGTGCAGAGCCGAGGATCAGAGCTGCGAGCAAAGCCGGAAACAAAAGACTGGGAGCAAACCCATCTGGCTGAGAGGCAGCGACACAAAGGTGCTGCTGCATAATTTATCACCGGAGGTTTTCTGGGGCCGGGAAGCTCGTGGCTTCAGGCAGAGCCTTTTGGCTGCGGAGGGACCCTCCCCCTGTCTGGGAGTAGGGCCAGGCAGGTATAGAGTAGGACACTGGGAGAGACACCTGATTATCACATGAAGTAAAGAAGCTTTGAGGTGCTCAGGGTCTCCAGTGATCTCTCCAAGCTCAGCAGCTCAACTTCCTGCCAGGCCTGTGCCGGTGGGGGGGGCGGGGTGCAGGGTGGCATGCTCCAGTGTCCCCTTCATTGGCCCCAGCCTTGGGAGCCTGACTGCCACATCTTTCAGGCAAGGATGAGGATGAGAGACAGTTTCTCTGTTGGATGGATCAGCTTCAGCTTTTAGGAGACCAAATGCAGATGCCTGGTTATAATATCCGTAGGTCTAGAGAATAAGGAAGGGAAGCCCCCTTCTCTTCTTTCCACTCCCTGCCCCCTCAGCCAGGGCAGTTTAAACAAGAAGTTGCAGCTACAGGTTCAGAGAGACAACAAGAGTGAATGACTCTGAAGTGTATCTCCCTCGAATGAGAATTTCTGCTTTTCTGGGAATGATCTCCTCTGGTGACCAGTTTTGCAACACAAACTGAGACATGTGATGTAAAAAAGTACAAATGTGCTCTGGCTGGATAGCTCAGCTGGTTAGAGCATGAGCTTGATAAACCAAGGTTGCAGGTTCCAATCCCCTGTCAGGGCACAAGAATCAGCCAATGAATGCATAAGTAAGTAGAACAAGCCAATGTGTTTTACACCGCCCCCCCATCTTTTCTCCCTCTCTCTGCCTTTCTCTCTAAAATCAATCAATCAATAAAAATTTTAAAAAATAAAAAATATAAATGTGCTTCTGGGGCTGTTGACATTTTTTATTCTTTTGCTCTATCCCTGGCACTGTGATCAATGGAGAGCATGTGTTTTCACATTCACTCCTCACAGTATCCTTATGAGGGAGGCCCCTGTCTGACAGATGGGAAACTAAGGCTCAGCAGTTTGCTGTCACAGAGCTATTGAGTAACCGAGGCTGCATTTGAACCCAGAGCTTAAGCTGTTAAGCCCCTAACCTATACCACCTCTTAGAATCTTTTAAATGATTTTATTTATTTGTTTCTAGAGAAAGGGGAAAATAGAGAGAAGCACTGATGTAAGAGGGAAACATCAAGTGGATGCCTCTCGTACCCGCCCCAAACCGCAACCCAGGCATGTACCCTGACCTGGAATCAAACTGGAGACCTTTGGCGGGATGATGCCCAACCAACTGAGCGCTCTGGTCAGGGCAGAACAGACTATTTTATATCCAAGCTCTTCCAGAAGATCTAGGTGGGGGGGATCCATGTTTTATCTTAAACAGACCTCGCCTCTCTGTTTTTAGACTTTTTGTTTTTTCCCTCCCAGGGAATCCCAGGGCATAAAGAATTACCTCTCAGGTGCTTTTTTGATAGACAGAGGCTTTAAAAGGCTCCCAGCAGCGGAGATGTGGTTTGTGGTTCCCTGAAGCTGTGCGTTTCTTGTGTTCTGAGATGTAGAGGGAGAGGAAAGAAGTACTTGGAGCAGCCCCTCACAGGCCACTGCCCGGTTCAAGCCCTACTGTATTTCCAAAATCTGTTGACTGAGCTCCTGGGCAGGGTAAGTAGGCTTTTGAGGACCTGTATGGAGGTGATGGAAGTAGCAGTAATGTAGCAGTACTTTATTCTCAGAAAGTACAGGGAATATGTTTGAAGACCCCCAGTGGATATCTGAAACCATGAATAGTACGGAGCCCTATATATGCTGTTTTCTTCTATACCTACCTACCTGTGATAAAGTTTAACTTATCAATTAGCCACAGTGCGAGATTAACAAGAATAACTAGTAAAGTAGAATGATTGTAACAACACACTGGAATGAAAGCTTTGTGAATGTGGTTTCTTTGCTTCTCAGAATACCTCTTTATACCATACATACGATGTGGATATGCTGGCAAAGGGATGATTCACATCCGGGCAGATGGGGCAGATGTGCTGGGATTCTGTCACACTGCTCAGTGTGGCACACAATTTAAAACTTGTGAATTTTTTATTTGTGGAATTTTCCACTTAATGTTTGCAGACCACTACTGACTGTGGGTAACTGTCATAGCAGACAAGGAGGGGCTACTGTGACAATGGCAACAACAGCTGCTTACTGAGTACTTGCTACGTATTATCTCATTTAAACCTCCCCAGAACCCTGTGAAATAGGTCCTATTGTTATTTCCACTTTACCAAAGGAGAAATGAATCCACTTCTGAATTGCTCTGTAATTTAGGCTCTGGATTTAGGTTGCTCTTTTCTCTGCTTGCCTGCTAGGAGTTGGTTGATGATAAATTAGGCCAGGATTTGAGGGATGCCATGCGCCTAGAGCTCCTCCAGAGAAAGGCAGCAAAGCGGGACTCCTGCTACCCTCTTTTACCTCTTCCAGTAGTCCTTCAGACCCCAGCTTAACTCTTAAATTGGCGTGACCCGCAGTAGGGTTCTTAGGCATTCCCAACCCCCAAACCGTGGTGTGTCTAGATAGGACAGTTCTCAGTCATACTGTAAAATGGTAATAGCAAGAGCTATCATTTATTGAGAGCTTACTGTGTGCCAGGCGTTATGCTAAGTGCCTTTCATGAATTAACTGATTTAATTCTCATAACATTCAGATAAGGTAGGGACTCTTGTTATCTCAATTTTGCCGAGGAGAAAGCAAGGCATAAAGAGATTAAATAATATGTCCAGGACTAGGTTGCCAGGAATTAGCTTAGTTTTGTTCCCAGGTGATATTCTTCTCCCTCATAACTTGGGGGGTTGACCATTAAGAACTTCTTTTCTGTGTTTAAGAATGGCAAGAGAAGACTGACCTTGCTTGGACCAGTAATTATGTGTCTTATGGTATCTGATGATAAGGCGCTTTTGAGAGGACCCTTCTTGGAGAAGATTTCACCAGGTAGATTTTCAAACCAATCAGGTAAGGCTAGCCTCTAGGGATCTAGTGACAAAAATAAGTAGAGTCATAGCATGTTGATGTCATGGTCTGATAATACAGTGAAGAAAGCAACTCCGGGAAGGAAGTGAGCTGGAGAAGAGCCACCTGAAGAAGAGGATTCCTATTTTCTTAAGTGTAGGTTAGGTTAGGAAAGAATTAGTTTTGTTTCTGATATTCTGGGCCTGTCTCTTCCTTTGAGTTCAGCTCTCACAGGACTCTAGCAGGTGCCCCCGCCCCTCACCCGCCGCCTGCAGGCTGCATGCTGCCCGCTGCCCGGGATGGCTATAAATGCAGCCCACCACAAAATCGTAAACTTACTTAAAACATTATGAGATTTTTTTGTGATTACGTGTCGCGATGTAATTAATGTGGGGCCCAAGACAACTCTTCTTCTTCCCGCGTGGCCCAGAGACGCCAAAAGGTTGGGCACCTTTGCAAGAAGAATGTATTATTGATTAATTTACTCATTTATTCATTTTATAAATTTATATTAATCACCCACTGTGCCAAACATTGAACTGTGCACTGTGAATACAAATACATAAAACTCTTGATCACACAATCCTAACTGCCCAAGGCTTCTGGTCTGGGAAGCGAACAAAGATTCCCACAGCGTGCTAAATGCAACCGTGGGAGGGGGTGCAAAGGGCCTCTGGGGTGGAGAGCAGGGGCTTTTTAAAAGAGGTTTTATTTATTTATTTTTAGAGAGAGCAGAAGGGAGGGAGAATGAGAGGGACAGAAATATTGATATGTGAGCGAAGCATCAATTGGTTACCCGTCACACACTCCCTGTTGGGGACCTGGCCTGCAACCCAGGCGTGTGCCCTGACCGGGAATTGAACCAGTGATCCTTTTGCTTTGTGGGATGATGCCCAGCCCACTGGGCCACAGTGGTCAGGGCCAGAGCAGGGGCTTTTAATTTGGCCAGGGCTGTGTGGGTCCAGATGGGGTAGCATCAAGAAAGGCTTCACTTCCTGACCCGTTGCTGCCCACCATTTCCTTTTTTAGTGTTGCTTCTGACGTTTCCCGTGCAAGCCCTGTCCTTTCCAAAGGGGCTGTTTATAGGCACCTAGCGCTCTCCAGATTTCAGGCACCTCCTGGATGAGGTTAGATCCGGTTCCATGTGGTTCCTTGTTGCTTTCAGTCATCAGTTTTGTCTTGCTGCGTGGGCATCCCTTTTAGTGAGACGCTTGCTGATTTGGCTACTCAAGGAGCTGAAATCAGTGGCTTGGTCCCTCAATTGGCCTCAGTGTAGTTTAGGGTAATGTGATATAACTTATCCTCATTAAATAAGGTTTCTATCCTCACCATTGCTGCTAGTGGGCAAGAGGAGAGCTCAGCATGTTCTAAGGAAAATATCCTTCACTTATGTGAGTAATGATTCCTCCTTTTCTCACTGCCGCCCTTCCACGCCAGGGTAGCTGTCATATTCCAGCATTCACGGGCCTCTCATCTCTGGTTCGACTTGAAAAAGCTGTTCTGTAGCTGTGTAGTCACTGTCCACCTTAGGTTCCCAAGTGATAGGTGTGGTCCCCTTCCACCGAGTGTTCTGCGGGTGGGTGGAGAGCAGTGCCTCTCGAACGTAAGTATGTCAGTGGAAGTCAGGAAGCTTATTGAAAGTCCAGATTCTGAGATCACATTAAAAGAATAACGCTGATCTAAGGGTCCAAGTGGGGCTGGTATCCTGGCTCTCCTACTCCCCCACGACCTTGGCCAAAGCAGGCGACCTGACCTGTTAAATGGGCACTACAGCAACTACTCAGAGTTTTCATAATGATGACGTGAGAATGCAAGTGTGTATGCAAAGTAGCTTGCGAGTTGTAAAGAGAAACCGCGAAATATAATTATTTGTTGTCAGAGCCCTGTTCCTTTCTGGACCAACACAACACTGAGGCGCTAGTTGAAAGGACTGCGGCTCCACACAGTCTCTGCTTTACTACTTTGCCTGAGGGCAAGAGGACTTGGTCTTTGGCCTTAGAAGTAACCAGAAGGAGAGGTTACTGCTTGAGAGCCATATGCTCACTGCCTGCAGGATCCAGCATAAATAACGCCCCTATTGTATTGCAAAATCTTTTCTTACAAAATCATAAGCATGTAACTCTGTAACATGACACTATCACACTCAAGAACACCATAAGACATTTTAGGTGAAATGTTCACATTGAAACTATAAATTATTGTACCCATGTTATTACCCTACCAACTGCACTCGAGCAGGTGTTCATTACTCCTGCTGGACCCTCTGTATGCTGATGGAGAATTCATAAAGGAGCCCTGGCTGGTGTGACTCAGTAGACTGAGTGCCGTCCTGTGAACCAAAGGGCTGCTGGTTTGATTCCCAGTCAGGGCACGGGCCTTGGTTACGGGGCCAGGTCCCCAGTGTGAGGCACATAAGAGGCAACCACACACTGATGTTTCTCTCCCTCTCTTTCTCCCTCCCTTCCCCTCTCTCTAAAAATAAACAAATAAAATCTTTTCTAAAACTTTTATAAAGGAGAGGGACCTAGAAGTCTCGGTGTTGTAAATTCCCTTTTTCAACCTAAAGGTCTTGGAAAATTCTCATAATAGCAATACCATTATGGGGAAACAATAATGAAGTGATTAAGGGCAGAGGCTCTGGGATTGACCTGCCTGGGTGAGAACGCTGATTCTCACTCACCCCAGGACCTGTGTGGCCTATTGATAGACTCCAGCTCCTGTGTCTCAGTGTCCAACTGTGAAGTGGTAATAATGATGACAGTGCCACATCCCAGGGTCATTGAACACTTTTAGTGACATGGCATGGGAAATGCACTTAGAAAAGTACTCAAGTACCTGGTGAATACTCAGTAAATGACGGGTGTACTATTATGAAGCTTTTGAGGCTGCGCCAACCCTGTGCCAGTCAGTTTATGCGGGTTATTTAATTTAATTTTTGTTAAGCCCTTTATGGTACAACTGTTATCCCCATTTTATGGATGAGAAAACTGAGGCTCAGAGACAATAACTCACTTGCTCTCAGTGTAACAGTTAGTGGTAGAACCAGGATTTGAACTCTAGTCTTCTGGCTCTAGAAGCTGTGCTTTCTCACATAGTGCACAGTCTGGTATACCAGATGGATGTTTCCCTTCTTTCCTTCAAAAGTGTGCCATAAGAAGTTTGTAAGATGGCTGAGATTCTGGTAAACCTTTCAGAAAGGCCCTGGGGGCACATGGTCTCCCCAAAGCTGAACGTCTTGATCCGGGACAATGAACACTTTGGGGAGAGGTCTTTCCTGTTGAATTAGTCCAAGGTCCCATGCCCATGGAGGCCAATGGGAGCTCGCAGTGTGGCTAGTCAACAGCTTGCAAGGCCGGAAGCATGGCTGAGTATTCTAACTTAACACTTCTTAAAATGAACACTGAGTTTTGCCACCCGCAGGCATTTGTTTCCTTTCTTCACTCACCATTCTTTTAGTTAAAAAGGGTTAAAAGCTGTCCTTTATGATCACAGCCAGGACCGAGTGAAAAGACAGAATTCCACCTCCGGGGATCCCAGAGGGGCAGCAGTTGTCCCGAAGAGCTGACTTTCTGGAGACTAATCTCTCTGTTTACTGTATGAATGCCCAAGCCAAGGATTTGCCTGACCGGTGGCTGCCTGACCTTCACAGGCTGACGTTTAGATGTTGCAGGAAGTCACGACTCTTCAGCCGCCTGCTGCTGACTTGATGCCCACCCGATGGAATGCTTTGTTCCTCAAGTTTGCACGGGGAAATCAAGACTTTTGCTATTATTCAGCCAAAGTGGGGGTGAGGCCCTAAAAAGAAGCAGGGAGAGCGGGGGTGGGGGGGGTGGAAGCCCTAAGTCTCTGCTTTACTTCCAGTATTCCTGTCCAATTGCTCGCTGTTCCTGTTCCCCCAATCCTGACACTAGGGTTTTTAAAAGCCAGGCCTTTGGGAAAATCTAGTCCCTGCAACCCCACACCTGCACGCCCTCATCCTGCATTTATTGAGCATCTTTGATGTACCAACACATGAAGTCAACTTCTTTCGCATTCATCTTTTTGTCCGGTCTTTGTGGTCTTTCTACAAATGAGAAACCAGGCTTAAGAGGCTAAGCAATTTGGACAAGGTCGCACAGCTGGTCAGGGGGAATCCAGGCCTGTCTGCTCCATGTCCGGTGCTTTTCCAGTCTCCCCTCCCCCCAATTTCTCCTTCCTCCTCTCTGTTCTTGTCACCCCCTTACCCTGAACTCCTCCTTGGTACAGCCTCGCTTCCTGCT
This sequence comes from Sturnira hondurensis, assembly GCF_014824575.4. Lineage (NCBI taxonomy): Eukaryota > Metazoa > Chordata > Mammalia > Chiroptera > Phyllostomidae > Sturnira > Sturnira hondurensis. Next base: position 910,161 of record NW_028092064.1, on the reverse strand, counting down.
CTGTGGAGCTAGCAGTGTTTCTTAACCTCTACTGACATTCTGGGCCAGATAATCTCTTTGTTGTGGGGCCTGCCCTGTATATTGTGGAATATCAGCAGCATCCCTGGCTTTTATCCACTAAATGCCAGAAGTACCACCAATCACAACAACCAAAAATGCCATTACCCATTGCCAGATGCTCCCGGGAGGGAAAGACCATCTCTGGTTGGGAACCAGTGAGTTAGCCATATCTTTCTTCTCCATTCCTCCCCATGAAGGAATCAGCGTGTTGGAGAGTCCTGCCACACGGAGTCCTCTGGAATCCTTAGTCTTTGCTGTTTCATCCAGCCAAAGTTCCCTCACACAGTGCCTAAAGCTGTGATGAGAAATGGTCACAGAGCCTCAGGGTCTGAGTGAAAAAAGCCCCACTCTCCCTTCTCAGTGCAGAACAGGCCCCAGAGGATGGGGCCGGGCAGCTGGGTCTTCAGCTTCCCTGATTGGGGAAGAGCCCCCTGTCGTACACTTGCAGGGAGACCTGGAGAGGCAGGGGCGCTGGCCTTGGGGTAAGGCCTTCCTCTGAGGTGTGGAGATGCTCCACCTCTCAGACGGGTTCCTTTGGTTTCCGCAGGAAATCCTGCATCTTTTCCAGGGCAGCTGATTCTCAGCATGTGGAGGGGGAGAGCAAAGTCTCAGTTGAGCATCTGACAAGAGCTGTGATCCTTTACTCCAGAAATGTACATTTTGCCTGTAATGTCTAGGGTTCACAGATGCCCATCCATCCATCCATCCATTTATCTAGGTTAGGAGCCGGGCTCATGCTCAACCTTGGGTTTATAGTGGAGAAGGAAAGGGACTGGGGGTTTCCTCTTGCTTTTGGAGGACCTGGCAGTACAACCTTTTTTTTTTATCCTCACCTGAGGACATGTTCATTGATTTTTAGAGAGAGGGGAAAGGAGCAAGAGAGAGAAGGAGAGAAACACCAATGTGAGAGAATCATTGATTGGTTGCCTTTCATATGCACTCCACCCTGGGACTGAACCCACAACCGAGGCATGTGCCTTGACCAGGAATCGAACCCACTACCTTTTGGGTTGTGGGACGACGCCCAACCAACTGAAACACGCCACTGGCCAGGGCAGGACAGTCTTTTATTCCAGACCCTAAACCCTGAGTCAGGCTGAGCCATTGCAATGTGCAGTGCGGGTACTCATCGAAGAGATGAGCCAAAAAGGGAGGCTGGGCTTGGTAAATAGGAAAGGAAGAGGGGTGGCAGCGTAGGAGCTGACTCCTTCCTACCCCAGCCTGGCCTGAGGATAGGGTCCTGCGAGGGGAGGAAAGGGAGAAGAAAGCAAGGGGGAGAGATGAGCAATGAGCAGTGGCCCCTTCTTTCCCAGCTGCAGCAGCCCAGCGGGTCAGATGAATGCTGGGAGGGGGAGAGTGACCCTGGCAGAACCTTTTGTTCCAGATGAGGCTGGAGCAGGGGGCACCGAGCCATTCACACGCCATCCGAGGGCATCCTGCTGGGCACTCTGGGGAGGGGGGCACAGCAGCCGGTCATGGGACTTGGCCAGGCAGATAGCTGGAGGCTCAATGGGGAAGCCCAGCTGCGTGCTGCTGAGGCTGGGGGAGGGGCTGCTTCTGCCATCCTTCTTCCAGGCTCTGGCCTGTTCCACAGACAGGAAAGCCTGAGTGGTCCCACTCACTGTGCCATGAGGCAGCTTAGTCCCTTTCTCCTTGGGGCCCACTCTTTTCAAAGTGGTTTCCCGTCTCAAAAGTGAGCTTTGACTGGGGGACTCAAAGCTGCCTAAGTTGCTTCCTGCCCCTGTGTGTGGATTCCTTACCCGGAAAGGGGGTCCAGCACTTTAATTCCATTCTCATTTCGTGCCCCTCCCACTCCAGGGCCTCCACCAAGGGCCTGGTCCTGCTCAGAGCCAAAAACATCCCTACTTCAACCCAGCTTTGAAGGGAAGGACATGGAGGTCTCACCTGCATCACCCCTTCTGTCCCCTGCTCCCCTTCCCGAGAGCACCAACTCTCCAGGTGGCATTACGAGACTCCAGGCTTTTGTGGGGGCTACGTAAAAAAGCCTGTCATGCAAGGGGGTGTCTGGACTACATGGGAGCCCAGAGTCAGAGGACATTGTGACCATTTGTGCCTTGGAGGAGGGGAAGTCGTCATTACAGGGTCTGCATCTACCTCCGGTGTCAACATGTTACCATGTCACCTGGGTGACAGTGGTCCTAGACTTGCCTCCTCTGCCTTCGTCCCTGGAATGGGCTTTGCTTGGGTGGGCGCTGAGCTCTCATTGGCTCCTTTTCCCTGTGCCCAGGCCAAGCCAGCAGCTCCGAGTGTGCTTGCGGCCGCAGCCACTTCACCTGTGCAGTCAGTGCCCTGGGTGAGTGCACCTGCATCCCCGCACAGTGGCAGTGCGACGGAGACAACGACTGCGGGGACCACAGCGACGAGGACGGCTGTAGTAAGACCCTCCCCACTGGGCGGTGGGGGTGGTAGAAGAGGAACCCTGCCGGCGAGGGAGCTGGGACAAGTCTGAGGGAGCTTTCTGTGCATCAGTGGCAACGGGCTCAGAGCCTTGGACACTTGCGAGGATGACAGACAAGACAGATAGGTGGTTTCCTCACAATATACGTGGCTCCAACCCTTGTGTGTTTCCCAAGTGTCCATGCGTATATGTCCAGTAACTTTGAAACAAGCTCGAAACTACAGGCAGTCTCTATAAACAGAGCTGTTTGTGTATTTGTTCCGCATGTTGGTACATCTTTAATGTGCGTGCTATACACGAATGCAGGTTATTTCTCTTATATTAATCTGTGTAATCACATATTTTAATAATATAAACTTTGCGAGAAACCTTATATTCTCTTTAAATCTCCTTTCTCCTCTAGTGTAATAACATATGCACAACCGGCTAGAGGGCCCCGTCTTGGATACATAGAAACCCCACTGCTGAGTCAGTTGTCTGGGTTTGGGGGTGCAACCTGCAGCACCTACTTCTGAGGGTGGCTAATTAGTCTAATAAGAATGAAGCTACAACCTGGACCTTATTAACCCGAACCATTTCAGCTAATTGCAGTGGTGTTAAATGGCTCACTTTCATGTTGTGCTTTCACGAGCATTGTCTCCAAAGACCTCTTCGAGTGGAGTGTAATTACCCTCATTTTACAGTCGAAGAACCTGCAGCTCAGAGGGAGGAACTGACTTGCTCGATGCGATAAGTAAGGAGTTTTAGGACTAGAAATTGAGCTGAGATGTGTTGATTATTGTTTAACAAGAGGAAAGGAAAAAAATACACTTCTTTCACTTGCTCGTGTGTTTCTCACTGCTTTCTTAGTGGGTTTGAGCTCCTTGGGCTGTTCTACCTTGTGAACTCCTCACCACCTGCTAATACGCTCACTTCTTTGCTACAGTTTCTGCTTTGCTTCTCCATCAGCTGGGGGCAGGTGCAGGAATCTGAAGGAGGATCGTAATTCAGACAGCCCGGTTAAGCCTGCCTGAGTAAGTATACCCCACTGATTCCCTTTTTCCTTCTTTTCCTGGGACTCAGTGCTGCCCACCTGCTCCCCTCTTGACTTTCACTGTGACAATGGCAAGTGCATCCGCCGCTCCTGGGTGTGCGATGGGGACAACGACTGTGAGGATGACTCCGACGAGCAGGACTGTCGTGAGTGCTGGCCAGGCGGGCTCTGCCAGGTTCTGTGGGGAAGGGATTTTCAATCAGAAAAGTGATGTCCCCAGGCTCACATCAGCCTTTGGGTCTTCAGCTCTCTTAGACCTGGCCTTTCACTTCCTCTAGTGGTCAGATAAGGCTCTCCCCCCAACCCCCACGAGACAGCCACCTGCAGTGGATCCTGCCCAGAGCCTTGGAGCCGGGGGACCGCTCTGCTCCACCAGGCATCCTGTTGGGCTCCTGGGCACTTGCCCCCACCGCCTGCTGCAGCCTGACCGCTCTGTGCCCACAGCCCCCCGGGAGTGCGAGGAGGATGAGTTCCCCTGCCAGAATGGCTACTGCATCCGGAGCCTGTGGCACTGTGATGGTGACAATGACTGCGGGGACAACAGCGATGAGCAGTGTGGTGAGTGGTGCCTTGGGAGGCAGACAGGGTGGCTGGTGGATGGCCTGGCCATGGCAGGAGAGTGCAGCAATGACCCTAGCACTGCCAAAACCTTGAAGCGGCCAGGTGTCTATGTGTCTATGTGGAGCAGCTGGGGGGAGGCAGGAGGGGCACAGCAGCCCCCCTGGCAGGAGCCTCCGGGCCTCAGCTTTCCCCAGAGAGCCTGCACCGTATCTGGGGTGTCTTGCCAGCTGGGTCAGAGCCCCCAGGGTGGGTGTGGGCGGCAGTCAGGGAGGCTGCGAAGGAGGTCACTTGCAGGGCCCCTCAGGACGGCTGTCCCGCTGCATCCCCCAGACATGCGCAAGTGCTCTGACAAGGAATTCCGCTGCAGTGACGGGAGCTGTATCGCTGAGCACTGGTACTGTGATGGTGACACCGACTGCAAAGATGGCTCTGATGAGGAGAGCTGTCGTGAGTGACCCAGACCGCAGGCTGTTGGGCTGGGAAGGGGCAGAGGGCTCCCTTGCAGGGGCGAAGGGCCAGGCTGAGGAGTGCTTGTGGAGTGGAGGGTGGGTTCTTAAGAAGCAGCTCCTCCTAGGCTGAGCTCGGGTGGAAGCAGTTTCCCCAGATGGAAGGGGAGGCCCCCCTTTGGTCTGCCTGAATATGGGGGTCTAAAAGGACCACCTTCTATGCCACCTGGTGACATCTCACTTGTGGAAGGCACCCAGCTTGAGCGTCCTGCCCCTTGGAGGAGTCGGGGCCCCTCTCCTCTGCCCAGGCCTGAGTGTACACCCCTCCCCACCCCTGCCATCCCATCCAGCCTCAGCAGTGCCAGCGCCCCCCTGCAACCTGGAAGAGTTCCAGTGTGCCTACGGCCGATGCATCCTCGATATCTACCACTGTGATGGCGATGATGACTGCGGAGACTGGTCGGACGAGTCTGACTGCTGTGAGTGCTCTAGCCAGCTGGGTGGAGGAGGGGAAGAGGCCCTGCTGGGCTGCCCAGGCACAGGTGCCAGGTGGGGCAGAAGCACTGGAGAGGACTTTCTGGATCCCCTGGTCCTTCTTGGGCAGAGATGGCAGAGCCAGAGTGCTAGGGCCGTGGCTTCTGGTCCTCTACGGGGCACTCGGTGCACGGACTGGCCAGAGACAGAAGCTTGACATGTCTCCCCAGCCTCCCACCAGCCCTGCCGCTCTGGGGAGTTCATGTGTGACAGCGGCCTGTGCATCAACGCCAGCTGGCGCTGCGATGGCGACGCAGACTGTGACGACCAATCTGATGAGCGCAACTGCAGTGAGTAGGGTACAGGGCTGCGGGTCTAAGCCGAAGGTCTATAATTAATCTAATTATACAGATTAATATAAGGTCCACAGGTTGTGCACTGCACGGGGTGCTGTGTCCAAGGGGATGCCAATCACGTAGTAGCCGCGAATCCTCTAATTGCATAGATTTATATATTCACCATGGTGGTTTTCCAGCAGGTGGCAGTAAAGCATCTTGAGAAAAGGGCCCCTTTTTCTGATTCACGCAGAGATGCCCCATAGACCAGCCAGGACACTGGGGTCAGATGGAGCAGCGTGGGTGCTGGCATAAAGTGCACTTTTGGGTAACGGGTGGTGCTTTGGGCTGAAATGGGGCCAGCCTTTTATTAGGCCTTTGCTTTCCCAGCCACCTCAATGTGTACAGCCGAGCAGTTCCGCTGTCGGTCAGGCCGCTGCGTCCGCCTGTCCTGGCGCTGTGATGGCGAGGATGACTGTGCGGACAACAGCGATGAAGAGAACTGTGAGAACACAGGTAGAGTCTCCCAGGGGTTCCCCCAGACTGCTTAGTCTATAGTCAGGGTGAAGGGCAGGTGGAAAGCGGGTGTCATGGCTGCCGTTTCGGTTGGGCCCAGGTGATGCTCTAGTCACTCCTCTTCATGGCCTAGATTTTTTCTGCCTTTCCCAGTAGCAACATCAAATCCAGGTGTATTCACTGGCCTGCAGCCTTATGGCCTGTAATGAAATGTCAGAGCTGTGGGTTTCAGTCGCCTCTCACATTGCACCTCACACATAGCTGGTGCATGTTGCTCTGTCCCAGGGAGCAAGGACCACTCTCTGTGACCTGACAGCCCCCATGCCCACTGCCCCGGCCACTCCGGGTGCTAGGTGCACAGAAGCACTCTCTCACTCTGTCCCACATCCCTCACCATCCACCGTGGTGTCCTGGGGAGAAAGGCTAAAGCAGACGCTCAACCAGCCCTGTCTGAGCTGTTTCCTGGCTTGGACCCTGACCCTCCCACCTTGAGTCTCATCTGTCTCCAGCTTGCCTTAGAAAATAACAGGCTCCCATCCCTTTGTTGACCCAAGCCATGCCCTGCTGTGACCTGACTCTGCCTGCCTTCCACCTTCCTTCCCTCCTTTGCTAGGAAGCCCCCAGTGTGCCTCGGACCAGTTCCTGTGTTGGAATGGGCGCTGCATCGGCCAGAGGAAGCTGTGCAATGGGGTCAATGACTGTGGTGACAACAGTGATGAAAGCCCACAGCAGAACTGCCGTGAGTGTCCCCAGTGGGCGAGCCTGGCCCATGGTTTGTGGCTGAACCCCACCCATACAGTTCAAAAAGAATCCTCCCCAGGGACTTGAGCAGCCCCAGGAGCTGTTCTTCGTGGTCCAGGTGGAATGCCAAGTTGGCTGTCTGGGGGAGGATTCTGGGCTCAGCTCCCATCTCTGGCTTGGCTGGCACAGGGCCCCGGACGGGTGCGGAGAACTGCAATGTGAACAACGGTGGCTGCGCCCAGAAGTGCCAGATGGTGCGGGGGGCAGTGCAGTGTACCTGCCACACGGGCTACCGGCTCACAGAGGACGGGCGCATGTGCCAGGGTGAGCTGGGCTTGGTTTGGAACAGGGCCAGGATGCTGGGCAGGGGTGGCAGTCAGGCAGCTGTGTTTCCTATGGGTCAGGCGTTTGACAGACGTGACCTCGTTTCATCATCACAATGACCTGAGGAGGTAAGGACTGTCCCCTCCACTTTGCACATGGGGAAACCGAAGCTCAGAGAGGTTTAGTAATTCATTGAAGGCCACAGAGCTGGTGAGTAGCAATGTTGGGGTTCCAGCCCAGGTCTGCGTGACTTCGAAGCCTTAACCTCTTGTTATCTAGTCTTCCCACAAGGCCTGGGAAATAGATGGGGATGTGGGCAGGGAAGCAGCCAGTCAGCCAGGGAGGAGAGGTGTGAGGATGGCAGAAGAAAGAGCTCCTGACCTGCCTGGTCCCCACAGATGTGAATGAATGTGCCGAGGAAGGGTATTGCAGCCAGGGCTGCACCAACAGTGAAGGGGCTTTCCAGTGCTGGTGTGAGGCAGGCTACGAACTCCGGCCCGACCGGCGCAGCTGCAAGGCTCTGGGTAAGGGGTGTTGGCCGTGTGGCAGGGTGGGCAGAGGTCTGTGTGCGGAGACAGCCGGGTGCTCCGGTGCTCAGCGATTTGCTGAGAGCGAGAAAGATTTTCAGCTCAGGAAAATGGAGCTGCGAGGTGCATTTTGAACCTCCCCACAAAAGCCCTGCTGGGGTGGGCTGTGGTGGGCTGGGCTAGGGGAGTATACTTTAGAAATACCCACATTTCTATACTGATGCCAGCAGCTCCTAATAGGCCAGGGGCCCTGTTAGCCGAGAAGCTGGGCTGCATGCTGCGGGTGCAGGCCTGGAGTCCAGTGGGGCCCATTTCTGTTGCATGTCCCAGGGCCGGAGCCTGTGCTGCTGTTCGCCAATCGCATCGACATCCGCCAGGTGCTACCGCACCGCTCCGAATACACGCTGCTGCTCAACAATCTGGAGAATGCCATTGCCCTCGATTTCCATCACCGGCGTGAGCTTGTCTTCTGGTCTGATGTCACTCTGGACCGGATTCTGCGGGCCAACCTCAATGGCAGCAATGTGGAGGAAGTTGTGTCTACCGGGCTCGAGAGCCCAGGTAGGGAGCCAGGCTCGTGGGGTGGGGCAGGGCCATGCCGTGTGCAGAGCTGCCAGGGAAGGGTCAACCTGGAGGTTTGCAAACCTTAGGCAACGGAGCATCTTTTTCTTCTGGCGAAATCTTGGATGGAGCTAATATGGATAGCATTTGTTAGTATACATTAATTTTACAAGTTCATATTTGTATCATTCTCATTATTGAGCTCAGTGAGTTAGAATAATGAGACTATTTTGATGAAGATCATTATTTGAAATCAGAGCTATATAGATGAGGATTACACTTCTCTATCAGCTTTTCCATCTGGCTTAGTTCTGAATTTTGTTTTGATTGCTTAGAATTAAGAGTATCCTGATCAACTCAAATTAATATGCCCACATGTTTACAGATGAAAAAACCACAGATTACTGTGCGGTCTTGGGCCGTTCAATGAGCACGTGAAGTGGGTTGAAATTCAGTATTGAGCACAGTTGACTCGAATTATGGAACTTTTGAAGTGCCTTTGCAAAACCCTAAGCTGGAATTTGCAAACCCCTGGGCCAGTCCAGTGGAGGACCCGCCATGTGGGCCAGGGTGCCAGAATTCAGGGGGAGAAAGGAGTAGGGCTGGCTAAGAGGAGCAAGTACGTGACCTGGGTCGGTTGCCTGACTTTTCTGGGCCTCAGTTTCTTCATCTTCATGGGGCTATAGTGCCTCACTCACGAAGTTGTTATGTGTGTATAAGGTGGTCAGAACACTGCCTGGCCCAAGAAACTGCTTTGTGCCGGAGTTTGCTCTTGTTACCATGGCACAGAAGAACGTGGGCTGACAATCCTCGACAATTTCCCACTGACTCTTTCTACCAGGAGGCCTGGCTGTGGATTGGGTCCACGACAAACTCTACTGGACTGACTCAGGAACATCGAGGATTGAGGTGGCCAACCTGGACGGGGCTCACAGGAAGGTGCTGCTTTGGCAGAACCTTGAGAAGCCTCGGGCCATTGCCTTGCACCCCATGGAGGGGTGAGTTGTGTCTTAAGTTCCTAAATCCCTCTTGTAACCTCTAGGGACAGTTCCCAGGCCACTTGGGCCAGACCCTATTGGGGAGCATCTTCACAGTGCAGCGCCCACAGCATGGGCTGTGCACCCAGGCCACCCGGGTTTGAGTCCTGGCTCCGCAGTACCTGGCTGTGTGGTCATAGGCTCATTGGTTAGCCTCTCTCTGCCTCCGTTCACTCATGTCTACATTGGTGATAAAAAACACACCTACCACATAGCTGTGTGAAGACTAAACGAGATGATGACTTTTAAATGGTGTAATACACATCAGAGAAGTGGTAGAAGCTTAGTATTTTTATTAGTAGCCCATAAGGTTGAGCTAATTGATAATAACTTTATTATTGAAAGAAAAGCCTCCTGAAATAGAAGGTGTTAGCCTCTGGTTTTTAAAAATCAATGCAGTCCATGGAAGGGAGTATCCTCTGGGACCCTGCAGTCATAGGTCAGCTACTTTAGAAAGTGTGTGTGTTCGTGTTTGTGTGTGTGTGTGTGTGTGTAAAATACAAAAGGTGGTGGTGGAGATTATGACAAAGAATGAAGTGCTTTTCCTAATATAACATTAGATTGTTGATTCCACGAGGGTTGGAATTTTTGTCTGTTGTTCCCTGCTGTACTCTCAGCACCCACGATAGTGTCCTGCCCATAGCAGGTGTTGCAAAAAGAAATTGTTAAATGAGTAAATGCTGTCTAGAGACACTTCAGTTTAAACAGTTCAAAACACTCTCCAACCAAGCAAAATGTATCTCCCATCAGCTGGAGCTACCTGCACGCGCCCCTTGCCTGTTTACTGTCCCCGTTACCTGTCCTCCCTCTGCTGTCTCAGCATCCTCTCCCCTCTTCCTAGTACCATTTACTGGACAGACTGGGGCAACACCCCCCGCATCGAAGCCTCTAGCATGGATGGGTCTGGACGCCGCATCATTGCCGATACCCACCTCTTCTGGCCCAATGGCCTCACCATTGACTACGCTGGGCATCGCATGTACTGGGTGGACGCTAAGCACCACGTCATCGAGAGGGCCAATCTGGATGGGAGTCACCGCAAGGCTGTCATTAGCCAGGGTGAGGCACTTCCTCCACTCTCCATCTCCGTCCTTTCTGCATGCCGGACCCCCAGAGCCTTGGCAGAGGGCCAGGTAGGCCACGTCTGGACAGAGGTCCTCTTGGACTTTCCCCAGGGCTCCCGCACCCCTTTGCCATCACGGTGTTTGAAGACAGCCTATACTGGACAGACTGGCACACCAAGAGCATCAACAGTGCCAACAAATTTACTGGCAAGAACCAGGAGATCATTCGCAACAAACTCCACTTCCCCATGGACATCCACACCTTGCACCCCCAGCGCCAGCCCGCAGGTAAAAAACTGCCCACCTGGTGAACCTCTGGTGCCTCTGAGAATCTTCCCTGCACCTGTTCCATTTTCCATTGTTTCCGGCCAGGAAATTAGAGGCTGGCACTGACGTGGGCTAGTTTCTCCCTCTGCTGGACATTCAGGGTGGTGCAACATCTAGATCCCGTGTCCCTGTCCAGTTCACACAGATGTTTATACAGCATCTCCCATGTGTCAGGTGTTCGCTGCTCACATCTGGGACTGACATAAAAAACAATAAGACAACGTTCCTCCCTCCAGGGAGCTCACACCTTAGCTAAACCCCTAGCCTTGGGCCCACCTTTAGTCTTACCTGACCCTCTTGCTCTGGGCTTTTTGAGCAGGAAAAAACCGCTGTGGGGACAACAATGGAGGCTGCACCCACCTGTGTCTGCCCAGTGGCCAGAACTATACCTGTGCCTGCCCCACTGGCTTCCGCAAGATCAGCAGCCACGCCTGTGCCCAGAGTAAGTGGGTCTGGGGCACCTGCCTCGATGGATGTGCCTTGTGAGGGTGGGTGGAAGGAACAGGGATATGAATTTGAGGGATGGCCTGTTGTGGGGTGGAGCCAGGCTCCTCAGGTAGCCCCTGGAGAGGAAGGACGGATGAGGCCAAGGGCTCCTAGGTCAAAGCTGAGGGCTGAGGCCCCAGGAGTAGTCCCTCAAGGTTCAGTGACACCACCCAGTCAAGCACGGACACCTGCCACCAGGCTGCTTTATCATTTTACCGGGTAGGCTGCTCTTTCTGTCGGCAGCCAGAGGGCGCCAGTCCCTTAGGAAGCAGGGAATGGACAGTCTCACCCTGTTAGACTCTTTCAGCCCCTAATCCAGAGAGCCAAGGTTAGGACTTCTGATGATGCTTGATATACGCAGGCCCTGGATAAGTTCATGCCTAATGGCAAAAGACAGTGAGATTCCTCAGTCGCTCCTTGAACTGCCACTTAGTCTTCCTTTAAGCTCTTGCAGGGGCATTGTCTTAAGAGGGTGGCCCCGTCTAGCTCAGAGAGTCTGGAGAGGCATGATGCAGGCACATGGCATCACCAGCGCGGGGCCCAGGGTAATTCCTCACATGTCAGCAGTTTCCCTTACTTACCACCATATACCCGCTGACCCCCTTATCTCTAGCGAAAATCAAATTTCTCTTGGGATCTGGGTCCTTTCCAGAGAGGAAGGAAACTATTCAGAGGAACAGGGGCGATATTTATTCAACACACATTGATTGAAAACCCAGTTTCCTCGCATTCTTTTGTGCCCAGCTCTTCCCTATTGTCTTACTGAGGGACAAGAGGTTTCCCCAGGAGCTTCCCCTTAAAGGTTTCCCAGATATTAGAAGAAAATAGTAAAGTTAGGTAGGAAGTGCCTTTCCAGGTAGAAAAGCATAGTGGGAAACCTTCAGACAGACCAGAAGAGGGACGGCGGGGGGGGGGGGGGTGGGAAAGCAAGCTGGGAAGAAGCTGTATAAGGGAGTGGCCAGAGCTCCTTCTCTGAAGTCAGACCTGAGTTCGAGTCCCAGCTCCGGGGTTTTGTAGCCATGGGATCTCCCGCAGGTGACTCCACCTCTCCCAGGCTCAGGGCTGCTCATTTAGAAAATGAGAGTAAGAATAACATGAACCACAAAGAGCTGCTATGGGGGTAGAGGAGACAAGGCAAGAAAAGCACCAACCAAGCCCAGTGTCTGGCGTGGAGTAAATGCTCAATGAACAGTCACTATTGACTAATAATGGAGAATGAGAGGAAAGGGTGTAGATGATGGAGCCCATCAGCCAGAGCCCTTCCGCAGATGGGAGAGCCACACAGGTGGAGGTGTGTGGGGGTCAGCTGTGACCAGGCCAGGGCACTGGAGGAGGTGGAGCAAAGAGGTGAGAACAGGTGACAGATGAAGCTGACAGACACTTAAACAGGATGCACTTCTGAGCCCAGGGGAGAATCCATTTCCGTTTGATCCTAAAGTCTGATTCTGCCAGCTCGGGCTGCCTGGTGCTCAAAGGGGGCCTGAGGGGTGAAGAGTAGGGGACAAAGGGCACCAGATCCCAGGAGGTGTGGTTGAACCAGATGTCACACAGGTGAGCGTCTGTGTCTGTCACCGTTATTGGATTTAGAACATTAAAAGAAGACCCCTTTCGGCCTTTGATCAGGTCTTGACAAGTTCCTGCTTTTTGCCCGAAGGATGGACATCCGTCGGATCAGCTTCGACACAGAGGACCTGTCCGACGATGTCATCCCACTGGCTGACGTGCGCAGTGCTGTGGCCCTTGACTGGGACTCCCGGGATGACCACGTGTACTGGACAGACGTCAGCACTGACACCATCAGCAGGGCCAAGTGGGATGGAACAGGACAGGAGGTAGGGCCCAGCGTCGGCCCACGCCCTCGGGGAGGGCAGAAATGAAGGGATGGGGTCCCCCTCTCCTGGGTAAGAGCTTCCCATCCTTTTCCCAGCCTGAGAATTGGCGAAGTCCAGGCCCCAGAGCTGGGGTGCGAGTTCACATGGTGATAGAGCTTTGCTTCCTGTCCAGGTGGTGGTGGATACCAGTTTGGAGAGTCCAGCAGGCCTGGCCATTGACTGGGTCACCAACAAGCTGTACTGGACAGATGCAGGTATGTGCAGGGCAGCTGTGGCCTGGTGCTTGAGCACTCCCCTTATTTAAAGTTCTGGCCTCAGGTGGAAGGAGCCCAGTGCCCCTCCTAAACCACTTTTATCTTGACCCGAAGTCTTTGGTGGGTCAGGAGTGGTGGGGCTGCTGCGGGGCTGAAGCTAGAAGCCCACATCTGACAGTTTGTCATGTGCCAGTCAAATGGCAGCTACTTGTGCTGTGTAGCTGATGCTTGAGATTGTTTTGAGACATTTCACATAAGGAAACTGTGTCCTTTGATTTTTCTTCCATCGCTGTCTTGGTAAGACAGACATTTTCTATTAGCCAGGTGAGTGGGAGAGGCAAGGGGAACGCCTTAAACCAGAGCTACTCAATGCGAGGTCCCTGGACCAGCAGCAGCGACGTCACCTGGGAACTTGTTAGAAATGCAAATTCTTGAGCCCTACCCTTGATCTACTGAATCAGACTCCATGGGGGTTAGGTTCCGTTAACAAGCTGTCCTGACTCTTTTGCACACTGGAGTTTGAGAAGCATTGCCTTGAAATGACAGGACAGAGCGGGCTGCTTGGGTTGAGAAAGTCTTGTTCTTCAAAGAAATGCAACTGATCACTTCCTTGAATTCTTTCTGGAAATTCAGTTCACTAACTATTCCTTGGACGTCTACCACAAAGTATTTCTTGAGCATCTGTTGCATGCCAGGCTCTGTGCTGGGCATGGAAGAAAAGAGAGTGAATGACCAAGACTAGAGTTTCTATCTTTGTCCCCTCATCCTTGCTAGGGACAGATCGGATTGAAGTGGCCAACACAGATGGCAGCATGAGGACAGTACTGATCTGGGAGAACCTCGATCGTCCCCGAGACATTGTGGTGGAACCCATGGGCGGGTGAGTACCTGCTCCTGTGGGGTGAGCCCCACCCACCTTCCAGACCTGAACGCTAGAGGGTAGTTGGGGTCAGCGACAGCAGCCAGTTCCTACGGGCACACCAGGCGGCAAGGGCAGCAGGAGAAACCACAGAGCACAGTGACAACTCTGTCTCCTCAGTGGACAAGGAAACCTTTACATGTTTTCTTTCTTCTTTTCTTTTCTTTTTTTTTTAAACAGAAAATAAAGACTCCCTGTAGTCTCACTTTTCAGCAATAACCATCGTTGACAGTTGAGAGTATTTTTTCATGCTTTCCTCTACGTCTATATATGCACTTGATGGTGGGAGTGGGGGGTTGGTTTAATAACGTCATGCTGCTTTGTAACTTTGCTTTTTCACATGACTATATGTCTTGGATGTCTTTCTACTTGATTATGAATATTATATAGATTTATATATTGTTCTTCGTGTTGGCTATATAAAATTCTGTACTATAATTATTTAACTTATCCAGTGAGGAAACATTTCTTATTTCCCATCCTCCCTTTCCTTCTGTCTTTATTCCCAAATAAGCCTTATTTGCCGAGCCATGGGCTCTGCCTGTAATAAGACCCTCGGTCACTTTTGATAGTGATAGAAGATCCAGACCCTCCAGGCAGCTCTGAGCCCAGGCTGGGGACTGAGACAGGAAGCTGGGTAGTCAACACCTACTGCAGGCAGAAACCCTGGAACCCTAGGTACTCTGAGTCCCCACTGGGTGTTGACTGGAAGGCTTGTAAGACCTCCCTTGTCTCTGCCCAGGTACATGTATTGGACTGACTGGGGTGCAAGCCCCAAAATTGAACGAGCCGGCATGGATGCCTCGGGCCGCCAGGTCATCATCTCTTCCAATCTGACCTGGCCTAATGGATTAGCCATTGACTATGGGTCCCAGCGGCTGTACTGGGCTGATGCCGGCATGAAGACGATTGAATTTGCTGGACTGGATGGCAGCAAGAGGAAGGTAAGGGTGGCGCTGAGGCATCCTCCCGCAGCCCTGACAGCCCCCAGGGCATCGCTCCTGGCTGGCAGCCGCAGGAGCTAGGGGACAAAGGGGCAACCCAACATGGGGCGTGTGCTGTTTCTCCAAGGCTGTGGCCGCCCTGTGAGCCCTGGGACCCTGCCGTCTGATGACAAAAGGAGAGGAGGGACTGGTGCGGATTGTGGGCTGGGCATAAGGGCATTCCTTGGAATCACTGCAATGAACTCTAATTGCACCACGATCTCTCTCAGTTTGTTTTGGTTATTGTTTATTTTGGTATAATATCAAATTTAGAGAAAAGTTGCAAGTCAGAAGAACCAATAACCAACATTTTGCCACATTGTTGTACCATTCTCTTTCTGTTGCTACACACACACACACACACACACACACACACACACACATCATTATTTTTCTGAGCCATCAGAGATTAAATTGGAAACATCCCGCCTTTGACCCCAAAATAATTCCTAAGAACAGGGATATTGCCTTACATAACACAGTACAAAGATCAAGATCAAGAACTTTTTTAAAAAGATTTTTAACATTTATTTTTAGAGAGAGGGGAAGAGAGGAAGAAACAGAGGGAGAGAAACATCAGTGTGTGGTTGCCTCTCATGTGACCCTCCTGGGGACCTGGCCTGCAACCCAGGCATGTGCCCTGACTGGGAATTGAACCGGCAACCCTTTGGTTCGCAGCCCTTGCTCAGCTGAGCTGCACCAGCCACGGGCAGAAATCAGGAACTTGAACAGCCATACAATGTTACTGTCTAATCCACAGCCAATATTGAATTTCACTCTGATTGTCCCTATGATGTCCTTTACAGCTTTTCTTTTTTCTCTCATAGTCCAGGATGCAATCCCAGATCACGACTGTGTTCAGTATCATGTCTCTTCAATCTTTAGTCTGAAATTCTTCCTCAGCCTTTTTATGTCTTTACTGACCTTAGTATTTTTAAAGAGTAGATGCCAGTTATCTTGTAGAATATTGCTCACTTTGTCTGATACTTCCTTGTGATTAGATTAGGTTATGTGCTGAGGGCAGGTCTACTATCAATACATTAAATGAAGTCATGTCCTGAGTCCTCAATGTGTCTCGTCCGTCAGCAGGCACAGATGTTGGCTTGTCCCATTATTGTGACATTAACTTTAACTGAATCATAAAGATGGTGTCCACTGTAACATTGCTGTTTTTCCTTTTGTAATTGATAGGCAACTTGCGCAGAGATACTTTGAGATTATATAAATAATACATGGTCTTTTACAATTGTCACACAGCCCTTGGAGCCAGGCATTATCACAGTCATCTCACAGATCAGCAGGTGGAGGCTCAGAGGCTTTAACCAGCTCAGGCTCCAGGTCACACAGCAGGCGGTGGTGGCTGAGCCGCACTCTGACTCCTCCGCTGAGCTCTTGGCCACGGCTGTGTCCTGTTGGGTCTTGCTGGGGGATGACACACGGGCTGGGTCCCTGGCAGGTGCTGATTGGAAGCGAGCTCCCCCACCCGTTTGGGCTGACCCTCTACGGAGAGCGCATCTATTGGACGGACTGGCAGACCAAGAGTATCCAGAGTGCTGACCGGCTGACGGGCCTGGACCGGGAGACCCTGCAGGAGAATTTGGAGAACCTCATGGACATCCACGTCTTCCACCGCCGGCGGCCCCCAGGTGAGCAGCCCTTGGCCCATGCAGGCTTCTTCTCAGCCTCCCTCAGCCGTAGCACTCACTATTTGCCCTCTCCTCCTCCCTACCCAGTGTCCACGCCATGCACTGTGGAGAACGGCGGCTGCAGCCACTTGTGTCTTCGGTCCCCAAATCCAAGTGGCTTCAGCTGTACCTGCCCCACAGGCATCAACCTGATGCCTGATGGCAAGACCTGTTCACCAGGTGAGTCTAAGCATCAGAGACCTGGAGAGAGCCTCTGAGGGAGGGACAGGGGCTCTCTTCCTTCCCTGTAGATGGACATCAATGGGGTGTGAGAACCTGTGAGTCCTGGTGCTTCTCAGGCTTAGGGGAGAGACAGAGCTTTTAGAAAAGAGGAGAGGTCCAGGACAGAGGACCAGAGGAGCAGGGACACAGGATTGGAGGCAGGTTCCAACTTGTCCTTAGGGCGTCTTCATGCATGTTCATAAAAGATGCTCCTTTCTCAGACACTTTACTTATATCCTGATTTGGTCAGAGTAAGTCACTTTAGTTCCAGCTGCCCCAAATCGCTCATAATAAATATTCAAATATGTGATAGCTATCATGTGATGGTACTTCCCTCGGATGAGGCACTTTTGTGAGTATATAACCAGCACAAGCTATGTGACAACCTTAATCGACACGTCCCAGAAGCGGGACCTGGCTGCCCAAACTTTGGAAGTCAGTGTTTCTCCCTAGGGGACGCTGCATGGTAGGCTGCATTGGAACCCTAACTCCCCAGAGAATTTAGTTAGAAAGGAGCTGTGAATTGCACCTCCACGCTGAGGGAAAAGCTCTCTTGGACTTTCGGTCCGTAAATAATAACCTCTTTTAATCCCATGATCTGTCTCTCTTGGACACCCTGGTATTGTCCCCATTGCACAGATGATAAAACTGATACACAGTTTAAGTAAGTGGCCCAGGATCTCTCAACTAGACTCTAACAGAGTCGGAGCATGAAGTTCCGTTTGCCGTACTCCAAATCCTCCTCACGGTGGTGCTGGGGTGACTGTCCTCTTTCCTTCTCTCCCCACCTGGGCAGGCATGAACAGTTTCCTCATCTTCGCCAGGAGGATAGACATACGCACGGTGTCCCTGGACATCCCTTATTTTGCCGATGTGGTGGTGCCAATCAACCTTACTATGAAGAACACCATTGCCATTGGAGTGGATCCCCAAGAAGGTCTGTGTGGCCCACCTTTCCCCTGGGCCTTCTGTCCCTGCCCCATAGCAACCACTGTCCTTTCTTTCCTACCCTCTCTGTCTGCTGGCGAGAGCCTGGGGCTCACCTTTCCCTCTGACCCAGTGTTAGCTCCTGAATGTAGCACTTCCTCTTCTGTTTCCGGGCGTGGTTTCTGGCCCACTTCTCTCTCTCTCTGCCGAGAGCTATCCTAGTATGACATTTCTACATTTATTGATTTCCTCTGCTCTGGGGTACAGGGCTTGCGGACCGGCCCTGTTGTCTCAGGGCCTGAGTCAGCTGTGCCTGTCCCTTTGTGGGGGTGGAGGGTCCAGGCTGAGCCAAGCCTTCCCTTTCCAGGAAAAGTGTATTGGTCAGACAGCACACTGCACAGGATCAGCCGTGCCAATCTGGATGGTTCACAGCATGAGGACATCATCACCACAGGTGGGCCTTGCTCCCAGCCCAGGGACCACCTGTCTGGCTATGGAGCTGGGGAAATATCCCATCTGTTTTAAGGCAGGAGCCAGTGTGCTCTCTTGACTTCCTGCAGGGCTGCAAACCACAGATGGGCTCGCAGTGGATGCCATTGGCCGGAAAGTGTATTGGACAGACACCGGAACCAACCGGATTGAAGTGGGCAACCTGGACGGGTCCATGCGGAAGGTGTTGGTGTGGCAGAATCTCGACAGCCCCCGGGCCATTGTACTGTACCACGAGATGGGGTGAGAGCTGGCTCTGTGACTCAGGGCAGCAGGGTGGGCCAGCCCAGCAGGGGCTCTAGGCGGGCCAAACGTGGGCCCTGGAGAGCAAGCCTGTCTCACGGGAATACTGACATTGACCTCCCTGGGGCGGTTCCGTGCTGTTGCAACTTCCTTCAGGGTGGCAGCATAGTGTAGAGGTTAGACGCATGAACCCGGGACTCAGAAATCCAGGATTCAGATTTCTTCGCCATTTACTACCTGTGCCTGTCACTTTAAGGCCAGTATTTAACTTCTCAGATTTTCAGCTTCCTTACCGATAAGCGGAGATGATAGTGAAAATGCATAGCTTGTGACTCTTGTGAGGGTTAAGAGAGATAATACATGGAAAGTACTTTTTCTTTAATCATGGTAAAAGAAAAAGTAGTGTAAATTTACCACCTTAACCGTTTTTCAGGGTGAAGTGCAGTCATATGAAATATATTCATATTATTGCGATGCAGATATCTGGAACTATTTTCATCTTGCAGATCTGAAACTCTGTACCCATGAAGCAACAACTCCCCTTTTTGCATGTAAAATATTTTCCACAGGGTTGGCATCCTATAGGTCCTTGCATTTTGCAGGAGCTGTGGGAATGACCGGCTGGTACTCTTGTTTGCTTAGGTTCATGTACTGGACAGACTGGGGAGAGAACGCCAAGTTAGAGCGGTCCGGAATGGATGGCTCAGAACGGACTGTGCTCATCAGCAACAACCTAGGGTGGCCCAATGGGCTGACTGTGGACAAGGCCAGCTCCCAACTGCTTTGGGCCGATGCCCACACCGAGGTGAGAGTCCTGCTCCTGCTGCTTCCCAGGAGCCCAGGAAGACAGGAGAGGCCTGTTTGGCAACTCTGCTGAGAGCTCCTTGTTTACCGATAGCCAGTCCTACCTTCTCCTTCCTCCGCAGAGAATTGAGGTTGCTGATTTGAATGGTGCCAGTCGTCACACGCTGGTGTCGCCCGTGCAGCATCCATATGGCCTCACCCTGCTCGACTCCTACATCTACTGGACGGACTGGCAGACTCGTAGCATCCACCGTGCTGACAAGGGGACTGGCAGCAATATCATCCTGGTGAGGTCCAACCTGCCAGGCCTCATGGACATCCAGGCTGTGGACCGGGCACAGCCGCTGGGTGAGAAGACCCCTAAGGCTGTGTGCCAGAGCCTCTGGCTTTCTGGGGGCATCACAACATCAGAGAGCACAGAGATTTCTTTATGATCACAGAGACAGGGGCCTACCTAAGCCCCCTGCCAGGATCTCGCTGTGTTCCCTCTGGGTATGGCTGGTATGACAACTGCATCACGCTGTCACTTTCAAAGGACCCCCAGAAACACTCCTGTCCCTTCTGCCTCATCCCTGCCAGGCACCAACCGCTGTTGCTTAGAACAGTGGAGAATCAGGCACAAGAGACTAGAGCCTTTGTAAGATTCAGGCAATATTCCAGGTGGGGTGTCCAAACTCATGCTTCTCTCTCTCTCGTCACCAGGTTTGAACAAGTGTGGCTCAAGAAATGGCGGCTGCTCCCACCTCTGCTTGCCTCGGCCCTCTGGTTTCTCCTGTGCCTGCCCCACTGGCATCCAGCTGAAAGGAGACGGAAAGACCTGTGACCCCTCTCCCGAGACCTACCTGCTCTTCTCCAGCCGAGGCTCCATCCGGCGTATCTCACTGGACACAAGTGACCACACAGACGTGCACGTTCCAGTTCCCGAGCTCAACAATGTCATCTCCCTGGACTATGATAGTATGGATGGGAAGGTCTATTACACAGACGTGTTCCTGGATGTTATCAGGTACGAGTGTCCCTGAAACCTCCAGAGGACACAGACCTGCTTCCAGTCCTTGATGGGGGAGGGGAGGGTCTGTGTTGACCTCTGAATGGACCCAGCAGTTTGACAGCTGAGTTTGACCCTGACTTGTTCACTTTGTAGTGTTACCACTTACAACAGAGTTTCAGACTTTTAGGGGGTTTCCTGTTGTTGTTTGTTTAAAGATTAATAAAAGTCCAATATGAGAAACAAATAAACAAAAATCCGATCATGTCAAGCTAGGGACCCAGAACCTTCTACCCTTATCACCGAGCCCTGGGATTGCTCTAAGGATCTTCGGAGACTTCCTGAAGAATCAGCCGTGTAGCTAAAACATGTATCTGTGCTGTAATACAGGAGCCCTGGACAAATGCCAAGGCTGTTGTGGTTCACAAGGATTTTTTTAAACTGATTTTTTTTTACCCCAGCATGACTGAGGAATGCAATGCCCTGCCACCAGTAAGAGGGACTTACCATCGTAGAGAGTTTCACGTGTAGGCCTGAGGGCGTTCCCCTTTGTTCTCCCTGGAGACTCTCGTGCTGGGGAGCAGGTGGGCCTATGTTTAGCAAAGTCCCCCGTGTGTTTGTGACATGTCCCTCATCCTGAGGTTGAACTTCCTGGCACAGAACTTCTGTAAAAATGCACATGGAGCTTTTCCCAAATTGGCCTGTTTTATAATGGCCCCCCTTGCAATCCTTGCCTCTTCCCTAAGGTAACTGGGGAATTGTTCATCCTTCTTCTGGCAAGACATGGACCTGAATGCCCCTTATTTACAGCAGGAAACATTCGGTCCTCCTAAGAAGTTATTTATTCTGCAAATATTTGGCGTACTGACTGTGCTAGGTCCACTTGGTCTCTACCTCTATACTGTGGAGCTTACGGTGTAGGGGGGTGCAGTTCTGGAAACATGGGTTAATGGGGTTTCAGTCTATGCCTGGTCAATCTGGTCAGTCATCCAACCCTGGGCTTTCCCCCAAGGCGAGCAGATCTGAATGGCAGCAACATGGAGACAGTGATCGGGCAGGGGCTGAAGACCACCGATGGGCTGGCTGTGGACTGGGTGGCCAGAAATCTGTATTGGACAGATACCGGCCGAAATACCATTGAAGCCTCAAGGCTGGATGGTTCCTGCCGCAAAGTGCTGGTCAACAACAGCCTGGATGAGCCTCGGGCCATTGCCGTTTTCCCCAGGAAGGGGTAAGTGTACAACCAGCAGAAAAGAGACCCAGGGAAGAAGGGCCTGGGGAAGAGGCCCTCGGAGGGTGCCTCTGTTAATGGTATTGGTATGTCCCTCACATTCTCTCAAGCTCTGGGTGCCATCTTCTCATGTCTCAGTGATAATGTCACTGTTGGGTCTCAGGTACCTCTTCTGGACAGACTGGGGCCACATTGCCAAGATTGAGCGGGCGAACCTGGACGGCTCTGAGAGGAAGGTCCTCATCAACACAGACCTGGGTTGGCCCAATGGCCTTACCCTGGACTACGATACCCGCAGGTGGGAATCCTGTCCCAAACAGCCTCCTGAAACAGGGTGGGCAGAGGAGAGAATGCTGGAGATTGAGGTAGTGAGAACAGAAGGATAGAAAGCTGTTCGCAGGTGGGGAAGAGGAAAGCAGTGGGCAGGCGGAGCAAATACATTCTTAGAGCAGAGGTTGCTGAATCCAGCCCTCAGCCCTCGGCTGGGTTCTCTTTGTCGGGTTGACATGGTTTTGAGTGTGCTTGGCAGAGCAAGGCCTCTGGCTGGACCACAGGTCCTGCCACCCCCATCCATTTAAGGGCTAATCCTGTGCGTCTCTTCTTACTCTCCTGATCCCTCGGACACTGGAGTTTGCAACTGTCTGGGTGGAAAATGCTGAAGGGCAGAGGAGGGTGATGGGGGCTGTGAAGTGGTTGGCTCCCCTTTCTGCCCTCGGAAGAATGAGGCGGGGCGGGGGGAGTCCCCCTGGGGAGCTGGAATGGAGATGAGGAGTGCCCGCTTCCTTCACCCTCAGTGACGCTCTTGTAAACCAAGTCTCTTCTTGAGCATTCGTAGGAGTCTGGGTTTCAATTCTTGGGTCAGAATTAAAGGGCGATTGAGTTGCTAAAGATGAGACCTGGTGGCGGCCCCTCCGAGGTCACCGGAGGGTCTCCCCCCTCCTCAGAACAGCCTTGGTCTCCCCACTTACGCATCACCACCTTCCCCTGTTCAGCCTTGGGACTCCCAGTGACCCCTCATCAAGGGTGCTTCTTGACTGCTCACAGCTCTGGCCAGCTCGGCTCAGGAAGGGTCAGACAGCTCCTGGGGGGCAGGAGGCAGGGCTTCCTGGCAAGCAGTTTGAGCAGCTGCCCTCCTCTCCCTTCCTGCACAGGATCTACTGGGTAGATGCGCATCTGGACCGGATTGAGAGTGCGGACCTCAATGGGAAGCTTCGGCAGATCTTGGTCAGCCATGTGTCCCACCCCTTTGCCCTCACTCAGGTACTAGCTCAGGAAAGGTAACTCAGCTCCTGACTGGGGGTGTGTCCTCAGGGTTCTAAGTCGGCAGCCTCAGCCCTAGATGCTGCCGAACCTGTGTGCTGTGCAAACTCATTTTGGGAGTGTTTTCCTGTACCTGAATCCCGGCCGCCACGTGCCCTGCCGATGCTGCCCCACCACTCCCGTGTCCTGGCATTCACAGGAGGGGCTCTTCGGTGGCAGTGCACAGAATCAGCCGTAGGGCTTGTTCAAATACATGTCCCTAGATTTAAAGAACCTGCCTTGTCAGGGTTGGGCCGAGGAATATGCACTTTGACAAATTCCCCAGTTGATCCTAGTGCTGGGGTCCCGACCCCAGATCTCAGGCAGCCCACTTGGTGGCAGTAGTCTAGAGCGGCTGAGGGCCAGGGATTTGAGGCAGCTAGCCAGTCAGCCAGAGCTCACTGAGCACCTCCGACATGCCAGTTCTGTGGGTTCAAGTTCTGTCTGTGTCAGTAAGGAACTGCACGGCTTTGAACAAGGCACTGAACTTCTCTAAGCTTCGCTTACCTGTATATAGTTTAACAAATGAGTTTAATGATAGTATCTGCCCCAAATATACACAGGGCATTAGCACACTCCCTGACACTCAATGCTTACTGTTTCTAATCACTTTGATTGTTACCGGCTGCCAGTTTTGAGAGTTCGAACCTTGAGTAAAATAATTCAGGGAAGGAGAGAAGGGGATCTACAAAACCTGGGATCAAAACAGGGACTCTCAGTCATTTAGAAATCTCTGTCCCTATTTGACAAACATCCACTTGCCTGTATTCTGCATTATATCCTACCAGCCAGTAGAATTTTGTCTGGCTTACTTAATGATAGACTTTTTCTTTCCCATACACCAAATGTAAAACTACAGGATAGTTTAAGATTTTTTTCATTGATTGATTGATTTTTAGAGAAGAAGAGAAAGAGAGAGAAGCAATGATTTGTTTTTCCACTTATTTATGCATTAACTGATTCTTGTATGTGCCCTATCCGGGGATCGAACCGGCAATCTTGACGTGTTGGGAACAATGCTCTAACCAGCTGAGCTACCCAACCAGGGCTACAGGAGGACTTTGAATATGGTTTTTCAATCTACAAGTTTCCCATGGGGTTTTCTGACGTATAACCTGGGGGCAGGAGGGGAACCGACTTCATTGCCCCTCCCCTCTACTTGAGACTCTCAAGATCACTGCGTTACAATCAGCTGCCTACAGAAGGAACCAGAGGACTTACCAGGGCTCCTAGTGAAGGGCCCAGAAGAGCAGGGACCCTAGAAGGGCCTTCCAGTTTACTCCTATATGCTAGGTATGGGAACCCACTTAATTGTTGAGCAACTGACCCAGTACTAAGTAACTGTTAGGTGTTGGAAACTGAGACATGAACTTGAAGAACCTGACCTGGTAGGACAGACAGACATGTGAACAAATGACCATAGGATATCAACACTCACTTGTAGAACTGGGGACACAGCACAGAACAGCATGGAGGGCAGAATGGTAATTTCTCTGTGGCTCCGGGGAGATTTCCTGGCCATTGGCACAGCCTGGTGGGTGAGAGAAGAGGGCGTTTCAGCAGAGGGGATGCACATGCTGAGGCACAGAAGCAGGACTGGGGTCTGACTGGTGAACAGTATTTCCTGTTTTGGGGTTTCCCTGTTGAGTAGCAGGACAGGTGGATCTACTGGACAGACTGGCAGACCAAGTCAATCCAGCGTGTCGACAAGTACTCAGGCCGGAACAAGGAGACGGTGCTGGCGAATGTGGAAGGGCTCATGGATATCATTGTGGTTTCCCCTCAGCGGCAGACAGGTGGGCTGCTGGGTCCTGAGCCTGCCTCCCTACCGAAGGTGGGGTGGTGGTCACCCCAGGGACTGTTCACGGCCAAGACAATTAGAGCCACAGAGAGTCTTTTGGTTCACATTTTAAGCTCCTGGGCTTTTTTAGCCCCTTGTGGTTATATGCCTCCTGCTCTCTGTTCCTGGGAATGAGGTGGCCCTGGATTTTACTCGGAGACTTAATTCTGTCGCAGGCTAGATGTTCTCCTGCTTTGCCCCCAGGGACCAATGCCTGTGGTGTGAACAACGGAGGCTGCACCCACCTCTGCTTTGCCAGGGCCTCGGACTTTGTGTGTGCCTGTCCTGACCAGCCCGATGGCCGGCCCTGCTCCCTTGGTGAGTTGGACTGAACGGCCTCCGGGAACAGCAGGCCCTTGGACAGACTGGGGAGCAGCAGCCTCAGCTTTATCCTTCTGGGTGGGGTCCCCCTCAGAGAAGAGAGACTGGGAGTAGTCGCTTTGTCTGCATTTACTGGAATGGAATTGGGCTGTGTCTTTGTGAGCCAGCCAGCCCATCCAGAGCTATTAATATTAGAATTCAAGTCCTTTGTAGTTACAGTGTTGATACAGTCCTCTAATGAGGGTCCCTAAGATCAGGGCAGCTAAAAGATTCCTTTGTCAAGTTCTCCAGATGCTACTGTTGGACCATATGTAGAGATTGGGGCTTCAGTGATCTACGCCAGTTCTCTTTTTCTCTTCAGTACCTGGCCTGGTGCCCCCAGCTCCCAGGGTTACCAGCATGAACGAAAGGAACCCAGTACTAACCAACACTCTACCTACCACCTTGCATTCCTCCACCACTCGGACCCGCATGCCTCTGGAGGAGGTGGAAGGAAGGTAAGTGAGTTCACGTGTGATTGAGGGCCCTTTGCTTCAAATCACCATCTCCTGCCAGCAGAAAACCTGAGTCCCACCTTGATCCTGGCAGATGGGAGATCTGGCAGATCCTGGCAGATCACATCGTTAGCCATCGGTCCCTGCTATTCAGGGCAGGAGACGACATTTAGACTCATAGATTGTCACAGGTGATTTGAAGGCAAGGAGCTTTAGAGCAGCCTCATGGAGGAGTCACTCAGTTTCCTTTCGTTCTGTGGCGTTTGTTCTCACACACAGGTTTGGTATATGGTCTGATCCTACAATTTACTTAGAAACCACCAAGTCACAGTGGTGTCTGCACTGCATGTCTATGACCTGGAAATGCCCAGGGATGTTACGGCCATAGTTCATACTGCCTTTAACACCCATTAGACCCCTGTGTGTGAAGTATGCCCATGCACACACACAGCACTGTTAACTAAGAAGCATAGCCACGTGCAGGTCTCAAGTAAAATACTGTGTTTCATTACATTGAAAGTGTTATCAATTTAAGATGGATCCTGATTTGAGAGATTAAACTAAAAAAAAAACAGCCAACAGCAACTCTGAGATACTATTGATTATAAGACACATTTCTATTTCGGCAACGTCAAAATATAGAAAAAATGCACATCATAAAATTGATGAAATATGATGTTACATTCAATTTAGATAATTTTTTATTTTGTTTTCTTTTTTCAATTTAGAGAAATTCTTTTTTATAAAGTGTGAATTTTTTATTTGCAGTTAGAAATGCAGATAGAAATAAAGGAGAAATAAATACCCACATGTAACTGCTTTTAATATTTTTTAATTTGAGATATATCTGTATTGCAAAATGATTATAATAAGTTTAGTTAGGATCCATCACCACACAGTTACAATTTTTTTTCTTATGATGAGAACTTTTTGATCTACCCTCTTTATACCTTTCAGAAATATAGTATTACTAACTCTAGTCACCATGCTCTATGTTACATCCCTAGGACTGATTTATCTTGTAACTGGAAGTTGGTTCCTTTTCACTCCCTTCATTCATTCTGTCTCCTCCCTGGCCTCCCACCTCTGGCGATCACCAATCCGTACTCTGTACCTATGAGTTCAATTTTCTGGTTTTGGATTCCACATATAAGGGATACTATATGGTATTTGTCTTTCTCTGTCTGACTTCCCTTAGCCTAACACCCTCAGGTTCCATCCATATTGTCTCAAATCACAGGATTTCCTTCTTTTTAGAAGGAAGGAAATATTATGACTGAATAATATTTCAGTGTATGTGTGTGTAATCACACTTTCTCTATGCATTCATTCGTTCACCATCACTTAGGTTGTTTCTGTGTCTTGGCTGTTGTAATAATGTTGCATTGCACATGGGAGTGAAGATGCCTTTTTGACACAGTGATCTCATTTCCCGCTCTTCCAGTTTGGTATCTGTCTAACACTTTTCTATTAGAACAGTGTTTTTTCATTGTAATATAGCGATCTCTTTATTTTTAATATTGCTTGTAGCTTAAAAGGTAATTAACGCTTGATTTCAATTCTGAAAACAGAAACATAATAATCCCAAATAAAAATTCTAGACTCATATCCCTAACATTGTAAGATTTGCACATGATTACCTACATTCAAGAAGTCCCATTTTCTCTTTTTGGAAGTGTTTATGTAGAAAAGCAAACATGCAGATGAAAGATATATCTTTCTCACTCACTTTTGAGTATTGTACTATCAATCATTTATCTCTCATTTTCTTTGGGTTTACTTGGAAAAATTTTGAACCCTACTCAGACATTTTCTTTTCTTATATTTTATTTATTTATTTTTAGAGAAGGAGGAAAGGAAGGAGAAGGAGAGAAACATCAGTGTGTGGTTGCCTCTTACAAACACCCCCCCCCCCAGCCAGGGACCTGGCCCGCAACCCAGACATGAGCCCCAACTGGGAATCGAACCAGCAACCCTTTGGTTCACAGCCCACACTCAGTCCACTGAGCTACACCAGCCAGGGCCCTACTCAGATATTTTCTTATTGTCAGTTCTAGTTGAAGATTCAGTGCATCTTGGTTTCAGATGTCGTAGCAAGTTTCTTTTCCCCAGGCTTTTAGGAGATGACTGTAGTTGCCCGCTCATAATGTATGGCAAGGAAGTGACCTTTTTAGCACTTCATGTTAGTTCTCCCTCTGCATGTCTTGCCCATTCCCTTGTGAAAAAATAAAGGGGGGAAACTGTTTGGTGGTTTGTTTGTTTTCTTTTGTCTCTTTAGACCTTGTGATCATTTTTAATCAGTTTGCTTGGCTGGTAGCTTCTTTCAGCTCATTCTGGTAGTTTAATAAAGCCGACTGCTGATGTCTTCTTTAGGGTTCTTTCAGCAGACTTCCAGCTCATTCGCAAGCCTGCTTCTTCTTTTCGAAGGATATGTACTTTCCAACACATTTAAACATGGTATAGACAGTGGGAAGACAGTGCCTCCCATGGATTTTGTGGATTCCCTGGTGCTGCTCTCTCCGTACTTCTGATATCTCCCACCCAGAACAGTCTCCCGTATCCAAAAGCCCCACGCACATGACTTTCCTCCTTCCCTGGGGAAAGGCAAGATCTTTATCAAACACTGTGAGTCTTCACATTCGCTCTTCTGTGCCCACAGATGCTCTGAAAAGGATGCCCAGCTGGGCCTCTGTGCACATTCCAATGAGGCCGTACCTGCTGCTCCAGGTAAGCCGTGAGTGCCCACTGCTCTGAAGAATACTGTGTAAGGAATATAAGTCTCCACCGACATCTTCCAGAACCTTCATCAAGACTCTTTGGTGTTTATGAACCTTCTTCTTAGACTAAATCCATAGAAAGAATAATCATAATAGCCACCACTTAGGGAGTACTTGCCATATGCCAGGCACTTGTTAAGCCATATATGTGTGCATGTGTACGTATATGTATATGTATATGTATATGTATATGTATATGTATATGTATACACACACATTTAACCTCCACCAGCCCTGTGAGCAACCTATTATTTACACTTAGCTAAAACAGCTTGTCCTACATTATACAGCCAGTAAGTGGTGGAATTAGGATCAGAGATGCTGACTGGGCGACAGGTTTCTTCTCAGCCATCTACCCCTGTGGCTTCTCCTCTGGGGAGGGGGCCGTGGCCATCCTCAGATGGCATGGGATCCAGCACCTATGAATCAAGGGGTCCTTCATTTCCCCACCCCTCCGACCTGCTAGAAGTCGTCAGTGGTCCCCGCTAGTGTCCCTCTGTTCTTCCTAGGGGAAGGACTTCATGCCAGTTACGTTATCGGTGGACTCCTCAGTGTTCTGCTGATTCTGGTGGTGACGGCGGCGCTGATGCTCTACAGGTAACCTCAGCCTCTCTGCAGGGGCCACAGGCTTGTTGGTCCTCGTCCACGCGTTGGGATTTCCTGAAGCTCCACAGCTCGCTAATCCGACCTCTAACCTGCCTCATTTCAAGGTTAGGTTCCTGGTCAGAGCCGCGGAAGGGAAAGGCAGAAATCTGAATTCTTACTCTTCTTCTGCAGTCGTAGCTCAAGCCCCCATTTCACAGCCACGGCAACCCTTGGGATTTTTCTTTATCGACCAGTGTGCTGAGGGCACAGCAGGTGTTTCCCAGGGTCACATGGGAAGAGCCAGAGCTGGGACTGACTGGAGCAACTGCTTCTCCCCGACCCCACGCTACTTCAAACCCCTGAAGTTGGAAATGATTGTCTCTTCACACAAACACAGCCCTTTACTACAATATTGGTCGATACATAGTTGCTCAGTAGGGATCTTCCTGGGAAGATGGAGTGTGTCATTTTCAATTTGTAATCTTTTTACGACCATATATATATATCTCCCAAACGTCTTACACACAACTCGCAGCAAGCATGTCAGGATTTTGCTGTTGCTGTGGCAGCTCCTGCTGACAACAACAACAACAGCTGCCATTTAATGAATATGTATCAATGCCACAACCACCTTGTAATTGCAGGTATTATTATCCCTCACTTTACAGATGTGGATCTGAGGCTCAGAAAGTGTAGGTTATGTCCAGCTAGTAAGACCCCAGCTAGTAAGTAACAGAGTTGTATTGAAACATAGATCTGCCTTGACTCTAAAGCTCTGTGTGTTAGTTACCTACTGCTGTGTAACAAAATTCCCCAATTTAGCAATTTAAAATGACAACCATTTATTATCTCATAATTTCTGTGGGTTAGACATCCGGATGCAGCTTAGTTGGGTACCTCTGCTTTCAGGTCTCTTACAGGGCTGCCCTCCAGGTACTAGCCAGGGTTGTGGTCTTATCCAGGGCTTGACTGCCGAAGGA
Source organism: Sturnira hondurensis (assembly GCF_014824575.4). NCBI lineage: Eukaryota > Metazoa > Chordata > Mammalia > Chiroptera > Phyllostomidae > Sturnira > Sturnira hondurensis. Next base: position 880,377 of record NW_028092064.1, on the reverse strand, counting down.
TCCCCTTCCAAGAGCACTCAGGTCGTTGCTGGCAGATTCACAGGCTGACAGATGGAGGGCCTCAGTTCCCTGCTATTGGGTAGAGACTCCCTCATCAGTTCCTTGCCTTATGGACCTTTTCAGGGCACAGCTTACACCATGGCAACTTGCTTCCCCCAGAATAACAGTAAGAGAAAGTAAGAAAGTGAAGGCAATGTAAGATGCAAGCCATACATTTCTCTGCAACCTAATCTATTAAATAGTATCCATCATTTCTGCATTATCTGTTCATCAGAAGGGAGTCACCAAATTTGGCCCACACTCAAGGGGTAGGGATGCCGAAGGTGTGAGTACCAGGAGGCAGACGGACATCACTGGGCCAACTACGGGCTTCCTGCCACACTCAGGTTACAACTTCCCTGGATGTCACCTGCCTAAACATCTGAATGAACTCCTCATTGTCTTTCCTCCTAAAGACACAGAAAATCCAAGTTAACTGAGCCTGGAATGGGGAACCTGACCTACAGCAACCCCTCCTACCGAACCTCCACTCAGGAAGTGAAAATTGAAGCGATCCCAAAACCAGCCATGTACAATCAACTGTGCTACAAGAAAGAGGTAAACATTAAAATTTATATTGAAGGGGTGCTTTTGCAGAGAGGGGAGGAGAATTATTCTCCAACTGCCTGACTAAGTCAGGAAGGGATGTTGGGTAGTCCCATCTAGCACTCTGGAAGTTACAGTGAACAGGAAAACTGAATGTGATGGGCGTTTCTAGGATCTAGAATCATAAATCGGTTCGGTTTCCGGGTCTAGATTCTCTGAAGGACCCTAGTGAGAACCAGGTTAGGAAACAGATCCCAGAAGGTGTAGATCTGAGAGCACGGGAGTGTGTGTAGGAGACAGTTTGCTAGGTTCCTAGCTTCTTTCCCTCCTGGAGTTGTCATTCCCCTGCAGTGAGGCTGTGCCCGCCCCCACCCCCCTAGAAACAGCCCCCAAACCCCCAGACCATCCCCACAAAAGCCCAAGGGTTCCTGGACTCTTCCTTTTCTAACCTCTGATCCAAGCTGTTGGCACCTGTGGCTGAGAATGGCTGGTGCTTTGCTCTTCCTCCCCAGGGCCTTAGGGGATTTCTCTAGAATTCCAGTTTACACGCATTTGTTCTTTTACCTCCTTCCTTGTTCTAGTGAAAAGTTACTTGCTGGATGTTTAGGCATGAAAAATAGCCCTGCTTCCACTAGGGAACTATAGCCTGGGGTTTCAGATTTATCTAGTCTTATATGACCCTTGTTTTTTTTCTAAACCCGTGTAACCCTTCCTCAAAATTTATTCCTTCTGAGACTTTAATCAGTCTACTCTCGTGGCCCATGTAGCACAGTCAAAACCTGCCCTCACACCTGTAGGGCTTCCATGCATAATGAATACACTTTACATAATAATTAAGTACTTCTGGATCCATGAATTCCCCTACTTAAAAAGCTTCCACTACAAGGCAAACAGAACCTGCAGGATGGCTTGCAGTTTGAAAGAAAGATTCCTGGGTGCTCGGAGCATCTGATAAGCCAGAGAATGACCCCAGTAAGGGCCAGAGATTAGAAAATAAAATCACGTGACCTCTTTCTTCTGTTGTATGCTTTTTCCTCAGCAGCTTTTTCATCCCTCTGATAGTCTCTCACCCTTTCTCTTCTGATTTCCTCTTGATTTCAGGTACCTGTGTGTTTGCAGAGGGAGTGGTGTCCCCCGGATTGCTAGTGCCATGTCCCCCGCCTCTCCCTAACTTTCCCATCGTGTCTCTGTGATGAAGACTCTGAGTGGCTTGCATCGTGTCCTACACTAACTTCAGCTTGGAGGGTGTGCTGGGTGACTGGGCACGCGTGTGTGCGTGCATGTGTGCTGTCGTGTTTGCTGTCTCTGTCTGCTGGATCCGGGGAGTCATCTCTCCCAGAGGGCAGGGATGATTTCACATTGCGTGACCACTCGAGCATCCTGCTCCGGGCAGAAGCTCCGTAAATATCCGCAGAGTTGAATCGTCACTAAAGCAGAGAGGCATGGCAGGGCTCTTGGCAAGGACACTGTCCCAGGGATAGAACTCAAGCCATGGCCCATTTTCTCCTGGCACGGCTGGCATGTTGGTGGGTATCCCCAGAAACCAGGAGTAAGGCTACCCTTTGAGGAACCCATAAAGGGAGAAGCCTGAGTAGAACTTAATTAGGGCTCTCCTTGGAACCACCCCAGGTTGCTGGGGAATGGCCCCAAGGCTCATGAGAGTGGAGCCAGAATAACCTCCCACAAAAGCTTTTAGGCTACAGGACCCCAGTGGATTGACACTTAGAACCCAAGTAAGAGAATTTTTTTATTTTTCTGTTTTTTAAGATTTTATTTATTTTTAAAGAGAGGGGAAGGGAGGGAGAAAGGGGGAGAAACATTGATTGGTTGCTGCTCGCATGCCCCCAGTTGGGGACCTGGTCTGCAACGCAGGCGTGTGCCCTGACTGGGAATCAAACTAGCAACGTTTTACAGGCTGGCACTCAATCTACTGAGCCACAGCAGCCAGGGCTAAAATAAGAGGATTCTTTAGATTTTTCCTATCTTACCTCCCAAAACTTTTCTCCTTAACAAAATTAGAAAGAAGAGAATTAAGAATCAAATAGCACAAGAGTAACTTAAAATGCTGAATCAATGGACATTTCATTGCTTTTGTCAGTTGCTTCTGATCAGGTACATCAGCATCATGTTCCATTAATAAATCACAGTAACAATGTAATAATAGCTAACATGATTTAGTGCGTTTTCTGTGTCAAGCACCTACTAACTGCATTCCGTGCATCGCCTGATTTAACCCTTCACAGCAATTGGTTATTCTCCCCACACTGCAGATGTGGAGACAGAATTTTAGAGATGTTAAGTAATTTGCCCAGGGTGGGACAGCCAATGAGTGAGTGGTGCAGGACTGGAAGCTGTGGTTCCCCCTCCTCCGTGTGTGCTGAGGGTAACAGTCTTCATAGCTGCTCCTCTTTTTAGGCTAAGCCTCATGTGTTTGCTCTGACCAAGTTACCCTATTCGTTTGTGGGACCTTTGTGCTCTTCACACCCGCTCTTACCCATCCACTTCCTTTTTCAGTTCAGCATAGGGGATCCTTTATAGAGAGCCAACCAACTGACCGTGTCTCCCCACTCTCCACCCTAGGGTGGACCTGACCATAACTACACCAAGGAGAAGATCAAGATTGTCGAGGGAATCTGCCTCCTGTCTGGGGATGATGCTGAGTGGGATGACCTCAAGCAGCTGCGCAGCTCACGGGGGGGCCTTCTTCGGGATCACGTTTGCATGAAGACAGACACAGTGTCCATCCAGGCCAGTTCAGGCTCCCTGGATGACACAGAGACAGAGCAGCTGTTGCAGGAAGAGCAGTCTGAGTGTGGCAGTGTCCACACGGCAGCCACTCCTGAGAGGCGGGGCTCTCTGCCAGACACGGGCTGGAAACACGAACGCAAGCTCTCCACTGAGAGCCAGGTCTAAGTGCCCATGTTGCCCTCCCTCCCTGCCTGCTCCTTCTCTTTATGGACGTCCAGTCTGTGTGCTCGCTTGTACAACAGGCCCCCTTCCTCTGTGCTTGCCCCACTCCTCCTCATCCCACCCCATAACTGCTCCTGAGCCCGGGAGCTGTTTCTATCTGAGTCCATAACTACCTGTGCACAAGAAATGATGGCGCATCCTGGAATTTACCATGAACCTCGCCTCTTGCACTCCATCCTGAGCCCCCCAAAACTAGGCTCAGTAATGATTCCTCGTCAGTACAGAGCTCCACCTCCCTTCCCCTGGCACCCTCAGTGCCTGCCCCACAAAAGCTGATGATCCAAGACTGCACTCTCCCCCATCAGAGCTGGCCTGACCGCTCCTCTGAGAGAACTGGCCCATCAGGAGCTGAGCAGGGGATCATGGGTAAAGAGAGAGATGAAGGAGAGAGGCTGAGAGGAAGAGAAATCAGCCCAGCTGGTATGGGCATCTGGGAAACCTCTAGCCTCAAGTGCATTGCTAATATGAAAAAGCTCTTAGGGGTGGTCGGGCCTGGGTGTCCTGTCCATTGCTGGCAATGGATATTATTCTCACTCTTAAGAGTTGCTTGTGTTGCAGTTGGTGAGATCTGAGTGTAGCTCAAGCTATTCTCCCTCCTGCTAGGGTGTCTGGAGTCTCTTCTACCTTCAGATGGCTGGGGGACCCAGTGTGGTCGCTGGCTAATATAATTCCCTCCTCATGCCACCACTGGCCAGCACCCGCCAAAGTCTCTGACTGTAAGCGACCAGGTTGTGAACCAGCTGCCTGAGTGAACGTGGGGCCCTGAGGGCTGAGTCTGCAGCATCTGAGAAGCACTGCCTAGACCAAACACAGCACATCAGCCCAACTTTAGTGTTCTACGACGCTCTCCCTCATTCTCTGGGATTTTTGAGCACAAAGATCCTGAAACAGACTTTCAAAGAAGGGCCAGAAGTGTTCATAAGTGATCANACCACTGGCCAGCACCCGCCAAAGTCTCTGACTGTAAGCGACCAGGTTGTGAACCAGCTGCCTGAGTGAACGTGGGGCCCTGAGGGCTGAGTCTGCAGCATCTGAGAAGCACTGCCTAGACCAAACACAGCACATCAGCCCAACTTTAGTGTTCTACGACGCTCTTCCCTCATTCTCTGGGATTTTTGAGCACAAAGATCCTGAAACAGACTTTCAAAGAAGGGCCAGAAGTGTTCATAAGTGATCAGGAAGAGCAACTGAGTTAGAGACTTAGAGCCCACAGGGCCTAAAGGGAAGTCTCCATGAGGTTGAACTGCCTGTGTTCTCTCTCAGGTGCTCAGGGAGCTAAGTGGACAGAGAACCTGTGGCTGTGGGTGGTGACGTTCCCATTCCAACTCTCTTCTCAGCTGAGTGACTTACTTTCCATGCTGAGATGCCACCTCTTGGTTCCTACTTATTCAAAGGGCACGTCACACCCTAGCATCAGGGGAATTGAGAGTTTTTTCCTGTGCTAAAACATCTACCTAGTTTATTTGTTCTTTCTCTCTCTCTCTGCCTAGTTTGCTTTTTCTGACCTAGTCTCGTGGGGCCTGTGAGCAGGGCTAAGTAAAAATGCAAAGTTGGGGGCAAGGACTAAAAAGGTGGAGACAACTGCTAATCTCAACCCAGGACGGATCCAGACCTCTTCCACATAGGAATCAGAGATGATAAGAGAAGACAACAGGGGCTGAGAATGGAGGGGAGGGCTCCCAGGGGTAATGTCTCCATTAGAAACATCTATGGTTATGGTATGGAGAAATCAGCTGTCAAATGCGAGCAAAAAAAGGAAAATAAGAGCAAACTTTTTCTAACACTGCTTGAGACTGGTGCCAAGGCCTTAGCCCCGCCCTTAGCAGCCAGCCCCAGGTCCCTGTGCAGGACAGCCAGACCGGGCCAAGAAGGCTTTTACAGTGCACAGCAGTGGNTGATAAGAGAAGACGACAGGGGCTGAGAATGGAGGGGAGGGCTCCCAGGGGTAATGTCTCCATTAGAAACATCTATGGTTATGGTATGGAGAAATCAGCTGTCAAATGCGAGCAAAAAAAGGAAAATAAGAGCAAACTTTTTCTAACACTGCTTGAGACTGGTGCCAAGGCCTTAGCCCCGCCCTTAGCAGCCAGCCCCAGGTCCCTGTGCAGGACGGCCAGACCGGGCCAAGAAGGCTTTTCCAGTGCACAGCAGTGGGAAGGCGAGGTGCCACTTCCAGGAGCAAAGGGGTGTGTTTCACGTTTGATGGGGAAGTAAAAGAAGGAGCACTTTTGGTCCTCAGATTCATAGCTGGGGACTGTAGGAAGTAGAAAAGCGGCATTTTCTTGAAAGGGGGAAGGATCTTATTGCACTTGGGCTGTTCAGAATGTAGAAAGGACATATTTGAAGAACTATCTATTTGAGCACTGATTTACTATGTAAAAAGCAAAATCTCTCTGTCCTACACTAACGGAAGTGATTGTCCCGCGCTCATGTGTAATGGTTTTAACGTTACTCACTGGAGAGATTGGACTTTCTGGATTTTATTTAACCACTATGTTCAGTATTTTAGGACTTTATGGTAATTTAATATAAATTTAGCTTTTCTTAATCACCTTGCCTGGCTTGGAGTCATGACTAATAACCGCACCTGCTCTGTCTGGCAGACCCAGGCCACGGGAAACCTGCTTGCAGATATCACCTCTAAGGCCTTTGGGGTTATGGGGATGGTGATGAGCAACAAAGGGTGTGACGTTCCTGGCCGGAGGTTCAGCTCCTCTTGAGAAGGCAGGTCAAGACCAGAGTTCATTGGCTTCTGAAATCCTCATTCCCTCTAGAGGAGGGACAGCAGCTAGGTTTCTTCTTGAGGACCGACTCTGACTGGACGGTAGTGGCTGCCTGAGGTCCTGTCCAGACTCAATGGGAAAGCGACGTGATCTTTAGTGATACAGCCCTCGGGCACCGAAAGAAAGTGTCATGGCATGTATGCTGTGTATATTCTATTTCTGTGCCAGGTCTATGAGGACTTCATTGTCACAGAACCTGATGTTGCCTTGCAGCGATGGTCACTGTCAAGGCTATCTGATGCAAGGAAAGCACTGGAATGGGGACAAGGGGAGCCAATTCCACTCCCATATCTACCACTAGCTCTGTCTGATCTTAGTCAAGATTCGGTTACTCTGAGAATGGATCAAATGAACACTAGGATTTCTTTATTTTTATTTATTCAAAAAAATTTTTTTTTAATTTTATTGTGGACAGAGGGGAAGGGACGGGGAGAGAGGGGGAGAGAAATTGGTTGCTCTCTGCTTCTGCCAGCACCCTGAGAAGGGCAGAGCACAGAGCCTACTACCCTGGCCTGTGCCTGACTGGGAATCGAACTGGCGACCTTTCAGTGATGCCCAACTAACTGAGCCATGCCAGACGGGACGGATTCCTTTTATTTTTAAAAGCTCTCAGAGCTCATCCGCTACAACTCAAGGCTAGAACAAGGAGTTGGGGATCTCTTTCAGGCTTTCTCAGTGAAGACTGGGACTCATGCAAGTCTTGATGCCAGACAAAAGTTTATGTCAAGGCTCAATAGTTGATTTTCTAAACCACAAACCATTTATAGAACAATGCTTTCATTCATTCATCTCCTACTATGGGTCATACACTACCTATACGTGACCACAGAGCTTCAGTCTGGCACCAGCAACCCTGCCTCAAAAAAAAAAAAGAAAGAAAAAGAGAGCAAGACATACTGAAGCCCCTTATATTTAAATGACAGTAGATTCTAGTATAAATGATAGCATGTAATCCCTTCGACCTGGAGAGAGATAGGCACGCTAGAACAGAAACAAGTGGACTTGCTCCAGGACAACCATCCCCCCGTTCCACCACTCTTTCTTGAAAACACACACAGAAAAGAAATGTTTTAAGCATTGAAATCCAGCCTAAAGCACCAATTTATATACCTACAGAAAATGCCCTTTCCCAAAGCCTCAGGGTCACAGGCCAAGTCATGAACAGGGACCACTATAGCTCGTGTAGAAGAAACTCATGAAGAACCTTTCAAATAGGAAAAAAAAAATGAATGCATCAAACATACGGAGTTTTCTTGGAAAACTGGAGATGTTTCTTGGAGAACAAAGTCTGATGAATGCACTTTGCTACCTTGTGACAAGTCAACCCGTTTAATCAGGCATTCAGCACTGTGTTGCCTTAGAGCCCGCGCTCATTTTACCCTGTTACTTCAGTAGGAGATGGCAGAGGTGGACAAGGCTGGCCTGGTGGCCCAGGTCTTGACAAGAACGTGGCCACTGGCAAATGAGAATTTAGTAACAGCCTCAAGGACTAGCACGCCATTTTCAGGCAATAAAAATGTGCTGGCTCTTAGTTTCCTTTCCTGATCAGTAAAACGCAAAGGTTGAAACAGATGATTGCTGAGGTTTATTTCTAGCCTGAAACTTGTATTATGTTCCTTCCAGGATGTAGGGGATGTAACCAGTGTTGAGAGCTTCTTGTCTGGTTCACTGGATACAAAACCTGAAACTAATAAATAGGGAGATGATGAGTCAAATTCTAACAAATTGGATGTATTTTTGCAAACTAATTACATCCACAATATAGTCCCTGACCTTCTTTCTATATTATATGAACACACTGGAAGCTAAGATGAAAAGATCTGTGTGGCCCATAGGGAGGTCTCCACAGCGTGAATTGAAGCTTTCACCAAACCTCGGCCTGAGGAAAACGAAGTGCTGCAGGGGAACTTAGGAGAAGCATGTCCGAGAGCTGAGGGTACACCAGGTTCTAAGGTGACATTCAAGGGCATCGAGTAAGCTTTAGTTACTTCTGCTTGTGGACTAAAGAAACAGTCTATACGTTTGTCTTCACATGTGAAGACAACTCAACTGATCCACTTAATACTGATGACGAGTTTGGGGATGTTTCAGGCAGCCTGTGTTTCAAAACATTCCCTCACTCACCATTTATTTTCTCTCCAGATCCTTCTCCCAGTAACCAGCTGGCAGAGGCTAAGCAGAGTTTTATTTTCAGCCAAGGCTCCAACTCAACTTTGGACTCCCTGACATGATGTTAAAACAGATCCAGGCAGCCTAATTAAGGGTCTGAATTTAAACCCAAGGCTGAAGTTAGCCTCAAGGTACACAATCTGCTTATTTCATTTTACAAGACACAAAGAGCAAAGAACTCACTTATCTTGCCCTTCTCCGTAGTTTCTTTCCTCCAGCCCCTGCTAACAACGTCCCTGTCTCTCCCTTCTGCCTCCTTCCTCTTTGTGGGGCTGATGCTACTGCGATCTAAACTCTTGGCGAGCCTGCATTTGGGGGGTTGTGGAAAAATGAACTGCCACAAGAAAAAAAGGTGACTTATTCCTTCATTCAGACAGCACCTATTAAATGCAATCAAGTGCACTCTGGGAAAGGCCTTGCAGTCTTGGCAACCAATCAAGGCACTAAAACCCATAGCCACTTGAGATCTGTGTTAAGGTCACTACTGCCATCTCCAGAGAATAACGCAGGGGGTACCTGGACTGAAAGTTGAAAGGAAGTGAATCACTAAAGCTGCTCCTCATAGGCCGGAAATAGGGATCTGTGTCCCACGGTAGGGAGCAGAATGCAGCTTGTAATTATGAAATGAGCACTGTCCCAGCCCGAGCAGGCTTTTCAGAAATACCCAGCATGGTTACTCAGCAGCCACAATGTCTGGTATTTGTTTCCTGCTTCTGGCTGCAATGATAGTGTTCACTTTGACGTCCTACACCCACAAAGGTTTCACTGCTCTGTTCATACCTTCCTTATGTAGAACTATGGAGAGCCCCCTGGAATAAAGAAGGCACACATCACACCAATAAATCCATAAATAAATACTCTTTGGTGATAATCCTGGAATGCAAATATTACTGGCCAAACATTTACTGAACACCTATTATGGACAAGGAACTGGGTTAGGTTTCTATTAGGCCCTGCAGGGTCTGCCACCCCTTACCCATTTTCTATCAGACCTCATCTACTACTCTCCTACTGCCTACTACATACTCTGCTCAGGCTAGCTATACTGGCCCCCCTGTTTCTCAAACCTGCCAGGTATGCTCCCAACTTAGGGTCATTGCATAGCTGTTCCCTGGTTGGCACTTTCTTCCTCTAGATACACTCAGGGCTAATTCCTTTCCCTTCTTCAAGTCTTTGCTCAAGTGCAATCTTCTCAATGAAACCCACTATGATCACCCCTAATAAAAGTATGGTTTTTCCAACTCTACTTCCCAATGCCTTTTACCCTTTTTTCCTTTTCCCATTGCACATATTGTCTAATAACATACTATATATTTATGTCTTGATTGTTCATGTGTCCTCACTATAATGTGAGCTACCGAAGAGGAGAGATTTTTTTGTGGTTTCTATTTTGCTCACCAATTATCCCACGTGCCTACAATAGTCCCTGCACATACTAGGTGCTCAATAAATATTTGTTAAATGAACGAGTGAAGAAATTATTGGAATCAGACATCTATCGCCCACCTTCTTGTACAGCTTTACCCAAACCATGTGAAACAAAGAGGGATTTTGACATCTTGCTCTAAAACTCGCTGGGACCCAGACTTCACATGTGTTTTATTGGGCAAATTTCAGGTTACCATCATCCTCTCCTTAAATGTAATCTTCCCTTTATTTCCAACAATATTTAAATGAAGTAAACATGCCAATGACCTAGGACTGAAGAAGACTATTTCTACGTATTCATAACCCATTTCTCAAAGATTACTGTAATTTTTTTGCTCTGGTTCCTCTCCTCCTGCCTATGAATCTGTCATCTCCCATTTTCATTTTTTCCACTTTCCCACTCTGTGGTCTCATCCACTACCCCAATTTCCTTTTTTTCACTTTACAGAGATGATTCCCTAATTTATCACTCAAGTCCTAGTCTCTTCTCCCAGCTTTCATTCTATATTTCCTAGGCCTATTTAGATGATTCCACCTGAATGTCTCATTGGTACATAAAAGTAAACAGACCTAAAGGTAAACTCCTTGCCTTCCCTTTGAGACTGGCTTCTCCTGATTTTCTACTTTCATTTGGGCAATCGCCACCTCCCAGTCCTAAGGTTCAAAGCCTGGCAGACTCTTGGACTCATTTCCCTAAATGGGCCCAACCTTATCTTTGCACCCCGTCTAGCTGATTGCCAAATCCTTCGCTCTTTCCCGACTCTGTTCTCATCTTCAGGGCTATTACCTCATATCAGAATCCCAACTCTGACCCATTTTAGACAACCAAGCAAATTGGTTTTCATAAAGTTCAATTCTGATTCTGTCACTCCCTCGCTCAGAAACTTTTTAATCTCTCCCACTTCCCACTTAAGGTATAAATTCCTTACCCTCGTATTCAAGACCGTACAGGAGTTGTTCCTAACTTTCTCTGTCAATCTGTGTCCCATTACTTCCCAGCATGAACCCTGCTCTAAAGTTAAATTCACCTATGATGCACTTTCCAGGCAGGTGGGAATTCACATATGCACTACATAGGATGCACTTTCTTGTCTCCATGCCCTTGCTCCTACTTTCCTGCTTCTAGACATTCTCTTAGCTCCTTCTATTGAAATAATACTAATGGGAAAAATTTCATTTCCCTCCCTACCAAGTCCCCCTATTAAATAGTTTCTTGAAATTCCAGGAGTGTTCAAACAATTTTTACGCATGCACACATATACACATACTTTTAGAACCATATGTAAGAAAACCATTCTATATATGCTTTTATGCAATTTACCTTTTTTCTTTTTTTAAATATATTTTATTGATTATACCATTACAGTTGTTCTATTCCCCCCCTTCATTCCCCTCCACCCACACACTCCCTCCCCCACTATTCTCCCCCCCTTAGTTTATAACCACGTGTCTCAATTTCTTTAGATTCTATATTTCCCCCACTATTCTCGCCCTCCCCACTATCTATTTTCTACCTACCATCTATGCTATTTTCTGTGCCTTCTCCCCCCTTCTCCTCCTCCCATCCCCCTGTTTCTAACCCTCCATGTGTTCTTCATTTCTATGGTTCCACTCCTGATCTAGCTGTCCTCTTGGTTTGCTTTTGTTTTAGGTGTGGTTGTTAATAACTGTGTGTTTGCTGTCCTTTCACTGTTAATATTTTTCATCATCTCTTTCTTATATAAGTCCCTTTAGCATTTCATAGAATAAGGGCTTGGTGATGATGAACTCCTTGAACTTGACCTTATCTGAGAAGCACTTCATCTGTCCTTCCATTCTAAAGGAAAGTTTTGCTGGGTAAAGCAATCTTGGCTGCAGGTCTTTGGATTTCATGACTCGGAATACTTCTTTCCAGCCCCTTCTTGCCTGGAAGGTCTCTTTTGAGAAATCCGCTGACAGTCTGATGGGTACTCCTTTGTAGGTGACTGTCCCCTTATCCCTTGATGCTTCTAGGATTCTCTCCTTCATTTTAGTCTTGGCTAATGTAATTATGATGTGCCTTGGTGTGTTCCTTCTTGGGTCCAACTTCTTTGGCACTCTCTGAGCTTCCTGGATTTCCTGGAAGTCTATTTTCTTTGCCAGACTGGGGAAGTTCTCCTTTATTATTTGTTCAAATACGTTTTCCACTCGTGGCTGTTTCTTTCCCCCTTCTGGTACCCCTATAATCCGGATGTTGGAACGTTTAAAGATGTCCTGGAGGTTCCTAAGCCTCTCCTCATTTTTTTGAATTCTCATTTCTTCATTCCTTTCTGGTCGGATGTTTCGTTCTTCCTTCTGGTCCATTCCATTGATTTGAGTCCCAGTTTCCTTTCCATCGCTATTGGATTCCTGGACATGTCCCTTCATTTCAATTAGTTTAGCCTTCATATGTTCCTCTAATTTGTGACTGTACTCTACCAATTCTGTGAGCATCCTGATAAATAGTGTCTTAAATTGGGCTTCTGAGAGGCTGGCAATCTGTTGGTCACTTAGAGTTATTGGCTCTGGGACTTTGAGTTCTCATTGTACCATCTTTTGGGCTGTTCGTGCCTGTTAAGTAGCAGGATCGGAGCCCTAGGTTTTCACCAGAGCAGGGCAACTCAGTCACTGGGTTGTGACGTTGTATGTGGGGGTGGGGTCAAAGAGGGACAATGGCTTCCCTCCGCCGCCTGCTGCCGCGACCCCCACCAGCACTGCAGCCACCACCGTCACCAGGCCCACGCGCCTCGCTCCACGGCACTCGAGTGTGCCACCGCTGTCAGCCCTCCACCACTGGGTTCGCCCCCTGGGGCCTGCGTGGTCCGTCTCACTGTGCAAGAATGTGCGACCTTGGTCAGTCTGCCCCGCACCGGGACTAGTTCTAGGCTGCCTGCGCACCTAGGTCTGTCCTGCCCGACCCAGCTCCGCTGCTGGCTCCGCCTCTCTTACCCTCTCTTACAGTCCTCGTTGAACGGTTCGTAGCTGTCGGACTTTTGTATAATTCCGTTTTCTGGTCTCTGGGTGTGTCTTAGTTCTCCAAAACTTTTGTTGTATCCAAACTTGGTTGTGGGAGAAGGCACAGTGTTTCCACCTATGCCTCCATCTTGGTGGAAGTCCCCAATTTACCTTTTTTCAATTAAGCACAATTTATACATTTTCTATACCACATATATAGATTAACCATATTCTTTTTTTTTAATCCTCACTTGAGGATATGTGTATCGATATTTAGAGACAAAGAAAGGGATAGAAACATCGATGTGAGAGAGAAACTTAGATCAGTTGCCTACTGTATCCACCCCAACTGGGGATTGAACCCACAACCTAGGAATGTGCCCTGATTGGGAATCGAACGGACCCACTCACCTACATTCTTTTTAACAATTGCATATACCATAATTCACATAGCAAGTTCCCTAGAATGGACATGTAATGTCCAGTGGGGTTTTCCCCTATTTTTTTTTCAATTTTTTTTATTTAATTATGGGTTTTCCCCTATTTTAAGCAGTGCTGCAGTGAATATCTCTGAATACTTTTGTTATTGCACTCTTGCATAGCTCTGTAGGACAAATTCCTAACAGTAGCAATACTGGTCCAGAGATTAGGTACATTTTACATTTAATAACTGGTAACACATCCCTCTAAAAGTTTGTACCAAGTTTACTGTCCACTGGAGAAACTTTCTCATTATCCCTTTAGTTGGTCTAGCTGGTCAAATAATTTAAATGACATACAGCAGATTAACAGAAGAAAATCAAATTTAATACATGCCTTCGGGGAATTCACATTAGCATGAAAATTCCAAAGACAGGCAAAATGAGGTATATATAATTCATTTTGGACTAAGGAGGGAGAGGTAGGCGATTCACAGGTAGATAAGAGCAACCATTTAGTTAAAAACAAAATTCATGCAAGGCCTCCCAGATACAATGGGATAAAAGGGAATCTAGCAGAACAGATTTTTGCTTGGATTCTCCCAGTCTGCCACACTTAATTCATATGTGCTAGGGTGAATACATTTATGCTAAGGTTCCCTTCCTGAAGCATTTTTTTTTACATCTCTGCCAAGTTGATAGATTAAAAAAATAATGGTCTTATTACTTTTACTCAACCCTTTTCAATTTTTAACGTGTTGGGTAATTACATATTCTTTAAACCCCATCATCAAATTTCTCCCATCGCTTAAGTAACTACAGCTTTTCTTTTATATAGTCTCATACTGTTAGTCTATACTTTTTATTCCTCTGAGCAGGGCAAATCCATTGGATTTTGCAAATCCATTGGAAGGAGCTGATTTTATTCTTGGATACATTGAATGTAGAGCTGAAAGAAAATTTGAGATCACATTAACAAATCTCTCATTTTTATAAATAACAGGAGTATCGCATCTGTAGAATGCATTACTGTTCAAAGGCCTTCCCTAACCATTCAATTAGTTATATTAAATCTTCACATTAAGCTTGGAAGGAAAACATTGTTATCCCGTTTTACAGATAAGGAAGCTAAGCTCCAGATGATTTACTGACAAAAGGGGTTTACTCAGAGAAGGTCCAAGACCAGAGCAGGTCCAAGACCAGACGCCAGCATCTTGTTTCTTCCACTGTATTCCAGTTGCTTTTCGTTTCCCTCCCACACCTAGGCGCACAGAAGAATATCTGGTGAATGAAATGACATTTAAAAAATCGTCAAATGTTGACAGCAGCCTAAATACAGTAATCAAATAAAGCAAATATGCTGACAGCTGGGGATGCACAGCTCTCCACACACCTTTTTTTTTTGCACTTCGTTGCCGGGTGGTCGGCAGCCTTCGCTCCACTGATGCTCAGTCTCGCCATCCGAGCTGGCACCACCAGTTCTCAACGAAACACTCGCGCGCGGCCCCTTTAAGGCTGTGGACGGCGCGTGCCCACATTCCCTTCAAATGGACCAATAGCGGAGCGAAGGGCGGTCTGTCGAGAACCAATAAACAACGAGGACACTGCGGGGTGTGCGGCGGCCCAAGCGGTTTCAAACGGCTTAGTGAGGGCCCCTCGGTTCTGACCCAGCGGAGGTGAGTGGCCGGTGGGCCCAACCCACCCGCTCAGGCCCCGGGATCCGGGCGTCGCGTGCGCGGAGCGTCCCTGGACCCCGGGCGTTGGGCCTCCGCGGACGCGTGCCTCCCTCTCCGCACGAACCCGGCGGGTCTGACGCGGGGAAGCGGGGCGGAGGCCCTGGACCCACCGCTGGGAGGGTGGGGGGCGTGGGCGCTCTGGTGCGGATGAGGCCGGGGCTGGGATCGGAGTGACTAGAGCGTGGCGCGATGGGGTGCGGGCGGCAGCGTCCGAGGGATGCGGGAAGCGTAGGGCCGCGCCTGGCGGCTGAGGTTGTTCCGGGACTGGGGCGGGGGCCCGGCGAAACGGCCCTGTTGCAGTGCCCATCGCGTGATTGTTAAATGAATGAATGAGTGAGTAAGAGTCTATGAGCGCCGTAATGGTTGTTAAGGCCCTGGTCACCTCAGAGCCTGACAAGGACAGCGGCATCGGGCCTGCCTGTGCACCTGTGTCCATACCGGCTTGCTTCGATTTTAACAATTCCGATCATACCGCTCCGCCCTTACGCCTTTCTCTCTCAAAAGGTGTCAGTAGAGTTCAGGTATCTTTCCAGCGCTGAACGTTTGGGAGACCAAAACAATAGCCAGCAGTTTAGGTTAAGTAGGGCTTGGTACTTCAAGGTGGGGGCTTGGTAAACTAGATTTCTTACTTGTTAGCTCTTACCAGTCTTTGGCTGTTAAGATAGTTGTTATCCTGCAATCGTGGTAATTGTCAGGCAGGATTTAAATGTACCCCGTTTTGTATCTGGGATAGAAAATGATGGAAGTGATGTCGCCACAGTGGCTACTGTGTGTTAGAAAACATTTACATCGATGAATCTCCACAAATGAGGTTTTTCATTCAACATTAGAGGGTGAAGTAGTTTTTGCAGATCTTGCCCCAAATTTATGCATGGCTCTAATGTATTTCTCATGGGAACCAAGGCATCAAATCTTGGCCCAGAAAGCCTGCCTGTCTTATTTTATACATAATTATAGTAATTGAAAACTCATTTTTAGAGAGGTGAACTCCTCCCATCTTCATTTCTTCACCCTGAAAAGTCCTTCTTTGACCTAAAGAGCCAATAAATCAAGCTGCCAATCTTTGGAAAATTTTAAGTCTAAAAGATTGGGACTTTTCTTAAGTGACTTGACATACGGTAACGTTGTTTTCCTAGAACTTGATGTAGAAAAGGTGAAATTGATTTCTTTTGGCAATATAAATTAAACCTAGTTGGTAAACTCAAAAGAAGTTTACACAAGTTTTTAAAGTCTGTTCATTCAGGCAGTGGCAAGCAAAGGAAGTCCATAAAAATATACCTTATACTTTATTACTTTTAAAGTCTTGGTCGTCAACTTTGAGTTATGAACAGTGGTATAGCCTTCTACAGCTGACAGCTCAATTTTGGTAGCTAAGTTTTAATTACAATAAATTTGAGTATCTTAATACTGAATACAATTCTAGGTTTGGGGGAGGCAATTAAAAATAACAAACATCTTTAATAATGCCTTACGGTATTGTTAAAGATCTTGAGGGATGAAAACTTTGTTTTTAAGGTTTTATTTATTTCTAGACAGAGGAGGAGGGAGAAAGAGGGAGAGAAACATCAGTGTGTGGCTCCTCTCGCGCGCCCCCTACTGGGGACCTGCCTTGCAACCCATGTGCTCTGACTGGGAACAGGAATTGAACCGTCCATCCTTTGGTTTGCAGGCCGGCACTCAATCCACTGACCCACACCAGCCGGGGCCTAAACCTTTTCTTTGTATTGGGGTAAAGCCAGGCTTTCTTAGCCTTCTTTGACTTAATGGAGTCTCATTCACTCATTCATCAAATATTGAGGTTGATGCCAGAGGTTAACAATCTGTTGAACATTGTTCTAGATTCTGGGAATACACTAGTGAACCAGAAAATGACAAAGCCCCTGACTTAAGGAAGTTTGACAGTTTTGTGTCTCGAACAATTTGCTTCTACAATTTCTCTGGCCCAGCTCTCATTACTGAACAAACCAATGCTCAAATACTTTCCTAGTAGGGGCTAACATTTATTAAAGTGCTCATTAGGTGCCATATTTTATCATTTTTAATACAACTTCTTACAGATGAGAAAAACTGTCTCAGAAAGGTTTTGCAACTTGGTCAAGGTCATGCAACTGATAGAACCTGAATTTGAACGTGAGTTAGTCTGTCTCCAGGGCCCTTTTTTTTTTTTAAATCTACAGCTGTACTGTATGAAGTAATGGGATCTGTTAGGGAGAATTCAGGAGCATTTCTGGGTAGAATCTCCATTGTTAATACTTCTATCAGAGACGTGATGAAATATGGATGATAGATGTGGTAGTTTTTAGAAGGAAGATGGAGCAGTTTAAAATACAGTATTACCATATGAGGGATGTATAGCTGTGGCAGTTGGGGAGCACAGTACGGGGAAGTACAAAATTAAGTTCTTGATCTAATTATCATTGGTAGATTCCTGGTGGTCAGTGTTGCAGAGTTTTGAGATTCTTAAGCGATTCTCATATTCTTACCTCTAGAGTTCAGAAAATGTTAGTTCATTCCTATCAGAGCAGTTGCCCTCTTTACTTGATAAATCTGGAACACATTAAGCTTATTCTTTTTTGGCTTTTGAATTTGCTCTTCTCCTCCTGGAACTTCTCATCCTGCTGCACCCCTCCTTCAAGCCTGTCTTTGTATACAGGCTCCACTCAGGTCTCAACTCAAATGTCATGTCCTTAAAGAGGCATTTTCTCAGCTCCCAATTAGAGTAGCCCTCTTGGTCACTTTCACCTTACTTTTCCTTTTTGTTTACTTTGTAGCATTTATTGCTATCTGATAGGTCATTCATTGTTTGCCTATATATTGTCCGATTTCCTCACAGAAATGAAAGCAGAACAGAGATTTTTTCCCCAATCTGTACAATTACCTCAGTGCCTCAGACAGTACTTGAAACAAAAAAGGCGGTCAAAAAATATTTGTCGAGCCCTGGCTAGTGTAGCTCAGTGGACTGAGTGTGGGCTGGAAACCAAAGGGTCACTGGTTCGATTCCCAGTCAGGGCATATACCTGGGTTGTAGGCCAGGTCCCGGATGGGGGCCACGTGAGAGGCAACCACACATTGATGTTTCTCTCCCTCTTTTTCCCTCCCTTTCCCTCTCTCTAAAAAATAAATAAAATATTTTAAAAAATTTGTCGAACAAAATTGGCCCACACCGTCATAGTTTTCTCCTTGTAATCAAATGATAAAGATAGTGTATAAGTAAAGCTGGCTGTGTTGCTGTGTCTTTGGATGGGAGCAATGTCTGAACAGATGAATTTGGAAAGTCTTCAACTAAGAAAAGTGGAAAAATGATAGTTTTAATGTTCATGTCTACTGAAAGGGAAAGTAGACCTGGCTCCCCATCCTCCCTCCCTCCCCACTCTTTCATTTTTCAATTAAAAAAAATTTTCACATCTATAGAAGTTTTTAGGGATATTGGTTAAGTAGGATGCCTTTCTGTTGGAATTTATCTGATATTTGTCATGATTAGACTGGGATATAGGAGGTTTTGGGGAGGAACATGATAGAGATAAAATGTCATCAAGTACCAAGGGTACATACTATCAACATGATTTGTGACTGATGATATTGACTTTGCTCAGCTACTAAAGTATTGATAGTGTCTGTCAGTTTTCTCCACTGTAAAGTTACTCTTAGTTCCTTCTCCATACTGTCTTGGGAAGGAAGGAACTATGTGCAGCCACCATTTAGGGAGTGAGGAGTTAGGCTCCCTGTCCTTTGGAATATTTGAAATTCTTCTGAATGAAAAATTTGTTTCTATCATTTTAATATTTACTGATTGATTTTTAGAGAGGGAGGGAGGGAGAAACAGAAATGTTGACTTGTTGTCCCACTTATTTATGCATTCATTGGTGGGTTCCTGTATGTGCCCTGACCAGCGATCAAACCTTCAATCTCGGTGTATTGGGACGATGCTCTAACCAACTGAACTATCTGGCCAGGGTTCTTTGATCATTTTTTAATTTAGACAGGAATTTATATAAGTGTGGGTTAAAAGATATATGTTTTATATTTTGAGTTACATTCCAAATACTACTTTATTTTGTTGCTCAAATTGATCCAGATTTCTCCATTGGGAGCTCTTTTAATTGGCTTCTGTGCCCTTCTAACATACGCACATCAGCATTTGTGTGTGTGTGTTTGTAGGCTATTTATTTAGTTATTTTTTTAGCATTTCCTTACTGGCACTGCAAGATGCTCTGGGCTCATCTTGTATATTCCTTGATACAGTGCTAAATCCTCATTTCTCCAAGGAGCTTTGGTTCCTTTTATTGGAAAATGGTATAAGAAACCAGATCTTGGCACTAAGAGTTCTGATTGCTATTGGGGTGTTTTTTTCTTTTAGGACCTCTCAGCTAACAGAGCAAATCAATATATGTGTGTATGTTAACTAGTGTAAATAGACATGTCTAAAATATTTCTATGTGTAGCGGTCTATAACTACATTAAGTTACACATGAGTTCTTACTCATACCTGTAACTCCAATCTATTTACCACATAGGTCATTATAGCCTTCTCCCCTTGCTGATCTGTGAATTTCCACGTCAACAGTGAGAAACCTGGCTTTCACTGTCCACCATTCATTTACATAATGGTTCACTTCCAGAATACACATACAGCAGTATCAGAATTGTTTACCCATTCTCCCATGGGAAAGAACTTTATCAACAGAGTACGGTGTTTTATGCAGTTCCTTTTGCCTTTAGCCTTACAGACTCCATGCATTTCCAAAGTTACCTAGGTCAGCATCTTTTACCCCACCCCCTGCAGGAAGGTTGTTGCATTTGTAATACAGTTACATTCTTTTGTCACAGTTTGCATTCTTTTCTGGAATTCCCCCAACCTTCTAATTAGCATACGTTAATGTTCATTCTTTACATTTTGAAAAGTGCATAATGTTTATCCACCATTACAGTATCATGAGAATAGTTTCCTGCCGGTAAAAGATCCCTGTGCTTCACCTATTTGTCCGTTCCTTTCTCCTCTATCCCAGGGCAACCACTGATGCTTTTGTTGTTTCCATAGTTTTGCCCTTTCCTGTATGACATATAATTGGGATTATACAACATATACCCTTTTAAAAAATATTTTATTTATTTTTAGAGGGGAAGGGAAGGAGAGAGGGAGAGAAATAACAATGTATGGTTGCCTTTCATGTGTCCCCCACTGGGTACTCCCCTGCAACCCAGTCATGTGCCCTGACTGGGAATCGAACCACGATCTTGTCTGGCTTGCAGGCCCGCGCTCAATCCACTGAGCTACACCAGCCAGGCCCAACATTTACCCTTTTAAACTGGTGTCTTTCACTTAGCAATATCTATTTAAGGTTTTTCCATGCCTTTTTGTGTCTTGATAGCTCATTTCTTTTTATTGCTGAATAATATTCCATTGTATGGATATAACCATAGATTGTTTATCCATTCACCTGTTGAAGGATATCTTGGGCATTCTAGTTTTTGACTATTTTGAACAAAACTGCTGTCTATATTGTGTACAGGTTCTTGTGTGCATATACATTTTCAGTTCATTTGGGTAAATACCTGGGTGTGTGATTGCTGGATCATGTAGTAAGACAGTGTTTAGCTTTGTAAGAAATTGTCAAGACTGTCTTCCAAAGTGGCTGTATCATTTTACATTTTCACCAGCAGTGACTGAGAGTTCCTTTTGTTCCATGTCCTTGTCAACATTTAATTTTATCTGGTTTTTTTTTTGTGGACTTGGCCCATTCTTAGTAGGTGTGCAGTGCTCCCTCTTTTTAAAAACTTTGCTTTTTCATGACCTTGAATTTTTTGAAGAGAAATGATGTCTTTTTAAAGAGAGAACTTTTAAAAATATACTTTAAAAATCATTTTAGAGAGAGACATCAGTTTGTTGTTCCACTTATTTATGCATTCATTGGTTGCTTCTTGCATGTGCCCTGACCAGAGATTGAACCCACAACTTCAATGTGTCAGGGCAATTCTCTAACCAACTGAGCTACCTAGTTTGGTAGCGCAATCACATTTATTTTGTAATAATTTTAGATTTACAGAAAAGCTGGGAAGATATGTAGAATTTCTGTATACCTCTCACCCAAATTTGCCCTGTTGTTAACATTTCACATGGTACATTTGTCAAAAGAAAGACACCAACATTGATGCATTGCTTTTAACTCAACTCCGTGTTTTGTTTGGACTTCTGCAGTTTTTTATTCATATTGCCTTTCTGTTTCAGGATCCAGTTCAGGGTAACCCACTGCATTTAGATATCATCTCTCTGAGTCTTCTCTGATATTTGACGGTCTTTTCTTACCTTCATGACCTTGACAATTTTGAGGGCTAGTAGTTATTTACTTTGTGGATTGTCCCTTCTTTTGGGTTTGTCTGATGTTTTTCTCACTATTTAACAAGGGTTATATGTTTTTGGAAAGAATGCCACAGAATGCCATTTTTTCATAATTGGTATATGTAATATCTACGTACCACTGATGATGTTAATCATGATCACTTGGTTAAGGTAGTGTTTGCCAGGTTAAGTAGTAATATTACTATTTTTCTTTTCCTTTTTTAAAAAATACATTTTATTGATTATGCTATTATAGTTGTCCCAATTTTTTTTCTTTGGCCCCCTCCACCTGGTACCCCCATTCTTTCCATGAATACTCCCCCATGGTTCATGTCCATGGATCATGCATATAAGTTCTTTGGCTACTCCATTACTTATACTATTTTTAACATCTGCCTGTCTTATTTCTACATACCAATTTGTGCTTTTTAAAAAATATATTTTATTGATTATGCTATTACATTTCTCCCACTTCCCCCCTTTTATTTCCTTCCGCCCTGCGCACCCACTCCCACTCACATTCCCCCTTTCAGTTCATGTCCATGGGTCATATACCGTATTTTTGTTTTATTTATTTTTTAAGTATATTTTATTGATTATGCCATTACAGTTGTCCCATTCCCCCCCTTCATTCCCCTCCACCCTGCACACACCCTCCCACCCACATTTCCCCCTTTTAGTTCATGTCTTTGTGTCACAAGTTCTTTAGCTTCTACATTTCCCATACTATTCTTGCCCTCCCCCTATTTCTCTCCACCGTCTATGCTACTTATTCTCTGTACCTTCTCCCCTACTCTCCTCCTCCCACTCCCCTGTTGCTAACCCTCCATGTGATCTCCATTTCTGTAGCTCCTCTCCTATTCTAGTTGTTTGCTTAGTTTGCTTTTGTTTTAGGTGTGGTTGTTAATAACTGTGAGTTTGTTGTCCTTTCACTGTTAATATTTTTTATCTTTTTCTTAGGTAAGTCCCTTTAACATTTCATATAATAAGGGCTTGGTGATGATGAACTCCTTGAATTTGACCTTATCTGAGAAGCACTTTATCTGCCCTTCCATTCTAAATGAAAGCTTTGTTGGATAGAGCAATCTTGGATGTAGGTCTTTGGATTTCATGACTTGGAATACTTCTTTCCAGCCCCTTCTTGCCTGTAAGGTCTCTTTGGAGAAATCAGCTGACAGTCTGATGGGTACTCCTTTGTAGGTGACTGTCCCCTTATCTCTCGCTGCTTCTAGGATTCTCTCCTTCATTTTAGTCTTGGCTAATGTAATTATGATGTGCCTTGGTGTGTTCCTTCTTGGGTCCAACTTCTTTGGCACTCTCTGAGCTTCCTGGATTTCCTGGAAGTCTATTTTCTTTGCCAGACTGGGGAAGTTCTCCTTTATTATTTGTTCAAATACGTTTTCCACTTGTTGCTCTTCCTCTTCTCCTTCTGGTACCCCTATAATTCAGATGTTGGAATATTTAAAGATGTCCTGGAGGTTCCTAAGCCTCTCCTCATTTTCTTGAATTCTTGTTTCTTCATTCTTTTCTGTTTGGTTGTTTCTTTCTTCCTTCTGGTTCACTCCTTTGATTTGAGTCCCAGTTTCCTTTCCCATCACTATTGGTTTCCTGTGCATTTCCTTTCATTTCAATTAGTTCAGCCTTCATTTGTTCCTCTAATTTGTGACTAAAATCAACCAGTTCTGTGAGCATCCTGATCACCAGTGTTTTGAACTGTTCATCTGATAGGTTGGCTATCTCTTCGTCACTTAGAATTATTGGCTCTGGGGCTTAGAGGTGTTCTTGAGCCATAATGTTTTGGTCTGTTCATGCCTGTTACGTATGAGGGGCGGAGCCTTAGGTGTTCACCATGGCGGGGCAACCCAAGTCACTGGGTTGTGGTGCTATATGTGGGGGCGGGGTCAGAGAGGGGCAATGGTGGTTCCCCCTGCTGCTTCTAGCTGCTAGGGCCTACATGGTCTATCTCAGTGCTTGCTCCTTCGCCTGGTTTATCTGTGCGCGAATGTGTGACTGCGGTCAGCCAGCCATATTGTGCACTCACTGGGTCTGCCCATTGCCATCCCACACCTGGGATCTGGCAGCTGCTGCCTGTGCGCCTGGGTCAGTCTGGTTGATTTTTCCTGTGCAACCCTGCTCCGCTAGCCGCTGACTCCACCCCTCTTACTGGTCTGGCTGAATGGTTTGTTGTTGTCGGACTTCTGTACAGTTCAATTTTCTGTGTTTTGGTTGCATTTTGGTTACTCAAACTTTGTTGTCTTTAAACTTGGTTGTGTGAAGAGGCACAGTGTTTCCACCTATGCCTCCATCTTGGCCGAAAGTCCTGCCCCAGCACCTTTTCAGTGGATGCTTTTAGGGTTTATTTCCCGTCACTGGGGCCCTGGGTTGCATAGTCCGTCTTGCTGCCTGTTTTTGCCTAGGTTATCTGAGCACGAGTGTGTGACCATAGTCAGCCCTGTGCCACCTGCGCTCCCAGGCCTGGCTGCCACTGCCTTTTCCTGCTGCGACCCCGTCTGCCACCCACTGACTCTGCCCCTCTTACCAGTCTGGTTGAATGGTTGTTGGACTTTAGTACAGTTCAATTTTCTGTCTGTTCTGGTTTGTGTTTTTGTTTCTAAATCTTTGTTGTCCTTAATTTTGGTTGTGCGAGGAGGCACAGTGTTTCCACCTACGCCTCCATCTTGGCTGGAAGCCAAGTGCCTCCGCATATACTGTATTTTTCAGACCATAAGACACACCTAGGTTTTAGAGGATGGAAATAGGAAAAAATTTTTGAAGGAGAAAATATGATAAAATATATAATAATACAAATAACATAATACTTCACCAATGTAAATGTAAACAGAACTCAACAGCAGCATTAACAACCATTATTTCCCCCAAATGGGGCCGGGGTGCATCTTATAGTCCAAAAAAAATACGATATATAGTTTTGGCTTCTACATTTTCCATACTATTGTTAACCTCCCTGTCTATTTTCTACCTAATGTTTATGCTACTTATTCCTTGTACCTTCCCCCGCCACTTCCCTGCTGATAACCCTCCATGTGATCTCCATTTCTGTGATTCTGTTCCTGTTCTAGTCGTTTGTGTAATTTGTTTTTGTTTTTGTTTTAGGTTCAGTTGTTAATAACTGAGTTATTGTCATTTTACTGTTCATATTTTTAATTTTTTTCTTGGATAATTCCCTTTAACATTTCATATAATAAGGGCTTGGTGATGATGAACTCTTTTAACTTGACCTTATCTGAGAAACACTTTATCTGCTCTTCCATTCTAAATGATAGCTTGCTGGATAGAGCAATCTTGGATGTAGGTCCTTGCCTTTCATGACTTTGAACTCTTCTTTCCAGCCCCTTCTTGCCTGCAAGGTTTCTTTTGAGAAATCAGCTGACAGTCGTATGGGAATTCCTTTATAGGTTACTGTCTCCTTTTCTCTTACGGCTTTTAAGATTCTCTCCTTCATTTTAATCTTGGATAATGTAATTATGATGTTCCTTGGTGTGTTCCTCCTTGCGTCCAACTTCCTTGGGACTCTCTGAGCTTCCTGGACTTCCTGGAAATCTGTTTCCTTTGCCAGATTGGGGAAGTTCTCCTTCATTATTTGTTCAAATAAGTTTTCAATTTCTTGCTATTCCTCTTCTCCTTCTGGCACCCCTGTGATTTGAATGTTGGAACGTTCAAAAGATGTCCTGGAAGTTCCTAAGCCTCTCCTCATTTTCTTGAATTCTTGTTTCTTTATTCTGTTCTGGTTGAATGTTTCTTTCTTCTTTCTGGTCAACACCATTGATTTGAGTTCCAGTTTCCTTCTCATCACGTATGGTTCCCTGTACATTTTTCTTTACTTCACTTAGTGTAGCCTTCATTTTTTCATCTAATTTGCAACCATATTCAACCAGTTGTGTGAGCATCCTGATTACCAGTGTTTTGAACTGTGCATCTGATAGGTTGTATATCTGTTTGTCACTTAACTGTATTTTTTCTAGAGCTTTGATCTGTTCTTACACTTGGGCCATATTTTTAGCTTGGCACACCTGCTATGTAGTAAGGGGTGGAGTCTTAGGTGTTCACCAGGGCTGGGCAACCTACATGGCTGCCTTGTGATGCTATATGTGGAGGAGGGGTCTGAGAGGGAACAGTACCACTTGTTCCTCTCTTTACATGGCTGCCTTGTGATGCTATATGTGGAGGAGGGGTCTGAGAGGGAACAGTACCACTTGTTCCTCTCTTTGCTGGTTTTCAGTCACTTCCCCCACTTCCCATAAGCAAATTGTGCCCTTCTGGTCCTGATTCCCAGGTGGGTGGGCCTGTGTATGTTCTGGAACCCTGTGGGTTCTAGAACTCTGTGGGTTCTAGAACTCTCCAACGAACTCTCCTGTGAGGCTGGGGCTTTCTCCCGCCACCTCAACTCCCACCGATGTTGTTACTCAGAGGTTTGAGGCTTTATTGCCCCATGTTGGAACTCTGGGTTGCACGCTGTTTCTCACTCCCCAGTTGTTCTTCCTGGTTTATCCACACACAGATGTGGGACCACCCACTTTGCCAGCTGCTACTTTGCTGCAAGTCCTCTCCACCTGGCTGCTTGTCTCTGCTCCTCCCACCAGTCTGGATGAATGCTTCTTCTTTAACCCTTTGGTTGTTGGACTTCCATACAGATCAATTTTCTGTCAGTTTGGTTTGTTTTTAAATTTGTTGTTGTCTTTGTTTTGGTTGTGTGGGGAGGCACAGTATGTCTACTAATGCCTCCAAATTGGCTGGAAGTCCAATTAGTGCTTCTTTATACTTGCACCTTTCCCCTCATTTTCCCCCTTCCCCCTCCCTGTTGACATCCCTCCAGATGATCTTCATATCTATGATTCTGTTTCTATTGTGCTTGTATGCTTAGTTTGTCATTTGGACTCAATTATCAATAGTTTTGAATTCATTGCCATTTCAATGTTCATTGTTTTGATCTTTTTCATGTATAATTCCCTTTAGCATTTCATATAATGATGGCTTGATGATGATGAACGTTTTTAGTTTTACCTTGTCTGGGAAATACTTTATCTGCCCTTCAATTCTAAATGATAGCTTTGCTGGCTCAAGTATTCTAGGTTGTAAGTCCTTGCTTTTCATCACTTTGAATACTTCTTGGTAGTCCTTTCTATCCTGCAGTTCCTTTTGAGAAATCAGCTGCCGTCTGTGGGAACTCCTTTGCAGGTAATTGTCTGCTTTTCTTTTGCTGTTTTTAAGATTTTTCTCTTTATCTCTAAATCTTTGGCATTTTAATTGTGTGTCTTGGTGTAGTCCTCTTTGGGTCCATGTTGTTTGGGACTCTCTGTGCTTCCTGGACTTGTATGTCTACTTCCACCACCAAATTAGGGAAGTTTTCTGTCTATTTTAAAAAATAAGTTATCAATTTCTTTTGTTTTAAATATTTTATTTATTTATCTTTAGAGGGGAAGGGAAGGAGAGAGGAAGAGAAACATCAATGTATGGCTGCTTCTCGTGCATCCCCTGCTGGGAACTGGCCCCTGCCAGGAACTGGCCTGCAACCCAGGCATGTGCCCTGACTGGGAATCGAACTGCGATCGTCTGGTTTGCAGGCCCATGCTCAATCCACTGAGCTACACCAGCCAGGGCTTAAGTTATCAATTTCTTGCTCTTCCTTTTCTCCTCTGGCACCCCTATGATTCAGATGTTGGTACGCTTGAAGATGTCCTAGAAGTTCTTAAGCCTGTCCTTTTTTTTTTAATTCTTTTTTTTTCTTTTTGTCATTCTGATTGAATGCTTTTTCCTTTCTTTTGTTACAAATCTTTGATTCGATTCTTGGTGTCCTCTTCTCCACTGTGGTTCCCTGTAGATTTTTCTTTATTTCACTCAATGCAACCTTCATTTCTACCCGAGTCTTTTTTATGCTCTTGAAGTACCCAATGAGTTCCTACAGCATCCTGATAACTAGTGTTTTGAACTCTACATCTGTTAGGTTACTTACCTCCATTTCATTTAGTTCTTTTTTTTGGAATTTTGTTCTTTTATTTCATTTGGGCCATATTTCTTTGTCTCCAAATTTTGGCAGCCTCCCTGTATTTGTTTATGTGTATTAGGTAGAACAACTTTTACTGCCTGTCTTAGTAGGGTGGCCTATTGTAGAAAGATGCACCTGTTAAGGTGTATGGGACTGAGCCTTAGGTAATCACTGGGCTGGGAAAACCCATGTCACCACTCTTTTGCTCTCTGGTCTGGGGGAGGTCTCAGCAGGGACAATGCCTCTGCCTCGCCCCTGAAGTTTTTCCGAGAGGAAGCTGTCTCCTGGCACTAGCACTTCACTTTTTCCCCAAATGCCACTGGTGCCCTTCCAGCTGTTGCCCTGGTGCTGAATCCCAGAGTGGGGGGGTCTGCATGAGTCCTAAGACTGTTGCAGGCCCTTTAAGAAGAGTCTTTTGAGAATCCGTGTTTCTTCTACTGACCCAACCCACACTGGTTTTCACAGCCAGAAGTTATGGGGACTCATCTTCTTGGCACTGGAGTCCTGGGCTGGGTGGTCTGGACTGGGGCTGGGATCCCTTGCTCCTGAGGTATCCCTCTTTTTTTTATCCACTACACGTTGATGTGGGACCACCTGTTCCTGTCTCCATGCTTCCCTGTGCTGCTCTGAGGAGTTTCCACTCCTCTCTGCCTCTCTGTGCTTCTCCCCCTCCTCCAGTGTGGATGAATGGGGTTCTTTAGATCCGTGGTTGGACTTCCACACAGCTCAATTTTCTGACAATTCCAGGTGATAATTGTTTTGTAGTCTACTTGTATTTTTTGCTATAGCTGTGTGGAGGCATGTTTACCTACCTATGCCTCCATCTTGCCTGGAAGTCTATTTTTTCTCTTCTATACTTATTCTTTGGAAGTGAGTCATTAAGTCTAGCCCACCCTCTAAGTGCAGGGCCTAAGTTCCAATTCCCAGTGGGAAGAGTATCTACATATGTTATTTGGAATTTTATAAGGAAGATTTAGCTCTTCTTCCCCCATTTATTTCTTTATTCAACCATTTATATCACTATATATCTGTTTTATACTTTGAGTTATAATCAGATTCTATGTTACTCCTTTTTTTGCTCAAATTTTTCCAACTTTGACCATTGGGAGCGCTTTTGGGTTGGCTCCTGCTCCCCTTTCACATGCCCCATTCTTCTTTTTCTTTTTAAACATTTCCTAACTTACAGGTACTGTAAGATGCTCCAAGCTCATCTTATATTTTTCCTGCCCTAACCCTAGAATCAGCAATTTCTCCAAGGAGCCCAGGTTCCTTTTATTGGACAGTGGCACATGGAAACTGAAATATGGGTGCTCACGGTGTTCATTGCCGGGGGTGTCATTGTTCCTAGGCGTACTCAGTGGATAGAGCTAGGTAATATATGTACGTATATTCACTCTGCACACATATATACTACACATACATATAATTGTTTCTATATCATTCCATATGTGTTTGTTTATATTTAGCTAAAACTGTATGAATTCATACAGTTTTCTCCAACTTTTAGAGGAAAGTTATGTCCCAAAGAAAAGTCCTTTTTGTAATGTATTTTTTGCAGAGATCTAAATTTTTAAAACTGATAATACTTTTTCACAGAAAATATTGTTTTCCATGACTTGATAATAGCAGTTGTTTGTTCCTGGGATATGAGCTTTGTTTAGAGATGCAGTGAAAGCATAATTCTGACTCAGTTGAAATGTCAAAGACATTTTTGCATAGATATGATGTCAGATGAGCTATGGTGACCTGTCTCTTCAAACATGACGTGTTATTTTATTGGGATAAGAAACCTGCATTTTTTATAACTTAATTTCTTAGAATTTTGTTAGTAAAACAGAATTCCCAGTAATTCTAAATTTTTTACTCCATAAAGCTGAGAAGAAGTTGAGTAGTTTCAAGTATTTCTTTGAAATAAAACTCATTTGTTTAATGTGAGTGCCTTTTTTCTCTTTTCAATCATAAGACAAAGTAGAATTTTCTTTATCTGAAAGTCAACTACAGGAAATAAATTTTAAAAGTCTTTTCAGCAAGTATCACGAATTTTATTGACTTCCCTCAAGTAGATCCTATTTCCTCTTTATACACGATTTTGTGCACAATATTGCTTGGTTCTTGAAATCAAGAGCTAAAATTGGAAAGGGGCACTGCTACTAACTAACTAGAAGTTTTAACTTGACCACAATGATCAAGGTAGGAAAGCTACAAAATATAAAACATTAAAATTCAGAAAGCCAAACTGAAACTATTTAGTTTTGGTTCAAGAGTTCCACATACCTCTGTGTCACTGGATATTGAGGGTATCGCTTCATTCATTGCTCGCATGAATTATCCTGGAAAGTTTAAATGATTATCACTCTACTTTGGTTAAGACTAAGAGGTTGTGTTTTCTTTGATGGAAAAAAGTTACATAAAAATAATTGGTGTTTCAGGACTAAATCTCTGATACTGACAAACTTTGCTATCTAGAACATCTCATTCCCTCATTATTTTGCTATTTTTTCTTTTTTATATATTTTTGTAGCACTTATTTTTTCATTTCATGTTCTTATCTACTGCATTATAAAGTTTTACACTTGTACATATTAGAATTTTTTTCAGTACTGTAATTACATACTTTTCTCTTGATCCTTCTTTTGCAATATGCTACATTTTTTTTTAAAGAAGTAAAAAGTCTTTTGAACATCTCCCATTCTAGAACTAGCATTCTGGGTGCTTCATTTAAGAGTAAAGACCAAAGTTTTTCTATTTCTAGTTTCTTGATTTAGGTGTTTTTTTTTTTAAAGATTTTATTTATTTATCTTTAGAGGGAAAGGGAAGGAGAGAGGGATAGAAATATCAATGTATGGTTGCCTCTCGTGCGTCCCCTGCCAGGAACCAGGAACTGGCCTGCAACCCAGGCATGTGCCCTTGACTGGGAATCGAACTGCGATTGTGTGGTTCGCAGGCCCGCACTCAATCCACTGAGCTGCTATACCAGCCAGGGCTTCATTTAGTTTTTAAAGATTTTATTTATTTTTAGAGAGAAAGGAATGGATGGAGAAAGAGACAAACATTGGTTGCCTCTCTTATACCCAGGGGCTCAACCCACAAAGCCACACTAATCACGACTTGATTTGTTTTATTAACCATGGAGAGTGTTAAATCTTGTCAAATGCTTTTTATTACATCAATTGATATGACCATGTGGGTTTTATCTTCATTTGGGGGGGGGAAGGACAGTGTTATGGTGTGCTGCCTTGATTAATTTTGGTATTTTGAATTATCCTTGCATTCCAGGAATAAATCCTACTTGGTTATGCTATATAATCCTTTTATTACAGGGTTGGGCAAAAGTAGGTTTACAGTTGTTTGGATGGAAAATAATACAATAAATAATAAATACAAGATTAAGCTCAAGATTTTCACCTTCCTACAACTGTAAACCTCCTTTTCCTCACCCTGAATACTGTTGTATTTGGTTTACTAGCATTTTATTGAGGATTTTGCATCAATATTTATTAGCGATATTGGTCTATAGTTTTCTTTTCATTGTATTAGTTGAGTATAAGCTATAGGGAGGCCTGCTCGGAATGTGAAACTGACTACTTGGTGCCACCAATTGTGCTAAGTGTGACTAAATAACTTAGAAAACTCTTCTCAGTATTATGTGTATAGAGAAAGAAGTACAGTTCATATTTCTGACTTCTTGAATCAGTCTTTTTACCACATTACATTCTTTGCCAGGCATAAGAGGTTGATGATTAAAATTTTGCTTTTTGAACAATTGTAATTGAACAACAATTTAAAAAAAAAGAGTTTCTGAAAAAAAATTTTTGCTTTTTGAGCGGCTTGTGTGAATCCCTACTTTTTGACCTGGGGACAAAATATATTCTACCAGGGTTAGTTGCCTGAAAAAGGGAAATGATGGTAGAACCCACGTGTGTGTAATTATGGTTGTAAATTATTAGTGCCTCTGTCATTCCCACTGTCCCTTAGCAAAAGGGACTCCCCATTGTCCCTTTCCCTCCAGCCTCTCTACCCACCTCCCCAGCCCCTGGCATCCACTACTCTACTTTCTGTCTCTGTTGGTTTGCCTGAACTGGGCATTTCCTATGGGAGTATACAACATATGGCCTTTTGTGGCTGGATTCTTTTACTCATCATAATATTATCAAGGTTAATCCACATTGAAGCATGTACCAGTACTTCATTCCTTTGTATGGATGAATGATATTTCATCATATGGCTATAACACATTTTGTTTACCCATCCATCAGTTGATGGATTTGGGGGGTTGTTTCCACTTTGGAGCTATTATGAATAATGTTGCTATTACCATTTATTTACAAGTTTTTGTATGGACATTTATATCCCCACAACATGGTTTGTGTTCTCTTTCAGATGCTTTCAGTTCTCTGGAGAATAGGTTGTTAATAGTAAATATTTTCTAATTTACATGCTCACCAACAATGTACACAAATTTCAGACCTCTTTTTTAAATGAATTTTTTGTAATATTGGACATAATATTTACAAAAAGTTTTTTAAATGTCTTTTCTTAGTATTTTTGTAATGTTCTTTTTGCTTCCTAATCAAGAGAATTATACTATTGCAAAAGATGTTTAATATATGACTTGCTATATAAAGACATTGTTGAGGAATTTAGTTAGGCTGACTGACAGATGTGTAATGTATGTTTTGGGTTGTTGTACTTACTCGGGTACATTTTGTTGATCCTCGTAGCTTGTTGATGCAGACAGAATGACCAGACTGACTACTCTTGGATGGGATTTGAAAGAGTCATTTTCATTGATGTTTCCCTTTGAAAGTGTTATAAAATAGCATCTAAGATTCTTACCAAATGACCATTGACTGGTTTGTAAATAGAAGAGTACAGTACAAACCATTAATAATAAATTGAAGAAAGAACTGGCTTTAATTTATAGGTACAAAACTAGAGATCCATACTGGAAATTAGTACCAAGTAATAATCCAGTTACACTTGAACTCTCATACATTACTGGTGGAGGAGGAGTGCAGAATGGTTCATACAGCCACTGTGGAAGACGGTTTTCCAGTTATGTGTAAAATTAAACATACACTTATTATACTACCCTGCATTCCCACTCTTGGATATTTGCCCAGGAGAAATGCTAACTTGTGCTCATACAAAAATCTGAAGCAGTTTTTTCCTTAATTGCTAAAAACTGGGAGCAGTGCACATGTTCTTCAACTGGAAAATGAATGAACAAAATAAGTTGGATCATACAATAGAATACTGCTTAGCAATAAAAAAGAACAAATTGATATGTGCAGCAAGCATCATGGGTTATCTCAGTTGGATTTTACTAAGTGAAAAAAAAAAACCAGACCCAAAAGACTGCCTACTGAATGGTTCTTTTTATATGACATTGTGGAAAAGGCGAAATTGTGGAGACAGAATAAGAATCAGTGCACTGATTGCCTGGGGGAGAGAGGTTGACTGCAAAGGGGCACAGGGAATTTCTTGGCTACTGGAGATGTTCTTGATTTGTGGTGATGGGTACATGGCCCTATGTTGGTCAAAAGTCATATAACTGTGTACTAAACAGTGGATTTTACTTTAAGTTATACCTCAGTAAACCTTACTTAAAAGCTCTTAGCTCAAGGAGTGTCTTCTCTCTCTCCCTGATTCTCAGTAAGAGAGAATCAGGCTGATTCTAACAACCAGAACATGGGGAGTTAGGAACAGTCAGTGGGAGGGAGCTATACACTTGCTTTTTATTGTGTTTTTTTTTTTTTTTTAGATTTTATTTATTTTTAGAGAGAGGGGAAGGGAAGGAGGAGAAAGAGAAGGGGAGAAACATCAATGTGTGGTTGCCTCTCAGGTGCCCCCAACCAGGGACTGGTACATGCCCTGACTGGGAACTGAACTCGCAACTCTTCGGTTTGCAGGCCAGCACTCACTCCACTCAGCAACACCAGCCTGGGCTGCATTTTAGTTTTAAAAGGAATGTGATAGAAAAGCTACACAATAAATACAGGGTGGGGCAAAAATAGGCTTACAGTTGTGTGTATGGAAAAGATACAATAATTAATAAATAATAATACAGAAATAGTGTTTCCCATACTTACAACTGTAAACCTGTTTTTGCCCCACCCTATATTTGTTAAACATTGTATGTATTATTTACCAAATATTCATATATACCACTGTATTTTAGACACTGTTGTGGGTACTTTACAAATATAAAACACTTAAGCTATGTAATTCTAATAACACAATGAGATAGGTAGTATGACTCTTCCCAGTTTACATATAGAAGACAGAAATACAGAGAGGTAGGTATTTGTCCAAAGCCACACAGCTAATAAATGGCACAATCAGGATTTGAACTAAGCACTCTAATTCCAGAGTCCATGCTCTTAACCATGGACTTGGCTTGTTTCCTTCCTTGAATATGCTCTAATAAAGAATACCAGTATTGCTTAAAACTTCTTTTTCCTTTGCTGGTTATGTATGCACTAAATATTTTCCTGTGCTTCATTTATTGCAGAAAAAACATTACAGTAGGGAAGGATTTTTTTAAAAAAACATAAGAAATGACATCTACATAATACATGAATTGTTATCATTTTCCCATGTTCTCTTCTATGTTATACTCATATGCATAAGTAATATTTACTAAATCATTTCCTAAAGTTTTCATTTTGCCATTTTAAGGAGAATATTACTACCTTAACTTGTTGAATTATGAAGGTTTTACGTGTCCAGTTTAGTCACTTCATTCTATCGTAAAGAAAAGAAGCAGTAACCAAAGTAAAATAAGCTATGTTTGGACTGTGATATCTGGAAAGGTATCTAGAATTATTTGAAAATACTGTAGTTATATAAAATGTATATGAATTTGGAGCAAAAGATAGAAATCCTTATGATAATAATCTTGAGTTCTGATGTCAGAGACTGAGCTGTACAGTCAACAGATTTTTTTCTCTAAATTTTTAATTCACTAATAAGCACTGCAGTGGGTATTAATCATTTGCATGTATGCACTATAGTGTGCTTATTGAAATGATCGGGATTCCTGTGTCAAAGTGTTGGTCATACATTTTATGACAAATATTCAGTATTCATTTTTTGCACTGAAAAAAAAGATGATTAAGATACTGGGTTGGACAAAAAGTTGTTTTTTTTCCCATAAGATGGCTCCAGCCTTAGTTTTCTTTAACTTCATTTGAAACAATTTCGTTAGATTATATTGTGATAGCTGTCATATCAGCATGCATTTTAAAAAAACTTCTCAGCCCTGGCTGGTGTGGCTCAGTGGATTGAATGTGGGCCTGTGAACCAGAGGATCATGGTTCGATTCCCAGTCGGGGCACATGCCTGGGTTGCAGGCCAGATCCTAGCAGGGGATGCACGAGAGGCAACCATACATTGATGTTTCTCTTCCTCTCTCCTTCCCTTCCCCTCTAAAGATAAATAAATAAAATCTTTTAAAAAATGGGAAAAAAACTTTGCAAAAATGGTGGATTTTTGTGTAGCCCTTTTAATATTGAAGATGGAAGAAAATACACAACATTTTCAGCATATTGTGCTTTATTATTTCAAGAAATATAAAAGTGCAACTAAAATGCAAAAAAAAAATTGCGGTGCATGGAGAAGGCACTGTGACTGATTGAATGTGTCAAAAGTGGTTTGCGAAGTTTCATGCTGGAGATTTCTTGCTGAACGATGCTTCACAGTTGGGTAGACCAGTTGAAGTTGATAGAGATCAAATTGAGACATTAATTGTGAATAATCAACATTATACTGTGCAGAGATAGCTGACATACTCAAAATATCCAAATCTATAAAGTCATTGATGAAAATGAAAAATGTGTCTTTTATTTCATGGAGAAAACCATACGGACTTTTGGCCAACCCAGTACATTCGAGTCCTTGCCCAAGTCCTTCCACAATCTAATGGAAGGCTGCTCTACAAACCATTATTACCCTCAGAATGGTGTGATGCGCTTGATGGAGATATAATGAGAAAAAATGTTTTTTGAATTTATTGTACTTTTTTACCACTACCATTTATTCTCTTAATCCCTCCTCCCCTTTGGAAAGAAAATCTTAATTACCTAACTCAAACGTATCATTTACTTAGCCTTAAATTCTCTGAGACCTTCCAAATAAAGGTAACCTGGGTCTGCTCCCTAATAGAGCTGTTTTAATGCCTGTCCTTTGGAATCTAAATTTCTACTCAAACCTCTGTTTGTGATGATAAATGTTAGGGCATTTATTAATGGGCTTTAGCTTCACTAAATTGAGTCCCTTATTGGTCTGGTGGTGATTGAAGGCTTTAGTAAGTTGTGTTTATTAACTTTAAATGGAGTATAATACAGACTTAAAAAACACACAGCCCTTGCCTGTGTGGCCCGGTTGTTTGAAGTGTCCTCCTGTAGACCAAAAGGTCTAGGCTGGGTTTTATACCCACCGGGCCCTGGTTGTGGGCTCAGTCTCAGTCGGGGTATGTATGAGAAGGCAACTAATCAATGTTTTTCGCATCCATGTCTGCCTGTCTATCTCTCTCCCACTCCACTCCTCCGCCCTTTTTCTTTTTCTCTCTCCCTCTCTAAATGCAATGAACAAATGTCCTCTGGTAAAGATTAAAAGCACACACACAACACACACACACACCCTGAACAGGCAGCCCAGTTGGTTAGAGCGTCATCCAGATAAGCCAAAGTTGCGGATTGGATCCCTGGCCATGGCACATACATGAATCAGCCAATGACTGCATAAATGGGCGGAATAGCAAATCGGTGTTTCTCTTTCTCCTCTCCCTTCCTCTCTCTAAAAATCAATAAATACACATACAAATCTTTCTTGATATGTGAAGGAGACATAAAATGCAGTCAAACCTTATAAACTGAGATTGAGAAAAAATTCCTTCTGTGAAAAAAAAAATTAAAAATCATTGATAACCTGTGGAGAGCTCAGAGACCACTACTTAACTCTCTGAGATATTATTAATTCAGTGTCTCCTAGAATTTTCTCAACTCTTCATATTAAATTAGATGAATGAAAATTGTATTTGCATGCAAGATTCCTTATCTAGATACATAGATTTGTAATGAATCTTGGCCAATCTTGAAAGATTACATTTTACTCACAAGAAGAGTGTTGTTTTTCTATTTCATCTCCTGTTACTTTCCTACCCATCTTGTATCATTGCGTGGGATTCCCTGTATTGAGAGAAGAGACAGGAGTCAGTGAAGGGGTGAGTGAAGCAGTACCAGCAGCCAGAAATCTTTTCTGGGCCTCTGAGTTGCCATTTGAAAAACACTGACTCTCAAGTTAAAGAAGTAAGCAGCGTACACGATGGGTTCTATATATTTACCCTGATGCTTAGGCTGTTTCCTGCATCAATTTTTTCACCACTGGAGGAGAGATTAGGATTGTGATACTAGGAATTGATCATCTCCTTTGTTTTTGGAACATTACCTGTATTGCCACCAAAAACGAGGTCCACCCAACCATGATGGAATCTTACTGGTTGGTCCTTAATTTGCCTTAGAAACTTTGTGTGGGAAGAGGCCCCTTAGTCCTGCAGACCTCTGGGCGAAGGGCAGCGGCCCCTTTAAGCTATTAGCGTTTGCGGGAAGGGGCCCAGGAGGGGCCGTCTCTCAGCACGCTCTGGGCCCCGCCCCTGGAGGAGGTAGTTCCCAGCAGGCCAGCAGCACCTCTGCTGCCGCCTGCCTGGTATTCTTGCTGATTCTGCTCGGACTTTAGGGCCTCTCCCAGCCTGGGGAGGGAGCGTAAGTGTCAAACTGCGGGCGGGGGGCGGGGGGAGGGGGAGTCCAGCATCCGGTGCCCAGGCCGGAAGCCCTGGTGGACAGTTCAGGGGACTTTCCCGGCTTATCAGTGGCTAAGGCCGGCAAAAAAGCATAAACAATGCCGGTTGCTGTGAGCTAAAGCCTGGGGCATCTGCTCTACTTCTGGGTGGTGGCAGCGGCCCTAGAGTGCTTGTTTGGTTGTGCAGTGATTGAGCAGTACCCACTACCTGGCTTTGCCTCCCTGGTTCCTACTTAGAGTAAAGAGGGGATTGCTTTTACCCGAGTATAACCTTTTGAGCTGGATGGTTGCAGCTGAATCCAGTGCCCTTGAGCCTTGGGTCCTTATCCTGGGATTTGGAGACCTGAGTGGTTTCGGGATGAGTAAGCGTTAGGTTTTCACCTACCGTGGTACAGTTGAGAAGTAACTCTTAAAGTTGACCTAATTCACAGCCAGGTTTAGTTTACAGCCTCCCCAGAGGCCCGTGTTGTTGTCAGGTCCACCTTTTGGAGACATGACAGTGATCATCTGTTAGGGAGAGTCCAGTTAACTTTCTTTCCTGCTGATGTGTAAAGAGACAGCTCTTTATAGCTCTTCCCCTTCTCTGAAGGAATTTATGAGAGACCACCTTTCCAGGACTAGAACAGCAAGCATACCCAAGTTTGTTAAGATAACTTGCTAGAGAAGCAGTTCAGGTTTCTGGCTCCCTGATAATGCAGAATACTCCAGCAAGAGGATAATTCTTGTCCTTGTTAATGGGAATTACCTGGAGGCAGTGAGTTTCAAAGGAAAGGGCTGGCTGGAGGGAAGCATAAGGGGACTAAATGGTAACTGAAAAAATACAATAAAGAGTAAATAAAAAATAAAAATAAATGGAAAGTGAAGGAGGAAAAAAGAGGAAAGAAAGCCTTGTCATTTTGTTACTGGTTACCTAGAAATTTTGTCTGGCTTGGCCAAGTAATAAAGCTCTTAAATTTTTATGCTAGTTACATAATTGTTATACTTCCTTAATCCAGTTATTTGTTCCTAGACATGATTTGAGCCATTTGTGTATTCTGTTTTATCCTTGTTTTATAATTATTTTCTTTTTTGCAGTGAGACTATCATCACATCTCATCCATCAATCATTCAAAGATGTTTTTCGAGTGGGCAAAAAATTTCCTCAAACTTCTCTCAGACTCATTCTGTGCTTCTGCAGTAGCATTTCCTTAGCCAGAAGTGAGAGTCTAGGAATGGTAATCAGATCCAGATCTTTTGTACTGTGATAGTGAAGAGCTTTTGTAGGTCAAAGGCTTGGAAATTAGCCATAAAATAGTTCCATTGCCATAGCTTCTTCCCAAGTAGAAAGCTAGAACAATCTGTTTAGTAGCTGTATAATTATTCTTACAGACTGTCAAGGTACAGGAAAGGTACCCTTGGGTACTGAGAAAGACTAGTGGACTGGGAGACAGGAAGCATAGGTTCTAGAGCCAGCTCTAACATTATTCACAACTTAATCTCTTTGTGCCTTACTTCTGGTTGGTTGACAAATGAGAAGATTCATAGATTGCTTGAGTCTGTTATGATAGTATATAATTTGTATTTAGTAGGTAATTTGTTATTTAATTGAATACAAAACTGAAAAGTCAGAGAGTTGCAATTCTAAGTTCTGCCTTTATGTGTGACTTTAGAAACATTTCTTAACTTCTGGTCTAAAAATAAACAATTACATCTAAACTTTTTCTAGCAGTAGTGTGGACTGTATGGGATTTTAGGTTTTTGAAAGACATTTTAGATACATCAGTGGTATAAGATTATATTTCTATAGAACACATGTATTTTAACTGCCCTCCTTACCTTTGCCTCTGTTTTAGGCTAGGGTAAAACCTAAGAGATCTGACTAATTTAAAGTTTCTAAATATTTGTAATATGGACTAGACTGAACCATAGCAAGCATTATATGTAGTATTTCAAATTAATTTTATTAATGCTTCTGTTTGTTGGCAATTTTATTCATTCTTAAAGCATCAAACCTTGCTGTATAATGAAAACTTGATTTTCTGTGTCTGTGTTTATAAAATCCAGACCCCTGTGTTCATCCCTGCTGCCATATTTCTGACCACTTGAAGATTGTATTTCTCAAGTCTGAAACCAAACTTACCATATTCCTTACCTCTCCTTCACATCCCCCAAACAAACAACCTAGAACTTCTTTTTGACATATTCTTCTGTCATTGGTACCATTGTTCCCCCATCACCTAGACTGGGGCCTCCTACTAGACTTCCTACTCATACATCCTTAGTTGCTAAGGCTTATTGATTCTACTCCTTTAATGTAACTCCCTCAGTCTCTCCTGTTCACCTCCATTCCTACTTCCAAAACCCCCTTTTTGGCTTCTATTTATCTTGCCCTGGAATATTGCAATAACTTCCTATCAAAACTTTACTTTCTTTCTCTTCCAATTCACTCTACATAGACTTTTCTAAAGTAGGTAGGATCACATCATTGCCCTGCTTCAGTTCATCAGCATCCTTTGCTGTTTAGCTTAATATTCAGCATCCTGCATGATCTGACCCTGATCTACCTTTCTGGGTTTTTTTATTTTTTTATTTTTTTTAGATTTTATTTATTTATTTATCTTTAGAGGAGAAGGAGAGAGGGAGAGAGACATCAATGTATGGTCGCCTTTTGTGCATCCTCTGCTGGGAGTTGGCCTGCAGGGAACTGGCCTGCAACCCAGGCATGTGCCCTGACTGGGAATCGAACCTCGATCCTCTGGTTCGCAGGCCTGTGTTCAATCCACTGAGCTACACCAGCCAGGGCCCCTTTCTGGTCTTACACTCCAGTAAATGGAGCCAATTAGTGTTCCCCAAACATGCTTAAGACTTTTCTACACCTGAGACTGCCTTTCTTATTTTCTCAGTCTAGAACATTTCCTCATCCACTCCTGTTTTGGTTTGTATTTGAAAAAGCGCACCTATCATTCATCACTGAGTTCAGATACCATTCTTTCTATGAGATTTTCACTAACCATCCCTCCCTCATTGGTGGTTAATCCTGTCTTTGAATTCTCATAACCTTCATTTGTCCTTTGCTAATGTCACTTTCCATATATACTGTATTTTGTATTATGATTATTTACACATATTATTTGTACTCCTATGAACTCCTTGAGCATATAATGGAAATTCAGTG
Organism: Sturnira hondurensis; assembly: GCF_014824575.4. Classification (NCBI taxonomy): domain Eukaryota; kingdom Metazoa; phylum Chordata; class Mammalia; order Chiroptera; family Phyllostomidae; genus Sturnira; species Sturnira hondurensis. The sequence goes on along the minus strand of NW_028092064.1, from coordinate 840,039 downwards.
AATGAAAGTTTTAGGTAAAATTGGAATAGAGTAATTCTTTATTATTAGGTCCTACTATGAGAAGGGACTCTAACGTTTACAGCCAACCTATGCACCTCTAAAGTGATTGGTAGCTTTAACAAATAAGTTTTATTTCTTTAGAACTTTTCTTACTAAACTTTGTTAGTTTGGGTTTTTTTTTTTTAATTGAATTCAGTGTTTTTTAAGATTGGCTTTTTTTAAAAGATTTTATTTATTTATTTTTAGAGAGAAGAAGGCAGGGAGAAAGAAAGAGAGGAACATCAATGTGTGGTTGCCTCTCACTTGCCCCCTACTGGGGACCTGGCCCCACAACCCAGGCATGTGCCCTGACTGGGAATCGAACTGATGACCCTTTGGTTTGCACTCAATCCACCGAGCCAGGGCTCACAGTCAATTTTAGAATATTCTTACTACTTCAAAAAGAAACCCCACACCCCCTAGTCTTCTAATATCCTCAAACACCTCAGCCCTAGGCAACCACTGATCTATCTATCTCCTGTATCTATAGATTTGTCTATTCTGGACACTTCATATAAATGAAATATACAATATGTGGTCCTTTGTAACTGGTTTCTTTCACTTAGCATGTTTGCAAGGTTCATTCATGTTGTACTATGTATCAGTACTTCATTTTTTTTATTGTGGCAAAATAAACATAAAATATACCATCTTAACCATTTTTAAGTGTGAAGGTCAGTGGTATTAAACATATTGATAATGTTGTACAACAATCATCACATCCATCGCCACAATCTTTTCATCTTATAAAACTTTATACCCATTGAACAATAACCCTACTCCATCCATCTACTGAAAATGACCATTCTTTCTGTCTCTATGATTTTGATGACTCTAAGTACTTCATATAAGTGGAATATTAGAATATTTGTAACTTTGTGACTGGCTTATTTCATTTAGCATAATGACTTCAAGATTCATCCATGTTACAACATGTCAGAATTTCTTTCCTTTATGGGGGGGGGGAGAATTAAGGTGTTTTATTGACTATCTAATTTGAATCTGCTTACAACAAAAACTATCTAATATGTAAAGTAATGAATGAGTTTCTCCTAAGTCATTATTGAATACAAATTAGTTGTATTCCCAACTAATTTGTATTCCCAACTAATTTAATCACAGCTTAACACTGCGATTTAAGAAGAAAGCAGGAGAGTGTGCAACCGCTCTAACACACAGGATTAAAGAAAGGTAAAAGTACTTTGCTTTGGTAACTCTAAATATACACATAGAATATTTACCAGATCTTCCCTGTAGTGTGGCACTGCTTAATTTCCAAGTATACAGTCATTCCAAACCTTAAGGAAACATTAAAAATGTTCCAGGCTACTTTACTGAACATTAATGAATATTGTGTCTTTGAGATGTTAGAGCTAGAAATACTATTGTTTTTAAAGTTAAAGGCTATGGAAATAATAAAAGTATCATTATTTTGTTTTGCTTAATCCTGTAGATGGCTTTAAAGGGATCAATTGTGTTAAAAGGAGGCTGATCTCACAGAAATCAGTTCTGGAATGAAAGCTATCCTCTTGGAAAAATGTCAAAATTTATAACATTTCCAACCAATTCATATTAATCTAATCACCTATTTCTAAACAGTTTAATCAAAGGGGTTCCTCTTTAACATTCCTCTTATTCTATACTGGCAGTTGGAGCGGAGCCCCTATAATGCTATCGTGGAAACGTTTCTCTAAGATCTGACCCTAAAAATGACATTCGTGTTTAGTGTTAAATTGCTGATCTCTAAAGAATAAGGAATCAAAGGCATTGAGAGGCACAGAACTGATATTTTGGTCAGGGAGGAGGAAGATTAAGTTGTAACTCTTAGTCTCTTCTACAGTCGAGTTCTAACTATACCATAATCAAGTCTCAACCAACTCCTGATTAGCTCTCACCCTTTGGGAATTACATGGTATGCTGTGATTAGATACTGAAGAAAATAAAAACATTTGAAAATAAGTGAGGAAATAGAAACATGGAATTTCTCACAAGACTCTGGATCAAAAACCTTTACGAGATCTTTTGAAAATAATCACTATTGGTGATCTTATTAATGCACACAGATCATCACTTTGTTTAAACTGTCATGTTAACTTACCAGTGAAATAGTAAACAAACCAACATTTTAAACAGTTTTATAAATTGTCTTGTTGTTGTTACTGTCACTTTCAACAATATACAAAAATAATGCTACTGGACTATCTATCTATCCCGTCTCCATCTCCTGCGAAATCCTGAACCCTGGAAAGAGACTGATCATCAGTCTTCACTGTAGATGTTCCCTGCAAAGGGCAGGTGCATGTGGCTGCCAGTGACACTGGGCAATTGAGATAAGTCTGGCAGGCTCTGGATCCTGGGACCTGAGTTCTTTGCACACCAGGGAAACTGACTAGCCTGTGCTTATATTCTTCTAATTTATGCTCTTTCTCTGCAAGGGCTTCCTTTTTTGACAATGAAGAAAATCTGCTAACATTCGAGTGAGTTGCTTCCTATCATCTATTTCAGCTGCAAATCTGCCATTGTAATCTGCAGCAACGTACAAATATCCTCTACTATTCTAGAAAGCCTTTCTCCAGATTCTCTATCTGTGATCTAATAGAGATGCTTCTTGGACTTAAACAAGTGAAGAAGCTATTCTATGTTGAACTGCCACATCACCTGAAGCAGCATTTACTAGATCTCGTAATGTTCTAACAGGATCTAGAGTCTATGGTGGTTCACTTGGAGACCCCAGAGAGGAACAGTTTTCATTTTCATCCACCTTTATCTGTTTGAAACTTCGCTTCCTAGCCTTCTTATGGCTGTACAGAGATTGCTTAAATTGTTCTAATACATCGTTTCCATAAACAGACCTTTCCTCCCTGTCGGATAATACTCTTCAAAGGTGTTTCTTATGACTTCATCAGTTTCACTTGAAAAGTGCTTAAAAGCCTCCACCTTAATTGGTGCAAAATCCTTTGTAAACTCTGGCCCCTGCCTTTTGCTGTTCTGAATGACATCGTGGCTAGGTAAAGAAAGGTAAGCTTCCTGTCTGGTGTGGCTTTAGGCAGCCCCTGTTCCCACAGGGTGACGATAGGGCCAGAGTGCTTTAGGTGGTGGTGGATGAAGTATGAGTCACAGGGACAAGGTTGCTCAATTCTGACAGCTTGTTTTCCAGTGCTGCCTCAGAGGAGACAGAGTCCCTCGAACACTGCATTCACACTGTCCCACACAGTGGGGCAAGGGGAAGAGAGTTTTACCGAACTCACTGTGACCTTGACCCCTCACACCACCTTTCACTACACTACATCCAAGCTACCATGCAAAACCCAGAATTTCTTTACTTTTTTAGGCTCAGTAGTATTCCAGTGTATGTGTATACTACTTTTTGCTTATCCATTCATCTGTCAATGAATACTTGGGTTGCTTCTGTATTTCGGGTACTGTGAATAACGCTGCTTTGAACATGGTGTACAAATATCTCTTTGAGAACCTGTTTTCAATTCTCTAGAAGGAGTTTGTGAACCAGTACACATCTTTGAACCACACTTTGAGTCGCTCTGAGTTGTGGTACACTGTGTGGGTGAATTTCGCAAATGAAATTTTAAATGACAAAAGCAAGTTATGGAGGATTACAAACAATATGATAACAGTTTTCTAAAGCTCACAAGCGCAGTTAATTTTGGTGTTTAGGAATATGTGATTATGACTACAGCGTAGAACTAAACAAATTCAGGGAAGTGCTTCTGTGGGGAGAAGGATGGAGTAGGAAAGAAATGTGCAGGTACAATAATAATATTGGTAGTCTCTAATTTTCAGGTTGGGTGGTAGGTCAACTTTATTGTAATGCTTCATAACTCATTGCATATGTTTTTTAGATATGTAAAAATTAAATTCTAAAATTAATTTTATAATTAAAATAATTATGGGGAAAAATGAGCGGAGAAGTGCTTTTGTCTTCAGTGGATCAATCCTGGAAGAAGACAAACACAGAGGCAGAACAGGCGTCCTCAGTGTCACATGCTTGCACAAACACTGTATCCATTATTCAATGTCTGGGGAGGTTTGGGTATGAAACAGGCCTTTCCTTTCCAACAGAAAGATCATAAACACCAACTTTTAAAAACTCAGACTATAACATAGTAGAAGCCGTTTCAGAAAATGTAACACAATGGCATCTAAATTTTGTGAGGCACTTAGGCTGAATAACCTGTTTCTTCATGTTTCCAAAAGTAATGAACAGGAGAAAAAGTATTATAATGAACTCATAAAATACTGACAGTTGAATATTATTGTTGACATTTTGTTGGTTGGAAAATGATTTAAAAGATTTCATTGAGTGTTTCTCTTCAAAAAACGGATGGGGAAAGATTGCAGCTCAAACTTGGGCCAAAAAAGTAATGTGAGATGTTTTCAACCCAGGTTGCACATTGGATCACTGTGGGGCTTAAAAATAATAATACTTTATTGAAGTGAAATTCACATAACATAAAACTTAACCATTTTAAAATGAACAATTGGAATGGCATTTCATACATTCACAATATTATGCATCTACTACCTCCATCTAGTTCCGAAACATTTCCATCACTCTGCAGTAAAATTCCTTAGCCATTAAACAGCTTCTACTCAATTCCCCCTCTCCTCAGCCCCTGGCAACCACCAGTCTGCATTGTGTCTACATGAATCAATCTATTATAATTCTAGATATTTTCATATAATGGAATCATATAGTATGGGACCTTTTGTGTTTGGCTTCTTTCACTTGGCATCATGTTTGTGAAGTTCATCCAGTTGTAGCGCGTATTAGAACTTCACTCCCTTTTATGGCCGACTAACAGCCCATTGTATGTATATACCGCAATTTGTTTATTCCATCCATTGATGGACCTTTGAGCTATTTTTTGGCTGTGGTGAATAGTGCTGCTACAAACATGCATGTATATGTCCTTACTGGAGTACCTGTTTTCAGTGCTTCTGGATATAAAGCTAGGACTAGAATTGCAGAGCCATATTATTCTATGTTTAACTTTTTAAGGAACCACTAAATTGTTTTACATGGTGACTGGACTATTTTTCATTTACTTGGGGGACTTTAAAAATACAGAGATCTAATAATTAATTGTTATTGTATTTGACAAACATCAGTATACAATTGTTTGAAAAATTACCCAAAAAGGACTGGTCCTTCACTATAGAGTTGGAGAAGCACTACATAGTTGATTCATTTTTGTTGCTGTATATATAATATTACACTGTGTAATTATACCACTATTTTATTCATTCTTTTTGATATACTTGTGAAATGTTTCCAACTTTTCACTTTCATGAACAACAGTGCTGTGAATAACCTTGTATAGGTCTTCGTCAATATCTAGGGTATATACTTAGGAATGGAGTTTCTGGATAGCAGGGTATGTGCATCTTCAACCTAAGTAATGCCATACTATTTTCCAAACTATCGTACAATTTTATCTACTCCATTGCTGTATTAGAGTTTCTGTTCTCTATTAAGGTTTGGCTCCTACTCTAAAATGTGCTGCTGTTATTTTACAGGGTCTTGAGGATTTTAGAGTGTTCTCAAAGGAAGTTCCACTTATTCTGATAAACTTTTACAATTCATTCTTTGAGTATTTAACTTTTCCTGGAACATTTCCTACATTTTCGTGGAAGGGAACAGGTTATAAAAGAAGAGGCATAGACTTTGAATCTTAGTGTGATCTCACTGCCTGTCAGGTCTGTTGTTTTAGGCAAGTTAATCTTTGTGAGCCTTTGTATAAAGTGGAGAGAATATCTTTCATGTAGTTGTTAGTACAAAATGAATCAACATGCTTAACAAGTACTTTGCGCAATGCCTGATTCAAGATAGGCATTATCATGATATGCATCCATTAAACAAATATTTGTTGAAGATATATTTATGTCAGACCAGGACTGGGATACACAGGAGAAATAAGCAGAATCCCTCTATGTTATTTACAATATTGAAAAATTGGAAACAATTTAAATTTCAACAGTAGGATTGATGATAAAAATGTAGTGCTATGCAGCCTTTAAAGATCATCAGGTTCTCAAATATAGGAGAATGTGACCATATAAGAAAAAGATTTCCCTCTTTTTTGTGTGTGTGTAATTTATACACTGTCTATGCATTGAGAAAAACTTGGAAGGACTCAAGTGGACACACATTTTAGTGTTCATCAAGGGGGTGAAATTTTGTTTAACACTTTCCTTATATGTTTTCTGTCCTTTCCAGATTTTCTGCAATTAGCATATGTACTTTGATAATCAGAAGGAAATGTCATCTAAACAGTAGCACAAATTATTAAAGGAATGTGGACTGTAAACCTCACTGACTAAAAAATTGTTTAAATATAAAATTTATAAAGGAATAGTTTGGGGGAAAATTGGGATAACTATAATAGCATAATCAATAAAATATAATTTTAAAAAAAGGAATAGTTCATTCAGGGATTTATTTTTTTACTAGTTTACATAAACATATTGACTGAAGTCATATTTACCAGAATTAGAGAGCTGAGTAGCATTGAGATTTTTCCATACTGAATGTTTTCTATAAGGAATTTTTGTTTAACAGCTGAAAGTATGGCATTCTTTGAAATTCTTCTCTTGCCTTTTTAAAAAAATTTATTTTAGAGAAAGAAACATTGATTTTGTTGTTGTTCTACTTATTTATGCATTTATTGGTTACTCCTTGTATGTGCCCTGCCTGGGGATCTAACCCACGGCCTTGGCATATTGTGATGATGCTCTAAACGACTGACCTACCTGGCCAGGGTCATCTTCTCTTGCCCTTTTAGAAGGCCAGGTAGCTCAGCTCTTCAGTTTTAGTCTAGCTTTGTTATATAATCTAAGAGATTCCTATTTAAGAAACTATATAACCATCATTTTTAAAAAACAAATATCTGTCTAGAGTTTCCGATGGACTTATTTTTTCTTGCTTTTACTTTTAAAATGCTCTGTTAAGGTGTATATAAACAAAGAATGGGCTTTTAAAAATCTTTTTGGTGCATCATGATAAAGATCTCAGAAAAGTAATCTTGTCTTAAGAGACTGCTTGATCCTAGAGTTAATAGATATCAATTTTTGTTTAATTAGGAATTACTCATAATTCTAAGGAGAAACTGGAAGCACAATGGGAGATGATAGTGAGTGGCTGAAGCTGCCAGTTGATCAGAAATGTGAACACAAGGTGAGACTTTTCCGGAACTCAGATTTCAGTGTCATTGGCCTGTTTTGTCAGCAGTTATATTGTGTAGCATATAGTTGAATGCTACCCAGTGATTACACAGAACAGCCGAAAACAACGTTTCAGTTGTTGGGAAGTTTCAGCAGGATGATTCATGTTTGAGTTGTCACATCTTTAATGCCATATTCTGACAAAGTAATAACAAATATTTGAATACTTTGTATCTGACTGAGATACATTTATAATGGCCTGTTGTGAATTTTAGATGGCCTTAGCAGAATATCATAAATATTAAACACAAGAAAAAGTTTATTAGATAGTCTTTTTAAAAAAACTATCTGAATTTCTTAAACTCCTTTTTTGTTTCAACTCATTGGGTCCTTTGTTCAGATATCCTGGTATAGGGTAGTTATTTCTCTCTCCCTCCCCAATTAACAATAAATAATAATAGTATTACTGTTTTATTTTTCAAAATACTACTTTTCTTTTAGCTGTGGAAAGCAAGGTTAAATGGGTATGAAGAGGCCCTGAAGATCTTCCAGAAAATAAGAGATGAAAAGAGCCCAGAATGGTCCAAATTTTTAGGATTGATAAAAAAATTTGTGACTGATTCCAATGCAGTGGTTCAGTTGAAAGGATTAGAAGCCGCACTTGTTTATGTTGAAAATGCTCATGTAGCAGGAAAGTAAGTAATTTCTTTTCAACTCTTCTGTTAAAAATTTGTCTTGTGCTACCTGGATTAATCTATATATCTTCATGTATCACTGTTCTTAGTTAGTAGCACTCTTAGAATATATTAATTTTCTTTCATAGTTCCTTGGTTCTTGTTCTTTTTTTTTTCAGTCTTTATCTGTTCTGAATGGTATGTGAGAAGTCTGAATGGTATGTGAGATTTCTAAAAAGGAGCAAATTAGAAGTCAGATCTTGAGTTTTTACCTTAAGGTTTGATGAACAAGTGATGGTTTTTCCTTTTCATCCTTTCACATGGAAATTATTCTAGACTAAGAAAGAAATCTTCAGTAGCTTTTAGAAGAAACTGAGAGGTTGTCAGCAAAGAAATTATCAGAATTTCACTGAAAATATTTGGGCTTTACAAAAACCTTTGTCTAATATCCCAGTTAGATGATCTTAGAATCATATCTGTCTCCTGTGGTCAGTAGTCATTTTTACATTTCAGCCTGTGACTCCTCTCCCATACCTCTTAAACCTAATCTTTCTAACTCTAGTCCTCATGTCATTGAAAGATGCTCGCCCCACATACACACCCACCAGTGCAGGCCCTTGATTTGAGAGTTTTGTTAACATCACCAAGTCTCCCTTGCCATTAGTGAAATCATTTTGTGTTTTTTTTTATTTCATTTTTTCTGATGCCAGAAACTTTTTTGACAAATGCTGCATATGCCTCTAATTTCCCATAGCACAGGTTTTATTTAATTTCGAAGAGACTCGAAGCAGTAAAGAGTTGGGATCAGCCTTTTGTTGCTAAAAGTGCATACATATCCAATTCCTTCTGTGAAGAAATTCTCTTGAGTGTTTAAAATTACTTTTTAAAAAATGTCACAAAATCAAGAAATTTATAATCCTATTTTGTATAGTGTGTGTGTGTAAGGAAGGATGGATAGAAAGGTCTGAAAGGATGGATACCAAAAAGTTGAAAGTAGTTTTCTCTGGGTAGTGGAATTTCAAAGAATTTTTGCTTTCTCGTTTGAATTTTCTACATTTATAAACAATCTGTGGTTCTGTGTTATTGTTTGGTGTGACATGTCTTAAACTTTTACATAAGTTTTTTAATATTCTCAAACATAAATTAACAAATTAGAAATTCATTTACATTATTCCTAAGTGTTTTAAAAGGCACATGTCCCCCCACACCTACCCTTGACCTTTTTCCAGCTCTTTCTACTAAAGTGTGTTCTTGTGTGTGTGGCTCTTGTTTATTATAATCTCTATTACAGAACCACAGGAGAAGTTGTATCAGGTGTCGTAAGTAAAGTTTTCAACCAGCCCAAAGCCAGAGCCAAGGAGCTAGGCATCGAGATTTGTCTCATGTACATAGAGATTGAGAAAGGAGAGGCTGTGCAAGAAGAGCTCCTGAAAGGCCTGGACAATAAGAACCCCAAGATTATCGTGGCCTGCACAGAGACACTGAGGAAAGCCTTAAGGTAAGATTTTTTTTCATTTAGCTCTAGTTCTATTAACTGTAGTATCTCAGTTGAGTTTGGGTTTCTGGTTTAAACAGAAATGAAAACTGCTAGACATGACTTGGCATGCCAAACCAGCCAGGAGAAGGACCTGGAAAAGCTGAATTCACCGTCAACTGTGGCTTTGTACAAAGTCAGTAATTCTAACCTTCAACCTCCTCAAGTGTGTTGCATAGTTATTTTATCTAAATTTCTTTCTAATGAAGATAAAACGGTATTTCTGTCTTAGTCTTAGATTATGAATTGGCCTTTTTGTGGAAAAGCACTCCTCAGGATATTTAAGCAGTTCTTTCTCTCTAACTATCCTCATGCATAAAGTTATATAATTTGAAGCTTGGCTAAAGACATAGTTTGATGATTAAAGAAAACCTTAGTTTAGGTGCCTTTTTATAAAGTTGAAACAAATGCTATACGCCTTTGAACAGAATCATAGCAACAGCAAATAGAAAATAACTTGTACTCTTCTGTAACAAGTTATTTTCAACTCCAGAATTTTTTTTTCTTTTTTGAAGTTTTTCATGAATGGGATCTCTTTCAAGAACAAGTAGTTGTAATTTACTATGAAAATCTGAATTAGACAGGCCACTAACTTGTTGATTTGGTAGTCCTTCTAATCTGACATCCTGTCCCCCAAACCATTCACATGAGATACTTTAGAAAACGGCTCTTGTGAAACCTTACATGTGTGGCCTATGGGAATGAAGATCATCTGAACTCAACTCTCTTGTGATTTTGTATATGACCTACTTCTTGGAGAAAGAAAATACTTCCTTTGGTGCTTGTCTTATATGAAAGTATCAAAATTTCAAAATTTTTTAATTTCGATAAACTATCAATTTATAAGTCTTAAACTTGTATATTGTCTTTCAGTTAGTTCATAATGTTTAAAATTTGACTTTCCCTTAGATTTTTGTGTGATAAATGTTTCCTGGTGTCTAGCCTATTATAGAATAGTAGTAGTATTTTTATGAATAGTAAATAAATAGTATGGTTGTTTTTATCTTAAAAATTTAGTGAATTGACTTGGTCATTAAAACTGTGGCCTGGCTGGTGTAGCTCAGTGGATTGAGCACAGGCCTGCGAACCAAAAGATCACGGTTCGATTCCCAGTCAGGGCACATGCCTGGGTTGCAGGCCAGTTCCCAGCAGGGGACGCATGAAAGGCAACTGTACGTTGATATTTCTCTCCCTCTCTCCTTCCCTTCCACTCTAAAGATAAATTTAAAAAAACAAAACAAAGCTGTGCTTTTATCAGTAGATCTGTTCTGTCCTTACTATTGGATCTCTGATAAAATATGTATTATACTATAATCTGCCTTTTAATTAGAAGTTTCTAATCTAGAAGGCTGTAAACTCTGGTTACTTCATTTTAAACTGACTAAGAGAATAAGGGTAGAAAAAGAACAAGTTAGGTATATCTTCTTACATCTTTCTTTTTTTTTTTTTAAATTTTATTTATTTATGTATCTTTAGAGGGGAAGGAGAGAGAGAGAAAGACATCAATGTATGGTTGCCTTTTGTGCGTCCCCTGCTGGGAGTTGGCCTGCAGGGAACCAGCCTGCAACCCAGGCATGTGCCCTGACTGGGAATCGAACCGCGATACTCTGGTTCGCAGGCCTTTACATCTTTCTTATAGATGTTATTTAGTCCCACCCCTCAGTGGTTCTTTATTTCTCCTAAAACATCTCAGAATCTACAAGTGGAACTAGATAGTTCTTTCAGACCTTCAAGAACCTTGAGGTCAACTGTTTAATCCTAGGTTCGAGAGCTTCCTTAAGCTGTCTATGTTAGTGATAACTTCAGGAGACCAAATATGTTCTATGGCCCCTAAAATGGTCCTCTAGAACCCTTTTGTTTTTTCTATAGCAATGTGTTTAGTGCCAAGATTAGCTTTTGTTTTGTTAAGGTATTTTCCATGTGAACCTGCTCCATAATTTTTTAAATCTTTCAGAAGCAGGCCAGAATAGTGGAACAAACAAACAAAAATCAGATGAAATAGTAATAATGTAAGGGAAAACTAAGAATTCCAAATGGTCGATTCTTTAGGCACCATGATATAAAAAGAATGGTTTATCATCAGCAAAAGGCAGTCTCGGAGATAATCTAGTTTGTTTCTTGTTGAGATATCTATATTTAAACTATTTTCACAACCAGGTAGCTTGTTAAATATCACTTTCTAGGGAGAGTATTTTCACAGTCTCCTCCTTTGCCCTATTGGAATATGTCAGTAGCTATTACTGAAAAATTTTGTTGTGTTTATGCATGTGAGATAAATCTGTCCACATTAGATAATAGATAAATAATATATATGGCTCTTACTAGAGAATTTCAGTGTTTGTTCATAATTAAATTTGTTTTGTCCCAGAATGTTATTCAGAATTGTTAGCAGAGAATCAGAATGCTAAATTTGGCCGTTGAACTTTAAAAAGTGACAGTTATATGAGGTTGAATATGTTATCTTTTTAAAATAAATCAGAATGCTACTATTTTCCCTGTAGAAAAATGAAGCAAAAAGATTTAACTTGCATGCAGTTATAGTGTGATATCTTCGAAGTCAGGAATGAAACATACTGCACTGCCAGGATTAATGATCTATTGAGTAGAGTGAACCACCTTAGTTGTAAGAATTGTTAAAAAGTTTATTAAAAGCAGATTTCACTCATCTATATATGTATAAACTGATTTGTTCTTATTTTTAACTTTGTGTGTTTGTGTGTGTGTGTTTAAGATATTACACAGTGCTGGCCCTTTATAGACTTGAATTATTTCTAGTCTAGTTACCTAATTTTAATTAGAAAGTTAATTTTAAAATGGTAACATTATGCACTGGCTGGTGTAGCTCAGTGCATTGAGTGTGGGCTGTGAACCAGAGGGTCGCGGTTCAAATCCCAGTCAGGGCACATGCCTAGGTTGCAAGCTGGGTCCCCAGTGGGGGCAGTGTGAGAGAGGCAACCACACATTGATGTTTCTCTCCCTCTCTTTCTCTGTCCCTTCCCCTCTCTCTAAAAATAAAAAGAAAGAAAATATTTTTAAAAATAATAATAAAAATAAAATGGTAACTTTATTTTGGACCCTAGACATTATATACTATTCTTGGAAGAACAACATCTAAACACAGATGTGAATATGCATTCCCTTTTTTTCTGCCTTAAAACTCAACTTATATAACTCTATTCATCTCTAGGTATGGAACTCTGTTTGAGAGAATGAAAGCTAAAATTTTACCCAAGCAAGCATGTTGACAGTTCTTTTTCCAATTTTTTACTTCTAGTGAATTTGGTTCCAAAATCATCTTGCTTAAGCCAATTATCAAAGTGTTGCCAAAACTTTTTGAGTCTCGAGACAAGGCAGTTCGAGATGAAGCCAAACTAATTGCTGTAGAGATTTACAGATGGATTCGGGATGCTCTGAGACCCCCATTACAAAATATAAACTCCCTCCAGGTGAGGCACAGATTTCCAGTTGTCTTTGCATGAGGTTAATATGTGCAGATATTTCCTTCTTGTCACTGTTGTTGATATTCTGTCCTTACAATAACTATTTTTGATTCTTCACTTTGAAATCAGTTGGTTTTTCTGAGCATTGCAAACTGTCTCTGCTGTTACTTTATCCTCTCAAGTTGCATGCCACACATTCAATGATTCCAGTATGTTTGTGTTGAATCTAGAGAGTTTAAAAGATCCCTTTATAGTGCTGTTGGTAGCAGGACTTAATATCTCTTTGGATAAAATGCACTTATCCTTCTTTTATTATAATTGGTTTTGGCGACTTTATCTGATACAAATATACTGAATTCATGAACTAATGAGAGTGTCTGGAAAAAAACGGATTTTCTTTTTTTTCTGTGTGCTTAGTCATAATCTTCAGTATAGTAAATATAAATTAGTTTGACTTATACTAAAAAATGTATAAAATTTAAATTTATCGTGTTTGCCCATTTGGAGCCATATAAATAGGAAATAAAGTTTTATGTTGTTAGTACATATAAGTGTTAAGTATATTCTCTAATGGTGGAGATGTAGATAATGTTTTAAAATATTTTATAATACTTGTAGTTGAAAGAACTAGAAGAAGAATGGGTCAAACTGCCAACAGGTGCTCCTAAACCAACTCGCTTTCTGCGTTCCCAGCAAGAACTAGAAGCGAAATTGGAACAACAGCAGTCTGCTGGTGGAGATGCTGAGGGAGGTAAGCCAATTTTAAACACTGGCATCTATAAAAATTCACAAGAATGCCCTGGCTGGTGTGGCTCAGTGGATTGAGCACAGGCCTGCAAGCCAAAGGGTCTCCAGTTTGATTCCCAGTCAGGGCACAAGCCTGGGTTGTGGGCCAGGTCCACAACCAGGTCCCCAGTGGGGGCTGTGTGAGAGGCAACCACACATTCATGTTTCTCTCCCTCTCTTTCTCCCTCCCTTCCCCTCTCTCTAAAAATAACTGAATGGAATCTTTTAAAAAAAGAATCTTTAAAAAACTGATTTAAAAAAATTCACAAGAATGGGTAGAACCACAAGAACCTATGTTCACTAGTCCCATTTTATAGGACTGCTATTGAATAAAATATAAGTGACATATAGCACTAAAAATGCTGATTCTTTCTGTATCAAGATTTCATCAGAGACGTGAAAGGACTGGTAACTGAGAAGTAAAACCATTCCATCCATTTTTGAGGTTTGTTTTGTTTTTCTTTTGGAAGGTGGTGATGATGGTGATGAGGTGCCACAGATAGATGCTTATGAGCTTTTGGAAGCAGTAGAAATTCTTTCCAAACTTCCCAAAGACTTTTATGACAAAATTGTAAGTTATGGTAAACTTCTTGCATTTATTTCATTTTAAGTAATTGCTTGAGTATAATTAAGAGAATGTTCTGCTGAGCCATTTCCCAGTGTATCCTTTCACCCTGTATCTTCCCTCGTAGAGTGAATTAATTGCTGCTTCTTGGTTCCTGTACTACTTTGTGTGTGTACTTATTATTGTACTTTTTTTACATCTTGCCAAAAACTAGAACATTTTTCTTGACATCTTCCTTTTCCTCACTGTGTCTCTCGTTTTATCTTTTTGTAGCTCTCAAATTCATCCCGTTCTCTTCATCCCGCTGCCAAGTAGTTACTCTAGGATTTCTTGACCTTGACACTGTTGACATCCTTTTCCCAGATATTCTTTGTTTCAGAGGAGTATCCTGTGCATTATAGAACGTTTAGCAGCATCTCTGGCCTTTCTCCATCAGATATCAGTAACACCAATCTCCAAAGTCATAATCAAAAACGTCTCCAAACTTTGCTGAATATATTCCAAAAGATAAAGTTATCCCCAATTGAGAAACGGTCTTATCCCAACCACCGTTATGTCTTGCCTTATGTGCTGCAGAAGTCTTCCTACAGGGCTCCCTGTCTCTGCGCTTGCCTCTTTCTCCTTCCCATCATATTTCACAATGTAATTAGAGGTGTCATTTTCCAAAACGCAAATCTTCTTATATTATTGCCTCATTAAAACCCTCCAGTGAGTTTTAAGATTATTTCTGAGATCATCCTGTGGCCCTTGAGGCCATCTCTGGTTTCTCTGAGGGCCCTGCTCACTTTCCAGCCACATCCCTAATGGCGCACACCCTCCACACTCCAGTCATACTGACCTTCTCCTAGTATCGCATGTGCCATGCTTTCGTTTTGTTCCTAAGCTCTGGGCCTTGACTGTTACTTTCTGCCTATAATGTTCTTCTGCCCCCATTCAGCTCGTAATACCTCTTTATCTTCTAGATCTCACTGTAGGCATCTTTTTTGTAGGGCAAAGCCTACTTGTCATCCTAAACTAGGTTAAGACCTCTTGCTGTGTTACCAGAGCAGTGTATACTTCTCTTTTTATAGTGGTCATGACCTTGTAGTTGTTTATTAATGATTTTCCTAGTTTTTCTGTCAGCTCCTTGAGTGTCCTGTAAACTTTTGGTGAATAAATAAATATTTGAGGAATTGAACAGTAATGTCTTCTAGGGTGACTAGTATATCAACTTCTTTGTACCCCCAATTCTTTCAAATAGTGCATATTCAAATGAATGAGTGATTGCTTGATCTCTAGTGGAGCATATTCTACTTTATGGACATAAAACAAAGGTTTTACATTTTACTCTCATTCTGGAAAATTAATCTTTAGGATTAGAACAGTTTTGGTTGTTGGTTATGTGATTTGTTCTTTTCTAGTCTTGTTCCATTCTCCTATAGTTGTCCCATTGTCAGATCCACTAGAAATGCTTTTTGTAAATGTTTGCTGTTTGATACATGCTTACCAATGTTTGCCTAGAGAATGGAAGGAAAAGACTATGTATGGCATCTTACTTTGTTTACTTACTATTGCATTTAGTGTTATGAAATGGTAAGACTTTTTATACACTAAAACAAATTTATTTATATGAACAAAACATTCTGATCAGTTGTACAACTTGCAATTTTTTTAACCAACTTTAGAAAAAGTGTCTGAAAATAAAAAATATCTTTGAATTAGTGGTATGAAAGAAATAGATTCTTATTTTGCTCTCTTATTTTCTGTTTTACAAATGATTCATACTGTGTCCTGCAGGAGGCAAAAAAATGGCAAGAGAGAAAAGAAGCCTTGGAGGCTGTAGAAGTACTAGTGAAAAACCCCAAATTGGAAGCAGGCGATTACTCGGATTTAGTAAAAGCATTAAAGAAGGTAAATGTGCGGAGTTTCCATGCTGGTATCCCAGCAACAGTTAAGGCCATTGACTTTCTCTTTATTGGTCATCCTTTTTATCACAGCGACATTGCCATTTAAGGAACACTATTGATGGTTTTTAAATCACAGGCACTCATTTTTGAAGGACTGTTTAAAATTATTGTCCTAGATTATTTTGGAGGGAGTAGTTTTCAGTCTGACTTTAAGTATGCTATTTAAGAGCATGTACAAACCTCAAGAAAAAGACGATCTTGCTGATCCAGACCCGACTACTCCAGTTTTATAATTTTGTCAGATGAACTATTTAAGTTGGCTTCATTTAATGCAATAGCTATTAAATACAAAGACTTTTTTGTTAAGGATGCCACACTAGATTATATCAGCATGTAAAGCAAAGGATGTGGGGCATGTGGTTAACTATAAAGTAGGCAAGTACTAAATAAGAAAAATATTTTTAGAAAGTATTCCTTCAATGTTGCTTAGGTCTAAGGTTGCTGCTGGGGGATAATTTTAAATACAGTGGCATTTCATCAAATCTGAAAGTGTAGATCAGAGACTGTGGATGTAGTGGTAGAACCTAAGAACAAACTGAAGACCTTGTCTTGAGTACAGCAAAGCTGAAAACTTTTTTGTTTCTTCAGCCTGAAATTACAGAGGATTAAAATGGTAGGGGGAAGAGGTTAATCTTTAATTATAGACACATGTAAGTACAGTAATTCTCTTTATTCCTGGTAGTTATATTCTATAAAATTACCACAAATACTGAATTAGAGAATGCTGAACCATTATTCCTGGAGAAATACAGGGTTAAGGCCCTGAGACCATTTGATCGTAACGTTTTCATCAGCTAATACATAAAACAATACCTAACCGTGTTTTATTCTTTTTGAAGATGCCTTATGTAATATAAATTATTGATTCATTAACATTGAACTCATAGCCAACTGCCCTATAGCTCGTGCCTGAACAAAGCTCATCTAACACACAGAATTTCTGTGTGAGACACATCACTGCCTTCTTGTGCTTAGGAATGCTGGACAGAACTTTAGCACTACGCTTAGGGGGCCATTCTAAACAGTGAAAGGATGTACAGAAAGCACCAAAATGCAAAAAATAAAAATTAAAAAAAAAAAAACAAGAAACCATAGCACTAAATAGACCATGAAAAGATATGTATTTAGTGTACAGGAACTAAAAGAAGAATGCAGTGTTGCTTTATTCAGTCTCAGCTGGCAATGTGCACATCAGGCCACTCAGACTTTTCGGAGCTCTGTGCTTATCTGCGAATGACCAGGAAAGTGCTGCGGGCAAGAGAGCAAGAGCTTTGCTGTCAGAACAGACTTGGTTTGAATGTAGCATTACTATTTGCTAGCTCTGTGACCTTGAGCAAGTTCATCTGTATTTAATTTTTGAAATCTACAAAATTGAACTAATAGTAGTACCTACTTGATAGGGTTTGGGTGAATATTAAATGAAATAAGGATTATAAAACACCTATAAAATTGCCATCTAATTTTTTAAAATAAATGTTAACTCTTTTCTTAATCCTTACTCCTCAGCACTTAGGGAGTAGCTATGGGTGCCATTAGAATTTCCTTGCATGCTGTACATTACAGATTGTTTAATTTGGAGAATTGGGAATGAAGCATTCTGCTTAGGGAATGCCAGATCTTAGGGACTATATAAAATCCAAAGAAAAGTGGAAGCATTACCTCTATGTAGGAAAAGAGTAAAAAAACAGGAGTTTGGGGCACTTAAAAGTGAAGCAGCTTTTTACCACCAGCTGACTTGGGCAATATACCTCAGTAAAATCTTAGCAAGAAGGAAGCCAGGCATAGTCACCGTCTTGCTCAAGTGACACAGGAACATCTACTACCTGTGAGTTTTGGGAAGTACTAGGCTCTTTGGGGTGTAGTACAGGAGGGTGGTAGTACAAACAGTGGGGGAGGAAACTCTGCCAAGTGGCTGTAAATGCAAGCTTGATGGTCTTTTCATAATTAAAATGGCAGCTGCGAAGCCAGAAGCTCCCTCAGAGGAAAGGTTGCAGTGGTGCTTACAATTTAGAATCTGCCTGGACTTCTTGATGGTTGCCTACAGCAGTTTCTGCTGGTGTTCCTGGGGTATTAAAGTTAGGGCTGCTGCACTGTGGGGTCTTCCAGAGAAACATCATCGTAGCTTTCCCTGCCCCAGAGCAAAGTCAGCAGGCCTCCAGCTTCCCTGCCTTTGTCAGTCACCTCCTCCTCTGACAGCCCAGACTACCACTGATGGAGAGTTAGTGGCTGGACGTTGTGGTTTTATGTATATTTTTATTGGTAAAACTTCAAGATTGGAGACTAAACATACTGAAAGGAAGCTCCCAAATTTGATATTGTTAAAGAAGAATCTCTTCTTTTGTAGGGAATGTAATTGGCCATCTATTAACATAATAGCTTTTAGAATTCTTTTAAGAGGAAGTTTTCGGTTTCCTTCTACAGGTCTGTGACTCTTTTGTTTTCCTTTTTATAGGTAGTTGGAAAGGACACCAATGTCATGTTGGTGGCTTTGGCAGCAAAATGTCTTACTGGCCTGGCTGTTGGGCTAAGGAAGAAATTTGGACAATATGCAGGACACGTAAGTAATACTTCTTAAGGACAAATGGGCAGTATTATCAAGAATGTCAGGCTAGTTTTCTCTAAACTTTAAAACATCTCTTTGGTATAGATATTGAGTAAAGTACATTTCTCACTAAGTTATATTGATATTGAACATAACTCCTCACAACATTTCAATGAAGATGTCATTTATAACTAAATTCATTAGCTTTATGTAGAAAATCAGGCACTTGGCCTAAAGTACTTAGTTCAGTTGATTTGCTTATTACTTATTGATTAATATCTTGCTTTTGTCCTACAACATTACATATAGTATAACAGGATGAACTTAAAACTTCGGATATCCAGGGCAGAGCAAAAATGAGAGTAGAAAAGACGATATAAAACAAGAAGTGATATTAACATATAAAATGCATTTGTATAGTGTTTTCCTATTTGAAAAATAATTTACTCATATACTTGAGATATTTTATATAGGTTACACTGTTCATGATATATCAGTTTAATTTATTCTAAGAAAATCTCACTGGAGACATTCATTGAATATACTATTTTCTTTGTATAAATTTGGAAGCAATCAAGTTTGATAATAGTTTTAATAAATTGAGGTGTTTAACTGGCATCTGTCAGTTGTTGGCTTCTAAACCTGAATTACTTAGAATGATTCAGCATCTGAAAATTGTACTGAACTCTAAAGTTTAACTTGCTCACCGCCTGATCATTTGATTCCCTAAATGAACATAAGATTCTCCTAATGGTCCATAACCATGTGTGGGTTTTATATTGTGAAGCTAATATCTAGCCTCTCTTAGTTATGGTATTTGGAGCTTGCTAACTCATAACATTAAAAATAATTTCAGAGAACTTAGCTGGAAAAAAGAAGATGGTACCAAATAAAAATAAATCATGACTAGCTTGTTACCAGGAAATAAAAATAAAGGTCCAAAAAAAGCCTTAGCCCTTACTGGTGTAGCTCAGTGGGATAGGCATCTTGCTGTAGACCAAAAGGTCACTGGTTTGAATCCTGGTCACGGCACGTGCCTAGACTGCGGGCCAGGTCCCTGATTTGGGGGTGTGTGAGAGGCGACCAGTAAATGTTTTCTCACACATCACTACTTCTCTCCCTATCTTTCTCTCTCCTTTCCCCTCTCTCTAAAAATAAATAAAAAGATTTTTTAAAAAGCCTTAGACATATAAATCATAAACTAAAATAAAATTATAATTAATATACTTTTAAAGTCTTCTCTCTCATTTTTGAAGATTTTATTTCTTTATTTTTAGAGAGTGGGGAAGGAAGGGAGAGGGAGAGGGAGAGAAACATTGATGTACAAGAGCTAAATCGATCAGTTGCCTCTCACACACACAACTAGGGACCTGGCCTGCAACTGAGGCATGCGCCCTGACTGAGAATCAAAGTGGTGACCTTTCGGTTTGCAGGTGGGCACTCAGTCCACCGAGCCACACCAGCCAGGGCTAATAAATATTTTATAGCAATCATATATTTATAGCAATTATATATTATATACTATCTGTGTATATGCTAAAAAAGTTTTTTTAAAGATTTTATTTATTAATCTTTAGAGGGGAAGGGAAGGAGAGGGGGAGAGAAATATCAATGTATGGTTGCCTCTTGTGCATCCCCTGCTGGGAACTGGCCTGCAACCCAGGCATGTGCCCTGACTGGGAATTAAACCACGATCCTTTGGTTCACAGGCCCGTGCTCAATCCACTGAGTTACACCAGCCAGGACTAAAAAGTTTTTTATATTTCTTCATGGAAACCATATTCTTTATACTATGTATGATAATTTCTGTGAAATCTTGAAAAAAAAATATTTTGAATTTCATTAAACTTTATATCTTTCAGACCTTAAAAACAACTTTAATTTGCCTGCTAGCACAGTGCGTGATACTCAATAGGTACATTAGGCATGTACTAAATATTTAATGAATTAGTGATGGTTTATAAGATAAAAATATATAAAAATTCCAACTTTACTGGTCTAAACTGAGCACTTGAGCCCTGGCTGATATATAGCTCAGTGGATTGAGCACGGGCCTGTAAACCAAAGGGTCATGGTTCGATTCCCAGTCAGGCCACACGCCTGGGTTGTAGGCCAGTTCCCAGCAGGGGATGCACGAGAGGCAACCACACATTGATATTTCTCTCCCTCATTCCTTCCCTGCCCTTATAAAGATAAATAAATAAAATCTTTAAAATAAATAAATAAACTGAACACTTGAATAAAAGGATGTAATTCTGATCAAAATTGCTGCTATTTCTGAAACTATTTTTTTTTCTTTAGTGAAGGGACAGTAGACAGCCTAGTCCAGTGTGATATATCAGAATCTTGGGTGGGGATGAAGAATTATATACTATACCTGTAAATCCACCTTGTTGAGAATTATGTTGTCTAATAAGAGATTTACTGATCAAAATGGTTTCATGGTTGCATGTAAGGTATAGATGCTGAAAAAGGTTGAGATGCACTGCTATGGTGGTATGGAATTGGACCCCTTAATTATTCTAATGTAAGATTCTTGTGCCCGTCAAAAAACAAAATGATGCCCTTGCTGGTGTAGCTCAATGGATGGAGCATGGGCCTATGAAGCAAAGGGTCGCCAGTTCGATTCCCAGGCAGGGCACATGCCTGGGTTGCAGGCCACGTCCCCAGGAGGGGACACATGAGAGGCAAACACACATTGATGTTTCTCTTCCACTCTTTCTCCTTCCCGTCCCCTCTCTATAAAAAATAAATAAATAAAATATTTTTAATGACTTTTTTATCCAACTTAGCTATTCACTTTTTGTTTTGGTGAGCCAAACCTTATTTTAATAACAACTTTTTTGAGATATAATTTATATACTATAAAATTCACCCTCTTTTTATTTATTTTTTATTTTTTTAAAGATATTGTTTATTGAGCATGGTAATGGATTTATGGTGGGCCCTTCCCTGTGGGCCTCTCATAGTGTACCCATGCCAGAGTAAACTGCAGCCTTGAACCATTGCCCAGCCTCCTATGTGGGCTGTGAGCACTGAAGGGGGTTGTACAGTGTGAAAGAAAAAAAAATGAAAAAAAGAAAAGAAAAAAAAATATTGTTTATTTATCTTTAGAGGGGAAAGGAAGGAGAGAAATATCAATGTATGGTTGCTTCTGGTGAGTCCCCTGCTGGGAACTGGCCTGCAACCCAGGCATGTGCCCTGACTGGGAATCGAACCACGATTGTGTGGTTCGCAGGCCCGCTCTCAGTCCACTGAGCTACACCAGCCAGGGCTCACCCTCTTTTTAAAGTGTGTAATTCAGTGGTTTTAGTATATGCACAAGACTGTATAATCATTATTAACCATTACTACTATCTAATTCCAGAACATATTATCACCCCAAAATGAAACCCTACGCCCATTATCAGTCACTCCCCATTCTTCCCTACCCCTAGACCCTGGCAATCACTAATCTGCTCTGTCTCTATGGATTCGACATGTCATATAAATGGAATCATACATATATGACCCTTTGTGACTGGCTTCTTAGATTTTGCATAACGCTTTCAAGGCTCATCCATGTTATAGTATGTTATTAGTACATCATTCCTTTTTGTTGCCAGATAGTATTCTATCTGCTCATTTTTGTAGGTTGTGCCAACCATTTTGGAAAAATTTAAAGAGAAGAAGCCTCAAGTAGTGCAAGCCCTGCAGGAGGCAATCGATGCAATCTTCCTTACTGTAAGTGGACGACAGGAGTGTGGGCTCTTGTCTATGTGGTGTTTTGTTAATGCGATGTTTTGATTATTCTTTAGAGTTGAGAAAAGCTCACTGACCACATTTTCTATCTAAAGACCACTCTACAGAACATCAGTGAGGATGTTTTAGCGGTAATGGATAATAAAAATCCAACCATCAAGCAGCAGACATCGCTTTTTATTGCAAGAAGCTTCCGCCACTGCACTGCTGCTACCCTGCCTAAGAGCTTGCTGAAGCCCTTTTGTGCAGCTCTACTTAAGGTATAGACTCTCTTTGAAATTGGAGGAATATTTTATATCCAGCTAATTATGTATGGTGTCTATTTGACTTTCAGACTGTGTATTCCAGTGTTTTGAAAAGCTTTGGAAACTGAATCCAAATGTGTATTGTTGTGTTCCTCTCCTTGAAGCACAAGTTCCATTAATTGCTAACCATTTTCTTAACTTGGCCCATTTACTGGTGTTCAGCTGGATCTAGCCAAGCACAGGCATACAGTTTGGACTATCTGAAGATCGTTTGAATGTGAGACACTTTAGATGAAGGGTAGGAGGAAAAGGGAGCACTTACATGCTGAATAGATATCAGAGGTTCCCTTAAACCAAAAAGAATTTGTGAAAGAATAACTGAAAACTGACAAAAGGAAAGCCTTACTTAGCTTCAATGAGTCATAAAAGACAAATTCGTTATCTAACAACCATTAGTGTGACTTAAAATCAGTAATACCTAGAGTACCTTTACTGAGATCATTTTGTTTACTTCCGGGCTGTAGCACATCAGTGATTCAGCTTCTGAAGTCAGAGACGCTGCATTTGAAGCATTGGGTACAGCTTTGAAGGTAGTTGGTGAGAAAGCAGTAAACCCATTCTTAGTTGATGTCGACAAACTTAAGCTTGATAAGGTAAGTTAGTAATAGATTATAATGAAATTGGACAATAATGTATTATGGCTTTATTTTCTATTTTGTCATCTGTTTTATTAAGACAAAAATACTAATATCAACTTGTGAAGTTTATTTCATTGCCACTGGTGATTCAAACCTAGAGTTTGAAAACACAGCTTTTGAAGATTTAAATTTCATTCCAAGCTGCAGTTATCATATTAGTAGAAATACCTTTCAACTTATAACATAAAAAATAAAGCTTAGTGACCATAACCTATAAAGGTGAAAACGGTGTTTTAAGATAACTTTTTTCTAGTATCTGGAAAATTACCTTTCTAATATGAATGTCTTCTCAGATTGTGGTTATTGCAATTCTAATTTGTGTGGAAATAAAAAGATAAAGTCTGGGTAATTTATCTTTGTGGAAAAGGAAACTTTTCTCTCTGAATTCTCATATCATTGTGATTTAAATGATCTATGATAGTAAGGTAGTGATTGTGTTTCAAAGTTGGGCTTGATGATGTTCCTCTCAATTTCATTCTCCAGATCAAAGAATGTTCAGAAAAGGTGGAGCTGGCGCATGGTAAGAAAGCTGGACTGGCAGCTGAAAAGAAGGAATTCAAGCCTGTTCCTGGAAGGACTGCTTCTTCAGGGGCCGCGGGAGATAAGGACACGAAGGACGTTTCGGTACCCAAACCAGGACCCTTAAAAAAGGCCTCTACTACTAAGGTTAATAGATGACTTGGAAAATATGGTTTAAAAATTAGAATTTATATAAGGTAGGGTCTGAATCTCAGGTTAATGGTTGTCCTTCCAGTATGATTTCATTTGAGAAATAAACTCACTACCACATTCAAAATACAGCAGAACGTCTGTTCATAAAGGCAGAGTATTCCAACAATACATTTGGTTATTTGAGACTTTAATAGAGATAAAAATGGTAATGGAAGTACATGAGTGCATTTTAAGGGATCAGAAAGTATTATGAAATAAAATGGGGCAAGGCACTTAACATAAATAACATCACCTTTGTCATTTTGCTAATAATGCTGCTGAGTTGCATCACTGAGCCTCCTACCAGTCCACGTCTTGTTACCTTTGCACAGTGTAGAAGAGGCGGAAGTGCCCAGGGGCAAATGCGGCCCTCCTTTAAATGGACACTTATCTTGGGGACTCTTCTAAGTTTAAAATGGGGCCTACAGTTTCCCCTGTGAATGGTCTTCAGAAGGTCTGCTTGCCTTTGAAATGGCTAAATTCTGTGGGTACTAAAAATATGCTGTTGTTGTTGTTGGTTGTGTTATCTCTCATTTTTAAAAAAGTTTTGATCGAGATATAGTTCACATATAACATTATATTAGTTTTTGTGTAACACAGCGATATAATAGTTGTGTATGTTTGGAAATAATCACCACAATAAGCCATACACAGTTACAGTGATCCCTCATTTCAGAAAAATTTCCAAGAAGTGTCTGACCCACAGAAGTTTAGGAAACACTCTTCTAAATCCTTGAGTGGTCTGATTGTTTTTTTAATTGCTTGTAGGCTGGTGGACCACCTAAGAAGGGGAAACCAAGTGCACCAGGAGGTGCAGGGAGTGCTGGAACCAAGAACAAGAAGGGATTGGAGATCAAGGAAATAGTGGAGCCGGAGCTCTCGGTCAGTGTTATATAACGCGTCTCAGACTCGTAAGCCATGGAAAGTCAGTATCTATAAGAAAACTTAAGTTCTTCCTTTCCTGCATTCTACAACGTACAGTTATTTCAGCTTTTTAGCTTCTTGAAACTGCCTTAGGCAAACTTCCCCTTTATGGTACAAAAATAGAAACCTCAGATACTGTAGCTTACCTATAGGATGTTCTTGTATTTTTACATTCTTGCTATCTGTTTCCTTAAGCAATTTTTTAACTTTAATGTGTTTGTATCTTACAGATTGAAGTTTGTGAAGAAAAAGCTTCAGCTGTCCTTCCTGCTACATGTATACAACTTCTAGACAGCAGTAACTGGAAGGAAAGACTGGCGTGTATGGAAGAGTTCCAGAAGGTAGGTGCATAAGGATGAGTTGAGAATGAAAGAAAATGACATTTTATAGAAGTGATGAAACTGAAAATGGAAAACCTGTCCTATTGTTGTGTTTTATAAGTGAACGTGTTTTGAGGTGTTACCTAAAAATGAGATGGGGTTATTTTGTTTGTTTTTTAGCTGTGTGGTGTTTATCTTCCAACCTCTGCTTCCTATGGTTTCTATAATTTCATAACTTAGTACTTACCCAAGAAAATTAGGCTTATTTTGAGTATAAGGTTTAGATGAATTTTAATATTATGGTACAGTATTTGTTTTTTAATACTAGTAGGCAAACATCTCTCCACTTAAACCACCCCCTCAACCATTTCTGTGTTTCTCTCTTTGTCGTCATAATTCTTGGAGAACAGATATTATCACGTGGTATGAGAAGCTCCTCTCAAAGATCTGTGTTGGGAAGGAGCGTGGAAGTCACCTTGGCACATCCTCTGTGATTCTGATGGGGAGGGGTGGGGAGAAACTGAGAGAGCGCTGGGGCTGGGGCAGGGGACCTGGCTGCCAGTCCAGCACCTGCCACATGTTGTGTTCCCACCTGAATTTGTGCATCCTTGAAATTTAATACTTAACCACTTTTAGATCTACCTTTTCTGTGTTTTTAGGAAAATCAAATAAGTCAAAATAGTAAGCATTTTCTGCCACACACTAGGCAAATGAAAACTGTTAGCATTACTTTCCTTGGAGCAAATTGTGATTTCCTAAAATTTGAAGAAAAAGTTTCAATGGTTTTATTATAACAACTGTATACTAAATATCCAACTTAAGAAACAAAGCATTATAACAGAAACTATTTAAGGTCCCTCTTTATTTCCATTCCCATTTTGTTATATATACTGTTCCTTGGAACTACTCATTACCCCTTAACTCTTATTCTCTGGCTTTACTTCAAGGCTGTTGAACTAATGGACCGAACTGAAATGCCATGTCAGGCATTAGTGAGGATGCTGGCCAAGAAACCTGGATGGAAAGAAACTAATTTTCAGGTATTTTTTTAACTGGAGATTTAATATTTTTTATTGAAGTAATTTCCGTTACATCTTTGTATGGCGTAGTAGAGAGGTATAGTTTTAGCAATGATTTTTAGCTTTTTGTTTTTTAATCACTCAGAAATATGTCACCTAATTTTGAGTGAATAAATGTTTGTCTAGTTTATGTATATGCATTTTCTCCTCATTATTTAGGCCTAGAAGTCCTCTAATCTTTACATATTCAAAGGAGGGATAAACAGTGAAATAGCTTTCTTATTTGTTTGGATAAAAAATAAATGCAGTGTTTAAATTGCCAGTGAAAAATTACCACAGTCTATTTAATTAACTGATAACAGAGATGAAATTCAGCAATGCCGTTACTTGGTCTAAAAAGTAGGTTCAGCAAAGTGATACAGGGAGAAAAACAGGAGAAGAGTTTCCTTTTCCCAGATATACATAGACCTCATGTAAAAATTTTTTTAATGTGTCAAGTCTGTACTTAGCATCCTGCTAGTCTCTTTTTTGCTTCTCTTCTGCCACCTCTTGTTCTCTCCGTGGGGTCTGTAGCTCCCTCTCACTGTGTCCCCTTCGCACTGTTCCGCAGTGCCCACCCACTCTGCCTGGCTCCAGGAAATCTCTCCACGCCGAAGCCTCTCGGGCTTCCCTCTTCCCCTCACACCACGTTTAACGCTCCTCTCTCTGCAGCTGCTCAGACAGGTGAAGGAAGCACACCTGGTTTCAGCTCCTGTGTGTTAGATCCATAACGCAGGGTAATTTTATATACTTTTTCCTTTATAACAACTTTATTGAGAGTGTAAAACTCACTCTTTTAAGGTGTACAATGCAGCATTTTTTAGTGTATTCACATAGTTCTCCAACTCCTACCACTATATAATTTTAGGATATTTTCATCACCGCAGAACGAAACCCCATACCCATGCGTAGTCACTCTCTGTTCCTTCCCAAATCCCCAGCCCCCCGCCAGTCCCTGGAGGCTATTAGTTTACTTTCTGTCTCCATGGATCACTTCTGGACATTTCCTATAAATGGAATGATACAAAATGTAGCCTTTTTTGTGTCTACTTTTTACTTTGCATGATATTTTTACTGTTCATATTGTAGCATCTATCAACTCTACATTCTATTTTATTGCTAAATAATATTCCATTGTATGGATGTACAACATTTTATTTACCCACCTATCAGTTGATATGCATTTTCATTGCTTCCACTTTTTGGCTGTCATGAATAACACTGCCATGAGCATGTATGCGTGTCTTTATGTGAATATGTTTGAAATTCTCTTGGATATATACCTAGATGTTGAATTGCTGGGCCGTATGGTAACTCCATGTTTAACATTTTTGAGGAATTGCCAAACCGTTTTCCAAAGTTGTAGCACCATTTTGTATTCACACCAGCTATACAAGAGAACTCCAGTTTCTCTACATCCTTGCCAACATTTATTAATTCAACATTCAAACAGAACAAAGGGAAATATTTATGGGCAAAGGGGTCTCAAGTCCAGTACATCTGCTGTCATTACATCAGTATCTTTAAGTTGTTTTCTAAGCTTCTTTCTTTCTTCCAATTAAAAATCTACAAGTTCTTTCAGTCTCTCAGATTCTGTTGTGTGTGTGCACAGGAGGGTCACAGTTCTTTTGTGAGCAGCTCTATGAGGAAGTCTTGAGTCCTGCAGTTAATGTAGTCATTCACTGTGTGTAGGAAGATGTGCATTCATACCGGATGCAAATCATTATGTAAGGAAAATACAGAAATTAAAACTTTCAATTCATGAAATGTCTATGTGGTATCATTGCTGATATTTTAAAGCATTGCGTGATTTGTTTTCTCTTACCTGTTACTTAGCTACTTTAATTGGTAACAAAGGCTAAAAATTAGTTTGCTTCTTTATTTAAAATTCTGATTTCAGTTTGGTCATGTTCTCAGCTGTCTTTGACTATATTACATCTTCAGGCTGCTATAAAAAATAAGTACAGCCCTGATTGGTGTGGCTCAGTGGGTCAGGGGTTGTCCCACAAACTGAGAGGCCGCAGGTTCAATTCTCGGACAGGGCACGTCTGGTTTTCAGGCTGGGTCCCTATTGGGGTGTGAGAGCGGTGCTCTCCCACATGATGTTTCTCTCCTGCTTCCTCCCCCTCCTCCTCTCTAAAAATAAATAAAATCTTTAAAAACAGACAAGTACATAAATAATTATCTTTGTCTTATTTATAACTTTATCATAACTTTATCCTTGTTCAGGTGATGCAGATGAAGCTTCATATAGTTGCTTTAATTGCCCAGAAGGGAAGTTTTTCCAAAACTTCAGCTCAGATTGTCTTGGACGGCCTTGTAGACAAGATTGGAGATGTGAAATGTGGGAACAATGCGAAAGAAGCTATGACAGCAATAGCTGAGGCGTGTGTGTTGCCGTGGACAGCTGAACAGGTTGGTGACACAGCTCTCTTTCCCCAAGTTTTCCTAGGTTTTTTTTTTTTTTTATTTTAATTTGAGGTTACTAATTAAGCTCAGTTCTTGTCTTCTCAAGTAAAGCTGTTTTTGATACTGTGTTTTTATTTTACCATTAATAATACATTATTGCATAATAATTAAACTTTATCTTAGTCAAATATATTGTATTGAAGCTCTGGCTGGTGTGGGTCAGTGAATTGAGCACCAGCCTGCAAACCAAAGGGTCACTGGTTCAATACTCAGTCAGGGCACATGCCTGGGTTTATGGGCCAGGTCCCTGGTGCTGGGCACTCAAGAGGCAACCACACGTTGATGTTTTTCTTCCTCTCTTTCCCCCTCCCTTCCCCTCTGTCTAAAAATAAATAAATAAATTTTAAAAAGAATATTCTATTAAAGATGAGAGTGATTTTATCTTAAGATACAATCCAGAGTGATCACTATTGAAAAGTTACAAACAATCCAAAATACTTTAATACTACTGTCACTTACATCATTTTCTTATATGGGTTAAGTATTTTATTCCTAGTCATTCTTGCAATTGCTTTAGCATCAGGAAAACCATGTTTCATCCACTTCTGCCTTAACATCACCTGTATTTCTATGAGGTATATGAGAGAAAACACAGATTTGTGCTTTTTCCCCTTCTGCTGTAGGTTATGTCAATGGCTTTCTCCCAGAAGAATCCCAAGAATCAATCAGAAACTCTGAATTGGCTATCCAATGCAATAAAAGAATTTGGTTTTTCTGGGTAAGTCAGAAAAAAATCCAGTACAAAACAATTGTTTTACCAATCTGTAACTGGTGATTATATTTGTTTTAGTTATCTCTGCTTAATTCTCAGAAGCCAGAGTTTATATAAAACAAAACTACACCTGTTCCTCAGATGTCTATACAGATGCTCTTTGACTTATGGTGGGGTTACATTGCAGTAAATCCATTGTAAGTTGAAAATATTCTAAGTCGAAAATGCATTTAACACACCTAACCCACTGAACATCATAGCTTAGCATACACTACCTCGCACATGCTCAGAGTGTTTACAGTAGGCTACAGTGAGACAAAGTCATCTGAAGTGTTGACTCTCTCATGGAATAGAGTATGTGTATTTCTACACCATTGTAAAGTCAAAAAAATCCTGAGTTAAACTATCATAAATCGGGGACTGCCTGTATTGGCTTGTGCACCTGCATTTTGATATTCACTAACATTCTCTAAGTTATTTTTCCTTGAGTGTTAATAACTGTCCCACAGAAAAGCCACTTCCCAGGATTGCTAATCAAATACGTTTGCAAATCACTACATATAATTGTATGTGTTTAGAGACCTCTAGTGTACACTGGTGAAATAAAGACTTTCAGAAGTTGTTCAATAGAGAAGCTTGTTTAACTTGCTGTTTTCCCAAACTTATTTGCATATTGAACATTTACTTCATTTAACAAAAATTTTATAGAGCTTACTTTATGCTGGGCATTTTCTAAGTAATTTATTAGATTCAATCATCATAAAAGCCATGTGAGGTTATTATCTCTCTTATACACACACACACATATTTTGTTGTTGTTATCTCTTTTATAAATAAGAAAACTAGGGCACAGAAAGCTTAAGTAATCCGTTTAAGTCACAGCTAGGAAATGACAAAACCAAGATTTAAACACAGGCAGTCTAGCCCTGGCTGGTATAGTTCAGTGGATTGAGTGTGAGCCTGCGACCCACATGATCGTGGTTTGATTCCCAGTCAGGGCACATGCCTGGGTTGCAGGCCAGTTCCCAGCAGGGGACTCTTGAGAGGCAACCATACATTGATGCTTCTCTCCTTCTCTTCCCCTCTAAAGAAAAATAAATAAAATCTTTAAAAAAATTACTAAACACAGGCAGTCTAGTTCCAAGAAAGAATATTGTAATTGCTGTATTAAGTTGCCTTTTTCTGTGTCATGTTGCTTTTTACAACATGCCTCTTAATACTTTGCAAAACAGTTCTGAATTCTACCAAGTAAAGAAATACTGCGTTAGAAATTATCATTCAAGTGTCATTCACACAAAGAAATGTCATGTCAGTATCTGTGGTGCCCTCCCCATAGTTGAGGGTATTGTTATAACAATTGTTATTATTATAATTGTATAGCCTTTGCTGTAAAACTAATCTCTTGGCATGACATAAAAGCCAGATGGATATTTTTCTCTTTTTATTCTATCATTTATGATCTTTTATGTATTCACTTATTCAGTGACTACAGATGTTTACCTATGATTCCAGTCATTTGTTCCAGGCTCTAAAAATACATCATGGACAAGTTAAAATTCCTGATTTCATAGCACTTATATTTGAGTAAGGGGAGATGACAATAAACAGTAAAAAAATATGTGAGGAGGTCTAAGAACAACAGAACTTTAAAAAGTGGGTTGAGGGGTTAGGTGATATCACCTTAGTGTTGTTGGGACGGGGTTCTTTTCTGTAAGATAGATCAAGAGCCCTTGCTGAAACAATGACATCTGAGCAGAGACCTTCAGGACATGAGAGAGTTAGCTGAGGCAATCTGGGAGAAGAACATTCTGTGGACCAAGGGACAGCAAGTGTAGAAGCCCGGTGGTAGGAGCACATGTGACACATTGCAGAACAGGAAGGGGTAGTTGTTCTTCAGCTTGTAGCTGGAGTGGAATAAGTGAGCTGGTGGGGAGTGGCAGGAGGTACAATTGGAGAGAAACGAGAAAGCCAGGTAATACAGCACCTCTAAGTTTGTTTTGTTTTTATTTTTGTTTTTTATGCAGCAGAAATCTGGTTGGAAGCCCCTATTTAGAGCAAGAGCAGCACTGGGCTGCAAAAGAGCTATGAACTAAAATTTCACCTGGGAGAGCAGTGGTTCAGAAGGCTGTCTGTGAAGCCAGCCCACATGGGGTCATATCTCTAACCTGCTGCTTTCCAGCTGTGTAGCCTTGGGCAAGGGACTGCTCCCCTTTTGACCTAATTTACCTTTTTGTAAAATGCCGGAATGGCACATCATAGAGCTGTTGTGAAAAATACGTAAAATGCTGAGAACTGGACCTGGCATGATACAGGCACTAAGAATGTTGGTCTCTTTTGAAAGTGGAAGTGGAGGGAAGGAATAGAAGCTGATTTTGGAGGTTCAAAGTTTTGGGCAGATGAGTAATGGGACTGTTCTGACTATAGTTGGAACACGTAGTGAGGATCAAGGGCAGAAGCAAGGAGGCCACTTAGTAGGCTATTGGAATAATCCTGTCAAGAAATTCCACTGGCTTGATGTTTTTTGTGGAGGTGCAAGTGTTTTACAAGTAGAACTCAATGAGGACAGTGGGCCTGAGAGAGAGGAGTCAGGGTGACTCTGGAGTTGAGTGTGGCCTGAGCGACGGGAAGGACGTTGTGGCTGTTCACTGAGGTAGGAAAGGTTGTGAGAAGAACAGGTTTTGGGGTTGGGGGTGTGGACAATCAGGAGTTTGGTGACAGATGTAGGGTGACATCTAGACATACGAATGGAAATGTCACAAAGGCAGTTGCCTATCAGAATCTGGAGTTCATAGGAGAGAAGTTAACATTGGATTTTGTAGTGATAGCGTATGGATAGTATTTTAAGCTCACTGCAAGTGAGCGTAGAAATTAAACGTGAGATTCTGGGACACACACAAAGGAAACCACTTCTAGAGTTTGGCTTTATAAAACTGTTGAAAAAGTCTGGCTTTATAAAAAACTTCTGTTTGTTTTTAACTCTAAATGTTATTTCTTCTAGATTGAATGTGAAAGCTTTCATTAGCAATGTGAAGA
The DNA here is from genome assembly GCF_014824575.4 of Sturnira hondurensis. Classification (NCBI taxonomy): domain Eukaryota; kingdom Metazoa; phylum Chordata; class Mammalia; order Chiroptera; family Phyllostomidae; genus Sturnira; species Sturnira hondurensis. The sequence goes on along the minus strand of NW_028092064.1, from coordinate 807,423 downwards.
CAGCTCTTGCTGCAACAAACCCAGTGAGTACATACCAGCACGTATAGGGACAGTACAGCCATCTTTGTGGTTCTGCTCTGACTTGGAAAATTCCCTTTGTTCTGCCAGGCTGTGAGGACTTCTGCTATCACCCTGCTTGGTGTAATGTATCTGTATGTTGGTCCCTCTTTGCGAATGTTCTTTGAAGATGAAAAGCCTGCTCTCCTGTCCCAGATAGATGCAGAATTTGAGAAGGTAAAGATTCCACAAATGACATAATCTATTGGTAGACTTGAGAAAGCTTATATTAAGTTTAAACTTTTAACTCTTTGGAATGAACAGTGTGTATTTGCTTTTATATGTATAGTGTCCCTGGGAAGAGTTTCTACGAAATCGATGAGTTGTTTTTTTTTAAGACTTTATTTATTTATTTCCTGAGAGGGGAAAGAAGGGAGAAAGAGAGGGAGAGAAACATCAATGTGTGATTGCCTCTCACATGCCCACTACGGGGGACCTGCCCCACAACCAGGCGTGTGCCCTGACTGGGAATCAAACCAGAGACCCTTTGGTTCACAGGCCCTCAGTGGTTCTCAATCCACTGAGCCACAGCAGCCAGGGCAGAAATTGGTGACTTTGACTGTCTGAGAGGAAGAGAACAGGGTAGCTGTGGTACAGAATGGGAGACTTTCCCCTTTATATCCTTTGTGCCTTTGGAATTTCAAATATTGTGTTAGCCAAAAAGTCCGTTAATATTTCTTCTGTACGATGGCTCTAGGAGGGTTTAGTTGCCTTTAGTTTCATTCAAAACAATTTTATTAAATTGTATTGTGACAGCTGTCATATCACCGTGGATTTTTAAAGAAACTTACAAAATTGGTGAATTTTTGTGCAGCCCTTTTAATATGGAAGATGGAAGAAAATGCAACATTTTTGGTATATTATGCTTTATTATTTCAAGAAAGGTAAAAATGCAACTGAAACTGAAAGAAAAGATTTTTGCAGTGCATGGGGAAGGTGCTGTGACTGATCTAACATGTCCAAAGTGGTTTATGAAGTTTCTTGGGACTATTCACATTTTGGCCAAATAATTCTTTGCTGTGGCGCTGTCTTATGCACTGGAAGATGTTTAGCAGCAGCCCTGGCCTCTACTCACTAGAAACCAATAGTGAGAAAGCCAGCATACTCAAAATATCCAAATCAATAAAGTTATTGATGAAAATGAAAAATGTGTCTTGTTTTGAGACTTCTGCCAAGATGGAGGCATAGGTGGAAACACTGTGCCTTCTCCCACAACCAAGTTAGAATACAACAAAGGTTTGGAGAAACAACGACACAACCAAAGGACAGAAAATTGAATTATACGGAAGTCCGACTACATCTAACCATTCAACGGGGACGTAAGAGGGGCGGAGCCAGCAGCCAACAGGGTCGGGCAGGACAGGTCCCCCGACCCAGGTGCACAGGCAGCCCGGAACCAGTTGGGGTGCAGGGCAGACTGACCTCAGTCGCACATTCGCGCACAGTGAGACGGACCACGCAGGCCCCAGGGGGGGAGGGCTGACGGCGGTGGCACACTCATGTGCAGTGGGACGAAACGCGTGGGCCCGGTGACGGCAGCAGCTGCGGCACTGGTGAGGGCCGGGCAGCAGACGGCAGACGGGACACTATAGTCCCTCTTTGACCCCGCCCCCACATACAACGTCACAACCCAGCGACTGAGTTGCCCTGCACTAGTGAACACCTTAGGGCTCCGATCCTGCTACGGAACAGGCAGGAACAGCCCAAAAGATGGCACAAGAAGAACTCAAAGTCCCCGAGCCAATAACTCTCATCGACTGAGAAATTGCCAGCCTCTCAGAAGCACAATTCAAGACACTGTTTATCAGGATGCTAACAGAACTGGTGGATTATAGCCACAAATTACAGGAACATATGAAGGCTAAACTAATTGAAATGAAGGGAGATGTCCAGGAAACCAATAGCGATGGAAAGGAAACTGGGACTCAAATCAATGGAATGGACCAGAAGGAAGAACAAAACATCCAACCAGAAAGGAATGAAGAAATGAGAATTCAAAAAGAGGAGAGGCTTAGGAACCTCCAGGACATCTTTAAACGTTCCAACATCTGGATTATAGGGGTACCAGAAGGGGGAAAGAAACAGCCACGAGTGGAAGACCTATTTGAACAAATAATAAAGGAGAACTTCCCCAGTCTGGCAAAGGAAATAGACTTCCAGGAAGCTCAGAGAGTCCCAAAGAAGTTGGACCCAAGAAGGAACACACCAAGGCACATCATAATTACATTAGCCAAGATGAAAATGAAGGAGAGACTCCTACAAGCAGCAAGAGATAAGGGGACAGTCACCTACAAAGGAGTACCCATCAGACTGTCGGTGGATTTCTCAAAAGAGACCTTCCAGGCAAGAAGGGGCTGGAAAGAAGTATTCCGAGTCATGAAATCCAAAGACCTACAGCCAAGATTGCTTTATCCAGCAAAACTTTCATTTAGAGTGGAAGGACAGATAAAGTACTTCTCATATAAGGTCAAATTCAAGGAGTTCATCATCACCAAGCCCTTATTCTATGAAATGCTAAAGGGACTTATATAAGAAAAAGAAGATGGAAAATATGAACAGTGAAAGGACAGCAAACACACAGTTATTAACCACACCTAAAACAAAAGCAAACCAAGAGGACAGCTAGATCAGGAGTGGAACCACAGAAATGAAGAACACATGGAGGGTTAGAAATAGGGGAGTGGGAGGAGGAGAAGGGGGGTGAAGGTACAGAAAATAGCATAGACAGTAGGTAGAAAGTAGATAGGGGGGAGGGTGAGAATAGTGGGGGAAATATAGAATCTAAAGAGCTTGAGACACGTGGTTATAAACTAAGGGGGGAGAATGGTGGGGGAGGGAGTGTGCGGGTGGAGGGGAATGAAGGGGGGGAATAGAACAACTGTAATGGTATAATCAATAAAATATATTTTTTTAAAATGTGTCTTGTTTTACTGAAAAAACGAAGTTTTGTTGGTTAACTTAGTATTTTGAATGTATGACCTATTCAAAAAGTTCATTAAATATAACATTAAAATTTTTTTAAGTAAAAATATTGTTTCTCCTTGAATAAACTTTCCAGTGGAAATTGCTGTGGTTTGACAGACTTCCTGTATGTTGTCTTGGGCACACAAGTCAGAAGACAGTTTCATGATTAAGAAGCCAGATTTTATACATTTTATAAAAATATCCTTTGCCATGTCATAATTGGAACCTAAATAGGAATTAAGACATGTGCTATGTATTATGAAGGATTATGAAGTTTTGACACAGGCACCATTCTTTAGCTTGTCTGCTCTCACATCCTTCGTCAAGTTCGTTAGCCTCACTCATTTGCTTGTTTGGCTATAGATGCAAGGACAGAACCCACCTGCTCCAACCAGAGGGATTTCCAAACATAGCACAAGTGGTACGGAGGAAGGAGAAGATGGAGATGAACCAGATGATGGGGGCAATGATGTTGTGGATCTTTTGCCAAGGACAGAAATAAGGTAGGCTTGTTGGAAATGGTTTATTTGATTAATTTTACAGAATTTTTAATCTGGTGCTCTCTCTTTCTCAGTCAGGAGTACTTTGGTATCGTTAATCTTTAGGAGTCAGAAATAAGGTGTCTTTCATTTTTTCAGTGACAAAATCACCTCAGAGTTGATATCTAAGATTGGTGACAAAAATTGGAAGATCAGGAAAGAAGGCCTAGATGAAGTGGCGAGTATTATCAATGAAGCAAAATTTATCCAAGCAAACATAGGTGAACTTCCAACTGCCTTAAAGGGTCGACTCAATGATTCAAATAAAATCTTGGTACGTAGAGTTGATGCCCGTCCTTTTTCTTCTCCCTTCCCCCTTTTAAGAGGTTCCTTTTTTTGTTTTAAGGTTTTCTTTCTTTCTTTATTTTTAGAGAGTGGGGAAGAGAGGGAGGAAGAGGGAGAGAAACATCGATGTGGGAGAGGAACAAAAATCAGTTGCCTCTCGCACGCCCCCAACCAGGGAGCCGGCCTGCAACCCAGGCCTGTACCCTGACTAGGACTTGAACGGGGTACCTTTCAGTTTAAGGGACAGTGCCAGCCTACTGAGCCACACCAGTCAGGACCAGGAGGTTCCCTTTCAATGCAACTGTCACCAGCAGAAATATTACTGGTTGTTTTATTTGCTTTGAACTAGAAATAGCTTTCTTTAATTTCTTAGATATGCCACAAGATACGCTGGTAGATGGCAAGTTTATTAGTCAAATTTTTATGCAGCTCAGATTTGATTTTTATAGGACCCTAATGTTCAGTATCTTTATATAAAACTGCTTGTAATGTACAGAATTATGCTTAATTTCTAATTTTTAAATTTGGATTTTATGCCAGGATTTTCTTAAACTATGCTTTACCTTACTTTAAAATTATAAAGCAGTATAACCTATAGTCTAAAATTCTAATACTCTGATTCATTGAACTAATGATGAAAGCAGAGGCCACTGCCTAAAAATTACTTAGGCTAATTAGAGTAGCGTCCTAAAAAGCTGATTTTCCATCTCTTAAGTACGCCAGATTTCGCACGGCAATGACTGTGTAGAGCAGACTTGTGAAACTTTGTGCACAGCTTGTTCGTGATTTGAACGTGAAGTGTTGGCTCTTTCCACTCAGGTGCAGCAGACACTGACTATCCTCCAGCAACTGGCAGTAGCCATGGGCCCGAACATCAAGCAACACGTGAAGAACTTAGGCATCCCTGTCATCACAGTCCTTGGAGACAGCAAGGTAACCTGCTTCTTCACTACCCTCCAGTTTGGAATAAGCCAGCCACACACTGGAGCTAAGAATAATTCTGTTTACTTACATGTAAGGAAACATGTGAACAGTTTGTAAACCTTGAAGAGAATATTAAGAAGAAAATAGTAACCATTTTTACTTCCCAGGCAGTATTAACATGGCCAGCTACATCTCTTACTAGCTTATGACTTTTAGATAAGTTATTTATCTTTTGATGTTCATTATCTTTGTAATTTCATCATTACAGAATTAAATGAGTCTCTACATAAGGTACCTGTACTTGTTTTATGTAGTATGCACTAAAAAACAGTTCCTATTACGATTATGATATCATTGTTAAAAGTGTTGCTATGAAGAATGAATAAAAATAGGAATTTTGAGATCGTGTACTTTCTTCCCTGAACTACCAGAGGAGGGTCCTCTAGCACTTGAGTAAGATAACTAGTCTTGTTCAGTGTTTTAAGCCTCTTATGTTTAGCCCTAGATTGAGTATTTGAATGACTATTTTTGTGTAATGCATTTAATGTAAGGAATTAGGCTATTTTAATGTTTTTCATGTCAGTAAGTCCCCATTCTATGAATACAAGTTAATATAAAAACATAAATGTTACAGTTGTTAGTAATTTCAGTATAACCATTATGCGTTCTCTAATGTGTAGAATTACTACATGGACATGAGAGCCCCCAAAGGTTCAGGAAACAAAACCTCAGAGTTTATTCCCCTTACATATTTTATGCCCAGGTCACTGTTCTGACTACTGACAATTTAGACTTTTATGTTTCTACTGTGATTTAGAGGGGTGTTTTTTTTATCCTCACTCGAGGATATGTTTATTGACTTTAGAGAGAGAAACATCGTTGTGAGAAACATCCGTCAGCTGCCCCTCATACACACCCTGACTGGCGATCAAACTGAGCCCACAACCCTTTTGGTGTATAGGACAGCGCTCCAAGCAACTGAGCCACCCAGCCAGGGCTAATTTGGAGTTTTAGTACAACCATAGAACTAGATTCTGTTTCAAAGAGGATGGTTCCAAGTATATTCGTGTGGACCTTAAAGAGAGCTCCATGTTCACTCCCTACCTACAGACCACAGTTAATGTTGTCTTTACTGGTTCTCTCCTCCAATCAGAACAATGTTCGAGCTGCTGCCCTAGCGACTGTGAACGCCTGGGCCGAACAGACTGGCATGAAGGAATGGCTGGAGGGAGAAGATCTTTCTGAAGAGCTCAAAAAGGAAAATCCTTTCCTGCGGCAAGAGGTTAGTACCACAAAGATCATGTGCCTTACTAATGTCTTTTACCTTCTTAGAGAGGTCCGGACCTACCTAATAAATATACATATATGGACAGAATGTGTTTCATCGTAAAACAGTTAATAAAATGAAACCAAATTTCTGGAGCTTTTGTATTCTCGTGCTTTTGTTAAAACAATAAAATTTTTGCAAGGACTAGCCTTTTTGTGAAATATTCTCTTTTCTGGAACTCTTAAATAGTAAAATTAAGAGGTTTTAATCAGAACATAAAAATAGAGTTAACATTCACTTCTAGCCAAGATGGAGGCGTAGGTGCAAATACTGTACCTCCTTGCACAACCAAATTTAAGGACAACAACGATTTATAAACAAACACAACCAGAACAGACAGAAACTTGAACTGTACCAAAGTCTGACAACAATAAACCATTCATCCAGACCGGTAAAGGGGCAGAGTCGGCAGCCAGCGGAGAGGGGTCCTGGCAGGAAGAGGTGATGGTTGGCAGACCCAGGTGCAGGAGGAAATGAGGCATGCAAGGCGGCTGGCTGACCAAGGACACACACATTCTCGCACAGATAAACCAGGCAAAAAAAAGGACGGTGAGACAGACTGCGCAGCCTAGAGCCCCAGCTACAAGAAATAAAGCCTAAGAGCACTAATTGGAAAAGCTCGGCAGTTGAGGTGCTGGGAGAGGCTCCCAGCTTCACATGAGAGTTAGTTGGAGAGACCTACAGGGTCCTTGAATGTACACAAGCCCACCCACCTGGGAACCAGCACCAGAAGGTCCCAGTTTGCTTGCGGGAAGTGGCAGAGGGGACTGAAATCCGAGAGAGGGTAGAACAAACTCCACTGCTCCCTCTCTGACCCCACCCCCACATGGAGTGTCACAACCCAGAGACTGGGTTGGCCCACCCTGGTGAACACCTAAGGCTCAGCCACTCATATGTAGCAGGCACGACCTGATCAAAACATTATGGCTCAAACAGAAGAACAAATCAAAGCCCCAGAGCCAATACATCTAAGCAACCAAGAGATAGCCAACCTATCAGATGCACAGTTCAAAATACTGGTTATCAGGATGCTCACAGAACTGGTTGACTTTAGTCACAAACAAATTAGATGAAAAAATGAAGGCTACTCTAATTGAAATGAAGCAAAATGCACAAAGAACCAATAGTGATGGAAAGAAAACTGGGACTAAAACCAATTGAGTGGACCAGAAGGAAGAAAGAAATGACCAAACAAAAGAATGAAGAAACAAGAATTCAAAAAAATGAAGAGAGGCCCTAGATGGTGTAGCTCAGTGGATTGAACACGGGCCTACGAACCAGATGATGGCAGTTCGATTCCCAGTCAAGGCACATGCCTGGGTTGCAGGCCAGTTCCCAGCAGGGGACTCATGAGAGGCAACCATACATTGATATTTCTCTCCCTTTCTTCTTCTCTTCCCTTCTAAAGATAAATAAATTTTTTAAAAATCTAAAAAAAAATGAGAGGCTTAGGAACCTCCAAGACATCTTTAAATGTTCTAACATCTGAATTATAGGGGTACCAGAAGGAGAAGAGGAAGAGCAACAAGTGGAAGATTTATTTGAATAAATAATAAATGAGAAATTCCCCAGTCTGGCAAAGGAAATAGACTTCCAGGAAGCTTAGAGAGTCCCAAAGAAGGTGGATGCAAGGAGGAACACACCAAGGCACATCAAAATTACATTACCCAAGATTAAAATGAAGGAGAGTATTCTAGAAGCAGCAAGAGATAAGGGGACAGTCACCTCCAAAGGAGTTCCCATCAGACTGTCAGCTCATTTCTCAAAAGAGACTTTACAGGCAAGAAAGGGCTGGAAAGAAGTATTCCAAGTCATGAAATGCAGGGATCTACATCCAAGATTGCTGTATCCAGTGAAGCTTTCATTTAGAATGGAAGGACAGATAAAGTGCTTCTCAGACAAGGTCAAATTCAAGGAGTTCATCATCACTAAGCCCTTATAATATGAAATGTTAAAGGGTCTTATCTAAGAAAAAGAAGTTAATAAATATTAACAGTGAAAGGACAGCAGACTCACAGTTATTAAGAATCACACCTAAAACAAAAGCAAACTAAGCAAACAACTAGAATAGGAACGGAGCTACAGAAATGGAGATCACAAGGAGGGTTAGCAACAGGGGAGTGGGGGAGAAGGTACAGAGAATAAGTAGCATAGACGGTGGAAAGAAATAGGGGGAGGGCAAGAATAGTGTGAGAAATGTAGAAGCTAAAAAATTTATGACACATGGACATGAACTAAGGGGGAATGTGGGTGGGAGGGTGTGTGCAGGGTGGAGGGGAATGAAGGGGGGAAATGGGACAACTCTAATGGCATAATCAACAAAATAAAATAATAAAAAATTTTATTAAAAATGGAGTTAACATTAAAAAAATTATAATGTAATTCATCATACCAACAGGCTAAATACTAACAAAAATCATAAAATCATATCAATTGATACAGAAAAGGAATTTGAGAAAATGCAACACCTATTCATGATTAAAAAACAACAACTCTCATCAAGTTAGTAATAGAAGAGGAGAATCACCTCAGCTTGATAGAGGGCATTTCCACAAACCTCCCTGTACAACACTGTATGTACCGCTGAGAGCCTGGGTGCTCTCCCCTCAGGCCGGGAACAAGACGGGAATGTCCACTCTCATCACTGCTGTTTATTTAGCCTACTACTGGAAGATCCAGTCACCACAACAAAGCAAGAATGGCAAATAAAAATCATACAGATTGTATAAAGAATAAATAAAACTATAATTGCAGGTGACAACTGTCTACATAGAAAGTCCAAAGGAATCTACACACAAACTCCCAGAAACTAATAATTACATTCAATAAGATTGCAGTGTACAAAATCAACAGGCAAAAATCAGTCACAATTCTTTACAATACAATGAGCATGTGAAGACTGAAATTAAAAAGATAATACCATTTACAATCTCTCCAAAGAAAGTGAAATCTTTTAAATATGCAAATTTAATAAATACAGAGTATGTATACTGAACATTATAGAATGCTGATGAAAGAATTCAACGATAGCCTTTCAACATTTGATTCTGGAGCAATTGGCATTCATAGACCAAACAATAAACCTCAACCTTAACCTCATATCTTACACGAAAATTAACTCAAAATGGATCATGAACTTAAATGTTGAATTCAAAACTATAGAACTTTTAAAGATAATATAGGAGAAAACCTTCAGGACATAGAAATTCTTCAAGCAAAGAATTTTTAGAATTGATACCAAAATCACAATCCATCAGAGAAAAATTGGTTAATTGGACCTCGTCAAAATTAAGAACTTTTCCCTATAAAAGTCTATGTGAAGAAGATGAAAACACAAGGCTACAGAGTGAGAGAAAATATTTGCAAACTATATCTGATAAAGGACTATAGTCTGAATGAGTAAAGAACTCTAAAAACTCAACAGTAGAAAAAAAGGCTGATTAGAAAATGGGCAAAAGACCTGAACAGACATTTCACTGAGGAGGATGCAGATGGCAAATAAGCCATGAATGATGTTCAACACTATTAACTATCAGGGAAACGCAAATTAAAACTACAATAAGATATTACTACTCGCCTATTAAAATTACTAAAATAAAGTCCACACCAAATGCTGGCAAGGATGTAGAGAAGGGTGAACACTGCTGGTGGGAATGTAAAAGGTCCAACCACTCTGGAAAACAGTTTGGCAGTTGCTTAAAAAACTAACATGTAGTTACTCTGTGACCCAAAAATTGTGATCTTGTGATCTCGTTATCTTGGGCATTGATTCCAGGAGAAGTTTATGTTTACACAAAAACTTATACACAAATGTTTATAGAGCTTTATTCATGATAGCCAAAAAGCTTATAATATGCCCTGACTGGTGTGGCTCAGTGGATTGAGCACCAGCCTGCGAGCCAAAAGGTCACCCATTGGATTCCCAGGCACAGCACATGCCTGGGTTGAGGGCCAGGTCCCCAAGTGAGGGCATGTGAGAGGCCAATCGATGTATCTCTCACATACTGATGTTTCCCTCCTTCTCTTTCTCCCTTCCTTCTCCTCTCTCTAAAAGTAAATAGATAAAATCTTTAAAAGAAAAAAAAGCTTATAATAGCCAGCTATCCTTCACCAATGAATGGTTAAACTGTTCTATGTTGGTAAGTGTAATACTATTTAGCAATAAAAGGAACAAATTATTGATACAACAATTTAAATAAATCTCAAAGGAATTATACTGAATAATAGAAACCAAGTCCAAGAAGTAATATAATGTATGATTCCATTTATGTGAAACATTTGAAATGACGAAATTAATGGTTACCAGGGACTGTGGGTAGGGGAGGGAGAGGGAGGGAAAGGGTGTGGTTGTAAAAGGGGCATAAGAGATGCTTTCGATGGAGCTCTTTGACCTGTTGACCGTATTGGCGGGTGGACTAACATACATGTGAAACTATAAACCAGGGGTGTCAAACTCATTTCACTGGTGGCCAGATCAGTCTCTGTTGTGGCCGACCAGCAGCCATCCCTTGACACAGTGGGGACGGATGAGATGCATCTGCACAGCAGAGGCAGCTGTTCCTGTATTTCCTGCCTCTCCTTGCATGTTTGTTTTTGCAATTCATAGGTGGTGGGATTTTGCATTTCAGGGTCAATGATCTGCATAATTCCAATGAAGTTGTACAAAATAATCTCTTGGCCAGAGAACAAAGTTCCCCCTAATGAGGTGGGCTCTGAATATCTAAAAGTTGACAGAGTAACAGCCCCTCCTCTACCTTGGACAGGAATATATATCAAGTAGAATTAGATAAAAAAAAAAGCAGGACAAATAAAGCTCTGTATATACAGCTAACTCTAATTGTCTGATTAATGACTCCTGGTCAAAATAACCTTTGTTTAACATGACTTAATCTATGGAATTTTCTGTATTTTTTCTAGTTACCTCTGCATTAATCTTTTCTGCTTAATTGATCATGCCATGCCCTGCTCCTTTAATGTTATGTAACAATCTCTATAAAAATAAAACGTAAATCAAACTCTGAGAGTTCAGTCAGACCCACAGAGGATGGCTGTTCTCCAGCATCCAACCAGGTGTCTGACTCTTCATTTGTCGCCTGCGCTGTCCATCCTTCCGTGACCCTGAGATCTGCTGAGGCTAGACCCCGGCAAGCCTCAAGGTTGCCTTCAAAGGGCCGAATATAATTTTAGGACTGCATGAATGCAACTACTCCACAGTTAAGTGAGAGCTCAGCATTGCTGCTGGGTAGAAACAAGGTGCTGGACCTGGATAAAGTGAGGAGGGCCGGATTCGGCCTGGGGGTCCTGTGTTTGCCACCTGTGGTACAGGCTATACACACATCCACAGATGAGAACAACTGAAACTGGGGCAGTCTGGATAAGATCAGTGGCTTTTGTCACTGTCAAGATTCTGGTTGTGGTACTCTACTATAGTTTTATAAAGGGCTACCTAACAGGAACTGAGTGTAGGGAGCATGGGATCTCTCTGTGTTACTTCTTGAAATTGTATGTGAATCTGTAATCATCTCAATAAAACTTTGAATTAGAAGTATAGATACGAATTATTTTAGAGGCTGTGAGAAAAACTTGATATAAGGATAAAACCAGAAGCCCTGGTAGAACTTGTCATCTTATGATCAAATAAATGTTTTGTGTCTTCTTTAGCTGAATAATTCTTAGAATTAAAAAAAAAGATAAGTGAAAGTTTTTCATCTTTAAAATGTATTAAGAACTAAGAATTTAATGCCCAAGTATGGTCCAAAGAATTGTGTCCTTGTCGTAAAGAAGATTGCCATGTTTGGATATATTATTTAAATATAGCACAGTTCTTAATGAAAATTACTGACTTTATACTGGAAAATTGTAGTGTGAGAATGAGTTCTGTGTTTGGTACTGATGGAATCCTTAAACCTGAGGTCATAAAAACAGTTTTCTACTGGAAGTGTAACCCAAGATTTATTTCTTTTGGCAGCTTCTGGGCTGGCTGGCTGAGAAACTACCGACTCTTCGTTCCACCCCCACAGACCTTATCCTGTGTGTTCCTCATCTCTACTCCTGCCTGGAGGATCGCAATGGAGATGTGCGAAAGAAGGCCCAAGATGCCTTACCATTCTTCATGATGCATTTAGGATATGAGAAAATGGCCAAGGCTACAGGGAAACTAAAGGTACTACTTCTTGCTGCTGCTACTGCTGCTGCTGTTGTTAAAAACCATCAGAAAAACATTGAACATGAATCTATATAGGCAAAAGGTCACATTTACCTGCTAGGAGTTTCAATTTGAAATCCCAGTGAGAGCAAAAATAAACTATTTAACAGTGTAGAACTAGAACCTACTGACCCTGCAGGGGGCTGGGGTGGTGTGGGGGGGAGGGGTGGGCGGTGCAAGGAATGTGGCCTTCCAGAATGGTAGCTAATTCAGTGTGACTTCATAAAGTGTGGTACTTCTCTTGTACCGTGTGCTTGCTTCATTGGTATTTTAAAACTAAGAGCTCAAAGATTTGTTTGACTGCAGATCAGTTAGTAAGAATGATATGAGTGTATAATTTATATGGCCTCTCACTTCTGTTATATTGTCTCCATAGCCAACTTCTAAAGACCAGGTATTGGCCATGCTAGAGAAAGCCAAAGCTAACATGCCTGCGAAGCCTGCTGCACCTGCTAAAGCAACTTCCAAACCAATGGGAGGGTCAGCTCCAGCCAAATTTCAGCCTGCCTCAGGTAACTCTTTTGGGATTTGAGAGGGTTAAAGGGGAAGGAACTAGCCCAAAGGAAGTCTAATAAAAGAAGTCCAGCTTTCATTTTTTTTAATCATATTTCCTCAAGGCTTAGATCTCAAGCCTTGTCTCCATCTCTCCTTACCCTTCGTTCACAAACATTTGTCAAGTACCTATTTTATACCAGGAACTATGCTGAAGGTACAAAGATGATTAATTTATTCCCAAGTCTAAAGAGGAGTTTTGGAGTAGCTCATTGAAATACTCCAGAAAGCAAGTGTTCCATCCTATCTTTAAGGTTTCCACAACTGTTTTCTGCCATTCAGTATAATTAGGAGAATTGGAACCATCTAGCTCAATCCCCTGTATTAACTGATGAGGAAACCCAAAAGTTTAAGTGATTTGCACAAAGCCAGACAGCCAGCCAGTCCTAAACCAGCACAGAACTCCATGTACTCATTCCCAAATGAGTTCTCCTTCCTATGCATTAATTGTCTTTAAAGGAAAATTCTTGATTTCTTTATTCTGATGTTAAAATTCCATCATTTAAAATAAAACTCTAAACTGTAACCACTTTTCTAGACGTACTGCTTAAACAGAATAATATTCTGTTTAGTGGAATAGAAATTGTTGATGCTCTAAAGTTAGAGATTTTACATCTGTTGGTATCAAAGTGTGTGTGTGTGTGTGTGTGTTCAATTATAACTTTATTGGAATCTTGCTATGGAGAAAATACAAAGTATCAAAGATGACAGACCCTAAGGGAAATAGCAAACTAGCAAAAAGCTTTCTTTAACTGCTATTTAGAAAATAGGTTTTTTTTTAAATGCAGTTTAATGTTGGTAAAGCAGATGTAAATTTATTGAATTAATTTCCTGAGGTTATGTTTAAAGAGGAAGGCAGGGAGAAAAAAGATTGGAGAAGAATGTAACTGAAAACACTTTATATTGATACATTTAAAATTGCAGGCGTTCTCATTATTATATATTTAACCTAACCAGAGTAAAGTGATATTAGAGTTTATAGTACATCTTTTTTTCCCAAAGCTCCTGTTGAAGATTCTGTCTCCAGCACTGTAGAACCCAAGCCTGATCCAAAAAAGGCCAAAGCTCTAGGAGTTTCCTCTAAAGCCAAGGTACGTTCACTCTGTATACTTGGATGTAGAATTATGTCTGTGTGTTTTACACAGAGTTGTTCTGCTAGGAAATTGATACATATTATGTATAAAAGAATGTTACTAATCTTGATATTAAATTATGAAGTACTTATCTATACAAATTTCTGTGGCTCATTTTTTAATAAGGTCCCAAGACAGAGACACCCAGCTCCCCAGAGGTGCTGCCATGGTCTCTGCCATGCAGGTCTTTGGGGAAGATTCGCAGTAGTGAAGAGAGAAAATCCTGTGTAGTTCAGGCAGAAGAAGCACTTAGGCCAACTTTGATTTGCAAAATGTAAGGTAATTAACTTCTTTCAAATTTGGCATAGTTAGGTCATTAGTAAGTGTTCTGATTAGCCTGCAAGGAATACTTTCTATCCCTGCACCAGTGGGACTTAATTTGATGCATCAGCAATTCCTTTAGTATCCATGCAGAGTTGGACAATGTAAAGAAATATGTCCAAATGCTCAACTTCAAATATCCCTTGGGTATCTTTTAACATAAGTTTTTGAATCATGGCAAATTGTCACCAGTTTCTGTATCAAGATTCGGAGCTTATCCCTGTATTCAGAGTATTATTAAATACTTTCAAAAGGAAAATTGCATAACTAGGTAATAAGTAATAAATTAATAATAAATATAAATAGAGAAAACTATTTCATTAACTACATTTAACTGAGGAAAAATATTACACTGGGAACAGTTTTATTATCCAGTATATTTATTATTCTATGCTCATTGTAGAATAGATGCCCTGTGTCCATTGGTTTAAATATTACAATTATTTGTGTTCTTTCCCTATGCATGGATCCTTAATTTAGTGAGTTAATTTAAGTGGGTAATTCTCTTCTACACAATCCAGTGAAGCTGCTTTTCTTGTCCTCCTCCCTGTCCTCTTCCCAGATTTAACAAGTGCTAATTTTAGTATTTTGATCACAAGATCTTTGAAGTATGTTTGACTCAGTTCTTTTATGCCAGTCTTTTGCAGTTATAAAGCAATTTCACATAAATGATTTCATACTTGTCTTGATTGGATGATTTTAGTGTTAGAAGTAGAAAAAACAACTAGCCTACTAGAAATAGTTGACTCTTGCTGCATTTTTAATAACAATGGTTCCAGTAGTGAAATTCAAATACTATCTTAACTATGTGAACTAAGTGTTCATTTCTTTCAATCTGTAAAAAGATTCTACAACTTGGGTTATTTTTTAAAACCACTGTGGTAACTTAAGTATTTAAAATGTTTTTAGCAACTTTCTCTAGAAACAAGTTTAAAGGGTCTCCAGTTATAATCCTATGACAGAGATGTATTGTATTGGAGCGAAACAGCAAAGCTTTTTCAAGTAAGTGAGGTGAAATGTGTGACTACCATCCAAAAAATGCCATTAATGAGGTTTCAAGAAAGACCTGAACTGTGTGATAAGCAAAAATATTCTGTGACCTAGACCAATGATCGATAACAGAGCTTTTCTAACTGTGTTGTTCAGTACATGCCAATCCAAGGACTAGCCAGCAGTTCTGTAAGAATGTTATTAGAAACATCTCCAGGAAACCTGTGCAGAGACATGATACATGCGAGATTCTGTGGTCCATCCATTTCTGTAATGTGGAATACAATAAGGAGAGGTGTCCCTGGTTCGTGTAGTGCCCTTTCCTGGGCAGCAGCATTGAGTCCCGAGGAGCAGTAGCCTAACCAGTGTTCTCTGAACCACGGCTGCAGAGTGCACAAGGGAAGAAAGTGCCGAGCAAAACCAGCTTAAAGGAGGATGAAGACAAATCCGGTCCTATTTTTATTGTTGTTCCAAATGGAAAGGAGCAAAGAATGAAAGACGAAAAGGGATTAAAGGTAAGGAAGGAATAAGGCTCCTCCGGAGTTTTTTTGCTTGTTTCTGTTTTGTTCAAAAGTAATTTTGCTATCTGAAATGGGTATCTAATAAACTAACCCTTTTGTTTATAAATCATATCTTGTTTCTATAAAACTACTTTATAGGAGCATTAATTCCTACAAAAGAAACTAGAATGGGACTGCTGCCTATTGTTCCTCCAAACAGAAAGAAATAGAAGTTGTCATTTTAGCTTCTAGAATCAAAGAATGGAAAGTATTCACTGATGTTTATCAATTCTACGTATGTAGTAGACATAATCTCGCATGAGATACCTTATAAGACAAACTGGTGCCTATATATATGTACTTCAGCCATTCCTCTTTTGATGTTCTAATTTTATTAAAAATTTTTAAAATGATTTTTAACAAACATATATATATATTTTTTTTTTTTTAATTCAAACAGTACAAAAAGTTCAGAATATAGTATGAAAAGCCTGCCTCCCATTCCAGTCACCCTCTGCAGGGAGGATATTATTACCAGCTTTTTATACATTATTCCAGACATATTAATATTCCATACCTGTACAATCATAAGTGTTTAAATACACAGCCTTCCTTTTGCATAAATGGGAACATAGCATACTCTTTGCTCTATATCTTTTTCATAATAATATTTGAAATATCTTGAAGATCATATCTGCATGCATATATGCATTCATTCTTTTTATCAGTACAGTATATATATATATGTGTGTGTGTACCTTCCTTTACTCCCAACTCACCACCTTGAACATTCTAGTCTCTCATGTTATTTCCAAAAGTGGTGTTTATGTACATATGTGAGTATATATTAGTGTTAAATTCTTAGAAAAGTATGTACATTTTAAATATTAGTTATTTCAATTTTTTCCATTTTTAAAGTTGTACCAACAGGGTCCAACATATTATATAATAAAAGAGCATGACTTTTCTAGAAAATAAGAATTGTCAAAAAATTATATTCCTAGATGATTTTCAGAGTTAAGCTTCCAGAGATATGTTAGCTTGAGAATACATTTTCATTCATATTTAATTACAAATTAACCTTGTTAAATTTTAAAATATCCTATTAAATTGATTCCTACAGCTGCTTTAAATAGAATTTGGTACCTCATTTCAGTTGAACACCTTCCAGACCCTTCCCACTGGTGTTTTTCAGGTGCTGAAGTGGAATTTTACTACTCCAAGGGATGAATACATTGAGCAACTGAAGACTCAGATGTCTAGCTGTGTGGCTAAGTGGTTACAAGATGAGATGTTTCACTCAGACTTTCAGCATCATAACAAAGCCCTTGCTGTTATGGTTGATGTAAGTTTGCAGTAGATAAATATGCACCTGCCTCTTACATGTGGAAACACTGAGCCCTATGAAATAATCGGAAGTTTGCATGACTTCAGAAGGGAGAAGGAACTGGAATACATTATGTTCTGTATTTTTAGAGCTATTGTATTATTTGATGGAAAAATGACTTTACGTTTATAATTTTAGGTCTCAAATGGAGGCTTACAAGTCTCTCAATTTTTTTTGGTGGGGGGCTCTAGTAAAATTTAAGAGGTTGTTACCTAATAATAGAACTTAAAGTTTTATACAGACTTATTTGTGGGGGTTGTCTTGTTTTGTTTTAAGCACTTGGAGAGTGAAAAAGAGGGTGTCATTGGTTGCCTGGATCTTATCTTGAAGTGGCTTACTCTGCGGTTTTTTGATACCAACACAAGTGTCCTAATGAAAGCCCTAGAATATTTAAAATTGCTCTTCACCCTGCTAAGTGAGGAAGAGTATCATCTTACTGAGAATGAAGCATCTTCCTTCATCCCCTATCTCATCCTAAAGGTAATGTGCTTTCCTTACCCTGGAAGACTGCTCCAGCCGACCTCAGATCCTGTGTTTTATTCCATATCCCTTTCTGTTTATTATATGATATAATTTCCATCACTCATTTCCATGCCCCTATTCTTTTAAGATCTAGTGATACATGTGCGGGAGGGGGCGAACCTTTGCTCTTTGGAAAACGCCTCACTTAATTATTATGTTGACTAGGTTGGAGAACCAAAGGATGTCATTCGTAAAGATGTCCGTGCCATCCTGAACCGGATGTGCCTTGTCTACCCAGCCAGCAAGATGTTCCCCTTCATCATGGAAGGAACCAAATCCAAAAACTCAAAGCAGAGAGCAGGTGAAGCAACGATTTAAACTGAGGCATGAATCTGTGTAGCAGTGACCTCAAAAAGAAATAATTTATACTCGAACAAGAAAATGTCTTCAGTGTCTGTGTGGTTGACTCCAACCTCCCAATCTCGACTGTGAGAGTGATGAGTTGCACACTGGTGGAGCCACAGTATCAGTGATACGGGCACTACTCAGTACCACCCTGGTGACAAAATCAGGTGCACAGGGGCCATCTGACTCACAGGCATCCCTTTCTTCCTTAAGCACTTGCTTTAATACCGTTGTTTCATTGTGTGTTTTATAAGAAGGTAGTAAATGAGGAAAAATTATAGGCAGAGCCAGGTTAAGATTTTAGTCCTTCATTTATGCCAAGAGGGAATGGATCTAGTAAAGATAAGTCTCTGCGCCAGATGTGCATTGAGTCTCCTTAACGTAGCCTTTCTCCCCGGTCAGAGTGCCTAGAAGAACTGGGGTGTCTGGTCGAGTCCTACGGCATGAATGTTTGCCAACCAACCGCGGGAAAAGCCTTAAAGGAGATAGCGATTCACATAGGAGACCGCGACAACGCTGTGCGCAACGCTGCCCTCAACACCATCGTCACGGTGTACAATGTGCATGGGGATCAGGTGTTCAAACTCATTGGAACTGTAAGTGGCTTTTCTCTGAATATTGTCAGCATGTTGTGAATTATAGGATCACTTAGGTGTCAGTTTTCATGCCATCTCAACTCTGAAGTTCTTACCACTTTTTAATGAATTCAGCCTATCAATGAGTCTTAAAATCCAGGTAAACCCTGGAGGGTGTTTCTCTCTGATTATTGTAGGACATTTAGGTTGTGTTTGACTGGAAATCAGATTTTTTTTCTCAGCATTCTGTTTGTAGCAGTTTCCTAAGAAATTAGTTATTTTCGAATCAAGAAATCTGAGTTAGTCTGGGATTTAAATTCTACCTGACAACCTGTTCTGTAAATTTTAGTG
This sequence comes from Sturnira hondurensis, assembly GCF_014824575.4. Classification (NCBI taxonomy): domain Eukaryota; kingdom Metazoa; phylum Chordata; class Mammalia; order Chiroptera; family Phyllostomidae; genus Sturnira; species Sturnira hondurensis. The sequence goes on along the minus strand of NW_028092064.1, from coordinate 788,446 downwards.
CATTTAGTTTTTGGTGAATGTGTGCATAATACAATACTGGTGCCTGTCACATTAAGTCTTGAGCTACAGCCGTGAGCCAGAGTTCTGCTCCCAACTCCTTACCTCCTCTGATCCAATCAGTGTTGTGGCTGGACCTCAGCTCTTCACTCCTGTTACGTCGTAGCATCGCGTATGTTTATACTGTGCCTATATATTTTTACCTGTGTTAATCTAATTAAATCCTCACTGTAGGCCAGTGAAGGAGGTAAAGCAGATGGGATTTCACAGAGGACCAAAAGCCTTCTGCCCGTAGTCACACAGTCAGCTAGTGGTAACTGCAAAAATGAGGATGCTTCATTTAATTTTTGATCTTTTTATTTGTAGTTATTAATAGCCTTTACTTTTCTATCCCTTTCTTCTTTCATATGTTCTGTTCTTATAGCAAGGGAGATTTTAAGCATATTTGATTTAAAAATGTAGGTAGTGCCCTGGCTGATGTGGCTCAGTGAACTGAGCGCTGGCCTACAAATAAAAAGATTGCTGGTTCAAATCATGGTCAGGGCACATGCCTGGGTTGCAGGTTTGGTTCCGGTCAGGACATCTATAGAAGGCAACCAATCAACCTTTCTCTCTCACATTGATGTTTCTGTCTTTCTCCCTCCCTTCCCCTCTCTCTAAAAGTAAATAAATAAAATCTTTAAAAAATAAAAACATGTAGATAGTACCCTGACCAGTGTGGCTCAGTTGTTTGGGTGTCATTCCACAAAGCAAAAGATCACCAGTTTGATCCCCAGTCAGGGCACATACATGAGTTGTGGGTTTGTTCCCCGGTTGAGGTGCAAATGAGAGGCAACTGATCAAAATTTCTTCCTCAGCCCTGGCTGGAGTAGCTCAGTAGATTGAGTGCGGGCCTGCGAACCAGAGTATCGTGGTTCGATTCCCAGTCAGGGCACATGCCTGGGTTGTAGGCCAGTTCCCAGCAGGGGACTCACAAGAGGCAACCATACATTGATACTTCTCTCCTTCTCTCCTTCCCTTCCCCTCTAAAGATAAATAAATAAAATCTTTAAAAAAAAATTTTTCTTCCTCACCTCAATGTTTCTCTCCCACGTCTCTCTCCTTCCCTTCCCCTCTATCCAAAAACAAATAAATAAAATCATTTTTTAAAAAATATATAAAATAAAAATGTAGTTTTCTTTTTTAAAGATTTTATTTCTTTATTTTTAGAGAGAGTGGAAGGGAGGGAGAAAGAAAGGAAGAGAAACATCAATGTGTGGTTGACTTTCGCACACACCCAACTGGGGATCTGGCCCACAACCCAGGCATATGCCTTGACTGGGAATCAAACTGGCAACCCTTTGGTTCTCAGGCTAGTACTCAATCCACTGAGCCACAACAGCCAGGGCTGTAGACAGTGTTTTGAAAGTAAATGTATTTTTCTAAAAGATTTTATTTATTTTTAGAGAGAGGGAAAGGGAAGGTTCAGAAAGAGAGGGAGAAAAACATCAATGTGTGATTTCCTATCACGTGCCACCAGGGACCTGGCCCACAACCCAGGCATGTGCCCTGACTGGGAATCAAACCTGCAACCTTTTGGTTTGCAGGCCTGTGCTCAATCCACTGAGCTACACGATCCAGGGGTGAAAGTAAATATATCTTTTTTTTTTAAGATTTCATTTATTTATCTTTAGAGGGGATGAGAAGGAGAGAGGGAGAGAAATGTCAATGTATGGTTGCCTCTCGTGTGTCCCCTGCTGGGAACTGGCCTGCAACCCAGGCATGTGCCCTGACTGGGAATAGAACCTCGATTGTGTGGCTCGCAGGCCCGCGCTCAATCCACTGAGCTACACCAGCCAGGGCTTGAAAGTAAATATATCTTAACATAGCAGATTCTGTTTACTTCAATATGAAAATGGATATTAATTATTGAGTTTTCCGATTAATTAGGTGTTTTCATTTTCTTCACATTATAGTAGAGAGCTATGCTAATAAATTAAATTTGGCCTCTTCTTACAGCTTTCTGAAAAGGATATGAGCATGCTTGAGGAAAGGATTAAGCGGTCAGCAAAGAGGCCGTCTGCTGCACCAATGAAACAGGTAGAAGAGAAACCTCAGCGCACACAGAGCATAAGCTCCAATGCCAACATGCTGCGCAAGGGACCAGCTGAGGACATGTCCTCTAAACTCAAGTATGTAGATGGAGATTGTCATCTGACAGCATCTCTGTGGACTTGGCCTTGTGTGCTCAAAGCTTATCCTGAAACATGGATCTTGCGTTCTTGTAGTCATTATCATGCATGACAGAGTGTCTGAGTAAACGTCTCGTAACCAGATGTTTAATTCTTCAGTCTTCATTGTCTTTGTCTTTGTCTTTGTCTCTAAACCACTTCTAAATAGTCTTGTGCCTTCTTTCACTGCTTTTCCGTGGACAGAATTATGTATCGCACTTATAGGATGTAAGTACTGCCTGCTAATTTCTCATTAGCAGGGCTCTTATATCTTTCTAACTTCTGCCTTGGATTCATCCCCTCTGGAGGGTGATTGGCTTAGAATTTGTAACCAGGGTACAGAGTGTTCATAAGTATCCCCTGAATCCAGCCTTTCGTGAAAGCGCACTGGCTGGCAGAAGTGGCAGCTTAGTGTCACATGCCTAAAAATACTGGTTCGCCTTCTTCCTTGCACCGCGTTGTTGGTCACACTCAGGTTCCTGTTTTTCAGACAAAGCTGAGTAAAATGTCTGCCACCCAGAACGGGCTTAGGGACTCAACATACTGCCTTTTAAGGCAGACAGCTCTGTTTTAGGTTGTGTCATGAATATGTTTCGGCCAATTTGAATTTGGAATCTTTGAATGTCTATTACTTGGATATAATTCTGGCTGTAACCATCAAGAGTGAATAAAAATTGGTGGCTGACTATCCCCCAAAGTATAAAATGTACTGAACACTGCAAGGAATGATGCTTATGGTTAGAAAAACGTAAACACTGGTTTATTTGGTAGAGAAGAACCAGCCAATTCAGATTTTTCTTAAATTTTTGCCAGAAGTAGTAAGCTTTGAGTCAATATAAGTGTACTTTATTAATTATTTTCTGCCCCATCTGGAATAGCAGTACAAAGTTTGTTGGCTTTAGTGAACTGGAAAGAATATTTACAACTTGGCAGGTACTACAAGTAGGAAGTAAAGTAGTCTGTTCTCAGAATATTCATGAACCATTGTTGTTGCCCATTGAAGGCACTGGCTTAGCCTCAGGCTTAAATCATTCAGGGGGGCTGAAACCAGAAGTTGAACATCTGTCTTGAAGCTGTGGGGCAGCTGGCAGTGCTACTCCTGCCCATTGGTTAGAAGTCTCTTTTAGTTCAGGGGTCTCTTTTTGCTTCCTCAGCCAAGCTCGGAGCATGAGTGGGCACCCCGAGGCGGCCCAGATGGTGCGCCGAGAATTCCAGCTGGATCTCGATGAGATCGAGAATGACAATGGTACGGTCCGCTGTGAAATGCCAGAACTTGTGCAGCACAAACTGGATGACATTTTTGAGCCGGTCCTTATTCCTGAACCCAAGTAAGTTAGCCTCTTTCATTTAAGGGTGAGCAGTTCATAACCATCAGAATGTGTGGGTGAAAAGCACGCTCTCTCTGTGCAGTTAGAGCTTTTTAGAACTGGTTACTACCTAGCCCTTAGCAGTTCTTTACTAAGCAGTTCTAGTGGGGAATTGCATATATTTCCAACTCACTGGTATATCTTATAATAAAGATTGAATTTGTCCTTTTGCTCTGCTCTCTAGGATCCGGGCTGTTTCTCCACACTTCGATGATATGCACAGTAACACAGCATCCACAATCAATTTCATTATCTCCCAAGTAGCCAGTGGTGACATCAACACAAGCATCCAAGCTCTGACCCAGGTAATGGGGGTATTACCCATGACATTAATGCCACTGGTGGATCTAAATGCTATAGGCGTGGTGGTTGCACACCGGTGGCAGTCAGCACCGTGGCAATGAAAAAGGTGCACAGGGACCGCTCAGTCATCACTTGGTCCACAGGATGCAGTTCTCACAGAGCCTTGCTCTGTACAGTTGCATTCATTTGCCAGAGGTTGGAGATACAGCAGTGAGTAAGTAGGGACCAACTGTCGGGGAACTTACTTAGATTTTAATGAACAGAGACAAATAGGTAAATGAGAGTATCTAAGAATGCTAACTACTGTAAGTATAACTCAAATGCGATGATTGGAGAAAGGAGCTAAGTAGTTACTTAGATTGGTGATCAGGGGTTCAAGCAGAGGGAACAACTAGAATGAAGGCTCAATTGAGTGTGGGAATAAATTTAGTGTGTTCAAGGAAACACTACAAGGCCCATATGCTCACAGCCCAGTGGGCAAGGGAGAGAATGCTACAGAATGAGAGTAGACTATGCAGAGCTTTAAAAGCCAGCGTGGTTCATTAATTAGAGCATTTCCCAAAGACCAAAAGGTAGCGGGCTCAATTCCTGGTCAAGGCACTTACCCACGTTGTGGGTTTGATCCTTGATCGGGGTGTGTACAAAAAGGCAACCAATCGATGTTTCTCTCTCATGTCAGCATTTCTCTCTCTTCCTTTCCCTGCCTCTTTGTAAAAAGCAATGAAAAAATGTCCTCAGGTGAGGATTAAAAAAAATTAAGCCCCACGGTAAGTTGTTTGAGTTTTGAGTGAGATGAGAAGCCATCAGGAAAATTTAAATAAGGAAGCTACATGTTTTTAAAAAATCATTCTCTTCTTCCTCTACTTTCCTTCCCTAATAGTCCACTTCTAAAGCCAGTAGGTGGGTAGAACAAGGTAGGCATTTATCTTGTGGCAAGGGAGTGGAGGTGAGGCCATAGTGCCCCAGGGTGGTGGTCTCGGAGCCTGAGCCAGTGAAGAGGATGTCCATGCAGACAGCCTGACTAGCATGGTAGCAAAACCCCACACAGGGTGAGCAGGACATCCATGTGTGTTGGAGGGAGGCAGGGCAGCATGCCGGTAGCTCAGAATGGGGAGTCAGAGCCAAAGCAGGAGCGGGCATCTGGATGGGAGAGAATGGATGGCAGAGATGGGAGATTGATTACATACAAAGGGATTGGCCAAGTTTCATACTGTCCAAGAACAGCAAAACAAATACAGGAGGAAAGCGGATAGAGTGAACTCTGCTGTTGGACCAGAAATAGATGCATCAGTATGAAGTCATGGTTTTCAATATGCAAATATAGAGATAAATACCAGTATGGATGTATGCACGTGTGTGCGTGTGGTACAGATGCGTGTTAGAGATAAGAGACATAAGCTCACTGGCGCTTGGCATGGAGAGAACTGGAGAATAGCAGTTGTCTTGCAGGAGATGATGATCACTACTGAAGCCAAGTCAGTGATGACAAGGGGGAACGGCAGTCTTTTGCACAAATGATGTTGGAAAAATGTTTATCCACCCACAGAGGAATATAGTTGGGCTCTAATAATATACAAAAATGAACTGAAAGTGGGTCCAAGACATGGATGTGAAAGCCAAAACTATAGCTCTTAGAGGAAAACATGGGGAAACCTTCACATTGGACTCAGCAGTGATTGCGGGGTTGTGGCACTGAAAGCGCAGACAGCAACAAAAAATAATTAAATGGAACTTCAAAGTTAAAAAATTCTGTTCATCAAAGGCACTACTATGAGAGGGAAAAACCAACCTACAGAATGAGAACATATTTGCAGATCATAACATTTGCATATAATCTTAATCTAATAAAAATCTAATAATCTAATAATCATATTTGCAGATCATAACATTTGCATATAATCTTAATCTAATAAAAGATTATATCCAGAATACAAGAAGAACCCCTTCAACTCAATGACAAGAAAAAGTAAAAAGAAAAAAAACAGTTCATAAATGGGCAAAGAACTTGAATTTTCTAAAGAAGAAACTATTTTTCTAAAGAAAACAACTTTCTAAAGAAACAACTATTTTTCTAAAGAAGATATAAAAATAGCCAATAAGCACACGAAGATACCATCATTAGTTGTTAGGGCAGGCAGATCAAAATGACAGTGAGATAACCACTTCACACATTAGGGTTAAAAGGGAGGGGAGAGATGGTAAGTAACAAGCGTGGTGAGGATGTAAAAATCTATGTGCATTGCTCTGGGGACATAAAATGATGCAAGCATTGTAGAAAATAGTTCAGTGGTTTCTCAAAAAGTTAAACATCAAATTATAATAAGATACCCAAATCACTCCTAGAAAACGGACTCAAACAGATACTTGTGTACAAACTTCATAGCAGCATTATTCATGATAAACAAAAGGCGTAAACAACCTAAGTGTCCATCAGGAGATGAACAGAGAAACAATAAGTGGTATATACATGTAGTGGAATATTATTCAGTCATGAAGAGGAATGATTCTGATACCTGCTACAACATGGATGGACCTTGAAAACATTATGCTAAGTAAAATAAATTAGACACAAAGGGACAAATATTGTGTGATTCAACTTACATGAGGTACCTAGGGAAAGTAGTCAAATACATGAAGACAGAAAACAGAATAGTGGTTATCAGGGGGTTGGGAAGCAGAAATAGAGTTTGTTTCGGATGTTGAAACCTTCTGGAATAGATAGTGATGCTGGTTATACTTAATGCCATTGGGTTATACACTTAAAATGATAAATTTTGTTACACGTTTTAGCTTAATAAATTAAAAGATGAGGTCCTCAGCAACAAAAAAGTTAAGTTTCTAGGATTAAATCAAGTAGTGTGTGTAAGACCGTTACGGAGACAATTATAAAGCTGTATTGAATGATATTAGGAAATTTTTAAATAAATGGAAATCTATGTTCTAAGACCACTTTTGAAAGTAAAAACAGTGAAGAGGACTTACATCACCAGTACCAACAGTGGGGCCACCGTACTTAGGCTGGTATAAATAGTATGGGCCCCAGGATAAGCAGGTGGACTACTGGGGTGAGGGAGCAAAGAGACCAGAAATCAACCCCCATCTCTCGGAAACTCAAAGCAGAGGGGGCATTAAACATCTCTTGGCAAAAACTAGATTAGCCCTGGTCAAGGGCACATATAAGCAGCAGCCAGTGAACACATAATAAGTAAGGGGAACCACAGATAGATGTTTCTCTCTCCCTCCCGCCCCTTCCTTCCTCTACCTATCTCTAAAATTAATAAATTAAAAAAATTAAAGCTAGATTAATCAGTAATGGGAACAACAGTGTGATCAGATTGCTATTTTCTATACCAAAATGTATTTGAAAGAAATTAAAAATCTAGATATTAGGCGGGAAACTTAGAGGAGAACTGTGTGTGTGTGTGTGTGTGTGTGTGTGTGTGTGTGTGTGTGAGAGAGAGAGAGAGAGAGAGAGAGAGAGAGAGAGAGAGAGAGAGAGAGGAGCGGGGAGGGTAGGGAGGGAGAAAGGGAGAGAAACATTGATCAGTTGCCACTCATATGCTCCTCGACCAGGGACAGGACCTGCAACTCAGGCCTGGACCCTGACCAAGAATCAAACCAGCAACATTTCACTTTGCAGGAGGCTGCTCAACCAACCAAGCCGCACTAGTTAGGGCCAGGAGAATGTTTTATCAGTTTAGAGATCAGAATAGTAGTGAAAAAAAGAAAGAAAAACTGGAAAGGATAGTAATAACCCCTGGTCAGGGGCCCAGGTGCTGACTTGTGGGGGCTGGAAGGGCCTTTGGGGGCTATGGATGTCCCGCAGCTTGTTTGCAATGGTAGGCACGTAGACACATGTACACTTACAGAATTACACAACATTAAGTTGTATTCTTAGGGTTTGTACATCGTACTCCATGAAAGTTAAACCTCAATAAAAAGAATATTATGATTTAACTAATATGCTATATTTAGAGAGAATTACACAATGTCTGAAAAAATCATTTATATTTTTTGTATCTTTATTGAACATTTTTTAAAAATCTATGTCCACAAAGAAAACATTGACAAACACAAAAAGCAAAGGATATACTGACCAAAGACTTTACTGAAAACCCAACAAAATGTTTACTAAATAATGTTAATATTTCAAAAATATTGGCTACTCAGGGATCATAAAACACCTTCCTAAAAGACCCCTTGATAAAAGAAAAATAATCAAAATTCTTCATAGCGAATAGGAAAACACTTCCTTTAACAACACGCTGAGACTCCTGGGCTCAGAAACATTGCCTGAAACGCATGTATTCCTGAAGAAAGGCTAAAATAAAAGAATGTAGTAAAAAATAAAATGAATTTTAAAGTAAGAAATAATAAAGCTAAACTTCATAAAATGGATTTTTAAAATAATAAATATAGAAGCTGTTTTAGAGCCCTGGCCAGGTAGCTCAGTTGGTTGGAGCATTATCCCTACGCACCAGGTTGCAGGTTCCGTCCCCAGTCAGGGCACGTGCCAGAGTCGGTGAACCAATCGCTGTCCTGTCTCTCTCTCTCTCTCTCTCTCTCCCCCCCTACTCTGCCTGCTCTGCCTGTCTCTCCCCCCTCTCCTTTCTCCCTTCCTCTCTTTAAAATCAATGAAAATTTTTAATTAAAAAAAAAATGTGAATATGTGTTAGTATGTTTTTAAAGAAAGTGAGGCAGAGCACTATCGTTTAAAATACTTTGTCCTTCAGACTAAAAAGTCAGGCTCTTGTGACTCTTTCTTCTAGAGGTAAAAACAAAGACACAGCCCTGGCTGGCGTGGCTTAGTGGACTGAGTGCCAGCCTGCCAACCAGAGTGTTGCTGGATTCCCAGTCAGGGCACATGCCTGGGTTGCCAGCCAGTCCCCAGTGCGGGGTGCGTGAGAGACAACCACACATCGGTGTTTCTCTCCCTCTTTCTCCCTCCCTTTCTCTAAAAATAAGTAAAATCTTTAAAATAAAAAACAGAACCACAGGCCAACCTCAGGCTGCTGTGGGTTTAGTTACAGACTGCTGCAGTTAAAGGGAGGGTCGTGGCAAAGTGAGTCGTGACCTTTTTGCTTGTAGAGGGTCTTGCCTTCGTCTGCCTTCGTCTTGCCTTCGAAGCACAGTAAAGCAAAGCACAATAAAACAAGGTACACCTGTATTCCTGTTCACCTTAGGGATTTTTGTAATTTTCTGTTGAGTTAGAAAAGCTAGATGCAGAGAACTCTATACTATAACTCCTGGAGAATAAACAGTGCCCTAAACCTTGACCCTGTGTGTGTGTGCCGATGTGGCTGTGTATAATTCTGTGAACATGAACGATGATGTACCAGGTTGGTAATGGTAATTACCCTGGAAAAAGAGCAGGCCCCCTCCCCCACAAAAAAGTATTTCTTATAGTAGCTGTGTTGAAGCAGCATTACTGGAAAGTCCCAGTTATGTAAAATAGTATACGCTTGCAGGTATACACGCCTGAAGAGGTAAATGAAAGTAGGACCATCGGCTTCGTCAACACTAGGGAACACCATCTGCATTGTGCTCTGCAGTGTAAATGCCCCCCACGCCCCCATCAGGGTTGTGCAGCTTTGCCTACCACGAAGGACTATCACTGAAGACCGACAGGATTGTCTCGGGGTGTTATTATGTAATCATAAAGATAAAGATCTTTTCATAGTAGGGAATAGGAAATAAATGCTTTCCCCATGGTAACAACTTTCCATTGGTGACAACCAATGTGTCAAATCAAAAAGAACACCGAATCAAGATGTGGGAAGCCTGAGTTTTGAGTTTGAGCTAAGTGGACTGATCTTGCTGAGCCTCCCTTTTCTCACCTGGTAAATGGAGATCTTACTCTCAGCCTGTCTGCCTCTCAGAGCTGTCGGAGTGATTAAATGAAATATGAGTATAAAAGCATTCTAATAAATTAGACATTTAAACATAGGGATTATTCCCTGAACTAGACAGTGAGAGACAATGGAAGCTGCAACTAATTCACCTACAGTATCTTGCTCAGTAAAATTTCCTGGAATTGAACCCCTAAGGACTAGTTATTTATATGTAAAGATACTGGAAGTGCTTTGCTAACATCACAGAGACACCCCTTATATCTGACTGCTACTTTGAAATATGAAGCTTGGAAAATATATCTTGGATTTTTGTTACCAGATTGATGAGGTCCTGAGACAGGAAGACAAAGCTGAAGCTATGTCTGGCCATATTGATCAGTTTCTGATAGCCACGTTCATGCAGCTAAGACTCATCTACAACACACATATGGCGGATGAGAAGTTGGAGAAGGACGAAATCATCAAGTTGTACAGCTGTATCATCGGCAACATGATTTCGGTAAGGACACACTGCTGCACATCACAAGCTCTCCTTCAGTCTCTCGTCCCACCCGGTTCTAGAGCCTGAGTCAGTGCAGGTGTTCCAGTGGTCCTGTCATTTGGAGAGGTGACCTCCACAGGGTGTGGGGTGGCACTCCAGCTGACCTCGTTAGGGTACAAAGTGAAATGCTTACATACTATGTAGAATTCTGTTTCTTGCCCATTTCTTCATCAGGCATGATGGGCCCGCTGGCTTTTCACATAGAACTGCTCACATTAAATGCACTTTTATAACAGGAGAGAAGCACACCAGTTAATTACAGCTATTACTGGAGGTTTCAGGGAATGTGGTGATTTTAATTTTTCCTATTACTTCGCATTTTTAAAGACAACAGTTTCTGCCCTGGCTGGTGTAGCTCAGTGGCTTGAGTGCGGGCCTGCAAACCAGAGGATCGTGGTTCAATTCCCAGTCAGGGCACATGCCTGGGTTGCAAGCCAGTTCCCTGCAGGCCAACTCCCAGAAGGGGACACACGAAAGGCAACCATACATTGATGTTTCTCTCCCTCTCTCCTTCCCCTCTAAAGATAAATAAATAAATAAAATCTTTAAAAAAACAAAACAAAACAGTTTCCTAGTTGCCACATTTATCTTCCTGCTCTAACGTAGTCATGACTACACAGCTGTTTCAGATAGAGAGCCTGGCCCGGGAGGCCTCAACCGGAGTTCTGAAAGACCTGATGCATGGCCTCATCACCCTCATGCTGGACTCTCGCATCGAAGACCTGGAGGAAGGACAACAGGTGATCCGATCTGTGAACCTCTTGGTGGTGAAGGTTCTGGAGAAGTCAGACCAGACCAACATCCTGAGGTACATCTGTGCGCTCAGCATCACAGCCTAGAACAGCCTCTCTCTTGTTACCCAGGGAGGCCAGCAGGCACTGGGTCAGTTGTAACTTTAAGTTTGCCTAATGAATTGATTTATTACTCTTTCCTCAAGAACCAAAGGCATTCCAGCCTTAAACAGCATCAACTAATAACGCAGTAAGCCAGCAAATAAGCAGTAGTTTTGTGGGCTATGTACGTTTTTCTTTCAGTGACCAGTGACAATGAATAGTGACAAGCTTTATCATTTACCAAGTGGTAAATTTACAAGGCTTAAATGGTTGGTGTTTATTTTCTTAATAACTGAATGTCAAATAATCAAAGGCAGTTTTTAATCCACAGGCTGGATGAATCCAGTTGATTAGATGGATAGAGAGTATTTACTCTTGGCCCTTCAGTTACTGATTTTAATTGGAATTCAGGTTGCAAATTTATTAATTCTGTTTTGTTGGCTTTTTTCCCCTAGTGCCCTACTGGTTTTGCTTCAAGACAGCCTGCTAGCAACAGCCAGCTCTCCCAAATTCTCGGAGCTTGTTATGAAGGTGAAGTTGAAATAATCGGCTCTCTTTCAAAGATGCAAAACTTTATTAAAGTGTTAGGAAAGAGGGGTTGGAACTAGACATAGACCCAAATCAAGTTACACCTGAAGAACACAGTTGGTCTTCGTTTTGCCTTCCTCCATTTGTACCCCTAGCTCAGGCCCAAACAATTCCTGGCCTCAAACAGTAAAAAGGAAGAACTGTTTTATAAATATCTCACCAATTCTCCTAGAATTGAAAGAAACTTAAGTTCTTTTGGGGGGCAAAGATACCTATGACCCAATAATATTTTGGTCTCTTTAATGGAAAAACTCCAAATGGTACATATCTGTAACATAACACTGTTGATACACTGTAATAGTGAAAAATATTCTGTTTTCTCAGGTTAGATTTGGGTACGTAATATGTCTGTCTTACTCATAGGGACAAAGCAAACCCCAAAGAGAATTTCCACATTCTCTTTATATGTAAGGCCCTAGCTCTAGGGAGCAGGAAGGAAGGGTGTCTGAGATGATTAGATGGATGACTTGTCACACTTCAGCCAGTGACATGGTTGGAGCGAGTAAAATTGCTCATTTTTAGCAGCCACACTTGAAAGATATGACGTGCCACATTTATATCCCAGACTTCTTTTGGAAGTGATCCCAGAGCTTAGGGAAGCTGGCTGGTGACAGATTCCCCTTGTTCCTCAGTCATTCCCTCTAACTTTTCTCTTCTTAATAGTGTCTCTGGAGGATGGTTCGACTGTTGCCTGACACCATCAACAGCATTAATCTGGACAGAATTCTTCTGGATATACACATTTTCATGAAGGTCTTCCCCAAAGAGAAACTAAAGCAGTGCAAAAGTGAGTTTCCCATCAGGACCCTAAAGACGTTGCTGCACACGTTATGCAAATTGAAAGGGCCCAAGGTGAGTGAGAAGAGCCACGGGAGTTTGGGAGAGCGCCATGGGAACGGCGCTGCTGCCATTAGACTGTGCCTGTGTGTCCTGCAGATCTTGGACCATTTATCCATGATTGACAACAAGAGCGAATCTGAGCTGGAGGCCCACCTCTGCCGGATGATGAAGCACAGCATGGACCAGGCCGGGAGCAAGTCGGATAAGGAAACAGAAAAGGGAGCGTCTCGGATCGTGAGTGTCCTGACTTGAACGACACGGGGGTTGAGGCTGTTTGGCCATAACTGTCTTCTCGAAGGCTTGGGGCTCGGCCCAGCACCGCTCTCCTGCTGCAGAGCTGCAGCCGTTTCCACCGTGCACATTGCAAACAAGCTGTTTCATGACGACGTGCTGCTTGGTTCCTATGAAAGCGTTCTTTGTGCCTAAGACAGTCCACTGTGGGCTCTACGGGGGGAGGGATGGGCCAGATCCACCCTTCCTCCTCTTGTTGAAAACCTGAGACTGGAGGCCTCAGTGACGCAAAGTGGTGGTGGGTCTGCCACGGGTCCTGCAGCATGGGTGGTTTTGTCACCTGCGGGTCTGCATGTTGAGCTCTTTCCGTCCTTACCCAACCTGTGGTTCCTAATTAATAACTCAGGTCTAACCAACTAATCCTTGCTTGTGTCTTTCAACTTCTCAGGATGAAAAATCATCAAAGGCCAAAGTGAATGATTTCTTAGCCGAGATTTTTAAGAAGATTGGCTCCAAAGAGAACACGAAAGAGGTGAGAGGAAAGGGCTGAGCCAGGTGGGGGTCTGCGGTACAGAAAGGGTCACTGACTGGCATCCACCCCCTTTCTCTATCTCGATAACCAGGGCCTAGCAGAGTTATATGAATATAAGAAGAAATATTCAGATGCCGACATCGAACCATTTCTGAAAAACTCCTCCCAGTTCTTCCAGAGCTATGTTGAAAGAGGCCTTCGGGTGATCGAAATGGAGAGGGAGGGCAAAGGCCGTATTCCCACTTCAACAGGTACGGCTTCCTCTGGTAGCTCCAGGAATAAGTCAAATTAGCTCCCAGCTCAGCAGCCGGAGGTTTTGATTGGTTTACATTTATAACCATGCACCTAATACCTAATGATCACCAGTAATGTTCACATTGCTACAGACAGTCATCAGCTCCTTCTCCTGCATCGTCAGCATTTGACAATGGCAAGCTTCCTGCCCTTGAACCAGTTTCTCCCCTTGGCTTCCACCCGCCTCGCTGACCTTCTTCCTGGGCCTGAAGTCTGTGTTGGCATCCGCCAGAGTTCAGTCCATGGTCATCTCTTCCTTCTCACTCTCACTCCCCTCAGTGAACCCATCCACTGTCATCACTTTAGATGGCATTTGTGCCAGCAAGGCCCGGCTTGTTTGATGGGCACCTCAGGCCGCCTTCCTGACTTTGACTGATATGTCCTGCACGACATTCTCCACTCGGGTTTCTAATAGGCATCGTAAACCCAGTGTGTCAAAGACTAAGCTCCTGCCCTTCCCCCAGACCTGCTCCATTTGTATTTGTCTCCCTCCTGGTGATGGTCCCTTTTTCCTTCTAGGGTGCTCAGACCCTGCTTTTCCTCTCTGTCAGGAGGTCCTTATGGCTTTCTCTGCAAAGTACATGCAAAATCCACCCACACTTCTCACCTCCGTGGCTGCTGCCTGGTCTGGATCAGAGCACTCCCCTCCTGCTCCACTCTTGCCTGCCTCCCTGTGTTATTTCCACACAGAGCATCAAAACAAAGCTCAAATATTTTCCAAAGACTTTCCCTTTCACTCTGCGAAAGCAAAAGTGTCTGTGAGGTCCTACATTGTATGGCCTCTGATATCTCTAGGACCTCATCTCCTGCTGCCCTCCCTGACTTTCACTGTACCCCAGCCCCACTGGGCATGCACCTCCTCAGGGCCTTTGCACTGGCTGTTTCTTGTGTGTAGATTGATCTTCCCCAGACAGCCTGGGGCCAGCTCCGTTTCCTCCTTGAGGTCTTTGTTCAAATACTATCACAGTGAGCTCTTACTGAAAACTTGCAGCCTATCCTTCACCCTCCCAGCATGCCACACAGTGTAGGGTGGAAAATTCACAAAGGTAGAGACTTGTCTGTTTTGTTGCCTGGCACATAGTAAATAGTACGTATTTGTTGAAAATGAATGAAGGCTTAACCTTATGTTAAGCTGAAATGACTCTGTTCCCACAGTAAAAAAGCCAGTGTCGGAGAGTTACTGCTCACAGGACCCAGGGGCAAAGGAAGACTTAGGAGGTGTCAGTTAATAGAAAATAGCTGAACAGAGCCTTAAACCCGAGAAGGACCCAACTGGAAAGGTTCCCTCTGACCATCAGAGTAGAACGCACACACTTGTCCTGCATTTCGTTCTTTCCGAGGCCAGGGAGCCTTGCCTGCTCTTACGTTCTGGAATTTGTTTGCCTGTGAAACTGGGTTCCTGTGCAGTTTTCAGATTCCACTCATTTCTCTCTCACCATGCGCCTTGATGGGCAGAAGCTTCCGTTGTATTCTCAAGTCACTTGTGTCGTTGTTCGAAACACCTCACGGTCTTTCTCTGGAACCATGGTGAGCAGAATGTCTGATAGCACACCACCCAAGGACAGACCATGGTTTGGCTGATCCGGGTGAAGCCTCCTTTCCTCATTCCCAGAGTCCTCTGTGCTGCTGTTCAACACTGGAGGGACACTGCGGCGCAGGCCCGCGACTCCGCTCGTTACTGTCACGCCTTAGCCGTCTGAGCGCCCATCACTGTTAGCATTCACATTACTCTTCCTTTGTTCTCCCCTCTCGGTGTTCTCCTCACTGTGTCAGGTGGTTTATTTCCTGTTTTCCGTAACAGAGTGTGTCTTCCCTGCACTTGGTCTCTTTAGCTTATGTAATGTGTTTTTATTAACATCAAATTGGTCCTTTTACATGTCTGCATGTGGTGTGACTGTTTCTTCTCAGAAATTAAGGAGCTGCGATGGGTTCTTTTAGTTTTGGTTTTCCCCTCTGCTACCAGCATACTGATCTCAGTGCTGGGATGACAGTTCTGAGTTCCCAGGCCTCTGGCTGCCTGTTGGGCATCTCGGTTCCCCCTCTTCCCCATGAATGTCCTGCAGGTCCGAGCTCCTCGCTCTCCTCCCTGGTTTGAATAAGAGCGTTCCCCTTGTGTCACGTGGCCTGAACCTGGTCTGATTCTTCCAAACATTTAAAGCCCGTGGGTGGTTCTCTTGGGCACCGGCCGTACACTCAGGAGTAGCTGGGGCTTTGAGATTGACCAGGTCAGTTGTGGGGCTGCAGGCACACGCCCAGGATAGAGATGGACACCCAACTTATATCTCCTCCACGTCCATTCTTGAGTTCTCAGTAAGCTTCTCTTACGCATTTCTGAACACCCTTCATTACCAGCTCCAGACTGATTCCAGTGGTCTTCTGGGCATGAAGTACAGAGGCAACTTCCAAGCCCCACATTATTCCCTTTGCCAGCAGATTAATGAGGGCAGCCTAGTTAGGGGGGGGGGGAGGAGGCGTGTGTCTGCATATCCTCTCTCCGTCTCCTCCAGGCATCTCCCCTCAGATGGAGGTCACCTGTGCGCCTGCCCCCACAAGCGCGGTGTCCTCCATAGGCAACACGAACGGAGAGGAGGTGGGACCATCTGTCTACCTGGAAAGGCTAAAAATCCTCCGACAGCGATGTGGTCTGGACAACACCAAGGTACTGCTCCTTCCCGCCCACGTGGGCTGAGCCAACCCAGAGGAGCGGCCCAGTCTCAGTAAATGTTGTTCCAGGGCCCCTCCAGACCTTCCACAGTGTTTCTCCTTCTCTCGACAGCAGGATGACCGGCCTCCGCTGACCTCTCTGCTCTCCAAACCAGCCGTCCCTGCCGTCGCCTCCTCCACAGACATGCTGCACAGCAAACTCTCCCAGCTCCGGGAGTCCCGGGAGCAGCACCAGCACTTGGACCTGGATCCTCACCAGACTCACCCTTCAGGGACCTCGACCACGGCCTCGTCCACGGCTAACATCGATGACTTGAAAAAGAGACTGGAGAGAATAAAGAGCAGTCGCAAATGAAGCCGCCCCCTCCTGGCCCCCGCAGCTTTAGTTTACTAAACTAGAGTCCTCATAGTTTACAGGGGCCTTGGTGGGCCTGGCGCACACGAACTGGTCGTTCGCATCCACCGCGGATCTGGGGAGGAGTCACGGCACAAGGGTTTGTACATACTCTGCTGCTCCATCAGCGCCCGCCCCTCTAGGAGACCGTCTGCGTGTTAGCTTAGTGTACAGACTTGTAAACAGCTGCCCTCCGCTCAGCTCAGACTAGTTTCCGTGCCCTTTTCTTTTTACTTGCTCATTTGTAAAGTTGTCTTAATCTTTCCTACCTTTTAACTATTAGAACCCCTTTAATGATAGTCTTCCTTTGAGTTTGTGAGCTCTTCTCCTTATAGCCCTGAAGGGTCACTGTATTCTGTATGAATGCATGGCATGATACAACTAATTTAAGAGTCTTTTATAAATAAAGTTTGCATTAACTATACCTGTCTCCCAAGATACTCCATGTCTGGGAGTGTTGGGAACTTTCCTGTCTCCTGTTCTAGGGACCAGCTGGGTACTCAGCCAGTCAGAAAGATTAAAGCTGCTTGCCCTCAGAGCCCCGCCCTGTCTCGGCTCAGACTCGGCATCCTCTTCACCGTTTGGGCACAGAAGGGACTTGCCTTCCCTGCACAGCTCCTGAGGGGCAGAGAAATCTCCCTCTTCCCTGTTCTGAGGTTGGGCCATGGCTTCCGTCCCACCATCACTGTGGTTCCAAGGAGCTTGTGGGCGTCCTGCCTCGTTGCTGCCCAAATGCACAGGATTGTTCTAGGGCCAGGGGGGCGGCAGTGGTTCTCACACTGCGACTGTTCAGGTCGCTAGACTAAAAGAGCGCGGGGGAGCCCCTGGGCTTCCTGCCTGGTGACCGGAGTCTCCCTGAGTCGCACCACAGTTGCTGCCCGAAGCTCACTGGGAGCGAAGCCCCCAAAGGCAGCGGAGGAGTCACCGCTGGAGTGAACGCAGCGGGCCTCCCTCCAGAGGCGGAAACACTGGGCGGTTCTGGGAGGTTCTGGATTCAGATGGCAGACGTCCGGGCCCATCATCAAGTCAAGGAAGTTTTCTAGACTACCTTTTGTTCAAGAAATGAAAGGCTGATGGGAAATGAGTTCTTTCTTGATTCCAGTCATGATTTTCAGGTGGCCCCCACGCCACCTGCAGTGCAACGTGCCTCCCTCCCGTCGGATGGCAACTCGGGGAATAGGCGGTCCCTGAGGGGAAGGTGGAGGCGGAGTCTGCGCCGCGGGAGAAGACGTTTGGAGAGCGGCTGTGCTGGGGTCTGGACTTCGCTAACTTAACCCTGAAGAGCGAAGTGCTGAGCTCACAGTGCCCACAGATCAGCTGCGTCACGAGGGAGGCGATCATCTGGTGAGGGGCACGCCCTTGCTCAGAAAGCAGATCTGGGTGTGATCATTCTTAGTCCCCTCCCTGCTCTATCGAAGCTCCGGGCTGCGAAGACCTGCAAGCTCACGGAATGCCTAGTTTTTACACGGTTTTCTGGCCAACCCAGATTGAGAGAAAGGGCAGGGAACTCTGTTCCCTGACGTACTAAAAATGGGAAGGGGGAAAAATGGGGAGCAAAGGTACCTACCTTAAGTCCCTTCACGCTTCCCCTCCAAGCTCAGGGATGACCCTGCTCAACACAGTCCTCCAGGCAGTCACCAACTGATTGGCATTTCACACCAGGTGAAACCCACTGTCACCCACACCTGTTGGGTGCTGTAGTGACCAGTTCCCCAAGTAACATACACGCACCCAGTCCAGCAGGAATGGCAGTATGTACAGACAGGTCAAGTGAGCTGAAAACATACAAGGATATAAGTGACCCAAATAACAAGGGAAACGGAATGCTTAAGAATATGTCTCCCTTCTCATCCAAGAGTGGTACCAGCTCCTGAGAGGCCCGTGAACAGACCTGGGAGCTTGGAGGCTCGCATTCACTTTTATTGAGAACTGCAGTTTTAGGAACAAACCACAAAAATAATTCTTCGCTTGGATTGGTTTCTGTGATCTTACAGTGAGGAGCCCAGAATGGGAGTGGCCCCCTAACTTCCAGACTGTTCGATGACCTTCCGTATCCACTTCTTCAGGCGGAACACGTGTGTGTAGAAGCCATATTTTCCATCCCTGTCACAGCCTTCACCCCACGAGACGATGCCCATTTGATACCAACGGTTGTTAAAGGGGCTCTGAGGAAAAAACACGGGGTTTCCAATGGTCAAGTCCAGGGTAGTGGCAGCATTAGCCTATCAGGCAACTGTTTCTGAACTTGGGTCCCTCCTGACACACCCACCAGCACATCCACCCCCAGCTCCTGGTCTTTAGAGAAGCTAGCTTACCTTCATGACAAACGGTCCCCCACTGTCACCTTCACAAGCATCCCCTCGTTTCCCCTCATTGGGCTTGTAACCTGGAGAGAGAACAGCAGTACTCAGGAGCACGGCTCACACTCCAGCCCCTTCAGGAGACACACTGGGAAGTGTTCACGTGACCCCTTCTAGTCTCCCTCAACTCTCCTCACTTCCCTGCCCCCACACCAATTCTTTTGCAAATCTTGTCAGCTNACACACCCACCAGCACATCCACCCCCAGCTCCTGGTCTTTAGAGAAGCTAGCTTACCTTCATGACAAACGGTCCCCCACTGTCACCTTCACAAGCATCCCCTCGTTTCCCCTCATTGGGCTTGTAACCTGGAGAGAGAACAGCAGTACTCAGGAGCAGGGCTCACACTCCAGCCCCTTCAGGAGACACACTGGGAAGTGTTCACGTGACCCCTTCTAGTCTCGCTCAACTCTCCTCACTTCCCTGCCCCCACACCAATTCTTTTGCAAATCTTGTCAGCTCTCTCCTCAACCTAGGTCCCATATCCAGCCACTTCCACCACTTCTACCCCTGGTCACACCACATGCACTTCCACCTGGAACTAATGCTGCTTTTGCGCACCTCCAACCAATTCTGCATCCAATGGGCAGAAAGGCTTAAGTATCTTAGGGTTACAGGTAGCTGAGAACATGGTGGGTGCCTTTGTCCAAACTCCCCACATAGCCTCCACAAACAATGCAGAATGTGAACGAGAAAGCTACACAAAAAAACCACACCTTCAGTATACCTAGAATATGGAGAACACCCAAACTTAAATCAACCTGACATCTAATTGTACACCTAATCTTAAAACTTATGTGCAGATAGGAATAAGAAAATATCTACTTAAGATTTTTTTAAAAAATCAAATGCAATTTAAATATAAACCCAATTGAAATGTAAACCCTTGTAAATAACCCCAAATCTACAAAGTGAATAGATGAAAGCTAAAGAGATCCATCCAAAGATACTATAGGGAAATAAAAAATAAGAAAAAACCCTCAGCTAACAAAAATTCTCTCCCAAAACACAGCCATTAAACAGAAGAACACTGAAACCGAATTAAATTTCCTCAAGCAAAGTTTTGCAACGTGACAAGACATCTTGACTCAGAAATTCAAAAATGTAAAATAAATGGGCAGAACAGTAAGAAGAAATGCAAACCAAAAAGTGCTTGAAATGGAATTCAGGCCAAAGAAGCAATCTGAGTCCCTCAGGAAGAATAACAAAACGATGAAAAAGAACTAATATCTACAAATATCCAGCAAAATGTCACAGAAATGCAAGAAGACCAAACGCACAGACAAGGTCCCTGGGCACCTGCCACACTGACCTGACCTGAAGCTCTCTGCTCTACGGTGTGCCCTGGTAAAGCTGTTCAACTACAGGGACAGGGAAACCCTCGAGGCCTCCAGGCAAAACAACCGAACGCTTTACCAGGTCCAAACAGTTCCACTGACATCGGACTTTTCAAAACCAACACACAAAGCCAGCAATAATCAAGATATATTTTCCACTTCCTGGCTGGTGTATCTCAGTGGATTGAGCATGGGCCTGCGAACCAAAGTATCGCGGTTCGATTCCCAGTCAGGGCACATGCCTGGGTTGCAGGCCAGTTCCTAGCAGGGGACACACAAGAGGCAACCATACATTGATATTTCTCTCCTTCTCTCCTTCCCTTCCCCTCTAAAGATAAATAAATAAAATCTTAAAAAATATATATATATATTTTCCAAAAATCCAAGGAAGGAAAATGTGGCCATGGATTCCATGTGCTCCCAAACGGACTGTTGGGTGTCCGGGCAACAGAAAAACAATGTATAAGAACTCAGGAAATCCTAACTCAAAACCCTTCTTGAAGAACCAACTAGCAGACAAGCTTCATCCAACTGAGACGAACGCTTCAGCAAAAAACTGACTTCTGACAAGTGGAAAAAATGTAGCTAAAAATGAGAGGAGAAAAGGGAAAGTAAACTCACTGACTGTTCAGAGCTAATAGGGCAGGTGAACAGTGAAAAGATTACAGAAGAAAAGGAACTAAGGACGTTCCAGAAAGGTGTAGAACAAAAACGTAACCTTCCTAAACAAATATATTTTTTAAAAGAAAAGATCATATAAGGAAAAACATAGCAAGTGAAACATAATACATGTAAATATTATAAAATAATGAGTTAATACTCATTCAGTCATATATATATGTAAATGGGCTTAACTTATTACAAAACAAAAAGTTTTTAACTTGACTCAAAGCAAGACTCAACTATGCTGTATCTATATATAGACATATATCTATCTATAGGCATATAGATATATAGATATATATAACAGACAGTGATCCATAAAGGCTAAAATTAAAGAGATGAGCAAAGGTATATAAGACCAGTGGAAATAAAAACAGAGCAGGGATAGAAAATTGAAATAGCCCTGGCTGGTGTAGCTCAGTGGATTGAGCGTGGGCCTGCGACCCACACGATCGCGGTTCAATTCCCAGTCAGGGCACATGCCTGGGTTGCAGGCCAGTTCCCAGTGGGGGACTCACGAGAGGTGACCATACATTGATATTTCTCTCCTTCCCTTCCCCTCTAAAGATAAATAAATAAAATCTTTAAAAAAAAGAAAATTGAAAATAAAGAAGGACACATTTAAAGCTAAAAGCCATGATTACAATGGATAAATAAGTTATGATTATCTGTATCAAATAACAGCAATCATATTTATAAAGTTAAACACAAACTATAAGCAATGCAAGGAGACACAAATACATTAATAATAGAGTTTAACACACCAAACTCAGTACAAAACAGAGCAAGTGAACTGAAAAGAAATAAGGATATAAATGCTGTAAATAACAAGTGACAAGGTGCAATTATGACTATATACTAAATGACATGCATAAGTGATCACACCCACATACCTCAAACACCTATGTACCATTCACAGAAATTAATCCAACAGCTGTCTCAAAAAAAATCAGTTCCAGCCCTGGCTGGTGTAGCTCAGTGGATTGAGCGCAGGCCTGTGAACCACATGATCCCGGTTCGATTCCCAGTTAGGGCACATGCCTGGGTTGTAGGCCAGTTCCCAGTTCCCGGCTCCTGGCAGGGGACACATGAGAGGCAACCATACATTGATATTTCTCTCTCTCCTTCCCTTCTCCTCTGAGATAAATAAATAAAATCTTTAAAAAAAAATCAGTTCCATAAAGTAGAAATATTACAAACAATACTCTCAGATTGTAATGCACCAAAACTCAAAATCATTAACAAAATCAAAATACAAAAGACCCCTCCCATCTGGGAATTTATAAGCCACCTATTAAACAACTCTTGGGTGAAAGAGAAACACAAACTAAAATTATAGAATTTCTAAAAAAATTGCCTTGGCTGGTGCGGTTCATTGGATCGAATGCCAGCCTGCAAACTGAAAGGTCACAAGTTCGATTACTAGGCACAGCATATGCCTGGGTTGCGGGCCAGGTCCCCAGTTGGGGGTGTGAGAGAGACAACCAATCCCCATTTCTCTCCCTCTCTCCTTCATTTCCCCTTCTCTAAAAATAAATATTTCTTAAAAAGTAATTAATTAATTAACCAAAGTGTCCGCTCAAAAGGTTAGAAAGAGAACAAAGTAAACCCCGAAAAAGCATAAGAAAATTTTTGAAAAGGTAAAAGCAAAAATTAAGGAGATAGAAAATTGAAAAATAAGCCTAATTAATATGCCAAATTCCTAAGTAGCTTTTGTTTATTTTTGACACCACTAGCTAATTTACTCAAGAGAAATATAAATATATGAAGTAAGGTGACAAGGAGAAAAAGTCCCAGTACACCCCCTCAGGACGGAAAGGTACCAGAGAGACCTGGACAAGTGGGGACACCATTTCTTGTCCTTGGATAAGATGATTCAACACCAGAAATATGCCGGTTCTTCCTAAATTAATTTCTAAATTTAACATAATCCAAATAAAAAATATCGACAGTCCTTTTTACAAAGCTAGATGAGGTCATGCCAAAGCTCACATGGAAAAACAAATAAGCAAGAACTTCCAGGAAACTTCTGGAAGAGAAAAGCTACGAGAGACAAGCCCCACCAGATGCTAAAGCATTACTCCACAGACTCTGTAATTAAAACGAGCCCAGGCTTTATTGTAATGAACAACAGACCAGGAGAACCGAATAGAGCGTCTTCGAATAGAAACAGTCTGAAGTGCACACAGAAATCCAGTGTGTGGCAAAGGCGATCTCAAAGATGGAATTTTTAATAAATGGTGTGGCAGGCTGGTGAACCATCTGGGAAAAGATCAATTCGATCCACACCTTGCTTCACACACAAGCGCCAAGTCCAAGTAACTCAGGGACCTGAGTGTGGAACAATGACACCACGCGCCGGAAGGCAGCATGGGATTTTCTGCACCACCTGCGCACAAGGAAGGGTTTTCTGACTCTGTTACTACATGACTACATAAAAGTTTTTACGTGAGTGACACAAGTTATAAAGATTAAAAAATCAACCTAGTGGGAGAAAATATTTGCAACACATATCACAAATAAAGGCCTACTGTCACTAACAGGTGAAGAAATCTCTCTTTTTTTTAAGATTTTATTTTAGAGAGGGGGAAGGAAGGGAGAAAGAGAGGGAGACAAACATCAGTATGTGGTTGCCTCTCATGTGGCGCCCAGTGGGGACCTGGCCTGCAACCCAGGCATGTGCCCTGACTGGGAATCAAACCGGCGACCCTTTGGTTCACAGGCCAGTACTCAATCTACTGAGCCACACCAGCCAGGGATAGATGAAGGACTCTTAAAAATTGATGGGAAAAGGAGACAAATAGGCCAAAAACTTGAAGCAATAACTCACAAAAAATGATATAAAAATGGCCACTAAGCACATGAAAAGATGTCCAAGCGGAAATGATCTAAAGGCCCACGTACAGGAAATAACTGAATAAACTATGGGTCCATCCACATAATGGGGCATAAAAAATGTTTTTAATAGCCACACTAAAGAGTAAGGAAAAACTGTGTAACCAATATGGAGTGAATGTCCAGACTGCATAAAGTGAAAAAAAGAAAAGCAAAGTACAGGAGAATATAGTATGCTGCCCTATGTACAAGAAAAGGAAGTAAGAAAATACATGTGTGTCTGATTATTTGTGCAAAGGGGACACCGGCAGAACAAACCGTGAACTACTAACACAGGCTAGCTACCAGGCCCGGGCGGGGGCGGAAAGGATGGTGTGGGAACAGGGTAGGAGGGAAGGGGAGTGCCAGTTCTCTGGGTACCTGTTTCAAGATGTCTGAGTTTTACAACTATTTGAATACTCCAGAAGTAAACAAATAGGAACCACAAAGATGGGAGGGGCCCCGAATCAAACACAACTTTAAATAACCCAGAGGTGGGGTGGGGCCAGGGGTGGGAGGCAACTAGCCCAGGTCACTTTTGAACACAGTAGGTCAATTGCATGTCCTCAGGCCAAGGACAGGAAGGCTGAACTCCAGATAGCAGGACTGGTTGTCCCGGCTATAGAGGAGTTACTTCTGAAACTGTGTATTCTGGTATCCATCAAATAACTAAATACATGGAGAATGGGAGTCAGCTTTCTCACTGTCAACCAAGAGTTATAAGTGTACAAAGGAGAAAGTAACCCTATTGGATGGCTAGGAGAGGCTTCGGTCTGAATTCACGATTTTAGACAAACAGACAGAAAAAATAGGTACAGATGTTGGTGTGTATAACACACATTTCTAGTGCTTCCAGCGGAGAGGGCCTAGACACCCTGACACTGCAGTAGCGACGCACTCACCCACCCCCCCACTCCCAGATCCTGGCTTCTAAACACCACTGTCCACCAGGAGGAAAGTCGGGTGGACTGGGAACGTCTTGTTGTGCCAAAAGTAAGAAAGCACCCAGACAATGACAGGGACAGCCCCTAAAGTCCCAGATGCCAGGTTGCAGTGACTCCCCCCTGCCATTCCAGGGATAATCTGAACATCAAAATAAAGAATAACGGTAACAAGTTATGACCCCTTAAAGGGCCCATGAGGCCACACTGATACAATGAAAGAAGCGGTCTTCCCTACCATGGAAAAATAACTAATAAACGCAGAAATGACAGAATCACAAAAGCACCATTCAGCTGCCATTATACTCGGGAGAACAATTTGATGAGAAACAGGATAACAGTGTCAAAGTTTCTGCCCATAAGATCCTTACTAATTGTAAAGGGGAAAGCAGAACTTGACAGTGAGAAACCTGGCAGAGGCAGACACCACCTTCACCCAGAGGTCAGAGTCAAGCTTGCCAACTGTGATACGTAAGGATACCGCTCGCGCGCCTGCTGATGGGACGTGCTGAAGACTCAACGTCATAGAGCCTGAGTCCCATCGTAAGGAAACAGCCAGGCCCAGTGGAGGGCCAACCTGCAGATTCACCGGCCTGTACTTACCAAACACGTCAAGGTCATGGAAGACAAAGATTTACAATAAATACAGTGGCAATCCTGCATTGGATCCCGGATAAGAAACACCTTTTTTGTCTTTCACTATAAGACAATAAGATGTTCACAAGTAGGACAGTGGAAAACATTTGAATAGCATCTGCAGACAGACAACGGCTTTGTGTCATTATGAATTTTCCGATGCAGTGACTACTCTGTGGTCCTGTAAGACAGCACCCCTGTGGCTTTGGAGACATTCAGCCCGAGAGGTGCAAAGGCCCCCTGTGTACAGCCCCCCGCCCCCAACAGCGTGTGTGCACAGACACCACACGGAGCAGAGGTGCAGGGTCTCACTGATGGTGTACGGGAGTTCTTTGTATTATTTTTGCAACTTTTATGTGAGTCTGAAATTACACTAAAATGTAAACGAAATTTTTTACTTAAGTTAGGCCATTTATTCACCTGTCCCAAGCCCTCCAACCCCTGCTTATCTCAGTAAAAGCCAGAGTCCTTCCAGGCTCTAAGGACAGTGGCCGCCTCTGCCTGCCCTCCTTCCTGGGTTTACTGCTGAACTCAGCCCTCAGGCCTCCCTGCTGCTCCTCAGTCACACGGAGCACGCCTCCCGCTCAGGGCCTCTGCACCTGCTGTCCCCTCAGCCTGCAGCGCATGCCCCCAGACTGACTCACCCGTCAGTTCTCCCAGCCTCTGCTCAGACATCACCTCCGAGACGGCTTCTCCAGCCTTCTACAGTCACTGTGCATGGAGGGTCACCGGACCCCATCTCTCTCACCCTGACTTTCCTCTGCCTCATTTCTCTTCCCACCAGGGACTGTTCCTTTGGGTCTGTTTCTGGACACGCGCTCCCTCTAGGAAGGAAGCTCTCTCAAGACACAGGCAGGGGTGTTTGGGTCCTTGCTGTGCGCCCTGGACCACCGCGTGGGTCACTGGGGGCGCTCGGGAGGTATTTGCTGAAGGCCTGAGCAAATGAATGGCTTTTTCTCCCTGCCCCGACCCACCTGAGCAGCCAGGTAGCCTCTGGCTGCCCCCTGCGCTCACATGTGCTGACAATATACCCAGGGCCTGGAACCACACCCAACACTCTATACACTTCCTGAACCCTCACGCAACCTTCTGAAATAGAGGCTTTTATCTCCATTTTATAGAGAAAGAAACTGAGCGCCCAACAGGTTAAACAGCTTTGCCCAAATTCATGTGGCTTGTTAGTGGCTGGAGCCAGGACCTGACCAGGTCTGTGCTCTTAAGACGTCTCCATTCCGTGCCCCCACCCCCATCCCCCGCCCCCTGCCATACCGACCGACCGAGGCCCTGCTGCTCCCTCCCGCTGGGCCACCCCAGGGACTTGCCAGCACAGAACATGTTGTCGGTGACGTGGATGCGGGTGGAGGCCTTGCAGACCGGACGCTCCACGATGGGCACGTTGACCACCTGCAGGACGCTGGGCTGCACCTCGGTGACACTGGCTTTCCACACCTCCCTCAGGTTGCCCCAGCCAGTCACCCGCCCTTTGTATCCAGCCTGGAGCAGCCTTTGGGGAAGGGAGATGGACCTGGTGAGAACTCACTGCTCCAGGAGCCTCTGGCCCCAACACCCTCTCTCAGAAACCAGAACCTCCCTCAGACAGCTGGTTCTGGGCCTCCCTCTGAACCAGCGCAGAAACTGAGGCCTGGGAAAGGGAAGGGTGGCCTCGAGGCAGGCAGGCAGGCAGGCCCGGAACCCAGCCCAGACTCCTCGACTAAGGCCACCCCACCCCTCTGGCCGCCCTACCTGACAGCTGTCTGCTTGTCAGGCAGGCACACGGGATGGATGTGGTCGCTGAAGACGATGGGCTTCCTGAGCTTCAACAGGGCGATGTCACGGTCCAGGGTGTCCCTCCAGTTGTACCTGGGGTGGACGTAGATCTTTTCGAGCATGGAGATCTTTTCTATGCCTCGCTCGTACCTGCGCAGATCCCAGCGGAGAAAGGGAGAAGCCATAAGCCACTCAGTAAAAGACAGTGGTTCCCTGAGAAAGGAAACTGCTTGCCCTCGGATCTGGGAGCCAGGGGGACCAGTGGGCCATTAACAAGGTGACACTTGGCAGCTCCCTGGTAGCTTCTTCTTGGCCTAGCACAGGACTTTGTTGTCAAACAGCCTGGGCAGACAGGGGAGGGAAGCGGCGGCTGCTCTGGTCCAAAGAGCCTCTTTTCAGAAGTCACCCTTGGGCTGTGCCCTGGGGCCTGCAGGGGAGCTAAGGGCAGGCTGGGATGTGCTCTCTGCAAAGTCCTAGTTTCTCCAACTCCGGCTCCAAGCCTAGATCAGGACGTGGCCACCTGGACGCTGCAGCAGAGGATGCTGGGTTTCCCGCTGAGAGAGACGTGCAGTCGTGGCTCACGCCCCCAGAGCAGGGGAGCCCCTCCAGCCTGGTCTCAGGAGGGCTAAGACCCCCGCCAGACTCCCCTGGGCCCCCGGTTCTGTACCTGGTGCGGGAATGCTTGCCAATGCGCACCAGAAGGTCATCCTTAGTGAAGTTCTTGTCCCAAGGTGGGTACAGGATACAGTGGGCAGCAGTGAGGACCCAGCGGTCGCTGATGAGGCTGGCTCCGCACAACAGCTCCTGGGGATTCTTCCGGAAAAGCATCACCTGCCTGGGAGGGAGAACAGGAAGCGTTAGAGCTGAGGAGCTGCCCCTCCACCAGCCCTGGAAGCAGAAAGTCCTATTTTTTAAAAAGAACTAACTGGACAGAACTGCCTGCTGGACCCAGATTCCAGCTTGACCTGGCCACTTTGGGGACTCGGGCTTCCTGCTTTTGCACCCCTCCCCAGCTTCTTCCAGTCCAGAGTTGCACTGCTTAGCCCACCTCTGGGGTCAAGTTCTGCTGTGGACTTGACCCCAGTCCTACTGACCCCAGAGCTGTCCATTACCAGTGCCACTTTAAACTCCCTGAGCCTCAGCCATGCCTTCTGCATGTGAGGAGCAATAAACCCAACCTCAAAAGGCTGCTGTGAGGCTCCAGGAGGTGCTGGTACTGGGTTCTCGCTACCGCTACCAGTGAGCCTATGCCTGTGAGGGGAGAGAAGTCCCCTGGGGGTCGTGGGGGTGGGGTGGGGGGTGGGGCTGGGCTCCAGCCAGAGGAAGGGAGCTGGGGCCAGGGACGCACCAGGGCGCCAGGCCCATCTCCGCGTCCCAGCCGTGCACGATGCGCCCGTCGATGTAGGACTCCAGAAGCTCCCCCTCGGTTTTGTCCTCCAGCGACTTCTGCTCGAACAGGGGCCGCAGCCCACAGTCTGAAGAGCGGGGCGGGCGGGTGGGCGGTGAGGGGTGTGGCAGAGCGCAGGGCCTGCCCCGCGGCCCCGCACCCACCCGCCCGGCCCCGCACCTCACCTGCCTCCCCAGTGCCGAAGGTCTTCTCGTTGAAGAAGGTCTGGAACTCTTCGTCAGTGGTGCGTCCCTGGACGGCCACGTTCGAGTCTTCATCTGGCCCATCGCCTGTCACCTCTTCCACCGGCTCCTCTGCAGGGACCCGGGCACCAGTTGGGACATGACCTGGCTGCCCCTTGCCCATGCCCTAGACCTCCCCCGAGCTCCCCCACTCAGGGCCTCGGAGACAGTTGAGGTACAGCAGGGGTATGAAACTCATTTTCATCCAGCGCCACATCAGCCTCGAGGTTGCCTTCAAAGGGCCGAATGTAATTTTAGGACTGTATAAATGTAACTGCTCCTTAACAGTTAAGCGAGAGCTGTGCTCTGCCGAGGGATAGAAAAAAGGTGGAGGGCTAGACTGGGCCTGCAGGCCTTGTGTTTGCCACCTGTAAGGTAGAGGTTAGGAGTGCAATTGGCCCCTGGGTTACTAGGCAACTTAACCTCAGGGCCTCACTGTTCTCAGCTGTGAAATGGGGATAGGTGAAATGGGTAATGGAAGGCTGTAATGAGCACGCACGCACGTGGTAACCCTTGGATTAGGGAAGGCTGGTTCCCTGTTCCCTCCAGGCTCTGTTGCCTGGCCCAGGCCCGCAGCCCTGGCCTCTCACCGCAGTAGTCCAGGTCGCAGTACTCGAAGTTGGCTGGCCTCCCACTGACGTAGCACCAGGCGCCCTCCTCGTCCTCATCTGGGTTCCGACAGAAGTTCTCCACCAGTGGCACAGCTGGGCTGAAGTCCTGGTTGCTGCTCAGGGCCTTGGCCTGCTTGCTGGCCCAGTCCAGGCATTGGGACCCATGCATGGTCACCGCCAGGCGACCCTGGTAATGTCGGCCACGCTCAGGGACACACTGGTCTGCTGGAGATGGCAGCTTCACTGAGGAGCCTCCTGGGCGTGTGATCAGCTCTGCTGTGAAGCCTGCTGTGCCTGGTCGGGGAGGAGGCAAAGGAGCAGAGGAGGTGGGGCCACACGCAGAGCCAGGCCAGGGGACCTGAGTCCCTGCCTTGCAGCCTTCTCCCCACCTGACCTCAGGTAACCCTGTCTGAGCTTCTGATTGCTTGCCTATGGAAGGGGTCAGTGATGCTGTTCTTTTGGGCGTGTTGAGAGGTTTCAGCAGAATGAACGCCACTGATGTCTGGTGCCTCATAAACCATTTCAGGCTGTCTGTAATCTATTGGTAGTGACTGCCTGGAGTTTTTAAAGAAGGATTCTGTTTTCACAGGGGCGCAGAGGGAAATATAAGGGGATGATGAAGGCTCTCCATGCCAGGCAGCAGGTCAGTTCTCAGCATGCTTTCTCCACCTGTTGACCTTGACCCTGTGGTTCCTCTGGCCAGTGGGCTGTGGGCAGAAGCGACGGCCAGTTCTAAGCCCAGGCCTGGAGACACATCTTGTACTTCTGCTCATCGGCTTGTGCGCCAGCCATCACCATGGGAAGGCGGTGCCTGGCAGCCTCAGCGCCAGGGCTGAGCAGCCTGAACCCAGGCCGCACAGGAGCCACCCACCGAGCCCAGGTTCCATCATGGCCCCACAGACAGGTGAGCAGCGCCACCCCAGCCAAGAAGAACTAAATGCTTATAGGTGTGTGCCCCTGAGCTTTTGTGGCTGTTTGTGATTTTGCAGGTTTTGCAGCGTTATTGTGGCTATAGCTGAGACGCATCATGGGAAATAATAATGACAGAATCTTGCAAGACTGGACTGGACAAGGCTTGCTCTGTGGTGTCCAGAGAAGGGCACATGGACGGACATGATTAGGAAGGGCTTCCGGGAGGGGGGAGTGCCTTGAGCAGCAGGGAAGATGTATCTGGGATGAGCCACAGCCTGGAGCAGAAGGCAGTAAAGCTGGGTGGGCGGGAGGGAGGAGACTGGAAGCCAACTCTCTCTGGTCTTGACTTCTCTGACCAACAGGCCCAAATATGTGGCAAATGACCAACCCCCCTCGAAGGCAGACACGGTCTTGGTTCCTGTCCCCGGCCGCCAGGCCCCATGGAGACCCCTGGGCGGCAGCCCGACCACTCACCACAGACAGGGACGCTGCACTCCTCCCTTCGCACCGTGGGGTCCGACGTGTAGCACCAGGGCCCAGTGCTGCTGCCATCTGGGTTGCGGCAGAAATTCTCCTGCAGGTCGGCTTCAGGGTGGGTGGTGACGTTGACTCTGGAAAAGGAGATCGCTCAGTGGGAGGCTGTGCCCAGGCACCCCCGGCACCCAGGTCTCCTTGCTCCGCCATTCTCAGCCCGCTGGCAGACAGGCCTGCCTGTCACTCACTCAGGCTTATGTGGGTAACGACTCCTCCACAGCTGGCACTCGATGCCGGACCGGGTCATGCTCTGGTTCCCTCGGTAGTTCATACCCAGACCTTCCGCACAGTTACCTACAGAGACCCCAGTCTGGTTTCCGCATCCTGGGGATTTGTCCTCCCTTTCTCTTAGCAAAGCTCTGTCTGTCCATCTACTGCAAGGTCCCTCCGGCTCATGACCCTTAACCTGAACTTACTCCGCCCCTTCTCTGCACTCGGCAGTTCTCCAGTCCAGTCAACAGTAGTCAGCGAATATCTGCTGAGTGCCCACTCTGTAACGACCCACTGATGGGCCTGTGCCAGGACACAGGGATGAACAGGACAGTCCTGGACCAGGCAGGCCCCTGCCGTCCCAGGGCTATGCTGAGGGGCTTTGCATGGCCAACGGGATGAACAAGTGAACAGGCCTCACCCGGCCCTGGTCTACCTGTCTTGTCACCTTAGCTCCTCATGCCCCGGGGCCTTTGCACATGACATTTTCTTTGCCTTGGCGTGCTGTCTTATTTGTTTATCAGCACATCCCACAAATCCAGGTAAAACTCTGCTTCTCCTCGGGGCCTGTCCCTGATTCTGTCGGCAAAGTGAAGGCTCCTCCTTCTGGCATTCTCAGGACCTTTCCAGCAACCACTCTGATGTCTAGTGTTTTCGTTTCCCTCTGAAGCTGTGGGCTCCCTGATTTTCTTCCAACCCACCCCCTGACTTAGTGCCGGCCGCACAGCAGGGTCTTAGCGAAATGTCTGTTGAATAAATTATTTAACAAATGAAAGCATGCCCAGTAATGAAAGAGTTCCATGTTATGAAGCCGGTAGTCACACTGACAGCGTATTCACAAGGCTCGGCAAGGCACTTAAGCCAGTCTTTGAGGGCGAGGGAGGTTTTCAGTAGGTAGTAATGGCTGCTCCAGGGAAAGACAAAAACGTAAGCAAGGGCCCAAAAGCCAAACCATCGGGGCACAGCTCAGGAAGCTCAGGTGGAGGTCTGGGTGCGTGGTTGGTGCGAGGGGAAGTGAGGCCAGAAGGGGAAGTGAAGGCTAGAACCTGCAAAGTTTGCCAGGCTCAGAAGCCGCTGCTTTACTGTGGAAGCGAAGGGGAGCCAGTCAAGGTTTTGGAGAATGAGTGTGACGCCATCAGAGCTCTGCCCTGGGGACAGGGGGAAGCCGTGCATGGGCAGGAGCCGGGATGGCAGTGAGACCTTAAACATTAATTCATCATCCACTCGCTCGTTTGTTCCTCCGGCATGAGCTGTCTTATCAGCTGCCAGGCACAGAGCCGGGTGCAAAGATACGTCGCTGAGCGCAGGAACAGAAAGGCAGCGTCAGGTGTTAGGAGCTGCCACCGCTGGGCCACCCGTACTCGGCCCTTCTTCCAGGCTGTCCCCGCGTAGCCTGTGCCCACACCCCATGCCAGTTTCTCACCTTCCAGACATTCACCAAGCTTTTCTCGAGATGTCTTCACCGACTCACAAGCTGGAAAAGACCCAGAAACAACCTTGGGATTAGAGTAGGGAAGGGATGGGCTCGAGTAAAGGGTGGGACAACATCCAGAAACAGAGCGATGGACAGATGGATGGATGGATGGATGGAAGGAAGGAGAGAGGCAGGAGTGGGGGTGGCTGAGTGATGGGCCAGATTCTCTGACGTACAGCATCTCTGCCTGGCGTCCCCGGGGACTCCCTCCCTCACTGAAACAGGCCCTTCCCAGTGCTCACCTGTGTACTTGGCCCAGAACACATCCTGAAAAACAAGGGCTGAATGTGAGGCTGTGGCTGCCCCTGCTGTGTTTTGTGTCTTAGTAATGCCATGTCTTCTCCCTATACCTTCCTGTCCCCTTTGCCCCGGGTGCACAAAGGCGGGCTCTGGGAGGTCAGTGCGAGAGTTCCCTGCTTCTGTTTCCCAAAGCTCAAGCCCTCTGAGGAGAAAGGTATTTGTGGAGAGGGGGGCTCCTACACCCCCAGGGGAGACTACAAGGGATTCCCCTGGGTGGGTAGACTAGAGAGGAGGGGGTGTGGGTCCCTGGCAGGGGGCCCAGCAGAGCCCCAAGGAAGGAAAAGGCTGTAAGGGCTCCCAGCCTCTCCAGAGCCCCACACCCGAGGGTGGCACAGAGTTAGCAGAGAAGCTGAAGCTGAGAGGCGATGGGGGCCCGGGGCTCCAGAGATCCCCAAATAGTCCTATGTCTGAAAACGGAGAGGCCCCTCTGATGTCCTGGAGCCTCCGCAGGCCCTAGGACCAGGCATGAGGGCCTCCAGGAAGAGGCGTCACCCGTTTGGCAGCCCAGGGCAACGGGGTCCCGAGACAGACAGACCAGGTTAAGTTGCCAGCAGAGAGTAGTGGTGCTCCCTGCCCCTGTCACTGGGGCCCCAGAGCCCCCATGGAGGGACGTCGTGCTCACCGTGGCAGCGACGGACTCCAGGGCTTCGAAGGCCTCCTCGTGGCTGCACTGCTCCTCCAGGCACTCCCGCTCCAGGTTGCCCCTGCGCAACTCCTCCATGAAGCCACGGTTGGCCCGGCGGACCCGCTGGAGCAGTGACAGCGCTCGCTGAGGGGCCAGGAACACTGCAGCAGGAGGGGCGTGGGACAGTGGCCTGAAGAAGCCCGCCCCTCCTGTCACTGGTCACCCCCTGCCTACTCCCCATGTTGCAAGAGAGAAGCAGTCACCCTCCGCCCAGGCCTGCGCGAGACTCCCCCTCTCAGCTGAGGCCTCCCTGGAGGCCGGCTCTGGGTTCTCTGTGGAGCAAGGAGACCCCAGCCCATGGGCCCCTCCCCCATCCTGCCAGCCTGTCCCAGCTTCCGGGACCCCCTTACCATGCTGGCTGTGCACAAGGCTAAACAGGGCGACCACTGCCAGGCAGCCAGGTTGCCACAGCCCTCGGGCGCGCGCCATAGTGTGTGGGCTCTGGGGACTCTGCACGCTCATTCTGACCCTCTAGGTTAATGTTAAACCAGAGTGAAGAAATCAGCTGAGAGGTCAGCGGGTCAGGGCCATGAGGACAAGTGAATAGATAGTCCACCCCCACCATCAGGGGGCACAGGTTCTCCTGGGACCAGGGATGGGTGGTCCAGGAGGCAGCCACAGAGGAAACATCAAGGTAACCACCACCATCCAGCTCCTCCTTCCCTGAGACAGAGGCCATGTTGGGCCAGCAGGGTCACAAGGTCTGCCCGAGGCTCTTTCCAATCCTAACACATGGTGATGGTTGCTTTAATCTGTGTGCCTCGGTTTCCTCATCTGTACAATGGAAATAGTACTTTGATGTGGGGGCTGAAGCAGCTTATGAATGTAAGTGAGTGGGTGTGTGGATGTAAACCGGTGGGAGGTCTGTGCAGTCAGAGCACACAGACAAGGGCGTGGAGAGATGAGTGCGGCCCGCCTTGCCAGGGACACACTGGGGGCAGGGAGGCCGGCACTGCCCCAGCTTCTTGGCCTCCGGTGGAGGGTCAGTCCCCTCTTGCCCATCTGGGAAGCTGTGGAGGTACATTTGTGTACAGCCGTTGCCTAGAAGGCGGGGCCAGGGCCAGGGCCTCTTGGGCCTCCGCTCTACTTCCTCTCACCTCCCAGGACCTGCTGCCCTGCTGGGAACAGGGGCCAGCCCAAATCCCTGGGTCCCCGGGGCAGGGCCCCTCCCTCTCTCCCTGCCTGTCTGTCCCCTGAGCCAGACTAGAGCACCTGCCGGCTCTGCACGGCCCGCCCAGCCCTGCTCCCCTCCCTCCCCCATTTCCTGTTTGTAGTGAGCAAGGTAAATATTAGTCCTGGGTCTAATTAGGGCAGAGGGACAAAGAGCAGAAGCACGGGGAACACAGGTTCTCGCCTCACCCTCCTTCAGGACCTGGCCGGGCAGGGACGGGACTGCGGTCACGTACCTGTGTGCTGTCTGGGAAGATGGCAGGCAGGGAGGGGCCAGTGGAGAGCCGGGAGGAGAGAGGACGGACAGAGAACTGGGGGTCCGGCTCCCACAAGTCCACTTAATTCCTGGGCGGCCCAGTTCCTACATTTATAGTTACATAAACTTATATTTCTAGTATATGTTCCTGTCTCTCTCTCCATATATATATGTGTGTGTGTGTGCGCGCGCGCGCGCGTATACATATATATGCATATATATATATATATATATGCATATATATATATATATTTAAACCGAGGTTTAACCTATATGCAGTAATGCTAAAACAAACCCTAAGTGTTTAACTCAGGCTTTTATCCATACACCCTGGAACCACCCCCAGATCAAGGGAAAGAGCAATCCCGGCCGCCTGGTTCCTTCGTGTCCTCCCTGGGATTGACCCACGTCACCACAGACGAGTTTCATCACCCTCTGAACTCATCTAGGTGGCAATGTGCCCCAGCGTTCGCCTGCCTGGTCGTGTCTGGCTTCTCTGACTCGTGTGTTTCCGAGATCCCTCCGCATCGTGCACGACAGCAGTTGGTCCTTTTAAAGCTGCATGGAGAAAGCATTTTACTGACCCGCTCGCCTGCTGATGGGCGTTTGGGTTAGCTTCTATTTGGGGGCTCTTGTGAAGAACACTATGAATATTTGCGCACAAGTCTTATTTCTACTGGGGACAGGCCCTGCGTGGGTTTGCTGGGTCCTAAGACAGGCGTACGATTTGCTTACGTCGCTGTGACTGGTTTCACTGCGTGGCTGCGCCGGTTCCCAGGGCCTGGCCGTGCCAGCTGCTCGTTCCCTGGCCGGCGCTTTGCGTTGTCCATCTACTCACAGCGGAGCTGCACCTGTCTCATGGTGGTTTTAATTTTCAGCCCTGCTTTTGGTGCCACCGAGCCTGCCCTTTTGCCTTCCTTCGTGGGGTGGTGAAAAGATCTCATCCCGCCGATTTCTTGTACAGCCCCATGCTGCGCGGGGGAGGGGCAGAGTGGGGGAGGCGGGGCCCGTGCCCAGAGACACACAGGAATAATCGGACACCAGCACAAGGGCCGAGGGACATTCCAGGGGACCCACGACCCCTGTTTCTCTGACAAGCCCATGCCGTGGAAAACACACGGAGTGCGGCGAGGGAGGCTGTGCGGAGTGACAGAAGCCAGAGAGGGACGGAGCGACCAGCTGCACCGCGGGAACCGAGGCATGCGGCTGGCTTAGACTTTTGAACAAGTCAACTCTAAAAAGACAAGAAAATTTAAATGTAGACGGAGGTTTTTTAAAATAATGAAAAAGACTTTGTTAACTTAGAATTCCACGAGACGTGGTTGTACTTTCGAAGCCCTTCGAAGGGTTCTCGACGCACGGGCAGCACGACCTGGGCAAGGCCTGGTGGGGTTCCAGTTCCACCGCCTCCGTGTTTTCCTGGAAGAGCGGGAGACCTCGCCTCCACTCTGTGCTCCACAGGGACTGAGGGACAACGCCCCCCTGCGGGCGGCTCTGGAAGGGCCCGAGAGTCCCGACAGGCCAGGGCTGCAAAGACCCAGCACGCCCTTGGTCTTCAGGATCCAATACAAGTGCCCCAGCCTCCAGGGACCGTTCTCAGAACTCTCTGGGCCCAGGGGGCACCCTGCCCCAGAGTGTGCCCGTCGCTTTCCCCAGGGGCACAGGCCTGCACACTGGAAGCAGACCAACCCCACCCCAGGCCCAGCAAGGGCACTGTGAGGGGCTGCATTTCTGCCCAACAGGTTGGCATCAAACAATATCAGTAAGACCAGCCCTGTGTTGTGTACAGCACTCCATACTCACTGAAAACAGTGACACTGTGTTCCAAAACACAGAGGATTTCGGGGATGGAAGTGAGTCCAGATATTAGATCCAGAGATTTCGAAGCCTTGGGCCCTGTGCATGCACTGCAGGGTGGCCTTGTCTTTTAGGGTATTTTTTAAGCCCTCAAAACTGTAAATTTACCCTAAGACAAAAATAACGTTTTTCCCTTTTGGCTGAAATCATGTCTCTTTTGGTGGTTAATTACCTTAAGTTTTTCTAATCTGATCAGCAGTTTCCCATTTTGATGAAAAACATGAGTGAGTCCATTTCTATTTAATAGAAACCTTTTATTTACTTATTTTTAGAAAGAGGGGAAGGGAGAAAAAGAGGGAGAGAAATATCAATGTGTGAGAGATACATGGATCAGTTGCCTCTCACACACCCCCAACTAGGAAACCTGGCTCTCAACCCAGGCATGTGCCCTGATCGGGAATTGAACTGGCCACCTTTTGGTCTGCAGGACAATGCCCAACCGAGTCACCCCAGTCAGGGCAGAAACCTCTTAACAGATGGGATCTGGAGAAGAAAAAGATTAGCAGGGTTCTGTGGTGGAGCTGAGATTGGAAACTGCGGACTGATCCAGTTCCCCCAGGGCACTGTGAGGAATGGAGGCTCTGAATGGGGAAGCTAAGCGGTCTGGCAGTAAATTCAGGACTAACACCCAGATTCCCGCCTTAGGCCGTCTCTCTTCCTCAAATGACCTTTGTCCTGACTTTCTGGTAGACTGCAGCCTCACTGTAGTATGAAGTATACGCAGAGGACACGCCCCCGAGTACAAAACCATTGAAATATCTGCCTGCTTGAAACAAGTGGTTCCTATAGGAAACGTGCAAGTACCTTAATCTCACTTGTCTTTCAGTTTAGGAGGGCCGGTTATAATACTATTAACAGCCAGCTACAATTTATCAATTGCTCACCATGTGCCAGGTACATGGTTCTAAAGAGGTAGGTATGTATTTATGCCCACTGTATGGATTCAAAAACTGAGGCACAGAGAAGCTAAGTAACTTGCCTGAGTTTATGCAGCTAGTCGAGAGCAGAGCCAGGGTCCACGCCTGAACTTGTCTGTAGATGGAGCTCTTTAACAGTCCATGCCTTGCATTGTCAAAGGTCCCTAAATGTGATTCAGATTTTATTCTGAGATTTTCTTAATATTAAAGTTGCAAATCAGCCCCATGTTCCTCGTAACATTATTTACAATAGCCAAGATATGGAATCAACCCAACTTCCCAACAACAGACGAGTGGAGAAAGATGTGGTCCATATATACAACGGAATACTACTCAGCCATAAAAAGAATGAAATCTTACCATTTGCAACATGGATGGACCTAGAGGGTTGTGTGCTAAGTGAAATGTCAGACAGAGAAAGACAAATACCATGGGATTTCACTCGTATGTGGAATCTAAAGAACAAACTAAATGAATGAACAAAATAAACACACAAACAAAACAGAAATAGACTCACAGATAGAGAACACACTAGGGTCGCAGGATGGGTGGAGAAGGTGAAGGTGGTGGCTACAGAGCAGTCCCGGGGACGTAAAGCGCAGCAGAGGCGACAGTCAGGGACTCTGTAATGGCTGTGTGGTGCCACGTGGGTACTGGAAATATCAGGAGGAAGCACTTTGTAAATTACAAATTGTCGACCACTGGGCTATCCACCTGAAACTAACATAAAATGTAAACTGTAATTTTAAAAAAATCAAGTGTGGGCAAATCAGGACAAAAGAGCCTTCTTGCCCACACTTGCGGACGTTGCTGCAGCAGCACAGACACTGCGCGGCTAAGCCCGCGTCTGTGGGGAGGTGTCCGGTGGTGTTTTCACGGCACCTTGGCCCCAAGCACGAAGCAGCGCTCCAGTTCGGCACTCTATAGACCACATTGTTAAAAGTGATGTTATCCAGGGATGGGGGAAAGTAGAAGGAATATGGAATTTTTGACATTGTAATGACCAATAACTGTTTTGAAATCAGGAGGAAAATATCTTCTCAATTGGAGAAAGCCATTCCAGGGACCCACCTCCCCAGAACAGTCCTTGCATGGTGCCTCAGCCGGGAGAGCACTGCATCAGGCGTCAGAACACCCGGGGCCCTGCCCTGGTTCTGCCGCTAACCGGTCTCCTGCCTTGGCCAGAGCCTTTCCTAGGGGCTGCCTCCATTTTCCCGTCTGTAACAAGAGCTTGAGCAATAACGCTCTGATGCCCATTCTCAACCTTAGTCACGAGTGTTGGCAGAGCAGAGGCTTCCAAACCAGGTGCCCTCAAACCTGTTGGCTTTGCTCTGACCCTGCTTTCACTGAGAAAGTAGTTCTCCATCTGTGGGGGGGATGTGGCGAGGGGTGTCCCAGCTCTGGGCCTGGGGATGGTTGTGGAATACCAACAGGCCTCCCCAGCAGCCCCAAAGCATCCCTGCTTTGCTGCAGTTCAACCTCAGGAATGAATGCGTACATCCCCAGGGTACCTAACAGCACTGGGCATCCACCGCCTGAGCAGTCACCTGAGTCAAAATGACACCGCCTGAGCAGGAGCTAGGAAAGATAAGGACCCGAGGAGCCTCACGCAGCCTCCAAGAAACAGGCGTGGCTGACTAAAAATATTAGCAGCAGTTTTTCAGGCTTTGGAGTGGTTTTCCTCTCCACAGATCATGATTTCCTACTTTCCTCCTTCCCTTGAAAAATTTCAGAGTTACGCTTTGCCAAGAACCAACTCAGAACAGGTGGGTGGCTGGGTTAATGTCAGCTGCTTATGACATGGGGAGGAGGTGCGGGGAGGCTGGAGAACTCGCTGCGTTTCAACCCTGGCCCTGCCGTTCACTGATGACGGGGCTCAGAACAGGCCTGCCCAGGATGTCCCACATCGGTACATGGGTTCAAGCTGAAGGTAGCTGAGACCCTGTAAGCATAAAAGAAATGTTAGCTCTCCTTTAAAGAATTTAGATAAAGCCTGGCTGGTGTAGTTCAGTGGATTGGGCGCAGGCCTGCAAACCAAAGGATCGAGGTTCGAGTCCCAGTCAGGGCGCATGCCTGGGTTGCAGGCTAGTTCCCAGCAGGGGAATCACGAGAAGTAACCATACATTGATATTTTTTTCCTTCTTTTCCCCTCTAAAGATAAATAAATAAAATCTTAAAAAAAAGAATTTAGATATGAAGCCTTGTCCATCAGTTATAACCAGAAATAACTTTTCATGACCTATCTATAGGGCCAAGTTCTAACTATTGAACATCTATTTTTATCACCCTGTGAATGACCTTCACCTCCTCTGAAGCCCCAGGACATCTTACTCCATTCCGTGGCTCAGGATGCTATACAATACCTCACTTTTCCTGTCTCTGTGTGTGGCTCCTGTACACATGTAAGTAGTTAAACTGGGCAATTTTCTCTTGTTAACCTCCCATGTGGGTTTATTAGGCCAACCGACAGAACCTAGGAGGGTAGAGGAAAAATTCTTCTTCCCCAACACTGATTGTGTGGTCTCAGCCAGTTACTCACTGGCTCTGAAACTTGGCGTCCTCCTCTGTGAACAAGGATCACACCTATTCTGTAGGACAGAAGGATGCAAGAATTTACATCCTTCCTGTCTCTCTGGCCTCCCACTCCTCAAAGCAATCCAATCTGGCTTCCAACTACTCTCACTCAGCTCCCCAGTGACGTCTACAAATCTCAACCCTCCCAACAGCAAGGGACACTGTTGTCACTTCCTCCTTGTTGAGACTGAGACACTCTCCCATCAGCTCCTGCCACAAACTCTGCAGGATGTTCTGCTTCGTTGGACGCTGGGTCTGTCTCCCCCGAGGAGCCTTCCTCCTCCCCTCTGTTCGCTCTCCCGCTCCTGAGCTTTGCCCATCTCATTGCCAGAGTCTCCTGTGACCCTCCCCCTACACTGGGCATCTCCCCCCAGGTTGTGCCTACTGCTGACTGCTCACTTACCGTCTCTCCTGCAGGCACATCAGCCCATCCTAACCCCAAATCGGAACTGTCCCACACCCACCCAGGGGCTATGTAACTCACTAAGTCAAAAGCAGGAGTCAGATCTCTCTCCCCACTCAGCCTTTGAACCCTGTCACTTCCACCCCACAATGTATCCACCAGTCCTCACTGGCCCACGGCACTCACCCTGCCGTCAGCCCCTCCCAAGGTCTGCCTCGGCCACTCCGCTCCGTTCTCCCATGAACCAGACATCGACTGGGCTCGTGCCACGCTATTAGAGACCTCTCCTGACCACCCTCCGCAAAACCACACTTCCCACTCTAACTTCTCCCCAGCATTTACCCATCTGACATGTGTTTACTGTCTTCTCACACTAGAACATAATGTAACTTCTAGCAGAAACTATATTGCTGCTAGATCCCTGATGACTTACAGGAAGTGCTCAAGAAACACTGGCTGGACGAGTGACCCCGTCTCTGCATTTTCACCCCCACTCCCAGTGGGGGTGGCCATCCCACTCCGCTCCTCAGCAGCCTACTCATTTCCCCACGGCTGCATCTCCCCCACCCACCTTCTCCAGGGGTCTCGTCACACACAGACTGGATCGGGTTGTTCCCCTGCTCAAAACCCTTCAGTTCCTAGTCGTCCTGAGAATAAAGTCTGAACTGCTGAGGTGGCCTGGCTGCGTCCCGCTCCCCTCACTCTTAGC
This sequence comes from Sturnira hondurensis, assembly GCF_014824575.4. Lineage (NCBI taxonomy): Eukaryota > Metazoa > Chordata > Mammalia > Chiroptera > Phyllostomidae > Sturnira > Sturnira hondurensis. The sequence continues at coordinate 746,982 of NW_028092064.1, read as the reverse complement.
TCTGGTGGTGCTGGTCTCTCTTGGTTGCTCACCCCTCCGGGCCCTCATTCACAGGGCTGCTTCACACACAGCTGCCCTCACCCTGCGGGTACCTCTTCATCCTTCAAGTCGCAGCTGAGACGAGGGACAGCAAAGGGCAGAGGTGAAGAGCCCCACTCCAGCACTAGACTATGTGCGTGTGAGCCTCAGCTCTGCCTCCCAATAGCTTTGTTACCTTGGGTAGGATAAAGATCTTGTTCCTCAGTTTCCCCATCTGTGAAATAATAATGCAACCAGCTACTTCACAGGGTTGCTGTAAGGGTTATATAAATAAATTCACTTACTGGCACACAGTCAGGGCTGAGGGTGAAGCTCCTTTGAGGTCTCACCCAGTGCTTTCCATCCCCAGGGGACCACGAGCTATGCAAGGGGCACCGCCTCTGTCTTGCTCAGAGCTTTGTCCCCAGCAGTCCAGGCCCCCGTACATGCACATTAATTCCTCATTCCTTCCCTCAGCAGGGTGACTGTGGGCCAGGGACACAGAAGGGTACCAACCAGGCCTTCCCCTAGCCTCCTCCAGCACTGGAGTCGAGTCCTTCAGCACAGAAGAAAACCAACTTCACAGCCCTCAGGTGGTAAAAGCTGCCAATAACCTACAGCCTAAATCGTACTTTTGAGCTGTGAGCTAGGCTCAGTCTCTGGCCTTTTAACCCTTAACAGTTGCTCAGTTTGGCTCTCAATAGGAAGAGCCCGTCCCTCGGGGAGCTCCATGGGAGGGACCGCCCCAGCACTGAGCACGCTGCAGGGCAGCAGCTGCCCACTACTCGACCACCTCCCGGAGCAGGCCACTGCTGAAGTGCCTCAACACGCCCTTTGTGAGGTTCCTAGGGAGTCAGAACAGCTCTACTCCAAGTGGATAGACATCTTACGAGGTTCACCTAAAGCACTGGGAACCAATTTGGTGGTCCGTGAGCAGGAAGGGAAGTCTGACCCGCTTCTCCTAGCAGACCCTAGTCTCCACTGGGCAACCCAATGAGAAAGAAGATCCGACACGCACAAAACACCAGTCTTTATACAGAGCTCTGCTGGGGACAGGCGAGGGGGTCAGGTGCCCGTCTCCACCTCCAGCGCTTCTGCCCAGGTGCTAAAGCCCACGTCCTTATGGATGAGCACCAGGCTGGGGGCAGGGCCCGGCTCCTCCGGGACCACAAAGCACTTCTCCTGGCTCTCAGAAATGGTGACCTCGAAGACATCCTGGGCTGGGGAGATGGTCTGTTCGTTGCATGTGCCCAGCAATTCTGGCTCAGTCTGCAGCAAGACCACAGTGGACTCAGCAACAGCGGGAGGCACACAAGGGGGGTTGGAGGGCACCCCCGGTTGGTGACTGAGCTGGTGCCGCTTGAGGCTCTGGGGGAGGGTATAGCCCATGCCACAGGTGGGGCAGCGGTAGGGCTTGTCGGCCAGGTGGGATTTGAGGTGGCGCCTCAGCTTGGTGGCCAGCGTGTAAGCACGGCCGCACTGGGGGCAGGGGAAGGGCCTCTCCCCCGAGTGCAGGCGCTCATGAGCACGCAGCGTGTGCGGGTCTCGGAGAGCCTTGCCGCACACGGGGCACAGGTGGGCCTCCCCGGTGTGGGAGATGAGGTGGCGCCTCAGTTCGGGCAGCTGGGGGAAGGCACCAGCGCAGTGCGGGCAGCGGTAGGGGCGCTCCCCTGTGTGCAGTCGCAGGTGCCCACGCAGGCTGCCCCGCTGGCGGAACGCCCGGCCACAGTGAGGACACAGGAAGGGCTTCTCCCCTGTGTGGAGCCGCATGTGGTTCCGCAGGGAGCCCTGGTTGGCCAGCGGCCGCCCACATACAGGGCATGGGCATGGGGCAGGGGCAGCTGGCACCTGATGGGTCTTGCGATGCAGTCTTAGGGAAGGCCGGCGGGCGAAGGCTTTGCCACACTGGTCACAAGCAAAGGGTCGGGCACCTGAATGTACCACCTGGTGTTCTCTGAGATCTCGCCGGGTACCATAGGCCTTGTCACATTGTGGGCAGGGAAAGGGCCGCACCCCGCGGTGGCCCAGCATGTGGGCTTTGAAGCTCTCCTCTGAGCTATAGCTCTTGCCGCACTCTGTACAGAGGAAGGGCTTGTGGCCCGTGTGCACAAATGCATGCTTCTTCAGGTGGCACAGCTGTAGGAAGGCTTTGCCACACTCCCCACACCGGTACCGTCGTCCCTGTTTCAGGGAGCTTCCCACCGGGACAGGAGAGCTCCGCAACTGTGCAGAGAAGCTGGGGTGCTGCTCCCCATCTTGCTGGGCGCTGGGCTCTGAGGTCTTTGCTCTGCGTTGGCACGGGTCAATGGGGCTACATGACATCTTGACCAGGTGAGCATGCACCTGGGTGCAGCTGGCAGAAGGTGAGGGAGGAGCCTCGCTGCTCTGGAGGAGTCGCTGGGGAGTGGAGCTACTTTGAGGTTTGGCTGGCACCCGGGGCGGGTCCTCCTCGTCCACACTGCCACCCTGAGGCAATGGACCAGGTGATCGTCTCTCCTGGGAAAGTTGGTCCTGGGTTTGGGGTTTAAGTCCAGAGTGCACCATACTCTCTGCCTGGATGCCAAGGGGTGACTGGAGACCAGAGTCTGTGGAGCAAGAGTGAAGTGCTGGAGTCAAGAGAGACGAGCAAGTGGGGATAGTGGGTGTCACAAGGCAATTACAAGAATATATGTCTCCCCTGTTCAGCCTCTGGACCTCAGTGGGAGCCGTGACATCAATCTTTGCCCTAGAGCATGAGCCACACACCCCATTTCTCCTCCTGTCCAGTCTCAGGTGCTTCCTGGGGAGGCACTTCTGGGAATCACAGAGTCCCAGGCATCCGGATGATTCCCAGGTAAGGCCATCCCAGTGTCTCCTGGAGACATGCAATTAGGATGAGCTGAGACCACCTCCTCCTCACCTTAGCTCATTTGAAAATAAAGGAACCCAGTCCCCACTCCAGACAGAAAAAATGTAATAGACTGAAAATCTATACACAGCTCGCTGTCTTCATCAACAGGACCTTACTGGTCCCAGAGATTTATTCAGGAAGATGAGAGTTGCCAATATCTATACTGTTCATTTCAAGGAAAAGACTCATTACTCTTTATGGAAAGCATCAAATGACAATTTTTACCTCAAGATTCTGAACCTCTTGTCTGAAAATTCTGGCCTGTTGTGCCTACAACTCCTAAACCATTACGTCATGCTCCTTATCCAATGCAAATCAAAACCTAAGCCCACCCCACACTGAAACACACACCTTACACCAGACTTCAAACTTTCAACACTCGTCCAGGCTTTGCCCTGCCTCCTCAGAAAAGCTACAGGGACAGTGTCTACCTTGCCTTCTTGGGCTGTAAGCTCTGCTTTGTCTTATCAGCAAGTTGTTTCGGTGATAATCTGGGAAGTTAGCATTTACTTGACTCATACCTGTACAAGGCTCTCCTGCATCCTCCCCAGGAGAGGTCATTTCCCGTTGTACAGCAGATTCCACTTCTGTCACCACAGTCACAGCTGCCTCTTCTTCTGGTCTGGCCTGGGTGGGGCCCAGGCCCTCGGAGGGGGACCGGGGCCGCAGCAGCAACTCAAAGCCTGGCAGCACGACCTGGTTCACCTGCAGGTGGAGCCTCTCGCTGATCCACACCGGGGCCACGTTTCCCTCACCCTCCAGCCTGCCCCGCTGCACCAAACTGCAAAGCAGAGCAAGAGCTAGCTCAAGAGACCCTCCTCGAGTGGTCCTCCCTAAAAGCCCCAGCTCCTGGTCAGTCGCATCCTAAAGGACCGCATGCCTTTGGAACACTCATTGCAAAAGACCACTGGGTGGGGGATTACAGCTGGCTTCTTGTTCCAGCCCATGCCACAACAGAAAGCCTCAAAGGAGCAACTTTACTACATACTCTCCTGTAACTTACCTGGTCCAGCCTGAACTCTGCTCACAAGCACACACGTCTCCCCATGGGCCTAGTGACACGTCCTGAAATAAACCAATAAAAGTCCTTCTCCCATGTGTTTGAGGGGGCCAGAGTGGGGGGGAAAACCAAAACAAAATAGATGTAGCCTCTCTCTCTCTCTCTCGAGAGGCCTAAGATGAAGCTCCTGGCCGGCTAGTGGTCTCTGGCTCTGCCTATACAGGGCTGTGTTGGTTTTTCATTCAGTAAAGACCAGAAAAACGGTCGCCCCACCTCTCTCCCAGGGCATGGAGAGTCACTAAACTGAACACACTACAGCCCTTCAGTGAGTATCAAACCGAAAAAGGAGTAAGAAGAGTCGAGTACCAACTCTTTTTTTCAGTACCCCTTATGCAATAAAGCCCTTTAGCTGTGCTATTTCATTTATTGTTCCAAATAATTGTGGAGGATTAAAATGAAGGGAACAGTCGTTCCTTTATTTTATATAAGTTAAATGAGACATACCATTTAAGCAGCTTAACTACTAAGGCTAGTATGACTCCATGGCTCTTTAAAAGCAAAATCTTTGCTCTAGACTTTCCTCGATAATGACACTGTATTAATCCAGCTTTACCAACTTTTTGTATCTCAATTCCTTAACTGCTGCAGGTGAGGGGAAGGGACAGCTCTGGAGAGAGGAAACTAAACCGTGTCCTATCTCCTAAAATGCCCTACTTCCTCTAACAAACTGTAGAGCTGTCCAGCAGCTGTCTGAACCGTTCCCAAAAGTTCAGTGGTGGTGATTAGCCACCCAACCCCTCCATACCGTCTTCTGCCATGGTTTCACCCCCTCGCCCTTCTGCTCGGGGTCGGACTCCTCTTCCAGCGGCCCCCAGAGCACTCCTGGCTGCAGAGGCTCCCCGACACACCAGACCCCTAAGCGCTGTTTCTCCATCAGTGATGGGCCAAGGGCTAAACCCCGTGGGAGGCTCTTCAGAGCAAGGACGGCTTGGATCGACCAGGGCGGGGAGTCTTTGAGGTCCTGGGCACGACCTTCTCCGGACGGGCTCCATCCTGAGCCCGGGTCGAGGCTCGGCTCCGGGGCTGCAGGGAGATCGGAAGGCAATGAGGGAGCGGCCCCAGAGGTCGTGGGTGGGGAGGAAACCGCACGTCTTCTCTGGCCTCAGGAGTCTGAGAGATCGGTAAGAGCTCCAACGGAGCCCCTGGGAGGTCTAATGGGGTCTGAGGGCTGTGAAGAAGCCCCCGGGGACTCTGAGGGCACCAGGAGAGGTGCCGGAACTCAGGAAAAACAGGGTCGGGGGAAGAGGGTTGACCAGAGAATGTTAGGTGTTCCTAGGCCAGGGCAGGTCGGCGACTTCGCAGGTCACTCACCGAAATGCAGCGTTTCCCCTTCCAAGAGCAGCTCGGCCACCTCTTCCATCCCGGGTCGAAGAGCCTCCCTCCGCCGGAAGTGAGCATCATCTTCACCGCTCCCCCCGGAAACAGCCATGGACTGCCAAATTTACTCTCGGAAGAGTCCTAAAAGTTAGATCTCATTGGTGCACAGGGCCGGGAGTTTGGCAATACTGGGGAAACAAAACTCTGTTGGAGAATAATACGAATTTAAGGTTCCGGAGGCCCACCAGAGATTCGAGTATGGGGAATGGGAACTAATTGTCCCAGTCGTCTCCCTTCCAGAGGGATGAGTCGGACAATTTTGCTGTTCTCAACCCAGACCTGCACGTACAGGAAGTGGGTGTAGCTCCAGGAAAAGCCTTGTTTGGACGAGGGCACTGGTCGGAAGTAGGTTGGAGGTGTGGCGGAAGTGGTTGGGGAGTGAAGAGACAGGGAGGGGGTGGTTCCCGTTCTACAGCGGAGCCGGATGTTTGCCGAGCTTTGACAGGCGTGGCAAAGGGAGCATTGCCGGACCTGGGTGAGCTGCTGGGCGCGGGTCTCCCAGGGTGGTAGGGGCGGGGGGCGGGGGGCGGGTGGAGTGGAGAGGGAAGGGACTGGCCTGATCCTCTGAAGAGATGGAATCTGGATGGGGAGGATTCTAGAGGATTCGAAAAAGGGAGCAGGGGTGCAATGGGGCCTGGGAGCCTCGCCTTCCTGCTGCGGGAATTCTGCCCCACGCCCTGATCTACAGTGAGTTAGCTTCCTTTACTGTCTTCCTCCTGCTCTTCCTAGTGCAGTGCTCAGGTCGGATCGGCATCATGGAGCAAGCCCATGAGAAAGGGAACTCTCTTCCTTGTGCGATCTGGCGAAATGAGGAGAAAAACTTGAGGCAGAAGTGTTCCACCCTGCCACCTATTATTAGGCCACACTTTCATCTATTTCATAATCAGTGCACCAAATCCAGGTTTTGGAAACCATGGAGCTCTATGCAAACGTGATTGTAGTCGAAAGTCTTGCGGTTGTATTGTAGGATTTGCGTCTCACAATTCTGGAGCTCCTAGTAGGACAATCCCCACGCCAGAGAATGTGATTTCAAGTTGTTATCTCTATTATTCTCTGAGGAGATTAGGGGAGAGCCTTCTTGAATCTGGAGAATTGCATGAATGACAGTCACTTAGAGAAGTATTGAAGGATTGACCTGCACAGTTAGACCACCTTAGACAGATATGGGTTAAAATCTTGACTCTACTGTATGACTCTATTCAATTTGCTTATTTTTCTGGAGCTCACTTTCCTCACACTGTAAAATGGGCCTAGTAGTTCATGTGTTATTGGTGCAGATGTGAATTTAAAAGATAATGTGTGTCCAGTTCATGGTGCTATGCAGCCTTCAACAAATGTTTGTTCCCTTATCAGGAGAGGAATTAATTCAGTCATTCAACAAGTGACTGAGCATCTATCTATATGTGTCAGATGTAATTCTGAATGGGTCAGGAGTTCTTAATCAGGGTCTCTCAGAGGGCCTGAGAGAGACCCTTCAAATTCCATGCAAGATTTCATGCAAGGGCTGATTTTTCTTAGGGAAAAAGACCATAAATTTCATCAGAATTTCATAGAAGCCCAAAACTTAAAACCTCTACATAAAAACTGCATAACGTGAGTCTGGAGATTTTTACCTACTGAGAAAGGAAAACATTATTCTCCTAGTAAGGAGTATTTTGCAGAGTGGAGCAGGGTTCATAGATGCCTGGAGTCTTAGGCTGCCAGGATACTTCCCCTCACTAGCTTCGCTCACCCTCCCTTGGAGGGAGCTAAGCTTCCAGGTTCACTGTGGCAGGAGGGGGGCCAGCGACAGCTGTGGGCTGGAGGGTGGTGAGAGAGGCCAGTCCAGCTGGGAGGTGGGAACAACAGTGATTAGTTATTCTGGAAGAGGAGGTTGGTAGGTGTGTGTGTGTGTGTGTGGTGGTGGTGGTGGTGGTATCAGTTCTGGGAGAACTGACAAAATAGAGGAGTTACTGGAAAAGAGGTGGAGTTCAAGTTTGGCTCCCTTCAGAGGGTGACCCTCTCCCTCCCTCACACATACTTCAGTTTGTAGCTGTTCCTTCTAATCCTGTTCACTTCCGCACAAGTACTTTAGAGCACTGGTGAATTCTATTTCTGGGAAGAACCCTCACTTCTTTTTAAAAAAATTTTTATTGCATTTTTCCATAACCATTTATTCCCTTATACCCTCTTCCACCTCCACCCACCCCCTCTCCCCTGGAGTCATCATGCTGGCGTCCGTGTCCATGAGTCCTTTTTCCAAACCTTCACTTCTGTAGTTGAGGAAATTTAGGACCAGATAGGAAGAGGGCTGTCCAGCATCTTTGCGACTCACTGGTTTAGGCAGGACTGTAATCCAGTTCTCCAGTACCACATCGAGTGCCTTTTCCATTGCATCAAGTGCCTGCTGTGTGCAGAAAGACTCCTCTGAATGGCTGTGGGCTGGGCTGAAGCAGCCCTTGGTGCCTGGGCAGAAGGAGGGCACGGAGAGAAGGCTCAAGTCTGGAGAGGGTTACTTGAGCCTAAATTCTGTCCCTGATACTCAGTGGGGGCGGGGGCCCGGTGTCCTTTGGCCAAGCCCTCACAGCCTCTTGAGTATGTAGATGAATCAGGGGCCGGTTCTTCAGGACCGAGGTGGGGCCTGCCTTAGAGGGTAGAAAGGAAATGAAGGAGCTGGGGTGAGGGGCACAGCAGTGCTCACGGAGAGAAGTGCATTCCCAAATAGTAGAGGTTCATGGGAAGGGACTTATATTTTGGTGGTAAGCAGAAGTAGTGAATAAGAAGGATAGCAGAAAAGGCCAGAGGAGAGGAAGAGGAAAAAGATTTTTTGGGGGGTGGGGGCCCTCTTTGGCTGCTCAGCTTTGGCTCAGGAGCTTGAAACAGCTTTTGCCACTGAATCAGTGTGGTTGCCCTGGTAACAGGATGGTTGTTGCTAGGCACAGGGAGCCAGTTTACTATTCAGAGTCCATGGCTGTGACATGTGCAGGAGGTTGTCACGTCAGAGGGGCTCCGGGTCTGAATCCCGGCTGGCAGTTCTCTCCTCTGCAGACCTGTGCCTGGCTGGGTCTTGTCTGCAGTCCTTATCTGCCCTGCGGGTTCTCTGACCATATATGTCATGTTTTGGACTCAGGAATGCAGCGAGCTTAGGCAGCCTCTTCTTTGGGGCTGTACTGAGTGGGTTGAGTTGAATATCCCCTCCCTCACCACCCGTGTGGTAGGCTTGTGATGGGAGAGGGATGTGCTTCTTCCCGTTACTGCAGAGGGCAGAAGGTGCACGCAGCCGCTGCCTTATGGTCAGACCCAGTGTCAGGGTCGGCTGTTCCCCCTCCCTGCCTGCTCTTTTTCACCTCCTGTATCTCAGCACTCTGACGATGTCATGAACTTCCCCCTTTCCCACCTGTGCACTCTGATCCCTCTGGCCCTCTGTTGACCTTTGCCACCTTGAAGTTAGGGTCTGGAGCTCCGCAAAGATCAGAGTGGGCTGGGGGTGGGGGGTGACCCAGGAGCTTTCAGACTTTTTGCTGTGACTGACAGGCAGATTCCATTCTGTGCTCTTGGTCCCTGTCCTGGGGCAAATCCCGAAGGGGCCGTCGGCCATGGCCTATTTTCTGGGATGCTGTGGTCTCTGGCCACCTCAGGGGTCAGAGATGGAGTAGCCAGGCCACAGCTGCCCTTCAGAGGCTTGGAGCATCCCTGTGCTCCTTAGGTCCTTATACTGTCTTTACCCCACAGCTGCTGGGACATGAAGGCTTCTGTGCTCTCTGACCCCTGAGGAGAGGGGGCACAGGCCTGTACCCTCTGCAGCTGGGACTGCATGACTGAATGGCTGGGCGGTAGGCAGTGCAGGGCTTGGCACGAGTCCTCCCTGTCCAGAGGGGGGACCTGAAGGCAGGCGCTGAGCTGTGCCATCCTTGGCCCCAGCTGCCTTTTCTGGCAACGTGCCAGCAAACTGTGGCGCCAGGAGGACCAGGAGCCACATGGAACTCTTGGCAAGGATGAGGAGTGTTGAGGAACAGGGACAAGGGAGGAGGAAGTCGGAGGCTTGCCGCGGCGGTTATAGGTGGAAAGAGGGTGTCACTGACCTGCCACCCTACTGCCCTCCCCTAGGTTTCCCTTCAGGTTCTGTGGGGTGAAGCTGTGGGGCACAGGCTTGGCCATGGACCCACTTTCAGACCTGCAGGATGACCTGACCTTGGATGACACCAGCCAGGCTCTGAACCAGCTGAAGCTGGCGTCCATCGATGAGAAGAACTGGCCGTCGGATGAAATGCCTGACTTCCCCAAGTCAGGTGGGCACCGCCGGGTCTCAGGCAGCCACGGCACCTTAGACGGAGAACCCCTTCCCGCTGGAGGGAGACTGCAGGAAGGCAGGGTGGGGGCCAGAGTGGAGCTGGGAGCACAAGCGTTACTGGGGGGCAGGGGGCAAAGAGCACCAGTCTTGGGAGAACGCTGTGCCAGCCCCCCAAGCTTATCCCGTGACTTTGCCCTGTCCCTCAGATGACTCTAAAAGCAGCTCCCCAGAACCTGTCACTCACCTGAAGTGGGATGACCCTTACTACGACATCGCCCGGCACCAGATTGTGGAGGTGGCAGGTGAGCATGCCCAGCTTTGAACCTTTTCCCTCGTAGTCTGGCCTAAGGAGGCTGTCCCCTTGGCCACAGGGAAGGGGCCTGGGGGAGGGCCAGTGCCCATTCTGTGCTCTGACCCCTGACCCTCAGGCTCCTGAGCATAAGGACCATTCTTTAAACTTATAGACTTGATTGTGGTAGCCACTTAGTTTGTTCACCTGTGACCACATCCTGACCTCTGACCCTGCTGACCCCCCTCTGACCCTGCTGACCCCCCCATCTTCTTGGGTGGATGGTATGCGGAAGGCAGTGTGGATTACTGGCTTCAAAGTCAGACAGCCCTGAGTGGGATTTCCAGCTTTGCTCTCTGAAGGATTTCTTCCTGACAGGGCTGTTGAGAGGGTCACGCTGTGACTGTGTCAGTGCCTGGCCCAGAGGGCGGAGTCAGCCCTGGAGAAGTGGTCGTTTACCTCCCTTCCCGCTGCCCTCACGTTGGCTTTTCTGCCCCATCAGTTTCTGGAAAGTGGGGTGGTGCCAGTTCCTCCTGGGAAACCCTACCTCCAAGTCTGGAAGCCGGGGGCCATGGGACCCCTGGAGCATCAGGCTCCTGGCAGGTGTGCTGAGTGGGTGCAGAGCGCCCCTCGGGTCTTGGCCTCAGTGCACTCCCACCTTCCTGTTCGAAATGCAGGACCCAGGAGACACTAGGAGCAGTGAGGCAGCAGGGATGCTGGTGACCTGGTTTCTGCCCTTAGGGTCCTAATGCTGGAAGAGGAAATGAATTGCGAGGTCCTTTGTCTTTTCCCTATGGTTATCTGTTCTCACTGTTGAGGCCAGGCAGCTGTAAGCAAGGGTGACAGCATGGCCCTGCTCTGAGGCATTGAAGCGGGCCAGGGGAGCGGGGAGCACAGGGTCCCTGGACCCAGTGTGGTACTGGCTGAGGGCCCAGGAGGCAGCTGGCAGTAGGGAAGCAGCAGGGAGCTGCATCTGTCCTGAAGGCTGGGCTCAGAAGGTTATCCCTAATGTCAGAGGTGTTTCAACGATACCTTTGGAACACTCTGTGTTCCCGCAGCTTGCCCTGGTCTGGGTTGGGGGCCTTGGCTGTGGCCTCTCTCACCCCTGCTGAAGCAGGCTGAGAGTTCTTTCCCGATCTGGTCCTGACCTGGGCACAGGAGAGTCACATGAAGGCTCAGAACTTTCCTTATTACCAGAGGTGAATCTGACTGGGGCATGGGGGCTGCTTGATAGGAAGGAGTCTATCCTGACCTCTTCCTGGCCTACGAGGCCAAGTCTCAAGGCAGAGCAGGCTCCCCGCTCCGCATAGGCCACCCCCTTTCTCCTGTGAGCAGAGCTGCAACCTGTTTCTGTCTCCCCAGGGTGTGATGAGCCTGAGGGGGCCCAGCCAGGTAGGTGTGTTCCTGGCTCTCCCTGCTTGGCCTGTCTGGGCTGTGGCCTCTGGGCTGTGGATCAGGAAGGGCTCTTGGGGCCGGCTTAATTGCATCTCCACTCCAGGGAGCTGGCAGTGGGCAGTGCCTGGGAGCCGGAAATAGCCAAGAATTTCGTGTGGGGGCTTTGTGGAAGCACATCCAGAGCCAAAGGGAAAGGGGTGTCAGGGAGGGAGGGGCCGTGCTGTGAGCCTGGGGAGGGGGCTGGCTGGCTCTGAGCCATGGCCTGGCCTGCATGCTGGCTCCTCAAGCCTGAGCTGAGTGCTGCAGGTCCAGGGCCCCTTTGCTGGGGCTGTCCCGGTGCGTGCCTGTCTGACTGCTGACAGGAGTTTGGGTTGGCACTGCCAGAGTGACAGTCATCCGATGAGACCATGGCGACATCCTGGGGGTGTTTCCTGGCATGAGGAACCAGAGAAAGAGCCCTTGGTGGGATAGAGGAGGGGCCGTGTCCCCAACTCCTCTAGCCTCTCTCTCCTCCTTAGCGGTGGCTGTCACGCTCCACTGTCACATTTGACTCAGTCCAAGTGGGTTCTTCCCAGAAAAGTGGTCCTCCTAAAAGGAAAAAAAAGGCTATTATTTGTACCATTTACAATTTCTACCATGAAAGATTCCAGGCTACCAAAGGGATGCCACCTGACTTGCAGTATTCCCGACAATTTACCAATTTACCAAATGCGCGAGCCGGCTCCAGCACTTTGCCCAGCCCCCATCTCCCATCTCCTTCACCTGGCTCTGCAGGTTGTGGGCCCGATGGGTGGCGGCTGGCCGGCAGTTCCCAGAACGCCTGCTGGAGAAGCAGTGCTGTTGCTGATTCACACCCAGGCCACCCGGGGAGCAGGAAGCGGTCCTGATCGGTATCTGGGGAATGCGGAGGCTTCATTCTCCGGGGGCTGGTGGTTTCCGGGGGCTTTTCTCCAATGTGTGCCTCCTCCTCAGGGAGCCCTGTCTCCCACCCCCTCCCCCTCTGGCCCCTCCGGTGCTGTTGCTCCTTCTGCCCCTCCTCCGGTCTCCAGGGCAGAAGTCTGTTCTCTTCTGAGGTCAGCAGGGGAGTTCTGGCCTTTTTACATATGTTCTTGGAGAAGTGGTTGCCCTGCCTGCTGGCAAATGCCTGGGTCACCCAAGCACTTGGGCATTTCAAGGGGGTGGGGGCTAGACCCTGAGTTGCCCATGTCTCTTTCCTCGCCTGTGTGGGGATGGGGGTGGGGGGGCCTGGCCATCTCTTTCCTCACTGCTCCTCCTTTTGTCTCCCACGCCCATCCTGACCTCACTCAACACGCACTTTCAGAACACCCACTCTAGCACGAGCCCCGGGGTCAGCACTGAGGATTCACTGAGGGAAGCCACACATTCCTTCCTGCGGGGAGTATGTGGTCCAGTGAAATGGTTCATGAAGCTGGGAACATGAAAGATAAACAAAGAACATGAACATGAAACATGTTCTTTGAGAACATGAAAGATACGGACCTGTTTCCCTAGAAAACACATGCCTGTGCTTGTAAAACATTGTGTGTGACGTTGTGACGGTGGTGGACACCTGCAGTGGGGCCCTGTTTGAGAACCCAGTTTCCCTTGCACGAGGTGCTGGGAAACTGGGTTTCCAGTTGAGGGATGGAGCCCAGGCTCTGGCCCTTCATCCCAGTTGCCTGCTTCACCAGTTACTAGCTCTTCAAAAACCTGAGGGAGCTCAGACTTTTCTGTCCTGCCTAAATCCTCAAGTCTGCCAGCCAGCGAAGGCTGCTTTGGTTTTGGAATGCCCATGCTCCTTCCAGCCTTTCATCCCACATCCGGGGCACTTCCTCTGCTTTGAGGGGAGTAGGCAAATGATGTCCCTCCCTTCACAGTTCATGGTAGGAGGTCCAGGGATTTCTGAAGTTTCAGATTGTACATGAGGCTGGGCTGGCCAGTCTGATCCCAGCCTGTTCTTCTTCCTCCTGTCCAGTCCCATGGGAAGTAAATCAGAGCGAACCCCAGACGGGTTCGCCCACCACCTTACCCCAGTGGCTGGAAGGAGCCCAGCGCCCGGATCTAGGCTAGGTTACAAAAGAGTAGGCGGCATCCAGCTCTTCGACATAGACCTGCTGCTGGGTGAGCCGCGCCATCTACCCCTCAGACAGCCTTGCAGAGGGTTCTCTGCTTGTCAGTCCAGAGAAGTTCTGCCCCAAGCTCTGGGAAATTCACTGCCTAAAGCGGTCTGATGACCTAGATACCGTAAACAAACTCAGAAACAGAGCTGCGCACACCGTGGCATGCTGGCTGACGTCTTTGTGCGGCTGCCGACATTTACTGAATACCTGCTGCGTGCTGGGCTCTGGCCTGGCGTGAGAGAGTCCCAATGGACGAGACGGTCCCTGTCTTCGAGCTGCTCACAAGCCGGCCACATCAACAGCTGTACAGGGGAGTCAGAGCATCCTGGGTGGCATTCGTGCTTGGAGCTGTGAAGAGGGACAGCTAACTTGTCTGGGGGAAGGAGGAGAGGATGCAGGCTTCTGGAAGGAGATTATGCCTGGGATGAGTCTTAAGGACTCAGAAGAGTTAGCCTAGAGCAGGGGAGCAAAACTGTCCACAGAGAGGTCTGCCTGGCGTGAGACCCAGCAGAGGCTCAAAGCAGCCTAACGCAGACAGGGCCGAAAGCACTTCTGTGTTACAAGTGCGCACAGAGTGAGCCCGGGGAGAGGCAGGAGCCAAGCCTGGAGAATCCTGTGAGCCTTTCCAAGGAGTGTAGCCAGCAGGGGCTGCGGCCACCTGGCCCACATTCCAGAAGCCTCCTTCAGTCTCCATTGATGCTGGCCCGGCCCTAGGGAATAGAGTCAGAGCTTTGGCAACCGCTTTGGAAAAGCACTGACTGCTAAGTGAGGTCACTGACAGAAGGATCATCAAGGTCATGGCTTATTGAACATGGAGAAGACACTCAGTGAGGCGTGGAGGATCCTTAGTCCTCGGAGGGAGATGGGAGGCGGACTCACTGCGTTTCATGGGTTGTGAAAGCAGTCAGGATTGGGCAAGTGTGGTTTGGTGACTGGAAAGGCCTGAGGGTAGAGCTGCAGGGAAGGCCTGTGGGCCTGGGAGAGTAGGGACCAGACCTTGACCCCACTGGGCTTTGCTTTGTCCATGCTGACCCTGGAAGGGCATCTTACCTTGGGGTGGGGGAAATAGCGTGTCTCAGGAGCTCCCCGGCTTCATGACAAAGCCAGACGGTCAGACCAGCAAACTGACTAGTTTTGCACAGACTTCCCAGAGAGATTACATCCAAATGAGTATTTTCCTGCGGCATTACAAACTCCTCTCAACTCCCTGTTCTTTGGAATAGCCTCAGCGAGAAAGGATGTGATTCTTAGGAATGTCCAGAAGTTAGAGGCAGGTGTGGTCAGTAATGCTGCTAATGAAATCAGAAAGGGTCGTTACTGGTCAGAAAGGGGACACTACCATGCCACCAGGCTGCTTTCCTCGGTGAGGGTTCCCAAGCACGTGCTGCTCAGAGGGGGTGCTTCTGAAGCAAGCGTGGGCTTCCAAGGTGATTGTTTGGCAAGACAGCATTACTTTGAAGGGTGTGACTTTAACGTGGAGGTGAGACTCACTTAACATAGCATTAACCATTTTCAGTTGTGCATTCTGGCTATCTTTAGCAGTCACTGTGACATGGACCTGTGCAGAGTTCTGGCATTTTGGCCACGCCCATACAAACCCTGTACTCATAAGCAGCCGGGCTCTGTTCTTGCCCGTCCCAGCTTTTGGTAGCCACTAATTTGCTTTCGGTCTCTATGGATTTACCTATTCTAGATAGCTCATGTAAATGGAATCATACAATTTGTAACCCTTTATGACGGGCTTCTTTCATCTAGCATCGTGTTTTCAAGGTTGACTTACAATGTAGCATATGCCAGTATTTCCTTGCTTTTTACGGCTGAACAGTATCCCATTGTATGGATACACCGCCTTTTCTTTACCCACTTATCTGCTGGTAGGCATTGGGCTTGCTTCCACCAGGTGTGATTTTTTAAGTCACATTATTTCTTTTTTTTTTTATAAAGATTTTATTTATTTTTAGAGAGAGGGGAAGGAAGGGAGTAAGAGAGGGAGAGAAACATCCATGTGTGAGAATTACATCAGTTGCCTCTTGCATGCTCCCAACTGGGGACCTGGCCTACAACCCAGGCATGGGCCCTAAGTGGGAATAGAACCGGCAACCTTTTGGTTTGTAGGGGGGTGCTCAGTCCACTGAGCTACACCAGCCAAAGCCATGTTATCTTTTTATACCCCAGCTTAGCAGCTCTGAGAGCAACCTGTCCCTCTTTTTTCAGCAAACCCCCGCCCGCCCCCCGCCCCCCCCCCGCCCCCCCCGGAGTGCAGGTAGCTGCCCAAAGTGCATCTGCATGGGCTGCTCTGGCCCTTGTCCTAACTGGTACAGGTCTGCAGGCCTGGTACCTTTCAGGTCCTCAGCCTGCTTCTCTCGTTTCATTTTTCACCCACCGTGTTCCATCTGTCTCCACACCTAGGAGATGACAAGTACGGACGGAAGGTCATTGTGTTCAGTGCCTGCCGAATGCCCCCGAGCCACCAACTGGACCACAGCAAGCTCCTGGGGTGAGTACCCTAAGGGCAGGTGGTGGGGCATGTGCTCAGATCCCCGGTTTGGCCTTTTCCTTAGTCTTCCTGCCTGGGGGGGGCAGGCCCCCTCCCTCAGTGCCTCCCCTCATCTCCTGAGGGATCTGTTTTACACTGGGGGAGTCAGACCTGGTTTCTAGCCCTCTTTTTCTAAACTTTTCCCAGGGGATAACCATCCAGCCCCCCTTCCTTGTAGGAGTGAGGTACTGCGTGCAAAAATGTTTTGAAAAGTGAAATATTGTCCAAATGTGAGGGCCGATTACCGTAGTGGTATGGTGTCCGATGTGGTTGTGCTCGTTCCCCATTTATATAAGAAAATCCTGTCTGGGTTCTGTTAGACAAAGACATATTATAGCTCTGGTTAGTCTAGAAATCTCCTGATGCAAATCCAGAGGCTGATTGGAAGTGGGAGTTTGACGAACCCTGTTCGTCAAACATTCATCACTGAGCCAGGGCTGAGCGGGCTCGGGGTCCCCAGCATGTGCAGGGCCTCCCCCTGACGCTCCTCTGTGTGGGGACAGTTCCATTTCGCCCTCCTGTCCTGACCAGTTCAAAGCACTCCCTGAAACGGAAAATTCCGCACCACCCAGACCAACTCTTTGGGAACCTGACCAGTTGGTTGTGTGTGTGGAGGGCGTAGTGAGGGGTTGGCACAGCCCAGGGGCACAGCAGCGGAAGGGCCTGAGTGCAGAGTCTCTGTAGCCCCAGTGNAGGCTGATTGGAAGTGGGAGTTTGACGAACCCTGTTCGTCAAACATTCATCACTGAGCCAGGGCTGAGCGGGCTCGGGGTCCCCAGCATGTGCAGGGCCTCCCCCTGACGCTCCTCTGTGTGGGGACAGTTCCATTTCGCCCTCCTGTCCTGACCAGTTCAAAGCACTCCCTGAAACGGAAAATTCCGCACCACCCAGACCGACTCTTTGGGAACCTGACCAGTTGGTTGTGTGTGTGGAGGGCGTAGTGAGGGGTTGGCACAGCCCAGGGGCACAGCAGCGGAAGGGCCTGAGTGCAGAGTCTTTGTAGCCCCAGTGAGCGAGGACCAGGCCCGAGTCTCCCCAGCCCTATGTGACATTTTTCTCTTTGGCCCCCTGAACCCCGTTCCCATCACTCCTCAAACGGGCAGCCGAGCCTTGTCCCAGGTGTGTGTGGCCCAGCTGGGAGCAGGCCAGGGAGCTCAGCCGGAGGGTGACTGAGTCTCATGTCCCCCAACCCCCTGTTTTGCTATAGTTTTAACACATCTGACGAAGGAGGTGACAGACTCCTGGCCAGATACTTGTCTGAGTATGAGGAAGTCAGAGGACTGGGATGGGAAAACAGCCAGTTTTCAGGAGAGAGCCTGAGGAGGGAGGTGGCACCCACTCTGGGGCTTCATCTGGCTTTAGGAAGCCGTCTGCAGTCCGTCCGGGCCTGTGTCCCCCACAGGTCTCCCCACCCCCACCTGACCTGGTCACAGTCCCTGTGGGAGCAGAGAGGCATGTCCAGCAAGGGTCAGTCCTGCCCTCTTGTTCTCAGTCGGGTCATCTCCAGCTTGGTTCTCCCAGCTGTCCGCCCGGTCTGGGGGGCTGGAGCAGGAAGTGTCAGAAGCTTGGGGGCAGAGGACCAGCCGTCTTCAGCTCTGCTTTCACTAGCTGTGCCCGTGGAGGCCCGTCTCTCCCGAGCCCTGTAAAAATAAGCATGTCCTCGCAGCCTCATTTTGGGCATCACGTGAGCAACATGCATGAAATGCCACCATATACATTGGTCGAGTGGCGCAGATTTCAGGGATTTTAAACCACGGAGATAGCCATGAAGAAAAGATACAGACAACTGTATTAAAAAGTTGCCCGTAAACCTATCCCCCAGAGAGAAAACCACTGGTAGTATTGTACTGTATGTGCTTCCTGCTTTTTAAAATAACATATACAGGGCTCCGTAGTAGGTTTCGTATCTTAATGTTTTCATCTTCTGAGCATTTAACAGTCATCAAAGACATCCTTTAAATTTTTTTTATTGACATATGCCATGTATACAGAAAAGTGACCCAGTTATGAATACTACTTGATGAGCTTGGAACCACTGAACCCGCCCACGGCAGCCCCACCCACAAACCTCCCTTCGAACTCCCACCCGAGAGGGTGACCGCTGTCCTGACCCGCACTCACGGACTGGCTTTGTCCACAGGAGCATCCTGTGGGGCATTCTGTCTATAGGCGTCCTGTGATTTGTTCAACCAGCTCTCTGTTGTTGGACAGTGGGCTTGCTGCTCAGATTTTTTTTCCCATTATAAAAGAGGCTGCAATGAACAGCCTTCTACACAAATGTTTCCATTCATCTCTGCTTATTTTCCTAGGGTAAATTTATGGACATATTTACCAGGGCAAAGAGTAGGAACATCTATAGCTTCAGATACATGGCACCACACCGCCCTCCAAGGGGCTGCGACATCCTTCAAAGGACGAGTGTGTTTCTACAGTGACTAGCGATCTTTCGTAGTTTAAAAATGCCATCTTTAAAAAAAAATTTTAATCCTCACTAAAGGATGTTTATTTTTTTAAATATTTTTTTAAAGATTTTATTTCTTTTTGGAGAGGGAGGGGAAGGAAGAGAGAGAGGGATGGGGACATCAATGTGAGAAATATCAATCAGTCACTTCCTGTACACAGATGGGATCGAACCCGCAACCTAGTTATGTGCCGTGACTGGGAATTGAGCCCTTGACCTTTTGGTGTTCGGGACAGTGCTCCAACCCACTAAGCCTCACTGCCAGGACTTTCTTTTTTTGACTATAGCTTTATGTTGCTAGAGCGAGACAGATGCTGTCTCTATCACCTGCAAAGCTGTCTTTTTTTTTTAATTCTTTTTTTTAATTGAATCTTTATTATTATTATTTTTTTAATTTTATTTATTTATTTATTTATCTTTAGAGGGGAAGGAGAGAGGGAGAGAAACATCAATGTATGGTTGCCTTTTGTGCATCCCCTGCTGGTAGTTAGCCTGCAAGGAACTGGCCTGCAACCCAGGCATGTGCCCTGACTGGGAATCGAACCGCGATTGTCTGGTTCGCAGGCCCGCGCTCAATCCACTGAGCTACACCAGCCAGGGCGCAAAGCTGTCTTTTCAAATCAGAAACGTATATTGAGCTCGCTTGTTTTGGGGGCCAGAATGGCTCCAGGTATCAGACCAGTGGAGTCAGACTGCATCTCAGTTCAGCAACCTCAGGACCCGAGTTCTGGCTGGGAAAGAATTCAGAGCCAAGACTCAAATTAGAAGAGGAAGCTCATTTAGAAAGTCACAGAGGGAGAAGTGAGTTGTAGAAGAAATAGGCCCAGGGAACAAGTTACAAAGGCAGAAGAAGGGCCCTTTTGAAGGAGAGGGAAGGAAACTGTGCAGGGTGGCGGGCGGGGGTGGGGATCGTGGGGGATAGTGCGGGCGTGCTCCACAGAGAGCCGCTAGCTACGAAATGGCATCTTTATGGAACAGACTTTGCAAAGGCCTCAACGTTGCAAAGTTACTATGTATCAGTAGTGATTGGAATCATAACAGTAATTCATTCCTAGACACCTCAGTGCCCGCCTAGCACCCACGGACCACTGTGTAAGCTACGCTCTCCAGGTTAGATCAGGTGGTGTTTGGGCACTGAGTCACATCCTCGGGCCCCTCCCCATGTCCCTTCCCCCCTTCCCTACCTCCCTTGGAAGCCCTTAGCATTCCCACTTCCCAGCCTCCAGTGGGGATCCTACTGAGGCCTGGGGCTGGCTAACTGGAAGGAGGGCATCCCACTGGCCTCCCCCCTTTCTGAAATTCTTGGTTATTCTCTTCATACCTCTCCTCCTCAGGCGGGCTCCACACTGAGTGCATGTTTCTTTGGGGTGGTAGCTATCATGTTGTGAGCATAGGGATGTGAGATGCGGTTTTTCGGTCCACAAAAAGCCCAGTGATTGGAGCAGGGGAAGGGACACTCTGGCCTCCCACCCCATCTCGTGGGCAGGGCTTTACGGCCTGTGCTGGGAGTTCTAGTGTAAGAGGGAGAGCCGCACCACGGTTGAGAACGCAGGCTTGGGAGTTAGTCCGCCTCCAGGCTCCGCCATGAGCCAGCTCTGCGGAGGCCCTTGGATAAACTCGACCCCTCTAAGCCTCATCGCCCTTACTTTTAAGGAGGGGATAACTAACTCCTGCCTTAATTGTCACAAGGAAAGCATGAGATAATGTGTGCAAAGTGCATGGCAGACACTATGAGCTTAATACCGACAAATGGTGACTGCCATTATTATTGACTGGGCAGTCCTTCGAGGGCCCTGTGATGCCCATTTTTACCACGGGTGCCGAGAGGATGCCAGTTAGAGTCCTGGTCTCCTGACCTGTAGCCCGTGCTCAAAACAGAGAGCTGTTGTTGTTATTATTGCCGTTGCTCTGCCCAGCCCAGCCACAACTCCTCCCCACGACATGGCGGCAGGTGATGCAGCCGTGATGGGCAGTGCAGGGTCAGGGGTTCCCGGGGAAGGGGTGCGATAAAAGCAGGAGAGCCCTGGGACGCCCGCTTCTGTCTGAAGGGACCCCCTTGTGTGCAGGACAGGCTCAAGCAGGTCTTTTCTCCTGAAGGTACCTGAAGCACACGCTGGACCAGTACGTGGAGAGCGACTACACGCTGCTCTACCTGCACCACGGCCTGACCAGCGACAACAAGCCCTCTCTCAGCTGGCTCCGAGATGCCTACCGGGAGTTTGACCGCAAGTGGGTGGGGGTCTGGGAGTGGGTGGCTCTGGAACTAGCAGCTCTGTCAGGCTCTGGGCTGCCCTGTACTTGGGTGGGAGCTCATTCCATGCCTTGGGGGAGTCAGGTGCTCACACCCGGGTTAAAGGCAAACAATCTGAAGTTGGAATGGTCTGGGCTTAAACCCCAGTTTCTCTTCTTACTCACTCTGTGACCTTTTAGGTTACACAACTGCTCCGAGCCTCTGTTTCCTAATCCGTAAAATGGAGCAACAACGACACTTTGCAGGCTTGCATGAATAGTCAAATCAGAAAATGCCCATTACAAGCCTGCCTCTGCGGCACCCCTGGCACACCACTGTGATGGCCCTTGTGCCTCCGCAGGTACAAGAAGAACATCAAGGCCCTGTACATCGTGCACCCCACCATGTTCATCAAGACGCTGCTCATCCTCTTTAAGCCCATCATCAGGTGAGCGGGCCGAGGGTGGGGTGCTGGTCTCCCGCACCACCCCGTGAACTCCGAAGCAGATGCCGGAGAAGGGCCGGCATCCTGGGAACAGCCCATGTGGGGCAGGCCTCTGTCTGACCAGGGTGGGGTGCTGAGGGGCAGGCTGAGAGGCCTGCCCCAGCCTGCGCATTTCCGGACCCTCTCCCTCTCCTCCGTTGGCAGCTTCAAGTTTGGGCAGAAGATCTTCTATGTGAATTACCTGAGTGAGCTGAGCGAGCACGTGAAGCTGGAGCAGCTGGGGATCCCTCGCCAAGTGCTCAAGTGAGGCCAGCCAGGGACTGTGCCCACCTGGGGGCATCTGTGTACACGGTTCTGTTTGGGGGGGTGGGATGCACCAGCCAAGTGGGGAGAAAGCCTTGAGACCTCCAGGGCAAGCAGAGGAAGCCGATACAGTGATTATGAAACAGCGTGGAGGGGGGTCAGAGAGAGTTCGAATCCCATTTCTGTCACTTAGAAGCCATGTGACTGACCCTTTCTGAAGTTCTCCCTTCCTCGTGTGGAAAGCAGGGCTGTTGCGAGGGTTGAATAAAGTGAACCGTGTGAAAGAGCACGCAAGTGCTGACAGACGAGGGCTGCCTAGTGACTACAGGGCCAGGCAGAGGGCCTGACTGCCCCGCCCCGCCCGCTCCCCAGGTACGACGACTTCCTGAAGTCCACACAGAAGAGCCCTGCCACGGCCCCCAAGCCCATGCCTCCGCGGCCCCCTCTGCCCAACCAGCAGTTTGGGGTCTCACTGCAGCAGTGAGTATGGAACAGTGGGCGCCTGGGCCTGGGGCCTGGGGACTGGGGCGGGCTGCAGGCCACGCTCACTGCCCCTGTTCCCACAGCCTCCAGGAGAAGAACCCAGAACAGGAGCCCATTCCGCTTGTGATCCGGGAGACCATTGCCCACCTGCAGGCCAATGGTGAGTGCGGGGCCCCCTGCCTCCAGGGCCACCCCTGGGGAAGCTGCCAGGCAGGGTGCACCAGCACCCACACTGACCCTGACTGGAGCTCCAGGGCAGAATGGTGGGGGAGCCTACACCTGCCGCCCCGCGCCCNCCGCCCCCCCCCGCTCTGAGACCCACCAGGCCCCATCGTTCCCAGCTCTCACCACGGAGGGGATTTTCCGGAGGTCCGCGAACACCCAAGTTGTGCGGGAAGTGCAGCAGAAGTACAACATGGGTGAGTGGTCCGGGGACGTACTCCGGCGTGCGGGGAGGTCCGAGTCACACGAGTAGGGGCTGGGGGCCAAGGGGGTGGGCTTGGGGGCGTGTGTGTGACTCTTAGGGGGCTCACTGCTCTTGGCTGCCCTGTGAACGAGGGCCCCAGCTTTCCTGTCGGAGGTTTCGTGGCATTTGGTGTAATCACATGGGTCCTGCTCCCTTGTCCGTCAGGCTCCGGGGGCCCGGGATCAGGTTCATTTGAAGACAAGGACTAACTGCGTGTGCTGGGGCCCACTCCACCCAGATGGCCTGAACCCGCATCCCCTTGTCACAGAGGAAGAGGGGAGGCCTCTGAAGGGGCTGCCAGCCTCCAGGCTAGTCCCAGCTCCTCCCCTCCCACCCCCACCTCTAGGGCTGCCTGTGGACTTTGACCAGTATGATGACCTGCACCTGCCAGCGGTCATCCTCAAGACCTTCCTTCGGGAGCTTCCCGAGCCCCTGCTCACCTTTGACCTCTACCCCCACGTGGTGGGCTTCCTCAGTGAGTGCCCTCGCTCCCTCCCCAGCTCCGAGCTGCTTCTGCGGGGTCTGTGCTGGACTTGGAGCAGGCAGGTGTGGCCTGTCCCCCGAGAAAAGTCTGGTTGGGGTCTCCCCTCGAGTCTCGTGTGAGGGCTTCCCGCATCCTGGGCCCTCATTCCTCATAGACATTGATGAGAGCCAGAGAGTGGAGGCGACGCTGCAGGCCCTTCAGACGCTGCCCGAGGAGAACTACCAGGTGCTGCGCTTCCTCACTGCCTTCCTGGTACAGGTGAGACTCCACCACCCACCTGATGAGGGAATGAGGGGGCTGGGGGCGGAGCTCCAGCAGTCACGGGAGGCAGGGTCTGTGGCATCTGCTGCAGCCCTCTGATTGCCCTGCACAGGTGTCTGCCCTCTGTGACCAGAACAAGATGACCAACACTAACCTGGCCGTCGTCTTTGGCCCTAACCTGCTGTGGGCCAAGGATGCTGCCATCACTCTCAAGGCCATTAACCCCATCAACACCTTTACCAAGTTCCTGCTGGATCACCAAGGGGAGCTGTTCCCTAGCCCTGCCTCCTAGGGGCTCTGAGCCCAGCCCCTGCCCACCAGCCCCCCTTTCTGATCACCCCAGTGTGGACCCTTCCTCCTGGAATTGGGGAGCCCAGGGCTCCTGCCCAGGAAGGGGTCGTGAGGCCCCGGGAGATAGAAGCTGGAGCCAGCCACCTGGGCTGCTCCTCCCCTCCTTTCCAGCCCACCTCACCGGCCCTGGAGGCCTCGCTGTGACCACGAGACATTTTTCTTGGCCTTATACTTTTGCCTCCTTGGATCCCTGGTTCCCGCGGGGATGTGCAGAGCTGGCCTTGGCTCTTCCAGTGAGAGGACTGGCCCCAGCAGTCCCTTTTCTGCTTTCTCCTGCCTCTTTCCCTGGGGAGTGCAGATGCCAAATCACTGCCAGCCGGGATGTAGCTGGGGCTGGTCTGCCCCTCCTGACTGCTGGGGAATGAAAGGCTGAGTTGGCTTCACAGTCCTGCTGAGGCTCCTCCCTGTCTAGGGGAAGGCCTGGGCACAACACCCTGCTTCCATCCGCCCCTCCAGTGGCTCAGCCTTGGTTGGGTATTTCCACAGCTGAGGAATTACAGGCTGGAGTCGGTTTCCTGTTGCTGCCTTCTTCTCTTCCACAGATCCTGGTCAGCCTTTCCCAAGTGGCACTGCCCCCAGGACGTTCTGACCCCCGTTTCTGCCAGGCCTGGTAGCTTGGGTAACAGGGCTGAGTCTGAGCACCCATTTGAGAGATAGGCCACTCCCACCCGAGGGACCCCCAATGCCTGATCAGACAGGCAGGCTCGGCCTCCAAGCCTTGTCTCTGGAAGGCTTCTGGGCCTAAAGCTCATGCGGTCCTGTCTGTTGTGGAGTCAGACAGGACAGCCTCTGCTCTGGCCGGAGGTGACCTGGTTCCTTAGGATCTGAGGTGGCTCCTTCCTCCTGCTGGGGACGCCTGGAGGGACTGGGTGGAGATTTTGCTCGTTAGATTGACCAGGGCCCCCGTGATGATGGCTGCCCCTCATTGCAGTTATGTCCTTTAGCATTACAGTCCTTGGTGAACTCTGGCAATCCCTGGCTCCCCCACCCCTGCAGCCTTGACCTCTGGCAGTAGGGAAACTCCTGCACAGTGGCCCTGTCCCCACAGCCTTGGTGAGAGCCTGTAGTGTGTGGGTCCTCACTGACCAGCCCGCCTCCATTTGGGAACTGGGTGGAACCTGGCCCTACCTCACTGGGCCTGCTCCCCAGGACTTGGCATGGCTGCTGGCCCTCTCAGTCCCTGTGTCTCCAGCTTGGGTACAGGCCTCTGCTTTCTGCCCGCCTTTGCGTAACAGGTGTTCACACAGCCCTGTTTACTGGGGAGCCAGTGGGTCTATGTGGTCTTTTCCCTACCCCCTGACCCATGGTCTGCACCTGGGAGGTGTGGGGGCTTGTACTGTGAATCAAGTGTTCACATTCACACTTAATGAATTCCTTGGCACCAATCATGTATTTCACCCGTGCACTTTTTGTATTTCAATAAAAATGGAGATAGAAACTGCTCATCAGGCTGTCAGAGAAGTGGGTGTGGAGGTTCAGGGCAGGGTGGGGACGTGGTGTGGCTGTGCAAGGGGCAGATGGGGTGTACGGAAGACCCTGTCCCACTCATCTGGCCCCCTTCCTCCTCCCGTTCATTTGTGAACGGGTATGAGGTCAGATTTTTTTTTTAGATTTTATTTATTATTTTTAGAGAAAGGGGAAGAGGAGAAAGAGAACTATCAATGTATGGTTGCTTCTCATGTTCCCCATACCAGGACTTGGCTCAAAACCCAGGCATGTGCCCTGACTGGGAATTGAGCTGGTGACCCCCTGGTTTGCAGCCCACGCTCAATCCACCCAGCTACACCAGCCAGCTCTCTGACCATCTTCACCGTGTGAACAGTCACCTTCCATTTTGGGTACCTGCAGTATTCCCACCAGCTGCCACATGCAGGAGCTTATGACCAGGGCCGCCCCTGCCCCCAAATGGAGTAGGCTGGGGGCGTGGGCAGTACGGATTTTCGTGGACAGTATGTAAAAGGCCCCACCTCTGAGACAGTGCCTTCCTTTCTCCAAGGATGAGAAATAGCGTTACACAGTACTTATCAGAGTGCCCGCCCAGCAGTAACTAGAACAGCCACCATGTCACAGGTGAACGAGGTGCCAGTTCCCCTGCTCACAAGGACATCCTAAAAGGTCCTGTTTTCCTTTCCTCTTCTGAGGTTTTGCTTTGATTTAGAGGTTAAGATGGTAATGTCTATGTGTATTTTACTGCAACTTCTAAAAAGTGGTCTGTCACTGAGGGGCAGGCCAGAATTTCTCTTGGCACAGTGGTCAAGTTCATGCAGTTAGCTGCTTGCCTGCCATTGGCAATCAGGAGACAGTGGAGGCTTCGGTTGGGCCTCTTGGGCTGGGGGAGCCAGGACAGAGCTGCAGGGTCAGCTGTGTTGTTAGGATATGGTTATGCACACATGCTTGGAGCTCCAGGAAGCTGGTCCTGCTGCGCAGCTGTGGCCCTCACCCAGGCAGCTGGGACAGGAGGTGAGAGCTGGCCTCTCCTCAGCTGTGACTGTGACAGACTATTTAGAAGGGAGGGGCTGTGACCCAGGGCAACACGGAGCACAAGACAGGGAGGGAGCTGTTTACTTGAGTTGGGCTCCTGGCAGGGCCTCTGCCCAGTGACTCAAAAGCCAGTTTACCTCTGTCTTAGCAACAGCAGGTCTCTGGGGACGGAGTGGGGTAAGATGCTTGAGAGGTGCTGGACACCACCATCAGACCTGGGGACACCGAACACTTTGCTTCTAGGGGATCCGAAGTGAAGGCGAGGACACCAGGAGATGTCATGCCACGACTTCTAACCCAGGGGCTTGCCACCACCATCGCTACTGGCTGTGTAGTCAGTGTCGCGTGTAGTTTACTGACAAGCAAGGGCTCCCACAGCCCATCACAGCAGCAGTGGGTGGCCTGTTCTTTTCAGCCTCAGGTTTGGGTCGACATCAGAATTTCCAGCTGGCCCTTCTCTGTCCTGGGGCCAGGCTTCAGCCTGAAGGGGAGGGGAGGCAACCCAGACAGCAGCTGCCCAGGTCTGTCAGGCAGCTGGTCTCTCACCTCCAGGACCACTCTTGCCGACTACTCCTGCTCCTGCTGCTGGGGCACTGGCTCGGCTTCAGCTCCCTGCCCCTGCTGTGGGTACAAGTTAGGAGGCAGGAGGGGGCTCTGCAGGGGTGGGGCTGAGACGCCTGCTGCACAAGTGTCCAGGCGGGAGAGGGGTGGGGGCAGGAATAATCCCACAGGGCTCTTCTACTTTTTGGGCTCCCCAGAGACCACGCCAATGCCCCGGGCAGCTAAACGAACTTGCACAGGTCCTTCACTTCCTGCTACTTACTCAACCGCTTCCCTTCAGTCTGGTTTGCTCAGCCACAACCCCTCACACTGATTGGCATACAGATCCCGGGCAACTTAGGGAGCCCCACCCTACACACACAGCAGAGAGAGACCTGTGTCTTCTCTGAGCCCAAGGCCTTCCGTTGCCTCCAGGCCAGGCTGAAGGATGAGCCCTGTGGCGTAGGGGGAGTAGAGAGCTGTGAATGGAGATTTCACTGTAAGCTCCTACACAGGTACGTCCACCTCATACAGATCATCCCACTAAACATTCACATAAAAGCCCCTGAAATGGGAACATTACAGCCCAGGGAAATGAGGCTCAAAGGTTTCCTGACCAGCCCCAAGCCTCAAAGCAGCCTGCCTGACTTGGAAGCCCTGTCCCGCCGAGCATTGCATGACTCTTCCCCTTCCGAGGAGCCTGGCAGTGCCCCGTGTGTGCACAGAACTGGGAGGCAGTGGGCTAGGACTTTACACAAATGCAGGACAGAAAGCTGTAAAGTACAGAAAAAAAATTTATTGGAAATCTCTTGAATACATTTTAAAGTATAACAGTATTTCCAAATAAAGTAGGCAGGGGGGAGGGGCTCTGCCACCTGGAGACAGACAGCCGCTCCCAGCCCCTTGCTGGGGTCAGTCTGGGGCTCACACCTTTTATTGTACAGGGCTGAGGGGCAAGGTCCGGCCTTGACAATTGCTCTGCTCCTCCCAGGCTCAGCCTACCTGGCCTCTGGCTGCTGGGGTCCTGAAGACAGGCTGCTGCCTGCACGGGCCAACTACCAGAAGTCAGAGGACAACAGCTAACACAAACTGGCCTTCCCATGCTTGGCCTCAAAAGGAGGGCAGTGGCTGAGACACTGGAGCTGGGTGGGGGACGATTAGTAACCTGCAGTGGGCCTCAACTCTTCTCAGTGCTGCAGCCCTGGGGGTAAACCTGACTGGTTCAGCCAGCGTGGGTGTCCTGTCCTCTGGCCCGAAGACAGGAGGGCAGCTGGACACTGCTGGGAACATTTCTCTGTGGCAGCAGAGCACACGCATAGGGGCAGGGCTCAGGCTAATGGAGCCGGTGTATGAGCCCACTCAAGCCCTCGGAGATCAGCCTTGCAGGTGGGGGACGATGTCACATGCATTTACTAACAAGCGATTGAGGGCCACGTGCTCCCCTGCAGAACAGCTGCTCCCCATAAATACCACGGGCGGACCAGGAGAATCAGGGCAGGCCCAGTTCTCCACACCCAGGACTACCAATGGGCTGGGAGGGGGACAGATGGCACGGGGTGGGGGGGGTGAGGCCAGGCACCTGACTCACTCAAGTAACAACACCTGAAGGGTTAGGTCGATCATACGCCCAGTGTCAGCTTCTCAACAAGGAACCGAGAACCCAGTAAACCTCAGGGCAGCACAGACCCTGGGGTTAAAGGAAGGTGGTGGCCAGGCGCAGGCAAAAGGAGGAAAGGGCCCATGACCCAGCCCTGAGAAACAGGAACACGTACCCCAGAAGGAGGGGCCTGCCTGGACTTCCCTGGGCTCACCAGGGGGCACTACATGCGGCACAACTCGAGGGAGCTGCTGTGTTTAGCACCCAAGGCTTTCCAGGCTGCCCACCAGTCAGTCACTGCAGAAGCCAAGAGATCAATCCAAGGCTCTCACCGGAAAACAGAGGCATCGAAGGTAAAGCCTGTTGTCAGTTCAAATGCAGCAAGGCTGGCTCCCACCTAGAGCACACGGAAGATCCCCAGAGCAGCAACCCGGAGCCTGAGGAACCTCCGCAGGTGGAGGCCCTGCCCCGGGAGGAGGCTCATCACCTTCCCCGAGTGAAAACACCTCACCTGAAACATATTTTCTCTATAAAATACCTGTCTTTGAAAGTAATAAATATTTACCATGTCCTATAACCAAGGAGCGGCAACAGGGGGAGGGGAAAGACAAGAAGAGCCTCTGCTGTGGCCCCCAGGCCTGGAGTCACAGCCTGATGTGACTACAAGGCAGGGGGGCTGAGCAGGCAGCCACGGGGGCTGCTGGGACCTTCTATAAAGGGAGGGGCTAGCACAGCCTTGAAGGGTGGCAACGGCTGACTTTGGAGTTCTCATCTTGGGCGGATGGCATCATATTGCCAAAAATACAGGCACAGGAGCAAAGGGAGGGGAGAGAGGAAGAAGATACAGAACTGAAGGAGACAACAAAGAGCCTGAAGCAGCATTTCCTTCTTCCTCCCACAATGTCTCCTTCCTCTTCCTGCCTCCACACTAGTCTCTGGGCCACCAGCTGGAATGTCAAAAATGGTTTGGTGGTAACAGCAGGCAGGCAGGTGGACGAGGGGCCAGCTGCAGGGCAGCCCTGGGGAAGATGGGATGACAGCCTCATCGGAGCAGCTGCTGACGGGCAGTGGAAGCAGATGGCCCGCCAGAGGGCCCCTTTGTTGCAAAGGGTCTTCCCATCTCCCAGGCCAGAGGGTGAGCCCTTTCAAATGCGCTAACTGGGCTTGACTGCTGCCACGGAGAATCCAGGAGGTGAGAGCAGGGACTTCGGGTCCCCATGGGGGAAACCGGCCTCCCTCCACCTGGCTTGGCGCACGATGAGGGGCGGGAGCAGCTGATAAGTGGGAGGCTCTATGTCTCTTGGGACCACAAAAGGGGGCTGCTGCTGGTACTCGAGGACACCAACTTTTACTGCAGGGTTTCTACAAAGGCATCAAATTCTCGAACATTCTTCTCGTGCACAGCCAGCTTCTCTGGGAGCGAGTCCTGTATCAGGAGGGGAGAAAAAGAGTGTTCATTCGGGCAGGCCTAGAAGCGGCAGCTGCCCAGCCACCTTGGCCTGAACAGAGAAGAGTGCACAGTGAGAGCCCCGCTCAGCAGCGCTGGGCTGGGAGAGCAGGGGGACTCGGGGCAGCTGAGCAGGCAGTGCAGAGAGGGCTCCAGGGTCTTTGGGGACTGGAGAGGGGGGTTAACAGGATAGCCTAGGGAATCCAAGTGCCCCCACACTTAATGAGATAGAAAAGGACCGCACCACCAACAAAAGATTTCTTCACACCCTGTGCTGGGCATCAGGAGCCCCTGGAGGCCCATGAACAGGGCAGTCCCAACCACACTCCTGAAAGATCCTGACTCAGCAGGTCTGTGGTGAGGCCCAGCAATCTGCACCTTGACACCAGTGAAGGAGGGGCAGGGTGATGGGGTGAGAGAATAAAAAAGAAAACCATAGGAATTAAGTTTAACTGCCCTCAGTTATCAACTATTAAAAAAAAAATCTGACCCTAATCACTTGGTCTGCACTGAGTAATTTGCATATGAAGGGTTTAAAGTTGCAGCATGTCCACCCTTTGACCCAGGATGGCTAGGAATGCAGCCAAACACAAAATTGTAAATTTATGATTAAAAATGTTATGAGATTTTTTGTGATTATATGTTGCAACGTATTAAGTTTGTGGCCTGACATCTCTTCTTCCAGTGTGGCCTGGCCCAGAGATGCCAAAAGGTTAGAGGCCCCTGGTTTAAACCATCACAAATTTCCTGAGAGGCACCAGGTATCTGAAATAGGTGGGACAACCCCCTGCCACAGAGGTCACAAAGTGGCCAGACACACCGAGCAGTCCAGGCAGGCCTGGACGGCAGGGCCACCAGCTGGGACTGGCTGCAGCACCTTCTGATGCAGCTTCTTCCAGCCACATTTTAGGTCAGAGGGTGGGGCTGGGGGAGGTATCAGTGGTTAAAGCCTAAAGTCGGAAGCCAAAGCTTTGTTTTGCAGGTTGAGCATGACTACGGCAAGTTACTTGTTCACAGTGCCAGTTTTCTCATCTGTGACCTGGGGTAGCAAGAATCCCTTCCCCTTAGGGTTGAAGAATCACAGAGAGCACTTAGAAAAGCGCTTGGCATGTATGAAAGCCTCGATAAATGTTAATAATGACATCATCACTGTGTTGTTATTATTACTAAGCATGCATTTTCGTTTAATGCAAGTTAAAGGCAGCTGTTCCTAGAATCCTGTTCCTAAAGCCACTCCTTGAATTTTTTAAAATATATTTTATTGATTATGCTATTACAGTCCATTCCTTTAATTTCAATGTAGAAGGTGATACCTCACTTCAGGCAGAGGGACCCTGACATCCCATGACATGGGACACCCAGAGTTTGGGGCTGTTCGGGGCACTCCTCTGCTGCTCAGAGGCAGGGAATCGAGACCACCCTGGGCGAGAGTGGTAACTGTCGTCAGTATCAGCACAGCGGCCCAAACACAAGCAGTACAGCTGCAGGAATGGCCTCTCTAGGGGAGGGGCCAGGCCACCACTGCTCAGGTGCTCAGAGGCCTCAGGACTCTGCTTCCCTGGGCAGCTGGTACCCGCCTGGCAAGCTGAACGGCTGCATGCAACAGCTGTTGGAGCAGCTTGGCTTAGTGGAATCAGCCAGTAGAAAACATCAGGCACCAACATGAGTGTGTAAGAAACGCTGACCGTGTGCAAAAGGAGGAAGTGAGTGCAAGCAAATTCAAGATAAGGACTGCTGGGCAAAATGAAAATGTCCAGTGGAATCAAAAGAAAGACAATGGTCTAAAAGTGTCTCCTCCCTGTCACAGGGAAGATGAGAGGTGTGATATTAGGGGAGTAACCAAAACTTCAGTGTCCGTGGAACAGGAACGACACTGGAAGGGAAAGGGAGGTCATAGGACAAGGGGGGGCGGGGGAGGGGTTTCCATACCAAGTCCTCAGCCATGGACTGGGCCCCGATATCTATGGAGAGGCTGCTCAGCTGAGGGGGGTTCTGAAATTCACGATAGAAGGTTCCCAAGTCCATCGGAAGAATGTCATCTTTAGAAAAGGCCGGTTTCTTCAAAAACAAGACCAGACACAGTTTAGCTTACCATGGACCACCGAGGAAAATCAGATGAAGAGCCCTGTTCCCTTCCAGCAGTCACCAAGGAGAAGGCTGCGCCAGGCTTGTCGAATAGGAGAACCTGCACCTTTTCTCTCCTGGGCAGCTGAGGTCTAACCCTGCTGAGAACACGCCTCTTCCCTGGTCAGGCTCACGTCACCCCCTCCAAACTCCTTTCCTTAGCACAGCACTGCCCATTCAGGCCTGAGCAGACCCGACTGGAAAACCCCGTTTAGAGCTTAACTGCATCATCAACGTCACCCAAAGACACGGTGCAAAACGCCTTACTGTTCATTGCCTCCAAACGTCCGCCCGAGCAGGCTCTGAGGGCAGGCTCCCCACGTACACTGCCCAGCCAGGCGCCACCAGTCCCACCCGGTCCGTCTGTACTGGCCCTACTGACCCCTGGGAAGGAGGTCTTCCCTGAGTGCAATGGATGCCTCCAGGTTTATGTCCCCCAGGGCGGCGAAGTCAGGGGAGGAGACAGCCACTTACAAAGTCCACCATGACGAAGTCGTCGTGAGTGTGGCCGCTGCTGCCCCCACTGGAGCCCTCGGAGTGCAGGCTGCCCTGGAGCGGGGACCCCGTCCCCGGGGAGTCCGGAGGGTTCACCTGATGCAGGTAAGGCAGAGGAAGGGTTCTGTGCCCTGGGGCAGGAACTGTTCACCGTGGAGGGTTCTCGAGGGACCCAACCCTGGCTGCAAGTCCCTCAGCTGCAGGGCACAGCTAATGGTTGGTCTGCAGAGGGACAGGGACATGCCCAGGAGGGACAGGCATTGTGCCACTGGAAACTTTTGACTCACCATGGGGTCGACATCCTCCAGCTCTAAATTCTTGGGAGCAAACATAGCAAAGGGTATATCCAAACTCGTCAAGGTCACCTTAAGAGTCACAGAACAAAGCATTAGTCCTGCCTTCCCCCCAGCAAGTTCACACCCAGGTTGACCACACGGCCCCTCAGGTTCCTCTGGTGGAGACCCCCCCAATTTCCACTGCCTCCCATCACAGGCCTACAGCACAAACAGGGGCTGGGGTTCCTAAGACCCCAGAAATTCAGCTTTGGAAGCATGGCCCACAGTAACTCAGTAACGACTATCCACTGGCTGAGCTGAGGAGGGCCTTCCAGTCTGGAGTCTGGGTGGGGCAACGGCACATTGGGGCCTGGGCGCTATCGGCGGAGTCTAGCCTCCCGCTCTGGCGGGGGGCTTGGCAGATCCCAGAACAGGTCTCCCTGGAGGGATGTCACGGGTTACGAACCCTCTTCACAGAAAACCCCCCACGCATGCACACCACATGCAGGTGGCGTCAGCAGGTATGCAGACCCTGGGTTAAGAGACCTCTCAGTAAGGCCTCACCCTGATGCGACTCACAGGTGGCAGAGGCAGAAAAATCACCTGGTTGGTTGGTTTGTTGACAAAAGCCCCCACTTTTCGGGCAAAGATGGTCTCCAAGACATCGTGGGGAGAGGCCCGCCCCTCACTGCTGTTGGACACGGGTTCGGTGTCCTCACTGGGGAAGAGAGGTAATGTTGGTACTCATTCTCAGGCCACAGCAGAGCCCACCTGGTTCCCCACGAATCTACCCCCCGCTGGGGCCGCAGCCTAGGGCGGGAGTTGCCCCCCACCCCCTGGGAGACGGCAAGTGTGGCCTGGCTACTGCCACTGGCACCCACCCGTGAGCTGAGGGCATGTGTGAGTGAAATTCAGTGTTACAACTGTTTATAACAGGGGTGTCCAATAGCTAGGAACGCGGCCCAGCACAAAATCGTAAATGTACTCAAAACATTGAGATTTTTTTGTGATTACATGTCTCA
Organism: Sturnira hondurensis; assembly: GCF_014824575.4. Classification (NCBI taxonomy): domain Eukaryota; kingdom Metazoa; phylum Chordata; class Mammalia; order Chiroptera; family Phyllostomidae; genus Sturnira; species Sturnira hondurensis. The sequence continues at coordinate 713,562 of NW_028092064.1, read as the reverse complement.
ATGTATTTAATGTGTGACCCAGAAACACCAAAAGGAGGGAAACCCCTAGTCTGAAGCTTGTATGAAATACCGAGTGGCTCCAGTTACCATGCATAGAGCAACTGTGCACACAGAAAAGCAGCTCTCACAGACTGTAATTTAAATGTTAACTACAGAGACAGACTCAAGATTTTAGGTGTTCTCCATCTCCTTATTTTTGTTTTGCTGAGTTATCTAAACATGCCATAAGACAGTATAGTTTACAGTAAATATTAAATTCAAGCCTTAACCTCATAAGGAACAGTGCCACTATGTCACGTCAAGAGTCCCACATCTGACCCTCTAGACAGCCAGAGCTTCCTCCACCTGAGGCCGACCCCCTGGGCTGAGGCCCTCTGGACTCCGCATCACATTCCCTCCCCTCTCCTCACCCCCCCCCCGTCACCCCTCTGTCTGGCGGGGCCTGTCAATGGCACACTCCATCTGGCTGTTCCCCTTGACCCCGGTCTAGCCCTCCAGACCGATGCTGAGTCCTGGATGGCAGGAGGGCTCCAAACAGCAGAAACAGGGCCCTGTACTGTGGGTGCCAGACCAGTGGTCCCCACTCTGGGGCAGCAGGGGACAGAAAAACCCCTCTGGCCAAAAGCAAGGGCTCAAGGTGGGGAGGGGGACTGTGAACGCCAAGTGGCCACTGGACTCCAGCCAGCAGGGAGGACCCTCACTGAAGGGCAGCCTGAGCGCTGACCACCTTCATGTAAGAACCTCCTACTCAGGGTCCTCTGCCTTCAGCTCCTCCTGGACCAGCCCCAGGAGTTGAGGCTCAGAAAACTAGCATGCAAGACGACCAACAGGGTCTTACCTAATGAGGAGGGATAAGAGGATGGAAGTATGGGAAGTCAGGAATGAAAGTAATTATTTTTCCTGATGGACGGTACAAACATTTCATTTTCTAAACAATTCCCCTCCCACCACTCCACTGTGGGAATGAAAAAACAAAAAACAAAAACCCAGGAATTTCTATTACCCGGAAGTTCATTGGGATGTGGCGGGATGATCACGTCATCACCTCTGGGGACCTCCCAGTAGAGGGAGGGCAGGTCAGATCGAGACAGCCCCAGCTTCCCACGGGAGAAGGCGGGTGCAATGGAAAGAGTGAGTGTGGACTCAAAGCCGAGGAGCTGGGCTCGTGCCTGGCCATTCTGCTAGCTAACTGCTCTCAGACGAACTACTTACTCGTTCTGAGATCCTCTATCTTTTAAAAGGAGGTAACAGTGGCGATTTTTGCAGCGTGGGATTATGAGAATTTTCATTTTCTACCTAAATAAATGTCTTTATAATTTAAATTTCACAAAATGTTATCACTTCTGCAACCAAAAGAGACAAAGATTTTTAAAAAAATTTAATGAGAAAAAAGTTACTTCTAAGGACTCTCCACGAGGCGCTGGCATAGCAGAAGAAGAACACCAACCCTAACTACTATCCCAGATTCGCTGTGGCTCCAGACTTCACGGTGAGCACTCTGTTCTGGTCCTCGGGGGACAATGAGGACCGACTCCAAGGGAATAAATCTTGCGGTAAAAGAAAAACACCTGATAAACATTTGCTGCACAAAGGAAGTAAAGGCCAAGCCCCTGCTGTTTACTGTCAGCAGAGAAGCCGCGGGGCTTGGCTTCCTTACATACCAGCTGCAATAGAAGATTCTTATCAGAAACTCAAAGGCTTGCACATTTGGAGCGCAAACGCCAAGCCTGCGCCAAGGCTGAGGGCTGTCCTTACCAATACCGAATAAGGCCGTGTCGGGCAGGACAGGCCCCTGGCTGTCCCAGGCAGTGGCAGAGCCAAGCCGTGGACTCACCTGCTAGAAGGTGTGGCAGCACCGTGGGCCACGTCAGAAGGGGTGTAGGTTGCCACTCTCTCCTGATCAGCCTGGGCACCATGGGCAGGCTGGTTGGGAGCAAGGGGCACCCCACCTTCCTTTCCAGGAACCATTAGCTTTAGGGAAAAAGGAAAAAAACACAGTGAATCATGGCAGCCTCAGGCAGGAGAACACCCTTCAGCCTAGCATGATGCTTTGGACCGTGTCCATCACCAACGCTGCCATCTAGTGAGCAGGAAGCCTTGGCTCTTTGTTCTCTCTGGGACTCAGTTAATGGGAGACATGCATGGTGATGACTCCAGAAGGAAAGGAGCACAAACACTCCGGAAGCACCTCTTTCCTTTCCGAAGTTTAAGGGGCTCCTGCCTCTCAGAGTCATGCTAGTTCTCTGAACTCACCCAAGAGCTCTGCTTCCAAACACTTAAATGAAACTAGCATCTCCAGAGGTACCTCTGCTGGAGGCAGCACAGGCCCCCCCAGGGTCCTCCCGTCTTTAAAGATACCTGGTGAGGATGTGTGGTGTTTAAGCCAGCAGCAAACACTACTGGATAAGCCAGGTCAGCTGATCCAACGCCCAGAGCAGCAGGCTGATAGGAAAGGCGAGAGCTTGAGAGCTAAGCAAGAGAAAAACAAAGAGGGGCAGAGGAAAGGAGGAGGAAAAAACAGGCGACCCTAGAGTACGGCCGATGATCAAGATCAGCAGAGAAGTAGGGAATGGGTCCCCACCTAGACCTGCAAGGGACAAGGGCCTGATGCAAGGCTTAAAGACAGACTAGGCCATTTCTTTTCAGAAGAAACAACAGTCACCGCAGTGGGACTGAGGTTCCCAGCCCTGCAGCCTCACAGAGACCTCCGATGACCTCCTTGCTCCCCTTTTCTAAGCTCACTGTTTCTGTTTGCAGCCCAGCTGATCTGTGGAGCACGAGCCTGGGCAGAACTTGGAGCCAAAGTCATCAGTTTTTCCCAGGTCATTCTATTTTCTACTTTGTCCTTGAGATCCCTTAGAAGCATCAGGCGTCTTCTCTAATCACACCCTCCCTAGCCGCTGGTATGGGAGGGTTCCTATTTATGTTGAAATAGAAAGCATACCACTCTTGGATGTTTATTTGGAAATAAGATATAAATAACTCCATGTATTTTTCACATCAATGGGGGGGCAAATGAAAAATCCTATTTTGGGCTGCTCTGCTATATCCTGTTAAAAATCAATTACCAACCCTCAAAATAACCCACAGAACACTTGGGGACACTTCAGTTGCTATACCCTGTGCTTTATCCACAATTTTAAAATACAAAAACGCCGTCTGATTTACCCCCTTCTTCCCAATGGACTCACTTGATGGGAAAAGGCCAGTCCTGCCATGGGGACCCTCAGGGTATCCGTCACCACAGAAGAAGGGGTCTGAAAATGTGCCTTTGTGACAGTAAACACACACTGTGCACAGATACAGAGACAGGAGAAACAAAAGAAGAAAAAAGAAAAGGGACTTGAGAAAGAAGTGAAAAACACTCCGAGGGGCAGCAGCAACAGAGGCGGAAACGCACGATGGAAGCCTGGCGTGAAGTGGGGAGAGAGCTGCGTGACTGCCTTCCCAGCAGACAGCCTGGAAGGGCCTGACAGACGTTCATTCCCGGGGGCTCCACTGCACGCGTGGCTCCCAGGTGAGCAGGTGGAAAACACAGCTGGGTCACACTGGAATGACTTGCAAAACAGAGAAATCTGAACTGGGCATTGGCCTGTCTTTAGTCAAGAGGATGGGAGGACATTACAGAGTGGCCTCCAACAGGAAGGGCCCAAGAGCAGCCACAGGGTGTACTTGGGATGAATGACAAAACGGAGATTAAAATGTTGAAATGCCTTTTTCTCGGGACCCAGAATCTTGGGAGCAGGGTTAAAAAGCTGACATTTGTTGGCTGGTACTCTAAAATACTCAGGTGCCCAGCTGCACTTTCCTACATCACCCCAGGGAAGATGAGTAGGTGTGTACAGGTGCGGGCTCTGGGCTGACTGAGTGTGCCTCTAATACACTTTATAGTGTATTCTTATAGTCCCTGATGAGGCAGGAGAATCTGATGGAGCAAAAGCTGGGGCACTTTCAAGACTCATGACTTCGAAGTTCATTATGGGCATGATGGTTATTTAGGGTCTTGCTTTTCCATCTTTAATAAGTCTCACCAATTAGCTAATTAATGCTTAGAATTGAAGGTAGGACCTTAAGTCACAGTAGCAGGTTCAAGGTCATAACTATTTATTAACCTTGTGCCCAAATGACAAAGTGATCCTTATTTTGTTGGTGAAACAAACATCATATTAACCTGTACTTATTGAACTTGAGCAAAAGCTCAAACAGAAACTGTTGAACAATTGCGCAATTCCCTGATGGCGAATGATTTCCTCTCTGTTCAAAATGAGTATTTCTGCACCAAACTGTACCAGCCTTGAGTAGAGGTGCTCAGGGACAGGAACAGGGCTCACCCACTGGGTGCTCAGTATCGATAAGATCTTGATGTGATCTGCTTTGAGACTGTGACGAGACACAAGAGGCAACTGATATCGTGAAAGAAGATAGGCTCTCCTTACACACAGGTCAACAAGCTTTTATGCAAACATCGGGTGCAGAAACTACTTAACTTCCCTTTACTTCTGGAGCTGGGTGAAATTTCCACTGTATCAGAGAAAGAGACAAATTGATTTGATAAGGCCCAGCATCACCAGCCCTCATATCTCCCAAGTCACAACTTTATCTATGATTTATTGATTATAAATTTATCATTTATAAAACAAAACTTTAATGAGCACTAAACTTGACATACTCACATTTTATTATCTAAAAAATAATCTACTCCAGCTCATGTGCACTGCTGAGAAAATGGACTTCCCCACCTTTTCTGGTCACCATCAGTGTCAGTGTGTGCACCAGAGGCTGACCCTCCCAGAGCAACGGCGACACTCATGCCTGAATACATGCATGTGGAGAGGGGAGCAGTAATTCCCGCACCCCCAAGCCAAACCATCTAGGCACCTTGAGAAGAACCTCTGTAGAACTGTAAGTTGGGACAGCAGAAATAACAGTCACGCATGGATTTGGAACATCCTTCACTCACACATAGCTTCTGTAACTAAAATGTAACTTCTGCTTTTGGAACAGATTAGAACCATAAATTTAATCCAGTATCTCCTAATAACCCCAGATGAAATAAATTTAATCTTTTTCTTAATTTAAAAAACACAGAAAATAAAACTTAGGGATAGCTAATTAATTTGCTGGATCCCCAGAATAAGATGGTGAGAAGGGACAATCTGGGCCCAGTTTAAAGGAAAGTAGAATGGAGTCGGTCTAGAAGAAACTGTCTCATATGAGACTCAAAGAGGAGGAAAGAGAGATGACGGGCAGGTAGAGCAGGGAGCTGCAGGACGTGAGAGATGAAGACGAAAGACTCAGGACGGAAGGGAAGAAATGTGCCCTGCAACTCAGCCCGCCGGCAGAAACGCTTCCTTAGCCGAGGTGGTCTCGTGCCCTGCACACTACACAACGAGACCATGCAGGCGCTTCCTTTCAAGAACCTGAGAACGTTGTTTGGAGCCTGTGTTTCATGGGAAATTCCATTTGATGGAAAAGTTAAAGGTTAAAAGTGGTCAGAGAATACAGTTAGGCAGAAATATGTGTCAACTATTAAGAAAACTGCATGGCTAGTTCTTACTGGCATTTTATGCTAAATAATTATTGGCTCCTTTTGTGCTCCTTCCATTTTTAGGAACCACTTCAAATGAGAGAGAGCTACCAAGTTAACAAGTGCAGGTTGAAGTGTCTCCCTGGTGTGAATGTGCAGATGGGATTCTGTGACTGACCTCTAGAGGGAATTTTATGTAAGAGGTCCCCAGGAGGGTAAGGTTACATAAGACTGGTCACTGCAACACGACCTGCTCAGTAAGAAAGCTCTTCCTCGCTGCCCAAAAGAACCCCCTTGAAACAACCGCTGCTGCCATCACAAGAAACTAAATGTTGACACCAAAGGGCATAAACAATGTAAAATATATCTCATACATATATATGTACATGTATATATATGTGTGTGTGTACACACACACACACACGTATAAAATTCTGCCGCCATCCCATAAGGCCCACACGTGCACCGAAGAGCCAGCACCTCCCCAGACCCACTCCCCTACCTGGGACGGCGGGGAGGTGGAAAAAGAGGTGGTGCACACTTCTTGAGAATCTTCCACGGAAGGATATGCTACTCCGGTGTCCTCGCCAGTGGTTCTATAGTGCAGAGAAAGGAAGCCAGGGATTTTATGGTGATGACGGTCAATTTTAGAAAGGACACGAAGAGATACAAGTTGTGACAACAATGGTTTCAGGCAGAGTTCACAAGGGTTCAGCAAGAGAGCTGTGTGGAGTCCTTCATAATTTCAAACTTTTCCATCCAGAGGTTCAAAATGGCTTCTTTTTTAAAACCCAAACATCTTACCTGACATATCATTTGAGAGTGTTTGCTTGAGTCTGGCCAGTGCTGGGGCCAAAGAACCGTCAGGAACAGACTGCAGTGAGAAAAAAGTCTAGACTACCGAAACAAACCTGCCCTTCAGCCTCAGAAGTCCTCCACATAGACAGTACCCTTCCTGACACACATCTACTCCAATCTCACAGAATTCCTGACTCTATCTATTTTCTGGGAACTAGGCCTCATGGTATTGAATTCTCACGTACAACTGAAATGTGCCAAGGGTAACCTGAAAACCATTTAATTTGCAAAGGTTACTGTCATTCTTGCAGTCTCGAAGTCAAATCACTACTGTCAAGATCCAACATGTCCAAGAATTTTCTGAGGCATTCCACCAGTGCCCCATGCCCACTGGTGAGTGCTGATAAAGGTGCTCCATGTACCTATGCAAGACGGATGCTCCTGCTAGCCAGTTTGGGAGAGTGCCTTTCACATTCCTCACCTGTAATTGCAGGGGTGCATGGGCGAGGAGCTGGGATAGGGTCGGTCCACAAAGTGATCGATGATAATCCCCATGATGGGCGGGGTCCTCTCAAATTGCCTGTAATGCAATAAGCAGATTGCAGTACTCATCAGATGCCCTGCTAGCCTCCCTGAAGTCCTCAGAGGGCCCTTCATCCAGTATCTATTAGCAGGGACCACCAGAGCCTTAATGGTCCCATCCTTACATATAAACCACCATTCCTACATGGCCTGCTCCGGGGCAGTCAGGTTCTCCAATGAAACAGGATCTCTCTGGATTCTATTTTTAAGAAGGGGACTGATTTTAGCAATGGCTAGGCGGAACTGTAGCCTTAGCTGTGGAATTTGGGTGAAAACAACTTCAGTATCTTTAGAAGAACTCTTTTGGATTCCAATGCTCTTTCCTCACCTGGTGGACATGAACGCCAAGTTAATTCTGTAAGCACAAGATAGAGTGATGGTGCCCACAGGGGTGCCCACTGTCCCAACACGCACAGTCTGGAAACCTAGGAGAAGAGAAAGAGTCAGCTTGTCCCCAGAACATGCGGACACTGCTCCCGACCTTTCTCTCCTGAACCACTCAGCTGGTACAACCTCTAGCACGATCTACTTAGCACCTTGAGTGTGTCAGTTTCGTGTGTGTGTGTGTGTGTGTGTGTGTGTGTGTGTTTCTTTCAATTAACTCCACACTGACCCAACATTAGCAAGGAAAGCAGTACTCTATTCCCAGATAAAACCACCTGCAAAGAGGCAAAACAACAGTTAACCCTAAAGCCTGAGCAAGTCCTACCCGCACTGTCACACACCCAGTGAGACAGCCAAGGGGCACCAGGAGTTTGTCACACAAACACCTCCAAAGTATGAAGCTGCTCCACTGCCATGCCAGAGCTAAGTCTGGAAGAGGCCCAGGCCTTGCAGATGACACTCCCGCCCAAGCTCTCCTGGTTTCCCTGGTTTCACTGTCAATTTTTCAGAACTGTTACTTACGAGAAATATTTAACATGATACATACCTTCCCCTAAGCCATTCAGCTGAACTTCCCCAAAATATATCCTGCAGGGAAGAAAGAAAAAGATATGTCACCTGATTCTTTATTCTAATGGCCACTATAGCAAAAACACCTAGAAACAAAATAAATAAAACAAACCTTTCTTTTCTTATCTACATGAACACCTCTCCACGTGGAGTAATAATGCTACTACTTCAATTAAGCTACAGGCAAGGGGGTGCATACGGAAAGGATTAGTTTAAAAAGGAAGTTTCTTCTTCCCCATCCTGTAATGTGTTTTTTTTTAAAGTACACCTACTGGGAAATAAAGAATACACACATAAAACTGGCACAGAAATCAGAACTACTATTAGAAGGTACTAGAGTTCTCCAATTGAGGTATGACCGGCCTGCAGCATTTGATTTATTTCAGGTGCACAGCATAATGATCTGGTATTTGGACATGTGAGAGAGTCACCACAGTGGGTCTGGTTAGCATTTGTCACCACACAGTCACAGAATTTTCTTTCTCTTGTGATGAGAACTTTTAAGCTCTACTGTCCTAGCAACTTTCAAATACGCAGTAGAAGGCACTAGAGTTTGAACAGTAGTCTTCAATCAAGAGTAGCTCTCTTCCCAGTCAGGGCACATGCTTGGGTTGCAGGCCAGTTCCCAGCAGGGGACACACGAGAGGCAACCATACATTGATATTTCTCTCCTTCTCTCCTTCCCTTCCCCTCTAAAGATAAATAAATAAAATTTAAAAAACAAACAAACACAAAAAGAGTAGCTCTCTGTGCTTGTCCCAAGTCATTCCAAAACAAACTGGTTAAAAAATGAGAAAATCTTTTTCAGCACAGAATAACTAGGTAAGATTATTCTAAAAATATAAAAACAATTAAACCTTCCCATGAGTCTCCCTTGAAAACTAATATAAAATTAGCTAAAATTCTGAATTATAAAACTCCGAAAATGTATTTTTAAATTTCTCAAACAATATTGTTATAAATTAAATCCACACATGGGTTTGTTTAATAAAAACTAGGCCCAGACAATGTACAAAGCCCTAAGGTTAGGCGTTAGGATGAGATAAGGATAAATTAGGGATGAGATTCAGGATACACCTGAAGCCTAGGTCTCACAGATTAAAGTCTGGTATGGGAGACAACAAATGCATATAAGTATCTGAAATAAATGCACGAGTGATAGCCACAGTAAAGCAGGATCAGCAAACTTTTGTTGAGAGGGTCAGACAGTAAATATTTTAGGCTTATTGGCCACACCATCTGTGGTACCTGCTCAGTTTTGCTGATGTCCTGCAAAAGCACCCACTGATGATACACATTGAATGTGGCGCCTATGTTTTAAAATAACTTTATTTAGCACTCTGGTTCCTCTTCATATCATATAAATCTTTCACCTTTTACTAAAATAACTTTATAAAAGTAATAAAATGGTCTGCTGGCACAGTTTGCTGACTCTTGCCATTAAGCAACATACAAAGTTAATTGCCATTAAGCAATATACGAACTATTAGTGAGGTTTTGCTAGATACAATCTAATAAAAAACTGACATTTAATCAGTTCACTATAAATTTGAATGCTGGTACAGTACTTAAAATAATCTAATTATGCTAAACTTATCCTTAGCTACACTCTTTATGCCATTCAGTTGCTAGGCAAAAGTTTTCCTCCTGGATTGCAGACAATAAAACTTCAGTTCAATCTTTAAGAACAACAAATTCAGCCCTGGCTGGTGCAGCTCAGTGGATTGAGCACGGGCTGCGAACCAAAGGGTCATGGTTTGATTCCCAGTCAGGGCACATGTCTGGGTTGTGGGCCTGGTCCCTGGTGGGGGCCACGTGAGAGGCAGCCACACACTGATGTTTCTCTCCCTCTCTTTCTCCTTCCCTTCCCCTCTCTCTAAAAAAAAAGAAAAAAGAAAAAAGAAAAAAAGAACAACAAATTCAGAATCACTTTTTGTAACATTATCAAATCTACAGGGTGAGAAAAGTAATAATACTGCTTAAAAAAAACAAGGTGGTTCTTTCATGTTATAAGGCTATACTGTTAATCTGTTAACAATATTATAAAACTTAAAAACAGCTAAATCTCCAATAAGATCACCTACTTCTTTCTCTCTGGTTCAAACCAGTTATTTGCATCCAAAAGCACTCCTAAATGATAAACAGTGAGCAATAAATGCTGTATTACTCCAGAGATACAAGATACAGGAAGAGTTTAAATACTGGTATGACAAGGACTAGGAGTCCTGGTTAACTAAGTTGGTAACCAGTCATATAATCTGGATCCTTATAAAATAACAAAAGTCAAGGGGACTTAGTATAGGTAAATGAGAGGTAAGAGTTAGAAAGTAATCTTTCTGTTGTGTCTGACTAAAAGTTTAGTGATTTGGAATACTCAACTTAAAACCTGGAAAGACTACAGAGAAGATGACAAAAACCTATCAAAGACTTGGAAAAAATAAATATGGGGAGGATTGCTAGATTATTGCTAACATTGTTAAAGAATGGCCCTGGCTGGTGTGGATCAGTGGATTGAGCACCGGGCCTGTGAACTGAAAGGTCACTAGTTCAATTCCCAGTCAGGGCACATGCCTGGTTTGCAGGCCAGGTGTCCAGCTGGGGGCATGCAAGAGGCAACCAATAGATGTTTCTCTCACACTTGCACTCTCCCTTCTCCTCTCCCTAGAAAATAAGTACAATAATAAATAAATAAATATAAATAATAAATAATAAATTGAACTAGTAGTTTGTTAGACAAAATGTTTTCATTTAACTCCAGAATATAAGGCGGCAGAATCTGCTCAGGACAGTCTGTTTTTTAAAGTTCCTTTTCCCTCTTGGAGGTCCTATCAATAAAACATACACAGGAATTATGACTGTGCCCAGACAAAAGGACAAAGAACCCGGTAGCCTTGGAAAGCTGAGTTCTTAACAGAGGACAGATAGACAATCATAGCAAAGCTATCACATCAGCTACCCAACCACCTGTCCGAAAATTAATCACAGAATACCCAAATGCCACTCAGACATGTGCAACATGATGGGGCTGAGAAGCAAATCAAGGAGGGTGAGCAGCCATGCTGTTTACCTGTATAATATGACATATTCATGCCCTTGTTTCCTGGAGAGTCTGTAAGCTGGTGTCACCCTAGTTATAGCAAGGAGAGACTTCAGCAGCAACGACAATCTGTTGTACACCGTGTAGGAAACTTTGATTTCTTTATCACACCTGTGAAGCACAGACACTATCAGCATTCCCCTATTCAACTAATATAAAACAAAGAACAGAATAGCAATGGATAGCCCTGGCTGGGTAGTTCAGTTGGTTACAGCATCATCCCAATACACCAAGGGGGCAGGTTCAATCCCCAGTCAGGGCACATACAGGAATCAACCAATGAATGCATAAATAAGGGGAACAACAAATTGATTTTTCCTTCTCTCTCTAAAAAATAAAAAAAATTTAAATACAATGTATATAGAGATATTACTTATGTTCCATCTATTGACTGAGACTAGCTTGTTATCATTACTCAAATTCTGATTGAACATAAACTTTTACAGTTCAAATACACCAGTCGGAGTATGACAGCCAACAGAGACGGCTGCAAATTAAGCACTAGAAGTGTTCAAAATTAAATTTATTATTAAAACATGCTCTGAACTGAAGCTGTAATTAGAGTTCTTTGTCAGTTTACTACAGATTGTTGAGCTAAACCAATAAACCAAAGTTTTACTTTCTCATTCCCTGGACACAGGGAGATGGGCACCAAAGGGCACCCAATGCATTTTTTGTAGCTTTGAAGCAGTTATCTAAGAAATAAAGGAACACACTTAAAAATGATAATTCAATGTTTCAATTATACCAATGGAGATGCAAACACAGTTTCAATGTACTGTTTCATGAGCTGCCTACCTCTATACATCTGTTGGGTAGTGAACTTTTGGACTATAACCTGGCAATCACTCTCTACTTTTAAATACTGCTCATACCACAGATACTTATTACTGAAATTTTTCTTTTGATATGTTGCTATTTCCTCAATTTTCCTACAGTACAATCTTGCAAACTGAAACTTGAGGCAGGAAATAACCTAATCTGCCTTAAAGAAGAAAATGGAGGCGGGGAGTAACATGCATTTCCAATCATGAGCAAGTGGTGTATAAAGGAGTAGGGAGGAGAAATCTCACTGGATTTCTGCCACTCAGAAAACAGACAAACTAGAGTAGTCATGTTACAAGAGCTCCCAAGAGATTTAATCAAAGAACTGTCTGTACCCTGGGAAAACAACAAACTCTTTTCAGCTCGCTCTCTGCCCCTTTCCCTGTCGAGTCTCTCTGCACCAAGGCTCCCTCTGAAGGTCATCTCTGTACTAGGGCTGGAAGCCAAGCATGAAGCAAACTGCAGCAAAGACCTATTGGTTTCATCGAGTGAGTGGCACAACCTCCATGACTGGTAACAAAGCCCTGCTTTTCACAGGATGTCATCTGCTTTATCCTCAGTTACCAAAACCAAGGAACCTAAGACAGAGAACTTACTTTTCATTCATTTCAAGACACCAAATTTCTAGTTCCATGGAATCTCCCTATAGATGGGACAAATGAAAGATATTTCAATTTTATTTGTTTTTTAAAAATTATCTTCTTTTTTCTTATTACAAAGCACTATAGAATCATTATAAAATACATTATGAAGTATAAAAAAGCAAAAAGAAAAAAGTTACCAACTTATAATCCATCAGCCACTTCTCTAAATGAAAGTGAAGTCATATCACATATACTACCTTATTAACAAATACTACACGGAATTTTCATTATAATGAAAAAGTCTGCATTATGTGAAATGGTTGTATAATATTCCAGTACAGGACCATCATCTACCAAGTCAGTCCCCCCATGCTTGTTGGACTTAGAGGTTGTTTCTAATTTTTCACTGTTACAAACATCATTATGAAAAATAGCCTTGAGATCAAAACTCTGCATGTACCCTGAATTAATTCCTTAATGCAAATGTCCAGAATTAGAATTATTAGTTCAGAGAGTATTTACACTTCTAACACCTTGGCTATGTATATCCAAACTGCTCTTCAGTTAGGCCGACACTTCCAATGATGAGGGAGCCTTTCCTTCCAATTCCATAGGGGGAGCTTTTAGGTGATACAGCAGTTAAAGAACACCTTAACAAGCTCCTTATTTTTTATTATTTTTAGCTGTCTGATATCTTTAGCCAAACTGTTCAGTCTCTCCCTGTGTCACTCTGAACAGACTCAGGCTAGTGGGTGGGAAAGAAAAGACTAAAGCCAGAACCCCTCAACCAGGTAATAACCCAATGTGTGACTTGGTGAGAAAGCTAGTCACATACTTCTGAACACAAGTAACCTTTTACTAATCCACTGGAAGAGGGTTATTCTTTTAGGTTTGAGAGTAAACTTGTGTAAGTTTGTGGAACAGACAATTGTATTTATTCTAGATCAAATTTAAATATGTATCCTTAACCCATATCCTTTTCATTATATTATTAGTTCTAAATGACATGATGAATTTGAATTCTCCTTGTTCCCCCCAAAAATCAGGGAATGGACTGGCTAGTAGAAATATCCATGACAAGAGGGTGTGGTTCCTCCAGGCCAATCAGAATCGTTTATAGTCGGACTTCACAGATGCCTGGGAAATGAGAGAGTTCTGCTAGGGATTCCTTTTGGACTCCCTATAAATCCCTACAAAAAATACTTTACAGTATAATCTGGCAATTCAATAAAGAATAGTTTTGTTTTATTTGGTTCCAAGGTTTCCATGGAACCAAATAAACTCATCAATAGCTAACTACATGCTATCCCAGGCACCGCATTAGGCACTGAGATGATTATTTATCTACATTGTGCCTCATTTCAAAAAGACTCTGAAGACATACAAAGACACATAAGATGTAGCGCAGCCACTGACCTCAGGAACAGACGTGTGGAGTAGGAACAGGAACAGGTAAGAATCTCCTGTCATATGTAACGTTAGACACTTCACAAATAAGGATCAAGTGACAAAATACTGCAGCTCTGCCAACACTGTGACACATGTGCTGGTCCAGGGGTGGGGGTGGGGTGAGTAATTTGGCCAAAGTCACTCAACTGGGACCTGCACTTGGGTCTGTGTGGCTCCAAACTCCACCTGCCACTCATTATACCATACAGCCTCACAGTCTCGTAGGAGAAAAAGACTAACAAACATACAAGTAACAATACCTGCCTCAATCCTAACAGAATTAAGGTGAGTGAAAAAATATCAATATAGCGAGTTTCACTCTAGAACCAAATAGAAACAAAGTACATGGAAGTCTAAAGAGAGGTGTCACTTCTCTCTCTCTAGAAGGGGGAAGGTTTTCTAAAGGATAAGTAGAAACATGTCATATATAGATGACATACGTGTCAAACGTGTGTCATATACAGATGAGAGTGACGAGAGTACTCCAGGTGGTTGGAAGAATAAATGAGCAAACTGTGACCTCCTCAGAGAACGACAAGAAGTTCAGAGAGGGAAGGGGCAGGAACAGGGCTGAGGTGGAACTGGAGTGTGAAGAGCTCTGAGGGCCAGGTTATGGCACCAGCCGGCGTAACCTTACCTCGGAAGTCTTGAGCGAGATCTCCACACACATGGACCTCCCGACGGCAGGCAGCTGCCCTGCCAGCGCCTTCTTTGCTTCATGTGTAACCTCTGGGATGTCTTTGATTGCCAGGTTAAACTAGAAAACAAAAGGGACTCGTCACTCACAGAAAGTGTTATGGAAACGGCCCTGACCGGTGTGGCACATTGGCTGGCCATTGTCCCACAAAGGGAGAGGTCATATGTGTGATTCCCCGTCAGGGCACACACCTGGGTTTCTGGCCAGGTCGTCAGTCCGGGCACTACCGAGAGGCAACCAATTGACATTTCTCTCTCACATCAATGTTTCTCTCCCTTCCTTTCTCCCTCCCTCTCTCTAAAAATAAGTACATAAATCTTTAAAAATAAATAAATACTAAAAAGAATCCTTTCTTTAAGAACAAAAGTATTACAGACTGTATGTTGGGTAATGCAGGTATTGCTTTGCCTGATTAAGACACCCATTCACTTCTTCCTTCCCCATAAGAGGAACCTGCATCAAAGCCCCAAAACTCAGGCTGAAACTGCTAAGGACAGACATTATTAACAAGATATTTCTGTTTTCTAAAGACTCAGCTTTTCACCTGAAACAGCAGAAAACCAAGAACCAAATAAATCCAGGACTAACATTCAATACAGAACATACTTCCCAAGTGAATGGATCAATCAGAATTAGACATTTTAATGTTATAAATCAGTAATACTACAAACAGTATCCCTTACTACTGCCCTCTGATTCCAAGTAACCAACACTGCAGTGTACCCTTAGCAAACAATAGAAATTTTACCCAATCTGAACCCGTTGGGGACGAAGATGAACGAGTACAAATCTTTTCTCCAAGTCGAGCCTGGACAATCACTTGAACAGTCTAAAAAAAACAAAAACAACAAACAAACAACAAAAAAAATTGAAGATGAAAAGTCTTAAATTAATTTGGCTTCAAATAAGGATTAAAGCCCTCCCAAAAGCAGGGTTTAAAAGATGCCAATAATCGTAAACTATCCTCCAGGAACTTAAAACGTTCAGAGACAGATAGAAAAAACACTACACAAAAAGAACACCGTAAATATTCCTGAGTACACAGTGTCAACCAATTAGAAGAATTATAGTTTGAGGCTTGGAATCTGCCACGTTCGCACATGGCAGAAGGAAAGCTGCGCGTGGTGGCTCTGACTTTCATAAAGAAACAAGTCCAACAGTGGGTGTGAATATTCATTGCCATACACTTATGTAATCATAGTAGATTTAAACCAAAGACTCCAGTTATTCATATCTTGTGGCCCATATGGCAAAAGTCTTCCAACTACTTTTACAACCAGAATCTACTGCCTGAATTGTACTTACATGGCAACATTTGAAAGGAAGGAGTGACAGAGGTGGGAAGGATTTTTAGATTTAGGAAGATGTAACTTCTAAACCACTCAAGACCCTGGCCAGAGAGCTCAGTTAGTTAGAGCGTCGTCCTGATACACCAAGGTTGCGGGTCTGATCTCTGGTCAGGGCACATACAAGAATCAACCAGTGAATGCATCAGTAAGTGGAACAGAAATCGATGCCCGTCTGTCTCTTTCCTGCTCCCTATCTCTTTCTCTGAAATCAATAAATAAAAACAAAAAAAATAAAGCATTCAAAATTCAGTTTTAATCCCTCATTTAGCAGAATGGAATAATACATGAGAGTCAGACGTTTTGAGTTACGGGATGCTTTGGGAATGATGCCCAAAGTGCTGTCCATTCCAGTCCCCGGCCCTCATTCCCACTATGAGGGAACAGACAGACAGATAACCTGGCACAGCAGTTTGACATTTCTGCAAACAGCCTTGCAAAAAAATTTTTTTTGAACAAGTAGCTGTGGAACGTTGGAAGCTACTTTTTAGTTACACCCCCAGTACCACCCCCAAACTTCACAGTTTGGTTTACAACCGACAGAAGTATCCATTAGAATGGGCAAGCTACAAGCTGTTATGCTATATTTCTAAAAAGGGAGAAGCATGGAAGTTATTTCCAACAGTTCTAGGCTCAAGAAAATGGATATATTACCTTGAGGGCAAAAAATTTAATGAATTTGTCCAGGTCCTTTCTGTCCTGGGAATTGAGATCAGTTTCCATTGCCTATGGGAATCTAAAACAGAGGAAAAAATGTTGAAGAATTGTGACTAATATCTTTTGAAAGGGACTGTTACACCAAAGCACAGAGATGGTATTGTCTACAAGCTCTGTAAATAGTCATGTGGGAGGGGGAAAAATTCCCCTCTAACTAAAGATACCAAAGTGAAAAATACTAAGACACTATCTTTTGAGGAAAATAAATTCTACACAAAGAGCTAAATCTAGGGACCTAAAAATGAATAAGGACAAGCCATTTTACCTGAATCTGAACCTTTAAGCTTTCAACATAACTTATGTATTAAAAATGTTTTAATATCCAACATATTGAAAACTGTTTTAATGAGACAAAAACTTTGTTAAAACATAAAATGAGTTAATTTACATTCCTTCAAAAGGCCACTAAATCAGTTTAACTTTGGGGAGGTTTATGGACCCTTCTGAGAATCTGATGGCAAGACAAGCCCTTTCTCCAGAGAAATGTCCATAAAACATTTGGATATGAGTGCAGGGGGGTCATGGAGTTCATGACGCACACCATAATATCCCCAGGCTGAAACAGTCTGAAATGGGGCTGACACGAGGAAGACAGCATCTAGGAAGAGAAGAACATGAACAAAGAGGTATAAGCAACAGAGCAAAACACCTTTGGAAGTATTAAGTATTCCCATTTTTCAGAGCACTGTGTACAGATGGGGAAGCACTATGGCTGCTTGGGGCCAGACCAAGAGAGTCTTAAATGCAATGCTAAGCCTGGTCTGTGCCTAGTACTCTGGAAGTGGCAGCCCCCTCAATGCATTTGAGGGGCGGAAGTAACGGAGTGCTAGTATTATCTGAATGGTGCTTGACAGGCAGCTTTGCTGGCATGTTGTACAATAGTTTTGGGTATAAAAGGCAGGAAAACCAATTAGGTTCTTGGCAATAACTCAGGCTTGTGGGCCAGGCTAAAACTCTAGTTACAGACATGGTTTGGAATAGTATGGATGGGAGATACTTGAAAGGAAGAGCTGAAAGGATTTAAGGATTGACTGCAAAAAGTTTAATAGGGTTTCAGTTAACAAAAACAGGGAAGCCAGAGACAGCTGGTTTTAAGCTGTCTTTGGTTTTAAACCAAAGAAGAGTTGAAATAGGAAGTAAGGAGTACAAGAATAGATATGTATTAATGTGTACACATGTATGTATCTGAATATATGTATACATATATATGTATATATTTTTAAAAAACCACTACTCTTTATTGAGATATACTTACATGTAGTAAAATGTACAAATCTTGGGTAGACAGCACAATAAATATTTTTATATGTATACACCCTTATAACTGCAATCCAGATAAAGTTACAGAACACTTCCAAAAGTCCAGAAGGCTCCTTTGTGTCCCCTCAGTCAATAAACCCACCAAAAGGTAATCATTACTCTGACCTCCATTACCATAGATTAGGTTTATCTGTTCTGAACTTCTTATAAATACAATCAAATAATACTAACTCTTGTGTGTATCCTCCTTTCCCCCCCCAGACAGTCAATGTTTTACTCTAATGCAGCTGCAAAAGTTTCACCTTCATGATCTATGGAAGGACTTGGAATCATTCTAAGGCATAGCTTTCTGAGAATATAGTCGCAGACTGTCAATGGTCAAGGTGCTACCATTAAGAAAGAATTTAGACGAGGGATGCAGAGAGCAAGGCAGGCAAGGGTATCAGTGAAGGTAAAGCACACTTGGGAGATTTCCAAATGCGGACTCAGACCTGAGTGCCATGTGTAGCTTCCCTTACTCAGTAAAATACCTGTAAGATTCATTTATAACATTCAATTAAATTGCTACTATACATGTAGCAATTTATTCTTTTCATTGCTATGTAGCACTCCACTTGATGAACAGACTACAATCTATAGTCTATTTATAAACCCTACTGTTGACAAACAGTTGGGTTGTATCCTATTTTTAGCTATTACGTTCCTGCGCCAAGTCTTTTGGTGGACAGAAACACTCACTGCTGGTGGACATAAAGCCAGGAGTTAATGATGGCTGACGGAGTATACCTGTGTTCAGCTTTAACAGACACTGCCAAACCGTCTTCCAGGATCTGTACCAATAAACACCCTCAGGAGGAAGGCATGAGAGTCCCAGGTGTTCCACATCTGTATCGCCACGTGGTAACTCTAATTCTTTAGTTTTAACCCTCCTGGTAGGTGTATGGGAACATCTCGATTAACGTGCATTAAAATGATTAAATCAGTGGTTAGACAGTGATGCATTTCCCCTACTATTGCCTTTTCATATACTTATTAGCCATTTGGATATCCTCTTTTGTGAAATGCTAGTTTAAGCCTTTTGTCCATTCAAAAAATTACGTCATTGCCCTGGCCAAGTGGTTCGGTTGGCTGAAGCATTGTCTAGATACACCAAGGTCTCAGGTTTGATCCCTGGTCAGGGCACATATAAGAAGCAACCAATGAATGCATAAATAAGTGGAACAACAAACTGACGTCTGTGTCTGCCTGTCTGTCTCTCTTTCTCTCAGATCAACCAATAAAATTTATTTAACAAAAAAAAAAGAAGAAGAAAGAAAATAAAGACTACGGGAAAATATCTACATAAAAGAGCCATAAAGAGAAATGCAAGAACTAATCAGAGAAATAGGAGGCAAAATGTTTTCCTAGCAGTTTTCATTGAAACTGAGGGGAAATTAACGTTTCAAGTTTAAAGGAATGGTCAAATAACATAAAGCTCTTGTCCACAAGAGAAGGCAAAAAATTAGGTCTACCCATCTTAGGTTTTCAAGCTGGGATTCTTTAACAATAAAAAACAGATTAAGAAGAAAATGAGTTTATTACTATGTACAGCACACATCAGGTAAGAGAAACTTCAGTGACAATAACTGAAAAGTAGTGGCTTAGAACTGCAGCTTATACGGGATCGTCAACATAGAACAACATGTTGGCAGAAAAAAGACAGGACGAGGGAAAGCAGTTTTAGGCATCCAGGGGCTACAGCTGCGGGAAGGTAAAGAAATACATGGGAGGAAACTCGGGTGAGCTTTGTCTGCCCAGTCCTCTGGGGCCTTCCCTGAGCTGGTAAGAGTCTGTCTCAATAAAAGGAGGATTTATAGCTTGCCTTTAGGTAGAAAGGGGAGAGAGCGAAGAAAGGTTTTCCTACATTTGCTTAATTGCCTTTAGCTCATAATAATTTATTTTGGGTGACATTCTGGTTTCCTTCACCCTCAAAAGGTGAGGAAAAGGCCACTGGCATTGCATTGCTAAAGACCTTTGAAAGGATGGTTTCTTAAAGAACAGATCCGGCTTCTTGGGAGAAGTTAAACAGGAAAAGAGCTCAAGCTGTTCTGTTAAAAGGATCTTCCCTGCAGGATAGGGATATCTCTCAGCAAATGTGTAAGGAGGGAGAAGAAATCAATGAAGGCAAAATAAAACACCTTTGAAAAAAATAATTATCAGGATGAGATGCCACAGGAGAGCCCACCGTGATCACATCAGGTTAAAGCTTGCAGTGGTCCAAATTATAAAGGATGTATCTTTGGGGGCCTCACATCTGTATGTCGGACAGCATTTGTAATGGATACCCACTTTAGATCTAGTTAAGGACACTAACAAATGTTAAAGTAAAAGTAAGAAGATCTTTTAAGGGGTTGAACAGCGCAAGGCCCTGAGGCCCCATGGAAACCCAGTGAGAGGAGATTAGTGCTGAGGGACCGTGGGCCCTTGGCTCCCACTGAGTGGGGGCTGTGTCCCACCAGCAGAGCACCTACCGACTCGAACAAGGACTGGCGCCATGACTCCTGGGACTTACTGTGCCGGGGAAGCACTAAAAGGATTATGTAACTAGAATTAGTTAGTGAGCCCAAAGGGGCGAGGTCTCCTCTGGGGAAACAATGACCTCAGGCATCAGAGCTTGCTGTCCCCTTGGAGCCTAATCCACCTTTCTTTACAACAGAAGTGCAACAGACGTGTGAAACAGGGCACGAATGGAGCCATTTCCAATGGAGCTGGAGCAGCCATTCCAGAGCAATGTGCTGTACTATGCTCCTTGAACCTTGGGATAGGACAAACCACCCGACTGGGCTAAACCACAATTGTTTTATAAAGAATTGTTTTTAAAGTCAATAAAAAAGCTGATATCCTGATAACAAGGACTGATTGTTATGGGCCTTCTATCTGAAGACAGAATCAGTAACCAACTTCGATAGCCAAGAGTAGCTCAACTTGTCAGCACCGATAGAAATTTTTTCTTCTTTTCATGTAATTATTCATTTCCTTTTTCTCACAAAACCCCACTGCTTTCATCCTGTAACAGGGCACTGTTTGGGTTTTTGCCCGAATCTGCGGTCACCGGGGTACCATTCCTTGATCCTATGTTCCCTCTCATTCTGGCTTTTTAACTTTAGGTTAATATAAGGTTAACACTATGCTTTGCTCTTCGTAAAATTCCTCCTTTGAGTGCTCTAAGGACTATAAAGGGAAATTTGGTACAACCATTATGTAAAAAGAGGTCTACAATTGACTTTTTCCTTTTTTGTGCCCTTTACCTAGCCAGTAACTCATACAAACTCCTTTATATTTTCTGCATTTTCATTTCCGTAGCACCTTACACAGGTCTCATTTCTTATCTGGAAGAGACTTATTTGGTTACTTTACGTTTGAAAGGGAACAGGATATGCCATCCCAAAATATGCTGCTATGGTGTAAAGATTATTTTAAGAGGAAGACATTTGAGATTCAAAAAATGTAGAAAGAAACCTTCTTAGAGCTTCCCTTATCTTACAGCAGAAACTTCTGAGAAATGAAGACTGCCATAAATTCCCATTACCGGTTGGCTCCTTACTCCCGGGAGAGAGACTGTGCATAAACGTACTGCCAGTCCCCTCTCTGGGGGAGTTTCACCTACATAAACAAATATTATCACAAACTTTCTGAACTCTCATTCATTCTCCTAAAGACCTATTTGTGTGTCCTAAAGACATAAAAGCCTTTCCCCCTTGCTACGTTCTCCTACTAAGTTAGGGTATGTCCTAGGTTCTGACCACCTCTGAGTTATTCATCACTGAGCACTCCTGTGGCATACAGTTTGCAGGTGTTAATAACCTGTCTTTTCTCTTTCTAATGTGTCTTTTGTCCGTTTAATTCGAAGGTCCTTAGCTACTGAACCTAAGAGGGTACCAAAAAAGTTTTCCTCCCCAATACCTTCTTCTAGATTTTATGGTAAATTAAACCTCAGGCAAACTGCGGAAGGACTAATCTTAGTGATGTCCCCGCATAAAACCCCAGAGCCAAGTGCTGCATGATCAAGAGGATACAACATTCCTAGAGAAGCAATAAAGACGTTTGCTACCTACCATGGCAAGGTTGGGAGGTAGGCAAGTCACTCTCAAAACTTGAAAAGGCCGAGTCATGAAAGTTCACAGCCACAGACCCAAAATTACACTATCTACATGGGTGGTAAGGAGACAAAAAGCCAAGAAACTAACCTAAAAAGTGGCTCAACACACTGAAAGCCCTAGAAACAGGCAGAAGCAAGCCTGAAAGAGCTTTGGGAGAAGCCTTCACAGCCCTGCTCAACAGCCTGCGGCCCACCCACACTCATAACCCTTCCTCCCAGCTTTTAGCTAGATGAATTCATAATTTAAAAATTTACAGACTGCATATGGAGATAAAACACCAAAAACTCAAAAGTATGATAAGCTACACATCTGAGACACAGTAGGCAAATTATGAAAAATTATGCTTATCTGTGAATTGTTTTTTTTAAATTTATTTTATTGTATTTTCTCTATTACCATTTATCTCCCTATACCCTTTTCCATCTCCACCCACTTCCTCCTCACCCACTACATGAGCTTGTTAAACGTGTAAAAGAAAACAGATATTATATATGGGTCTTTCTTCTTTTCCTTTTTCTCCAAGTACTTTCTTGCTTTTCTTAGTCCCTCTCTGTTCTTCCTCTCCCTTTTAATGCACAAAATACAACCCAGATAAATATGCTATTGCTGTCCTCTTTAAATTTTTTAATTTGCGAAAACAGTGGAAATTTAGTTTTTTCTCCCAGAAAACTAAATGTTGTTGTATTTAAATGACTTTAAGCTAACTTTAAAAAAAGTTTTTATCATGAGAAATTTTAAACAGTATTCAACATCAATAATGTGGGATAAGGTTTGCCTTTAGTCTCTGCCAGAAACACACATTTCTTTTTCCCTGGAAGAAAATAATGTTCCTCTAGCCCACAAATTATCTTGACAATTTTCCATATACAATGTCTGGTACATATTAAAATAAACTAGCCATTCATAGACACGAACCCAAACAACCAAAATCCAACAGACACAATAGGCATTAAACATCAGAAACATATTAATAATTATCAGACAGAATTTAAAATTACTGTGCTTAGTATGTTCAATTAAATAAAGCACTAAATTCAGAATTTAACAGAGAACTAGAAACTATGAAAAGAACCAAACAGAAATTCTAGAACTAAAAAACAAAAACCACTAAATGAAGAACAAAATGATTGGTTGAGTCTAACAGATTAGACCAACAGAAGATACAAATATTGCAAGGGAACATAAGCCAAAAGAAAATATATCCAGAATGAAGAACAGAAAGGCAGAAGGATGGAAAATAACGACAAGCATACAAGAGACACAAAGTAAATATATACCTGTGGGACGCTTTTCAGAGTGAACCGGCTTTAAGGGGATTTAAGGTATCCCCCACGGCAACAGATACAAAATGAGACTTGAGGGTATCTGAGACACCGAGGACACAGGGAAAGGTTGTGCAGATGGAGTCCTGCACATAACATATGTGCAGATGGAGTCCCAGAGGGCAGGAGAAACAATGCTATGAAATGCACAGCTGAGAATTTTCATGTAAATAGGCAAAGAAAAATAAAGTGGATAAATGTTGTCAGGCCACATTACCAGGGAGTCACGAAAGTGAGCAATACACTCTAATAGTACATTAACTCGGAGTCAATGCAGATTCTCCTGTAGGTAAAGGTGCAGAGACATTAATCTGAATACAGAAAGGAAGAGAAGACAAGTAAAGGGACTAGAAGCAGAGACATCAGTGAGAAAGCCATTTCAGTAATCCCACCATTACTGAAATAATGCAGGATTATTTACACAAGAAATTAAGGCAACACATCAAAAGATGAAAGGCAAATAATTTCAAAAAAAATAACTGAATAGTTAGACAAGAGATTATATAAAAATGACTCTAGACAGTATCTCTACTCCTTAAAACTAAGAAAAGTTAGTATCTATTACTTTCAGAAAACAATTTTTTAAAGATTTTTATTCATTTATCTTTAGAGGGGAAGGGAAGGAGAGAGGGAGAGAAATATCAATGTATGGTTGCTTCCCACTGGGAACTGGCCTGCAACCCAGGCATGTGCCCAGACTGGGAATCCAACCGCGATCCTTTAGCTCGCAGGCCTGCGCTCAATCCACTGAGCAACACCAGCCGGGGCCAGAAAATAATTTCTATGTTTTCCAGTTTTTAACAGAATCTTTTAATGTTGTGGATTCAGGCTTAAAAAGCTCAATATTGTATATTAGGAACAGTTAAGAAAGAAATAGTTAAGTTCAAGGGCAAACTGAACAAAACAGTCATTTCCCCACTTTCAGGCACCAGTTATTATTAAAATATAAAGAACCTTTTTCCATTTTGAAAGTTCTTTGTACTTCTGGTCAAGATGGAGGCACAGGCGGACACACTTCGCCTCCTTCCACAACCACAAGAAGAATCACAACTAACCTCAAAACAAAAAACCTCCAGAACTGCCAGAAAATCGAAATGTATGGAAGTCTGACAACCGAGGATTTGAAGAAGCCATATTCATCCAGAGAGTTAGGAGCGGCAGGGAGCCAGGGAGCTGGCGGAAAGGACATGGTGTGGCACAGAGAGGCAGCAGCAGAATGGGCAGTCACACACTCACGGGTGGTGGATAAAAATCAGAGGAAGTGATCGATCCCAGTCCAAGACCCAAAAAACCTTGGGAGCGAGTGATCCCAGTCCAAGACCAGACCACACAGCCCAGGGTTCCAGCAATGGGAAGAAAGCTTCCTAATCTCTGGCTGTAAAAACCAGTGAGGGCACCCTGGCTGGTGAGGCTCAGGGGACTGAGTGCCAGCCTGCATACCAAAGGGTCACCAGTTCAATTCCCAGTCAGGGCACATGCCTGGGTTGCAGGTCATATTGCAGTTGGGAGTGTGTGAGAAGCAACCACACATTGATGTTGCGCTCCCTCTCCATCTCCCTCCCTTCCTCTCTCTCTCTAAAAATAAAATCTTTTTTTTTTTAAGAATTTTTATTTATTTATCTTTAGAGGAAAGGAGAGAAGGAGAGAAACATCAACGTGCAGTTGCCTCTCATGAGTCCCATGCTGGGAACTGGCCTGCAACCCAGGCATGTGCCCCAACTGGGAATCGAACCTCAACTGTGTGGTTTGCAGGCCCGCGCTCAATCCACTGAGCTACACCAGCCAGGGCTAAAAATAAAATCTTTAAAAACTTCTAAAAAAAGAAAGAACAGAAAAAAAAAACACCAATGGGGTTGAGGCAGCAGAAGAAACTATCTGTCTCTCAGGAGAGTCCGTTTAAGGGGACTCATGGGCTTAGAACTAATGCAATGCCACCCACTCTGGGCATCATCATCGGGGCAACAACTAGAAGGGTGCCAGTCACATATGGCAAGTGGACGAAGTGATGGGGCGAATGCCAGGGAAGCCTCTAGGAGCCAGGCAGTGACACGGTCCCCTGTCCGACCCCTCCCCCGCCACAATGCCACAAAGTGGTGAAGTGCATGGCCCTGCCCTGGTGAATACCTTAGGTAAGGCACTGCTCCACACAACTTAAAAGATACGCCAAGACAGGGAGTCAAAGCAGGTCTACCTAGTACATACAGACAAACCCAGGGAGGCTGCCAAATTGAGGAGACAAGGAAACATGGCCCAAATGAAAGACTAGAACACAACTGCAGAAAAAGAACTAAATGAAATGGAGATAGCCAACCCATCAGATGCAGAGTTCAAAACATTGTGCTCAGGATGCTCAGAGAACTCGCTGAATGTGGCAAAAACATAAGGGAAGAAATGAAGGCTACAGTAGGTGAAATAAACAAGAATCCACAGGGAACCAACAGTGACAGGAAGGAAGTTGGGATTTAAATCAACAACTTGGAACATAAGGAAGAAATAAACATTCAAGCATAGCAGAATGAAGAAAGAATTCAAAAAAATGAGCAGAGTATAAGACGACTCTGGGACATCCCCAAAACTGCCAACATCAGAATCCCAGGGATGCCAGAAGGAGAAGAGGAAAAGCAAGAAACTGAAAACTTATTTGAAAAAATAATGAAAGAAACCTTCCCTAATTTGGCAAAGGAAATAGACATAGAAATCCAGGAAGCACAGAGAGTCCCAAACAAGTTGGACCCAAAGAGGACCACACCAAAACACATCATAATTAAAATGCCAAAGGTTAAAGATAAATATTCTTAAAAGGAGCAAGAGAAAGGCAGAGAGTTACCTACAAGGGAGTTCCCGTAAGACTATCAGCTGGTGTCTCAAAAGAAACCTTGCAGGCAAGAAGAGGCTGGAAAGAAGTATTCAAAGTTATGAAAGGCAAGGACCTGCATCCAAGACTACTCAATCCAGCAAAGCTATCATTTAGAATTGAAAGACAGATAAAGTGCTTCCCAGACAAGGTAAAGCTAAAGGAGCTCATTATCAGTTATCATATGAAATGTTAAAGGGACTTATCTAAGAAAAGGATCAAAACTATAAGCAGTAAAATGACAATAAACTCACAACTATTAACAACTGAATCTAAAAAACAAAAACTAAGCAAACAACTAGAACAGGAAGAAAAATAATAGACATGGAGATCACATGGAGGGTTATCAGTAAGGCAGGGGAAGAATACGAGAAAAGGTACAGGGATTAGAAGCATAATCAAGAGGTGCAAAATAGACAGGGGGAAGTTAAGAATAGTATAGGAAATGGAGAAGCCGAAGAACTTATATGCACAACCCATGGACACGAACTAAAGGAGAGGGAGTGCTAGAGGGGGCGGAATGCTGGAGGGAAGGGGGTACCAGGTGGAGGGGGACAATGGGGGGAAAATTGAGACAATTGTAATAGCATAATCAACAAAATATACTTTAAAAAGTTATTTGTAGACAAATGAGAAACAAGAACAGAAAAGTTTAAACTACTGAAATCATCTTTCCTAAGAGAGTTACAAAGAAAGTTTGAAAGAAGTGTATTCAGTTTTTAAAAAGAGGAAGAAGAAAGAGGGAAAAAAGCAGAAGCAGCAATATTTATACAGGCCAAAAGTGATGAAATGAGATTAAAAGGGATGCTGAGTAATGACAATCTCTAAAATTTAATAGCCATAAACCTTTACATATAAGCAATATAGCAAATAAAACACATGAAGCAAAAATTCTTAAAGACACTAGGAGAGCTTGATAAAACCAAAACTATTCCTAAAGATTCAATACACCTTTTTCAAAGCTCAAGTAGACATAGAGGATCTGAGTAATAAAAGTCTAATATATATGTAATTGCATATAAGACAAGTTACTCAGTCTTTCTGTTTATTATAAAATGACAATAAATAGTACACCTACCTCATAGGGCTGTGGTGAAGATTAAATGATAGTTCCTATAAAGAGTACTTGCCATATATGAGATCCTCAATAAATCTTAGTTATTTAACTCTACCTTCCACATTCTTCTCTCAGGTTTAAGGGACACTATAAATTTTCCAGATGATATATTATAGAATTGCACACCCGAAACCTATATAATTAATCAGT
The DNA here is from genome assembly GCF_014824575.4 of Sturnira hondurensis. NCBI lineage: Eukaryota > Metazoa > Chordata > Mammalia > Chiroptera > Phyllostomidae > Sturnira > Sturnira hondurensis. Next base: position 686,144 of record NW_028092064.1, on the reverse strand, counting down.
GTCACCCAATAAAATCAGCAAAAATTTTAAAAACTCTTAAAAAGAATTTACTTTTGTAAATTCTTCCACCTAAAACATTTGTTTCCACCCTTGGCTGGAGTAGCTCAGTGGATTGAGCGTGGGCCTGTGAACCAAAGGATCCCAGCTCCATTCCCAGTCAGGACACATGCCTGGGTTGCAGGCCAGTTCCTAGCAGGGGACACACGAGAGGCAACCATACATTGATGTTTCTCTCCCTCTCTCCTTCCCTTCCTTTCTAAAGATAAATAAATAAAATCTTTTAAAAAATTTCCCCCCAAGATACTACTACCCATGACCCAATAAACTGGAAATATACAATAAAAAGTTAACCACATGTACATTAAGAAGCTTTTAATAAACACTAAAATAAAAACCAAAGTCGCAAATTATCTAGAAACTAACAAAATGGAGAATACTGGATAACAACTTGAGATACAGCAAAAGGAGAATTCTGAGAATATGCCAAGGTTGTGGGTTTGATCCCTAGTCAGGCCCCATATTCTCCTACAGGAATCGACCAATGAATGCGTAAGTAAGTGCAACAACAAATGGATGTGTTTTTTTCCTCTCTCTCTCTCAAGTCAGTAAATAAATTTTTAAAAAATGAGTATTTAAAACAAAAAGGCTACAAGGCCCTGGCTGGTGTGGCTCAATGGATTGAATGCCAGCCTGCATACCAGAGCTGCAGTTTTGATTCCCAGTCAGGGCACACGCCTAGGCTGCAGGCCAGGTTCCCTGCTTGAGGGCATGCAAGAGGCAGCCGATCAATGTGTCTCCTGCACACTGGTGTTTCTCTTCTCTTTCAAAAAATTCACAAGTTTTTTATTTACCTTTACTTTTACCAAGAAGATAATACTGACTGACAGTCAAGGGTGCATGCTGAGCTGTTTTTCTAAAGAGTGGTAGTTCGCAACCTTATTCCTTCTCTAGTAACCAAAGGCAGATAGATGGGAAGCATCTTAAGGTGAGTGAGATTTCCTGTGCCACCTGCTCTGGCATTTAGAGGTTTCTCAAACTGGCCCACATTTACTCTACAGTTAAAAACAACTATTTAAAATTCATCTTAAATCCCTTTAAAACCCTATTAAAGATTTAAAACTGATTTTATATCCATTTTAAGTGTTTAAAATCCTTTTAAGACTTAAAACCCCAACTTTAATAAAAGTTGCTTGATTTCCCTCTGGGCAAACCTCCCTTGCATCATTCCTAGCTACACTGCCTTTATCATATCAAGGACTACTTGCAGTTTTTATTGGTCTCCACATTTTGAAAAAGAGTAAGCAAGGACCAGCAACTCCATGCATCCTTTCCTCTATGAAAACCGTGCATGACCCTGGCCAGTGTGGCTCAGTTACTCAGAGCATGGTCTTGAAAGATCGAGAATTATCTCGTATCTGGACAATGCTCTAACCAACTGAGCTACCTGACCAGGGCAGGGATTTTTTAAGTGTACTCTTTATTCTCTGTAATCTAAGCAGCTCTTCAACCACAATGTTATGCATGTAATTATCCATTTCCTCTATAATAAAGTTAAGGAATTTTAAAAGAAAAACAAATATTGCCCTGGCTGGTGTGGCTCACTGGATTGCATGCTCGCCTGCAAACCAAAGGGTCACCATTTCAATTCCCAGTCAGGGCACACGCCTGGGTTGCAGGCCAGGTAGGGGGCGTGTGAAAGGCAACCAGTAGATCTATCTCTTGAACACTGATAGATCTCTTTCTCCCTTCCCTTCCTCTGTCTCTAAATGTAAATAAATAAAATCTTTAAAAAATATATTGTTAACTCAGGATTCCGTTCCACGAGCATTTATAAGACTTCTGTTCAGGTTAAAATGGAGTTGAAAACTCCAAAAAAACCCTTGTAATTTAGTTGGAGCCACAATACCCACACATGGAAAAAAACACTCATAAAACACACAAAAACCTGGAAGTTAATTTAGTACAAGGGAAGGGTCTACTGTTTCTTACTATTGTACAACTCCCATTAAAGGTGTTTAATTCATTCTACCAACTTAGATGATGAGTTTTAAACTAAGTGTAAGAAACAGGGTACTTTTCTTTTTTAATATTCATTCATTCATGTTCCTTCTCCCTAGCTCTGTCCCTAGCTGGCTCTCTGGCGGAAGGATGCCCAGCAGAAGAAAAAATGCTGAAAGAGAAGACCTACGCTGAACCGACCAGGCAAACTGGGAACTGACTGAGAAAGTGAAAACTGAGATGAGTTAGTGATGACCCCAAGAAGGTGCTTAGCCACTTACCCAGAGATTTATTTAATGACAATGGATCTCAGGTTTCCACAAGCCGTCTCACTGCCAGTGAGAAGACAGTCGTGAACCTTGTGTCCCTTTTTTCACTAGTCAAGAGTCACCCTCACCTACACGCGGAGTACATATTTGGCACTCAGCAAATCTGGATCGCAGGAAAACCTACCTGACTCATACTGGTACCCAACCCCGCAGTTATGAACCCAAAATTATCTCCAAAAACCTTCAGAACTTAATCCAAAGAACTGAGGAAGTAGAGACCAGAGCTCTGGGATCTTTGCAAAGACTGGGTAAAATCAGGAATCGAGGCCACCTACATCAACCCGACTTCGCCAAGAAAGCTCAGGGGACCGAACTGCGGCTAGTCCGCTTCAGCTTCCCAAGGAAGGACGCGACAGGCCGCAGATCCGTAGCCTCCCACCCGGGGGCGCTGAGAGATCTGGGGGTACCCCTCTAAAGTTAGTACCTGCAAAGCTGCGACCCAAAGAGTGGCTCGGGGCTCTCATTACGGTGGCCGGGGCCTGGGGCCGGCCAGCTACGCCTCCCGGCAGAAGGCTCCGCGCTCCGGGGCAGCAGTGCTAGCCCGGGTCGCAGACAGATACCGTCTCACGCCTCAGGAGACTCGTGGTTCACAGGCCCCAAGTATTCGCTCTCAAGACTGAGCGAGTTGACGCACTCACGTCGACTGGAGCTCTTTAAGGCTCAAGCAATCACTCTTGCCTTAAGCCCAGCAGCCGGTCGCTTCCCGGCGCCGCCATCGTTAGTGTTTGTTTTCATCCGCTTGGGTGAAGGAGGGGGAGGAAGAGGGCTACGGGGGAAATACAGTTATGTAATCTCCGCCGCACTTTCGCTACATACAAACATCCTGGTTAATCTCTTTCCTCTTCGAAATTCCTATAAAAGTTATTTTTCTTTCTATAGGTCTTTATGGTCAATATTTCCAAGCGTCTCGGAAAAAAATAAAAGCGTAAAGGACAGGTTCTTTGAAAGAGCGAGGACGTTTGGGCCGCGTGAGGAATATGCAGTTGCGAATCGCAAGTCACCGCGGCTGCGGAAGCCTGAACGCCGCGTGGGCGCCGTGGCGGACTGTGAGCGACTGCTGGCCTTGGAGGAGGGCCGGACCAGGCTGGGTGGGTGGGGACTGGTTCTGGTAACCTGGCAGTCATCGAGAGGTGGGTGACGGACTTTAGCTGGACTTTGAGAGTGGCCGGCGTCATCAGATTTACGGAATGTTCCGTGTTCCGTATTCTTAAGGCGCCTCTTAAAAGCGGCAGCGTCGCCTCTCAACTCTAGTTCTCTTAACGTCTTCTTTCGCACCTTCATTCTAACTTGTTTGCTCTTCTCTGCTTCCTAACCCTCCGCCTCACTATTGTGAGAGGACACAATCCACGTCCATCAGCCTAGGTCGTGGGTGGTTTTTCCCCCTTCTCCCTTGTTAGACAGGTTTGAGCGCGCGCGCCCACAGGCGCACCCAGCCGTCCCGTTCAGGTGGTGCCAGAGGCTTTAGGTAATGAAACCCGCTATGACTAAACCCTGCTCTGGGTAGTTCCGATTTACCTCAGCTGTTTCGTGGCCTGTATAGTTAGGTGCAGGCCTCTTTTACCTTGTGGATAATTATGCCACCTCCTCCATTAATCTTTTGCTCCTCCCAGTTCAAATGCTGGGCATTAAAGGAGTCACTGAAATTCAACTCCCATTATCCTTGAAACCAAAACAAAGACTGCCAGCCATCAGTTAGTGGAGGAAAACCCAGAGTTAAAGTATAGCACCTTTTGCTTGAACAAAATGGAAATTTGAGAAAAGGGGCTATTGTAGCCTTTGAATCACTTTAAAAGTCTTTGGTAGGTTTCTAATTTTTTTCTTTTAACCTTTACAGAAAGAAGATTATAAATGTCAGAGCCATTTAACTGATGGTTAACTGTTGCATTCTGACACTTCTTTAAATACCTTCTTGCACCAACCTCCTCACTGGGAAGATTTCAGGAAAAGTAGCAGAGGGAGAGTCAACATTTACATGTACCATGGCCATACCAATTACGGTGCTTGACTGTGATCTCTTACTGTATGGCCGAGGTCACCGGACATTGGACCGTTTTAAGCTTGATGATGTCACTGATGACTACTTGATGTCTATGTATGGTTTTCCTCGACAGTTCATTTACTACCTGGTGGAGCTCTTGGGAGCCAGTCTTTCTAGACCCACTCAGAGATCCAGGGCTATTAGCCCAGAGACACAGATCCTTGCAGCACTGGGCTTCTATACTTCAGGTTCCTTCCAGACCCGGATGGGAGATGCTATTGGAATCAGTCAGGCATCAATGAGTCGATGTGTTGCCAATGTCACTGAAGCACTTGTGGAAAGAGCCTCACAGTTCATTCGCTTTCCAGCTGATGAGGCATCCATTCAGGCTCTGAAGGATGAGTTCTATGGGTTGGCTGGGATGCCAGGGGTAATAGGAGTGGTTGACTGTATCCATGTGGCAATCAAGGCACCAAATGCCGAAGACCTCTCCTATGTGAACCGTAAAGGTCTACATTCTTTAAACTGCCTGATGGTGTGCGACATCAGAGGGGCATTAATGGCTGTGGAGACAAACTGGCCAGGCAGCCTACAGGACTATGCGGTGCTGCAGCAGTCTTCCCTTAGTAGTCAGTTTGAAGCTGGGATGCACAAAGACAGCTGGCTGCTTGGTAAGTTTGCAGGTGGAAATGCTTCATTTTGTAGCCATGGAATTATGTAGCAGAGTAAATGAAATATGGAAGTCTGTAGACTTAAGTCTCAGTCCCAGCCTTTTTTTTGAGACCTCAAGGTGAAAACTCTTTGAGCCTTAATTTTTTAAAATTATTTAAAAAACACCTTTTTATTTATTTATTTTTATATTTTATTTATTTATCTTTAGAGGGGAAGGGAAGGAGAGAGGAAGAGAAACATCAATTTATGGTTGCTTCTTGTGCATCCCTTGCTGGGAATTGGCCCTTGTGGGGAACTAGCCTGCAACCCAGGCATGTGCCCTGACTGGGAATCAAACCGCGATCGTCTGGTTCGCAGGCCTGCGCTCAATCCACTGAGCTACACCAGCCAGGGCGAGCCTTAATTTTTAAAAGTCACCATTTTAAAGGACACATATTAAAGTTTTAAGAGCGTATTATTTACCCAGATCTTCCACCTCTGAGAGATTACATGGAAGTGCATGTTCATAGATAGGAATGTCACTGGTGTATAATAAAATTACATAATAAGAATTTGCATTGCAGTAATGCTTTGTAGTTGCAAACAACAACAAGCCTGCAAAAACAGTCCCTTAAATGCAGCCAAAATACTTATCAGTACCGATCTTGTGAAATAGTCATACAATCGAGACTAAGTTTTTTATCATCTATACAATGGTGAAAATAATGTCAACAGCAGTAATGCCTATTGTTAGGGTTAAGCAAGTTCATGATAAAGTATTGTACAAATATATTAATTTTACCATTGGTGATTGTCAGTATATTTATGTGAAAATGATAGTAGATAGTGCGCTTACACAGGTGTTATAAGAACTTCATAGATCTGTCCCACTGCCATGTGAAAGCCGGCGTAGTTACATGAGTAGGACCAGACCCATTCAGTATTGGACAATACAAACTGAAGGGGCTGTATAGCTGTGAGGGATAGTGCTGACAGTGATAAAACCCTTGGGGCTGGTAGCTTTGGTTGGTGGGTTGGGTTTTTTTTCTTTTTTGACTGATGTGAGCAACAAAATAAGGGTTATCTTATATACAACATAAGTGAGAGACGAAAAGATACATTTGGGATTTGGAGACATCTCTTTAGAAACCAATGCTCATTTCCATATCCGCACTGTGCATGTTCATAACACAGTGTTTAATATATAATAGACAACACTTATTTCTCTCTAATGTATTTCATTTTTCTTTAATGAATTTACTGGTTCATAAAAGAGAAACCTCTCCTGTTCCAAGTGGAAAGAGATTGCTGTCACACTGAGTGGTTTAGAGCTGCCAGGGTGCCGTGAGTCACATCTTGGAACTTGGTGATGTTTCTTGAGCTGCTGTGTCTGCATACTGTTTGCAGTGAGTGTACCACCTTCTCCTTTACTGGACTTTTATCTTAATCCCATTGTGTGCCTACTTTGAACTTTCAAATATCATACAAGTCACACCAAAAAGTGAAGGAAAGTCTGTTTTGCAAGTGTTCCATCTTGCAAAAAGATGGAACAACTGTGGGAGTAGTTTGATTCCAAGCTCATTTCATAGGGAATTACTTTGGTACCTTAACTATAAAGCCAGCTAAAATTTACTGAGCATTTAGAATTTGTCAGGCAGGGTTGTAAGCACTTTGCATTGGATTATCTCACTTAATCCTTGTAAAAACTCATAAGGAATTAAATACTGATAATAGTAACATTTTTTTACAGATGAGAAAATTAAGGCACAGATTGTTTAAGTCACTGTGTTTAAGTTTTAAAACTAGATTATATGACTCCCCAAACCCCACCTTAGTACCCAATTCTCAGACTTCCCAGCCACCAGAACTGTGAAATAAATGTCTGTTGTTTAAAACAAACAACATCAAAAACTAGATTATATGAGGAATTACTCTATTCGGCAATTATTCCTTTACTCTATTACTCTGTTACTCCTGTTTTTAAGGACTTCAAGGTCATGTACAAATTACTGATTTTCTTTCTCTTCATATCTTGGGACCCCAGACTGAATTGGAATTATGGCTTGAAAGTAGGTTTAAAAAATTTTTTTAAAGATTGTTTTATTTATTTTTAGAGAGAAAAAAGGAGGGAGAAAGACAGTGAGAGAGGCATCAAAATGTGTTGAGGACCTGGCCTGCAACCCAGGCATGTGCCTTAGGTTGGGAATAGAACCTGTGATCCTTCAGTTCTCAGGCAAGCGCTCAATCCACTGAGCTACACCAGCCAGGGCTTAAAGTAGTTGTTCGATTTGTTCACAGGAAAGTTGAAAATAAGTAAAAACTCTGACAAATTTTTACATATTTTTTTATTCATGTCTTCATAGAAAGGGTAGAAGTGTGAGAGATGGATATTCCAACAATATTTAACAAATGTTTATGAAGGCTGGTTTTAGTACCAGGCCACATGCTAGGCACTAAGGATGGGGAAAGTAGACCCATGTAGAAATTGATTCCTTTAGTACTATCAGTTCTGGGGGAACTGATACATACACTCCTTGGAAAGCCAGCTCTAATAGGAAAACTAGTTTGAAGACCCCTGAACTACTATAATGTTTCCCAAATTTTCTCAAGTCATCAGGTGATTTATTAAAAATGTGTATCACTGGGCCCCACCTTAAACTTTGAGAATGAGAATATACAAGGAAAGAATCTAGACATCCAATTTTAATAGGTATCCTGATAGATTCGTGCTTAATGGATTTGTACACACAGATACCTTTGGAGATCACTGGTGTCAGAACATGTGTACACAGTGAGGTGGTGTGGGGGTAGATAGGCAGGATTATGAGCAATGTCAAGATGCTTTAAAAAAGATGGCTGGCTGATTGTATCTTAACACCATCAGATTTATGAAAGAGATCTAGACTTGCCAAATCTAAAATTAGCTCTGATTCTCCTTTGTTTTTTTTAAAACAGATTTTCACCATAGGTATCATTCCTTCATGTCCTTATTCCCTTCTGTCTCTTCAGAGTGCATTACCTAATTCCCCTTTTCTAAATGTATGTAATGTATGTGTTCCTGCAAACAAATCAGCCCCAGTTCTTATTTCTTCAGCTTTTGGCCTAGTGCTATTAAGCAGCTTTGGTGAGACCTGCCATGATGTCTTGTGATGACTGACTGATCATGTAGACAGTTGTAATCTGTTCACTTGTGATCCTAATCCCCTCCTGAACGTTTGACTTTCCTTCCAGTGGTACTTGGATTATAACCAGTTAATGCCCATTGAGCATTTTATAAAAAGTCTACAGTAACTAGTTTGTCCTGTATGTCTCACCATTTAATCCTCATACCATTTTTTAAAAACATATTTTATTGATTATGCTATTACAGTTGTCCCATTTTTTTCTCCTCTTTATTTCCCTCCACCCTGTATCCTCTTCCCACCATCACTACCCCACCTTAGTTCATGTCCATGGCTCATACTGTTTCTCACAGAAACATTTAACAAATATCATTTAGCATCTCTGTGCTTTGGCATTCATCTTAAATGTTTATCTTATTCTCTTCTATTGCATTCCACTACTGGTTGAGTGACACTGAGTCTGACATTAGCATTAGTGACTGGCTTCTCCTTTGCCTAACGTAGCGAATGATGGTTGACACATATTTTGATCTTCTCATTTGTAAAATGAGTTTAGTATTATCTAATCTGGCAGAGCTGCGATTAGATAACAAAAGATAGTATTTCCAGGAGCATTGGAGATCTTGCTTCCCTGCATGTCATCGGTTTGGCTCAAATAAACTGATAACAATTTTTAAAAACAGGAGACAATATTTTAGAATTGCCTAGGAGAGTGCTTTCTACATAATAGCTACTCAGTGAGTCACAGATATTATTTTCATTATTATTTACATCAGTTTCTTTTTTAAAAAAATATTTATTTCTTTTTAGAGAGATTGGAAGGGAGGGAGAATGAGGAAACATTGGTGCGCAAGAGACACATCGATTGGTTGACCTGGCCTGCAACCCAGGTGTGTGCCCTAACTAGGAACCAAACCAGCGACCTTTCTGTTCGCAGGCCAGTGCTCAATGCACTGAGCCACACCAGCAGGACAACATCAGTTTCTTAAAATCAGTATTTGGTTGTGGGGGGGCTCCGCCTGCAGGGCCCCCCTCCCCACCCCACCCCCTCCAGCCAAGACACGATCTGCCTGGGAAGGAAAGGTAGTGACTCTCTCAAAGTAGGACCAGGAGTCTTTTCCTCAATGGACTTTTAATGGGTTTATTTGCATAGGAATACAGGGTGTATATGTAAAGCTCATCAGTCATTGTCAGGCAGTAATGTCAAACAATAGATAACACTCAAAGAACTCTGAGGGCTTATTCTAAGTCAGGGTCAGATAGTTAAAGGGCCATAAAACTTTGGGTAACAAACTCATTTCATGCTTGGACCCTTTATCATTTAAATTGAGAGTATTAGCAAAGTAGGTTTCATAAGATTTTATGCATTCTTTTTTAGGCCTGATCATCCCAGGGAACCTTCTCTTTCCAGCACAGGGCCTCACCTACCTCCAGCATAGTTTCAGGCTCAAGGCATTGTTTCAGGCTTAAGTCAGGCAAGGGGAAGTAAGGCAGCCAAGAGATTAGGAGACTTGTTGCAGACAGAGTGAGGACTCAGGCTATGTCAAAGCCAAAGGGTGAGGGTTCATAACCCCCTTTTTCTATAGCCCCCCAAGTCCTTCCCTGAGGACCCCTTTGCAACCTGCCTGTCTTAGTTCATCCTTCCATTGAGGAATCTTACCTGTCATTGGCTAACCAGTCATCCACTGGGGGCCAAGCAGGGTGAGATGAAAGGGGGCAAAGGTGGTGCCCCTACAAGGAAGATAAGCTTTGTCTCCTAAGTGGTTTTGTTACCGAACAAAGGGTCCGAGGGGGGGCAATACTTGGCCCACTGAGGGATGCCAAAACCTGCTGCAGAAAATAGGGACCCCTCCCAAGGCCGATACACTAAAATCTTAAGGTCCTTCTGTCCGCCGCCAATTGGAAACACATCTCTCAATGCCAGAGATTTGCGAAAAGGAAACAAAATGTTTATTTAATGCTATTCAGGCCTAATGCCTTCCTTGAAATATTAAAGTCTTTAAGGGTATACACCTACACACACACACACAGCGCTCCCTTCTCCCACTGTCCCAACTCCGGGTACCGTAAATCAGGAAAAGAGCACACGTCCGTTTTCAGGCCGCTGGCACGTGAGCTGCGTCGTCTGCCTGTCCAGGCAGGATCTCCAATTAATCCAAAGTCATGCGGCACCTTCCACTGGCAAGAGTTCTTTGTACCAAGTTCTAGTCAAAGTCTCTCCTGCTTTCCAGGCTACTCAGCCAAAGGGAGCACGCCAAAGCCGTGTGGGCCTCTTCTACCAAAGCCGCGTCTTTCTTCTTCACCTGGCCGCAGGGATCTCCATTCTGGCAAAGTTGCGTGGTTTTCTCTTCCACCTGGCCAAGAGGGGGTCTGCACTCTGCTGAAACTGCATGGCTCTCCCTCCTAATGGCTACAGGGGTCTACATCTTTCTAAATAGCGTGGCTCTCCCCCTCATCTGGCCAAGAGGGGGTCCTCACTCTGCTAAAGCCACATGGCTCTCTCGCAGGCACTCTCTCCGAGAAGCAGCCCCAGTTCCAGCCTGGTTAGCCCCCACTCTGCTAAAGCCACATGGCTCTCAAGCAGGCCCTCTCTCAGAGAAGCAGCTCTCAATTCTAGCCTGGTTTTTTCCACCACTCACTTCTCCCTGGCCCAAAACTTGGCCACAGCTATTTAACATATCTATGAAACCAGTTAAAGGTTATAGATATGTTAAATGCCATTCCAGAGGTTAGCTACAAAACTGTTGCTATGCAAAACAGCTCTCAATGGCCCTGCTCCATTCATCCCTTCCCCCAACTGACACCTTGGTGGGGGGGGGTGAGGACATCCTAATATTTCCTCCAATATTTCTGTACACTTTGAGTTCTGGACACTATTCCAAATCTTTTCTGGGCACCCCCCTTGGCTGCACCCTGTATCAGTTTATGGTCCCAAAGTCTTTCTACTCAGCCTTAACCGGGCAGAATTACAGCTTCTGAAACCAGGCAAGGCAGTTCCCAACATTTAGTAAAGGTGAGTTTAATTTAAATAGGTTGTACTTAGGACAAATAGAAAAAAAGCCAGCCAAATACAAAATCTGAAAATCTTGTGAGACTTCTTAGATGTTTAACACAATGTATGTCAATTGTATCTTAATTTAAAAAAATTTAATTACAAAAAATTTTGTTTTTCATTTCATTTTATTTATTTATTTTTATATAGAGGTAAAAGAGGGAGAGAAATACCAATGTGTGGTTGCCTTTCACATGCTTACCTACTTGGGAACCTGCCTGCAACCCAGACATGTGCCCCAGCCAGGAATCAAACCAGTGACCTCTTGGCTTACAGGTCAGCATTCAGTCCACTGAGCCACAACAGCCAGGGCTACAACAAATATTTTTTAAAATAAAGTTAATTACCCTGACTCCTGTGGCCCAGTTGTCTGGGCGTCGTTCCGGAAAGTGAAAGGTTGCTGGTTCTATTCTCGGTCAGGGTCAGGGCAAAGGCCTGGGTTGCGGGCCTAGTCCCCCATTGGGGCATTTAAGAGGCAGCCAAATGATGTTTCTCTATCTTTCCCTCTCTCTAAAAATAAATAAAATCTTAAAAAAAATAAAGAATAAAGTTAATCCATTTCATAAAAATGTAAGCTCCAAAAATAAAGGAGTACTATGTGTTTTGGAACAGTGCCTAGCACACCCCATAACTATTTACTGAAATTGGTGGTGGGTCGGGAACAGCAGTTGTGCAAGTTGGTGCGCCAGGGCCTGTGTGCCTCTTTGTCTGAGACATTTCATCTGCCGGACTAGTGAGTCAGGACAATGAAACATTATAGAAACATTGTGTCAGGACATTGTATCCCAGTTTTTGTTTTATTTTTAGCACTTCCCAAGATCATTTGATAGGTCACTAAGGGAAATGCCTTGTGTATATTATTTTAATTGATCTCTGATTTTATTTCCTTATCATTAGTAATATTTGCATCATTATGCTTTCCTTGTTCATATAAAGTTCTGAACAACACCTGTTACAAAGGTGTTGTTCTAGTGAATGTCCTATCTAGGAAGGCAGGACACCTGAGTTCTGGCCTCTACCACGGATGCTGGGACTTTTATTTTATTTTTCTTAGCCCCAAGAGATGAATTATTATGAAATACTCTGCATTCCCCATTCAGACCTGACATTTTAGTAGTAAAATTAGAAATTTTCTTCACAAGTGTTTTGAGATCTCATGGCAGAATCCTTTGTTTCCCCTCTTAAGAGGAAAAAGAATCCCCTCGGATTAAGGGAGAAAAGCTTTAGCTCTTGAACAATTTTGAAGATTGGTCTGCTGCGGGATAGTTTTTACTAACCTTTTATTATCAGGAAACCCAGGAATTTTATTTCCTTCAGTGCCTTAACTTCTTTCCTACATTTTTTCAGACTTGGCTTTCTTTAGCTATCAGCTTTTTCCTCTCTTGGTTTTAACCCAGGACATCCCCAGCCAATACTCATGTCTGTCTGCCTCCTGTGACTCTTGCAAGACTTTTCTTTACCAAAGCATTTCCCTCTCGGTTTTTCTGGTGCGCTCCGGCTCCAGAGGCTGTTGCATTTTCTTGTGCATTCTCTGTGTTCCTGGATTTTCCTTTTTGTTTGGATTCCAATTGCAATCATTTATGATTTCTTTGGGACTTTCCCACAGGTGACAGTTCCTTCTCTCTCCATACCTGGCTCATGACCCCTCTTCACATTCATGAAACTCCAGCTGAATATCGCTATAACATGGCCCATTCTGCAACTCACAGTGTGATCGAGAAGACTTTTCGGACACTCTGTTCCCGGTTCCGCTGCCTGGATGGGTCCAAGGGGGCGCTGCAGTACTCACCAGAGAAGTCCAGCCACATCATCTCAGCTTGTTGTGTCCTCCACAACATCTCCCTGGAGCATGGGATGGATGTTTGGTCCTCTCCAACGGCAGGACCCGTGGAACAGCCCCCCGAGGAAGGGTATGAACACATGGAGTCCCTGGACCTGGAGGCTGACCGGATCCGCCAGGAGCTGGTGCTCACTCACTTTAGCTAATGTGAAAGGTGGGGAGGAGGAGGAAAACTTACTAGAAGGACCTGTGACAGACTTCCTCCCTCACTAACCCCTACACAGTTCCATCGTTTCGCATAACTGAGTGTGGACACTCATTAAATTGACATTTAATCTGTGTGGGTTTTTTTAGAAGAGTGGGGGCTGTGCCAGAATATCTTGATTCATTTTCAATTTTATAACTCCTCCAAAAGCAGGACAACAGTTCCCTACTGTGCACTGAACTCCAGGTTGATCATCAGTCATTTGAAAAGTCATTGTCTGCAGACATTTCTGATTGTGTCTACAACATCAAGCGAGGAGGAAGTGGCATCTAGCCAGAACACTTTATTTTTGTTTCAACTATCTGGAAATTTCAAATGAAAACAATATTTACTTGTCTTGAATTATTCAGATGGTATTTTAGCTTTTCTCCTTTGCTGCCAATATAGGCATAATCTGAGGCAAGTGTAAAAAGTAACTTTATATTGGAGAATGGTCCTCTGATATTGGCAAATGGCTACTAAGCTGAGTTTGTAGCTTTGCGTTTTTAAGATGTTAGGTAGCCCGCCCTGGCTGGCGTAGCTCAGCGGATTGAGCACGGGCCTGCGAACCAGACGATCGCGGTTCAATTCCCAGTCAGGGCACATGCCTGGGTTGCAGGCTGGTTCCTTGCAGGCTGACTACCAGCAGGGGATGCACAAAAGGCAACCATACATTAATGTTTCTCTCCCTCTCTCCTTCCCCTCTAAAGATAAATAAATTCTTCAAAAAACAAAAAACAAAAAAACCCTGGCTGGCGTAGCTCAGTGGATTGAGCGCGGGCCTGCGAACCAGACGATCGCGGTTCGATTCCCAGCCAGGGCAGATGCCTGGGTTGCAGACCGGTTCCTTGCAGGCTAACTACCAGCAGGGGACGCACAAAAGGCAACCATACATTGATGTTTCTCTCCCTCTCTCCTTCCCCTCTAAAGATATATAAATAAATAAAATCTTTAAAAAAAAAAAAAAGATGTTAGGTAGCCCTGACTTGTGTAGCTCAGTAGATTGAGCGCGGGCCTGTGAATCAAACAACCGTGGTTCAGTTCTGTGGTTTGATTCCTGGTCAGGGCACATGCCTGGGTTGCAGGCCAGTTTCTATCAGGGGATACACAAGAGGCAGCCATACATTGATGTTTCTCTCCCTCTCTCCTTCCCTTCCCCTTCTAGAGATAAATAAATAAAATCTAAAAAAATTTTTAAAATACCAGGGGGGAAAAAGATGCTAGGTACAGTGAAACCTGAAACCTTTATCTTTAGTCTTTCTGCCTTAATTGGACTGTGACTTGGACCTAGTTTTGGGGGAGAACATCTGGACTCCCAATCTCCTATTTCCAGCCCTGAGTAGGAGTTAAAGGCTAAGTAGCTTAAGAACCCAATCAGCCTAAGGAAGAAAAGTCAAATATGGGTAACATAGCAGGCTTACACTTTACAGGGGATCTAAAGACCCTGATAAATTGATGGACAGAGGAGAGTTGCCCAGGTTTTAACAGCTCACATCATAGATCATATTTCTTACAATCGTGATGTTAGAATGTCTGCTTGGCCATTCAGCTTTGAAATTCCTTGTACTGAAGGAAGATTTAGGGAATAAAGAAGACATATGAAAGTATTAAGAAGGAGAGGTAAAAAGAATATAATTTTACTTAAAGTTAATTTTGAAGTTAGACCTACTTGAATATCTTGTATTCAAAGTAATGGACAGAATTTCCCGGGAAATAAATAATCCCCCACCACATCTTATTCTAAAATTATACTGATACAAAAATAACCTGATTGGAATAATGAAAGTGTAAATTAGGTTCACACATTGGTGCCTTTGCCAGGATAAAAAAAGAGACCTTCCTGAGGATTGTCTTGTTCCCAATTTTTCATCCATTCACCATGTGATACCTCTGAACTGCCCTCTTGGATCATTTCCTACCTGCCTTTGGCAGTGTTAATCTGGTAACGTTCAAAGTAAAGAAATGAGCAGCAGATGACAGAGAAACTTGGAAATAAATTGAGGGTGACTCAGCCACAAGATTAAAAACAATTATGGATTATTATCTGCTGTTTAATTCTATTCCAAATGCTATTTTTCCATCATCATCCTACACTATAAAGAGCAGGTCCATTTGGCAGGAGGCTGAGCTTGCAATGTACAATGAAGTCATTGAGATGGGAGTGGACAACAAAGGGGTGACTGTAAACTTCAGCTCTGCTCATTGTGCAATAGAGGTGCCCTGTTACATTTTTTCCTTTGTAAAGTTTAACTTGTAATCCAAGCTTGCTTTGTCTCCTTGTCTCCTTCGTAAGGTAATATTTTAACTCTCACAGTCTTTCCAAGTTCCCCGAGGTGGATGTTTTACCCTATAAAGTTTTGGTTCTGACTGTTGCCCGAGGAAAAGGTTACAGCCACCATGCATCGTAAGTGGCAAGGTGGAGAGTAATCTTGGAAAGTGCCTAGCATTTTATCCTTAAAAAACTATATTAAAGAAAAATTGGGGCTTTCACAACTCAATCAATGCTGACATGAAGTCTGAGTTGAAAAGACAGCCTTGGAGAGATTTCAAAAGCAATTTCAAGTCTTACTTACATACCAAAGATAATTTCTGAGTGCTGAACTGACTGAACATTGCCTGGCAGTGTTTTTTCCTGGGAGCATTTTATTAGTATTTCCTAATAATTCTACAGAGTAACTATATAAATATATTCTTTTAATCTCCTTTCAATCTGGACTTTGACAGGCCAGGATTTTTTTCAGTTCATAGTCACATTTTACCCAAAATGACCTAGGGAAGGGATCAAGGATTGTACTTCCAAATTGGTAAGAGCTTGCTCATAGAGGCTTTTTATGTAAGTGCCTGAGAAATCTTCTCTTGAGGGCCTTATTGTGGATTCATAGTGTCTTCCTGGCACAGCTCTGGGAAAGAGTCAAGGATTTTGCTTGTCTTAATGTAAGCCTCATCCGCCCATAGATGACTATCCGGGTCAGCATAGGAGTTATCCAGGTTTGCCCTTAGATGTTTCAAGACAGCAAAGTCTGAAGATACATTAAAAGGAAGCTACAGTATTGGGTTTACCAATTCCAAATTACACAAAAGAGTGACCATATACATATTCTTAGTTTAAAATGAACAGAAAACTAAAAAAAAAATACATATAAAGAAAAAAAAGTAACAGCCTAGAGGAAGATCTTTTCCTGACTCTTGGACGGTAAGAGTCTATGGCAAGTTAATCTAACCTGGGGACAAAAAAGAAGACAGAATTGTAATGGTGTTGCACAGTGAAGACCTGTAAAAGGTGGGGAGGGGTAAAATGGAGGCTAGGCAGATAATAGACCTACTATGATTGTATCCCTGACTGAAGCCATAAACAAACCAACTCCAGGCCTGAGCTTACCAGTCACTTTCTCTGGCAAAGGAGAATTTAGGGGGAAGACCAGAAAATAAGTCAATGAGTCTTACCCATTGTGCACACACATGTCCTCAGAGCCCATGGCACATGGTTACTAGATCCCATCAAATCTTAGGAATTTGACTCAGGATTAAGCTAAGACTTTATTGATTGTGAGAATGGCCACGAAGGAAGAAAGATAAAGTACTAACTGAAGGCTGGGGACAATCCAGTTCCCCAGCATATACAATTCACAGGCTTTTTAAAAAGAAGGCCCTGGCTGGTGTAGCTCAGTGGATTGAGCGCAGGCCTGCGAACCAGAGGATCGCGGTTCGATTCCCAGTCAGGGCACATGCCTGGGTTGTAGTCCAGTTCCCTGCAGGCCACCTCCCAGCAGGGGACGCACAAAAGGCAACCATACATTGATGTTTCTCTCCCTCTCTCCTTCCCCTCTAAAGATAAATAAATAAATAAAATCTAAAAAAAAAAAAAGAAAATATGACTGCCATCTAAAATCCTCTTCGTGATAATCAAAAATATGAGAGATGAGATCTCTGGATACTAAATAGGAGCAAGAAGAGTAGAAGTCGAAAGCACAAGTTAGTAAATTTCAGTAAAAAAACATTTTTGAAAGGCATCTCCATGTTCACCCAGCAAAACATTAAGTATCATTCTGTTGAGACTCACTCTAACCTTACATACACAGCTTTCTTCATGGACTGACTGACATGCTGTCATTGTAGAGTTTTTCAATGTTCATGTATTTTAATCTATTGGTAAATTCCACTGCTGGAAAGTTTACTTTGTATCTGAGTACCATTTATATACATTAAATATGCACCCACACATTAAAACCCTATAAGTTTACATAGATGCATGGAATTTTTTTGTTTGTTTCTTTTCACCACCATTGGAGATTTATTTAATATAAATAATGCCAAAGAAGGGAGAAAGCCTTTTTGGATCTCTCTCCTTCTCTGGGCTGCTGCTGTATAACCACACTGCTTCTAACTTTACCATCCAGCCCAAAGTGTGTATATTATCCTACAGTGCTGTGAGACCAGGTTACAAAAGAACAGAGTAAGACATCAAAAAAAGAACAATAGAATTGCAACAGCAAAACTACAACTGGCTCACCATTTTGGCTGCTTAAGGCCTAACTCTACTTCCTGGACTTCCTAATAAGAGGACTCATGGTACTGCTAGTTATCTTATGCTAGGTTTAGGCCTGATTTGTTTCTCAGAGCCCAAAGCCAAGGTAATTATTGAGTCTTAACACCAATGTGTAGACAGTGAGAGTGCATCCCAGAATGATCTTTACTTCTGCCCACCTGTTTTTCTTTTTTCAGGTTGTCCTTCCTTCCTGTAGGTTTGAGGGTTTCAACTGATCTCTTGTGATCTACTCTTCTGTCCAAGACTCTATAAAAACAAGTGTACTGTCATCATACTTAACTCACACTTGAAACAGTTTTCTAAAGAAAGAAATTTATCTGTAGAGATGCAACTTTGCCAGCAGAATAAGCCTAAACCACCTTAAAAATTTTTTTTGATCCTTGCCCAAAGATATGGTCATTGATTTTAGAGAAAAGAGGGAGAAGAGAGAGAGGAAAAAAAATTGATGTGACTGATCAGTTGCCTACTGAATGGGTCCCAGGGCCAAACCCACAACCTAAGTATGTGCCCTGACTGGGAATCGAACCCGCCCCCTTTTGGTGCACAGGATGACACTCCAACCAAGTGCCACCCAGCCAGGGCCTGAAAGAAACTTACTGAAGATGTCAAAATAACGGCAAAACAGAAACCTAGTTCCTGGCAGGGAATGGCCACACCTTACCCTGGGCTGTAATCTCTGGATTTCTTTCTTTTTTTTTTTTAAGGTTTTATTTATTTATCTTTAGAGGGGAAGGGAAGGAGAGAAGGAGAGAAATATCAAAGTATGGTTGCCTCTTATGAGTCCCCTGCTGGGAACTGGCCTGCAACCCAGGCATGTGCCCTGACTGGGAATCGAACCGCGATCGTGTGGTTCGCAGGCCCGTGCTCAATCCACTGAGCTACACCAGCCAGGGCTTTCTGGATTTCTTTTAAATGACAGAGAAATAAATCTGTCATTTAAATCTGTACACACACACACACACACACACACACATACATACACACATACATATAGCCTGTCATATATATATATATAATTGTCAGTTCATATATATTTATATGTATACAAATTATCCTTTAAACATTTTCAGGAACCTAACAGAGATTGTTTAAAAATAACAATAGGCACGCTTTCCCTCTGGGAGTATGCTGTGTCTTTTACTTTCCTCTCTTCTTCCACTAACTAAGGTGTGCTTCCTCAGCCCTTCTCTCTCCTAAATTCCAGGGGCCTTTCTTTTGTTTCTCTAACTTGTTTCCTAAGCCTAGGACAGCACTGCTGACTCACTTCTATCACCTCTGTAACTTGCTAAATACACATTCTCTTATAATTCGGAAAAAATACCCAATAAATTATAACACTGACGTTATAATGCATTTCATTTTGATCAGGTTATAAACTCTTAAGGAACTATCTTGTTTTCTTTTTATATCTTTACTCTCTCGGTCTCCTTCCTTCTTAGGGAGAAATGCAGTAAACTGTATTATTGCTAATGCTTGGTAATCAATATTTGTTCTCATCTGACTGTTCGATTTATTTGAATTGTACCTGGGTTCTACATATTAATCCATATTTGTTCCTAACATATTTGGTTGTTTACTAAGAGACCACAAAGAGGCTATTGTTGTGACGATGAAAATGCCAACACACTTTGGCAGGTTCTCAACCCAGAGACTCGACCATTATGTAAGAAACTTGTCTGTGGTTTAGGCCGTTCGAAAAAAATAAAAGAGATAGGCAGTAACGGGTGTTACTTTTTTTCTTTCCCCTGTCTTAAGGACTACACAACCCTAAATTTTCCCAGCTTCTTGCTAGGCTTCTTGACATCTAAATTGGAGTTTTAATAGACTTTTCACTGTTCCTCAGTCTGGATTCTCTCTCTGTGCCTTTGTCATATGTATGTGTACACATACAAATATTTATATCTATGTATCTATCCAAAATCTTTTTTTTTTTTTACTTCACTGGTCCTCGAGGAAACTAAATATCAAATTTGCTCAATTGGGATAGTGTTGGGAGTCCATAAGGTAGTAGCTGCACTATATAGTTCAGACAAGTGTTACTGTGCTATGGACACTCTTTAACACTCTCAAAAAAACCTCCAGTTCTCTAAACAATTTAGCCGGCAACCGACACAGAAAATGGCAGAAACAGGTTTTCTTTACTCCTTGGCTTATGACCCATCTGGGTTTGTTTGTTTATGCCTTGGACAGGAGCCGGACTTCGAGTAGAACCGAGATGTTTTTCGGCGTTCGACTGCAGGTCCTTGAACGACTGCGCGGGCGCTCCTCCTTTGATGTCTGGAACGTTCGTGTATTCGGTGATCTTTTGCGCCGTCTTCTTGCTTGATGTCTCTTCAGCGGCGGCGGCGCCGGGTCGAAGGCTGACTTATACCCGCGAGGCCCCGCGCTCAGGCTGCTTTCTCCCGCTGGTCGGTAGAGCGGACCCTCGCTTCCTTGCTGCCTCTTCCTTCTCTTCGTGGCTCCGTCGCGTCGCTGGGCTGCAAACCGAGCCCCGGTCCGCCTTGCAGGTAGGCCCGGGAGGAGCCTGGGAGGCCCGGCATCCTTCCGCCGTCTGGCTGAGGAGACCTTGGCGCCGGCGGGTGGGCGGGCGGGTCGGCTGCGGAGACGCGGCCAGAGGAGGAGCTTCCCGGCTGCGTTCGGGGGCGCGGTCGGAGAGGTGGCGGGCGCTGAGGGAGAAGCCGGAAGGAGGGAGCGATGCTGGGGCTGCTCGGTGTGGTGCGGTAGGCAGGGCTTGCCGGGTCCGGGGCGGGTGCTGTCACCCCCGGCGTGGGGGGACATGGCTTCCCAGGATCGCACAGGGCGTTGTGCGCTTCGACCCTGCTTCCTTTCTCCTCGCTCCCGCCCGGGCTCTCCCGTCGGGACCCCCGATGAGGTCGGCCTTTGGAGGGGCTCTGGAGCCGGGTCCTCCGGCTCCTCTGAGCGGAGTGTTCTGTTCTCGCCTTTTCGGGGGTGGGGGCAGGGAAACTGAGGCTGGGGTCTGGGATGTGCCTCCCCAGCGATCTTAAGACGCGACCCGCCGTTTGGTTTCTCCTTCCTGGGAACATGGACCGGTCACCGGCGACTCCGCTAGTGAAGGGACGGTGCGACCTTTTGTCGGTTTTGCTCCTCAACGTCTGCGTTATTTTCAAGAGTAACCATGCCAATTTCCATTCTGTTTCTTGGGAGAAAATTTCGTGGGTCGTTTAGCCTGCTTCCTAGCTGATGCTTCCATTTCTGCTTCCCTCCAGCCGCGGTGTTACGGGTTAAGGTCTGACGGCCACGATCCCGAAGTCGGATGTCTGTCCTGAGAGTTTGGTTTCTAAGGAGAATCCGAGCCCAGGGTTCCTTTTTCTGAGCAGTCGTCCGACTTTGGAGTCGCGATTTAGTTACTGCATGTACCGTAGTTGAAAAAGTTGCGTGTGTAACCCTCACGCAAATGTTGAGATATTTACATTGAAAGTCGACGTTCTGGGAACTCTCTGATGTTTACCTTTCGTCTCCCAACTTGGAGACTTTGGGACTAAGTGTACTTAACTCATTTTATTTTCCTTGGATTCAGTGTCGTGGTGCTAATTTGTGTAACGTGTGGAAAAAATAACCAGCGGGGAGGTCGTTCTAGGTTGAAGAAGTATTTCCGTAGAAGGTAGAACGAGTAGGAGAGGGGTTTGAAAGGAGCACAGACTAAATTTAATTTCCTCCTCCTTGGATAGGAGCTATCCGAGCCTTTAAGGTTCCTTCAGTAGTTTTAGAATCCAACACGAGAGTGGAAAGATCGCTGCTCCTGTAATTTGTTTTTGTTTTTGTTTTCGGTGAGGTCAGCAAGATTTGCATGAAGGGCCCTGGGCGAGGAGTGATTTCCTAGTTACCAGGACTCCCAGCTCCTGGGAAGGGATTAGCGAAGAGCCACCAGACCACCACCGGCTTCCTGGAGACTCTACACCGGGCAGTTGGGGTCAGAATGTGTGTTCTCTGAAAAAGGCTTTCATGGTGGAGGAGACTTGGTATCAAAGCAGAGACTTGAGAGAAGGGAGGGACACTGCCGCCCCGGGATTGGTGGGTTTGCCCAGAATTTGGAGGCAGTGAAGTGTCTCATCAGCTCCTAGTGAACACTACGTAGTAAATGGAGCTGGCTGTGAGAGTCCGAAACAAATGCTAGGAACACTTTTATGTTTTTATAGGAAATATAATTAGCAGAGGTTTAAGTTGAATTGAGGAGGAAAAGAAATTTGGTGGTTGTGGTAGGGAGGTTATACGAATATAGCTTCTTACCAGCTTCTCCCCTGCTTTGTGATAGAAATTCACTCAACTTTTCTTTTTCTTGGTTGAATCTTGTGCTGTTCCGTCAGTGTCAGATCAAGCTGTCCTCTGGCATTTCCTTTCAGAAGTTTATAGTCTCAGGATATGGCTGAGTAATTCTATCTTCTCTTTCAGTGAGAACGTTCTCTGGGATTTAGTAAAGATGTGAACTTCTTTGAATGTCTTCTCGAACCTGCCCTGGAAGGAGTCATGTGTATCAGTTGAAAGTAACTTTTTATTTTCATTAGAAAAGTAATAGCTTTATACTATATATTTTCAAAGTATTTTCAACATGTATTAAGAAGCTTATGAAACTTATATTTTTCATCATGGTCCTTTAAGCTGCTAATTAATACTGAGTCTACACATTTATGGTCTTCAAGGGTCTTCATGAATGTTGACAGTTTATGTTGATAATTTATCTCACTCTTAAAGGAATTAGAGAAAAGGTTTTGTTGTTACCACACTTAGGTCTCCTTTAAAGTTATGTCTTTAGACCTGGCTGGTGTAGCTCAGTGGATTGAGCACGGGCCTGTGACACAAAGGGTTGCTGGTTCGATTCCCACTCAGGGCACATGCCTGGATTGCAGGCCAGGTCCCCAGCGGGGGACACAGGAGAGACAGCAACACATTGATGTTTCTTTCCCACTCTTTCTCCTTCCCTTCCCCTCTCACTAAAAATAAATAAATAAAATATTTTAAAAAGATAAAACTATGTCTTGATAGTTTTGCTTTTTCTAAAGATTTTATTTAGTTATTTATAGAGCAAGGGGAAGGGAGGGAGAAAGAGGGAGAGAAACACTCATCTTCTGCCTCTCACATACCCCCCAACTGGGGACCTGGCCCACAACCCAGGCACGTGCCCCGACTGGGAATTGAACCAGCGACCTTTTCCGACCCACTGAGCCGCACCAGTCAGGGACCATAGTGTTATTTTGGAATGAGATGCAAATCTTTTCGCCCAGTGGTTTGGTTTACTACAAAAAAACAAAACAAACAAACAAACAAACAAACAAAAACAACCAACCACGGAAAAAAAACCTCCCAAAATGTGAAGTTCCTTTAATCATAGGTCATTCTTGTTTCTTTCTCCAATTGTTCCTCATAAACCTAAAGAGGACTTTTCTGTTTCTTGTCATGATTTCTGTTTATACAGAGGTACTATGGTACAACCTGTTCTGTGGCTTAAGAGTGATTTATAGTTTACATTTTAAAGCCTGTTCTCTCCCTCAAGTTAATTAGATATATATTTTTCCTTTTTCCAAAACTAAAATTAGTTACTGATAGGTAAAAAATTTTGTGATCAGTTTCTGTCTGTGTGTATTTATGTATGTGGCAATCTGCGAAACTGATGTGGTAAGGGAAAAAAAAGATTAAGGAATCAGGAGACTAGGGTTTAAGTCCTAGGTTTACCAGCTTAACTAGCTGAGAAGTCTTATACAAATTTTTAAAGGAGGTTGTGGGGAAGATTACTATCCTTTACATGTGTTTAATCTCATTTAATACTCGTAATAGTCCTTCAAGGTAGATTTTATTTTCCTGATGGATACTGAACTCAGAGTAAATAGTTTGACCAAGATCATATAGCAAGTATATAGCAGAGCTGGGCTTGAGAGCCAAGGCTTTGAATGCTTTTATGAGTCTGTAGTCACTTATTTATTTTTTTAAAAGATTTTATTTCTTTATTTTTAGAAGGGAAGGAAGGGAGAAAGAGAGGGAGAGAAACATCATTGTATGGTTACCTCTCACTCATACCCCCACCCCTGTCCTGCAACCCAGAAATGTGCCCTCATTGGGAATCGAACTGGTGACCCCTCACTTTGCAGGCTGGCACTCAATCCACTGAGTCACA
Organism: Sturnira hondurensis; assembly: GCF_014824575.4. Classification (NCBI taxonomy): domain Eukaryota; kingdom Metazoa; phylum Chordata; class Mammalia; order Chiroptera; family Phyllostomidae; genus Sturnira; species Sturnira hondurensis. Next base: position 662,317 of record NW_028092064.1, on the reverse strand, counting down.
CCAGCCAGGGTTATGAGTCTATATTTAAAGAATGGGAAAGAGAACACTTCTATCATAATTCTTCTGTTGAAAAAGTACATGAAGCTTCTTTGAAAAGATAAAGTGCTCTTCAAATGTTAACTTCCATGCTATCTTACAGCAACAATAAACAGATGTCATCTAGATTCTTGGACTACTTGTTATTTTCAAGCCTCCATTATGCTTGACAGTTAAAAAGAAGAATAGAGGTGATAAACATTAAACCATCATTGAAAGAGCTTACTAGCATGATGTGGAAAGGAGTAAGTGCATGGAAGTGCTAGAGAAATATGAAATTTAGGTGCTGCATGTTTAGATGGAATGAGACTAAGCATATTTACCCCTCTCTTCCAGTCAGTCCTGGTTTGTGTGTCTGTAGATTAATGTAGAATCTTTTCCAGCTTGCTCTGTCTCTTCCTTTGCTCTTGGGGTTGATATTTCCACTTCTCCAACTAAACTTTTCCTCTTCTTCATTGAGTGTTTTTTTCTACTGTGTTTATTCCTGAGGTATGAAGTATGCCTACTATACCTTTGGAACTATTTTTTTGTTATGAGCCTGTATTTCAACCCTTACCATTTCACACTTTTGTTCATCCAGCAAATATTTATTGATTGCTCATTAGATGCCAGTATACAAAGGTAGACATGAGGGTTCTTGCTCTTATTCCAGTGGGAAGCACAGTTGACTGGGTATCTGATGAATACTGAAATTTAGGCTGTGCTCTGAAAGAAACAATCCGGGGCTGACAGATGAAGGGGTGAGGAGGGCACTGTGTGTTCACGGGGATTGCATTTGCCAGTCATGACATCCTTAATCCCCCTAAAGTTGTGGTTACAACATACCACCATTCAGTAAATTATAGTTCCCCCCTGCTGCCATCACAGTGGAAGTCTTCATTTAAGATTGCTACATGTAATAGTTGTCTGTTACTTAATACTTAATGTATGATGATACTGGGCTTGCTGTGGTAAAGGATAACCAGGGCTTGTAAATATCTGGCGTGCTTGCCTAACGAGTTTAATATTTTAATTCTAATGTGACCTAAATTTAATTAGTTCTCATTTTTTCCTCAAATAACTATTCTTTGGAAGTTGGGATCAGTGAATTCAAACACTAGATACATGACATGCCTTCAGGTGTATTTGTAGCAGGGAATAAGCTGAAGTGCCTTACATAAGGCAACAGACTTAAGAGAATTGTCATGAATTTGAGAGAGGAAAAATGTAGCATCTGCTGAGTGTTTATATAACAATATCTAAGATCTTGTTTGGTGCCTTTCTTCTAAGAATTAAAAGTATCTTTAAAATTTTTAATTTATTGATTTTAAATAACTTTTAGATTTTATTTATCTATTTTTAGAGAGAAGGGAGAAAGGGAGAGAAACATTCATTGGTTGCCTCTTGCACACCTTCAACTGGGGACCTGGCCCACAACCCAGGCATGTGCCCTCCCTGACTGGGAATTGAACCGATGACTTTTCAGTTTGCAAGCTGGTATTTAGTCCACTGAACCACACCAGCCAGGGCTATTTATCGATTTTAGGCAGGGGACGTCGAAAGAAAGAAAGAGACAGACATTCATCCACATTGACCAATTGCTCTACTCATGCACACGTCCATTAGTTGACTCCCATCCTTTGGTTTGACTCATATGTGTCCTCACTGGGATGGAACCCATAACCTTGGCTCATCAGGATGGTGCTCTAACCAACTGAACTATCTGGCCAGGGAGCAACAATTAAAAGATGTTGCAAACATTCTTAGTGCTAATTGTTATCTCTTTTTTCTTTTCCTTTTAAAAAAAATTCACAAAAATTTTTTTCAGAGAGAGAGAGGAAGGTGGGGAGAGGAGAGAGATAGAGATATTGATTGATTTGTCATTCCACTTATTTGTGCATTCATTGGTTGATTCTCATATGTGCTCTGACCAGGGATCTAACCTATAACCATGGTGTATCACCTTGGGGTGAGCTACCTGGCCAGGGCCTTTTTTCTTTCCTTTTCCTTTTCTTTTTTTCCTGTTTCATTTTGTTTTGTTCCCTTCCCTTCTCTCTCTCTCTTTTTTCTTTTCTTTTGATATAGAAAAGAAGAGGGTAAGAACTGAGCTTTAGAACGTAGCAACATTTAAAGATTGAGTCAAAGGGGAGAAATTGTGGGTTTTGAAAAGGAGACCCAGTGAGGGATCAGAAAAATCCCAACAGTGTCACACTGAAGAAAATGGGGGGTTGGGGAGGAATTTTTGAAAAGTAAGGAAGCTTAGGCCCTGACCTTGTAGGTTCGTTGTCCTGATAGACTGAGGTTGTGATTTTGATCCCTGGTCAGGGCATATACAAGAACCAACCAATGAATGCATAAATAAGTAGAACAATAAATTGATGTTTCTCCCCCTACCAAATCATTCAGTCAAAAAAAAAAAGTAAGGAAGCTTGTTACTTGTTTGCATTTCTGCCAAGAGGTCATTTTAGATAAGAATAGAGAATTGAGCCCTGGCTGGTGTAGCTCAGTGGATTGAGCGCCAGCCTGCGAACCACACGATCACAGTTCGATTCCCAGTCAGGGCACATGCCTGGGTTGCAGGCCAGTTCCAAGCAGGAGACTCATGAGAGGCAACCATACAGTGACATTTCTCTCCCTTTCTCCTTCCCTTCCCCTCTAAAGATAAATAAATAAAATCTTTTAAAAAATAATTTAAAAAAAGAATAGAGAATTGATAATTGGCTTTGGAAACAAGGAGACCATCAGTAATAATCCATAAGTGATCTTGAGGGAAGGCAGAACCGGATCAGGCTGAGAAGTGAATTGTGAACTGAGGAAGGGGGAACAAGCACTGTAGAGAGTGGAATCATACTTTTTTCATTTCACAAGCATTTTATTAGACAGCCATCAGCTCGCTCAACCCAGAGAAATAATTGCTGCCCAGAGCTTTCTGGAAGCCAGGGACCTGCTCCCTGGGCCCTCTTCAGGAATCCAGGTCTGCAGGGCCTCAGTTGAGTTCCTTCTGTGGGAAGTACGACTGACTGGCAGCTGTGATGGCAGCCACAAACACTATGAACTCACTGAAGTCCACCGTGGCATCTCCATTGGCGTCCAGGTCCTTGAGCAGTTTGTCCACGGCCTCCTTGTCCCTTCCACTCTGCAGGAAGCCTGGCAGCTCCTTCTCCAGGAGCACCTTCCTCTCCCCCTTGCTCAGGCTTCGAAAGTTGCCGTCTGCGCCCTCATACTGGGTGAAGACCTTGATGATCAAGGCCATCGCTGTCTCCAGTCGTGACATGGTGCTGGCTGTAGATCCACGTCCCTCGGGGTGGCTGGTATGGCTGAGGAAACCTGGAATCATATTTTTATCTGTAGAATTAACTGAAGTAGATTTCACATTTAATGATTTCTTAATTTGTTTATTTTAGTTTCCCAGGATAAAACGTGTATTCTTCCATGAATCAAAGTTACTTTATTTTAGGCATGTATGCCAGTGATATAATGAAACATCTAAAATTTTGTTGAGTTGAAGAGGACTGATATGCGTGTTTGATTTGGGGGATATTTCTGGAAAGTATCCAGCCATGTACTGTGAAAAATAGAGGCATTTATTGAAGAAGATACAAGATACAAGAAACAATGTACATAAGACAGTGGCACCTTAGTCCCCTTCAAACTAGGCCCTCGGGACCTCACACACTTCTCCTGGTGTCTCTTCCACTGTTCAAAACACTTTGCAGAATCCTTTGTTGGAATCATCATCAGCTTTCCTGTTGTATTTTCCTGAATCTCATCAGTGTTCTGAAATCTCTTGCCTTTCAAAAGTGATTTTAGTTTTGGGAAAAGCCAGAAGTCACAGGGCAGTCTCGGCTGTATGGCTGAGTCACCTGGGTGATTTGATGTTTCGCCAAAAAATTCTGCACAAGAGGAGGAGAGGTGATGCATGAGCAGGTGTGTTGTTGTGAAGTTGCCAATCAGCAGTTGCCCATAGCTGTGGCCTTCTGAATCATCCAAATAGTTTCCATGGAGGAATGTTCAAGCTTAATGCAGAATTTGATGCAGATGCCTTGCTCTACTTTCTACTTGCTCAGTCATTTTAAACGTGATGGCCACACAGTACAGATGCTTACTCAGCAGTGTCCACTGCCCCACTGACTAATATTGTGAAAATGTCATTGTTCGTGCATGCACATTCCAATCCTTTCTCCTTGACTGCCAGGTTACATTGGTTTTATACAAACTGTTCTTGTTACATTAACAATGGTTGGACTTTTTCTGGACAGATCTTGTCATATATGTCCTTCAAAAGGAGAACAAATAGCAGTGATACTTAGATTGAAGCTTAGGGTGTTTTGAGAAAACCTGAATAGGGAGTTGGAAGTTGAAGCAGCATGTATGTGCTTCCTTCCCCTGAATGCCCTTCAGATTAAAATATGAGGTAAAGTCCTTACTGGGGGAGAGAAACCTAGAAAGCAGCATTGTCTGAATGAGTTCCAAATACAAGATAGGTGGCAAAATTTTGAGGATTTTGTAATACAAGTAGCAAAACAGACCAGAGATATTTTAGGTACAGAAGAACATTTCTTTGTAAAATAGGTAGAAAATATTAGCATCTGAATTTTACCATCTATTTGTTTTATATTATTTTTTCAATTTTTTAAAATTCTCACTTGAGGACATGCTTGTTGATTTTAGAGAGGGGAGGGGAGGGAGAGAGAAAGGGAGAGGAACATTGATTCTAGAGAGAAACATCGACTGGTTGCTGCTTTTATGTGCCCAACCTGGGACCAAACCTGCATCTTAGGCATGTGCCCTGAACAGAAATCAAACACTCGACTTTCCAGTTTACAGGACACTCTAACCAGCTGAGCCACACTGGCCAGGGCGAGTTTTACCATCTATTTAAACAGTGATTTACCATCTATTTGAACATGATTAGTGCTTGAAGGATTTTGAAGTTGATTGTAAAGACATGGAAAATAACGATATTTAGGGAAAAGTCAAAGCTACCAAATTGCCTTGGGTAAACTTTGGGAAGAATTAATGTATTTTTTGCCTAATGGTAAAGACTAAGAATCCAGTAGAGATGGTTCTTTACCCATTATGAGTTGTGAATTGCTTCAGTCCTTGCTTTAACTGTTTGTTGTCCTCTATAAGTCTTTGTAATATTCCTTCTCTGTCATTAGAAAAACCTAATGATTATAGTGGAGTCTGTTTTTTATTTCATTCATTCAGTCAGTGTTTATTGAATGTCTGCCTCTGTGATAGGTAGTGCGAATACCATAAGAACTGATTAGAACCAGTGCTTATTGAAATGCTTTGAGCCAGGTACTATATTAAGTGCTTTGTGTCATTGATTCTTTTCATTCTCATGACAGCTTTATGGCGTAGGTACTTTTATTCTTCCCATGTTACAGATATTGAAATTGTGGCACAGAAAGACTAAGTAGTTTGCCCAAAGTCATAGTTAGTAAGTAGCAGAACCAGAGTTTGAAACCCGAGTAGACTAGCTCCAGAGTCCCCTGCTCTTAGTCCCTGAATTATATTGATTCTAAACTACAAACAATTCTAAACTTACTAAACTACTGCCACTGTACTAAGACTGGAGTGAAAAAAATGGACATTGTCCATGCCCTTATAGAGATTATAGTCCTGAGGAGAGAATCAGGTAAAAAAAAAAAAAGCACCAGTAAATGTGTAATTGCAAAGTGTGTCAAGTCCCATGATGGATAAGTAGAAAGGAGATTATAATAGAGGGACATGAATTATATTGGAGCTTTGGGGAGGTTTCTCTGAAGTGATACTTAAGCAGAGACTAGAAGGATGAAAAGGGAAGGCAAAGGCAATGTCACATAGGACAGGCTTGGGGTGGGAAAGACCTTAGCACATTTCAAAAACCAAAAGGAGATTGGTGTGGTTGGAATACAGTGGAGGAGGAAGGAAAGAGGCTTAGTACATGGATAGAGGCTTAAAGCAGGACTATGTTGAGGAGTTTGGATTTCTTTTTAAAGTATAATTGGAAGCCTTTGAAGGCTTTAAGATGAATGTTGTGGCCTTACATGCTTTTAAAAGATTTCTCTGGGTACATTGTGGAAATTTTTGGATAAAAAAATTGGAAATTCTGGAAAATTTGGAGAGAGAAAAGAGGAAAGTATGATAGTTGGAATGTCTTACAGTGGTCCGGGCAGAAGATGATGATGGTTTGGATTAGGCTGTAGGCAGTGGGGATGGAGGAAAGTAGAAAGGTTCAGTAGATATTTTGGAATCAGGACAGGCAAGACCTAATGGATAGTATATGTGGGAAGAGGTGTCAAGTATGATTCCCAGATTTCTGGCAAGAGCATCTGGGTAGCTAAAGTTGCCATTTCTGAGATGGAAACACCGGAGGAGGAGCAGATTTTGATTAGAGCTGGGGAGTGGGATGAAGACCTCAATTTTAGCCCTGCTAAATGTGAGATGTAGGAAAACACAAGTGGAGACATCAGGCAAGCAGCCTTTGAGCTAAGGCTCAAAGTGGTGCTGGAAATAAATCTGGATGCTTTGGGTATATAGGTGGTATATACAGGCAAGAGAAATGGAGATTACCTGGAGGAAAGGTATGTATAGTTTATTAGGAAGAGTGTTCAGGATCTATCTCTAAGGAACTTAAGAGAAAAAATCCAGAAATTGAAAGAGGAGGAGCATGTTTCAAGAAGGAAATGATCCACTTGTATTTTGGTATTTTAGCAACATAGAAATCATTGGTAATTGTAGCAAGAACAATGTTGGAGTAAAGTAGGGCAAGAAGCCAGATTGGAGTGATTTTAAGAAGTGGGAAGGGAGGTAGTGGAAATGGTTTGTATATTTTGATTATTAGAATGTCTGCCTTCCCATAAGGAGTAATACTTTAAGAAGAAGTAGTACAATAAGGTCCATCAAGATAGGAACAATACCTTTTCATTTTTGTGTTCTTGACTGCTTAGCGTTGGTGCATGCCAGGAGGATGTATTAAAGGAGAAAGGGGTGAGGGAATGAGGATGGTTGCAAAATGGGGATGGTAATGATTCCCATGGTTTCTATATGTGGCCTGGGAGTTTAGGGTTTATGTACTTTTGAACTTGGCTATTATTAACCTTTTTGTACCTTATTGTACCTAGTGGGTCTTTGTATTTTGGTATTAGCTTTATTTATTTATTTATTTATTTTACATTTTAAATTTTTTTTAAAAAAATTATTTATTTATTTATCTTCAGAGAGGAAGGGAAGGGGAGAGGGAGAGAAATGTCAATGTATGGTTGCCTCTTGTGCATCCCCTGCTGGGAACTGGCCAGCAACCCAGGCATGTGCCCTGACTAGGAATCGAACTGCATGTGGTTTACAGGCCCGCACTCAATTGACTGAGCCATACCAGCCAGGGCAGTATTAGCTTTTAAAGTTCATTCCTTACTTGTATTTTTCTTACTGTTCTCCTGTGTTATTGTTGCTATAGTTAATTAGCCGATATGCTTAATTATTTACTCTACCTCTTTATTCATTCACTTATTTAATAGCTCTTATTTCCATATAGGATACTGTATAATTGTGACTCTAGTCCTGATTTTGGTTTCTATTTTGTTTCCCATTTACATATTCTTTGCTCATAGTCTAGTTGGCTATATTGAAATAACATTAAATATTTGGCTACCCTTCTACCTGGAATTTTATATTGTGACTTTCCCGGGAAGGGCTAGGCATTTTATGCATATCTTCCTTGTTAGCTCTTCTCACATTCTTTTTTTTTTTTTTAAGATTTTATTTATTTGTCTTTAGAGGGGAAGGGAAGGAGAGAGGGAGAGAAATATCAATGTATGGTTGCTTCTCGTGCGTCCCCTGCTGGGAACTGGCCTGTAACCCAGGCATGTGCTCTTGACTGGGAATCAAACCGTGATCCTTTGGTTCACAAGCCCATGCTCAATCCACTGAGCTATAACAGCCTGGGCCTCACATTCTTTAAAAAAATTATTGATGTAACACAAAATTAGCCATTTTGAAGTGAATAATTAAGTGGCATTTAGTATATTCACAGTGTTGTGTAACTGACATCTCTGTTTAGTTTCAACACTCCCAAGTAAAACCTCTTTTCAAAATAAGCAGCTTCTTTTTATTCCTCCTTTCCACCAGCCCCTGGAAACCAGCAACCTCCAATTCTGTTTTTATGGGTTGGCCTGTTTTTGATATAATGGAATCATGTAATATACATATAGCCATTTGTATATGTATATACCATAATGTGTTTATCCATTCAGTCATTGAACACTTGGACTGTTTTCACCTTTTGGGTATTCTCAGTAGTGCTATTGTGTGTGAGTTGTGTGTACATGTACTTATTTTCAGTTGTTTTAGATATGTGCTTATGAGTGGAATTGCAGGGCCATAGAGTGTGTGTGATTTGTGAGTTGTTGGCTGGGTTTAGAGTGGGATTGGGAATCTTTTCCTGTATGTTTAATTTTTTGAGGAACTGTGTTACCCTAACATACTGGCTTTATTATTTGCATTTTACTGATGGTATAATTGAGGCACAACATCTGCATCATCTTCAGAGCAAGTCAGTGATGGAGCTGGGAATTTAAGACTTAATCATGTTCTTTGTCTAAGGTGACCCATTTAAAGACATGTTGCATTTACATGAAGCTGTTTGAAATGGGCTTCCTATATTTTATAATGTCTTGAAGAGATATTGTTCAGGTGCTGTTAAGCAGATGTTCGCTTTCCATAGAGGACAAGACAAGAGGGAATATGTTTTAATTGCAACAGAAGGGAGATAGCTTACAAATTAGAAAGAACTTCCTGACTGCAAGATGCTGGAATGTTACCAAGGGAGGTTGTGAAATTATCTTCCCCTAAGACTTAGTATCTATCTTTCTAGGATGATTTAGATTTGGGCTTGTTTAGAAATTAAGGAGATAACAAAGATGACTTGCTGAAGTCCCTGTTAACCCCAGAATGTGGTTGTGTGATAGTTAATCAAAACAGTATTTCTGCATTTTAATGAATATATTTTCATTTTCCTTACGAAGAAATAATAGCAAGTGGGTGAATTGCTCAAGATCTTCTGGTAAAATAGGTGGTTAACATGCTTAATCTTATGCTGAGGATTGTGTTCTTTATCACAAATGAGTTTTCATGGCTATGTGATGAATTTTTAATTTTTATTTTATTTATTTTTTGTATGATGTATTTTTGTTATGATTTTCTTTCTACAGCATGGGGATCAAAGCCAACATCTGTGGTTTCTGTAGAGTATGATATTTGAACATTGTTGGCTGGGTTTAGATACTAGAGAAGTTAATTTGGGCTCCTGTTATACATGTAGAAATAGGAACACGTGGTCAATAACGGATTAAGGTAATAGATTCTTTATTAACTAGTTTAGGAAATGTGAGGTTAAAATTACTTAGATGAAGCTGCACATAACATAAACATATTTTTAGTTTGTGGTGCCTGGAGAAATAGAAGCCCAGAAGATTGGCAAATGAACATTAGATTCTGTTTCAGAACATGAATATAAAAGTATTCATTAAAGTCAATGTTAAGTTCCCAGCTTATTGATTTCACAGAGAGAGAGGGGAAGTGGGGGGAGGAGCAAACATCAACCCCCCCATTTATTTTTTTAAATATTTTATTTATTTATTTTTAGAGAGAGGGGAAGAAAAGGAGAAAGAGTGAGAGAGAAACATCAATGTGTGGTTGTCTCTCATGTGTCCCCTACCAGGGACCTGTAATGCAACCCAGGCATGTGCCCTGACTGGGAATTGAACTGGCGACCCTTTGTTTCATAGGCCCGTGCTCAATCCACTGAGCTACACCACTTATTTATGCATTGATTTGAGTACTTCTTGTATGAGCCATGACCAGGGATCAAACCCATAAGTTTGGTGTATCAGGACAACACCCTAACCAACTGAGGTACCCCACCAGGGACTGTATTGAGTTTTCTTGAATTGGCAACAACTGTTATCTCTGTGGGATAAAAGAGAGGGGAGCTAACTTTCGAGAAATACCAAATTACTGTGTCCTGGGAATTTTATATTTGTCCCTCCACGTAATATTCATTACGGCCTATAAAGTGGACAGTGGTATCTCTTGTAAAGGACCAGAAAAAGTAAGACCGTTTCTTGCCAAAGGTTATATAAATGGTGAATGGCAAATCTGAGATGGAAAATGCAGTCTGTGTTTCAAGCTAGTGTTTTTTTTTTCAAGTTGTATTCTTTGGAAATGCTCAGAGATGGCTGTGAGAGTAAGGGAGATCTTTTGTCCTAACACTCTGCTTAAGTCAGAGCAGCTCAGTTTTGATCTGTTTTGTGTTTTAGTGTTTTCACATAAGATTTCATTTTGAAAAAGGGTTTTGCTTCTTAAAGAGAAAAAAAATAAAGCCTGGAAGACCACTGAGGAATCATGAAAGAAAATTATTTAAAACAACCTGAATATTAAAAAAAATGGCTAAATTATATAACTGCCAATCAAGAAATTGTCAAAGTTTGAAGTTACTTGATGTCACAGCCATGTATGCAAGTGCAGTTATTCTGTCCTTAGGGAAAATAAAGTAGTGGGAAAAGAGCATGGACTTAAGAGTTGGATTTTTAGTCCCACCCCTGGGTAGCTATGGGATTTGGGGATACTTATTTAAATCTGGTGCACACAAGTGTACAATGGGGTGATAACACCTGTCTTTGAAGAGTGGCAAGGATCAGAAATAATATGTAAAGTGCCTGGCTTATGGTAGGTACCCCCTGAATACTAGCTATTGCTAAGATGATGTTGATTGCAATTTTTTAGTGTATTGACATACCCCTCCCTATATTGGGAGGGATCCTAGAATTGTTCCCAAATGCCTGAAGAGATCCTGCTGTATCAAGGATAGGCAGCCCTTTACCTCTCCCTGCATCCATGGTGGGAGCTTAGCATGTTTGTTTTTGATAAAGTTACTCTTTAAAGTGCATTTTAAAGTTGGTCTTTAAATTGAGCATGGTTATTTCTTCATGGATGCATCTATCTTTGTTGAAGTGAGAAGACTTGAATTTCATTAAGTTTATTTTCATTGAACTTTGAAAGAAGCAGCTTTGGAAAGGAACCTCATACAGTTGAGAAACTGTATGAGTTGAGAAGCCTGGGCTTTTGTCTCACAGCTGCCCTTAGTCTTGTTCCCAATGGACAGGTGAATTTAACTTTTTAATATCTTATGTTCAGAATGATGTTTGAGTCACTTTTAATTCTGTTCATCCATGATTTTGACCAAGAATGTTAAAAATACTTTAACTTCATTGCCAAAGTTTCAAAAAAAAATCACAGTATTATTTTTGGAGAAGGAGCTTTACCCTGTTTTGAGCTGGCAAGCTTTACTCTTACTTATTGAGCATGTCCAGGGGAGTGTTTTTGTTTAGAAGAACATTATAGACCTTTTGCCCAGGGATCAAGGAGGGAAATAAGTCACTTGTAGAATAATCAGAACAGAGCCCTGTTGGGTAGCTCTGTTGGTTAGAGCATTGTTCCAATACATCAGGATTGCAAGTTCAATTCCAGGTCAGGGCACATTCAAGAATCAACCAATGAATGTGTGAATGGGTAGAGTAACAAATTGATGTTTGTCTGTTTCTTCCTCCTCATTCCACTGCCCTTCTCTTCCTTCTCTCTCTCTCTCTCAAGTCAATCAATAAATTAAAAGTGCTCTGGCCAGATGGCTCAGTTGTTTGGAGCATTGTTCAGTATACCAAAAGGTTTGGGGTTCAATTCCCAGGCAGGACACAAATGTAGGTTCAATCCCCAGTTGGGGCGAGTACCAGAAGCAACAGATTGATGTTTCTTTCACACTGATGTTGTCTTTCTCTCTCTCTCTCTCTCTCTCTCTCTTCCCCTTCCTCTCTCTCTAAAATCAAGAAACATAACCTTGGTTAAGGATTTAAAAAATTAAAAAGAATAGCAAAATTGAAATGAAACAATTGTAAGGAAGCTAATGGGAGAGATTATCATTTGCTTTTGGAAGGATAGTTGGATTCTTCAAACCCATACTACTTTTGTACTTCTTTGAGGATGTAACACTTGCCACATTTCATTATGATAGTTACAATGTATTGTATCCCCACTAGACTGAAAGTTGGAGGCCTTTGCTGTTTGTTTAAATTTTGCTTGTTTGTTTCCACGCCCTCCCCCCATCTTTGACCTTGTCACCTACCATAGGGTTTGGCACAGAGTATAGTCCCGGACCCCTGCCTCAGCGCCCCCACCTCACCCCCGCCACCAAATATGATACATGGAAATAAAATGAGTCAAAGTCAGTAGACATATTTAGAAAATTGCTTCTACCGAAACGCACTTATTAAATTTATTGAATCTCTTCTCTTGCCATGGAATAATATAGAAAAACCTGGTAAAGTAGAAAAACCACTAGTTTTATAGCTTTGAACTCCAACTTTACCACACTACCCATTTGATCATGGACAAGTAAATTCATATTGTTCCAGGTTTGTATGTTAAATTGGAGTGAGGTAGGAGGAGGATTTAGAGATCTTAGCACTTAACAATGGTAGCAGCTGTTATTACAAATGGATGTTTTAAAAAGGATCAATAATACATTTATACATTTTGCTTGAAGGAGGAATATATTTTCACAGAAGTTTGTTTGCTGTAGCTTGAGTATGTCGGAGTATTATCTCCTTTTGCAATTTTGTACTGAAAAGAAATCATTTAGCATTTCTTCCTTGTGAGCCTAACAGGATAGTTTCATGGTGGAGTTATGGGGTGGGGGATGGGATCCTAAAATAGCTACTGAGGGCCTTGTTTTTATTTTTTTGCAGATCTCTTTAGAATGTTACTTCTATATTAAATAGTCTCTCTTTTACTCTGACTGAATGCTGCTGACTCAGCTATTGACATTAGCATCGTAAACATTTGATTTGTCCCAGTCAGAAAATACTCTATGCTTCTCATCTTGCTTGATGCTCAAAGATTTTTTTTTTAGCTGTCTATAACATAGTGATAATAAATGAAGAACGTAGGCTGCAGGGTAATATGTAATATATGTGTTCCCATTTTGATACGGGAAACAAGAACTATTACATGCATGCATGTTTATATGAGCAGTGAATTACATGTTTATCTCAAGAGGGTGAAAATGGGAGGGCTTGGGAGGGAGATAGACCACAGACTGTTGTTTTACTTGTTATAAGGAGCATGTGTTACCTTTTAAAAAAAAATTAAAGTTTTCCTTTGAGATAATTGTAGATTTGCATACCGTTGCTGGGAAGTGTGTGTGAGAGAGAGATCCTGTGTGCCCTTTACCCAGTTTCCCCAACGGTAACATTTCATAAATCTGTAGCACACTATCACAACTGGGGCATCGCCATTGATACAGTCGAGATACAAGTCTAGACACAGAACATCACCGCAGACTACTCTCCTGGTGCCTTTTTGTAACCACTCCCACCCCTAAATCATAAAGACATTACAGTACGGTGGATGAAGTTGCAGTAAAGCTTTGTGCATAGAATCAAGGAAAAATATCCACTGGGAAATGTGGCTCACCTCTCCCTACCCCAGTCCCATCTGTAATCCCTGGCAATCACTGATTGTCTCCCTTTGTTATTTCAAGAATGTTATATAAGTAGAACCATATAATAAGTAACTTTTTGGATTGGTCTTTTTCACTCAGCAAAATTCTCTGGAGACTCACTCAACCAAGTGGCATGTATCGATAGTTCCCTTTTTTTGATTTTTGAGAGTACATTTATTAAAGATGGAGACAGTGAAACAAGGAAGGGGCTATAATAGAAGAAATGACAAGAGCGAGCCTGGGCGGGACTGCTTTGGCTCACTGGAAAGTCAGAGAAAAGGGGGCCCTGGAGATGGGGTCAGTGGGTTAGCCCAGGATGAGCTGCTAGACGAGTGTCCACTGCCTATTGCTATCCTGGTTGCTAGTCTCATGGGGACCCTTAGAGTCTAGGTGGTGTACACCTGACAGGGAAGAAAGGTGTGGGCTTGCTCCCAGGAGGGAGAGAGCCAGTAGTTCATTTGATTTTAATTGCTGAGTAATATTTCAAGGTTTGCATGCACCACAGTTTGTTTACTCATTCGCTCATTGAGGAACACTGAGTTTTTTTTCCAGTTCTTAGCTATTTTGAATAAACCTTCTATGTACATTTGTGTACACATTTTTGTGTGACTGCTTTTTTTTGTCCTGGCAGGCATGTGCTCTGACCAGGAACTAGACCAGTTACCCCCAATATGGTGCCCAGCCAACTGAGCCACACTCGTCAGGGCTCAAACCCTACATTCTTCATTTTTTTTAGGTTTTGTTTATTTATTTTTAGAGAGAGGGGAGGGAGGGAGAAAGAAACATTGATGTGTAAGAGAAACATCAACTGGTTGCCTCCTGCATGCCCCTACCTGGGGGACCTGGCCCACAACTCAGGCCTGTGCTCTAACTGGGAATTGAACCAGTGACCTTTCAGTTTGTAGACCAACACTCACTCCATGGAGCTCCACCAGCCAGGGCTACATTCTTTGTGTACATAACTTATTTACCTTGATTTCTGGCGCTTATTAGCTCTGGCATCAAAGCAGTAATAACACTATGGTTTTGCTTGTCTCTTTCATCTCATGATTTGTGTATACCTTAACACATATTAGTACTCAAAACCCACTAGGAGGCAAATATGGTTAGCTCTCGTGAAGTTAGCTCCCTTAGAGATAGGTAGGTTGAGGCAGGGATAACATGGAATTTGCCTGAGGTTATAGAATGAGTCATTGTGTTCTGACTCTGATTCATTTGGATTTATTCTTTACCTCTCTCTGTCTCCTGAATCAGCTTTTTATAATTATGACCTTCTAGGTGTGGGGACATGAAAAAGTTTGTTTTTTTCTCTATCTGAGGTTTAATGCCTGTTTTATAGAAGCACCATGGTGAGGTGGTTAGAGCATGCATGCACTTTGGCAACTGATTTGATTTTTAAGCTCTTCCATGTGGGCAAATCATTTAACTTACCTAAGCCTCAGTTTTATGATTTGTGAAACAGGGATAATAACAGTACCTATCTTCGCATGTCATTGTGAGAAATAAATGATACATTGTGTGGGAAAGTGCTTAGCACTGCAAGTGAGTAGCAAATGTTCAATGAATGTTACAAGTATTTAAAAATGTGGTATGTTCTGCCACTTAACTTTATCAGTTGGTTGATAATTGGATAAAGTATTGGGATGTTTCTGTCGTGTACTTACAGAGCTTTAAGATTATTGTTATTTTTGAGGTAAGGATACTTTCTTTGAATGCTATTTCAAGTTTAATTTTATTATATGTGATTATTTTAAAACAGGCAGTAATGTTGGATTATATTTATTGTATTAATTTGTATTAAAATATTAACAATTTTCTTCTGGGTTATTTATATTTCCTTAGGGTCATATTCATAAAAAATAGGGAGTAATTCTAAACTATTGGTTTTTCTCTTTAATCTGCTCCATCCAAAACATTGCCTTCCATATTTTCTTCTTAGTATTTATCAATACTTTAAAGTATCACCAGTTTTTAATCACATAAATAATCAGATAATTACATAAATAATCCTGCTTCTTAAGGACAGGAATGGTCTTGTTTACTGTGGTATATCCTCAGTGTCTAGAATAGTGCAGAGTATATAGTAGATGTTCAGTAAACACTTAGCTGTCTGTCATTGCTTTTGCATCCTTTCCCCTGCCCTTAAGTGTTTTTTATCTGGGGAAATGGAATACAGCTTCTAATCAGAGCTTAAAGTGACTTAGATCTTTTTATTTTATTTTATTTTTATTTATTTTATTTTTTTTAAGATTTTATTTATTTATTTATCTTTAGAGGGGAAGGAGAGAGGGAGAGAAACATCAATGTATGGTTGCCTCTCATGAGTCCCCTGCTGGGAACTGGCCTGCAACCCAGGCATGTGCCCTGACTGGGAATCGAACCGCGATCGTGTGGTTCGCAGGCCCACGTTCAATCCACTGAGCCACGCCAGCCAGGGCTGACTTAGATCTTAAATCCAGTCTCTTATTTTGGTTGGCTGAGAAATGTGATTGGCAAGGTGGAGGGGCATCTGGACCTTTTAATATAAAAGCTCTGCGCTTAATCATTTGACTTCTTTTCCTGAAGCCTTCAGGGAACTTTTTCCTTTCCCTTTTCTGGTCAGCCAAGAGCCTGACCTGGGCTGACTCTGACATTGCAGAACACTGAACACAGTATCTGTTGAGCCAACGACTGGGAGTCAAGCTCTGATGGTATCAGAGGAAAAGCCTGAATTCAAATTCTGCTTTGGCGACTGACCCATCTTATGAACCTAGATGAATTTCTTAGCCTTTTCCAGGTTTTATTTTTATGCCTGGTGGGTAATCTCATCTGTCCTGGGGTTTATGAGGGTTCCTAGGTAAATGTTCTCAGAGCTTCTTACAATACCGTTGCTATGTGGGGCTCCCTGGGTTTCCAAGACCGGTTGGGGGCAGTGTGGGTGCTCCGGGGAGGAGAGCTGGGTTCTTTTTCACTTCAAGACTAGAAAACAGAAAGAGGGTATCCTTTGTGATTTAGCTCCACTTCAGCCTGAGTATTATTGGTGGATGAAAGGTACGTTGTTGAAAAAGTCATTAGGCCCGCTTGCCTGAGTCAGCTGGGGTCAGTTCCCATTTCTGGGGCTAAACAACTTATGCCTCTGAAATGTCTTTCATCAAAAGCTACCTCTTTTCAAATAAATTCTTTTCAAAAGCTACTTTTGGGGACCCATCACAAGTTACTTTTTGGGACCCCAAAAGTAGCGTGAGACCCAAAACTTGAGCTCCGTTTTCCTTTGGGTTCAGTGGTTTCCTCTGTGTTTTTCCTTGTTTCAGGGTTTCTTGTGTTCCAGCACACTGTATCCTCCAGAATAGCTTGCAGATAAACATCATTTTTTTCCTTCATTCTTCTGAGGTAAGTAGGAGTAAGGGAGATTGTTGGTCTCAAATTTGGGATGTATGGCTTTCTATTTCTAATTTGGATCATTCTGTTTTTGAGCACAAACTTTCCTGTGTTTTGGATGTTAGATTACATCATTGTAAGTTACTTTAGAAAGCCCTAGTAAGCAAAGTCTGTAGCAGAAAAGTTGGTGCTTTCCCCTCTGCTTTATTATAGTAATAGTAATTAGAATTTATTTAGTTTTGTATCCTCAAAGCATTTTGTAAAGTTGTTAGACTATTCGTGATACACAGTGTAGAGTTCTTCCTTATTCTGAGTTTGTATGTATGTAAAAACGTTGAGGGTGGTAATGGATATGAGAACAAAAAAGAGATTACAATTGCTTGCTTATCTCTTGGTAAATTTGGGCTGACAATGTTTGTATCAAGTACTGGATTCATTATTACCTCTTAGCTTGACTTTCTGGATGGAGAGAACACTTGTATTTTAGAGTGTTTGTAATTCTGAACATAAATGCAGTAGAGGATGCAGGCTCTGTATACAAGTATTTTATTTCTGGGTTTTGACTTTCTGTAAAAGGGACTATGTATAATACTGGTTTGTGTTAGTTTTGATTCTATCAAATTACTTGCTTTCAATTAGTAAGGTGCTCTCTTACTCTGTGTCATAGCGTCTCTGACAGAACTGACTGGAAGTACCACACATCCCATTTGTTGTCACTCTGGCTGTTGGTTTTTACTTTAAAAAGTACAGTAGTAGCCATGGCTGGTGTGGCTCAGTGGACTGAACGATGGCCTGTGAAGGATCGCTGGTTCAGTTGCCAGTTGGGGCACATGCTTGGGTTATGGGCCAGGTCCCAGGTGGGGGCCTGAGGGAGGCAGCTGATCCACGTGTCTCTCACACATTGATGCTTCTCTCTTTCCCTTTCTCCCTCACTTCCCCTCTCTCTAAAAATAAATAAAATCTTAAAAAATAAAAGTACGATAGTGATCCTGCCTTGAATTTTTTGAACTCCCATTTCTTCTGAGACACTCAGAGGACGTTACTCTGTTAGGATAGAAAGAAGGTATTACTACTTTCAGTTCATACGTGGAGGAAAACTTGAAATTCAGCAAGAGGATTTGTCCAAGAGTATATGCAACTCTGGTCAAAAATTATTGGAGCTTCTTACTTCTTAGTCTTATCTTTACCTTTCAATCTGGCATTCTAAAATTTTAGCATAATTTCCCACCCCCATTCCCATCCCTACTCTCAGAATGTATTCACTTCCTCTGTAGTTTGTTGTAAGTATTCTGTGTTTCACATACGAGGGTAAAAAAGTATTGCTGCCATTTCTGAGGGATGTATTTTTTAATCCTTACCCGAGGATTTTTAAAAAAAACTGATTTTAGAGAGAGATGAAGGGGGAGAGAAAGAGAGAAACATCAATGTGGGAGAGATACACTGTTCAGTTGCCTCCTGTACATGCCCTGACCAGGGATTGAACCCTCAACCTAGGTATGTGCCCTGACTGGGAATTGAACCCTCAACCTGTTGTTGTATGGAGGCAACGCTACAACCAACTGAGCCACGTGACCAGGGTCGAGATATGTATTTTTTCTTTTTAGAAATATTTGACTTGTAGAAATTGAATTTATAATTTTGAACCCATTAACACTACCTCATAACTGACTATATTTTTTAATCTAGATGTTTACGAGAGTTTGGGCTTTATTTTGGGTTTTTCTCATAACTGAATATGAATACATATTCATAGTCTTTTCTCTTATTTTCATTGATTTTTTAAAAAGTCTCATGTATTGGGGTGACATTGGTTAATAAAATTATGTAGGTTTCAGGTGTATGATCTTGTTTGGGACTGCTTCCTGGACTTGTATGTCATTTTTTTTTTTTTACCAGGTTAGGGACATTTTTCAGTCATTGTTTCTTCAGATAGGTTCACAATCCCTGTTCTTTCCCTCTTTTGCTCAGAGGAGCATCGTAGGTACTCCTGTGGTGCACGTGTTGTTACGCCTCATGTCTTCCCAAAGTTCTCTTAAACTATCCTCATATTTTAAAAATTCTTTTTTCTTTTTGCTGCTCTGATCGGGTGTTTTCTGCTACTTTATTTTCCAACACACTGATTTGATCCTCTGCTTCATCCAACCTACTGGTTTTTCCTTCTGTTCTGTTCTTCATTTCAGATATTGTATACTGTAATTCTGACTTTTTTTTAATGGTTTCTATGTTCTTTTTTATTTTGTTGTAGTTATGCACCTGGAGATAGTATGAGATCCCACAGGTTTATGGGTTCAGTCCCATAAAACTACAAACACCCCCCTTCCCATGCTGGTTGAAATTTCAAGTTGTCACCTGTGCTTCTGATTGGTGGTAGTTGAGGGTCCCACAACCCTCTGGGTTTGATTAATTTGATAGAGCAGCTCACAGAACTCAAACATTTACTTTGATTTTCCTTAAGTAGTTCTAAAGTTTTCCTTAAGTTTATTATACTGACAATGAACAGCTAGATGAAGAGATACATAGGACAAGATCCAGAAGGGTCCCAAGTGCAGGAGTTTCTGTCCCCATGGAATTGGGGTGCATCACGCTCCTGGTATCAGAATGTGTTCCCCAGTTTGGAAACTCATCAGATTTTGTTGTTCAAGAGTGTTTGCAGAGCTTCATCTGTAGGCCTTCTCCCCTTCCCAGAGGTCAGTGGGTGGAGCTGGAAGTTCAGCCCTCTAATCTGTTACTCCTGGTGACCAGTTCCATCCTGAAGCTATCTAGGGGCACCTCATTAGCACAAACTCAAAGGAGCTCCTTAGGAATGACAAAAGATGCTCCTTTCACTTAGGAAATTCCAAGGGTTTTCAGAGCTTTGCACCTGAAATGGAGAAGAAGACCAAATACATATTTCTTATTACAAACCACAGTGTCATATCAGCTCAGAGTTTGTAGCCTAAAACAGTAATGATTTATTATTTCTCACAATTCTACATTTCAGGGTTAGGAATTTGGGCAGAACTTTCTGCCCAGTGTAGGATCTGGTGGAGTCACTCCTTTGTCTAGTGGCTGGACTGGGTTAAGGGTTCAGTAGGGTTTCAAATTATTGGTCTGGCACCTTGATAGTGTACCACATGGCCTCTGTCTCTCCAGGGGGTATCTTTCTATTTTAAAATATTTTATTTATTTATTTCTAGAGAGAGGGGAAGAGAAAGAGAAAGAGAGGGAGTGAAACATCAGTGTGTGAGAAATACATTGATTGCCTCTTACACCGCCCCCCAAGTGGTGGATCTGGCCTGCAACCTAGGCATGTGCCCCGAATGGGAATTGAACCAGTGATCTTTCAGTTCACAAGCTGGCACTTAATTCACTGAGACATGCCAGCCAGGGCTCCAAGTGATATTTTATCATCCAGGGCCTTCAACTTGGTCCAGCACTCCTGCAGGACATACTGAATTTCTTTACAGGTTGGTGGTTGGTTTCCAAGAATGAAAGTGGAAGCTGCCAGGTCTGGAAGTGGCACATTAATGCTTCTGCCACATTCTGTGGTCAAAAAACAGGTCATAAGGTCAGCCCAGATTCCAGGGAAGAGAACTTTGTTATCATCTCTCAATGGATGGAGCAGCATGGGTGTAGGGTAGGACGGAATTGGTGGCTGCTGTCTTTGGAGAGGATCTATCACAGGCCGTTAAACTAAGTTAGTTATGGAGAATACTGATTTGGAACGAACTCTGGCAGTGCGGGAAAGTCATTAGCACTTGGTCTGCCATGTGGGTGGGAAAGGATCAATCAGCATGAGACTGTACAGGAGGACTCCTGTTTTCCCCTCAGGTATATGGATGAAAAGGGGCCACACACTAAACTTGCCAAGCTCAGGGGAGGCCAGCATCTCAAGCCCTGCAAACACAGACCAAAAGTAACCAGGAATGGTCTGAACATAAAAATTTGTAACTAAAAGTGGATCATGGTGGGGAGTGACATCCTAGGCTTGTTAATTCCTTGACAGGGTCAATCATTTTACCCCAAGTGAGCCTGTCTTTTGTCTTTTTGTATCTAAGATAACATACCTTTGGAATGTCAGAGTAATTCCCTTATTCTGACCCCTTAGGGTGGCACACCTACTAAAGCAGACTGCAGGACTACAGAACCCCTCATGTATCTTGGTCATAAAATACCCCTCTTTGTACTGTAAATGTTAAGTATATCCTGTATCCACCCATGTAAAAGAAGTATGCGTATCTTTGTTTCCCTCCTTTATCCAGTCAGATTTCCCTGTTTTGCTTTTTTCTGTCTTCTTAATCAACCACTGATCAATTTCAGGTAACCACCCACTTATATCTCCTCCTTTTATTCTAATGTGTAAAGTACCACTTGGGGTGCATTTTGTCAGTTCATTGAGATTTTTGCTTCCTGCAATTATTGTCAGTTTGGCTCAAATAAACTCATAAAAATTCTCTACAGGTTTGGACATTTTGTTTTTATGTCTACCAGTATATTTGGGTCATAGTTCATGTTTGACAAAAGTGCATGCACAGATTCAACAGAGTAAAGCACAATCACATTCTCTTATATTTTTTAAGATTTATATTCTATCCTAGTTGCTAGAGAAAAGTAAATTTACTGTGGCGTCTATTCTCTGACAGGTTCCTTTTCTTTCTTTGATGAAGTTTGTAGTTTTATAGGATAAAGACATAGTGGCTGAATTTACGATCTAGTTTCAATTGGTACTTTATCAAATTTAAAGTGATATTTGGTCAAAGGGTTTGAAGTCCCCCTTTCTTTCAAAAACTATGTAAATGAGTTTCTGTAAAGAAGGGAGTGGGATTTTAATTTTTTTAAAAAATATTTTATCTATTTATCGAGGGGAAGGGAAGGAGAGAAGTATCAATGTACGGTTGCCTCTCGTGAGTCCCCTGCTGGGAACTGGCCTGCAACCCAGGCATTGTGCCCTGACTGGGAATCGAACCGCGATCATGTGGTTCGCAGGCCCGCGCTCAATCCACTGAGCTACGCCAGCCAGGCAGATTTTAATTTTTTAAATTAGCATCATTTAACTTTTTTCACTTGAAGAAACAAACATTAAAAATATAAAGCAAGCAGATTTCCAATTGATATTGTAAGGCGGTGAAACATTGACTGATGGCCTAGTTCACGAGAGACTAGTACATGAAATAGGAGAGAAACAGTATGTGGAGGAGGGAACCAGGAGTAGGGAGAGATGCAGTTACTCCAGTAAATGCGTGGATTGCACTCCATTAACTCCCTTCCAGGTCTAATAGTTTTCTGATTCATACCCTGGAATGCTACTGGAAGGGAAGGTTTGGGGTCTGAATTATTAGCCAGGTTGCAGATACAGCTCCAAGTTGTTGGTTTTTTGTTTATTTTATTTTTATTTATTTATTTTAGAGTGAGGAAGGTTTGAAGGGAGGGGGAGAAGAAGGAGGGAGGAGGAGAGAGAGAAACATTGATTTGTTGTTTCACTTACACCGTTGGTTGCTTCTTGTATGTTCCCTGACCAGAGATGAACTGCAGCCTTGGCATATTGGGAAACTTTGTTTCTTCTTCCTTTTTAAAAAGAAGAATGAAAAACACACTTGACTGGCACTTCCTCCTAAGTTACAGTTAGTCTGACTTCAGTTTGATTTAGCTCCTTTTGTTCTTTATAGAGGACTAAGTAAACACTCTTCTCCTGCGGCTCTAAAGAGTGTATGGGGGAGAAGTACCTTATCCTTTTAAAGAAACACAAGCAAATATTTTTCTTCAGACAAAAGGAAAACTGTACAATTGTTTTAGTCCCTTTGACTTGGCATCAGTCAGACCTTATCTTGTTTGAACTTTCAGTGTGTTTAGGTCTCTGGGAATTGATAGACATGCTCTCTGGTAATCCTGAGCTTTAATTTTAGTTTTCTTGATAAACAATGTTTATAGCAGCTCTTTCCTTTCTTCTGATATCTGTAGTAACTCCAGGCTGCATCACAGTTTTCTGAATCATATGGTATTTGTGACCTATATTTTATTCTTCCTCTTGAGTTACATCGGGTCCGAGGTCAGCTTTTTTCTTTTTTAGAGATTAGACTTCTGCTGTTTTTATATGTTAGCAAATTACAAATAGTTTAAATGTTTTTCTTTGAAAGTACTTTTATGCTGTGCTAAAATGCAAGGGACCCTTAAAACTAATTTCTTCTGGTCCTGGCTGGTGTAGCTAGGTGACTTAAACACCTGTCTGCGAACTGAGGGGTCATGGGTTTGGTTCCCTGTCAGGGCACATGCCTGGGTTGTGGGCCAGGTCCCCAGTTGAGGGTATGCGAGAGGCAATCAAATGATTGTTTCTCTCCCTCTATTTCTTCCTCCCTTCCCCTCTCTCTAAAAATAAATAAATTAAATCTTAAAAAAAAAAACCTAATGTCTTCTGAAATTCTCTGTATTAGGTTAAAGAATTATAGGCTCAAAAAGAATTAGACTCAGTAAAGGCTGAATGTGAACTGTATTTCTGCACCTTTCTGGTTAGTAATTCTGCTGCAAGGAAGTTTTACTTTTACACTTTTGGTTTTAAATGAGGTGTCAGGGTCATCAAGGAGACTGTTTCCTTCCTGTTAGTTCATCCTTGGTTTATTACAGCTGTTGACGTTTTCAGTGTGTGCATATTTATATCATATACTTACTAATGAGGGGTGGTAGCTATATCATGAGGATACAGGCTAGAGTTTGTTTCTTTGTCACTTTTCAGAGAACTGTGTGCTGTATGTGACTAGGAACTTGGAGTTGTGTCTTTCCATAGACTCTTTCTGACTTTCTACATTTTGATATTTCAGGGTGACACTTCTTTCAGCACGGCTATAAACATTTTTGCTTCTGTCTGTATTTGGATGCATCTAGTTGTATACTTTTTACATTGCAGCCTTTCATGAAATGTAAAGAGCCAGTTTTCTGTTTGACTGTTTACAACGAGCACTTATTACTTCTTAAATTTAAAAAGTACTTCTTAAATTTAAAAAGTAAAAACACTGTCTTTTCTAATTATTAAATGACCTGAGTTCCCACCAATCCAAAGATAACCACGGTTATTATTTGCTTATATTGCTTTTGTATTATTATTCTCCAAGAGCTTTTATTTTTTTAAAGATTTTATTTATCTTTAGAGAGGGGGAAAGGAGGAAGAGAGAAAGGGAGAGAAACATCAATGTCTGGTTGTCTCTCACATGACCCCAACAAGAGACCTGGCCTGCAACTCAGACATGTGCCCTGACTGGGAGTCGAACTGGTCACCCTTTGGTTTACAGGCTGGCACTCAGTCCACTGGGCCATACCAGCCAGGGCTCCAAGATCTTTTTAAAATTAAAATGGGGATTATATTGTATATGTAATTTTATATTCTGATTTTTTCACATCATTAAATATTTCCAAAAAATTTTAATAGGTAATACATTTCAAAAATAAAAAATGACATAAAATGAACAAGCAAGATGAAAATCTTCCTTCCATCTCTCTTACTCTCCATTCATTTTGTCCCTCAGCCCCTAATAAGTGACTGTTAATTTTTTCTCTTGTTCAGACCAGATTGGGCACGTTCAGGGAGGTATGGCTGTTGACTCTCCTCTTGTTCAAAAGGTAGTGTTACTGTCCTGACTGGTGTGGCTCAATTGGGCGCTGTCCTGCAGAGCTAAAGGTCATGTATTTGATTCCTAGTCAGGACACATGCCTGGGTTGTGGGTTTGGTCCCTAGTCAGGGTGCATAGAAGAGGCAACTGATCAAGGATGTTTCTCTCCTGTCTTTCTCCCTCCGTTCCCCTCTCTCTAAAAAGAAATAAAATTTGAAAAGTAAGTTTACCAAAAAAAGTTTTCAAAAAGGTAGCATTACTACATATATTGTTCTATACCTTGATTTTTCCCTCTCTTAACAATGTATTTTGAGCCCTGGCTGGTGTAGCTCAATGGATTGAGGGCAGGCCTGCAAACCACATGATCACAGTTCAATTCCCAGTCAGGGCACATGCCTGGATTGCAGGCCAGTTCCCAGCATGGGACTCACGAGAGGCAACCATACATTGATATTTCTCTCCTTCCCTTCCTCTCTAAAGATAAATAAATAAAATACTAAAAAAAAAAAGCATTTTGGGGAATCTCTTGCTGACAGTACTGAAAGACCATTCCTTATGTAGATTAGTCATGTAGTCCGTTGTAGATGGATACTCGAGTTGTTCCCAGTTCTTGCTATTAAAAACAATAAGGCTGAAGTAGTAATTAAAGGCAAAAAATTAGGCATTTACAGTTATTAAGGGATAGTCCTTTCTAGAATGCAAGCTAATTATTGTAGAAACAATGATGACATTAGCAAATCTAACATTTTTCTGCCTCCAAATGAAATAGTTCAATAAAGAAGCATCTGTGACTGCTAAACCAGTAAGCAAAAGGTTAAGGAGGAACAGGATATTCATGTGGTCCCAAATGTTAGCCACAGATTACTAATTGTAAAGGGAGAAAAATATACCTTTATAAAGGGAGCTCTCTCTAGCTGCTACAGATTCAACAAGTGATCATGTTTTGCCAAGTGATCACATAAGTTATCAAGTTCAACTAAGTGGGACAGTCTGAAAATGTGTCACCTGATATATTGCATTAGGAGGTAATAGATAGCATCACCCATGAAGCATTCTCTCCAAAAAACACTTAACCTAAATCTAATCAGTGTTTTGGACCTAACCTCCTGTTTACAGGAAGTATAAGGGATAAAAAGACAAGCTAAATGGCACTGTGAAGAAATGATAAAGCAAAACTAGGATGTCAGACATTCTGCAAGTCAGCTATTCCTGTCTTTTCAAAAAGCTTGTGTTGTAAATAAATAAACAAATAAACCAACCAAAACAAAACTTAAGGCCATTCTAGAATAGAAGAGACTAAAGAGGCATGGTATCCAGTTTTTTTGCTTGAGTCTTGATTTAATTCTGAATTTTAAAAAATGCCAACTTATTAGAGACCTATTTTTGGACAGTTGGGGAAATTTGAATGAGGACCAAGTATTACATAATTGGTGTGATAGGAGTATTGGCTTGGCCAAAAAGTCTCTTTAGTTTTTTTCAGTATAATAAAAGACAGGTACATTTTTTCATTTTCACCAATACCTTTATTGATTCAGATAATTTTAGTATGTCGGCTCTCTCCCACTATTGGTTTCTAGTGGGTAGAGGCCAGGGATTTTGCTAAACATTTTCCAATGCATAAGAGCCCCACAGCAAAGAATTATTTGGCCAAAATATCAGTAGTACCAAGAAACTTTACAAACGACTTTTGACACATTTTGATCAGTCACCATGCCTTCTCCATATAGTGCACAAATCTTTTTTTGCATTTCAGTTGTTTTTATCTTGAAATAATAAAGCATAATATGCTAAAAGTGTTGCCTATCTTCTTCCATTTTCAATATTAAAATTGCTACACAAAAATTCACCAGTTTTGGTGTTTTTTTAAGATGTACGCTGATATGCTTACCAACCGTCACAATACAATCTAACAACATTGTTTTGTCCTAGCTGGTGTGGCCTAGTTGATTGAGCACTAGCCTGCAAACCAAAAGATTGTTTGTTCCATTCCCAGTTAGGGAATATGCCTGGGTTGTGGGCCAGGTCCCCAGTTGGGGATATGCAAGAGGCAACCAATTGATATATCACTAGTACATTGACGTTTCTCTTCCTCTTTCTCCTTCTCTTCCCCTATCTCTAAAAATAAATAAATAAATAGGTAAATAAATAGTTTCAAATGAAGTGAAAGACAACTAACCATTGCCAGAGCCATCCATAGGGAAAAAACTAAATGAACTTTTTAGCTAACCCAATATTTGGTTTGCTTATGAAGCTAAATGTCCTTATTCCTAGGAGATATGTAGGGTGTATAGGGTTAGAGTGTGTTGATGCCTACTGAAATGATTCAGAAAAACATGAGAAAAAAACACATGTATAGCCATATCTCTATTCATGGATATGAATAGAGCAAATTTAACAAAATATTAATAATTTTGTAAAACTTAATTTTTTTAGAGAGGTAGAAAGAGGAGAGAAATGTTGATTTGTGAGAGAAACACCCATGGGTTGCCTCTTGCATGCCCCAACTGAGGACCTGGCCCACAACCCCGCATGTGTCCTGACTGGGAATCGAACCCGTGTGTGACCTTTTGATCCACAGGCCAGTGCTCAATTCACTGAGCTACACAAGACAGGGCTAACAGTTCTTGAGTCTGAGTGTTGAATAGTGTATGTTTATTCTATTGTTTTAAAAGTTTTTCTGTATTTTTGAAATTTTTTATAATAGAGTTGAAGAGGCTGCTGCAACAAATAACATATAGATTCTTTTTTAAAAATATTTTATTTATTTATCTTTAGAGGGGAAGGGAAGGAGAGAGGAAGGAAACATCAATGTATGGTTGCTTCTCGTGCATCCCCTGCAGGGAACTGGCCCCTGCCAGAAACTGGCCTGCAACCCAAGCATGTGCCCTGACTGGGAATCGAACCGCGATCGTCTGGTTCGCAGGCCCGCGCTCAATCCACTGAGCTACACCAGCCAGGGCTCATATAGATTTTTTTGAAATGCCATTTTATTGGGCTGCATATTCCATTGCATAGAGGAGCCGCAATGTAATTTTTGCACATATGTATATTCTGCTGCTAGTTGATATTTTAGTTGAATTTTTATTATGACAATATTATGCCCTTAGATGCTGTGTTGGATAAGATAAAGGAACTGAAAACACTTATTATTATTCTCTTCTCCTTTATTCTCTACTCTGACACTTTAGTGGAGAAGAGAAAAAGAAAGTGAGAAAGATACTTCAGAGTAGTCCTTATGCAGTTGCTTTTAGGTAGGAGATAGGGTGGAAGCTGCTACATAAGAACCATACCTCAAGTAATAGCCTTTTAAAATCTGTTTCTTGTCCTTTAGTTTGCAGGCTACCCAAATGATAAGGAGGGGTGCCAGCGACTAGGGAAGCAGTGTGGCACAGAATGGCGGGGCTTGTGTTATGTTTTATTTTTGACAGGTTATTAGATCTTTATTTTAGTAGCAAAAATTCTTTCTACCTGATAAAATAATAATACAATAGCTGCTTTAGAGAATGGCCTGTTCTTTGCATAAAAGGCTAAGCTATGGAGGATATGGGAGGAATTTAAGGTAGAATATTTTTGGAAGAAAAGTTCTGGGGAAAGGATCTTTTCTCAGAAAGCATCATTAAATATGAAAAGCTTACTTCTTTGAGCTAGAATCATATTTGCAATGGGAAGCTTCTCCAATTGCAGGATACCTATTCTTTGACATTGACATTCATGCCTTAGATTTCCATGAAGACAACCTACAAGGACCTGAATGGCCTCATTTTAGCTGCTTCAGCGCGTGGAGCTGTTGCTTGCTCCTTTTCTTCCTGTGCCTGGTGTGACAGTGGCTACTGAGCACTATGAAGGTTGTTCCAGAGAAGAATGCTGTCCGCATACTCTGGGGGCGAGAAAGGGGCACTCGGGCCTTCGGAGCTCAGCGGCTTCTGCAGGAGCTGGTGGAAGATAAGACTCGGTGGATGAAATGGGAGGGCAAGGTAAGAAAAATGGTTATTTTTGACATAAGGTTTGTGGAAGTGACAGGAAATTGGGGCCTTGGGTTGATAACATAGAGCTGGAGTGTAATTTATTTTGTGTAGGAGAATAGATATGCTATCTAACTTAGGTTTTTTAAAAAGCACATTTAGAAGAATTTACAGGCTAGAGATATCTTTTTTAGAGTTAGACATTTTTTCCTAAAGGTAATTTAGGTTTATCTTTCTCAATTTTTTAGTTTGATCATTATGTCCAGTTTTTAAACTTAAACTGAGAATACTAATCTAGACATGTTCATGTATTTTTGACATAGAGCAGGCCATAGGATTATAAATAATATGTTTTAACTTTTTTTTTGTTTGTTTCCCAGAGAGTAGAACTGCCAGATAGTCCACGCTCTACCTTCTTACTGGCTTTCAGTCCAGACAGGTAACTAATATTTATCTATAACCTAAGACTTGTGACACCATGGATTTCTGTATATTTGACCTAACTTGATCTTGCAAGTCAAATCCCCAAAGGCTCTTGGAAGCACTGTATGAATAGAACTTTGAAAATGTATCAGAAATGGAAAGAACATAGAGGAACAGTTCTAATTAAAAATAATGGGAATAACCGAAGAAAACTATGAACATTGAGGGTGAAAACTTGGAAGGTTTTTCAATAATCATCCTTTGCTTGTGTGATATAGGCCACTGATGTAATAGTTTCCCATCAAGAAAAAATAGTCACTGAAGAGGGTGTATGTCATTTGGGGACAGCGTAGAGAATTCAGAAGCTTGTAAACACTAGACTATTTCTGTCGTTTGTAATGCCTGAGGTGTAGTTTTTTTTTTCATGCTGGGATGGGGAATAGTACCAGTTTTCTGTGTTTTCCAAAGCTGATAGTTTGTTATCCTCCCACGTGTACACTGACTTGTGCTCTTGCATTCCCTAGGACTCTCTTGGCCTCCACCCATGTGAACCATAACATCTATATTACGGAGGTGAAGACTGGCAAGTGTGTTCATTCTCTGATTGGACACCGCCGCACTCCGTGGTGTGTCACTTTCCATCCTACCATCTCAGGCCTCATTGCTTCTGGCTGCCTGGATGGGGAGGTTAGGATTTGGGATTTGCATGTAAGTATTTCCTTTTCTTTGGTGTTCTAAATGAAGAGACTTGTTTATCATTGGGTTCTTAACTCTGGAGGAGAGATTAGCTGGGTTTTTAGTACTACATCCAAGTAAGTGGTAGTCATTGCCCACTTAATTGACAGCAAGCTTTGCCCATTGGCCTCCATTCTACATTGAGCAGCCTATTAAGTGTTCTTCCATCTGCCCGTGCTCTATAAGATATGTTCAAGATGGATTTTTGTCATATTATGTAGCAAGGATTATACTGTGCTCTGATCATGATCGTTAGAGCAATGTGCCCCTTGTCCTAGAGAATGGCTAGTGGGTTGTTATGCACCATGTCATGCCCGCAAGCTTGAGTTTTCCCAGGTTTCAGAAATAAGAACTGTGCTGATGTTCATTGCCTGTGGCTCGTAGAAGACTTAGAGAAGTGAGCAGACAGTAGTATTTTTCTGATAAATTGGTAACACTGCTCGGTCACTGATTTCCTACATTGTTTTATAGAGGACCTTTAAAGTAGGCCTTGATGTAGTCATTTTACCTTAAATAAGGATCTTTCTTGAGATTGACGTCCCATTTTGCTGGCAGCTTGTAACCTGAGAATATTTGGGATTGGTTCATTCATAGGGTGGCAGTGAAAGCTGGTTCACAGATAGCAACAATGCCATTGCCTCTCTGGCTTTCCACCCTACGGCTCAGCTTCTTTTGATTGCCACTGCCAATGAGATCCACTTTTGGGATTGGAGTCGACGGGAGCCCTTTGCTGTGGTGAAGACAGCCAGCGAGATGGAACGGGTCCGGTGAGTCCTCTGCCCACCAGTGATACGGGCATAGTATTAGCATGGCAGAGAACATTTACACTCATGAGACAGATTCATGTCTCATGGGCAGGTTCTTATCCCTGTAGCTCCTCCTACTTTAAAAAAATAATTCATTTAAAAATATTTTATTTATTTATATTTAGAGGGGAAGGGAAGGAGAGAGGGAGAGAAACATCAGCGTATGGCTGCCTCCCGTGCGTCCCTGCTGCGAACTGGCCCACAACCCAGGCATGTGCCCTGAGTGGGAATCGAAGCATGGTTGTTTGGTTTGCAGGCCCGCGCTCAATCCACTGAGCTACACCAGCCAGGGCTCCTCCTACTTTTTAAGCAGCTGGCCAGTTAGCTGGGAAGCAGTTCATTTTGTTCATTTTGGCTGTTCATTATTGGCCTCTTCTTCTGTTCTTTGAAGATTGGGGTCCTTAAAATCTTCTTTAGGTTCAAAGCTATCTGGGTTTGGAAGAGAGCCCTTTTTTTTTTTTTTGAGAAACCTGAAAGGTGTTCAGGTGGTGGGTAGCATAATTGCTCATCCCTGGTTATCCGTGTTTATCAAACTGGAAGAGGAAGATGTAAGATGCATCAGCTGTGCCAGTTGATATTTATTTAACCTTCAAGATCAAAACACACATTGCCTGAATTAAAGTTGATGCATTGTTTTCCTTTGGCCCTCTTGGTAATAGAGTTGGATATAAGCTGCTCTAGGCTAGCTTGTAGATTCAGCTATGTACTTGATGCTGAGACTGTTCCTTGTTACCAGAACTCATGCCTCTTTGCCAGTATAGCTGCCATATGAGGGAAGAACTGAACTTGTGGCACACAAGTTCTATGCTTTGTTACTATGATGAACCCTTAGAGATGAGCAAGTATGTGCTTAATGGGGTGGAAACCTAGATGTTTTTTGAAATTATTTTCGTGATACAAATGCCCTTATTCTGGTAAGTGTGAGGATGTAACAAGAAGTATTTAGCCTTATTATTTTAATCTCTTCGAAAGTTTTGAAAATCTCTAGAGTGAAGTGAATACCTGAGTAAATCGACATCAGTGGTTAATAATCACTGTAAATTTGAACACTGGCCTCTTCTCAGTTAACATAGTCTCTATGCATGTCTCTGTCTCTCTTCTGTTTTCAGTCTGGTGAGATTTGATCCTCTTGGACACTACTTACTCACAGCAATTGTTAACCCCTCTAATCAGCAGGTAAGTCAGTAAGCAGTTCCAGCTCGATGTAAATGTGGGTTATTTTTTAAACTAGTACTCTAATTCTGATTATATTGGACTTTAATTTTCAATGCCAAACTGTTTCTCTCCAGCCAAGATTCAAAATGAGCTTCAGACTCTGCAAAGCTACAGCCATAATCACGACAGGGGAGTCAGTTCTGAAACCCCTGAGTGATCGCTTTACTGAAAGTAACCAGGCAGTGTTGATTGTCTTTCATGCGCCTCTGGTTGGTTAATGTGTTGCCTGTCCTCACTGCCTCTGTGTTATGGATATGCCTTTTGTGAGAGAATTGGTTTGTCAGCTGTACTCATTCAGAAACGTTGCTAACTGGAAGTGAATAACTTAATAACCATATGATGATTCCGAATTTGAATGAAGCCAGTTCTCCATGCTTCAGAGGTAGAGTTGTTGCTCTATGAAAGTTTTCCTTGGATGATTATCAGTAGTGTTTCTTGATTTACCTGGAGGTTCTACCTAACTGCTTTGCTCTGCTTCCACCCCACCTTGGTCCACTTTTCAGGGTGATGATGAACCAGAGATCCCCATAGATGGAACAGAATTATCCCACTACCGTCAGCGTGCCCTTCTGCAGTCACAGCCAGTTCGCCGGACGCCTCTCCTCCACAATTTCCTGCACATGCTGTCCTCTCGCTCCTCTGGCATCCAGGTGGGAGAGCAAAGCACAGTGCAAGATTCTGCTACCCCCTCACCCCCACCGCCTCCCCCTCAGCCCTCCATGGAGCGCCCCAGGACTTCCGCTTACATCAGGCTCCGACAGCGGGTCAGTTACCCCACAGCTGAGTGCTGCCAGCACCTTGGGATCCTGTGCCTTTGCAGCCGCTGCTCTGGCACTCGAGTTCCTTCCCTCTTGCCACACCAGGACAGTGTCCCCCCTGCTTCTGCCAGGGCTACTATCCCTTCCTTTTCTTTTGTACAGACCGAGCCCTTCCATCCCCCGGAGCAGGCCTCATCAACGCAGCAGGACCAGGGCCTCCTGAACCGGCCGTCTGCCTTCAGTACAGTCCAGAGCAGCACTGCCGGCAACACGCTCCGAAACCTCAGTCTGGGTCCCACCCGTCGCTCTTTGGGAGGCCCTTTGTCCAGCCACCCTTCTAGGTATCACCGAGAAATAGCTCCTGGGCTGACAGGATCTGAGTGGACCCGGACAGTGCTCAGTCTGAACTCCCGCCCTGAGGCGGAATCCATGCCCCCGCCCAGGACCAGTGCCTCTTCGGTGAGTTTGCTGTCTGTGCTAAGGCAGCAGGAAGGTGGCTCTCAAGCATCTGTGTACACTTCAGCCACCGAGGGGAGGGGCTTTCCAGCTTCTGGGTTGGCAGCTGAGTCGGATGGAGGGAGTGGCTCCAGCCAAAACAACTCGGGCAGCATTCGCCATGAGCTTCCGTGTGACCTGAGACGCTTCTTTTTGGAGTATGACAGGCTTCAGGAGCTGGACCAAAGCCTGAATGGGGAAGCCCCCCAGACTCAACAGGCCCAGGAAATGCTCAACAATAACATTGAATCTGAGAGGCCAGGCCCTTCCCACCAGTCCACCCCACACAGCAGTGAGAACAACTCTAACCTATCCCGTGGCCACCTGAATCACTGTCGTGCTTGCCACAATCTCCTGACCTTCAACAACGATACCTTGCGCTGGGAAAGAACCACACCTAACTACTCTGGCGAGGCCAGCTCATCCTGGCAGGTCTCCAGTACCTTCGAGGGCATGCCATCGAGTGGCAGCCAGTTGCCACCTCTCGAGCGGACTGAGGGCCAAACGCCCAGCTCCAGCAGGCTGGAGTTGAGCAGCTCTGCTAGTCCGCAGGAGGAGAGGACTGTGGGGGTGGCCTTCAACCAGGAGACAGGCCACTGGGAAAGAATTTACACCCAGTCCAGCAGAACTGGAACTGTATCACAGGAGGCCTTACATCAGGATATGCCTGAGGAAAGCTCTGAGGAAGATTCACTCAGGAGGTAAGCAGGTGCTTTCTGTCTTTTACATCTCTTATTCTCTTTACATCTTTTCTTTCAGTCCTACAGATGTTGTGGCTGGTTCTTGAGAGTCTGAGACCCATGCATTCATTCAGCTCTCCCTAGCTTCCATTGCATCTTCTTGGAAAATCTTGCTCCGGTGGCAGAGAGTAGATACGGTCTAGCAGTATGAGTCAGTTGGCTCTGTTAGCTCCTTTTTTGGTTCAGCTCATGTGCCCTTTAGTCTTACAAGAGAGTATAGATTAGGTTAGGCATGAGGAGATGAGGCGAGAGAACCATTGACATCCTCTGCCTAGCCTTTGGACCTTGAAGGATTTTATGTTCAGGACTAGTTCCTGTGAAATAAGAAAATTTCCCCACATGCCTAGAAATTAGTGTATTGGCTCTTCTTGTGTTGCTTTGTGTTCACCATAAATCTGACCTTTTGGAACAGTGCATCTTGACAGAGAAAAGAAAGTAATACATAATGTGTCAAGGATTGTTCATATTTTTTTAGACATACACTTTTTCAACAGCAAGTTAAGTTGCTTAGTTAAGATTTTTTGAGTAGATCTTCCAGATGGACATTCACCTTGGGGTGTGAATGAAGAATAATTCATAGAATGAAGGCCCCCTCCAAACTCGGATCAGCATCCCAGGCAACTCTGTCATGGAAGAAACGGAGTGGGTGTCGTCCGTCGCCCACCACATGTTCTATGTATGGCTGCGTGCGCAACTACCTTGATTTATTAGAGACTTCTTTCTGTAATTCTGTAAAGGTCAAATCTAGCGTAATCACAAACTCCCAAAATATGCCTGTTGGATCCAAACAGCATATTGCTCTGCATTATATCCTCTGTTGGAGCAACTGAAATTTCTCTGACATAAGCTTTAGGCAAAGGAGAGAATATGGGTTGTGTACACAATGTTCTTGTTATTTTGGGAGGGTGCTTTAGAGAGGACCCAGTTAATAAGTATTGTTGAGTGGTTACAATTGTTCCAGAACTTTGTTAGGCATGGTGGGGAGCACAAAAGAGGCAAATTCCCAGTCTTTGCCCACTGGGAGTATACAGTGTTATTTGTAGGGCAAGACTTATTTACATGAAATAATTTAGAAATGTAGGTGACTGAATATTGCATTGTGTGTTGCTGAGATTAAATGTATAATTTCAGATAAAGGGAAGTATAAAAATTAAGTCTTGAAAGATGAGTAGGATTTAGAGAGAAAGAACTTTTTATTATGGGAATAGGACATATTAAGGGAGGAAAGGGCATGGTGTGTATACAAGATAGTAGGTAGTTAATAAGGGGAGAAGGGGGAAAGTTGGCTGGATATAAAAGATAAAGTAATAGAGGTTGTTACTGTGCCCATTTGACTGAGGCAAGTTCTGGATTAGCATCTCTTAAATTCCTAGCTTTGGAATATTTTGCCTTATGTCTGAATCCTCAGACTCTGCTCTTCATCTTTGTCAGGAGAAGTGAGATGATAGCAAGCACAATGTCTGACATATAATGGGCATTCAAAAAGTTTATTGAAGGTAACCATAGTGGGACTCTCTTTCTTCATTTACTGCTCTAAAAGCCTACTGTTTCCTGCTTCCCTGGCACCATGGGCTTCTGCTCAGCCTTTGTCTATCCCATTCTGGTAGGACCTCTTCATTGTTTTGAGAAATACCTGAGAGGTTTAAAATAAATGCTGCTGCTTGATAATAGAGATATCAGTTCCTGAGGGCCTACTGTGTGTTAGGTGATGTGTTCTTGCTTTGCATTAATTATTTTTAATTCCTACAACAGCTGTGCAAAGCAGGTATTAAATTTCCCATCTTTACACAGTTGAAGAAAGTGAGGCTTAGGAAGTGGAGTATCTTGTTAAAGGCCCCATAGTAGGTCACTGAGTGGGAATTTGAACTCTTGTTTGATGACTGAAGCTGCCCTCCATGGTGTATGAGGTCTGTCCAGAAAGTATCCAGCAATGCATTATGAAAAATAGAGGCATTTATTGAAGAAGATACAAGAACATTGTACACAGGACAATGACGCTTCTGTCCCCTTCAAAGTAGGTGCCTTGGGACCTCACACAGTTCTCCTAATCGCCATCAGCTGTCCCATTGTATTTTCCTGAATCTCATCAATAGTCTGAAGTCTCTTCCCTTTCAAAGATGATTTTTTAGTTTTGGGAAAAGCCAGAAGTCACAGGGCACCAATTCTGGGCTATAGTCACCTGGGTGAGTTGATGTTTTACCAAAAAAATTCTACACAAGACGTGACATGAGTGGGTGCATTGTCATGATGAAGCTGCCAGTCACTAGTTGTCCATAGCTACAGCCTTCTGAATCATGCAAATACTTTCCACAGAGGATTGTTTAAGCTTAATGCAAAATTTGATACAGATTCATTGCTCTACTTGCTCAGTCATTTGAATGTGATGGGCACACAGTACACGTGCTCAGTCAATGGTGTCTACCACCCCCACTGACTAGTACTGTGAAGTCATCACTGTTCACACATGCATATTCCAGGCCACTGTCCGTGGCTGCCAGATTATATTGGTGTGCAAACTGTTCGAGTTATATTAACGATGGCTGGCCTTTTTCTTTACAGACCTCATATTCCTAATAGGATAATCTCATTTTTAGGTGAAGCACCTTTATTTATTTTTCTTTTAACTTTTTTTAATGAGAACCTACACATGTATAAAAATGAGAAAAGCATAGTAAACAAACTCTCATACACGTGATTCACATAATTTTAGAACTTACCAGAACTTGACCACGCATCTTTGTTTTTATCCCCTATCCAATGTCCCTAACCTAGATGTTATATAATTTTGTCTGAAAACACTCCCCATATGCTTCTCTAGAGAAATACTGTCCAATAAAATTTCCTACAGTGATGAAGTGTTCCATACCTGTGCTGTCCAGAATGGTAGCCACTTGCCATATGTGGCTAGTCAGCATTTGATATGCAGCTGTTATCTGAGGAACTACATTTAAAGTTAAAAATTTTAATTTAAATGTAAATAGCCAGCCACATGTGACTAAAATATTAATGATCACTCCTTAACAAATCTTTTATTTCTTGGCTTTAGAAAGAGAAGTATTGATTTGTTATTCTACTTATTTATGCATTCATTGGTTGATTCTTGTATGTTCCCTGACTGGGGATTGAACCCCCAACCTTGCCATATTGGGACAACACTGTAAGCAACTGAGGTTTTAATAAAGCAGGCCCTTTAAAGTTGGGAAACTAGTAAGGACCTACCAAAAATTTTTGTAGAGAATAAAAATAATGTGTCTGTGGTTTAAATAAAGTTCAACAAATAAAATATATGTTGCAGAAAAGGAAGTCCCTTGTCATCTTGCAATTTTACATATATTTTAAATTTTTTTAAAGAAAATTTTTATTTACTTATTTTTAGAGAGAGAGGAAAGGAGGGAGAAAGAGAAGGAGAGAAGCGTCAAATGTGTGGTTGCTGTTGGGAACTGCCCTGCCTGGTTTCAGAAGCTGTAATCCCTCGGGGCCAAGGCTGAGTAAAGGACTTTGGGACCATAAGCTACTTAGGAGACAAAGCTTATCTTCCTTGTAGGGGCACCATCTCTGCCCCCTTTTTCTTCACCCTGTTTGGCCCCAGGCGGATGACTGGTTAGCCAGTGATGGGTAAGATTCCTCAAAAGAGGGACGACCTAAGACAAGCATAGTCACAAAGGGTTCCTCAGGGAAGGACTTGGGGGGGGGCTATAGAAAAAGGGGGTGATGGACCCTCACCCCTCAACTTTGACATGGCATGAATCCTCATTCTGTCTGCAAGAAGTCTCCTAATCTCTTGGCTGCCTTACTTCCCCTGCCTGACTTAAGCCTGAAACAATGCTAGAGGTGAGTGTGGCCCTGTTCTGGAAAGAATGGGTTCCCTTGGGCAATCAGGCCTCAGAACGAATGCATAAAACCCTATGAAACCTACTTTGCTAATACCCTCAATTTAAATGAAAAGGGTCCAAGCAGGAAGTGAGTTTGTTCCCCAAAGTTTTATGGCCCTTTAAGTATCTGACCCTGACTCAGGATAAGTCCTCACAGTTCTTGAATGTTATCTGTTGTTTGACATTACTGCCTGACAATGACTGAAGCACTCTTCTCTGGAGAGGGTGGCCAAGGCACTCTGAGGCTTTTTCTCTTGAGAGAGAAACTGCGCTGTCCCTTTTCCTCCACAGGACTCGGTAGTTCATGTGAATTTGTCTCATCTCATCCATAATTCCAGGGACCCCAGGAGCCAGGATCCGCATCAGTTGCTCTTGTTCGTCTCTCACTGGGAACCTGGCCCTCAACCCAGGCATGCGCCCTGACTGGAAGTTGAACCAGTGACCCTTTAGTTCACAGGCCAGCACTCAATCACTGAGTCACACCAGCCAGGGCCAGTTTTCAAATTTTAAAATATACAAATGATGCATGTTATCATTGTAAAATTCTGTATTAATGCAGTAATCACATTATTTATGGTATCACTTTTAGATGTACGGGGATGAGGTGTACCTTGAGTGCTGACATTCTACTAAAAACTGAGGTGTATATATACATATTTTTTACATATTTTATTTGCTTTTTTACAGGGGATGGGAGGGAGAGAGGGAGGGAAACATCAGTGTGTGGTTGCCTCTTGTGCGCCCCCTACTGGAGACCTGGCCTGTAACCCAGGCATATGCCCTCACTGGGAATTGAACTGCAAACCCTTTGGTTTGCAGGCCGGCGCTCAGTCCAATGAGCCATACCAGCCAGGGCAGAAAATAAGGTATATTTTTTAAGTATTCTAAGTGTACACTCTTCACAAAAGGGCTGCCATTTCCTCACAAATTGGGTGGTTTACATTCTAGTATAAATCACTAATAGAAACAGGTGCTAATTGGCATTTTCTACTGAAGGGGCCAGTGTTCTCTAGCTGATTATAATTCAGTACATAGCCCTTGTTTGGATTTCCCCAGCAGGTGTCAGTGTTGGGCTGCTGATGCTGCCACTAGTCTAGAATAGAATGTTAGGGAAGAAAAGAAGGTGTTTTTATAGTACGTGTACCTTCTACTGGAAGAGAGAGGATTTATTCTTTGGGCCTTGTAAGGGGGGAGAGAATAAAAAGGCATGTGTTGATCCTTGGTGTTTCTGATAGAATTAATAGTGTTGCAAATAGTGAGACTACAAAGCAATAGTGTGTATTTTAGTGTAGGTCTATGTTGCTGGGTGGTAATAACATGTACAGTTTGTCTCCTTTTGCAGTGGAAGGAGAGCTTTCTCTGCAGTCTTACTCCAACTTATAACTCGGGTGACAGACCCTTTGCTTCACCACAAGAAACTTTTTTGGGGGAGGGAGTTAGATAGCCCAGGATCTACTAGAAGATTAGGATATTATGACTCCTTAAAGCAGGAGACCTGTGTCCTTGAAAGGCTGCTATTAGGAAAGAGAAAACTATTTAAGTGGCATCTTAAAACTAGAAAGCCTAGAGCTTGAAAATACAACCTGTTTTTATTTTTATTTTTTAATTTATTTTTAGAGAGAGGGAAAGGGAGGGAGGGAGAAAGGGAGAAAATATTGATGTGTGAGAGATACATTGATTGGTTGCCTCTTGCAAGCCCCCAACTGGGGACCCAGCCAACAATCTAAGCATGTGCCCTGACAGGGAATCAAACCAGCAACTGTTCAGTTGGCAGGCTGGCACTCAATCCAACCTGGGCAACAACTTTTTTTTTTTTAAGATGAGAAAACTCAGGTGCAGAGATAAGAAATAACTTTAAAGAGGTGCTTGTAGCAAAGGTGAAATTCGAATCCCTGGGTCCAAAGGAGGCTCTTCTTTCCTCCACTTCATTTGAAATTAGTGCTTTCATACAGCCATTTTTGCCCTCAAAACTTGCGTTGTTGTTGCTTTGGCTGGGTGGCTCAGTTTGTCAGACCATTGTCCTGATGTGCCAAGGTTTCGAGTTTGACTCCCAGTCAGAGTACGTACAAGAATCAACCAGCAGGTGCATAGATAAGTGAGACAACAAGTTGATGTTTCTCTCCTTCTCTTTCCCTTCCTCTCTCTAAAATCTATAAATAAAAAAATTTTTTAAAGAAAATACAAATTTCAAACTCTTGAAAAAAAACCCAGCTGTTGTGTATCATCAATTGAGTGGTTCTTCAGTCAGGTCTCATTGTAAGAAATTGGAGATCTCACATATCATTTGTAATTACTGTCTCTGGGTAGAAATGTCACCAACACAATTGTTTCTAGGGACTCAAAAAAAATCACTGTTTTAATTGCTCACAGAACTGCATGATTAGTCCTTCTAGTGTGGTCCAGATGATCCAAGTTAGGGAAGTTCACTATTAAAATCCCAACAAGTGGGAGCTCAAAATTGAGCTAAACCTTCCCAAATAAATTGCTTCTTCACTCCTTCTCTAGATAGGTAACAAGGCCTTATGTCTGAAGTATTTAATAAAATTGAGTGTG
The DNA here is from genome assembly GCF_014824575.4 of Sturnira hondurensis. NCBI lineage: Eukaryota > Metazoa > Chordata > Mammalia > Chiroptera > Phyllostomidae > Sturnira > Sturnira hondurensis. The sequence continues at coordinate 622,269 of NW_028092064.1, read as the reverse complement.
TTCTGAGAATTGATGTCTTTTGGTCTTTTCCTTTCCCTCATGATAGATAAAAGTTGGGGAGAACATTGATGGTTATAGCATACCATTTGGTCTAGAACATCAAAAGTTAGAGTTGGAAGCCCTTATTAGATGTCTGAATTTTTTTTTAGACTTGTGAGGGAATTGGCTTTGGAGTTTGGAGCAATCTGAAGCCTCTTGAGACTTCATAGGTCAACTAACTTGTTTGATCCTTCAGCTCTTGTCACATGGGGATTCTCCAGGGAGCTTTTAGCAGAAACATCATTGATACAAATAAGTGGATATGTTTTGGGGGCTACTTGTAGGTTCACAGAGGAAGAAGGCAACCTAGAAATTAGGAAGGTACCCGTTTTCTCAGATTGTAATACAGAGAGGGGTCCAACTTGAGTAGTTTCTGTGGATGGGGAGTGCACACAGTTCATTATTCAGGGTCTAGCACAGCTGTCACCTTTTCCTTTGGGAAACCTTCCCTGACTGCTCCAGAAAATTCATTTCCTCTTCTTTGCTGCTTGTGTACTAGACATAGACGCTTCCTTGTAACATCGCACCCACGACAGAAATGTATTTGTTTCCCTTCCTGCCAGTGAGCTCTCTGAAGGCAGTGACTATGTCTGTGTCCCAGTTATATCTTGAATACTACCTGACACACATAGTAGGTACTCAGAAAATGGTGTTGAATTAACCACATGGGATTGAAATTACATGCCCTATGATTCAGCGTGCAGTATAAATCCTTTTTTACTTTTTTAGTAAAAAAAGAAAGACCCTTCATTATATTATATCCTTCAGTCTTACAGAGAATTGTTGGTTCAACAAGTACTTGTTGATTAAATGAATTGGCACTTAGAGTGCATGGAAGACACCTTCTGGAACTTGAGTTCAAGTGACTTAGAATTGATTCCTCTGTCTCACTGCTATGCCATGTTTCTAACTTGTGTACTGGTTGTCCTAAAGCTTGTAATAAGTCTTACGCACTTGGTCAGCTGTCCTTAATATTGGCTCCCATTGATGACTCAGGGCCTGCATGTTATATATGCTTCTTCTTGAGACTATTTTGTTGGTCTTTGGCTTGACCTTTCAGTGACACTAATATCAGTCAGTGCTATTTTTTTTTAATTAACACCATTTTCTTTCTTTTTAAAAAGATTTTATTTATTCATTTTAGAGAGGGGGGAAGAGAAGGAGAGAAATATCAATCTGCGGTTGCCTCAGTTGCCTCTCCCGCATCCCATACCGGGGACCTGGTCCGTAACCCAGGCATGTGCCCTGATTGGGAATCGAACTGGCGACCCTTTGGTTCTCAGCCCACGCTCAATCCACTGAGCTATGCCACCCAGGGTTCAGTGCTATTGTTTTGCTTTGCTAGTTAAAGACTCTCCAAAGTCTCAGTGATGATATATTTGGTCCTGATAAAGTCTTGATAACATCCTAATTAGATGTGGATAAACAAAAATTAAATGTGATGGTTCTGTTTCTTTCCCATTGGTGCTTTGTATTTCTTGTGGTTTCTGTGAAAGGTGTTCACTAAATTTGCTTAGAATTAGGGTGCTTTGGGTTTAAGAAAGTAGGTGCTTATCGTTTTTGTTTTGGGGCCATGCATCATTAGAATAAATCCTTTTAGTTTTGAAATGATTTTAGGTTCTTTTTTCCAGGGTGTGGGCAAATTCCTTATATTAAGAGAGAGTTTTGCTTTACTTCTAAATTTTGCCTTTAAAAAATTAGAATTAATTTTTTGGTATTCAAGTTACAACAAACCCTTCCTAACTTTTGAGTTCTTTCTCAGAAGTTCAAGAACAAACAATAGGGAAGAACAGGGGAGAATCCCTTGTGGAATGGGAAAATCATGACTTGTTCCTGTTGGAAAAAGAGCCAGGTATTGAAAAATTAAAAAGACAAAGCTGATGGTGGAATTTAAGCAATGTAGTGTTTCTGTTTAAAAATTTACTTATTTTAGAGAGATGTCAATTTGTTGTTTTGTGTACTTATGCTTTCATTGGTTGGTTCTTGTATGTGCCCTAACCAGGGATCATACCTGCCATCTTGGTGTGTTTGGATGATGCCCTAATCAACTGAGCTACTTGGCCAGGGCTAAGTACCTTAGCTTAGAGACATAAGGGAAGCTGGGGGAAGGTAAAAGGCAGGCCTTAGAGGAGGAAGCTGAGGAGTATGAATAAGGGTTGCTCCTTGCTGAGCATGGCTTTTGTTGTAATCTTGGAAATCTTGAAAATTGATGAAAAATGTACTCTGATCAATTTGTTTATTCATTCAGTTAACAGATATTTACTAAGCATCTATTATGTAGCAGATATGATTTAAACACCAGCAATAGATCTCTCATTCAAGTAAGAGGCAGACAATAAAAAAGAAAATATTTAGGCTGCCAGGTGAAAATATTTTGAAATGTAAAGGGTGCTTGGGTGGAAGTTGATAGTACTAAAAAGGGTCATCAGAGGAAGTCTTGACATGGGAACACTGGAGTAGAGACCTCAAGTAAGCAAGGGAGTAACTTCTATAAATACTGGGGACAAGGGCATTCTAGACAGAGAGAAGAGCACATGCAAAATCCCTGAGGCACTTGGGTGGAGCACAGCAAAGGATGGAGTGATGCAGCCGAAGTTAGAGAGGAAATGGGAACCAGATTATGTTGGGCCTTCTGAGCCATCTAAGTATTTTACCTCTTATTCTGAGTGATCCAGGAAGCCATCAGAAGTGGACTAGAATGATACTATATTTTAAAAGGTTCACTCTGGCTGCTAACTGAGAATAGACTAAATTAGGGTTAGGCCAACATCCATAAACTTTTTAGATTAATTTGTGTCTTGAGACTGGTGAAAACCAGAAGGCAGGAGTCAGTGATTGTGTCAGAGTTAGGAAGGCCTTAAATGTTTGGATGAAGAGTTGCTAAACAAAAAAAGAAATAAAGCCTTTTAGGCACGTTATCTACAGTAAAGCCCTGTCACTCCCCCTCTCCCAATCAATCATGGTGACATGTTATTGACTGAAAAGGGAAGGGGCTGAAAAATTTATAGTGAGCAAGTGATCATAAATGGAAATTTTAAGGTGTCCATTTTTTCTGCTCACAAAACTAATACAAATTCAAGAATCCAGCCCTGCCCTGGCTGGCGTAGCTCAGTGGATTGAGCACAGGCCTGCGAACCAGAGGATCGCAGTTCGATTCCCAGTCAGGGCACATGCCTGGGTTGCAGGCCAGTTCCCTGCAGGCCAAATCCCAGCAGGGGACGCATGAAAGGCAACCATACATTGATGTTTCTCTCCCTCTCTCCTTCCCCTCCAAAGATAAATAAATAAATAAAATCTTAAAAAAAAAAAAAAAAAGAATCCAGCCCTGACTGGTGTGGGTCAGCATGCCTGGGCATTGTCCCGCAAACTAGTTCCTGGTCTGGGCACGTGCCTGGGTTGTGGGCCAGGTCCCAGTTGGGGGTATGTGAAGCAACTGATAGAGAAATACTTCCTTTCACACATCAATGTTTCTCTCCCTCTCTTCTTCCCCTCTCTAAAAATGAATAGAATTCAAGAATCTAAACATTACAGAAATGTGTGACATATAAAGTGAATGTCCTGCACAGTGTTAACCATATTAACAATTTTTGTTAACTCCAGAATTTTTTCTATGTAAATGAAAACACATTTTTCTTTATATGTAAACCTGTCCGTTATTTATTTACACATTTTGCTTAATATATCTGGACATTTTCCCATGTTACTCTATATAGATGTTACATTTTTGTTTTTATTTTTATTTATTTTTAAAGGTTTTATTTATTTATTTTTAGACAGGGGAAGGGAGGGAGAAAGATAGGGAGAGAAGCATCAACGTGTGGTGCTCATGTGCCTCTCATGTGCCCCCCACCTGGTACTCAGCCTGCAACCCAGGCATGTGTCCCCACTGGGAATTGAACCAGCTACTCTTTGGTTCACAGACTGGTGCTCAATCCACTGAGCCACACCAGCCAGGGCAAATGTTACATGTTTAAAATAACGGTATAGTATTCAAACAGTTGGATGCACCATAATTAATTTAATGTGTTCCCTCTTTGGTAGCATTTGGATTGTTCCTTTTTTGCTTTCAAAAACACTGTTGCAGCATCTTTTCTGTACTGTACAGGTGTTTCTAGAGAAGAAGAATTTTTAGAGGTACAGTTGGGGCCAAAGATATGAACATTGTTAATGATAAGTGAAAATTAATTGAGTAGTATTCATTATTACTAAGATGTATAAAATCATGTTTTCTATTTACTATTTTTATTTTCAAAAAATATTTATTTATTTTTAGAGAGAGAGGAAGGGAAGAAGAAAGAGAGGAAGAGAAACATCTATTGATTGACTCTCACACGCACCCCAGTTGGGGACTGGCCCCTAGCCCAGTAACGTGCCTTTACGGGGAACTGAACCAGCAACCTTTTGTTTTGCCGGGCAACACCCAGCCAATTGAGCCACACTGGTCAGAGCTACTTCCTATTTATTTTAGTGAACATTATTTTATAGGTATTCATAATTTTATAGATTGGAACTCCTACTGCTGTTTTTATTTTCTTCTCCCATAAAATCTTAAGGTTTCTTAGTAGAAAAACTCAGTAGCACTGGTTTTTTCAGGAATGTGCTCTTCAAGATTGAGAAGGACTTCCATTTTATTAATTCTGAATGTCTGCCACCTAGAGGTAGGTGTTCATGTACTTTTCTTCTTAACAGCCTTTTATGAGGGAGATATAATCATGGTTCTATCTGTGAGATTCACTGCTTACTGATTTTGGGCCACATATTATTTTGGGTATTGTTAAATGATAAGAGAGTCCAGGTATCTCTTGCCCCATCATAAGGCAGTAAAATATATTTGACTTACTTGTCTTTAGGGGTAGTTAAAACACCCATTTCTCTCTGTGGCAATGTGAGGGTGAGGATAGGGTGGAAGAGAGAGGTACCATTGTGGTTAATCTTTTTCACCTTTGTTGCTCACCTGCCCAGTTTGAGCCTTTTGAATTCTGTGTAATCCCTAGTTATATCCTCTCTATCAAGGGTTGGCAAAGTTTTTCTGTTAAGGAAAGATAGTAAATATTTCAGTCTTTGCAGGCTATTTAGTCTCTGTTGCAACTACCGAAGTTTGCCGTGAAAGCAGCCATAGACAGTATATAAGTGAATGAGTGTGGCTGTGTTCCAGTAATACTTTATTTCTGGACAAATGCGATTTTCATATAATTTTCACATGTCATGAAATAGTCTACTTTTGATTTTTTTTTTTTAGCTATTTAAAAATGTAAAACTCCTTCTTAGCTTGTGGGCCATACAAAACAGGCAGGAGGCCATATCTGGCTGGCAGGCAGTGGCTTACTAATCCATGCTTTATGTGAATGTGATTTGGAAGAAGGTCAGGTGCTATTGTAATAGAAGGTATTATGATAATGAGGGCCAGGAAGAGCTAGGTAGGGGGCTCCTCTCCTTCTACTTCGGACTAGAGGTCCTAAGTATTGGCTCTTGTAAGATTATTTTGATGGTTAAGAGCTGGCATAATTGCATAAAGCGCTTCTTGTTTTCTGTGCTATCTTCCCTGAAGCAAAGGTTTTCCAGCCTCGCTCTATGTCTTCAAAATTGTTTGCAAGCTGGAGAGGATGTGCGCCTCCAGGTCCTTGAGACAGTATGCTTGACAAGCAGCCCTTCCCCCACTGCAGGTCAAATTAGCGCCTGTTAGGCTGATCTAAATTATCCTCCATTATCCCTCTCTCAGAGGCTGAATGATGTAGAGCAGGCTGTGTGCTTTGTGCACACACTGAGAACTTGAAAAGATGTAATCGCGTCTGTCAGCTCAGAGTCTCAGAGTGCTACAGGGACTACAGTGGGATCTGTATGTGTGCTGCAAATACATTGGGTGCAACTTCCCATGTAGTCACTCTTCCCCTTCAAGTCGCCTTTCCACTGTATTTATTCAGAGTAGCACTCTAAAGGGTGCGTTGGAGGTTTTGCTAAGACAATAACACCAGGTGTATCGGGTTTTGTTTGTATAGTATATTTTGCTTATTGTAATTGGTCTCAGCCCATTAGAGCTGTGCAGATGGCTTCCCTTCTTCCTCTTGTATTTCCTGTATACTTATGGGTGGAGGGAGTATCCAGCATATCCTTCTTGGTAACATTCCTGAAAACGTGCTCATGTGTGCAAATTTGACTTAAGTGTGTGGGCCTGTTATATTAACCCAGAGATTACAATATAATCTTCAGGTGTGTTTGGCCCTCATACTGTTTCTAAAAATTTATTTATTTTTCCACATAAATACAGATTTCTGGATTCTATTGAAAAAATGGGAAGCATCTGGTCTGTACTCCCACTTAATAACAATCAGCAAGAGTTGAGTAGTTGGTACCCCTTTACTCAAGGCATGGACTTTCTTTGTGCCTTAATTTGCACTGGGTTGACTTTACACATTTATGTTTCCTACTTATTTCCAATTTTGTGTTGGTTACTATTCCATGAGTTAAAGCAAAATAGTTGATGGTTCTGTGCAGGCAAATATCTTCTAAGTGCCTTACCACTCGGCTCCACTAGGGGGAGGCACTGGACATTGCGGTACCCTGTACCCCAGGCATCCTGCATAATTCATCCACAAGGGGCTCCCCTGCTGCTGGAGGCTGACATGCTGACAGCCCCCTCACCTGAGAAGCTGCCTGAATTTTTAATAGCAACAATTAATAAACTCCTCTGTTTCCAAAGAGGGAAAGTGGTGGTACCAAGCTTTTTGCTGGCTGGCATACTTTAGTGAGTAGACCTGTTATGTGAGGTGATGCAGTATGAAAGCAACCTTTCTTTAATGATGGACTATGTAAAATAAAATCTTGGAGGAAAACGCTTACACTTCTCCCTGTGAGCAGAGTGCCTTGGACAGAGGGGTGGGTTCCACTGAAAAGGCTGCTTAATTTTGGTGTCACCTGTTAGAAAATTAAAAATAATGTTAGCGTATGAGAAGGAAATGGTAATAATAAAGAAACTAAAGGCTGAAAGAATGGCCTTGTCATAGAAAGAGAATTGCAGCTTGTTAACATTGTGCCCTTTTCCTTTGCTGCATCAGAGGGTATGTGTGTCAATCTTTTTGTCTCTTTTACTCCTCCCCCCCATATTCTTATGCATTTCTCTCCTTTTCCTCTATCTCCCTGCTGTCTCCTTAGATCACTTCACCTCAGCAAGATGGCTTTTCTCCTTTTCTTTCTTTGTTCTAATGGCAAATATAACCTATTTTTGCCTTTTTGTTTTTCTTTTTTTCATTTTTAATTTTAAGGAATATTATTCTAAAACAAAAACATTAATAAAATCATAGGTCTATTCCAAGGTTTCTTAATATCTTCTGTAGCATTCCACTTAGAAGGTAGAAAAACCACAAAGCCCTTCCCTAAATATGGGTGTAAGTGGAAAGTAATACTACTTTACTGCACTGTATAGAGTACAGGAATAGAATACTGCACTGTATAGAAGACAAGGAAACTCAGTTATTTCTATTCCCACCCTCCAGATCACTTTTGTTGAAGAACTGCTCACTTAACATCGTAGGAGCTGTCTTTTTTTTTTTTAAGATTTTATTTATTTATTTATCTTTATTGGGGAAGGAGAGAGGGAGAGAAACATCAAAGTATGGTTGCCTTTCGTGCGTCCCCTGCTGGGAGTTAGCCTGCAAGGAACCCGCCTGCAACCCAGGCATGTGCCCTGACTGGGAATCGAACCGCAATCGTCTGGTTCGCAGGCCCGCGCTCAATCCACTGAGCTACACCAGCCAGGGCCGTAGGAGCTGTCTTGTTGAGACACTGTGATCTACGGGCAGTCTACGGGCAGCGAACGGTTCCCAGTTAGTGTAATGAATGTGACACTGTCTGCATCTGCCTGTGGGATAGCCGCAGGGACCAGCCCTCAGTATGACATATCATCTATTAGAGAAATTGTGCACATAATTATTTTTCTGTAAAGATCTTCCAACTTAACAGTTTTTAAATAACTAAAATATAATTGAGGTCCCAAAGGGCACCATACCTGGAACTACACCCAAATGTACTCTATTCATAAATGTTCAACTTTATACCAACTGGAACACTCAGCGGCACAGTCATATTTTTGAAAATCAAGAGAAGCAAGCACATCAGGGCTTTTGCACAATTGTTGAAAATTCTGTTCTTGGTAGTAGAAAGGAAAGAATTGGCTAAAGAAATAGGCTTATGGAGAAGCATAATCTAGAAGCTAAGTAATAGAATTACAGGATACTTGAAAAAGTCATACAAATTTTAACAGAGACTAATATTTTTTTACATCATTTTTTTAAGTACAGTTTATTGTTATTTCAATTGTCCTACTTTTCCCCCCTTTGCCCTCCTTTGCCCTCCTTTGCCCTGTACCCCCCTTCCCTGCAGCAGTCTCCCCCTTAGTTCATGCCCCATGGGTCGTGCATGAAAGTTCTTTGGATTCTCCATTTCCTATACTATACTATTCTTTTTTTTTTTTCTAAGATTTTATTTATCTTCAGAGGGTTAGAGACAGGGAAAGAAATGTCACTGTATGGTTCCTTCTCGTGCATTCCCTGCTGGGAACTGGCCTGCAATCCAGGCATGTGCCCTGACTGGGAATCGAACCTCAATCCTTTGGTTCGCAGGCCCGTGCTCAGTCCACCAAGCTACACCAGCCAGGGCTCCTATGCTATTCTTAACATCACACTATTTTGTATCTACCAAGGATACTTTTTAATCCCTTCTCCCCCTCCCAGTTGGTGACCCTACAGATGATCTCCATACTTATGACTCTGTTCCTTTTCTGGTTGTTTGCTTTGTTTGTTTGCTTGTTTTTTACATTCAGTTGTTGATGGTTGTGAATTTGGTGTTTTTTTTATGTTCATTGTTTTTATCTTCTTTATCTTCAATAAGTCCCTTTAACATTTCATGTAATATTGACTTGGTGGTGATGAACTACTTTCCCTTTACCTTGTCTGGGAAGCATTTTATTTGTCCTTCCATTCAAATGATAGCTTTGCTGGATATAGTAATGTAGGTTTTAAGTCCTTACTTTTCATCACTTTGAATACTTCTTGCCAGTTCCTTCTTGCCTTCAAAGTTTCTTTTGAGAAATCAGCCGAATGTTTATTTTTTCCTTATGTTCCAAGTCTTTGATTTGAATCCCGGCTTCCTTCCCTTCACTGTTGGTTCCCTGTAGATTTTTCTTTATTTCACTTGGTGTAACCTTCATTTCTTCCTTTATGTTGTTGCAATACTCAGTGAGTTCTTTAAGCATCTTGATTACCATTGTTTTGAACTCTGCATCTGATAGGTTGGTTATCTCCATTTCGTTTAGTTCTTTTTCTGGGGTTTTGTTCTGTTCTTTCATTTGGGCCATATTTCTTTGTCTCCTAAATATGGCAGCCTCCCCGTTCGTTTCCATGTATTAGGTAGAGTTGCTTTGAATCCCTGTGAGAGGTACCTGTAAATTGTGTGGGGTGGAGCCAGGGTGGGGCAACCCACTTCACCACTTTGTGGCTTTGTGTGGAGGGAGGGCTCAGAGAGAGGATACACCACTGTTTGGCTTCTGGGGGTTAGCCTGGTACTTGCCCTGTTTCCAGTCACTTCACCTAGTCCCTGTATGTGACTTGCGCCCTTTGAGCTGTTGCCCCGGTGCTGAATCCCAGAGCGAGTGGCTTTGCATTTATTTTAAGACTGTGTAGGCCCTTTAAGCAAAGTTTCCTGAAAATCTGGCAGGGCTGGGATCACTTGTTCTCAGGGTGTCCTTCCCAAATTTATCCACCACACATGAATGTGAGACTGCCTGTGCCTGTCCTGCTGTACCTGCCACCTCTCTGCCGTGTCTCTGCATCTCCACACCTCCTCCCCATCTGGATGATTGAGACTTCAGTAAATCCTCATTTGTTGGACTTCCATACAGTTCAGTTTTCTGACAATTCTGGGCGTTATTTGAGATTTAGTTGTAGTTGTTGTTTCTTTTTATGGTTGCACGACGAGGCGAAGCATGTCTGCCTATACCTCTCTCTTGACTGGAAATCCTGTCTAATATTTTACATCAGTAGTTTCTTATGCAAAATATTTTTTAAAAGCTCTACCAAAAAACCAACCTGTCATTTTTTATTTACCATTACCATTTTATATGAAGTTGGTGAAATCATGAGACTATCTGGGAAAATTTTTCTAGTTGTAAAATGTTTTGCAGTGCAATAATTAATTAGTAAACTCAAAGTGAACCTTGAATTGGATTTTAAAAATTTGTGAAACAGTAATATATTACCGAGATCTTGAAAAACAGGAGACATAAGGCAGATGACAGCACCAAGAAGAGCCAGTCAGATATTAAAATGGCACCCTGAAAATGGTTTGTACCAAAAAGCAGCCAGTGCAGTTAAGATGGCAGCATAGGTAAACACAATTTGCCTTCTTGTACAACCACATCAAAATTGCAGCTAAAATATGGAAAACCATCACACAGAACAGCCACAAATTGAGTTGAACGGAAGTCTGACAACTATGGAATTAAAGAAACCATATCCATACAGACTGGTAGGAGGGGCGTATCTTGAGTCCCCAGCTTGGGTGATAGAGGACTCTGTTGCTGGACCCTCAGGACACCTACTACATTAGGCCACACTACCAAGACAGGGAGTCATAGCAGTTTTACCTAATATAGAAAGAAACACAGAGGCTGCCAAAATGAGGAGACAAAGAAACATGGCTCAAATGAAAGCAGAGATCAGAACCCAAGAAAAATAACTAAACAAAATGAAGATAAGCAACCTATCAGATGCAGAGTTCAAAACCCTGGTTATAAGGATACTCAAGGCACTTTAGTGAGAACCTCAACAGCATGAAAATATCCAGTCATAAATGAAGGATACATTAATTAAAATAAAGAAAAATTTACAGGGAAACAACAGAGTGAATGTAGTTGACAATCAATTCAATGATTTGCAACATAAGGAAGCAAAAAACAACCAATCAAAACAACAAAAAGGAAAAAGTAATAAAAAAAGCAAGGTGTGCTGTAAGCAGCCTCTGGGACAACTTCAAGCATTCCAATATTTGCATCATAGGGGTAGGAGGAGAAGAGAAAGAGCAAGAAATTGGAATCTATTTGAAAAAATTATGAAAGAAAACTCTCCTAATTTGGTGAAAGAAGTAGACATGCAAGTCCAGGAAGCACAGAGTCTCTAACAGGGTGGCTGCAAAGAGGCCCACTCCAAAACACATCATAGTTAAAATGCTGAATGTTAAAGAGACTCTTAAAAGTAGTTAGTTACCTACAGGTGAGTTCCCATAAGACTGTTGATTGATTTCTCAAAAAAAAATACTTTGCAGGCTAGAAGGGACTGGCAATATGAATTAAGTCATGAAAAACAGAGACCTACAGGCAACATTGCTCTACCAGCAAAGCTATCATTTAGAATTGAAGGGCAGATAAAGAGTTTCCTAGACAAGAAAAAACCAAAGGAGTTCATCATCACCAAACCATTATTATTTGAAATGTTAAAGGGACTTATTTAAGGAAAATGAAGATCAAAACTATGAACAATAAAATGGCAATAAATATGTATCTATCAATAATTGAATTTTAAAAACTAAGCAAAGGAGAACAGAGACAAAATCACAGATATGGAGAATATTTTGTTGGTTGCCAGATGGGTAGAGGGTGTGGGGAAATGGCGTGAGGGGATTAAGAAGTTCAACTAGTGCTCTGTCTGGTATGGCTCAGTGGATTGAGTACTGGCCTGCAAGCCAAAGGGTCACTGGTTTGATTCCTGGTCAGGGCACATGCCTAGCTGTGGGCTGGGTTCCCCGGTTGGGGACATGCAAGAGGCCCATGTGTCTTTCACACATTGCTGTTTCTCTCCCTCTTTCTCCCTCCCTACCCCCTCTCTAAAAGTCGATAAATAAAATCTTCAATTACAGTTTACATTCAATATTATTATTTTTTTAAAGTTCAAATAGGCAGTTACAGATCAGCAATGGGGCTATAAAGTACGGTATAGGAAATGGAGGAAGTAGCCAAAGAACCTATCCATGAGCCATCAACAAAAACAATGGTGTGGGGATTATCTGAGGGAGTGGTGGCTGCTGGGTTGAGGTGGACAAAGGGAGAAAAATCAGGACAACTGTAATAGCGTACTCAATAAAATGTAATTTAAAAATACTTTTTAAAGAATGTTTTTCTTTTTTAAAAAGATTTTTTTTTATTTTTAGAGAGGGGAAAGGGAGGGAGAAGGAGAGAAACAGCAATGTGTGGCTGCCTCTTGTATGCACATCCCACTGAGGACCCATCCTACAACCCAGGCATGTGCCCCAACCAGGAATCAAAACAGCCATCCCTCTGTTTACAAGCTGGTACTTGTAACAGCCACTCCAGCCAGGGCTAAAAATACTTTTTAGTAAACAAAAAAAGAAGCATGTATGAATGGCCAATGAATGCATGTATAAGTGGAAAAACGAAGTCAATGTTTCTCTCTCTTCCTTCCTCTCTAAAATTAAATAAGTTTTTTTTTAAATGAAAAAATATCTATTTTTAAGACAGCGCATAAAACCTGTATTTATGCACCCATGTGTAAGTTATCCTGCTGGTATCTTCTTGGATCTGAGATACTAAAAGATTAATAAAATAAATTTTTTAAAATTTCACATCACAGATTAACAAATAATATATTTTTTCAAGTTGCCTCAATCACTAAAAGTAACTTGTATTAATTTATTCTAGACATTCAGATAGATATACCAGTCAATGGGTTGTTGGCTATTACATCATAAATAAAATTATTCTTAGAACTGGGTTATAGTGATCCCTCACCTATCATAGGAGCTACGTTCCAGAGACCCCCACGATAGGTGAAAATATAAGCGTTATATTTATTTTATTATTTATATATATTTTAAGACTTTATAAACCCTTCCCACACTCCTATAAACCTTTCCCACATTCTTATAAACACTTCATATACTCTTAAACACTTTCTACACTCCCAAACCTACGTGATTTTAACAACACATAAAATCTGTATGGGTACTCACCAGTGAAGTATACTATAGCTTGAATGATGAAGATAATGAATTATGTAGCTGTGCAGTACTGATGACGATGAAGGTAATGATGATGAGATTATAGTACTGCACAGCCAAGAAGAGCATTATAGCTCTTCTGAAGGCACCACTTCATCAGGCAGTGCAGTATCTTCGTCCTGGGCCGTAACTTCTATTTCCGATAAAGGGTGGGCATAACTGATCTCTTCCTCTGAGTGATGAACATAGTTATGGGGTGTTGCTCGTGCTGCTTTTTATCCACAGAGACAGCTCCTCCATGCAGAGAAACACTCTTGAGTCCAAAGTGTCTCTGAAATTTGTCAAACCAGCCCTTGCTGGCATTGAATGGGGTTGGTCTGGTGGGAGAAGGACTCGATGGTCCTGCTTCTGCATTGCCCTCGTCTTCATCCTCGTCACTGTCGTGAACGCCTGTGCTTTTCGCAAAACTATTATAAAGTTTCTTGGCCTTCGTCTGGATGGTGTTGGTATCCAGCAAGATATTCTTCTTCCTGCAGGGCCAGGAAGAAGAATATTATCCACAGGGCCAATGCAGACTCCTTCCTCACAATGGCCTTATTGTGGGAAGTGACCACCCTCTTTGCAGTCTTGTTAAAAGTCATTGTTGCTGTAGACCTAATATTCTTCTCGTCTTTCTTTATGTAGCAAACAGTAGATTCTTTGATCCTGTAATGGCAGCCTACAGCCGTTTAGCTTTTGCCTTCCTTTAACATGTCGAGAAGTTCCTTTTCTTTGATGGTAAGCATATTCCTCTGGCACTTGGGTTCACTACAGAAGCCTTAGAAGATGCAGAACATTTGGGTGGCATCGTAAGGCTTGAAATAAATTCGAACTTTTATGAAAGTTTCACAAAAACACAACACCGCAGAGCAACACTATGCACAGCAATCAGACCTCAGTGTGAAGTGGACAGGGAGGGATGCTGAACACATGGGCACAGTGCGGGAGAGCAAACACACTGATGCTACGGTCACTGAGCCAACCAGCGCCCAGGGTACAGAACACAGTGCTGTGGTTGGTTGCCTTCCATTCTATCAGCCAATAATGTGCTGTGTACAATCTCACGTTGGCAAACTTGTGCAAGCAGTAGTGACACACTGCATTTCCTTTGTGTACAGTATGGTATTCATCTGCTGATGAAATACATACTGTACTTTATTTCGATTCAGTATTCTTTTAATATGTTTGAAATAACATTTTTATATTGTTTTAAATTTTTTAGGCAATAATAATTAAAATCATAAATATCATATAAATATCTATATACTGCAGAATCCTGTGTATAGCGAAAACTCTGAGATTCAGAATTAGCTATATATTTTTTAAAAAGCCCATGATACAGTGAAGCTGAAATAAGTGAACTGCAATATAGTGAGGGACAACTGTATAGTATATGGAATGCTTTAACTTAGTTCAAATCCTGTAACATACATAACCATGCCCTTTTATTTGCTTTAAGTTGACATACTGACTTTGTAGTCTATACTTTGTAAGAGAACAGGTAACTCTAGCACAGAAGGAACTATATAGTGTGGTCTGGGTGATGACTTCAGTGGCACTATTCCATTTTTATTTATCCAGACTGTTGCTTTCAGCCCTGCATTGAGGCCTCCTTGTATATTGTTTTCTAATGTGTCGCTAACCATCACACTGTCCCCAGACTGTCCCCAGAGAAGATCACAGCAGTAATAAAATATGGAAGGTGCTGGTTTCTCTTTTCTCAGTTCTCCACCTACCACAGTAGCATCAGAAGGGGACTGAGAGGCACAAGCTTCAATCGGCTCCCTCTGGGTCCTTATGTCTCTATTTGTTAACAAAAGTAGCCAGATCTTTTGAAGTTCAGTGAGCATGGCTTTGACTTCTTCTGCTAGTGTCATATGCTGTAAATGTGTAGATTTCCACAAGAAATAACATTCTTCAGCCAATTTCATATTGGCTGTACCACCCTTTGTTTCCTGAATTACTTCTTCCCAGTGTGAAGTCCATAGATCACTAATGCATGGATTGGAAGGTTGAAAACATTCCTTTCTAGTTTAACTTGAACTTTGTCACAAATGATTTCAGCTTCTTCTTTGAAATGTTATTTTCATTGTAAAAGTTTTACTACCTTTTCTACTTGACCCGCGGGCCCCCCCCCCCGCCCCGCCCTGGACTGTGTCAATGAGCATGTTGTCCATCCAGGTTAGAGGAAACGGTTTGCATGTTTAGCCAAGGGCGGGCATGACACTCTAACTCCAAGTCATAGCTGTGCAAACATAAGGCAGGCTCAAGGGCTACACTTTTTTCTTGCTGTGATTTAAGAAATCCATATAAATCTACCCTCGATGATTTTTGCATTATTTATTTTTTATCCTCATCCAAGATTTCCAAGAATATGTTTCTTGGTATTAGAGAGTGAGGAAAGGAGCTAGAAACATTGAAAGATTGGTTGGCTCTCATAGGCACCCCTACCTACCAGGGATCAAACCTGCAACTTAGGTATGTGCCCTGACCAGGAATCAAACCCACAACCTTTTGGATGCTTCAACTAACTGAGCCTCCTGGACAGCGCAGACCTCTTAACAATTTTTAAATGTACAGCATTGTTAAGTGTATGCATGTAGTTGTACAACAGATCTCTAGAACTTTTGCTTTTTGTATTAGTAAAATACTGTAATTGAACAATTACTCATTTTCTCACCCCTGTCCCCTGGTAACCACTCTTCTGTTTTCTTTTTCTATGAGTTTGATTACTTTAGGTACCTCAGATAAGTGGAATGTTCATGTCTTTTGGTGGATTGCCTTATTTCATTTAGCATAGTGTCCTTTAGGTCCATCCATGTTGCATCATATGACAAGATTTTCTTGTTTTTGAAAGCAGAATAATATTCCAATTGTATGCATACACCACATTTTCTTTATCCCCTCATCTGCTGATGGACATTTAGGTTGCTTCCACACCTTGGCTATTGTGAATAATTTTGTAGTGAACATCAGTGTACAACTATTTCGGTTCTTTTGGATGTGTACTCAACAGTGAGATTACTGGATCATGTATGGTAGTTCCATTGTAAATTTTTTGAGGAGCCTCTATATTGTTTTTTGTAGTGGCTGTTCCATTTTATAATCCTACTAAGTGTGGACAAGGATTCCAATATTTTTATATTCTTGCCAACATTGTTATTTTCTGTTTTTAAAAAGATTTTATGCATTTATGTTTATTTTAATGTATTTTATTACATTTTTTGCTAATCTGGCAAAAAATGGGTATAATTTTGATTAATTTATCAAAAAATAATAATAATAGTAATTGTATACCCTTTTTGCTCCCAAGTGACTTTTTTGAAAAATCTGGTGCCTGTGCTTATATGTAAGGATTTCTTGTACCAGGAATTAATCAGTCAGACACAGTCTTATTATGAGAGTGATCAATAAGATGCAACTCTACTATAAAACCTATATATTTATGGTTTAGGAAAGGGCATTTATACCAGATGGCTATTGTTATATTGGCTGTTGCCATTTTTTTTTTATTTGACAATCTAAGGGAAAAGAGGTCGGTGCCCCTGACTAAATAGTCAGGTATTGCACATGGGTTGCTTTCATAACTTGGTAATTGTAAATAACACTGCAGTAAACATAGTGTTACCTGTATTTTTTTGATTTAGTGTTTTATGTTTCTTTGGAAATTTATCCAGAAGTAAAATTGCTGGGTCATAAGAATCTTCATACTGTTTTCCATAGTGGCGACAACAGTCTGCATTAGTGCATGGAAAACCAATGGTGTACAAGGGTTCCCCTTTTTCCACATCCTCGCCAACACTTGTTGTTCATTTATTGATGATAGCCATTCTGACAGGTGTGAGGTGATATTTCATTGTGGTTTTAGTTTACATTTCTCTGATAATTAGTAACGAGCATGTTTTCAAATGTCTATTGGCTATCTGCATGTCATCTTTAAAGTAGTGTCTATTCAGGCCCTCTGCCCATTTTTTAATTGGATTATTATTATTTTTAATGTCAAGTTGAGTTCTTTAGTAATATCAGATATTAACCCTCATCCATCACCATTTTTTCCCTGGCTTCTGTGATGTGTTGTTTTAACTCTTGTGATCTCCTTAGGTTTTCTTTCTTCTCTCATGTTCTGACAGAATGATTTGGAGTTGAGCAACACTAGACTCAAATTCTGGCTCTGTTTAACCTCAAGTAGGTTAAGTAGCCTCTCGAAACCTCAACTCCCTCAATTTTAAAATTGTACATGAGGGTTAAATAAGTTAAACATCAGTTACTTTTGCAAGTTTAGGTGCTTAAGAAATGCCTTCTAGCCCTGGCTGGTGTAGCTCAGTGGATTGAGCACTGGCCTGTGAAGCAAAGGGTTGCTGGTTTGATTCCCAGTCAGGGCACATGCCTGGGTTGCAGGCCAGGTCTCCAGTAGGGGACACATGGGAGGCAGCCACACATTGATATTTCTTTTCCACTCTTTCTCCTTCCCTTCTCCTCTCTCTAAAAAAATTAATTAATTAAAAAAAGAAGAAATGCCTACTCTTTTCTCCCTTTTTCCATGATTATTCTGCTCCCCCCAAAAAAGAAAAAAAATCCTCTCCCTTTGCCAGGTTATTTTCTTTTTTGTCTGTTAGTGTCATTTTGGGGGCATTAATCTTCATGAAGTATCTGAAATCTCACCATGTAAAATTGGAATAAACTAAGTAAATAAAAATGTGAGGTGCCTTGAAATATGGCTATCAAGGTAGGGCTGGTGGGTTACCTCCATTAATTACTTACTATAGAGACAATGAGATTCTGTTTTAGAAAGTTCACTAGTACAAAAAGTAGTTTAGTACAAAACAAGGGAATGGGATATTATCTTTATTTTTCCTGCACACTCTTGTATTGATTTGGGGCGGGGGGGGGGGGGGACTCACACAAAAAAACACCACACAACACAAACTGCTCCAGCATCTTGATAAGGGAATGAAGGGGGAGCACAGATTGCTTAATTTCCCAAATCTAGGGCTATCTTCTGCATTGAGAGGGTGCCATTCAATTCAGGGCAGGCATGTTTCAGAAACTGGAGAATCTGATAGAGGCAGAGAGGAAAGGGTAGCAGGTCTTTCTAAATTCACATTGTTCTTTCTGACCCATCTCAAGATCTCATGCTTTTGGACTCACAGCAAGTTTGCGTTGAGTTTTATTGTTAAAGGTCTGTTTCCAAACATTTTGTTTGATGTTTTGCTTTAGTGGCCAAGGTTCCTTTGAGTACAGATGTGATTACTGTAGGCTTGTGAGGTAACTTCATGGACTTAGTTCTAATGCTACTGTTGTGACCAGCTCAAAAGTTCCGCAAGACTAGGAACTATTTTCTTCATTTGCTGATGTATAACAAGCCACACAACAAAACTTAGTGACTTAAAATAATAATTTTATTCTCTTTCGTTGTCCTTTCTGGGCTCAGCTGGGAAGTTCTTTTGCTGGTCTTGCTTGGAGTCTCTTTAGAGCCATTTGGAGGCTCAGTTGGAACAGCTAGGCCTTCCTCCCTCTCATTGTAGTCTCAGGGACTCCTCCTTTCATGTGGCCTCTCCAGCAGACATTTTACCCAGCAGCTTGGGGCTTCTAAAAGTGACAGTTCCGAGAGGGAGGAAACGGATGCCCCTACAACTGGCACAGCTTGGCACATTGTCTTGATTAGAGCAAAAAACAAACTGGCCTAGATTTAGTTTGGGAGGGAACCACACACGTGCAAGAAAACTTAGAAGTATGGTTCTTTGGGGTCCTTCTTTGGAAACTAGCTACTGCATGTACCATACTTGTATTATGTAGTAATATATACTACATAGGCACTCAGTAAATAATTGTGGCTTGCATCAAGTGGTTGGATAGAGCAACAGACAGATTGGTGGACAGATGACTGACTCTTCTTGTTGGTTTATTTGAGCGAGATTCCTGTGATTCTTAGGGCTCAGATAACCATGTTTAGGCCTTTCCAGTACATGTGTCTCTTTGTAAGAAACCACTTTTTTTAAGGCAGAAGGACTTGGGTGGCCAAGTGCATCATGTTCCCTATAGACACTTTGGGAGTTGTAACCCAAGGAAGGAAAACTTAATCACTTTTTATTAAACTATGTGCTGGCTACTGTACTCTACATATGCTCTTACTTAATGGTCACAACCTTGTGAAATAGGGATCTCTTCTTAAAATTGGATGCTGAGGATAATGAACTTGCCTAAGGTCACATAGCTAGTGACACAGGTGATGAATTTAAATTACATTCTAGTTCTAGAGTTAAAGCATTGACTTCCCTCATATATTAGTAAAAAGGGAAAAATTTATACAATCTGAAGAGAAATCAGAGTATGCCTTGTATGTTATTCAGAGTTTCTCTTGGTTAGGCACAGACTATTAAGATATTATCAGAGGGTTTCTCAATAGCAGTAATTTGGATATTTAGGGCTGGACAATTCTTTATTGTGGGAGGCTGTCCTGTACATTGAAGGAGGTTTACCAGCATCCCTGGCCTTCATTCGCTACTGGATGCTAGTGCAGTCCCCCCACCCTGTTGCAGTAACCAAAAAATGTTTCTAGACATTGCTGTATAACCCCTGGGGGAACCCCTCCTGTTCTAAACCACCAGTAAGTGATGTCATGATTTGCTGTTCTTTGATTTTGTTGTTTCTTTAGTATTACCATCTCACAAGGCACTGACTTCAAGCCATTGTATTCTTATAATAGTTACAATAGAACTGCCTGGTTCTGATGGTCTTGAGTCATGCCTTTATCCCATTGCCTTGCTCCTCTTTTGCCTTGTCTTTGTGCTTTTTGTCTGTGATACCCCTAAATCAAATGCAGCTGCGGTGTTTGTAAGAACTCAGGTATCGATTCAGTGGGCATTCAGATCTCTGAGATTATAACTATTAGTGCTAGTGAAAAGAAGGCAGTTTACTTTCTAATTATAGTAGAAGGGGGAAATGCATAAGTATTTAGGGAGCTGGAAATTAAATGGCTTCCAGGCTCCACAGAGTTAATCTTCAGGGTAGTACTGATTGACATGCCAGAGGATGTTAATGTGTGAGTCTTCTGGGGAGCAATTCTTTTGGGGAATGGGGGAGGAGAGTGGAAATTACAGTTTCTCTATTAATTGTACTTTAGGTGTCATTTATGACAATTTTATGTTGTCTAGACAGAGGGAAATCGTGGAGAAATTATTCCATTGGAGTCAAATGCTGAGTCCAGAAGGAATCATGAAGGTTGTTGAAGTCAGGATCAGGGTGAAAGGGCAAGTAGTGTACCAAAAGGTGAAGCAGTGAAAATCAAGCGTTACTCAGAGAAGCAGCCGTTCAGAAGGAACCCAGGGTATAAGAAAAGTGATTGTACTCTGAGCTTTGTGTTAGCTCAAGGGCTAATAGTGGATTGTCTACCTGGGAGGTAGAGAGAGTCTCTGCCCTCGTGTCTGTTTCTGTAGATGCCAGAAACCTCATTACTTGAATAGACATGAACCAGGAAGGCTGCTTCTTTCCCTCTGGTTAATAAATGCCCCAGTCCACTGTGCATTCCTTTTTCCTCATTGTTGTAAGGCTTTATTTACTAACTCTAATGTTGGCTCTAAGGTTTTGCTTCATATTATAGAGTACAGTTTCTGCAATATACCAGGGTCAGTAGCCTGTCACTTAACAGCAAATGCCTTTGGTCAAGGATTTTTTAAAATTTTAGGTCAGTAACAAGAATGTGAAAAATAATCTAAGAAGAAATCTGCAGGACTTCCGCCAAGATGGAGGCATAGGTGGAAACACTGTGCCTTCTCCCACAACCAAGTTTGAATACAACAAAGGTTTGGAGAAACAAAGACACAACCAAAGGACAGAAAATTGAATTATACGGAAGTCCGACTACATCTAACCGTTCAACGGGACAATAAGAGGGGCGGAGCCAGCCGTGAGCAGAGTCGGGCAGGACAGGTCGCGCGACCTAGGCGCGCAGGCAGCCCGGAACCAGTTGGGGTGTGGGGCAGACTGCAGTCGCACATTCGCGCACAGTGAGACGGACCACGCAGGCCCCAGGGGGCGAGGGCTGACTACGGTGGCACACTCGCGTGCAGTGGGACGAAACGCGTGGGCCCGGTGACGGCAGCAGCTGCGGCACTGGTGAGGGCCTCGGTGGCAAGCGGCAGACCGGACGCCATAGTCTCTCTTTGACCCCTCCCCCACATACAACGTCACAACCCAGCGACTTAGTTGCCCTGTGCTAGTGAACACCTTAGGGCTCCGATCCTGCTACGGAACAGGCACGAACAGCCCAAAAGATGGCGCAAGAAGAACTCAAAGTCCCAGAACTCTCAGCCACCGAGAAATTGCTAGCCTCTCAGAAGCACAATTCAAGACACTGTTTATCAGGATGCTAACAGAACTGGTGGATTATAGTCACAAATTAGAGGAACATATGAAGGCTAAACTAATTGAAATGAAGGGAGATGTCCAGGAATCCAATGGCGATGGAAAGGAAACTGGGACTCAAATCAATGGAATGGACCAGAAGGAAGAACGAAACATCTGACCAGAAAGGAATGAAGAAATGAGAATTCAAAAAAATGAGGAGAGGCTTAGGAACCTCCAGGACATCTTTAAACGTTCCAACATCCAGATTATAGGGGTACCAGAAGGGGGAAAGAAACAGCCACGAGTGGAAAATTTATTTGAACAAATAATAAAGGAGAACTTCCCCAGTCTGGCAAAGGAAATAGACTTCCAGGAAATCCAGGAAGCTCCGAGAGTCCCAAAGAAGTTGGACCCAAGAAGGAACACACCAAGGCACATCATAATTGCATTAGCCAAGACTAAAATGAAGGAGAGAATCCTAGAAGCAGCAAGAGATAAAGGGACAGTCACCTACAAAGGAGTACCCATCAGACTGTCAGCGGATTTCTCCAAAGAGACCTTACAGGCAAGAAGGGGCTGGAAAGAAGTATTCCAAGTCATGAAATCCAAAGACCTACAGCCAAGATGGCTTTATCCAGCAAAACTTTCCTTTAGAATGGAAGGACAGATAAAGTGCTTCTCAGATAAGGTCAAGTTCAAGGAGTTCATCATCACCAAGCCCTTATATGAAATGCTAAAGGGACTTATATAAGAAAAAGAAGATGAAAAATATGAACAGTGAAAGGATAGCAAACTCACAGTTATTAACCACCACACCTAAAACAAAAGCAAACCAAGAGGACAGCTAGATCAGGAGTGGAACCATAGAAATGAAGAACACATGGAGGGTTAGCAACAGGGGAATGGGAGGACGAGAAGGGGGGAGAAGGTACAGAAAATAGCATAGACAGTAGGTAGAAAATAGATAGGGGGAGGGCAAGAATAGTGGGGGAAATACAGAATCTAAAGAACTTGAGACACGTGGTTATAAACTAAGGGGGGGAGAATGGTGGGGGAGGGAGTGTGCGGGTGGAGGGGAATGAGGGGGGGAATAGAACAACTGTAATGGTATAATCAATAAAATATATTAAAAAAATAATTCTGCAAGTTTGCTGTAATTGAACAATAAATGATTCTACCAGTATATTCTTTGTAGATTAGGGTGTCTAGAGATAGACTTGTTTTTTGCAGTTGACTATTCTGAGTGAAATTGGCTGAGAATTCAGGATTATTCAATCACGTAAACCTCTTCTTGATTTGGTGGGGGGGCACAACCAATCAGTCAGGATGTACTACCTCATAATTAAAGTCTAAACCTGTATATCACAGCTGCTTTTTGTGGGGGATATGTGCATGCGAGTATCAGAACTAGCTGTGGAACTTTTCATAGATAGGCTTACTCAATCTTTGGTGAAAGGCTCTGATCTAAATTCCTAGTTGAAACAAAAGAAGTCTGGTGTGTAAGCAGACTACCCAGTTCTCCCAGAGAAAATGGATTTGTAGGTAGAGTACACATGTCCATGTAGATTACTTTGGGCCTTTGAGTTCAGATGCTGACAAAAGTGAGTTTTTAATGTAGACCAAAGTTCCATAACTATAGTGCAATTTGTTGAGGATATATAAGAGTTAAGCATAATACCAACCAATCATTTTACAGTTGTATTAAAAAGAACCACCCACCAAACCGCAGAGGGTCAGATGCTCCCAGAAGGATCTGGCTGACTTTTTAGGCAAGACTTTTATATGGCTAGATACACAGTTGTGCACCACATGTGAGATCAGTTTTCAGCATCTTTGCTTTTGTTGTACTCTGATGTTTTCCCACCTATCACTCATTACACAGAGGCATTGAGGGATACATTAATGATTTGTAAAGATATTTTAAAGCTTTTTTGGTGTAAGGCATTGTTTTAAACTTCACGAGTTGTTTATGCTTGATGATAGTAAAATAAGGCCTATCCTCTCGATGTGAGATGTTAGTTCTTCAGGTAGTGTGTTTGTTTTTTCCTGAGGGCAGCCTTACAGGAGTGCCATTGTGCCTTGGTCTACCCCACAGTGGGGGCAGGAATTGCCTGCCAGGCTCTGCTGGCAACTGCATCATGTGCTACAAGTGCACCCCTAGAAACTGGGGGGCCCTGAAGTGATCAGATGAGCACCTATCTTCGGATAACTTAGACGATAATTGCCAGTGTGTGAAATGGGGAGGCTCCCATGCCTCCGCTTTAAAGCAGAGATGTCAATTTGGAAATCATAATAGAGGTGTCATTTCAGAACACACAATTATTTTTTACAAAGAATAAGGGCTTGTCATCTCCCAGCCCAGGCATGCGCCAAGGCAGAGAGCTGGAGCTGGCAGAGCGGGATTCAGAAATGAAGGGGGCAACAGTGCCTCCTGGTTTCCTTGTATTCCTGCCCCTTTTCCCCCTGAAAACATTGCCCTCTTTATCTTGTGAGGTCTCTGTTGGCAATATATGTCCAGGAGCATCAGTGGTAGTTTCCCAGGCAAGTAGCTGTCCTCTGACTTTATGATTTTTATAAGCCTCCCAGGGACCAGGGTACACTACATATATTGGAACAGCTATGTCAGCACTTTAACCTAAGTAGTTTAAGTGACCAAAGGGAAGATGGGTGATGTAAGCAGTTTCTGAAAACCTTGTTCTTTCAGAAATTTTAATATGAGTTGTTGGACATCTAGCAATTTTTGAACGTCACAGGGTCAGTGAGGGGCAATCAGATATGTCTGCTTATTCTTCCAGAACTACTTAGGCATGCTGAGCTACTCTCTTAGATATTTACTGGTCTCCTATTATGTGTTAATTAGGTGTGAATTTTAATGGAGATAAAAAGATGGCTTGGACCCAGTGCCTGCTTTCATGTAGCTTGTGGTCTAGTAGCAGAGATAAGACACAAGTAACTGTAGTACAAGGTGACTTGGGAGAAGGCCTCTTAAGAGGTTTCAAAATATGATGGGGTAGTGGGGAAGGGAGGGTGAGCTTCTGGCTGGCAGAGTCAGGTGTTTGAGCTATGAAGGAATTTTACAGGTAGAGATGGAGAAGAACTTTACAGAAAGAAGAAATGGCCAACCAAAAAAATTGATAATAAGGGTGTTTATTTAGTTTAGCTAGAGAAATGGTTCCCAAAGTGTGCCCTGAGATATCCGAAGACAAAACTGAAATGCTGTTGTTTTTGTGTTTTTCATTCATTCTTCATGAGTATTCAGTGGAGTTTTCTAGAGGCTACACAATGTGTAATGAAGTTAATTAACCTGATGGCTAGTGGACTGTGGCTTGTGTATTAAACTTTTTTGTTCTAATTTCAAATATAGTCAACATTGACAGATAACATTCTGGAAATAAAAGTTCTTTGGTGTTCTCAGTGATATTTAAGAGGGTTAAAGGAGTTCTGAGACCAAACAGTTTGAAAACCACTGGTGTCGAGCATACAGTATATCCAGAAGAAACGAGAAATTTGGCTGCGCAGCTTTGGATGCCAAGCTGAGGATTTTGGATTTTATTTCCTACGTAGAAGGGTGCTATTAGTTTGGGTTTGGCACCCCTGAACTAAAGTAGCAGATGTCATGCAGACATCAAAGCCAAGTTGGGCAATTACTCTTTATCATGGGGCACTGGTGGCATTTTAGCTTCCATATTGAAGCAGGCTTTCCATATTGGTATAGGTCACAGAGTTCTGGCCATCATTTGTTTCCAGTGATTGCAGAAGATTTGAAAATTTGTTGGCTTTAGGATATTGATTTTTCTCTGTAATCTGACAACTAGTTGAAAGAATGTCTTCAGGACATCATTGTTTATTAAGGGAGAACTGTCACTGGCTTGTCTATTCTGTCTAGACTAGTACCCAAACTTTCTGTTGCTCAATCCTGATATTCATTGAATTAGAAACAAAGATTCTTTTCTTTTGGATTACTTATCATCTGCCCTAATAACACTGTACTTTTCCACGGCTTTGTTCCACTATTTTTTTTACGGTTTTCGTAGACATCGAAGGATACAGCTGATTTAGGGAGCCCCCTTATACATATTTAAAGTATTAGTCAGGGAAGAAATAAATAGTGGTATTTATTTAAAATTTTAGAAATTTTATAGCTTGACTTACAATCTTTAGCGGGGTTTAATTATTTTTGATAACTCTAGTGTGTAATACATTGATTTTGTTTTTTCTAATCCTTAGTGACTATACCTTATCTTTCAAGGGGTTTTATGTAAGCAAATATTTCATTTAATTTTATTTTTAATATATTTTATTGATTATGCTATTACAGTTGTCCCAGTTTTTCTCCATTTGCCCCCCTCCACCCAGTACTCCATTTCCTACACTGCTCTTAACATCAGCCTGCCTACCTGTTCTGTACCTACCAATTTGTACTTCTTAATCCCTGCCCCTGTTCCTCCGTTCTCCCCTTCTCCCTCCCAGCTGGTAACCATCCAAATGATCTCTGTATCTATGATTATGTTTCTGTTTTGTTTGCTCAGTTTGTTTTTTAGATTCAATTGTTGATAGCTATGAATTCATTGCCATTTTAATAGATTTTATTTATTTACTTTTAGAGAGAGGGGAAGAGAGGGAGAAAGAGAGGAAGAGAAACATCAACATTTGAGAGATACATTGATCAGTTGCCTCTCACATGCCCTCAACTGGGGACCTTTTGGTTTGCAGGTCAGTGCTCAGTCCACTGAGCCACACCAGTAGCCAGGGCTTTATTGCCATTTTAATGTTCATAGTTTTTTTTAAAAAAATTCATTTATTTATCTTTAGAGGGGACGGGAAGGAGAGAGGGAGAGAAATATCAATGTATGGTTGCCTCTCGAGCGCTCCCTGCTGGGGACTGGCCTGCAACCCAGGCATGTGCCCTGACTGGGAATCAAACCGAGGTTGTTTGCAGGTCAGTGCTCAGGTCACTGAGCTATACCAGCCAGGGCTAATGTTCATAGTTTTGATATTTTTCTAAAATAAGTCCCTTTAACATTTCATGTCTACTAATGGCTTGGTGATGATAAGCTCCTTTAGCTTTACTTTGTCTGGGATGTACTTTATCTGACCTTCCATTCTAAAGGATAGCTTTGCGGGATAGAGTAACTTAGATTGTAAGTCCTTGCGTTTCATCACTTTGAGAACTTCTTGCCAATCCCTTCTTGCCTGCAAAGTTTCTTTTGAGAATTCAAAAGTCTTAAGGGAACTTCTTTGTAGGTAACTCTCTGCTTTTCTCTTGCTGCTTTTAAGATTCTCTCTTTATCTTTAACCTTTGGCATTTTAATTATGTGTTTTGATGTGGTCCTCTTTGGGTCCATCTTGTTTTGGTTCTCTGTGTTTCCTGGACTTATGTCTTATTTCCTTCACCAAATTAGAGAAGTTTTCCTTCATTTTTTCAAGTAAGCTTTCGCCCTGGCTGGTGTAGCTCAGTGGATTGAGCGCGAGCCTCCGAACCAGATAATTGTGGTTCGATTCCCAGTCAGGGCACATGCTTGGGTTGCAGGCCAGTTTCCGGCAGGGGCCAGTTCCCTGCCAGGGGTGCACGAGAAGCAACCATACATTGATGTGCCTTTCCTCTCCTTCCCTTCCCCTGTAAAGATAAATAAATAAAATATTAAAAAAATAAGTTTTCAATTTCTTGCTTTTCCTCTTCTCCTTCTGACATCCCTATGATTCGAATGTTGGTACATTTGAAATTGTACCAGAGGCTCCTTACCCTGTCCTTGTTTTTTTGTATTCTTTTTTTCTTCTTGCTGTTGTGATTGAATTTTTTTTCCATGTGTTCCAAATCGTTAATTTGATTCTTGGCTTCATCCAATCCACTGTTGATTCCCCGTAAATTTTTCTTTATTTCATTTAGCATAACCTTTATTTCTTCCTGGGTCTTTTTTATGCTGTTTAAGTACCCAGTGGGTTCCTTGAGCATCTCAATAACAAGTGTTTTGAACTCTGTATCTGATGATAGATTTCTTATGTCTATTTTGTTTAGTTCTTTTTCTGGAGTTTTGTTCTGTTCTTTAATTTGAGCCATATTTTTTTGTCTCATTTTGGCAGCCTTCTTTTGTTTCTGTCTATATATTAGGTAGAACTGCTTTGACTCCCTGTCTTAGTAGCATGACCTATTGTAGAAAAGCTCACCCTTAAGACGGATGGAATGGAACCTTAGGTAATCACCAGGATGGGGCACCCTGTGTGAACCAGGTTGATGGAGTCTCAGATATGGCGCCCTGCTCTGTGGCTCTGTGTTGGGGAGGGCCCAGAAAAGGGACAGTGGCTGCTGCCTGACCTCTGGAGTTTTGTCTGGAAGGAAGCTATTCTCCAGTACTCACCCTGATGCCAGACACTTCTGTTTTTCCTTATATACCCCTGGTGCCCTTTAAGCTGCTTTCCCAGTGCTGTTGCCCAGGGGAAGTGTATCTGCATAAGTCTTAAGTCCACTGCAGGCTCTTTAAGAGTAGACACTTGAGAGTCCCTCAGTTTCTTCTGTTACCCCAGCCCCCATAGATTGTTACAGTCAAAAGTTATGGGGACTTATCTTCCTGGCATGGGGGGCATCTGGTGTGGGACTGGGTCCCTAGATCCTGAGGTATCCCTCCTGACTTTTATCTACCACATGTGGGTGTGGGGCCATCCGTTCAGTGTCTCTGCATCTCCACCCTTCCTACCTGTCTGAAAGAATGTTACTTCTTTAATTCTTTGGTTGTCAGACTTACATACAGCAGGATTTTCTGATGATTCTGGGTTAGAGTTGTAGTTTGGTTTGGTTGTAATTTTTGCTGTGTTGTGCAGGGAGGTGAGCTGTGTTTACTTATGCCTCCATATTGATTGGAAGTGTGTAAGCAAATATTTTAGAGCAAGGGTGGGTGCATATTTTTCTGTAAAGGGCCAGATAGTAAATATATTCGGCCTATCTCCATCAGTAATACTCAACGCTGCCTTGTTAGCTGCAAAGAGGCAATAAATGAATGAATGTGACTGTCTCTGGAAAAACTTTGTTTATAAAAACAGGCAACTGGTCCAGGGCCTATAGTTTACCAAACCTGTTAGAGAATTAGGGCAACACGCTATTTGAAGAAATCCTCTTAAAGAAGTGAGTCATCTTTTGAAAATGAATGGTTTTCTCTTTAGTTTTCAGTTTACTTTTGGATTTTAGTTTTTGAATGTTTTTAATTTTTAAATAATTTTAGACTTGCAAAAATTTTTAAAAACGGTGCAAAGAATCTCCATATACTCTTCATCCATGTTTGCTAAATATTAACATTTTACCATATTTGCTTTAACACTCTTGTTTACCTACATATTAATATGGTTATGCTTCTACATGTTTATGGTTATATTTTATTTTTATTTTTTTTAAAGATTTTATTTATTTATTTATCTTTAGAGGGGAAGGAGAGAGGGAGAGAAACATCAATGTATGGTTGCCTTTTGTGCATCCCCTGCTGGTAGTTAGCCTGCAAGGAACCAGCCTGCAACCGAGGAATGTGCCCTGACCAGGAATCGAACCGCGAATGGTTATATTTTATATATTTGCAGTTACTATATTTTCTAAATATTGAATTTTCTTAAAGTGGTATATTGTTTGATAGAGCAGTGGACTCCAGACTTAAAAAAAATATCTCTGTTGCCCTGGCTGCTGTGGTTCAGTTGTTTGAGCACTGACTGGCCTGTGAACTGAAAGGCTGGCAGTGCAGTTCCCTGCCAGGGAGCGTGCCTGGCTTGCAGGCCAGATCCCCAGTTGGGGGCATGTGTGGGAGACAACTGATTGATGTATCTCTCACACATTGATGTTTCTCTCCCTCTCTTTCCCTTTCTCTCTCTGAAAGTAAATAAATGAAATCTTTAATAAAAAAATCTCAGTGAAAGCATTCTGAGCAATGCATGTGTGTATTGTACATTATGGTCATACGTTATAAATCAAAAGTTCTAATATTTTCTTTCTACCTTTCCCCAGATCAAAATAGCATAACTCCTGGTGTACCTCACTTGAAAACCACTGGTGGAGAGTATAAATCAGGCACACTTGTAAAAAGTTTTATTTTTGTTTTGCCTGTCAGAGCTTCTGTGACTCTTTAAAACATTTCTAAATTGAGATTATAGGTCAAAATGAAATGGTAGCTTCAAACTTGAACTAACTTATCTGAGCTCTTCCTAAGTCCTACCTGACTCCATTAACAAATTGGATGGTAGATCATTAAGTCAAGTCACATTTGTGGTGGCCAGAACAAAAGGTGCAGCCACCCCTTTCTATTTTCTTCTGTCATTTTTCATTGAAGGCTCTTTGCAATTAGCTAACTGGACAAGAGAAAGTTTTGCTTTGGTGTGCTTAGGAGTGGTATTGATATTTATTCATCTAGTAACTCTAGTTCTTTCTTTATTCAACACTAATTGGAGTACTTTTTTTATTACTCCAGATAGTATTTGTGTTGTAGCAGTAGAGAACTTAGTATTTCGTCAGTGATATGTGGGGTAAAGGGGACAGGGCTAGTGATAGCAATTGGCTCTCCTGATTTTGTGTATTAGCAGTTAAAATGCTCTCTATATATGACTTACCAGTCTACTCTATTGCTGGGGAGCAAATGGTGCCAACAGATCTGTAGTAAGTAGGCACAGCGGATGCATGTTCCAAAAGAACTTCATCAGGGACTCCCCAGAGACAAGGCTTAACATTTGGGTTTTACTCTGATTTAAAGAAGTCTTCTGGTGAAGATAAGAAGTTAGGGTGGGAAATAGACTTTGCGGGCTTATACAATAAAATCATTAATATTGAAATGACCAGATTTGACTCTTCTTCAGGAATCTCCTTCACAGGATTCCTAAAAAGTCATCTCATCTCTCTTAATACTATCACTGCTCTGGCATAGTAAAGGATCCTGTTGGCCTTCTAACCTAGCAGGATCATCTTCCAGGGAGAAATACTTAAGGATAAATGTTGGCCACTCTGAAGGATGCTCCTTGCCAAAGGACCCCTGCTTACTAAGCAGCCATTTGTAGGATAACACAACAGGGCTCAGTGATGTTCCGGACTAACTCCAGAGCCCTTTGGATGGAAGAAGCTTCTGGGTGTTCCTGGGCAGTCAGCTGCTCTCAGATCTTGCTTTTATTCTGCAACTCCCACCCACCCCTTATGGAACTAATGCATCAATAATGAGTACATGTTATGTAGGATGGCATAAATATCCTGAATACTCTTCTCATAATTTTACTTTTCTTTTTTTCCTCCAGTCTTTGTACGTCTTACTGCCCCATTCTCTCACAAACATTCTGTATTTCGGGACGCAAAGACGTGCCATTATTTTATGTGCCCCTAAGAAAGGAAAAAATCCTGC
Source organism: Sturnira hondurensis (assembly GCF_014824575.4). NCBI lineage: Eukaryota > Metazoa > Chordata > Mammalia > Chiroptera > Phyllostomidae > Sturnira > Sturnira hondurensis. The sequence goes on along the minus strand of NW_028092064.1, from coordinate 591,487 downwards.
CAATTAAACTGTGTTATACGATTATAAGATACATTCCAAATTCAGATACATTAAATGTGGAGGAGAAAGTATGTCTTAGAATTGATGAAACACAGCATTTCTGCTGCTGTAAACTGATATCATTGAAGATTCAGGTCTTGAATCAGAGAGATATATTTTATTACTTTCTTCTCTTCCTCTTGGTTACATTGTATTCTCTCTTCAGAATGGATTAAACCTGCAGGAGTGTCCCGGCTGCATTTAGCTCAGGATGGCTGTTAATGCAGCCCAACACAAAATTGTACATTTACTTAAAATATTACGAGATTTTTTTGTGATTATGTGTTGCAGTGTACTTAATATGTGGCCCAAGACAGCTCTTCTTCCAGTGTGGCATAGAGACGCCATAAGTTTGGACACCCTGGACTTTTAAAGTGTCTTAAGTGTGGGGATTATAGGCCTTCTCTAGGTAGGAAACATCATTTAACAGTTGGTTGTCTTGGGTGGGAAAGGTAGCAAGCCAGGTTGACTAGGCCTCTGCTGTATCTCCTCTCTGGGCTGTTAGGGGAAATGCTTCTGTGAGCCAGTTGATTAGATAAAGTAAGTGCCTGCACATGACTATACCTAGAGCCAACTGGTTTTAACAATTGTGAATTGAATTAATTCAATTGTGAAAGATTGGTAGCTGCTGTCTTTATTCTGCAGATCTGCTTTAAATAAGAGTCTGGCAGGGAGCTGGAGACCTGTTTCTGGGAGGGCCAGGCAAGATGCTATGCTGCTTGAGAGGACAGTATGCATTTCTTTCTGAGACCATTTCCTTAGAAACATGTTTCACGGCAGGAGTTTGATTGACTGCCAAGGCACACTTCAGCTGGGAAACAGTGTGGCAGACATGGCAAACTGGGGAGGTCCCTGGGCCACATCATGAAATGTGTTTTTAACTGGCCCTTGTACAAAATGGGTAAAGAAAATGTTTTAGCTAAAATTTAAGTCAGGAGATTTCATGCAAAAGTCCAGATTTCTGGCTGCTCTTAAAAAATAGATCCAGCAATACTGAGCCCACAGTCTATCTTGGACTCACAGTGGATACATGTGCCCTTTTTGCCTGCCTGGAGTCTGGAAGGTCGTGCAGTATAGCATAGCGGTTTGAAGCACTTTGGAGTTGACAGACCTTCACTGGAGTCCTTGGCACTATTATGTAATAGCTGGGTGCCACCCAGCCCAGTGTTCTCATGCATGTATAGTAATGTCTATTTTTTCAGGTTGTGGTGAGGTTTAAATAAAGAAATATATGCAAAGTGCTTAGTATTTTCCTGGCATCAAAAAGAGTGTTCAATAAAATGTATCACATACGATCTGTTGACTTTATGACTGGGTTAGATTATATAATTAACAATTTATGTCGGTTGTTAAGAGAGTAACAGGAATTCTTTCTTAGAAAAAACAGTTTGCGCAGAGTAGTTGTGGATTAAGATGACATGGAGGAACTGAACACCAAGATAAATGTTGGCACTACACGCTGATCTCTGGTATGCCTAGTTTTCCTAGTTATGTGTCATGTCAGTCAATCTCCTGTTTGTCTACTGGAAGTATGGCAAATAGAAATAAGATCATGTCTCTGAATCACTTGTTCATTTCTCACTGAAGAGCAGTATTCTACATAATAACAGTGGCCATATCTAGTGTGAGAGCTTTGTAGCTCTTCATTTATTTATGTCTCTTAGTACTTAGCTTGTAGGAAGGGTGTGATCCCAGATAACAGATGTTAGCTAGCTGCAAAGGGGGATGTTATTTATCTTTCCCCCGTTTTTTTCCTTATGAATGACCTTGAGTTGGTAATTGACAGGGATTATTGCCATTTTTTTAATCTCTGCTAGGAGGCTGCTGGAATCTTCCCTCATTTCATTATCCCGTTATGATGGAGCAGGATCCAGAGAGCACCCAATTTACCCAGACCCAGCGAGGTAAGGCCAAAGTGAGAAATGGCACTAAGTGGGCGGGAGGGGCTGCCCTTGGGGTTGCCAACTGTTGGAAGCCCCATTTTGTGCCTCTCTGGTCCTGGTGCTCTTTTATTCTTCAGTTACAGTTTTGAGACAGGTGGTTCAGGTGATTGGGAAGTATTGCAGGTAAGTGAACAGAATCTCTGGTGACAGAGTTGTGACTGAGCTTTTGTCCTTTGGGGTTCACTTATGTAAATGTGGCACTAGAGAAGGGACCTGAGGAGGCCACTGGCAGAGTCACAGAATATAATGTATTCCTTTTCTTCCATCAGAGTGGCTATTGCCATTCAGATGGATGACCAAAAGGGAAATAAAAGTTGGTTATTAATAGGGAAATTACCCATAAATTCAAACAAAGAATCCTACTTACTCTCATTTGAGAGAGAATTTTTGAATATCAAAAAGAAAAGTCAAGCTCATTCAGTTGTTGAATTTTTTGAGACTATCTGAAGGAAGAGATGACTGACAAATAAGTTGAATTAAATAAGTTAGAATTTTATTAAAGTGCTTGATGTACACTGACTAGAAGACATTTGGAAAATTATTGAGGAAATAAAAAATTCAAATGAGTTGAAGGCCTGTCTTTACCTGACACTGGTACCTGAGGATCAAGTTTGGAGTTGATATATAACATTTATAGTGAGGAGCCTTTTCAGGTTGTCTCGGCTGGACTCATTATTAATAACCTAAAAAAAGGGATAATCTGTACATAACTTATGCAATGCCAGAGCACATTGTGAGGCTTCGCCAAAAGAAAAGGGTAATTTGTAATAGTGGTGTTAACAAGTTAATATAGGTCAGAAAAAGCTAAATGAGCTCTTCTCTAGATTATGAATTTCTAATCTGGAAAAGATCTTTAGTCCAGGTTGATTCCAGGTATATTGAATGATTTTGTTGTTGCCACAGTTATGTGATGATACTGAGCATTTTTTTGAGATACTAGTGAAAAGGTTCCCCATTATCCTCTTCCTTTTCGGAACCCCAGTAATGGCAAATCCAAGGATTGGGAATATGGGGATTGATGATGTTAAAACAGGTAGACAGTTTAGATGATGACTGAAGCGAGAAAATTTATGTTAGTCTATAGTCATTTGAGAGGTAGTAAGCCCTAGATAAGAGAAGGAACATTTTCGCATGAGTCAAATACTCTGAAATACAGAGATAGAGAATTTCTTGCAGTTGCTTTTAGGACAGTAATGGGACTCTCAGCCTCAGGATTTTTAACCCGACAAAGTTTACTGGTAATTCTTAAAGGAGGACATTGTTTGTCCTCCTTTCATGATACTTATTCCTACTCAGCTCTCTTATCACAGAAAGTGTCATAGTTTCTTTGTAGTGTTGGTATTTTCACATTTTCCTTTGGCACACAAAATAGGATTTTTTGGAGGGGGAAGTATTCTTCCTTGGAGAAAACTTGAGGATTTATTTAAACATTTAAAATTTTTACTTGGAACACTTAAGAGTTTGATGCTTATCCAACTCTTCAGTAGGAGGATGATTTTTACCTTATTACTTACTGGTGGTTTTATTTCTTTTTCCTCTCAGACTTCACCCTGTGTGCAATGTGTATAGTGTAGGTCAGAGCCTTTGTGAGCTACCTCAGCATTCAGATCCTCAGCCTCCCTCTGGATACCCAAAAAAGACAAGACCAAGGATGTATTTGTAGTTAATAATTGTGTCAGGACATTTTGTTTGTTTGTTTGTTTTGGGGGGTGTGTGGCACATATGTATTTCTGATTCTTATATAGACCAATACCTTTCTTTAGGAATTTTTAAAAAGTCAGTGATGCATAGTTTTATAGCTTAGGGAATTCCTATCCAATAGGGAAATTAAACAGTTGGGATTACTTAGTGCTGAAATTGTGCCCCTGCATGAAAGATCTTTTTAGTTATTGTCAGCATCAACATTATTTCTGCCTCTATCACCAGTAATACTGTATTTTTCCCCATTAGTTAGAGTAGTTTATCAGCTGAGGATCCAGTATACTTAGTCACTTTTCAGAATCAATTCCAAAAAACAATCTTCATTTTCCTTTTGAAACTTTTTTTACATTCTTTTCTAATTTGATTGACTTGAGAATTTAACCAATAATGGTTGTTTGTGCTGGAAGGGTTTTTTTTAGTATTTGGTAGATAGAGGAACAACTCAAAAGTATTGACTTCTGTAGGTTGAAAATAGAGGATTCTTGATTTATCCTTGCAAAATGCATGGAAACAGGGGCCCAAATGGAAAATGGAAGTTCCATGAGTTGAGATTTTTAAGAAATAGTTCTCGTGCTCTCATTATGTTGGCCAGTGTGTCTCCGTATCCATCTGCTGTATAAAAATAGCTATATGAAAATAATTTGGCCTCAGGGGTGCCAAATGCAGCATATTGCTTCATAACACAGACTTTTGAGTTCCAAAGATTGTCAGCTGTCCTGCTTGGGAATTCCATTGGATGGTTGGCCGGAAGAACACTACCTCTGGTGACAGGTATTTGGGAGGCAGCCTTAGTTGCTATAGCAGTTGACTGCAGGATCTCTTTTGGCCGCAGTCAGTAGGTAGACTGAGGATTCGCCCAGAAACTTCGCCAGAAAGGTCAGGCAGCAAGATGTTTGTAAACACTGTTCCTACCATTTGGAAATAACTCTTTATTTTCATTCTTAATCAGTTTATTAGGTTTTCATTTTAAAGAAGGATACATGATTTTTTCATGCTTAGACATCGTAGAAGTTAAGGTCTTAAGGAATCCTTAAGAGTTCTGTGTTTCCTTTTAGGTTTTTTTTTTCTAATTGCAGAAATACATGTTTATATATATATATATACATATATATATATATATATATATATTAGTATGTACTCAACTATTCTTCAGTTTTTACCTCACTTAAAATTTTATTTTAGAGAGCTTTTCTTGTATGTATACAGGAATAATTTATTCTTTTTAATAGCTACATGGTGTTTCTTTGTATGGATGTAGGTTATTTAATCTGGTGATGGGCGTTTGGGGCATTTCCCAGTTTTTCACCTATGCTAACTCCACATTGTCATCTGTATATATATATATCTTTGTATCCTTGTGTGATTCTAAGATAAAAGTTCTAATGAAATTGTTGAGTCAAAGTGTGTGCTTCAGGCAGGTTCTAAGTCTAGAAATTTCTTAGTAATCCATTTAATATTATCATATAAAACATTCTTCTGTTATTGTGTGTCTCTCATGGTCTCAGTTATCAGCCTCAAAACATGTAACGGTGTTGTGAAAGACGGAGGGAAAACCTGAGAAAGCAGGGTGTGTGGTGAGTTGTGAAGGACACCAGATCTTTCCATGGGGTATGAGAACACTAAGCAGTTGGAAGAATAGAGGTCTGGACTCTTTGCTGAGAAAAGTCATAGTAAGAGAAGAAAAAAGAATGACTGTGCCTTCTGTTACTGCTCAGGCCTCATGTAGCCTTTTTTCTTATAGTTTTTTCTGATTTCCCAAGTATATTTTACTCTCAGTCTCTATTCTGAATATTTTCTGTTACAAATACCTATGAATTTGTAAAGGAGGGATAAGAGGCCCAAAGAGATAGTTTTAAGGAGCTAGAACAAATTGGAAGCCTGTCTGTTGGAGAAGAAAGGAGTGTTGGTGAAGAGGATGCCTTTAGATGCCTTCTCTAGGCTTATTGTCTCCTGGCCTGTTTGCTCATCTACGAAACGAAAGAAGAGATGACTTGCAGGTGATTGCTCTGGTCCCTTCATTTCTTGTATTTTGAATATGGATGATTGAGGAAAAGCTGTGAGTCTGTAAAGGGCACCCCAAGATGCTAGAAGAGGTCCCTGAAAAGCTAAAAAGGAAAGTCCAGCGTTATTTTCTTGGGAGGGGGCGGCTGTTGATCAGATGAGGACTGATTAAACAGTCTCTTTGCCTTATCTCAAAACAAACACTGGTGGTAATGTGCTAAACCTATTGTTGTGCAGTACAGACCTCCTGGTGAGTTAAATGCCCTTTATTTTTCATGTCTCCAAGGTTCACCTCAGCAGGGAGATGCCATGGGAGAACTGAATTTACTGTCTTTCACAGTTTTCCCCACATTAGTGCTAGTTTGTGTTTGTCCATCTCTGTCTCTCTCAGATTATCTCCTGCTGCATACTACGCTCAGAGGATGATCCAGTATCTCTCACGGAGAGACAGTATTCGCCAGCGCTCCATGCGCTACCAACAGAACCGGCTTCGTTCTTCCACCTCCTCCTCTTCCTCAGACAACCAGGGTCCATCAGTAGAGGGAACCGACTTGGAATTTGAGGACTTTGAGTAAGTACACACTCAGCTTGCTTTCTTCCCTCTGCTCTCAAGCTGTGAGTGCTTCCAAGTTGGTCATTGTCTGAGTGTCATTCTAGCTTCAAACCTCTAAATGCTTATTTATGAGTAATAGGATGGGATGAGGGACTGAGGGTTAAAACGCCCAGGGCACTCTGACCTCTGGCAGTTGTGTTGCTCATTCACCGGAGCTGGTGAGAAGAGACAGCCCATTGGGCCCCAGGCCAGACTGGGAGAAGATGACCGCTCCTCTTCAGGCAACATTTTAATTTCGCTTTGCCTGAACAGTGACAGTGGAAATGAATCTCATGGTCTGTCTTCACAACAAGAAGGCAGGAGGCTTGCTGTTTTTTTCTTAAGCAGAGTAGGTGTTGAGAGATTTAAAAGAAAATACCTGGATTTTCCTAAAAGTTAGGTTCTCTTAGAACTCCTTCATCACACTGGTACTTTGAGGTTTTACTCGATTACCTAAATGTTCTTATTTTCCCTCCATGTCCCTTCCCCATGAATCATTTGAAAGTTACCTGTTAGATTAATGTGGTGGGTTGACAAATGATTCCTTTCTCTTCTGGACTTTTTAGCTGTTGGTTGGGTGATGGAATGAGCTAAAGGAACAGGGGTTAGCCCTACCCTCCAGAATTCAAGCTGCCCAGTCTGACTTCTGGGTTGTGCCTTCTCTGACCTGCTGCTCCTGACCTTTCTAACCATTCATTGTATTTCTTTCCATTCTGAAACTGAGCTTTTCTGGCTTGTATGAGATTGGACACTTGGCTTTTGTTTTGATTCCTATATTTTGATTTCTCAAACGTGTAAAACGAGAGAGAAGGGTAGTTAAATAATTTTTTTCCTCCTTTTTTGCTGGCAGTATTGGAATAGGATAGCCAGTTGGTCATTTTCCTCTTTTCCCCTCCATCTTGACATGGCCTGGTCAGGCCTGGGATCTTGAGAGTTCTTGCCTCCCCTCAACCTTCCTTTTCTGTGAGGTGAATGGATAGTTCCCCAGGCACCATCTTGCAACAGAGATTTATGATGTGTTGAGAAATCTCTTTGCCAGAAAGGACTAAAAAGGTGGGAGCAACCTTTGTACTAGTTTACCTTCCTGATGTGATCCTTAAAAGCACACTACACTGGCATTTGTGTACTTGGAAGCAGAAAGAAGACTACATGGGAGGTTCATTAGCCTGAGGAAGATATAAATGTAAAAGAAATTCAGGGATGCTCTGCAGCACTGTGATGTGGCAAATGGAGCAGGGGAGCTGGCCTTCCGTCCACTCTAGGGGAGGGGAGTGTATAGTGGCAGTAAAGGGAAAGTGTCTTTACTCCCTTAGCCAGGCAGATACCTGTAGTGAGACATGTTCCCCTGTAGATGTGATTATTTTTCCAGCACCGGGATCTATTCAGGGAAGCAGTTTCAGTGCCAAGGCTGCTAGGACTTGGTGCTGCTCAAAGCCTCAGCAATCCTGTGGAGCTTTGGGAGTCAGTGCAGGTTGCTTAGCCCCCTCCATGCATACTTGGAAGGCTCTGTGATCTCTTTGCAGTGGTGGGACGAGGGGCTCATGCCTTTGAGCTGTATCTTGCCTCGTGACTTGTCCTTCACAATGGAGTTCTGGGTTAGTTTAAAATGTTCTGTTCTCAGCTTACCTTCTCTTTCTTCTGCTACCACCTCCTCCCTTTCCCCTTCCTTCCCCCTCAATTTTCCTATGTCAGACTGCCTCCTCCTTGTGCTCCCCACATCCCACCTGTGCTCTCACCTCCCCTCAGCTTCGGCACGACCTGAATTTACATTGCGTTCTTCACCTTCCATGCACCGACTAACTAACTTTCCATTGTTGTTTTAGGAGTCTTGTATTGCTCTCTGGTTAGTAACAATGGGCTGATTTCTGTAATGCCCCTCTGAAAGTCCCTCTCTTGAGTGCTTGCTTTTCTTTTTGTGTTAATATAGACTGAGACTTTGTTTTTAACAGCAGCTGTGGATTGGTCATGTCGATAGTAGTAGTCCAGGTCTTCTAGTGAAGGATGTTGCTGGCTGGTTGATACTCATTTACTGTCTGTTAATTCTGTCCCTGCGTCCTTCCTTCCTTTCTTCCCCCCACTGTAAACTGAGTGCTGCTTGTGGTTGCTCCGCTTCTCAATATCTAAGTGCTCCGAGGAGGGAGAGAGTGAGAAATTAGGGAATGTACTAGCCCGCTTACATTTCTCTGCTCTAGTCCTTTTTCTTAGTTGTAAGAACTAGAAGGAAAGTTAGGGGCATATACACTCATAATTTATAGTTCTTTCTGGTGAGTTAGACATGGCCTGAAATCTTCCAAACACACTTAGGGTACCATTAAAAGAAACTGTTCTATTGGGTTTCCTCACCTTCGCAGCACATCATGCTTCTGCCTTTGCCACCCCACTTCGGCCTCTTCAGTTTGCTTCCATTGGCTAGCGCTTCCACCGCTGTGCTCTTCTCTAGCTTGTCCCATCCAGGTGTGTAGAGTCCCCAGAAAATGAAGGGGAGTCATTTCCCAGATCCATCGTTTTGATTCTCTTCCATCATCTATTGAATGAAAGGTATCAGCTATAATTTTCATTTGTATACTAATTTATAACATTTGTAGTATATATGTGTTAATATATATATATATTTTTTAATCTTGTTTAATCCTTATAACAATACAGATATTTACTTCACTGTGGTGTTCTAAATGAGGATACTGAGACTTCACCAAAATCAGATATGCCTAAGATTAGAGAGCAAGAGCTAGCATTTTTAGTGTCTTGACTATTATTATCCTACAGATTTAAAAACTTTTTAAAAGTGATATTCAGCCGTATTTGAGCCCTTGCTCCATGAGCTTGCTGTGGAATAAAACTGTCTAGATTTATCTCTAGGGAAGATAGCTTTAAAGGTTGGTCAGCATCAGGTTAAATTTTCTGTTCCTTTGTAGTCTGGATTAATGACAATCTTCCCAGGCTGACATCTTCTTCTGCCATTTATCTCTGTCTACGGTAAGGATTGAGACTGCAGGGCTCCTGTGTTTGTTAAAATGCAGACCTGTCAGCAGGTCTCTACTCAGCCCTCAGCATTTGTCTTTGCGTAAAGATATTCACAAGCAGGGTAAAGGTGTGTCTGCCTGTGATACTGCTGTCTGCCTGCTAGCGTGTAGACAGCAAATAAGCATAAAGCAAATTCCCATTTTCATTTTTACTGTTCCTTTGGAAAGATTGGAGAGAGGCTTTTCTGAATCCCAGTGTTATGTCCCAGTGGTTGCTGAAGCCTGCGAAAGAGATGCTGTATGTGACTTTATTATGATTATTGGTCCAGCTGTTTTTGCCCCCTTCCACATTTTATTTGTTATTCTGAATGTACTTATGATCCCAGAATCACTCCTAGCTCATGTCCCTGCCCTTCCTGACTGTTTTTGTAACTCTTCGCCTTCCCAGGCAAAGGGGATACCCTGACTCAAGACAGTCAGAACCACAGAAGCTTCAGATTAGATCAGTCACAGATATTTCTACCACACATACCAGCCACTAGGTAATTATATTCCACTTCTTTTTTTAAAAAAATGTTTATTTATAGTTGACATTCTCAACTTCTTGAAAATCGTTGCTAGCACAGAAGAGAACAAGTCCTCCATTCACAGTTGTGACGCTAGCTTATACTCTGGAAAAACATTCCAGTGGGAATTCTAGTCCTTTGGCCTGTGATGGAGTCTTTTTAGGTCTATTCCATTTATTTTCTTGATTCTGTTAATATCTCTACCTGCATTTGGTTCCCTTTACCCAGAAATCCGTATTGCGTTGTAATGTACAAAAACACTTTATTTGAGTATGACAGCCATTCTGAGGTGTGTGAAATGGGTTTCTGTTTCTCAGTTTGGCATGCTGCAATATCACACACACACGTACAGAGGAGCATCACTCAGCCAGAGCATCTCCTTTTATGGTCCCCTTGCAGATGCTTTCTGGCAAAGAAGTCATTAAAAGGTCTTGGTATATGATGTAAGTTGAGTTCTGAAGGCTGTCACTCAGCTCTGCCATTTGATTGGGTGTGACTTGGGGGAGTTACTTGCTTTTAGTTTAGAATTTAATATTCTCTATCTGCCTTTTTTATAATTTTTTTTTTTATTTTCAGAGAGAGCAGAGGGGAGGGAGGAAAAGAGAGATAAACATCGATGTGAGAGAGAAACGTCTATCTGTTGTCTCTTGTACATGCCCTGACCGAGAATAGAACTGGTGACCTTTCAATTTGCGGGATGACACCCAGCCAACTGAGCCATGTGGATCAGGGCTCCATTTGCCCTTTTGACATAACTGAAATTTAGTTGAACCATGGCAAAGGAAATATAGAAATCGAGTCATACTGCTCTTACCTGTCTTGTCAGCCAAATCTGACAGTTGTGTGAGACTCATACTTTAAGTTCTTATGGCTAGAAATTTCAGTAGAGCCGTATGTACTTGGTAGAACTTGCTCCTGCTCTCTCTTCTCTGACCAGAATTTCCAGGACCCCTGTGGGAGTCAGTGACTACTCATAGCAAATACATGATTTGTAGCCAAGAAATGGAAGAGGAAATCTTCAGAGGAAGGTGTGATCTATTTTATTTTGAAATGGAATTGCCTTTGTCTCTTCCTTTGGCTTACAAACAATAGACTCTTTGATATTAGAAGTACAAGAGAAACTCTAAGGAAACACTGTAACGTTACTATTCTCTTTACCTACTAGAACCTGCTAAAGTGATTGAGAATCAAGCAAACAACTACCTTTGTTGAGGGGTGGCGTTGTACAAAAATAGTTCTTACAGTGGGATGAGATAAGAAGCTATTCCCTTCCATTTTACCAGCGAGTTTTAAGTAATTTCATTTACTTGATTTTTTTGTGATAATTGATTATTTTTACACAGTGGACTTAGAAAGGTTCACTGTATTTTTTGGACCATAAGATGCACCCAGGTTTTAGAGGAGGAAAATAGAGAAAATTTTTTGAAGCAAAAAATGTGGTAAAATATTTAATAACATAAATAACATAATATTTCACCAGTGTAAATGTAAACAGAACTCAGCATCAGCATTAATAACCATTATTCCTCCCAAATGAGGGTGTGTGCCTTATAGTTCAAAAATACGGGTAAGTCTTAAAATAGGACCAATCTCTAGGTATACTTAGGAGAAAGGCAAATAAACATACAATTCCTGCGCAGATAAATGCATACAAACACCAAATAGCATGGACTATTTCAGATATTCCTTTTTGGTAAGTATGGCTAAACTATAAAGTTGAAGATATATGGCCGATGAGCCCCAAGAATTAACATGGTATCAGATCTAAAGGTATCTTTGTGCCTTGAAAGCGAGATAAACTTTATTCTGTAGGTGAGAGGGAGTCATTGAAGAGTTTTAAGCTATGGGCTTATAACATGGTCAAATTTTTACATAAGTGTTTCACAACGTGGACTGGATGAGATACCACTGAAGTATAGGACAGCATGGTATGAAGGGAGAGTATCTGGGGAGATGTGAGAAGGCTTCATGGATTTTTACCTGGGTGTGAAGACTGCACAGGACTTGGATGAATTGATGTGGAGGGTGGAGGGAGGGAGGGAGGTTCTAGACCAGGGATATCAAACTCATTTTCACCAGGGGCCATATCAGCCTCGCAGTTGTCTTCAAAGAGCCAAAAAATTTTAGGACTGTGTGACTGTTAAGGAGTTGAAATTATATTCTGCCCTTTGAAGGCAACTGTGAGGCTGATATGGCCCCCAGTGAAAATGAGTTTGACATCCCTAGACTAGGGAATAGCCCTGGGTTCTAGTTTAGGCTGAGCTTGTGATCTGTCATTAGTCCTTGGGCAAGTCCCTTGCCTACTCTATGCCTCCGTGTCTGATCTGTAAAATGAGGGTTTCACTCTCTGAATTTTCTTTTAGCACTACAGTTCTTGGATCTTCACAGGAGTTAACGACCTTGGGAGAATTCCCCTTGTACTCAGCAGAGGTAGAATAATTAAAGTCTCAGAAAAGTGAGGCATACTTCATGAAGATTAGAGATAGATTATCTGGTACCTGCAGAGCCCCCAAATATTTATGAAATACATCTCTACCCGAATTCTACATGAAATATTTCAAAATATTTATGAAATACATGTCTACCTGCTTAGAAATATATAATACTGCTTGACAACTTTAGAATTAGTATCCTTTTTGCACAAGTAAAGTATACATGTGAATATTTATTTTGAGGAATGCAGAAGAAAAAGAAAATGGACTCTGGATTGTGCTTGGGGTTAGAATGGGAAAATACAGAAGGAAAAATTAAACTCCCAGGATAGCAGAGGGAGAAAAGAGACAGTAACCACTTAGAGATATATTTATTTTTTAACATAATATGCACAAGAGAAATAACAGATTTTCATAATGTATGCAGATGAAATTAAAGGTAGAATAAGCAAGGAGAGGAACTTATAAATGGTAATTATCCGTTATATCACTGTTCCTTGGAGAAAAATTAAAGCTTTGCTGTTCCATTAGACCTATGCCATTAGATACTCTTGTGAATGTTACCAGCTGGGCCTGTGCCTTGCCCCTGGAAATCTAAGCCCTCACTTGTGTGCACCTCCGTTCTGCGGTGGAGACTGGGGCCGCGGTTCCTAACAGTACCCAAGTAAGGAAAGCACTTGACCAGGATCATTGTACCATCCAGGGACAGGACTACCCACTGGGCCTTCTATTATCTGGAGATGGAAGAGAACCAGAAAAACACAGGGAAACAAGTATTTTTTTTTAAATAGTCTAATTTTCAGCAACATCTTCTATATAGTGTTAAGAGGACAATGGTCTTTTGAACTATATGCTACAAGAACTTTATTTGTAAAGGCCAGAGTCAGAACTGTTTGTTACTGGGGAGTAATGACAACCTGACTGCCTGGTCAGGACTCAGACAGCAGTCTGTAGGTGTAGTTTTCATTCCTTTAAATTATAGCTTCTCTCTCAGGCAATTAATTCCAGACATTTAGCAAGAGTTGCTGCTGTGTTTCTCCTTTGTTCCTAATATGTATTTTCTTGTATTCGGCACTTGTCTTAGATGCTTGATTGTTTGAAGGGTATTTTTTCCTTCAAAAATGTTTTATAAGAAAGTCTTATTTTTTTCCTCCTATCTTCCCAAATACCCCTCTGAGAGATAATCAGAGATGCATAGAGTTCAACAACTGGGAAAGCCATTAATAACCCAGCCAGCATCCATCCTGCTGACATAAAGGCAGCGTCTAGCTTCTGATTGATGAAATTGATGAGGATTTCTCTGGTGTTTCCCTGCAAAGTATTTCTGGTGAAAGAGTTCTCCTGCCGTGGAGGAGCAGTACCAACATATCTGCATACCCTGGTCTTCACTGTTTTCGGTTTTGTTTTTTAAGCCCTCCTTGAAAAGGGCATGAGCTCCGTTAGGCCCCAGTCTTTACCACCTTCCACTAGTCCTAGGATAGACTCTCACTGGGTCTTCCCCCCCCACCCCCCCGCCGCTGTTCATCTGTAAAACATCTTCAGTTTATTCATTTGTCTCTCTCTGACTGATTTTGCCTCCTTCATCTCAGGGAGCCATGCTTTGTGTTGATCTTGTATCAGTACTGAAGTGAGTAGCAGTGTAGTTTTCTAAAAACAACATTATTTTAAGTATTCTTTTCTTGGAACTCCTACTAGTCATCCTTTACCCTCCCTCTAAACCACACCCCTCCCGGCAAGTAATCTGTGTGTTGAAATTTGTTTGCCCATCTCACCTCCTTGTTATTTCTGAATCCTCCCTTCTTTCTAGACTATAAAACTTGAGATCATTAGTTGCTCTTTTCACCTCTAGTTTATTTGAAGGTGTGCCTTTAGTCTGAGAGTTTTGTGTGCCAGCATTAAAATCTAGGACCTTTTTCTTTTTTTGCCTAATTTATTCTTTGGGTGAAGATTCTGATCTTTGCAACCTTACCCATTCCTGTTTTCAAGGTTTTTCCTGGTCATTAAATGGTTGAGCTGTTTTTTTGTTTGTTTGTTTTTTGTTTTTTTTTAAATTATTTTATTGATTATGCCATTACAGTTGTCCCATTCCCCCCTTCATTACCTTCTACCCTGCAAACCCACTCCCTCCCATTCGCTCCTTTAGTTCATGTCCATGTGTCACAAGTTTTGAGCTGTTTTTATTACAAGCTATTCTTTTCTAAATACATTATTTTTTTCCCATAGGCAGCATCTCATTTGTGTGTTCACCATGTTTCACATTTTTCTAATCATTCTGGGTCCCATTCTGTTATTTCTCTGTATTGGCTAGGGTTCTCAACACTGTAAGTTTGAAGTCATTTCTACATTTTATTGAGATGCTATTTAGTTTCTTCTTCATCGTTAGTTAAGATGTTAAGCTGATAATCAGCAAATACACCTCCACTCAATATATTACCTCTTTTATGATGCCTAATGTAGCCATCAGTCTGAGACATTGCTTGTAACTGAGCCAGTAGACCGACCTTCCTTCCTTCCTTCCTTCCTTCCTTCTTTCTCTTTCTCGTGTGTGTGTGTGTGTGTGTGTGTGTCCTCCAGCAATTTCTAAATACTGTAAAGCCATTACCTCTGACCATGTTTTGTGTCCTTCCTCCCCCTTTTTGTAATGGAGGAAGAAACTGGATCAGAAAGAAGTTGATTGTTTTTAGGTATTAATAACAATAAAAAGAGGCTTGTGGAATATGTTGTAGGAGCCCAAATTTCCCTCCAGCTCTGGTGTTTGTCTGTTTTTCTTTACCTTCTGTTGTCCTTTCACCAAGCTGTGTGTCATGATGGGCACTGGTTTCTTCTTCTCTGCCCTTTAACTCTTCTAACGCCAGACAGAGTGGTGCTGGTTGTCCAGACGGAAAGCACTCTGGACCTTGCAGAAGTAAATTGTCCGCTCCACAATCTAATTCTGGGAAGGCCAGCTCTCTCTCATAGCTGTGGATTAAAGTAATGGATTTGTCACATGATGCTTCTTTCTGTAATATAGCTTTCAACCTTATTACGGCCTAAGACCCTTCTTTACTTTAAAATTTTTTTCTAACTCCTCTCTCGTGATAATTAAGTTGTGCTTTTAGTGCCCATGGATAAGTAAATTATACTATTATGAAGACATGAATTCATTTGTACTTCTAATGAATTGGTACTTTGATCACAACTTGACTCTACATGTTTGAAAAATAATATGCTTAATTTGATATGCAAATAAGATTATCTTATTTGTTTGATGTTCAGCTATTCCTTGTGTACATGTGGCTACTAAGACCTTATCGTAATAATTTGTGGGCTCCCCAAAGCTTCAGTCTATTGATCGGGAACTTCTGATCTCATTCTTTTTAGTCCCCTTTTTAATTTTCATATATGTGTGTGTGCATGTGTGTGTGTGGTCTTACCTCTCTCCTTGCCTGTTCCTACATCTGTAGAATTTCAAGTCAAAGGAATATATGTTAGAGAGAACAATAGTATGCTTTCTCTTTTGGGAAAATAAAAACCAAGTACTGACTTTTAATGGTTCAGCTTCCAATATCCCTGGTATTGATTTGTCTTTAAATACTCAGCATCCAATTCCACCAAGATATAAAAACTTTCCCAGGCTTTTGTTTCTGGCTTGTAAAGCTCCCAGTGGTCCATTTGAAAGCCACAATGTTATCTTAATTTTGGTTCCAGAGTGTTTTTGAAGTTTATCTTATTACATTGAAGATAATCCAAAGGGAGAGTTAGGAAAATATCCCAAGTCAGGCTCTCAGAGGTTCATTTATTTTATGGAGTTGTTTAAGCAGCTAATTAACTTCTCTGTCCAGCCAGTGCCCTTTGGCTTATAGTTCCTTTGATACTTTGGAAACTTAGGCCACGTGAAGTTGCTGCCCTCTCTTTCTTTGTAGGAAGCAGTGAAGTGTAATGCAGTGAGCAAGGGCTTTGGAGTTAGGTATGTCTTCCTTGAATCCTGGTTCAACCGCTTACTAGTTGAGTGATCTTGGGCATTTGCCTCTCTGGTTCTTAATTTCCTTATCTGTAAAACAGAGCTAATAATACTTCATGAGATATCTAGAAGTATTAAATGGGATAACACAGTAAGAACCTTTGTATTAGAACTTCATAGATACATAACAAATGGTGGTTATTACAGAGTATAAAGAAAACACGTAGACCTTTTTCTTTTTGCTGAACTGACCTGACTTAGGTTTGTATTGTCTGATATTCTTTGTCATTGTCAATTTTTCAGTCTCTAAAAGAAGGGACTGTGTAGTGTCTTTCACTTATCATTGATTTTTCCACACTAGGGGTCTAAACAAATTCACTGGAAGATAACCACTTGCTGGATGAAATTGATGAGGGAGTTTTTCTTCAAGACCCCCCAAAGCCAAAGTTTCTCTATCTTTCAACTTAGATAAAAGTACCCACCCTAGATCCCTTAGAAGATCTAAACCTGTCTTCAGTTTCAGAAGTTGCAGAGTTCAGAGACCACATTAACTCAAAATAATCTTCCTCCTTCTTGCTCAATTGTTAGTAAATGCTCATGAATCTTTTAGTTGAGGTACTCCAGAAATACAGTATATGAAGGTACCACCCAATTAGTAAGCAGATAGATCACTGATTTCTCTGGGGTCTTCTCCTAGGTATAGGAACTTTGTTTGGGGGATGTTTGTCTTTTGGGCTGGTGGCTGATTCTGCTTTAGTAGTGACTCTCTTACATGCAGTCTTTTTGTTTTCTCTAGGGACAGTGGTGACAGATCCAGGCACCGAGCTCCCCGCAATGCCCGGATGTCTGCACCTTCACTTGGACGCTTTGTCCCAAGGTAAGAACTGGGCATTCATCCTTTATGAGAGACTTTTATGAGGAGGCCTCTATGATAACCTGGGATTTAGTTTTTAAACCTACTTTTTGGTCTTTCTGTTGTCCATATCTGGAATTATTTCCTAGTGAGCCTGTGATCCAGCCCTGCCACCTAAAGATTGACAAGAGATGACTGGCTGAAGTAAAAAGAGATAGAATAATGGTTTGGGGAGCTTCCTGTTCAAGAATAGAAGCCCTGGGAAGCTTTAGGAAGATCAAGAAGTACAAATCAGTGAATGTACAAATCTTAGGAATTTTTACTCTGCTCTAGGCTTCTGTGGATGCCTAGGCCTAGTTGGATCCCTTATCCTTGATTCTCAAGGTTAGGTTCATAGTATATCTCCCTTGTTTTATGGTTGTCTTTAGTAGGCTTTTCACACCTGATTCCTTCTTATAGGCGTTTCTTGCTGCCTGAATACTTGCCTTATGCTGGGATATTTCATGAACGTGGACAGCCTGGCTTGGCTACTCACTCTTCTGTTAACAGGGTCCTGGCAGGTAAGGAAATGTTTCTTTGCATTGTGAAAATTTGAAGGTGCAGGGAGCCAGATAAAGCTTTCTCCTTCCTTTACTTATGTTGATGTGACGGCGTCTTGCCATCTGGCTGAAAACTCTGTTTTCAGGTCTTGTACTCAGTTTCTTACTTCAGAGCAGGAAACTGCAAGATTGAAGAAAGCTGTTTCTCTTGCCAAATCCTACTTCCTTCAAACATCTTTTTTAAAAATGTTTTTTGTTGTTTAAACCGTTTGTTTCTTAATCCAGCAGTTAGATTCTGGCCATTGAATGATAAAGGTGGTCTGTTTGTCTTTCATTTGGTGAGATACTCATGAGCCAGATCCTGTGATTTAATTAAGAACTTAATGCACACCTCTCCTACCCTTTGCTACTGGCAGCACATGGAGTTTCCAGGTACTGTGGAATCTTCCAGGGAAGGAGAAGAGACCTGTAGAACTTGCTCAGAAAGCTCCACAGAATAGAAATGGGCTGAAAAAGCCCAGCAAAGGCAGTTTTATGGCGGCTGAATAGCTTAGTGACCAGTGTTTTTGGACTAAGGTGAGTGATGCAACTGGGCTCTGAGACATGGTGTGTGTGTTGCTGCTGGGCAATCTCTAAACAAGGAAACGAGGCAGAGTTCTGTTTTTTCCTGACAAAGGTTATTTCCCCATTACACTCTTTCCCTCCCTTGTCCCCACTTCCACTGCCAACTTGTAAATTTATGTATGTGGAGGCATAAAAGATATAAAAGTCAAGCCACAGTTAAGTATATATTTTTAAGTGTATTTTTAATAAGCATCTTTATTTTAAAATTTTTAAAGGATTTATTCATTTTTAGATAGAGAGGAAAGGAAGGAGAAGGAGAGAGAGAGAAAGAGAAAGGGAGAAACATCAATGTGTGGTTGCCTCTCATGCACCCCGCACTGAGGACCTGGCCCACAACCCAGGCATGTGCCTTGACTGGGAATCGAACCAGTGCCCCTTTGGTTCACAGGCCAGTGCTCAATCCACTGTGCTATCAGCCAGGGCTATTAAAAATCGTTCACTGAAATTATGTTTTGGAAAATCTGAGCCATGTGATGGTTAAAGGAGTTCAAGGTAGGGATGTGTGTGAGGCAGTGGCACTGTCAAGTAGAACATTGTGATTGAACCAAGCTACTGTGACAGCTGGTAGGCATGGGATCTGGCCTCCCCTGAGAAGTAGTATCCTTCACCCAATGTTAAGACCTAGAAATCCCGGAAACCTCCGTGCTTTCTCTGTCGGATAGCAGGATTTCACACGCCCAGGCTTGGCTGGGGAGCAGACTACACCGTGGTCTCCCGACAACCTCATCTGAGGGGGGAGGTTTCTGGCCCGAGTTGGTAAACAGACCCCATGGCTCTGTGCTTCTCCTTGCTTGGCACTCCTGTGTGGCTTGGCTGCTGGTGTGTGGAAGCTCCTCCCTGGCGGATAATCACTTGCTGCCAGGCTGTACTACCGAGCTCTTCTCCACCCTTCTTTGTTCCAGACATCTGCCTCCACCACCCCACACAGCACCTCCTGCTCCTCTGCTGCTGGGAAGAAATCTCTGTTTCTGTTTCTTGGCATTTAGCTTTTTTGGAACAGCTGTATGTTGGGTTTTTTTCTTTTTTTTTTCTTCCTTTGATTTAATAACTCTATCTCCATTTCCCATTCCCTACTTTTTGCCCAGAGGTCTGACCCCAAATGGCCCCATTTCACTTATGGCTACCTTTGAATATTGGGGTTGTGTTCCAGCAGGCAGGTGTTTACTGATACGGAAAAGTTTTCTGACAAGGATACAGAGTGCCTTGAGGGGAGGGAGATCTAGATTCTTAGGAACCTTACTCTTGAGTTAGATTAGCAAATGGTTTCCATTCATAATTAAACTAGTGTCTCCCATTTTCTCAACATACATGTTACAGAGTGCCTTTTGGCCTTTTCTTTCTTTAAAAAACAAGATTTTATTTATCTTTAGAGAGAGAAAGGAAGGAAGGGAAAGAGAGTGGGACAGAAATACTGATATGCAGGAGATACATTGATTGGTTGCCTCTCATGCCCGCAACCTGTGGACCTGGCCTGCAACCCAGGCTTGTGCCCTGACTGGGAATCAAACTGGCGACCTTTGGTTCTCAGGCTGGTGCTCAGTTCACTGAGCCACAGAAGCCAGAAGAGCCTTTTCTTGGTAGACTTCATTATTTGTATGTGTTTCGTTGTCCCTCTAGATTCTTTTGATAAGTGTCTGTCTTTTTACTTCTTTTGAGAAAAGTCCAGTAATAACAATAGCAATCAAAGAAAGCCTAACATTTATTGAGCACTTGCTGTATACAAGGGAGTGTTTTCAGTGCTTTTCCCTGTCATTTGGCATTTCTTTTTCACAGTAATCTTATGAGATGGGAGCTGTTATCTAACAGTGAAGGAAACTGAAACCTAGAAGGTTACCTTGCCCAGAGTCGTGCAGCTAGAAGTTTAGAGGAACCAGAACTGATCCAGGCAGTGGACTCCCAAGCTTCCTAGTCTGCCTCCCCACAGTTATTTTAAAGGACAAATCATCAAAATAGCATTCTTCTTCCAGGATCTTAATCTGGAAGAGAGAAAAGAGCTCCCAGGGAACTTGGCTGATCTTCAGGGTTTTTCTTACTCGTTCTAATTCCTCTACAGGCATACATACCTTGGAGATATTGTGGTTTTGGTTTCAGAGCAGCTTAATAAAGTTAGTTGTAATCTTTTTGCTGGTAGAGGGTCTTGCCTTTGCCTTCAATTTGTTGTTGTTTTAAAGAAAAGCTACATCTATAAAGCATAATAAAGCTAAGCACAGTAAAACAAAGTATGCCTGTATTTTAAGTGGCTTCTAGATACAGCTTTTCATGATCCAGTGGTGTTTGCTGAGGAAAATCTTATTATGTAGCAGCCCTTTCCCCCAGCCTTTGTGCCCTACAGGACACAGATGTTTTGCTTTTTATTAAATTTACTTGTGTTCATGTAACACTGCTGATACAATAATGGCTTTTGACCAACAAATTGGTCTTTTAGCAATAAACATTCTTAATTTTCCTGGAAAGGTACTTTCTCTTGTATGATTGGAATGGGGTTGTGATGGTCTCAGAATAATTATGTTCAATAGCCAAATGCCAGGTACTGTTCCAGGCTGCCAGAGTGAGTGAGTTGGACTTGACCCCTGCCCTCATGAAGTTCACAGTCTACATGAGGTTCTTTGGTGATTGGCCTTACCTAAATCTTGATGTTTACTTCTTAGCTCCAAACATAATGCAGAACTTTGTATGGTGAGTGGCTTTTTGCCAGATGAAACTTGGAAGTTTGACATACCTGCAAAACAACGCATATACACACACCTGTAGTTTTAGGAGACATGACCAGTATAGTACTGTGGTGGCAAATGAGTCTCCAGTGACCCCTAGCCAAAGCCATTTAGAATGATCAACAAAAATGCAGGAAACTAAGATCTGTTCTGCCCACTTCCTCCCACAAGAGCCTGAGAGTGACAATAGAAAACAAGCTACTACAGAGAACTGTTTTGATAGTTTGTTAATGTTCACTTCTTCCACTTTATCTCGGTCCAGTCCCCACAGTTCTGTGAGTCCCTGGTGGCCTCCGGTACTCATCAACTCACATCATGCCCCTTCTTCAGTGACCCAAATTGAGCCTGTGCTTAAAGAGGTATAAATACATTTAAAGCTACTTAAACTCTGCCAGGTATATTTTTTTGCAAAACACACAAAAGCTTGAGTAGCTCCCCCTGCTGACTTTTTAGCAGACAGAGCCAGGTCTGTCATAACAGCAACCGAAATAAAGTTAAATGACTGCCTCCAATGAGCCAGGTATTCTTCCAAGTGCTTTTCCATACAATATTATCTTCTTTTTTTAAAAAATAAGGAATCTCTAACAGTTTTTTAAAGATTTTATTTATTTATCTTTAGAGGGGAAGGGAAGACTAGAGGGAGAGAAATATCAATGTATGATTGCCTCTCTTGCATCCCTTCCTGGGAACTGGCCTGCAACCCAGGCATGTGCCCTGACTAGGAATCGAACCATGATCTTTCGGTTCACAGGCCCTGGTCAATCCACTGAGCTATACCAGCCAGGGCAATATTTTCTTCTTTAATCATTGTAACAACCCCAAGAGGTAGATGGTGCATTTCCATTCTGCACAGAAGAAAGCCGAGGTTCAGAGAAGTTACGTCACTTTCCCACTGTAACACAGGAGAGGTAGTAGACCTGGAAATTTAAACCAGGTCTGTCTGCCTGACTCATAATAACTCTTCTGTTTGCAGTGCCTCCATTCATGTAGGGAGTATCAGCAAAAATGTTCTTAAGATTATAATATTGTTCTGCATGTTTGAGGTTCTTAAAAGTGAAATGAGAAGCACTGGCATTTGACATCTTCCTGGTAATTACTTGAAGAACAAAAGACTTCTGAGGGATTGGGCCCAGGGTAATGGAGGGTATTAGTTATCTGGCCTGCCTAATCTTTTTGATTTTCCTCTTAATGAGCATCTGCTCCCAGCAGATGGTGGGCCTGATGTACTTAATTTACTAGTTTGATTAAAACCAATGGGAAGTGTCAAGATTTTCTTGCTCCTAGCCACAGGTCATTGAGGCCTTTTCGAGTGTCCTAAGCTAGCAATGGCTTTGTGCCCAGCCAGTTTGACTTCTCTTAAGATTTCTTTTTCGATCCAGTAGACAACACAATTCTGAACCTGTGCTTAAAGAGGTATAAATACATCTAAAGCTACTGCAGCTCTACCAAGTCTACTTCAGAAGTGTTTAGGAATATGTTCTTCGTTTTCACATACTTGTAAATTTCTCATATTTCCTTCTGTTATTGATTTCTTACGAATTTTCACTGTCCAGGTATCCTTCTGTTTGTTGCCTATGTGGGTAAGACAGAACTACCGCTTTCTCAGCATTTACTTTTTTTAAACTTTATTTTTTTGATGTCTTTTATGTCTCTCATCTTAAAAACACCAGTTTTTAAGAACACCAGTTCTCTCTAGATGTTCCTCACTTTCCTGGCACGTTAGGGAATTACTTTCAGGAGCCCTGTCTAATCTAGTTTGACCAACTAGGTGGGCCTTGAAACTTGCTAACTTTTAGGAATTAGCCTGATTTTTTTAACTCGATGTCATACACCTCTAATACAACAAATTACTTAATTACTATATACTAGATCTTCACTTAAACTTGACAAATCTGGGGAAAATGAGTAGTAATGAATACTGTTACAGAGTACCATGGTATACTTAAATGAGTATGAACTGAAACTAACACTAATTCTGGTGTCGGACCCTTTATTTCCATGTTCTGTACCTCTGTGTTATCCAGTAGCTAGACAAATAAAGTGAGAGGCACATTCCAACTCATCATCAATTAAGATGGCTGTTTATAAACCCCAGATAAATGGACAATTAGTAGTGGTGGTACTAGCTAGTGCTGCTTTAATAATTAACTCAATTACTTTTCATTCTGCTCCAGTGATGAAAGTGAAAGTGATAAGGGGGCTGGTTTTGTTGCCTGGGAGACAGAAGTAAATGCAGCACTTCTCGCAGAGAACCCAGCTTTCCTACATGCCTTATAACACTCAGGGCGTTGTACTTATTTGGTGTCTAGCAGGCACTGGAGTGTCCATGTCCTCTATGTCTAAGCCCCGTTACTACATCTCCATATACTATGTACTACAAACCACTAGTGAGAGGTGTGCTTTTTGAAAACCTAGGGCCCAGTGTCTAAGCTGATTGCCTGTGCTTCTTTGGCTTTTATAGTGGAAAATATTGGGCCTCTTGTCTTTCCGTTCCCTTTATATTATGTGACTAAGTTTTTCTGTGCCTCCCTCCTCCCCCCACCCACCCTGGAAATTTCCTCTTGATCTTTCCCCACAGAAGCTTTACACCTGTACCTTTTCTGTACTGTTACTAATAAATGAATGTAGCACTTTCTAAAGGCTTAGCAATTTCCAGGGCACTCAGGTCTCATAAAAGAGTTAAATGAGTCTGCCCTTTGGGAGTTTACAGTCTAGCCAGGGAATGGCCTGCTTTCTATGTTTTGTTTTGGCCCTGCCACTAAAAATTTAATAATTCCCCAAATACTTTAACTGTCAATCCTGATAGATTAGCTAAGGGGGTGCAGCTCATACCTGGGCTTGGACTAAGGATTTATGTGTTTTGGTACAGTCTGAAGAAACTGATGAATGTTGCTTTGAGTGGATCTGTGAGCCTAAGGGAGTAGAGCTCGAAGAGGACAGCTTCTGTTTTGCAGTATAGCAGCTTGAGAGGCAGTGCAGCAGAGCTTGGGCTCTGGAGCCAGACTGTCTAGTGCAAATAATCATTCTGCTAGTTTATGCAATGCAATTTTGGTTAATTTATTTTACCTTTTTTGGGACTCGGTTTTTTCATCTGTAAAATGGGAATGGAAATAGTTTCTAACTCACAGGATTATTTAGAGGCATAAATGAGCTAATGTATGTAAAATACTTAGAATAGTATTTTTGGTACACAAATGTTCAGTTGATGTTAGCTATTACTGTTGTTATGGTTTTTATTGTAAATTTGGGGAACCAGTATGAGTTAGAGCTATGCCGGTCTCACTGATTATAACATTACTGATACCTCACTGTTCTGCCTTCCTCCCTGGTGGTGCTGTCCCTGGGCTTTCTCCTCTTTGCTGCGGTCCATCAGTTGACAAAACTGAGAGTTTGTGTTCTATGACACCAACAGATAGTAACCTGAAAGTCCCTTTATTGATAATTTGACAAGCTAAGGTGTCCACTGTTGCTTACATGTCACCCAAGGTGGGAAGAGTAGAAGAGTCACAAAGTTTCCATTTGAAAAACCGTTTTTTCGTACCCATCAGAACCTATGTGGATGAAATAAGCATCTACTCAGCAGAACAAGTGCAACTATATAACCATGACAACGTGGGATTCTCAAAGTGTAGTTCCTAGACCAATAGCATCAGCATCATTTGGGAACTTGTTACAAATGCAAATTTTGGCCCCCACCCCAGACCTACTGACTCAGAAACTATGATTGTGGTGGGGCCCGGGATTTATGTTTTAAAGACTCTTCCAAGTCATCCTGGTGCACTTAAAATTTGGGAACCACTGGTCTACATTAACTCATTAAGCTAGAAACAGAGGCAGAGGAATGAGAAGAAATGGCTTAGTAACACATTAAGAGGTTATGCATACTAGCAATCCAGGATGTGTTTGTGCCGGCAAGCTTTTGAAGTGCAACTCTTCGCTATCTGGAGTTATTAGTAGTGGGGAAAATGAATGAATTTGTAATCACCTACAGAGTGTTTAGTTGGCATATCAACCATTTTGGCTCAAAAAGCATTTACTGGGCTTCTGTTGTTTATAGTGTTTATTGTTAGGTATATGGTAGTATCCAGATGAGCAAGACATGATCTCTGCTCTCCATAAGCTTACTGTCTACTGAGCAAAACCATTATGCTTATAAACAGATATAGGACAGTGGGTATTGTGCCAAATAGTAGAGTAGAAGGATAAACACAAAGCTGGCTGTGAGAGCTCAGTCCTACACTATTTCTGCAGTGGAAAATAGAAGTCCATTAAGCTTCCATGCTAGCTAGGTAAACACCTTCTTGTCAGCTTTGCTAGGAGTTTCATTCCTAGGAGAAATTCACCTATCACCTTTCTTCTGACTTCTTAACCAATTTCTCACCTGTTCCCCTCCCTCCTGAAAAAGAAATGTTAACATCAGCATATCTGTATTGATACCCCTTGTACTTTATTTTCTGCACTCCAGGGCTTCCCTAGACCTGGAGTGATCTTAAAGCTAACTAAGTCCTGTAGTCATGTGCTCCTTAGAAGTATTGCTCATTTTGAAGGTGCCAGCTGATGATGCCCTCTCATCTAAAAGTGGTCACTGTAATACCAGAACCCTTTTACTTCTCTCCACTTAGGTTATGCTTCGTATGTGCTTTGACATGTTTTACAACTCTCAGAAAAAATGATACAACAATATTGAAATCTACAGAGAGGATGTGAGGAAAGAAAAAGCCAAATGAGAGGTCAAAGCCCATTTTTTTACTAATTGAGACAGCAGCCAGTCTCCACTTTCTTTAAATTAGAAATCTACAAATTCTGGAAAGACTTGGAACAGTCCTCTTCACTGCCCTATCTACTGCATCAGTTTTTAACCTAAGTGATCAGTATGAAGCTAACCTTCTACCTCCTCCTTTTTAAAATTCTGAACTCACATTAGCTTTTTTTTTCTTTCCTTTCTCATGTCCTCAAGCAGCCTCATTTATTCCAAATGGGCTGGAAATGCCGTGGGACCTGGCAGACAGCATCTCTCACTCTCTCTACCAAAGTAGGGCCAACCTGTGGGTATTAATTTCCTTTCTTTAATTCCTGCTGATCCACAAGGCCAGCTCTTCCCAGGGTCATTGTGCCACTCAGCCGAAAGCCAAGAACAAGCATGGATATGTTAGTATCAGCCATGAGGTCGAAAGAGGCACCTGCAGGTGGGTGGCTGGGGATCTCTGAGTGTTGAGATTTCATGGGGTGTTTCTTGTGGCCAGCAGTTGAGTGTCATTCCAGAGATAGATATCCTGTAGCCATATTATAGGGCTACTGAGATGAGTCCCGGGGTGTATCTTAAGCCCAGCTCACAACAGCTCTGTGCATGCAGAAGGGACTCAGCATCATTCCCACTTCTTGAGCTCTGGAGCTCTGTTCTTTGGGGCTGCCTAGCAAACCCATGATTTTGATTTTTACTCTTGTGTCTCATTCTGGTGAGGCGTAAGCCAAAAAAATATTTCTTTCTAAACAGAATTAAAACTGGTCTATGGTACAAAAGAATAGAAGAAAAGCCATGCAGAAAGTAAAAGGTTGAAGTTCCCAGTGGAAACAGGGTATTGTTCAGGGAGGTGGGCTGTACTGTGCTACATTCCTTTATGAGGAAGATACAGAGTTTATTTTAATATATAAATCTGGCTAGAAAGATGAATTTCTCCAGAATCTGCCATATTGCCAATGGCTACTTTTGATAGTACTTGCGGATCTTCCTAGCAGCAAGATTTTGCAAATCTCTTCATTATAGTTTCCCTTAGACTAGGAAACACAAATGGAAATATTGTCATGGAAATATCTACAGTTACCCCTGCCTATTAGAGTGAAGTTTTACCTAAGCGAAGAGCCCAAAGACTGTGACAGTTCTATAGCAGCATTTAAAATTATCCAAAACATTGCCCCTCATGTTGAACTGGTAAAAGCTCTCAGGCTGAGCTGGTAAAAGGGGTTGTTGAAAGAAAGATCTAGGTAACTCACGCTTAGATTTGACTGTGAACTAGTGTTAGTCACATTTGCAAAATGCAGTGGCTCTGGAAGATGGTGCTTTTAATATGCTAAAACAAACAACGAAACCCCCAAACCCAAGAGCACTTACTGTATGCCAAATACTGTTTTAAATATGTCTCGTATATTATTCACTTAATCTTCACAACATTCCAGTCATGTCCTATTGTTACTCATTTTTACAAATGAGGAAACAGAGGCATAGAGAGATGAAATAGTTTGCCCAAGACCCGCTAGTCCTTGACAGAGCACAGATTGGAACTCAAGCAGTCTAGCTTTAAATTGATACTTTTCAAACAGACCCATCGTGGGGTGTGGGTGATTCATTATTGGGAGAAGAGGCTGAAATTTGAACTCTGGCTTCACTTTAAGAAAAGCAAAAATAATTTCTTTAGTTCACAAGACTACTGGGGAGGGGGCTACAAACTCTCTTATGTTCTTATTGCAGCCTGTTTCCTCTAGAAAGGCCATGTGGAAGAATTCCATGCCCAAACATTAAATCCTGAAGAGGTAATTAACACTGTTGCCATCCCATTGGGAAAGAAGGCTGGGCGGTGATTACATTCCAAACAAAGCTGTTCTGGTGTAATTGTACTGTGCTGTTCTGATCAGTCTGGGGAAGGCAGGCCTCTGGTCTCCATCCTTGTTTGTTTTTTGAGATGGAATCTGAATAGCATTGAATTAATAGGCAAGACCCGGGCAGAGGAAGTCAGCCAAAAGTGCCAACAGGACATTAAATTGCTATTGGCATTTTCGTTCTGCTGAAGTTTTCCAGACCTTTTAAGTATCAGCAGATTGGAGGGAGAGCCCATTGAGAAAATATCTTTAGCTAATGAAGGGTTAGAGATGCTTGCTTATACACTGTCCCCCAGAGCCTTCATTGGTCTTTATGCATAGAGGAAAGATGGTTGGGTGGCAATGAAATTTCTCTTATCCACCGGCAGCTTTTGCTCTATCAAAAGATGGCCCTTCCCTTCAGATCTTCCCCTAAGACTTCTAGCATATGTATATTTTTCATGTATGCAGCTTCCAGTTGTGGATCAAAAAGTCCCTGTACAGTTCTGTTGAAATAAGAAGACTGACTTTTGAAATTTGAGCAATATTCTGTAGATCTACACTGGAGGAAGAAATAAAACTAATTTAATTGTTTTGTTTTCTGATTCAGAGAGCAAAAAACTGCCAGTAGCCTCGCTGACCTAGAGCAGAGAAAGGGGAAATATCCATGTTATGAGGCTGCAGGTTGCACAGACCCCTCAGAAGTGGCACATACCTTGGCCATTATATCAGTTTTTACAGCCTTACAGTAGCATTTCTTGTTTCTCACAGTTCTGTTTGTATAGTATACAGTTCATCTGGTCTGGGCCAATGTGGCTGCTTTCTGTGGTCAGATGGTCTTGGTTGGAATAGTAGGCAGAAAAGTGACCTGCCAAAGATCTCCACATACTAATCTCTGGAACCTGTGAATATGTTTACTTTATGTGGCAAAAGGAACATTGCAGATGTGATTATGGTTATAGATTTGGAGGCCAGGAGATCGTCCTGAATTATCTAGGTGGACTCTTACCAGTCTAATTACAAGAGCCCTTAAAAGCAGAAGAGAACTCTGGCTGGGTGGCTCACTCGGATGAAGTGTTGTCCATACACAAAAGGTTACAGGTTCCATTGCCAGTCGGGGCACACACCTATGTTGTGGGTTCAGTCCTATGTTTAAAAAGAACTGAATTCTGGCTTCTCCCAACCATCAGTATAAGAAATCATATAATGCCACAAAGATCCCTTGACTTACTTCAGGAAAGGTTACTTCAGGAAATTTTCTGGTTGGGGTATGTCCAGGACGCAACTGAGTGATGTATATCTCACATCAATCTCTCTCTCACACATTGATTTCTCCCTCTTTCTCTCTTTCAAATCAATTAAGAAAAAAACATATCAAGTATAAGGATTTTAAAAAGTGGAAGAGAAAGGCAGACAGGTCACAGAGATCCAGGGGTAGAAGATGAGAATGGCCCTCAGCTGACAGCCAACAAGGAAATGAGGACCTCAGTCCAACAACTAACTGTAAGGAATGGAATTCTGCCCCTAATGTGCAAGGAAACATTCTCCCCTAGAGCCTCCAGAAAGGAACACAGCTCTGTCTCGTCTTGAATTTAACCCCTTGAAATCTGTGTTGGATTTCTGACCTGAGGAACTAAATGCTAGTAAATTTAAGTTAAGCCACTAGGTTTGTGGTAACTTGTTATGGTAGCCATAGAAAACTAATACTGATGGCTTCGTGCACATATTGGCAGGCTGGTTGGCTTTAGGTGGGCTGACTTGTCTCTTTTTTATTTACCAGTTAGCTAACTTGTACTTCTTTACATGGTGTCTTAGGATTCCAAAGGGAAACAAGAGAGGTCAGGCCCCAGTGCACAAGAACTTTGGAATCTCTGCTTATGTCATAACTAAGGAGATTTTGAGATCTGGGGTAGCCCGGTAGCTCACTCTAAACGAATTGCTTTTTAAAGTGTCTTTACATATACATGAAAGGAAGGTTTCAGCATACCAAGAGATATAGATATTTAGATTTGGAACTTTGGTGAAATAGCTTAAATCGTTATTTGGATTATTCAGAGAGACATGCATTTAGAAATTGCATTCGAATAGGGAGCTGGATCCTGGTTTTCTACATGTAGTGTTTCATAGAAACTGCCTTTTCTCTTTCTCTGAGTGTTTTCTGGGATGTAGCCCTCTATTTCTGTGTGACGGAGGGTAGAGAGATGTGCGAAAGAGCTCTGTGGGTGGTTGGGCCCTCTGGGGCCACATGTATTTCTGTGTAGGAGTAAGACTGACAGAATTAACTGTGCGAGCACTTACTAAATTGGCTGTAAGTGAACCTGTACCCATGGCATCATTTAAAATCCACAGCTCCTTTAACAGAAGCAACTTGGAAGAAAATTTCCTGAAAATTAAGTCAAGGGATCTTTGGGCCACTTTATGATTTCTTATACCAGTGGTTGGGAGAAGCTAAAATTTAATTCTTTTTTAAACACAGGACTTTGGTTTCGCTTGGCCTTGTTGATGAGATGGGTTAAAAACTATTTTATGGGCTCTGGCAGCTAGCTCAGTTGGTTAGAGCATCGTCCTGAAAACACCATTGTTTCAGATCCTATCTGCGTTCGGGGCACACACATTCAACCAATGGAGGCAAAAAAAAAGAATTAACCGATGAATGCAAAATAAGTGGAACAACAAATCAATCAATCTCTCTCTCTCTCTCTCTCTCTCTCTCTCTCTCTCTCTCTCTCTGTTTTTCTTCCTCCTTCCCTCCCTCCCTCCCCCCTCCCTCACTCCTCCCTCTCTAAAATCAGTAAATTAAATTTTTTTTCTTATTTTATGGGATGCACGTGTGATGCATAAATTGGGCCTCAGGGCACATAGAGACAAATTTAATATTTACCAGTCATTCTTTTAGGACTTCCTTGATGTTTTTTCACAGCCATCTCAGTGACTGGTGGGTTGCATACTCAACTATTGAGCCTGGGATTTTGCACTGGGTAGTTGTCTTCAAAATGTGATAGCCTGTATATAAGAATGATGTGTACTTATCATTGGAGATTTAAGCTGGATTTGATGAGAACCTTATCATCCAACTCAATCTGGCACCCAGTGGGTTAGTGTGCTTACTAAACATTTCTTTGCCCTGCCTTGAAGTTTAGCCAAGATTCATGAAATGACCATGAGGCAGAAAGGGAGGTGCTGCCACAGCTTGAAATATGTGTGTGGCCATGTTTGCTACTGGAAAATAAAGAGAAAGGACCCACTCAGCTGAAATCTGGCGTGGAAGAAATGTATATTCCACTCCCAGGAGGAGTTAGAGCACTGGTATGCTTTGGGGAGGAAGAATGGAAATGAACAGACTTGTTTAATCTAAAAGGGCAGAAAATATCCCCAAATAAAAACTAGAGCTTATTTTTTATTGCCTGATAAGAGGTTGGAGTATATGGTGATGAGATTCAACCAAAATCTTTTCTTCTGCCTTTGCTCCTTGTCTTCCCTTCCCATCATCCATTTACCTTTATTTATCATAGGTCACAGAATTTGAACTTGATCCTCTTTAAAGCAAAATGAGTACAGCTAACATAAGAGTGAATTGAGAATTTGTAAAAGCAATCAAGTGTTTTTTGGTCTAAATAATAAATTTCATTGATTCTGCTGAAGTGAGAGGACTGGGGGAAAGTGGTAAAATGCTATCATGCTTATTAGGTAAACTAATTAAAACTGAAAATACCAATGCAAAGCTGAAATAAGTTGTTTCCAAGCACCCAGTTTCTCCTCTCCCATGTGCTAGGTGTAGAGACTACAGGGACGACTTAGGAACACCTGGTCTGAAGGATCTTTCAGCTGTTCTAATCTTTGTTTTACCTCAGAAGGGTATGATGGTCCTGTGGGATAGAAGATGCCAGCACCAACCAATGGTTAGCATGGGAATCTTTAGATACCTCTCTACTGCTATCATCCAACCCAAGCCATCACTAAAAATAAACCATCTAAGTGAGAACAGTGAGCTTACTCTGCTGACAGCTTCAAGACTAACCTGTCCTCACACCCACCCATTTAACTGCAACCCTAAGGTGCATTTATAGAATTTCTCAAAGCTGCCCCTGTGTGGAAGTAACAGGAGTTGTCCATAGAATTTGGAGATTAAAGCCCTGGTTGGTGTGGCTCAGTGGATTGAGCACCAGCCTGATAACCAAAGGGTCGCTGGTTCGATTCCCAGCCAGGGCACATGCCTGGGTTGCAGGCCAGGTCCCCAATAGGGGGCGTGTGAGAAGCAACCACACATTGATTTTTCTCTCCCTCTCTTTCTTTTTCTCTTCCCCTCTCTCCAAAAATTAATTAATAAAATCTTTTTTAGAAAAAGGAAAAAATTTTGAAGAATTTGGAGATTGTGGAAGAAAAGGCTGGCTGGCTATATTTCCCTCAACTTCATGTATACTTGTTGTCCCTTTTTACCCTTATTACCTGATATTTCATGTTTTAGTTTTTGTTAGGACAGATTTATTAGTCTTTGTTTTCAGGCACCAAATGGAGTTGTCTACCCTTTTCTTTGTGTCATTTGTGTCTGTCCTATGTGGGAGAGAGACTTTGTCTGAAAGGCTCATGAAGGTATGGAGAGAGACAATATGCTTTTCTTTTCTTGTTTAATCCTCACATGAGGGTATTTTTTATTTTTGACTTGAGGGGGAGAGAGAGAGAAACATCAGTCAGTTACCTCCTGTCCATACCCAGACCTGGGATCAAACCGACAAATTTTTGGTGCATAGGATTGTATTCCAGCCAACTGAGCCACCTGGCCTGGGCAACAGTGCTCTTTTCTGATACCTAAAGAAAAGATGTTAGAGTTTAGAAAGCCTGATAAAAATAATCTTAGTCTTGGTGTTTTGGGATATTCTTCATTTAAATATGTCTGCTTTTTTTGCCTTCTTTATTTTGAATGCCACAGTTTTCTGTTCCACCTCTCTTCAGATCTGAGACCTTAAAGTAAGAGTGAAAAGTATATGGCAAGAAATTGTTAGATTCTTATATCAAGGGCTAAGCAATGTTGGTTACAAGTTGAGTTTTATGTTTTACGATTTGACATAACTCATGGCTTGCATGGGGTGTATAACTGAAGCTATCAAACTGGGAATGGCCTCAGGGGTCCTGTCTAAGGGAAAATGTTGGATTCTTGAGTCCTTAGACTTTCTAATTTTGAAAAATCAAGTTATCCTCAGAGTTCCTCTTTTATTTTTTCTTTTTTGTTTCTTTACTAGGCAATCTATGATGAAAGGGGATTTTTTTTTTTGCATTTTTTTATAGACTTAAAGGCTATTGCAAACTAATACAGGTGAGGTCCAGGGGTGTCCAGTCTTTTGGCATCTCTGGGCCACAACTGGAAGAAGAGATGTCTTGGGCCACACATTAAATACACAAACACTAATAAAAACTGATGATCAAAAAAAAGGTTTTAAGTACATTTATGATTTTGTGTTGGGCCGTATTAATAGCCATCCTGGGCCCAGGGTTGGACACCCCTAGGCCTACTCCCTAAAGAAATGCCTCCCTCTCTGGTTCTTTTTCAACCAAGTACTGGCACATTAAACTGTTGAATATTTAGCTTATGCTTTCCTCTGGCTTTGATGACCTTAAATGTTTAACATTAGGAAAGATCAAGGAGTCACCCATAGCTGCTTTCTTGCAAGAAACCAAAGGTTTGAATTCTTCTTTTAATTATGATTAATTCTTTGTATTCCAAATTATACCTAATGTTGGGCCCTGAAGGCTGCCTGTCAAGTAGGTTGACTAGAGTTTAAATGGGTTACTATTCCACTTTCAGAAGGACCTATAATACTTGCACTTTATCTATCTGTATATCTATTTAAATGTTTTGCTGTTAAGACACCCTCCCCCCCCAATTATCCATCCCACTTATTTTTTCCTTTCCTCTCCAGGTACTCAGGTTGACCCTAAGGGAACATAGTGTAGTCATCCTTCTCGTGCTATAGGTATCTGTGGACCTGCCCAGGCTGAGCTTTAAATTTTCAGTTTCTCAACTATACACTGTGTTGCTTGCCTTCCAACTTTCTTGACTATCCCCCCTCCATCTTTCTGGCTTTAAAGTCCATGTCCAACATCTCCTTAAGAGAAGGTAGGTAGGGATCAACTGTCTTCCCTAAACCGGCACTGTTTCTCCTTGAGCCCAATCCTATCTGCTAGCCATAGGGAGAATCTGGAATGAGTACTAGTCCTCTGTAGGTCCCCCTCAGTCCAACAGAAAGTATAGCTACATCAGAACAAAGGGAAGAATTTAGTTTAGTTTAGTTTTGTTTTTATATTGAGAAGTACATGAATGTATTCTGTTCATATAGATCTTACTACTCGCATCCACTTAGTTGTTCTTTGAGTCCCTATTCATTGGAAACTATTCCCTCCTGTGGTTCTAGTATTTGCTAACTTCATTATGAAATTTTTTAAATTAGCCAGGAAAAATTTCAACCCTGACTGATGTTACTATGGCATTCATAGTGATTCAGCTGGATGATATTAGTCCTGTTTTCAAGTTTGTGTGTAATAAATGTAGTGGCATGTACTTTTGAGTGCTGCTGTGTGCTAGTTTCTACACAAAGTGCTGGCATTTTTTAACATAAAAAATTAAGAGAACTTCGGTAAGTATCCTTCTGAGTTCACTTAATATTTTCCTATGTTTTCAGTTATTTCAGTTGTGGTGGTTATTCTGAATCCAAAAGTCCTAGACTTAATCCAGTTCCTTACCCCTAGTCCCTGCATCACTGTCACAATTCCCCTACAAGTACAGGAGAACATTAATTTTGTTTAATTACAAGGCTTTCCCCAAAGATGTTGATAG
Source organism: Sturnira hondurensis (assembly GCF_014824575.4). Taxonomy (NCBI): domain Eukaryota; kingdom Metazoa; phylum Chordata; class Mammalia; order Chiroptera; family Phyllostomidae; genus Sturnira; species Sturnira hondurensis. The sequence goes on along the minus strand of NW_028092064.1, from coordinate 557,181 downwards.
AATACCTATCCTATCAGAGAAAAACATGTTAGAAAAATGCAGGTTTTATCCCTTCTCCAGTTTTCCTCGTGCCTTGTAACCTCACCCAAAGTTTCTACCACTCAAACTAGACTTAAACAGCTGCCTTTTCCTCAACAAGCTTTTATTTTGGGTGAAGTACAGTGTCTTTCCAGCATTGGCTTCTGTAGATGAGGTCACTTTTCTCTTCTTGGCTTTCACACAGGCTGTCATTCTGATGTGATACAGGAGGATATAGTCCTTAATGAATGCCTTTGGCACTGCTTGTCAACTGCTTATTTTCCCAGTTATGTTGCATTAAAACATTAATTAACTGCTAAATTCGACTTGACCTCTTAGTTGAGAAGGCAGCTTTGTTTTCCTGAAGGCAGGCTGACTTTTCTTGCATAACTTAACACACTGGTATGCCACCAAAGTTTTTATTTGTGTGCAAAATGCACTTTTGCTAAAATTGTTATTGCAATGTCAGGTTGACTTTGGAGCTAAGGAAGTCACACACTGTGTTCTGGAGTAGGATACAAGTTGGTAGGAGTAAGAGGTAAGAGCCTGGGGCCAAAGAAAGCTTGTGTTCCCTAACTAATAAGCATGTGAGAAGTTCTCCTGGTGAGTTAGCTGAGTGACAGTCAGCCGTAGAGAGCAGTTCTGCTTGTGAGCAGGGAACCAAAGGCCACCAGATGGGCACTGAGAAACTGTTCTATAATAGTGCTTGCATTTTTTTTATTGCTGACTTGACTGTTGTTTGGAGTCTTTTACTCCCTACAAATATACTTATTTTAAAACCTAGTACCCAAATGTATGTTATGAATACAAAAAGACTGAGAACTACTGATTTTGTGTGTTGGGAGCTGATGTAGAAGTTGACAGCCAGGTTGTTGTCATTCTGGCTCCTTCAATAATTCACTGTGTAATTTGAGTGAGTCCTTTTGTTTCTTTGTCCACCTGACAGGTGAGGATGTGGTGCTTACCTTCATGTTCTTTCCAGAGATTAAGTAGGAAAAAATGACAAAGCACTCTCACTTCCTTTGAAAAGGATATTACCTGAAGTCAAAAGGAATAAAAGTAGATATATGCCTTAGCACCCAGGTTATTCGCAGTTCCTAAACTCCTAGAGACAAGCTGGGACTGCCAACTTTAGATGTTCCCGTGACAGGAGCACCTTAGTGCTAAGAGACAGGCTTAGGTGGCTGAAAAGGATGCATTCTCAGCTTAATAAAGGGGTTGCTAAAGAAGATCCGAGTTGTGCTAAGGCACGCTTGGGACGTAAAATACATACTTCTTTATGAGCTGGAGGTGCTCACAGCAGCAGCAAGGGGGAAGCACAACTTGTCCATCGGCTGTGCATCATCCTCTCACAGGCTGGGTGTAGTTCCGAAAGTGTCCTTTGACTGTCCTGGCTAATTATTATTTTGATCTCTTCTCAGCTTTTTAAAGAATATGCTGTTAAGCATATTTTCATACCATTCACTAGTCCTTAGTAAAAGTTAATGTGGATGTGAAATAAAATATCAAATACTGAAATAGAAAGTTATTCCTAAACCCCTTTGGGAGATTAAAAGTGACAATATACTCTTAAAGAAATACCTAGTATCAGGGGAAATAAGGGAGGGATTTAGAGGAACCTATATAAAGGATACATGGACAATAACTGAGAAGGGTGGAAATGGGAGGGAGGGGGGAGGATGGGGGGTGGGACGGGATGGGAGTAATAGACAGAAAACTGTACTTGNCATTCACTAGTCCTTAGTAAAAGTTAATGTGGATGTGAAATAAAATATCAAATACTGAAATAGAAAGTTATTCCTAAACCCCTTTGGGAGATTAAAAGTGACAATATACTCTTAAAGAAATACCTAGTAAAGCAAACCATTATAACTATATTTATTACTGACTTGAGGAGAGGCCACAGAGCTTAATAGCAAGAGCAGATGAATTCAAATTTCATCTCCCCTCTTACTAGTTGGTGGAACGCAGGAAAGTTGTTTAACCTAGCCTGAGCCTCTCGGTTTCCTCATCTGTAAAGTAGAGATACAGTAAAGCCTTTCAGTGACTGATTCCCCCCAGAATATAATTTCTATGAGGGTGGGAATTTTTATCTGTTTTTTTTATTGCTTGGCAGGTAGTAGGCATTCAATAAATATTTATCTAATGAGTAAACTTCCTTTAGAGTAATTGTGAAGATTGAGAACTTTTGTTCAATGGGAACTTATTTTGGCCCTTGGTACATACTAAGCATTTAGAAAGTGGTACCAATTATGACGTTTTCCTTGGCTATAAGGAAGACAATAAGAGGTGTTATTTATATGACTGATGAGTACATAATTTATTTTGCTACATATTTTTGAAAAATTAACATAAGTCAGTGCTCTATTAGATTGCAAGGTATAGATATTAGATGATTATAACTTAAAAATGAAATGTATGTTGCTATGCCTTAGATTTATTTTACCATCAGGATAACATTCAGCTGTGCCTAGAATGTATATTTGTAATGTTTTTCCTTGTATTCTTTTTTTTAAATAAGATTTTATTTACTTTTATTTTTATTTATTTATTTATTTTTAAAGATTTTATTTATTTATTTATCTTTAGAGGGGAAGGAGAGAGGGAGAGAAACATCAATGTATGGTTGCCTGTTGTGAGTCCCCTGCTGGTAGTTAGCCTGCAAGGAACCGGCATGCAACCCAGGCATGTGCCCTGACTGGGAATCGAACCGCGATCGTCTGGTTCGCAGGCCCGCGCTCAATCCACTGAGCTACGCCAGCCAGGGCTGTTTTTCCTTGTATTCTTATATTTATATACATATTTTATCTTCTATTAGATTTTTAGTTCCTTCGAGTCAGGAACCTTGTCTTTTTTCATATTTCTAGTCCCAAGTGGTTCTGTTATAGCTTACTTTGCTGTAACACACAGGTTATATTCTTTAGACATTCAGAGTAATAAAAAAATTCTTTTAGCCTTGGCTGGTGTAGCTCAGTGGATTGAGTGTGGGCCTGCAAACCAGAGGATCACGGTTCGATTCCCAGTCAGGGCACATGCCTGGGTTGCAGGCCAGTTCCCAGCAGGGGACACATGAGAGGCAACCATACATTGATATTCCCTCCCTCTCTCCTTCCCTTCCCCTCTAAAGATAAATAAATAAAATATTTAAAAAATAAATTATATCTCTATATAAATATAAAGCCTAAACCAACTAATTCTGACATTTGAGCCCTGGCTGATGTGGCTCAGTGGATTGAGCACAGGCCTGCAAATCAAAGGGTCATGGGTTGGATTCCTGGGATGCAGGCCAGGTCCCCAGTGAAGGGTATGTGAGAGGTAACCACACGTTGATGTTTCCCTCTCTTTCTCCTTCTGGTCTCCTCTCTCTAAAAATAAGTAAAATCTTCAAAAAAAACAAACCCAGTAGTCATTTTTTAAAAATCTGATATTTTATTATAATCTTACTTTACGAATGATGCATTGGCCTTTATTTATTTATTTTTTTTTTAGAGGATGAACTTTCCTCTATACTAACAGCACATACTGCTTACTAAATGTTCTCTCAGCTGTATCACCCATTGTTCCTGCAATGCACAGAACCACTCAAAGCAACACTTGTTTGGTCCACAATCCTTCATTCCACAAGTGTCTAAGAGCTTTCTGTGTGCTTTCCACCATCTCTACCCAGGTGATACCACAGTCATGTTTTGCTGAGTAAACTGAATGTTCCAGTTTGGGGATCAAATTTCTGCTCCCTAATTAATCTGTTTAATTTAGGTTATAAAAATTTGCATTTTGGATAACTTCTGTACTTTTACATCGTTGTAACACAGTGCCTATTTATTGTAGTAGTTCTTAACTGGTCCCTCCATGCTTATACTCTAATCACTTTTGAAATACTTGCTAGATTACTTTTCATATGTTTACCTCCATCCTCTCCCAGATCCCCTTTAAAATGACAACAAAGCAGTCAGAAAAAAAGCATGTGCTCATTGTAAAAAGAGAATGAGAAGAAAAGGGTGAGGACTAACAAAGTGATGACAAAATTGTATGTGAAAGAAAATACAAATAGATGCTGTGAATATTTATATAGTCATAAAACTGTAAATAATTAACATTCTTTAACCTAAAAATGTGATATAACTATTTTGGAAGAAAGGAGAGGTAAGAACGTAGAGAAGTCATTTCCTGTTATAAAAAGCCAGTAGATAATAGCCAAAATTAAAAAATTAGTAACAGTCAAAATATGAAAGTTAATTATCAGAAGAAAAAACAGCTAAAAGATTTGAAAAGTATTTGCTTCTGGAGAGCAGAAATCAAGGGAGAGAATGGAGCATGAGGCTGCCATTTAACTTTATTTGTCATGTAATACTCTAACTTTTAAAATTAATGTATATGTACTACTTTGATTAAAATTAAATTTTAAAAGTTATCTACTTTGTAATTTTCTTACTCAAAATTTCAAAAGATCCCTGTTTCCCACCACACAGGTGACAAATTCTTTGTCCTTTTTCAGCTTAATTTTTGTATTCTTCTCTATATGAGCCTTTGCTTCCCACTGAACTGATACTAGCCCTTGGACCCTGATTGCCTTTAACAGAAGCCCCTTCCAATCCTGAACCATTTTCCACCTCTCCTCTCAAAATCCTATCCTTCTTCCTCTAAGCCTTAGCTCCTATTTCTTCATAAACTTTTCTAGTCACCCCTCCCCAAGCCCAGTGACCTCCCCCCCGAAACAGCTATGGCTCTGGTCGTCTATACCACTCATTAGGGACTTTCTTTGCCTTTTCTTGTTTGCAGAGTTTTTTTTCTCTTCATTTTTATTGTCAACACTATTGCATATGTCTCCATTTGTAATGTTTTTGATGTCTTATCTCCCCAACTGGATTATAGGCTCCAACCAAGCAAGAAGGACATCTTATTACCATTTTATATACATCTTTTCACAGTGTTATGTTTGATAGTTATCTGTTTAATATTAGCTCCTCACTCAGCCCTCAGAAAGCTTTCTGTGGTGATATCACTACTCTTTATTCTAGGCATGTCTCAAGACTGTACTTCGGTCTGAAAAATCTCTATTTCTGTCAGCCTTACTGAGGTTGAAGGCCAAGACTTTATCTCTTTGCTGGTGATACTGTCCTTGGTTGGCACAGTGTGCCAGTTGCTTCTACAAAACATAACATAGACAATCAGTCTCTAATCTCCCAAACACTGTGGATGTTTTTAGCATTCAAAAATTTTGTATTATATGAGAGAAATGCTAATTTATTGTCATCACCATTTGAGGGAATTTATGAACCTTCTCCCTTTATACTCCTTGCCTTATGATCCCTGTACTGCAAAGAGGCAAGAAAAACAAGATAAACAGAGCCCCCTGCGATTTCCACTATTTCTCTTTGCACTCTCTAATAACAGTCACCTGGCTTCGTATGTGCCCTAGAGCGGCTTCATCAGTGATACATTCTCACCTACTGAGCTAGAGCTCTGGTGTGACCTGAAATGTTTAGTTCCTAATCTTTTAGAGCAGGGGCCTCCAACCTCCGGGCTGTGGACCAGTACCAGTCTGGGCCGGTTAAAAACCAGGCTACACAGCAGGAGGGAAGCTTGAATGTAATGCACTTGAATCATCCCGAAACTATCTACCCCTGCTTCATAGTCCATGGAAAAATTATCTTCCACAGAACCGGTCCCTAGTGCCAAAAAGGTTGGGGACCACTGTTTTAGAGGACAGTGAATCCTGTGAGGGTGTGTGTTAAAACCTGGATCCTCCCCTCAGAAAAAAATATGTACACATAGCTGTATTAAAGTATACCCAGGATTTTAGTTTTATGCAGGTACAGTAAGGCCAACAGATGAGGAGATAGTTGTCATTGAAAAGATAACTGGTTACAGTTCCCAAGAGAAGGGGGACACACCACACAGGGACACATAAGGAAGTTATCAGGGTTGCTCAGGAGACGAAATGAGGTGAGGGGAAGCATGAGTTCACCAAGTCCCTTGTGATTTCAGGGGAGGAAATGGATGAGGCAGGGTAGGTACAATGAGTTAGTTTAGGACAAGGTAGTTTGAGTAATTTTGGCAGGTTCTGGACTATGGGGTGGTCCCTAATGGGCTCTGGCCCTGGATGCTTCAGGGCAGAGGGAATGTTGGCTTGGTATGTGAGTTTGGTAAAAGGGTTGGAGGTGTGGACTCTGGATTGGTTGGTTTGCATGTTTGCAGTCAAATAGTTTCCTATCTCTAGGAATTAGCTAATCCTGAAAGGGGCAGTCCATCATTCCATAAGGCCCCCAAGATGTCAAAGCACTATAAAATACTGTAGAGCAAAAAAAAAAAAAAAACCAAACAAACAAACAAAAAGTCCACCCCCAAACAATGAATACAGTAACATGCAGGGACACAATTATATCTGTTATTTCCGTGGTTTCTGGGACCTCCTGAAGCCCATCTGTGGACCCAAGGTTGAAAACCCAACTTGAGCCCTGGAAGCTCTGTGCCTCCAAATACAGTGTATGAATTTTGTTTACCTCTTCAGAGGAAGGTCTGTAGTTAATTATGAGGTAAGACAAGGGAATGTAGCAACTGCTTAATTTTTTTAAGGTAAAGCTTCTATTTCTTTTTTCTTTTCACTTTTATGCTAAGAGCTTACTTACTTATTTGTGGGTATTTTGTGCCAAGAGGGATAAGCCAGCATTCCCTAATTGCTGCATCAAGTCCGTCTTCACAGGGTGTCCTGATGACATTTTAAAAACATGGAAATTTTCGAATGCATCAAACTGTCTGGTGCTGAGTCTCTGCTGCGTATTTGCTCTGGCACCTGCTCCTCTCTTCTTGGAGTTTATCCCATTGCCTAATTCTGTACATTGTCTCCAAACCTTTCATTAAACATTGTTGGAGATTTTTGCTTTTTAACCTCAGCATCCCCACTTATCTATTGAACAGGAACAGAAACAGAACCATCCCTGACTACTAGGCATTTTCTCAAGTAAAAAAGCTCCCCATCATGCCTTTTCTGACTTTTCAGAGCATGAAATGGCTGTGTTAGTCCTGTTGGCCTCTAGGCAAGAGCCTTGCAGAGGCAGACAAAGGGGGCAGCCTCCTCCCAGCTTGGATCCTCTAGAGGCCAGAGGGAGAAACTTTTTAACATTGTACCAGTTTGCAGTCACAAACTTACCCACCTCTGCTTTGTTTTGACTGCACTTAGCAAAGAAGTAAATTCTCCAGTGTTTTTCCTGCATGTAACCAGTAACCATCGATGTCTTAATGCCCTGAGTACTATATATACTGGGTAGATTTCCAGAGGCTGGGTACCTTCTTAGAGTTTCAGAGATCAAACAAGAAGGGTTTTAGGAATTCTGGAAGTGTCCTTCTGCTGGTTGAGTGATTATTCTCAAACCAAAGGTACTCTGGCTTTTCAGCTCAACAAACGGAATTGTAGCCGTGTGCTTTGTACAAGGTGCTCTTTGGGGCATGAGGACTAAGAGGCACTTAAGTCTCTCAGGTGCGTTTAAGATAGTCCTTCCATTTAAGAGGCCAGCAGTTAATGGTATGAATCACACTCAAATAACCTTTGTTTCTATATTTAATATGGAATTATTGCATACTCTGCCTGGCAGAGCATAAAGATGTTTCATGTAAAGATAAGAAAATGGTGTGTCCTTCCTGTCAAGAATCTATTTATAAGGTGCTGCGGGGATTCAGGCTCCGGGACAGTGTTGAGTGGGAACGGAGTGAGCATACCTGGCTTGTGGGTTTTGAGTTCGACCTCTGGTACACTGAATTTTATACCTGTTCTCAAGTGCAGTGAGTGATGGTAGGGAGTGCTGCCTCAACCGGATGGCAGGAGACGGAGCAGAAGGAATGTGACAGGATAAGAGAGAAACAAAATGCTGCGGGGCTTCCAAAGAGAAGGTCATATCAGGTTAGTGAGAGCAGAAAAGGCCTCTCAGGACAAGGGCGTTGATAAAGTCCTCGAATGGGGAATAGGGGACAGGGAGATTTTAGCATTATTAAAGGAGAGAAGAAAAAATCTCATAGTAGAAACAGTATGAGCAAAAGTATAAAAATAGGGATGTATTTAAAACATATTTACAGAATTATGGGAATAACGGGCATTGGGAGATAAGCACAGAAAGACAGATTACAAAGGTTCTTGAGGGCCTTGAAAAGCAAAGCAAGGAATCCATCTCCGTTTAGGCAGTGAGGGACCATTAAAGCTTTTTTAAAACAAATTTATATATTTTATTGATTATGCCATTATAGTTGTTCTATTCCCCCCCACCCTGCACACCCCTCCCCCACCATTCCCCCCTTTAGTTTATGACCACATGTCTCAAGTTCATTACATTCTATATTTCCCGTACTATTCTTGCCCTCCCCCCTATCTATTTTTTACCTACCATCTATGCTACTTATTTTCTGTACCTTCTCCCCCCCTTCTCCTCCTCCCACTCCCCTGTTGCTAACCCTCCATGTGATCTTCATTTCTATGGTTCCACTCCTGATCTAGCTGTCCTGTAGGTTTGCTTTTGTTTTAGGTGTGGTTGTTAATAACTGTGAGTTTGCTGTCCTTTCACTGTTCATATTTTTTATCTTCTGTTTCTTAGATAAGTCCCTTTAACATTTCATATAATAAGGGCTTGATGATGATGAACTCCTTGAATTTGATCTTATCTGGAAGCACTTTATCTGTCCTTCCATATAAATGAAAACTTTACTGGATAGAGCAATCTTGGCTATAGGTCTTTGGATTTCATGACTTGGAATACTTCTTTCCAGCCCCTTCTTGCCTGCAAGGTTTCTTTTGAGAAATCAGCTGACAGTCTGATGGGAACTCCTTTGTAAGTGACTGTCCCCTTATCTCTTGCTGCTTCTAGGATTCTCTCCTTCATTTTAATCTTGGCTAATGTAATTATGATGTGCCTTGGTGTGTTCCTTCTTGGGTCCAACTTCTTTGGGACTCTCTGAGCTTCCTGGATTTCCTGGAAGTCTATTTCCTTTGCCAGACTGGGGAAGTTCTCCTTTATTATTTGTTCAAATTAGTTTTCCACTTGTGGCTGTTCCTCTTCCCCTTCTGGTACCCCTATAATTCGGGTGTTGGAACATTTAAAGATGTCCTGGAGGTTCCTAAGCCTCTCCTCATTTTTTTGAATTCTTGTTTCTTCATATTTTTCTGTTTGGTCATTTTGTTCTTCCTTCTGGTCCACTCCCTTGATTTGAGTCCCAGTTTCCTTTCCATCACTGTTGGTTTCCTGTGCATTTCCCTTCATTTCAACTAGTTTAGCCTTCATTTGTTCCTCTAATTTGTGACTAAAATCAACCAGTTCTGTGAGCATCCTGATCACCAGTGTTTTGAACTGTGCATCTGAGAGGCTGGCTATTTCTTGGTTGCTTAGAGTTATCGGCTCTGGGGCTTTGAGTTCTTGAGCCATGTTTTGGTGTGTTCATGCCTGTTATGTATGAGGAACAGAGCGCTAAGGTGTTCACTAGGGCAGGGCAACTTAGTCGCTGGGTTGTGACACTGTGTGTGGGGGCGGGGTCAGAGAGGGGCAATGGTGGTCCCCTCTGCTGCTTCTCGCCAGTGGGGCCTGAGGGTCTGTCTCATTGCTCGCTCCTTCACTGGTTTGTCTGCGCGTGAATGTGTGACTGCGGTCATCCTGCCACCTTGCATCCTCACTGGGTCCGCCTGCCGCTACCCCACACTTGGGATCCGCCAACTGCAGCCCACATGCCTGGGTCGTTCTGGCCAAGCCTTCCTGCACTGCCTTGCTCATACCCAGCTCCGCCAGTCGCTGGCTCCGCCCTTCTTACCGGTCTGGCTGAATGGTTCGTTGTCGGACTTCTGTACAGTTCAATTTTGTGTTTTGGCTGCATTTTTGTTACTAAAACTTTGTTGTCTTTAAACTTGGTTGTGGGAGAAGGCACAGTGTTTCCACCTACACCTCTGTCTTGGCGGAGGTCCCCATTAAAGCTTTTTGAGCAGATGAGCGACACAATCAAAACTCTGCTTTTAAAAAATAAATTAATCTGGCATTGAAAGATGGACTGGAGAGAGAAGAGAGAGGAAGATGGGTGACTTTTTAAGAAACAAGGGTCCATAGCTTAGTGTTAATTGCAAGATAATTTAATGATGTTACCACATCTCAAGGGACTGGTTTGTAGAAAAGTTTGTGGGCTGTCATGCATTCATTATGATGACCAGCAACAGAGTTAGTCTTTAAAAAGCATGTGTACCATGCTAGTGATGCACGCTCGCTAGCTTGCAGGCGTCCCTGAAGTGGACAGAACGTTCAGCATTGTCTGAGAAGTGTGTATAAGAAGCTCTGGCAGAAAGGAAGAGACTAAAACACATCTCAGTCTTTTGCTTTCCCTTGTGAAGCACACTAGAATTTTGCCACAAGCCTTTCTCAGAAATTTACTGTATCTAACCTGAAAAAAATAAGCCTTTCTTGTTTCAAGGTAAGATGTTATAAGGCATCAAGGTGGCATCTAAGAGAAAAGCTTGGAGCTAGGCATCTGTTGTACACTTCATCTGTGCAGACAAACTGTTCTTGGTGTGAGCCTAGGAAGCCCATGGCCTTGGAGTCTCCGCTTTTGTGGGGTACAAAGTGTGTGTCCATATGCCATTCATAACTGCCTGCTGGATGGTTTTATCAGTGCAGTAGCTCAAGCTTTACATGGTATAAATTTGACTTGCCAAGATTCAGGACTTGTTTCCGCTGGCAAAATCTTTTATGTCAGGAATTCTAAGTCAGCAGAATGTGGCCATCTCTGCCCACCTTTGAAATTTAATGGGCCTCCATTTCCCAAAGTATTTCATTTTAGCCAGTTATTGCCTCATCCATACCTTACTGAACACGGCTGAAGATTGTGGGAAAGCTTTGGAAGGTGTTTCCTTTGTGTCCCCAGTTACTTGCTTACTTACTTCTTTCTTGCCCCCTTTCTCCCTTCCTTCCATAGTGGGAAATTTTTTAAGTACAAAAAGGTATAAATACGTATATACAGGCATATATGTATACACACACAGGGTGGTACAAAAGTAGGTTACAGTTGTGAGTATGCAAAACAGTTTATTCTTGTATTCGTATTAATTACTACATTATTTTCAAACAACTGCAAACCTACTTTTGCCCCACCCTGAATATAACAAGCACCCGTGCTCTGCCACAACCAAGATTTAATAGTTGTTAAGCAAAACAACTGTTAGAACAACTGTTTCAGGCCTTGGCCAGGTAGCTTGGTTGGAGCATCATCCCGATGTGCCACGGTTGTGGGTTCGACCTCTGGTCTGGGTACATAAAAGAATCAACCAGTGGATTCATGGATGGGTGGAACAACAACTTGATCTCTGTGTGTGTGTCTCTCTCTCTCTTCCCCCGTTCTCTATACCCCTCTCTTCTCTCCTCCTTTCCCCCTCCCTCTTTCCCTTCCTCTCCCTCTCTTCCTCTCTATAAAATAAATAAATAAATAAATATTTAATTAAAATTTTTATTTCAAATAAAGTTGACGTTTCCTTTGATCTCTTTTTTAAATTTTTATTTACTTATCTTTAGAAAGGAAGGGAAGGAGAGGAATATCAATGTATGGTTGCTTCTCATGCATCCCCTGCTGGGAGCTGGCCCCTGTGAAGAACTGGCCTGCAACCCAGACATGTGCCCTGACTGGGAATCAAACCGTGATCTTTTGGTTCATAGGCCCGTGCTCAGTCCACTGAGCTACACCAGCCAGGGCTCCTTTGATCTTCTTAATAATATTTCTCACTCTACATAGAGGCAACCCTGTCATGAATTTGTAACTTAATCTATTATTAAAATATATTTGTTTCCTATTTTGAGTTACATTTATATAAATGGTATATTGTATATATCATTTTACAACTTTGTGTTTTTTTAATAAAATCCCATTGACATAGTTTGACAAATTGGATTTGTTCTTTTTCATTGTTACATAGTATTCTAATACTGATTTATACACACTTTATTATCTATTCCTTTATCGATAAACATGAAAGTTTCTAGATTTTTACTATTATATCATGCCTCGAACTTTCTTTGACATGTCTCCTGGTGTGGCATTTTCTCTAAGATATTTACCCAGATCTGAAAGTGTGTTGGCTCCTTTGTAATCATGCAGCACAGATAGAGTGGCTACCGAAACATCCCTTCTCAGATTTAAAAAGGGTATCTCAGGGTACCATTCTGACTGGTACTCTGTGAAAACAGAAAACTTGAGATTTGTAAATTTTATTACAAATCCAGGACCAAGGAATTTTTCTCAAGTCTTTCAACTAGTTAGCTTCATGGAACAAATAAATGTATATGTTGAATATAGGGGATATTAACTAGTAAAATGTAAGTTTTAATTGGCCATTGTAAAGGTAGTTTCTCATTCTTCCTGCTCTTGTAAGATTTATAAGATAATACAGTTCCATTGCAAATAATTCAGAAAATATCAAAATATGTACTGTAAAAAGCTTCTCTCTTCACCACTCTCATGTTCAGTCCCATTCCCTAAAGATTTAATGGTTTGGAATATATCTTTGCATGTTTTTTTTCTGTGCCTAATCAACACATAGATGTAATTACATACCTGCATAATTTTCTTTTTAGGTGATTTTGAAAGTATGTTTATTAAAGCTGGGGACAATAAAACAAAGGGCTTAAGATAGATGCAGAATCACAGCAACAGGAGTGAGCTAAAGTGGAGCTGCTTTTCGCTCACTTAAAAGTTAGGCAAAAGGAGGCCCCCTGGAGCCAGGTTCATGGGGTTAGTCTGGGACAAGCTGCCACCACCTACTGTTCCTCTGGCTGCAAATCTTACTGGTGTCCTTGAAACTTTGGAGAAAGAGAGCAAAAATAACGTGCCTGAGGAAGAAAGAGGAAGGTGCAGGCATGCTCTAGGCACTAGTGGGTCCACTGGGTCCTTTATCTTAAGTGTTTTTATCTATTTCCTTTTTTTTCCTTTTTTTCTTTTATTTATTTATCTTTAGAGGGGAAGGGAAGGAGAGAAGGAGAGGAATATCAATGTATGGTTGCCTCTCAAGCATCCCCCTCTGGGAACTGGCCTGCAACCCAGGCATGTGCCCTGACTAGGAATCGAGCCGCGATTGTGTGGTTCGCAGGCCCGTGCTCAATCCACTGAGCTACACCAGCCAGGGCTACATAATTTTCTTCATTGTATTTTTTAAGAGAGATAGGATCATACAGAACAATATATCAGGGACATCTTTGTGTGTCAGTACTTATAAATGTATTTTCTTCTTTTTAATGGTGGTATGGTGTTCCATAGTGCAATTGGCCATCATTTGTTTAACTATTTTCTTCTTGATGGATGTTTAGGTTGATTTACAATAAAGTTCAGACCTCTTTTACAAGCTATAGCTGCTTAGTCTCATTCCTGGATGTAAATACTGGACTGAAAATTCCTTTAACATGGTTTGGTTCTCTATAATTCAGCCTAATAAATAGGTAGTAAAAACACTCTAGGACATTGTTAGGCTGGCAGTGACATTCTTTGCAGTTCTCATTAGTGCTCCTCACCCTGGTGTATTTCGTGTCTACTCTATGAATGACAATATTCTTAGTGCTATGACTGTACAGTATTTAAAATGTAAGATAAAGTGTAAGTGAAATCAACATACAAGTACTGGTGAAGATGTGGAGAAAGGGGAACCCTTTTCCACTGTTAGTTGGAATGCAGATTGGTGCAGCCACTGTAGAAAGCAGTATGGAGATACCCGTAAAAATTAAAAATGGATCTGCCTTTTGACCTAGCAATCCAACTTCCAGGAATATATACAAAGGAACCCAAAACACTAATTTGAAAGAACATAAGCACCACTGCGCTCATTGCAGCATTGTTTACAATCACCAAGATTTAGAAGCAGCCCAAGTTTCCATCAGTAGATGAGTGGACAAAACAACCATGGGACATTTACACAATGGAATTTTACCACCAGCTGTAAAATGAAAAAATTTTACCCTGGAAACAGCCATCGATGGACCTGGAGAACATGCTAAGTGAAATAAGCCAGTCAAAGAAAGACAGATACCATATGATTTTTATTCATATGCAGAAAGTAATGAACAAACTGAACCAGCAAGCAAAATAGAGACAGACTCATAGGTAGAGAGCAGGATGACAAGTATGGTGAGGAGGGGAGGTTATGGGGTAGAGGGATTGATTAAAAAGGAAACAGGACTCATGGGCATGGACAACAGTGTGGTGATTGTGGGAGGGAGTGGAGGTATAAGGGGACTAAATGGTAACGGAAAAAAATGCAATAAAAAAATTTTTAAATGTTACCAAAAAGCTGACTCCTTCTCTTGAGGAGGTCACTACCTTAAAAAAGACAAAAAGAGACTGTGCAGTACCAACTGAAAATTGATGGCTGAGTGTGCACAGAGATATAAATACTTGCACTCAGCGCAAACTTTTTGTACTTACAGCTGGGTACCCTAAAAGATGACAACTGTTTTGTGTTAGGAAAATAGCTAATATTGTGTGGGCAGGGATTTCTTTCTAATTCAGAAAAGCTTCCAGGAAGAGGTGGCACTTTTTTTAGGTTTAAAGACTAGAAAGGCTAATCTGGATTGTTGGCTAGCTTTCCTGTGCATCCTTTTAGCAATGTTTCAATATAGGGCTTGTTAATAATGCTTTCTCATTCTGTGCCTAGTATTACTATCTGAACAGTGGATTTTAGTTAGAAACTATTTCAAAGTAATTATCTTTATGTAACAGATATTGTTCTCCTAGAATCACACAGCATATGTACGGCTCTGGGACTACTCAAATTTCTGAGCAATTTGTATTTTGAAACAGACCCACTCGCCATGCTCTTTACCACTTGTTTTTGCTCCATACTTTCCACTAGTTGGTGCCTGTACTTTGTTCAAAGGTATGCAGTCTTTTTTTCTCACATTGGGATCTGGAGGAACAGACCAGCTGGGCGAGTAAGGCAGAATGCCCAAAGGACCTAGTTACTGAGGGTTTTTTGTCAGACCCACCTTTAGCAGAATCAGGATGTAGTTTTTATAAAATTCCCAACCATCTTTTTTTTTTTTTTTTAATCTTTAGAGGGGAAGGGAAGGGGAGAGGGAGAGAAACATCAATGTATGATTGCTTCTCATGCATCCCCTGCTGGGAACTGGCCCCTGCTGGGAACTGGCCTGCAACCCAGGCATGTGCCCTGACTGGGAATCGAACCGCGATCGTCTGGTTCGCAGGCCCGCGCTCAGTCCACTGAGCTACACCAGCCAGGGCCCAACCATCTTTTTATAAGCAGCTGCCAACACACACATTAGGAATTGCTAATCTTTTGACCCAACCCAAAACAATAGTCTCTTTACAAAAACCAAGTCAGCTGGATGTTTCTTCTCAATGTTGTGATCACAAATCCCAAAACTTACAGTTTTTCCCTTGGAGCTGCTTGTGGAAAACCTGTCATTGGTGATCTTACAAATGTTCCCTTCATTCCAAATTGACTGTGAAGCTGTAGTCAAGACCAAGTATTCTTTAGTCCACTTTCTGATCCCACTTCACCTTTGACCTCCAAGCCCAAGGGGTTTCTTTGTTAGCCCTTAGTTTAGCCTTTCTATCCCTGGGTAGATAGTAATGTGGCAGCGATCACAGTGAAGTGACATCATGCTGTCCTCAGAGCCCCAAAGTCTCCTCTAAACTGAGCCAGGCTATGGATTAGAGAATATCGTGGGCCTGGGGGATGGTTCTGGTCCAACCCCTCTAGTAGGAGGCCTGGCCATCTTTCTTAGATGTTGGCCTCGACTGACTCAGCCCAATAATGCTGTACCCTGAAATGTACAGGTGTGATTTGACAGGAGCTTCTCACCCTTTACAAACTGGGCCTCCTAATGAGAATGTAGGCTCATAGAGCAATAATTCACGTGTAGGTGGCCTGTAAGGAAAGTTTTAACAAAAGAGTTGGTTAAGAAGCTGATTTATTTTCTTGCTTTAACTCTCTTGTCATGTGCTGACTGGGGGCGGAAGAAGAGAGGAGGGTGGGGAATGGTGCTACTGAAAGCATTTATCTTCATTTCTGCCATCTCCCAGTGTTTATTACCCTGTGATCGACGGATGAGGAAAGCTGCCAGTCAAACCCACGTTCAGCACATTTCCATTTCCCTTCTTTGCAGATTTTAGGCTTTTGAAATCTGCATCCTCTTTGCAGCAGTAAAGGTCATTTTTCTCCTGCTCTGATGAGCCCAAGACGCTCTGGTCCAATTCCATTCATTTGTGCTTCTACCAAACAATAAAAGCTGCAAGAGTCTCAGCAATTTAAGACAAGTGATTGGTGAGAGCTGTTCAGTGTTTGAGTCAGTCATTCTCTCTTTTTCTTTCTCACCCCTTTCTCCCTGAATGCTTTCTCCCACCTTACCCCCCACCACCACCACCACCGCCCCGCCTGTCCTTATGCTGCTGAGGCACCCCCTTTAAGCAGCTTCATTGTGCCACAATAAGAGGATGACAGCTTTCCTGACTTCTTTTCTTGGCTTCACTCAGGGACCTCCTGCCTAAGCCAGTGTCCTCCCAGCAACAGGGGTTCCTAGAACCTAAATATAGGAAATGCCGGGTTTGGGGGAATGTGGAAGTGGAGGTAGAGTGATTCTTAATACTCTCGTATTCACCTGGATGCCTTCTGTCAGAGGTAGAGGTTTTAAGGAATTCCCTGCCTGGCGGGAGTGAATGCTAGGTTTTTTGTTTTTGTTTTGGGGTTAGGTTTTCCATTTTTCCTGAAGGCTGTGGGTTATGGAATGCTGTTCCTAATAATTTTCCAGTAGCGTGTGTTCTTGTGAGCTTATTTGTTTTTGTCTTAAATAATATTTGTGGGTGGAAAAAAAGGTAATGATATTCATTTCTTTGAAAATGCATGTTCTGCTTTCATAATTACTTGTCCCAATTACATCATTAGTGTAAGTGTAGATAATTGCTTCATTAGATTGAATATATTGAAGAAGGGGAGGTCTACAGAACGGGGATGAAAATGGGCCTCAGCTTCATCATCTTACCACAAAGAAGCATCTTGGCTTGACTTCAGAGAGCTAGGAGGTACCAGCTGTCCTGTCAAAGTCAAGATTAATCCTGGGTTGTAATGTGATGGGAGGAAAGTGAGGACCCAGAGAAGAGCAGCTTACTTCCTTTGCTGGAGAGTGATAATACAGTGCTGAACTCTGGATGACACTGTTCCCTTCAAGCCAGTGTGACTGAATCACTAGCGATCCTTGAGTTAGGAAGCAGAGTAGTCTTAGGGCAGCCCTACCTACCACCTTTGGACTTTCTGAAGCTCACTGGGTCTAATGTCATGAGCCCAGCGCTCTGTTTGATCTCTTTGAATGATTTATGAAGGGAGAATGGCCATGCCAGGTGTAGAGGCTACATCTTCCCATCAGATCTGACAACTTTCCTGTGGAGTCGCATATGACTCTGATTTCACACCATGCCCATGACTGACTTTGTGTTCATCCTGTCTAGTTACGTATCTCCTCTGGATTTCAAGGCATGTTGAAAACTAATATAAATACTACTTGTTTCTACTTATTTGAGGTATCTAGTATTTAAAACAGTCAAATTCATAGAAACAGGAAGTAGAATTGTGGTTTCCAGGGCAAGGGAGGGAAGTTGTTTAATAGGTATAGTTTCAGATTTGCAAGATGAAAAAATTCTGGGGCTCTGTTTCACAACATTGTGAGTATATGAGAGTAACACTACTGAACTGTACACTTAAAATGGTTAGCATGGTAAATTTATGTTATGTGTTTTACCACAATTTAAAAAAAAATTAATAACAGACTCTGTACTACCACTCTGAGATCAGAGGAGATTGGGCGCGTTCAGGATTGTATGGCCATAGACACTGGCTATATTACTTATTCTGGATAGGAAAGCTGTATCTGTAGCTACTGCTCTGGCCCTAGTAAACATCAATTAATTCCTCTTCCTTCTCTTGGCCTGTTTTATTTTTAAGTTTTACATAGATTTTATTTATTTATTTTTAGAGAGGGGAAGGAAGGGAGAAAAATAGGGAGAGAAACACTGATTGGTTGCCTCTCAAATAGAGACTGAACCTGACTCCCAGCCGATGCACCCTGACTGGGAATTGGACTGGTGACCTTTCACTTTGCAGGATATCACCCAATCAACTGAGCCACACCAGTCAGGACTCTCTGACCTGTTTTAAAGCTATTCTGTTGTGGCTACATAAACTGAGTTTGGATGTTGTTTGGAGAATTTTTTTAAAAATTATTGTCCAGGGATATGTTTCTGGATTTTAGAGAAGGGAAAGGAAGTGGGGGAGCGAGTAGAGAGATAAAGGGGGAGGGGAGGGGAAGGGCAGGGATAGAAAGAAAAAGAGAAATGTCAATATGAGAAGGAAGTATCGATCAGAGGGGATCAAACCCACAACTTTTTGGTGTATGGGGCAATGCTCCAACCAGCTGAGCCACCTGGCCAGGGCAAGAATATTTTCCATGAGACTGTAATACCTAGAAATATTTCATGGCTGTTTTTTTGTCCCTACCTTGCACACCGATTGTATTTTTAGGCCTTAACCAATTTCCTTACTGAGTTCTCAGACTATCATTTGTTGTTCTGTTGGCCTCATCCAATGCCTTTGACATCAGTGATGTATTTCTTGGTTCCTCTCCTAAAGTTCATGATTTGTGTCTGGACTAATGCTACCCCTGTTCTAGGAGCAGGAGCTTTGGAGCCTTTAGGAATTTATTGGTCAATCAAATTATGTTGATTTAGGGTTCCAGTTCCTGCTAAGAGAATGTCATTGACACTTATATCTACAAGGTATTTACTCTGTAATTTATGTTAAATATATCTGAAATGAATGTTGTCTAATGACTGACACCCTTTTAAGTGGCCAGTTAGAACAGTTATGAAACAGCCTAAATCTCATTGACAGACCACACACTTTACTCAGAACACTTCCTATGTCAGAATTATAGGCATACACATACCTGTTGGGAATTTTATTTGTGTGTTTTTACAGAAAATGATGCCCCCCCAAATACCTTTATTTTTTTACTTTAGCCTCAGGGGAAAATGGCTTGGTTTTAATTATAAGTAATATACTCAGAATTGATCTTTGAAAACCTACTTTGTCCTTCAAAAGGAAATATTTCTGGTTCCCTCAGAAACTTTCATGATTTATAGGTTCAGTGAAGGAAATTTTCTATAAATAAAAAAAACACTATCTTACTCTCATGTGAACCTGTGGTTCAGTTATAAGTGAACAATGGAACATTATTCGGCTATAAAAAGGAATGAAGTGCTGATACATACTGTGACCTAGATGAACTTTGAAAACACTCAGCTAAATAAAAGAAGCCAAACAGCCACCTGTTGTATGATTGCATTTATATGAAATGTGTAGGAGAGACAGAACTGTAGACACAGAAAATATATTAGTGGTTGCCTAGGCTAGTTGGGGGGATGGGGCAGATTAAAAGGGAATGACTGTTAATGGGCAAGGTATGGGGGGAAGTGGGCAGTGAAAATATTTTGAAATTAAATAGTAGTGATGGTTTTGTGTGAGTTTGATAATGGTTGCACAACTGTGTGAATGTACTAAAAACCCTTCAGTTGTATATTTTAAATAGGTGAATTGTGTGGTGTGTGAATTACATATAAATAAAGCTGTTTTTTTAATTTAAAAAAGATTTAATTTATTTATTTTTAGAGAGAGGGGAAGGGAAGGAGAAATAGAGGGAAACATCAATGTGTGGTTTCTTCTTGTATGCCCCCTACTGGGCACCTGGCCCACAACCTAGGCACATGCCCCTACCGGGAATTGATCTAGCAACTCTTTGGTTTGCAGGCCCACCCTCAGTCCACTGAGCTATACCAGCCAGGGCTAGAGCTGTTATTTTGAAACAAACAAATTACCTATAGTTAGGTAATTTTCCTCAATGTCAAAACCACAAATGGGAACTGAGAGAAACTTCTGTCATTGGAGAAAATCTTACTGTCTGCCATCAGGGATTCTTCCATGTCCCCAGGTTATAAAAAAATAAACTGTGCTCTTCTGTGAGATTTAAAGTGGTGGTAAGGTAACAAACTGACTGTAACTAAATGTTTAGTTATACATCCTTAGAACAAATATAAAGGCTGCATTTGAATGAAGCTTTCTGGAAAGAAGTATTCATTCTAGGATGCCATTCATTGTATACTAAGAGAAGAAGGATGCTTTTTATGTCTAATCCTGTGTTGTATTGCTGTAAGAAGAATTGTTTTTTCTCAGACAGAAACCAACTTATTACAAAGAAGTCAAACAACATGTAAGAAAAGGCTTAAAATAACCAAACATAAAAATGCACATAAGATATGGGTAGGCAGTGCACACTAAAGGAAATTTAAAAAATGCTCACCAGTACTCTAAATTATTAAAGAAATGCAAAGGAATACCAAAATGGAATTGCTATTTTTCAGTTCACAAATTGATCCAAATTTATACTGAATAGTATTTTTATATAATTTATATACTGTATAGTTCACCTATTTAAAGTATACAAGTCAATGATTTTTAGTAGATTCACAGAGTTGTGCAACCATTGCCACTATCTATATATTTCAGAACATTTTTATCACCTACTAAAAACCCCATGTCCCTTAGCATTAACTTCCCCCCATCACTTCTCCTGTACTCTCCAGCCCCGGGCAACCACTGATCTACTTTTTGTCTCTATAGCTTTGCCTATTCTCGACATTGCATTTAAATGGAGTCAGATAATATGTGGTCTTTTGTGACTAGCTTTCTAAGAATTTTGATAAGTTGTTCAGTTGCACCTACCCTGAGGTTTCGAGTCTCAGTTCTACTGACCAATTAGGAAGCTGGTTCTTGGCTTTATATCACAACCAAGCAGCGAGATAGTAATTGTGGTTCCAGGCTGATGAGCATTTGTGCCCCCAACCCCATTCCTTTTCTGTCTTCCCAGCAGCCGCACAGAGATGCCCATTCTGAATGAGGCAGCCTCAAACTGAACAATTTTATAGGATTGAAATATATTTTGTTTCCTTCTTTGTAACTTGCCCTTTTTTACCCTCCCAAATTAGCTTTTATGATAGATTTGCTAATGAATCCCATTGTTCCATATTTTCACCGCACTGTTGAATCATTGTCTTCATTTCCCTGCTCCTAGAACAGATCTTGGAGGGAGATGAGGGGGAAAAAACCTGTTTTGAAAAAAGACTCCTAATCTCCTTTCCAGGCAACAGAAGAGAGGAGTGTGAGAGAAGCAGGGTGGAGGAATGCATGCAGGCAGTCAGGCTTGGAAGAGTTCACCTACCATGTGACTGTCATGCATACCGTATTAAGATTTTATCTCAGACTTAGTACCAAAGACCTGACTCATAGAATGAGACTTGGCAGCTTCTTTTATGCCATTGTTGCTCTCTGATAGTTGGCCGGGATCACTGGATGTAAGTTTTCTCCCTTATCTCCCCTTGTTTTGTCCTCATCAGGATGACCCTTATTTATTCTTTTGCTCCAGGAAAAGAACCCTGGTTGACTAATAGTATCCTTGTGGACAACTACTGTTTCCTAGAACATGACTGACAGTCTCGGTCTCTGTCTCTCTCTCTCTCTCACTCAAATTACCATATTTTGCCATGTATAATGCATATTTTTTTGCCCAAATTTTGAGGTAAAAATAAGGATGTACATTCTACATGGGTACAACAATGGGCCTAATAATCCTGTGCATATAATGTGCACAGAAACATGGGTATACATTATATATGGGGGTACATTATATAGCAAAATGTGGCAAAGGACTTTTTAAAGAACAGTATAGGTTTACAGAAAAATTTAGTGGGAAGTACAGAGAATGTCTATATACCTTCTTCTCCGACATACACCCATAGCCTCTCCCACCATCAACATCCTACACCAGAGTGGTACATTTGTTAAAATTAATGAACATTGACATGTCATTATTACATTAGAATTCACTATTTATGTAAGTTCTGTGGGTTTTATCAAATGTATGAGGACATTTACTCTCCATTATAGTATCATACAAAATAATTTAACTGCCCCCCCAAATCTCCTTGTGCTCCAGCTATACATCTCTCCCCACCCCAAACCCCTGGCAACCACTGATCTGTTTACTGCATCCATAGTTTTGACTTTCCCAGAATGACACATAGTTAGAATTATACAGTATATAGGTTTTTGTTTCTTTCACTTAGCAATATGTATTTAAATTTCCCAAATGTCTTTTTGCCACCAGAAAGGGACTGGGACCAACATGGGTCTGCCCCAGCATGATCTAGAATATGTGGGTTGTTAACTTCATGCAGGGAAGAGTTCACCACATAGGTGCAGGTGATTTTGATAGTACATTTGTTAAAGCTGGGGACAGTGAAATGAAGGAATAGAAGAGGCAAGATCACAGTGACAGGAGAGAGCCTACACACAGCTGCCTTGGCTCTTTGGAAACACGAGGAAGAGTTGAGTCTGGGGAAGGCTGCCTAATCCATCTAGAAAGACAGTCACAGAGACAGAAGAAGTGAGCCAGCTGGGCCACGTGGGCTCAGGAAACAGGTTGAATTGCCTTTACACCTGTGTCAAAGACCGGTGACTATATTTGTGTGGGGTTATTTTGGGGCTTTTCATTCTGTTCCATTGATCTATGTGTTCTTTTGCCTAGTCCTCACTATCTTGATTACTATAGCTTTAGGGTAAGTCTTGAAGTCAGATAGTGTCAGTCCTCCAGTTGTGTTCTTTCCTTGCATATTGTGTTAGCTATTCTGGGGGTTTTTGGGGGTTTTTTGGCTTTCCAGATACACTTTAGGGTTAGTTTGTCAGTATTCACAAAGTTGTGTTCTGGAATTTTGATTGGGATTGCACTGACTGTATAGATCCATTTGGGAAAAATTAACATTATTTAGTCTTCCTGTCTGTGAACAAGGACTATCTTCCCAATATTATTGGAAATCTTTTTGGTCTTTTGTGATTTATCAGAGTTTTGTAGTTTTCATTATATAGATCTTATGCATAATTTTTTTTAATTTATACCTAAGTGTTTCTTTTTATTTGGTCTAATATAAATGGTGTTGTATTTTTAATTTCAAATTCCAATTATCCATTTCCTCATTGCTGGTGTATAGGAAAGCAGTTGACTTTTTATATATTAAATTTGTATGCTGCAACCTTGATATAGTGGCTTAATTGTTCAGGAGTTAATTTTTTTATTATTTGGGATTTTCTACATAGGCAATCATATCATCTGTAAATAAAGACAGTTTTGTTTTTTTCTTCTCCAATCTGTATACCTCTTATTTCTTTTCTTGTTTTATTGCACTAGCTGGGACTTCTGGTACAAAACCGAAGAGGAGCGGTAAGAGGAAATTTCCTTGTTTGTTCCCAGCCAGGGGAAGAGCATATAGTTCTTCATATTACCTGTGACTTTATTAGTTTTTTAATCAGCACCACAGATTTAGTGACTCAAGAAAGCAAAAGGATGGTTAGGTTTTCTACTGTTCTGAAAAATGCCATGTAGCATGCTGTAGCAAGAGTTGAATGTTAGTTTCTTTTTTTTCCTTTAATTAATTTATTAGGGTGACATCAGTTAATAAGGTTATAGAGGTTTTCAGTGCATATTTCTATGACACATGGTCTGCACACTGCATTGTGTGCCCACCACCCACAGTCAGGTCATCCTTCGCCACCATACACTTGTGTAATTTTAGCTGTAGGCTTTTATCCAATTGAGGAAGTTTGCTCTTCCTGGTTTGTTGATAGTTGAATATAGGTCTCAGGTTTTTTCCAGTGCTTTTCCTGTATGTATTTATATGATCATAAGATTTTCTCTATCCTGTTGGTGTGGTAGATTATATTAACTGATTTTCAAAAGTGAAATGAGCTTTGTACACCTGAGGTAAATCCCACTTGGGTCATAATGTCTACATTTTTAAATACATTTTTTTATTTGATTTGCTAATACATTGTTGAGGATTTTTGCTTCTATGTATGTTCATGAGAAATATTAATCTGTAGGGGTTTTTTTCCCTCCAATGTCTTTATCTGGTTTTGATATTGCAGTACCACTGGCTTCATAGAATGAGTCAGAAAGTATTCCTACTTCCATTTTCTGGAGCTTTGATAGAGAACATAGAGATTTGATAGAATTTCTTTCTTAAATGTTTGGTAGAACTTACCAGTGAACCTCCCTGAGGCCTAGGTGCTTTCCATCTTGGGAAGTTATTAATGATCGAATCAATTTAATGGATATAGACCTATTCATAATATCTGCTTCTTCTTGTGTAAATTTTCGTAGAGTCTTTCAAGGAATTGGCCTGTTTCATCTAGGTTAGGGGTGCCAAACTGATTTTCACCAGGAGCCACATCAGCCTCACTGTTGCCTTCAAAGGGCCGAATGTAATTTTAGGACTGTATAAATCTAACTACTCCTTAACTAGGGTCAAGAAACTTGGTGCTGCCTCCAGGTAGAAACAAGGTAGAGGGCTGGATTCGGCCCTCAGGCCTTATGTTTGCCACCTCTGATCTAGGTTATCAGATCCGGGTGCGTCATTGTTTATAATAGTCCTTCACTAGCCTTCTAGTGTCTATAGGATCTGTAGTCATGGCCCCGCTTTTGTTTCTGGTGTTAATAATTCATGTTTCCTCTCTTTTGTTCTTAGCCTGGCTAGAGGTTTATTGATTTCATTGATCTTTTCAAAGAACTAGCTTTTGTTTTCATTAATATTTTTTCTCTATTGATTTCTTGTTTGCAGTTTCATTGATTTCTGTCTAATTTTTATTTATTTCTTTTGCTTACTTTGGGTTTCATTTGCTCTTTTTTCCATTTCCTAAGGCAGAAGCTTAAGTTATTGATTTTACAATCGGTATTTCTTCTTTTCTAATATATTCATTCAGTGTGGTAAATGTCCCCCTTTTTGCTCTGCTTGTACTGCACCCCTAGATTTTAATAAATTGTATTTTCATTTAGTTTAAAATATTTTTTCATAATCTTAAAGTATTTTATTTATTTATTTTTAGAAAGAGGGAGAAAAGCATCTATGTGGCAGAGAAACATCTGTCAGTTGCCTCTCGCACACCCCCAACTGGCAACCTGCCCACAACCCAGGCATGTGCCCTGACCTGGAAACGAACTGGTGACCTTTCTGTCTGTGGGATGATGCCCAACCCACTGAGCCACATGAGTCAGGGCTTAAAATATTTAAAAGTTCTCTAGAGATATATTCTTCTTTGAGCTATGTGTTACTTACACTGTTGCTTAATTTCCAAGTATTTGGGGATTTTCCAGTTATCATTTTAGTACTGATTTCTATTTTAATTCCCTTGTGGACTCTTTACAAAGTCTGACAGCATACTTTTGTTAAGAGTGTAGGGCTTAGACATTTGACCTTAATTCTCAAATTAAGTGCTTTTCTCTCTTGGTGCTGGCACATCATTATTTGGGGCAGTCTCTTACCAAAGGGACTTCTGTGAGTTGTTGATTACAGCTGTACCCATGGAGGAAAAGCATACAGAGATTGGAGTAAATGATCAAAATTAATTTTAGAAGTAGTCATTTAATAGACACTATTTGCCATCACATTACATTTGTTTCTAAGTTCTCCCAACAGCTCTATAAGTTGTAGGTAGTGTTGTTATTATTATTATTATTATTACTACTACTACTACTACTGCTGCTGCTGCTACTATTATTATCATTAGTCAGGCATGTTGCTATACATCCTACAATGCACAAGACCCACCACACACCCCAAAATAAAGAATCATCTGGCCCATGGCCCTGGCTGGTGTAGCTCAGTAGATTGAGCGCGGGCCTGCGAACCAGAGGATCGCGGTTCGATTCCCAGTCAGTTCAATTCCCAGTCAGGGCACATGCCTGGGTTGCAGGCTGGTTCCCTGCAGGCCAACTCCCAGCAGGGGACGCACGAAAGGCAACCATACATTGATGTTTCTCTCCCTCTCCTTCCCCTCTAAAGGTAAATAAGTAAAATCTTTAAAAAAAAAAAAGAATCATCTGGCCCAAATATCAACAGCAGAGGTTGAAAACCCGAGGGTTGTTCCTTTCCGTTGTTACTGAGAAAACCTTGTGGCCTCAGAAATCCCTCAGCAGTCTCAGGATTTGGTTTCTGAGGTTAAGTGCCTCCTGTATAAAATACTTTGTAGCCTACTCCATTTAACTCATTCTGGCACATTTCCTATACCTTCACCTTAGTGGCCAGAGGCCTACTAAATGGTCAGGTTTTTTAATAGGGTAATGCTTTCTCCTTCTGACATTCTGAAAGACAGGCTTGATTGGCCTGTAGTTCTTGCAGAAGAGAACCTGGTGACAATGTTCTAATCTGTTGCTGGCATCTTTAGCTCCTTAATCTATGTTTATATGGCACTGAAACCTGATTCTCTCTGGTGCCAGGCTTCTTTGCTTCTCAGCACTCTGGCGCTGTTGGCAGAAAACACCTCCCCAGTCTCTTCCACACACTTTTATTTTATTGCACAGATGTTCTCCAGGAGACGCTTCTTGAGGCATGCACAGGACGCTTCTAGAGCTGTGAATTGGAGTCTTAATCATTTGTGTTCCCAGTTGCAGGTCCACAATTTGTAAAGCATCTGGTATTTTCCTTAACTGTTTTTCAGTTCGTAGCTCTCATCTTCTCTCCCATATTTTAAGCTCCTAGAATATGGGGCTTGTTTCTTCCATTTATTTTCTACATTCTTTTAGCAACTTGCATTTTGTTCATCATATACTGAGAAAATCAACTTACCTTCTTCCATTTTAGGTTTTGTGCTTTTTTTTTTCCTATGAGAAGTGGAAGGAAATGATAAGGAACTAAAGTAATTTGAGAGAGACGAATGGCCAAACAGAGATGTCAACCTCAGATAAGCAAACCACAGGAACAGTTCATAAGCTCAGTGAGATTGAACTTGGGTGAGAGTGAAACTGAATAATTCTGTCCTGGGAAATGCAGCCAACCAAGCCTGTTTCTGCCAGTAGTGCTGGAGTGCCGAGGACATCAGGAAGGAGAGTATCCACCCTATTAAAAAGCCAAACATTTAATAGGTCTCTGGCCGCTGAGGTGAAGGTATAGTCCTGGGAAGACCTTAGAATTAAAAAATGGTTTTCATTATCAAGGAGACCTATAAAAATCAAGAAAGTTCCTATTAAGAAAGTCCTATAGGAACCTTAACCTCCTTAAGACCCAGAAGTTTAGCAAAAGTTTCCAATCACATGTAATTATTATTGAATTTTCCGTAAAGATTAAAAGGAAGAGCAGGTATTTAACTCATTGAGGGATGTGCCATAGGACCCTCAATAGGGGTTTGAGGCCAGTGGACTCATTGACAGCACCCCCAAATACTGTCTTCTTCAGGCTTTAGGGAAACCATGACCACTTGGGTCTATCTTTGAATCTGTAAGATTTTAAAGAGTGTGTTGTTTTGGGGGGTATTGTTTCTCTAGAGCAGTATTTCTCAACCTCTCTTTCATTATTATCCTCCTGAGGAGTCTTTTTAGATATATTTTTTCTAATGTTCTCTATGCCCGTGAAATTTTAATATCACAGATATGCTGTATATCTGTTTATTTACCACAGTACGTAGGAAGGGAACTAGCAGTTGTTCTAAGATTTTTTTTTCCCCTGTGAGCTAGTTTTCATCCCCTGAGGGCAATAATGCCCATGTTCAGAACACATAACCTAGAAGTAGCACCATCTTGGAAATGAGCTGTTACAGTATTTGTACCTTTCTTTACAAATTGAAACTGGGAGAACACTATCAGTAAACTAATGTTTAAGAGTCTTCTCATGCTGTGGCCTGCAGCAACTAGAGAAGAGTACTTTTCTAATATTTCATACCTTATATAGAAAATGTTTTCTATCTCTCTCTTTTTTTTAAAAGAATTTATTTATCGCCCTGGCTGGTGTAGCTCAGTGGATTGAGCACGGGCCTGCGAACCACACGATCGCAGTTCGATTCCCAGCCAGGACACATGCTTGGGTTGCAGGCCAGTTCCCAGCAGGGGACACACCAGAGGCAGCCATACATTGATATTTCTCTCCCTCTCTCCTTCCCTTCCCCTCTAAAGAGAAATAAATAAAAATATTTTTTAAAAAAAGAATTTATTTATCTTTAGAGGGGAAGGGAAGGAGAGAGAGAGAGAAACATCAATGTATGGTTGCCTCTCGTGTGTCCCCTGGTGGGAAATTAGCCTACAACCCAGGCATGTGCCCTGACTGGGAATCGAACTTCAATCCTTTGGTTCGCAGGCCCGCACTCAATCCACTGAACTACTCCAGCCAGGGCTGTTTTCTGTCTCTTGACCTGAACAATCTCTTGACCATTTGAGGAAAGGATTGGAAAACACCAGGAGTAGTAGTAGAGCAATAAATGCAGTTCTCTAAAAGTTAAGAAAAAAGAAGAAACAGATGACAAGACCCTTTTGTGGTGATACGCAAAAGAGGAATGCAGTGATACTGAAGAATGTAGGTATAAAATTGTCCACTGTCCCGAGCTAGTAAGCTCTAATAAGTGTAGCTTCTCCAAGCAGGAATTGATCTGCAGCAGAGAATACCATGTAGGTTGTCGCGCACACAAGGATGTTCTCCCCAGAGAGTTTGGCTCTGTCTCATTAGAAGGGTGGTTGTGTATGAAATGCACCTTGAAAGAAGGAGGAGGAAATGACATGTTCATGTAAATGAAATACAACTGCAAATTAAAGTGTCATACTGTTATAAAAAAATCCACTTTTTATTTAATTGGTAACCAAGGGAAATATGTCATACAGAAGTATATATCTCAGGGAAAGTTAAACTGTGAGATGTTATAAGTAAATCTGGATTCAAGGACATTCTCATGGGGTGCAGTGGGGTGGGGTGGGGTGGGGGTGGGATTATAAAATATTGTCTTAATAAAAATATTTTGGCCCTGGCTGGTGGAGCTCAGTGGATTGATTAGGGACTGCGAACCAAAGGGTCATGGGTTCGATTCCTAGTCAGGGCACATACCTCGGTTTCGGGCCAGGTCCCTAGTGGGGGCCACAGGGGAGGCAACCACACATTGATGTTTTTCTCTCTCTCTCTCTCTTTCTCCCTCCCTTCCCCTCTCTCTAGAAATAAATAAAATATTTTTTAAAAAATATTTTGATGCTGAAAAACTAGGCTTATAAATTTCTGCTGTTATATGACAGGGGTACAGAAGAAATTAGCAAATATTCCCTCATTTGTTTTTGACTGTTTCTGTCTGTCCAGTCAGCTGTGTGATGACTGCCTCTGCCCTGAAGGAAGCCTCCTTTTGAGAGCTTTTATTAGGGAGGTCAGTATGTTAAGGAGGAGATGCTTTCTCCCAAGGAGTGCTGCTTACTACAGAGGCATCCTGGGACTGAAGTGCTTTTCTGTGTTAATGGTTTCCCCTCACTTTTTTGTCACTTTTTGTTTCTCACATTTTTATGAAAGTCCATCTGTGTCTTTTAGATTGTGAGCTTACTAAACAGGATACATAGAGTATTTGCCATTGTTGGCACAAGTAAATGCTAATAATGGGAAGGGCTGATGAATGGGACCATATTTCCACGTAGGATTGTTCTTTACAAATATGTGTGGTTTCTCTTTGAGATAGGGACTTGACAGGTGGGACTCACCAGCCTTCTTCAACCTTAGTATGGTTCTTCTTTCTCTTCTCCTGACACAGTACTGTATTGACGTACGTTCTCAGTGGAGACAAGTAGATAAATGCTGTAATGTTCTCTCTTTGTCTTCTCCCCCACCAGGGGCAGTGATTGGTGATGGACAGTCTGCTGTGGCCAGTAATATTGCCAATACTACCTACCGGCTCCAGTGGTGGGACTTCACTAAATTTGACCTCCCAGAAATCAGTAATGGTAAGCCAAGGTAGAACTTGGGGTGCTGGTGGAAGGGGTTCATCTCTTACCGGTGAGCCAGAACTCAGAAACCCATGTACACTAGACTTTTCGCCAGCTCTTTGAGGAGCTGATTACCATGTGCCATTTCTGCAACTCTTAGTTAAGCAATTCACCAAACACGTATAGAGCAGCAAACAATGGTAGGTATACTACTAGGAACAATGCTGAGGTAGACACAGAAATGAAAATGTCTGTGCCCTGAGAAGTTTACTGATGAGTAGTTCATTGTTCAAAGCCTAGAAGTTTAGGTGGAACCCCCTGGCAATGGGTGAGGACACACCTGATTGGTGGTGTTGCTCTTATATCAGTCAGGGGCAAAGCAGTTGTACAGTCCTTAGTTTATCCTCGCTTGTTGCCTCCGTTGGTGGCCAGAGCTGGTTCATACCTGAGGCACATTAAAAAAAAAAAAGTTTAGGTAGAACTGAGAGAAAGAGAAGGGAGTTTAGGAACTGAGAGTTGACTTGTGACTCTTGAGGAAAGACTGCAGTGATGTTAAACTCATTTATTAATCCAGATATGAAGGGAGTAGAGTGAAAGCTCATGATTGATACATACATATGTTTACAAATACGTCCGTCTGAGAGTCCTGTTTCCCAGCCTCCAGGGAAACAGGAAGGTTTTAGAGGGAGAGGAAGGTTGAGGGGAGAAAAATCAATGTGAGATCACACCTGTCAGAATGGCTACCATCAGTGAATCAACAGACAAGTTCTGGCGAGGGAAGGGAATGCTCATGTACTGTTGGTGGGAATGCAGGCTGGTGCAGCCACTGTGGAAAACAGTATGGAGTTTCCTCAAAAAAATTAAGGACATTTTCGACCCAGCTATTCTACTTCTGGGAATATATCCTAAGAATTCCAAAACACCAATACAAAAGAATATATGCAGCCTTAGCTGGTGTGGCTCAGTGGATTGAGCACCCGCCTGTGAATCCAAGGGTCACTGCTTCTATTGCCAGTCAAGGGCCATGCCTGGGTTGTGGGCCAGGTCACCAGTAGGGAGTGCATGAGAGGCAACTACACACTGATGTTTCTCTCTCTCTCTCTCTCTCTTTCTCCCTCCCTTCCCCTCTGTCTAAAATTAAATAAATAAAATCTTGTAAAAAAGAGTATATGCACCCCTATGTTTATAGCAGCATTATTTATAATAGTCAAGATCTGGAAACAGCCTAAGTGCCCATCAGTGGATAAAAAAGCTGTGGTGCATTTTAAAAAAGCTGTGGTCCCTCCTGGGACACGCAATGGAATACTATGCAGCAGTAAAAAAGAAAAAGAAAGGAACTCTTACCTTTTGCAACAGCATGGATAGACCTGGAATTATGCTAAGTGAAATAAGCCAATTAGTGAAAGACAAATACCATATGATCTCACTTATATGTGAAGTCTAACGAACAAAATAGAAACAGAAGCATAGATACATGGAACATAACTGACAGTTGTTGGAGGTGAGGGTGGTATGGAATGAAAGAAGGTGAAGGGAGTAGCCAAAGAATATGTATGCATGACGCATGGACACATGCACAGCAGAAGGGGTGCTGGGTGGAAGTGGGCAAAGAAGGTAAAATTGGGGCTAACTGTAATAGCATAAGCAATAAAAGTACAATTAAAAAAAATCAACATGAGAGAGGAACATCAATTGGTTGCTTCCTCTGTGTACCCCTACTGGGGATCGAACTCACAACCTCTTCGCATACAGGACAACGCACCAACCAACTGGGTCATCCAGCCAGGGCTAATGTTGCTTCTTCTTAGTGACAGACTTCCAAGCTATTTGAAGATAAACTGCAATTTTTCTTTAAATCTTTATTTTCAGGCCAGACTTTCACTGGTCTGGTGTCCACGTCCTTGACAAATTCTGCTCATCTTCCCTTTTAGTTTTGGGGGGCCAGAACGGAATAAAAAGCTCTAGGTGAGAGCTGTTTAATGCATAGTACATTGGTGCTTTAGACTGTTAGTTCAGCCTAAGGTTTCAGCAGTTTTTTCTGAAGCCATTACTGAGTTTGCATTATCAAAACCTAAAATTCTTTGATAATTAATAAACCAGGGTACTACTATCCTATAGTTAGTTACATGTGCAATTTGATTTTTTTAAAAGCCAAAGCAGTTTTTTTTTTATCTTAATACTGTCAATTGAAATTCCTAGTTCTTGTCTCTCAACATCTATTTGAACTCTTGAGTCATTTTTTTTTCTCTCAGTCTTACATTGTCCACTAACTTGATGAACATGCTTTCTCTGTCTTCTTTGGATTGCTAGCAGAATGGTGGATTAGTTAGGACATTGCATCAAGCCTTGTGATATGTTACTATGGACTTCCTCTATGTCGATTCTGGTTCATGAATTAGCATCCTGAAGCCCACATTTTTCTGTCTCATCTACAAGGTATTACAAGATTTTGTCAGGTGCCTTAAGATAATCAAGATAATTCTCTGTGGCATTTTCCAATATGCCACTCTTGATATCCTTATCAGACAACGAAAATGAGGTTAATTTTTCATGTCCTATTCTTAGTGAAACCTCGGTAGCAATCATTTCTCTCTGAGTACTTAAAACCTGCATGTTCAATAATCTGCTCTTTCATTTTGCTGGGAGTCAACTGCAGTCCACCCTTGCCCTTATTAAATGCCAATTTGCTTGTTCATTTCTATATTTCTGGTGCAGATCTTCTTCACTACAATTTATTTTCAGTTATATTGTTGCTTTATTTTGTTTACTTTGTTTATGATACTCTGAAATACTATGATTTTAAATACATCCATCATTCAAAAATTTTAAAGATAGAAAAGGTTATACAGTGAAAATTTTACCAGCCCTGCTTCCAGCTACTCACCACTCCTCTCCACAGGCAACCATAGTAAACAGTTTCTTGTATGTCTTTTCAAGAATATTTTATGAGGCCCTGGCCGGTGTAGCTCAATGGATTGAGCACAGGCCTGCGAACCAGAGGATCACGGTTCGATTCCCAGTCAGGGCACATGCCTGGGTTGCAGGCTGGTTCCCTGCAGGCCAACTCCCAGCAGGGGACGCACAAAAGGCAACCATACATTGATGTTTCTCTCCCTCTCTCCTTCCCCTCTAAAGGTAGATAAATAAATAAAATCTTAAAAAAAGAATATTTTATGAATATATATATATGCATATGTATACACACACAGCATTGTATATATAAGTAAATACAAATGACTCTCTTTCCACCTTCTGTTTAACCCAAATGGCAGCATATTATACATGCTTCTTTCTGCACTTTGCTTTTTTTACTTTATAATATATCTTGATCTTTTATATCATTGTATAATAAAGAGTTTACTTGTTCTTTTTAATTAATTGCCTAATATTCCATTGTTCAAAGGTACTATCATTTTTTAACCAGTCTTCTCTGATGAGAGTCTTTTAAGTTGTATTCAGTCTTTTGTTAGGCAACCATGATGCAGTTT
The DNA here is from genome assembly GCF_014824575.4 of Sturnira hondurensis. Taxonomy (NCBI): domain Eukaryota; kingdom Metazoa; phylum Chordata; class Mammalia; order Chiroptera; family Phyllostomidae; genus Sturnira; species Sturnira hondurensis. The sequence continues at coordinate 523,847 of NW_028092064.1, read as the reverse complement.
GTCATTTGCACTGTGCAAGTATAGCTATAGGATGGATTCCTAGAAATGGAATTACAGGGAGGAAGAATATGTATATTTATGGTTTTATTTATTTTTTTAAAGATTTTTTATTTATTTATCTTTAGAGAGGAAGGGAAAGAGAGAGGGAGAGAAGTATCAGTGTATGGTTGCCTCTTGTGTGTCCCCTCCTGGGAACTGGCCTGCAACCCAAGCATGTGCCCTGACTGGGAATCGAACTTCAATCCTTTGGTTCGCAGGCCCATGCTCAATCCACTGAGCCACACCAGCCAGGGCTATAGTTGTGGGTTTAGATATTGCTAAATCAACCTCTGAGCAGGTAATGCCAATTTATACTCACATCTACAGTTTACGAGACTGCCTGTTCCCCTAAACTCTACTTGTAAAATGTAGTTTATATTTTTGATACAACAAATATGATATAACATATCATATTTTCAGTAGATATCTGAAAATCTAATAGGTAAAGAATAATATGTAGGTATTTTACATTTAATTTCTCATATTGCAAACCAGGTTGTGTGCTTCTTCACACACTGAGTGAAGCCTTTTCTTGACTTGTCTATGAGCTTTCTTTTTGTTTTATTTTATTAATTAATTAGAGAGAGAGGCAGTGGAGAAGGAAGAGAAGGAGAGAAACATCAATGTGTGGTTGCCTCTAGCACAGCCCCTACCTGGGACCCGGCACACAACCCAGGTGTGGGCCCTGACCGGGAATGGAACCAGTAACCCTTTGGTTCGCCGGCTGGCACTCAGTACACTGAGCCACACCAGCCAGGGCTATCCATGTGCTTTATTTACCTGTTTTTCTATTTTGTTGCTGGTCTTTTCCTTATCAGTTTTACAGGATGGCTTTATAAATGAGAAAATTAACTTATAAGAGAAATTTCCTAGTTGTCATTTGTATTTGACTTTGCTGAGGGTTGTTTTTCTCATAGAACTTATTTAAGAAGTCAATTATCCAACTCTCCTTTTATGGTTACTAGATTTTGTGTCATCATCAGGTAGATCAAGAAATGTTTTTATATCTTAGTTTTTTACCTTTAAACCTTTGATTCACTAAGAAGTCTAACCTAGTCCCAAAGAAGCAAAGTATGATCCAACTTTTCCCTTTACATGGCTGCTCATTTGTCCCAGAGAACTTATAGAATAATCTGTTTGCCGCCATTGATTTGGGATGTCACTTTCATCCTGTTAATAACTTCTTGTGTATATTTAGATATATTTCTAGGCTGTTTTGCTCCAGTGATCTGTCTGATGACTCTTGTAAGAATACCACATGGGTTTACATTTTGAGGCTCTATGTTTTAGAATCTAATGGGACTAGTCTCCACTTTTTATTTTTTTAATCCAAAGTTTCCTGCCTGCTCAAGCATTTTTGTTTTTATGCAATAAAAAAATCTTATTGGACTTAAAAACTGCCTAGTTTTTTCCCCCTGAAAAAATTCTATTGGTAGAATTACTGACATTGCATTAACTTTGTAAATTAATTTAAGGATATTCAATATCTTCATGTCTTCCAATGTAAGAACATGGTATGATTTTCAGTTTCAAGTTTCTCTTGTATTCTTAGGAATGTTAAAGGTTTTCTTCATTTGATCCTGTCCATTTCTTAAATATATTGTTATACGCTTACTTTTAAAGAGTTTATTTTTATTTATTTTTAGAAAGAGGGAGAGGGAAAATAAAGGAGGGAGAGAAACATCGATGTGCAAGAGAAACTTGGGTTGTTTGCCTCTCTCACATCTCCAATCAGGGACCTGGCCCGCAACCCAGCCATGTTCCCTGACTGGGAATCGAACCAGAAACCTTGCAGTTCGAAGGCTAGCACTTAATCCACCGAACCACACCAGCCAGGGCTAAGCTTATTTTAAAAAGCTTACTATCTTACTAAGTTTATTTACTGATTGTTATCATCTAAATCTCATGGGCTTTCTAAGTGGTTATTTATAAATAGTAGTAATTTTACCTCCTCCATTCCCAGTTTTACACCTGTGATTTCTTTCTCTTGTCTAAATGCATTGGCTGCTAGGCTCAGAACAATTTTAAATAATAGCAGTCATCCTCATATTGTTCCTGACTCTAATGGGAAAACATTTAACTTTTTCTCAGTAAGCATATTGCTGGCTTTTGGGTTGAACTAGATAGAAATAGCTTATCATTTTAAGAAAGTCATCTAGTCTTATTTTATTGAGAGGTTGTTTTTTTAAAATCAAGAATGGATATTGAATTTAGTCCTGCCTTCTCTGCATCTATGGAGAGGATCATGTATTTTCTCTCCTTTGATCATTATGTTAATAGATTCTGTACTGTTGAACCCATTCTTACATTCCATGTTTAAGCCCTACCCTGGTTCATGATATAGTCTTTAATGTTCAATTCCCTTAATGTTTGGCTCACTAATAATTAAAGTTTATTTCATTGATATTTTTGAGATGAATCTGTCCCTTTTCGTGTTTCTAAAATCTATGGGTTTTGAAATCAGTGTTATGCTTGTGTTATAATGTGGCTGTTTTTCTTCTTTTCCTGAAACAGTTTAAGTAGTATTGGAATTGCCTATACTTTTTTTTATCCTCGTCTGAGGATATGTTTATTGATTTTAGAGAGCGAGGAAGGAAAGGGGAGGAGGGAAGGGAGAGAGAAACATCTGTAGGTTACCTCCCGTACTCACCCCAACTGGGGACAAACCTGCAATCTAGGTATGTGCCTTGGCAGGGAATCAAACCTGCAACCTTTTTTGGTATACAGGATAACGCCCCAACCAACTGAGACACCCAACCAGGACATGGAATTACATATACTTTTTACACAAAGGTCTGGTCCTGATGCTCTTTTTCCTTCTTTTTTTTTCATAAGCACAGGGAGAGTCAGTTTTTTGATAACTTTGCTTGTCTGCTGTCCTATGATAGTCAAACACACAAACTCTTGAGTTACAGTGTCCAGGTTCAAATTCCTGCTCAATTACCTTCTAATACTGTGACCTTGGTTACTTAATCTCTCCATACGTGGTTTTCCTCTCTACAAAATGTATTTTCTTGTCTACCTAATGAGGATTATAAAAGTGCAAACTTTATAGGATTGCTATGAGAATTAAATTAGTTAATACATACCAGGCACTCTGATAGTACCTGGCATTTACTATGTAAATGGTCGGTAAGCGTTAGCTATCTTTATCATACCTTTTTCTTGGAAATTGCACTGTGAATCTTTGAGACCATGGCCATAATTCTAAAGTCACACTTGTCCTGTTTTCAGCAGTCTGAAAAAAACATGTTTTCATCTCTAGAGAGTGACGTTCATGTAAACAAGACAGTTGCTTCCTTAACTTGTTGCCGCATCTGTAATGGGCTTCTTCTGATCCTTGTTAAGCATGCTGTTTCTACTCAGTTGGAGATCATTTTCCTTGAGAGAAAAGCAAAATATTCAGAAGAACAAAGGCATTGAATATGCTAGTAGCAAAGCTCATGAGGCCTTTTTGGATACCTTTAACATACGTTTTTTGTACAAGCCTCTGGCTCCTTCCAGCTACAGCTTTCTGTCATTCTCCTCTTTGTTTCTTCTTAGGTCTTTTCTTTGATCATGGCTCCTGAAAAACCTGAGCTAATCAGGGAGCATCCTGTGCAACCAGGTTGACTCATTTGGTTTGGCCCACCTTTCTCCTGCACTTGCTTAAATCCTGTGTGGTGTGAGAATTCTTCTTTTAAAAGTGCCCTATTTTTCTTGTGAGTTTTGGCCTTGGGGGAAAACCTGCATTGTAGGAGTTTAAGGCACATCTGACAACCATTGCTCTTTTTCATGGCATCACCCTCAGAACGGTAGTCATTTTAACTTGAGATTCCTGTCATTAGCTCTTAACTGCTTGTATTTTCTGGTTGGTCTGAATAGACTAGTTATGGTTTTGATCATTTTTGGAGTTAAGCTAAACATTCTTACCACCTGTTTCAGTGGGGATACTGTCTGTAAAGAGTTTAGAAGTTTGTAAGTCCTGAAATGCAAAACTTTGAAACTATTTTCCTGGAAAAAAGGAACTCATTAGATTCACCGTGAGTTCCAGTAAACCTTTTAAGAGTCACCTCTTGTTGGGTAAATAGCATGGGTCACTAGGGTGCCCTGAGTGGGGTAGGACAGATCACAGCACGGGGGTTTAGTAACTGGTTCCTTTGGGGAGTGCATGTAGTGTTGCCTGGAGCTCTCTGTGCAGGAGGTCTTATTCTGAAATAGGAGGGACTCAGGGAGAGCCCAGAGGCAGTTTTCCTGCTGATTTAAACCCCTTTGGGTTTTGCATTTGCAAAAGCACTGCACCTGCCAGTCAGTCCCATGACCTCACTGGCTGGCCAGTAACAGGCTATAAATCAATCTTTGTACAAGGTGTTTGTTTATAATTTATAGAACTGATAGGAAGGCAGAGCCATCTGCTCCTTTAGGCATCAGTATTTCTAACCCCTCCTATTCCCTGCTAGGGCATTTTCACTTGGAAATCATTTATAATTAGAAGGCGATTACATTGCAGAGTCTGAAACATGGCTTCCTGCTGTCTTCTGTGTTGTTTTTTTCCTCCCCTGGAGCTGCCCCTACAGAAGCTCTTAAGCAGTTTTGATTTGAAAAATTCCTTCTTCCCTAGCCTTTATTTCCATTATCTGCTACACAGCTAACTGCTCCATCATTGTTCCTCCTGTATTTTACTTTTAAGGGAAGGGCAGGTTGCTGGATCTACAAAGGCAGCACTTCTCAAGTTGGCCCCAGACCAGCAGCATCAGACACCTGGAAACTTGTTAGAAATGCAAATTCTGAAGCATTAGCCTGGCACTGTTTTTAATAAGCCTTCAGATGATTCTGATGTGGGCTGATGCTTGAGAACCACTGTGGTAAGGTAAGGCAAGGTGGGGAGAGGAACAAAGATTTCTAGTGGGGAGTGGTCGCCAGAGTCTTCAGCTACATCTCACCTTTTTCTCCCCCTGCTTATTACATTATTGTTGAGTCGAAAAGGTTGAGTTGGCCTTGTCATTAGTGCATTTCTTCCTGTGGCCCCAAAAAACTAGTAACAGAGTTTTAAGAAATCTCTCCTTGTATAAATTAACTCATCAAAATTTCACCCTGCTGAGAAGAAGCTGCACAAGAGAACTGCAGTGTTGACCACTCACCATTGTAACTAAACATTTCCATTTCTGTGAGGGACATTAATAGACAGCAAGTGGCTAATTGGAGCTCTGAAATAAAAGTGAAATTGTAAACACACCATCTAATGCTCACTGAAATGAAACTACCAAATCATTGAGTGCCTTCCTCATCCCCTTCATTAGATAGAAGTGAAAGCTGGGAACTAGCCGCACAATTTCTGAAGCAGGACATGCTGTTGGAGAGGCTCTGTTTTAATTTTCAGCGTTCTCTTTTCATTTGTTATATGCAGATCTATGCGAGCTCACTGAGGTAATGGGGAGCAGTTGTGAAATTGGGTGGAGTTGCAGGGTGGGGACAAATTGTGAAATGGCTGTTGACTCAGAATGATCATAATATAGTACAGACACAGACACGGCGGCTTGGACTTGAGGCTGACAAATGCTTTTTGATTTATGTGTCCAGTTTTTCAGGGGCTTAAAGCCAAGCTTTCCAGTAAAAGGGAAAACCTTACATGTACTCTCTTCCCTTCTCTCGGTCCCTCTTAGAAAGTGCTATGACAGTAAGCGCTACAGTGCATTCTTTATATTGGTAGTGTGTTTTGAAGATCATCATACGCTCTATATGTTTGACTGAATTGCATGGTAACGCACTTAAGCTAGATCTTTGTAGCAGCAAGATAGAAAAGCATACTTTTATAAAATACCCACCATGCATTTTTAGACATTAAATGTGGATAAAATAGTAACTGCAAACCTGTCTCAAAGTCCACAGCATCCCATCTTCTTCCTTATTTATTTTCATGTCCTATTTAATATAGTTTCTTTACTTTGCTTCTGTCTCTCTGCCTTTGGTGGTTATAGTCTAAATTGTCATTTTATTGTCTAAGAGTTGTGCCAACATCAAGGTTAGAAAACCAAGATGGACGCACTCCTAAAGCTTCCCACTGTTCTTTTGGTTCTGTGTCCCCAAATGAAATCAAGTGTCAATCCAGGGAAGGAGGAGGAGATTGTCATCTTCTTGGCAACAGGCTTGGGACCCTGAATAAGAAGCAGACAGTCTCTGTGCTAACTAGATAAATCTAGCCATGCAGGCTAGAGCAGATGGTGGGTTGGAAGATGAGCAGTACAGAGCCCTAATGGTGATAGCAGTGAGTATTTGGATGTTATTATTTTATTAGTTAGCAAACAGAACCATCCTTGTGGTCCCTCCTCGGTTTTATGTGTAATGGTACTGTTGGTGTCAGCCCCCTAGAGTTGGCACAATAGCCTAATCAGTGTGTTCTCATGTCTCTCTTTTTTTTTTCAATCATTCTGTCATCTCTGTCATTCTTTTAGCAACACACAGGGAATGGGGGATGAATGTAGGGTTTTAGAAATCACTGGGAGTCCCTGATCCCATGTGCTTCAAGGCCCCTGAAAAGTATTTCTGCTTTGTTTTATTTTAGTTTAGTTTAGTTTTATGTATTGCTGTTGGGGGTGTGTGGAGAGAAACATGAGTTTGTTGCCCCCACTTATTTATACATACATTGGTTGATTTTTTTAAGTATATTTTATTGGCTGTGCTGTTATAGTTGTCCCTTTTTTCCCCTGCCCTTTATTAGCCTCCACCCTGCACCTCCCTCCCACCAGCATTCTCCCACCTTAGTTCGTGTCTGTGGGTCATACATATAAGTTCTTTGGCTTCTCCATTTCCTATGCTATTCTTAACCTGCCCTTGTCTATTTTGTATGTGTCATTTATACTTCTTATTCCCTGTACTTTTCCCCCATTTTCCTCCCTCTCCCTCCCCACTGATAACCCATGTGATCTTCATTTCTGTGATTCTGCTCCTGTTCTAGCTGTCTGCTTAGTTTGTTTTGGTTTTGGTTTTAGGTGTGGTTGTTAGTAATTGTGAGTTTGCTGTTATTTTACTATATATGTTTTATCTTTTTCCTAGATAAGTCCCTTTAGCATTTCATAAAATAAGGGCTTGGTGATGATGAACTCCTTTAACTTGACCTTATCTGAGACACACTTTATCTTCCTTTCCATTCTAAATGAAAGCTTTGCTGGTTAGGAGCAATCTTAGATGTAGGTCCTTGCCTTTCATGACTGAATACTTCTTTCCAGCCCCTTCTTGCCTGCAAGGTTACTTTTGAGAAATCAGCTGATAGTCTTATGGGAACTCTTTTGTAGGTAACTGTCTCTTTTTCTCTTGCTGCTTTTAGGATTCTCTCCTTATCTTTAATCTTGGGTAATGTTATTATGATGTAACTCGTGTGCTTTCTTGGGTCCATTTTCTTTGGGATTCTCTGAGCTTCCAGATTTCCTGGAAGTCTATTTCCTTCACCAAATTAAGGTAGTTCTCCTTCATTATTTTTTCAACTCCTTCTGGCACCACTATGATTCGGATGTTGGAACATTTAAAGTTGTCCCACAGGTTCCTAAACCTCTCCTCATTTTTTAGAATTCTCATTTCTTTATTCTGTTCTGGTTGAATGTTTATTTCTTCCTTCTCCAAATTGTTGGTTTGAGTCCTGGTTTCCTTCTCTTCACTGTCAGTTCTTTGTGTATATTTTTCTTTAAAAAATTTTTTTGCAGGTTTTTAAAAAATATTTATTTATTTTTAGAGGAGGAGGGAGGGAGAAAGAGAGGGAGAGAAACATCAATGTGTGATTGCCTCTTGCATGTCCCCTACTGGGGACATGGTCCACAACCCAGGCATGTGCCCTGACTGGTAGTCGAACCAGTGATTCCTCGCTTTGCAAGGCTGTACTCAATCCACTGAGTTACACCAGCCAGGGCTCCCTGTGTATTTTTCTTTATTTCACTTTGCAGCCTTCACTTTTTCCTGTATTTTGCAACCACATTCAACTATTTCTGTGAGTATCCTGATTACCAGTGTTTTGAACTCTGCATCTGATAGGTTGGCTATCTCTTTCACTTAGTTCTATTTTTGGAGCTTTGATCTGTTCTTTCATTTGTGCCATATTTCTTTGTTTCAGTGCAGCTGTTAATGCTGTAAAGGGCAGGGCCTTAGGTATTCACCAGGGTGGGGCAACCCACGTAGCTGCCTTGTGGCGCAGTCTGGATAAATGTTTCCTCTTTAACTCCTTGGTTGTCAGACTTCCGTGCAGTATGATTTTCTGGCAGTTCTGGTTATTGTTTGTTTTTAAATTTGTTGTTCTTTTGGTTGTTCGAGGAGGCAAAGTGTATCTACCTACACCTCTATCTTGGCTGAAAGTCCCTGTTGGTTGATTCTTGTATGTGTCCTGACCAGGGATCAAACCCACAACCTTGATATATCAGGATGACACCTTAACCAAATAAGTTACCCGGCCAGGGCTGTTTCGTTTTCCTTAAGGTAATTTCCTGGGGAATCTTGCCCTTGACCTGCCAATTCATGCCTTTTGGCTTACTGGAGTAGATCACCTGGAATCTGGTGAGGGCCACTGAGCTTCGCTTTTTTGTTTGTTTGCTTTCTCTTTAACCGTATTGCTTCTTCTGACGGTGGACATCCAAGTAATCTTCAAATAAGAGGAGTAGTCTCTCTGCATGTGCATGTAAAGTAGACCTAAATGAGACAAAGCCCAGAGTAGCTTGGACCCTTTGGATATGTTGTGTTGTTCTGCTTGAACCATGATGTGAGCACTCTGGTTCCAGGCTCACATCAAGGGCAAGACACTTCTTCCTGGCATGGAATTGCACAGTGAGCCTTGGAGGATTCAAATGAAAACCAAAACAAAACCTATAGGCACAGTCCCACTTCATAGGGAGCAGATTCTCTCCACCTGCAGACATTCCTCCTCCACACTTGGCCTCACTCCCTCATACTGAGCCTATTGCCTGGCTGACCCATGCTTAATTCTCAGTAACTCAAGCGTAGACTGAGGCGGCCCATGGAGACTGGCTTGTGATATGGATAAGTCATAGAGCATAGTGAGAAATGAAGAGTACCAGTCAGCCAGTCAGGGCCAGACTTTGTTTCTCTTTATCCTGTCTTGTGGAGTTAGGAGTTAGTATTAGCCAGGAGCTGTCCAGAAGATTGATGTCTATAAATGTTCCATCTGTCTTAAATGAGAAAGGAAGACATAAACCTGTGAAATGAATTCCTTCTTCAAGGTCACAAAGCAGTTGTAGAAAAGGAGTCACGCCCCAAGGAAGCTTTACCTGTATCATCACCTTTTTCTTAGAATCTGTGGGTTTGTGTTTTTGTTCATTCTGGTTTTGATCTTTTGGACTATCAAAGCTGCTGAGTGGAACAATTTATAATAATAACTTTTTTCTTATCTAATCTCTCAAGTGATGTTTCTGAATTGTGAACTAAGACTTGGCAGGTGGTTGTGGTTGTTTTGGCTTTCTGTAGTTTCCTATTAAAGTGATAGAGATGGCTGCTGTGTGACTCAGTGGATTGAGCGCTGGCCTGTGAACCAAAGCATTGCTGGTTTGATTCCCAGTCAGGGCACATGCCTGGGTTGCGGGCCAGGACCCCAGTAGGGGGTGCATGAGAGGCAACAGCACATTGATACTGCTCTCCCTCTGTATCTTCCTCCCTTACCCTCTTCCTAAAAATAAGTTTTAAAAAAATATTTTAATAAATAAAAGTGGTAGGGGAGACATATTTTTATTCTCTTTTGTATTGCTTGTCACATATCATTTCAGTTTGATTAAGCAGCCTGTAGCGTTTCTAGAGAGGGTTCAGGCCCTTAGGAAAGCCCCCAAATTTCTTGACCCAGAATTTTTCATGCCATCAACTTCTAACATTCCTACTCTCTTTTCTTTCTTTGATGCAGCCTCCGTGAATGTGCTGGTGCAGAACTGCAAGATCTACAATGATGCCAGCTGTGACATTTCTGCAGATGGCCAGCTCCTGGCAGCTTTCATCCCTAGCAGCCAAAGGGGCTTTCCCGATGAAGGCATCCTGGCAGTGTACTCTCTGGCCCCCCACAACTTGGGTGAAATGCTTTACACCAAGCGCTTTGGTAAGGGATAGGAAGCCCAGTCTAGTGACAGAGGGATGCTGGTCCCTTGGCGTGAGCATTCCTAGGAGAGGCGAGGTGTAGGTGGGAGTGATGGTCACATACTGCCTCACTGGGGCACTGACCAGAGGAAGATTGCTTTCCAGGAGTCCTGCCTTATAACATTGCCAAAGACATTTAGGATAAAAGTCCTCCCTACCACAGTAGCACCAGTGATATATTCCTTGTTGTGATGGCCAATAGTAAGGGACGAGCTTTGTTCATGGCTGGGGAAAATGGGCACACTCATAAACTGTAGGGCAGTTCGGCATTGTGTATTAAAGCCCCAAAAATGTATTTATTGTTTGATCCAGTAACCTCATTTCTAAGGAAATAGTAAGAAAACTATACAGCCTTGACTGGTGTGACTCAGTGTGTTTGTTGGTTGTCGTTTCATGAACTAAAAGGTTGCCAGTTCAATTCCATATCAGGGCACATGCCTGGGTTGTGGGCCAAGCCCCCCAGTTGGGGGCATGTAAGAGGCAACTGATCGATATTTTCCTCTTCTGTCTCCCTCCCTTCACCTCTCTATAAAAATAAATTTTAAAAATTTTTTAAAGAAAACTATACAGAGCCCTGGCTGGTGTAGGTAGCTCAGTGCATTGAGCGCAAGCCTGCAAACCACACAATCGCGGTTCGATTTCCAGTCAGGGCACATGCCTGGGTTGCAGGCCAGTTCCCAGTGGCGACTCATGAGAGGCAACCATACATTGATATTACTCTCCTTCTCTCCTTCCCTTCCCCTCTAAAGATAAATAAATAAAATCTTTTTAAAAGAAAAAAGAAAAAATAGCCCTGGCTGGTGTAGCTCAGTGGATTGAGCGCGGGCCTGCGAACCAGAGGATCACGGTTCGATTCCCAGTCAGGGCACATGCCTGGGTTGCAGGCTGGTTCCCTGCAGGCCAACTCCCAGCAGGGGACGCACAAAAGGCAACCATACATTGGTGTTTCTCTCTCTCTCTCTCTCTCCTTCCCCTCTAAAGATAAATAAATAAATAAAATTTTTAAAAAAGTGCTCACTTCAGCAGCACATATACTAAAATTGGAACGATACAGAGAAGATTAGCATGGCCCCTGCGCAAGGGTGACATGCAAATTCGTGAAGCGTTCCATATTTAAAAAAAAAAAAAGAATTTCCAACTTAAAAAAAGTTAAAAAGAAAAAAGAAAACTGTACAGAGATTTATACACAGTACAGTTTCTTATCATAGAGAAAAATGTCAAATTGTGAAGAGTTGCTTAAGTAAGTGATGATGTATTGATAGGATAGAATGCCATTTGGCCTTTACAGTGTTTAATGATGGAAAATGTTCTTAATGTGTGAAGTGCAAATAGTAGATTTCAAAATAGTATTTACAGTATAATACCAACTTTTTTAATAATGTGAATCTGTTATGGATTCTATAACATGCTTAACATTTACTAAGTACTTTCCATGTGTCAGACACTGTACTTGGTACTTGACATGTCTTTTCATTATACTCCTCACTGCAGTCCTATGTGATTACCCCACGATGACCAAATGAAAATGTAGATTAGAGAGAAAGAGAAAAGATTAGGAGGAAGAATTATTTCCTTGTAATAGTAAGAACTCTGTAAAATGTCTCTCTTTTGGCCCTCAGGTCCCAATGCCATTTCTGTGAGCCTGTCCCCAATGGGCCGATATGTAATGGTGGGCTTGGCCTCACGAAGGATCCTGCTGCACCCTTCCACAGAGCACATGGTGGCCCAGGTCTTCAGGCTGCAACAGGCCCATGGTGGCGAGACCTCCATGAGGGTGAGTGTCACTGCTTGTGCCTTCAGCCTATGGCTGCTCCACCAAGCTTGGCAGGGTAATGAAGGACAATGGGGTGATCTCCCGGCCAGGACCAGAGAGATCATGCTCAGAAGGCATGAGGGAAGACTCCAGTCCAGCCCATCCACCACCAGCAGGCTTTACTTTTGGAAGCTCTGGAATATTAAAAGGCAGGGTTTTCTCATACCCTAGATCTTGAGCTGGGTTCCCCGAGGCCTGAAAGAACCTTTAGGTAAAGACCAAACTGAATGCTTCTTACACCTCAACATGAGACCTTTAGTTTAGAGATACATAAAGATCCCAATGATATCTTTATGCCTATTTAAAACAGTTTTTTTGAGAAAGCAGGCTGTAAAAATAGTATACTGTGAAATGTCCTTTTCTGCGGACTGTAACCGTGGTGGAAGACGAGGACTTTGGGCAGCCACTGTGCTCTTCACCGTGCCCCTGTTCATTTCACCAGCAGAGAAGGGTCCTAAGGACCCTTTCATGTCTGAGGTGGATCTCTTGTGTGACACAAAAGCCTTCAGGACATCGCAGGGCTAGTGGCTTTCTGGACTCCACTGGTTTCTGACTGAGCTTCCTACATCCCAGAGCGGACTCATTTGACCAGAGTTTTTTCCAGGGAAGTCAGGCATTTGAACGGTTCTCTAATTAAACTGTATTTAAGCTCTGTCTCAAGCTAAGAACCTGTGAATTTCCTTAGCACTTTGTGCTGTGCCATTTGTAGTTTTATGCACTTGTTTATGTGTTGTTTGTATTTTCTTTAGCTGTGTGGTATATATGTTTAATCTACCCAATTAGGTTTGGTTTAAGCTCCTTAGGGCCATATCCCTCAAGGTCCATTTAGTGCAATGCCTGTAGATGCTTATGAATGCCTGGAATGGGCAGCATTTGTTTTAAAGAAAAACCTAGAGATTGGACCCAGTATATGGTGTGGTGGCTTCCACCTTGGTGTCCATCCCGATCTTTATCCTCTTCTCCCTCATACCTCCTACAGGGCCCCTCTGTTCAACTCCATTGAACCACTTTGCCGGCACCCTGAGCTTAACAAGGCTCTTTCCTGCTAGTGTGCCTTTACCGGGAATGCTCTCTTTTCCTCCAACCCAAGTGCCCCCAAGCTCTTCCTTTTCTGTGGAACCTTCCTAAATAGAATTGATCACCCCCGTGCCACCACTATACCAGGTAGACACACTCGTGTTAACCCTCAACACACCATACTACAGTTATTTGTTTCCATGTCTCTCTCCTCTCTTGGACTGTGAACTCCTTGAGAGCAGAGATCTTGTCTGTTTTATCTTTATGAAATCTGCATACCTAATAGGGAAACTGACATTTAGCAGAAACTATGAATGAAAGAGATTCTCAAGAAAAGTGTCCTCCTTATCATCTCAGTGGTAGGTAGCAGAACCAGCGATGTCCCACTGTGCCTCTGAAAGGGTAGAAACAAAGCATATTCTACTCTTGACAGCATGATGGCAGGGAAGTTCTGATCTTGGAGTCCCTGTGACTAGAAATGCAGCATTTGACATTGAGTGATCAGGAGAGGATTTTGTGGGAAGTTCATCAAGCCTATTTTCTTATCTAGGTATTTGAGGGTAGAAGTTGAATTGTAGTTCAGATATTCTTATTTTGCTTATTTTAAGCATACTTGGATGGTAAAAACTACCTTGTGTCTGCTTTTTACCACCTAGAATCCTGGTCCCAACAGCTGTTTTTCTAACCCTGCCTAATTATGGAATAATTGTTTATCATCATTAAGAGGCAGGATCTGATTTCATCAACGCTAATGGACATCTCCAGTCTCTTCCGGAAGCCAGGGCTGCTACCCGACCTCCTGGCTAAGGGCAAACAGCTCCAGGGTGGGAGCCAAGATATTGTCACATATGGGGCTGGCAGCTCAGGGAATGCATTTGGAGAAGTCTGCTGAGGGGATGTGGTAAATCATTGCTATCCCGCTAAGGGGCTCAAGGAAACTAGCCAGCTGCTGCGTGCCTCGTGACAAGAGCTATTTTTCAGGCCTCCCAGTGAGGCTTTCTTGATTCTCAATAGGCACCATCTGCTGCTTAGGAGCGGGAGCTGAAGTAACTAGAAAGATCTCATTTTGGGAACGTGTTCCTCTCACCCAAGAGACAGGATCCAGGCTTCTCAACAGAGTTTGCACACCATGTCCATCCAGTCGGACTTTTAAACCCCCGTGCTACAGAAAGGTTTCTGGTTTTCCAGGTCTTGGTTGCCCCTTACGTCCAAAGGCACCAAAGCATTCAGCAAATGTCCCTGAATTCAGTCATTGGTGGAAGGGAAGACACCAGCTTTTTTGGATAGCTGTGCTGTACCACCGTTTAAGGCAAGAAGTGCATTTTTGTCTGAGAACAGGGAGCAAGGGTTTAATGGGACAGTAGAGCATCTCCCTCTTTGCACAGGTAAGTATAGGTGGGTGTCTCCATCTGTAATGTCAAGCTCTGTCCTTGAAGGAATGCTTTTGTGGGTAATGGGCCTGTCCGAGAGCTTCTCTACCCAGAATTCCCCTTCGTTTTGGTATTGCCTCTTGGAATTCACAGTGGTAATGTTCAGAGAGGTGAGCTTGTTGGGCCAACAGACATTCCCAAGAGAACATCCTCCAGAGCATTGACTTATTTTAATTTCCACTAAGTGACATATCTCCCCAAGAGATGATCTGTTACACAATTCCATATGAAAACTCTTTGAAAATGAATTGCTAATTGCTGTTAGCCATGGCGCATTTGTTCTAACCAGTTCATCATACCCCTGGACCAGTGTTTGTAAACGATGCTGCTTGGACAACCTACCTTAGACTTCATGGGGTCTTTGCTAAAATACACACACCACTTCAGACTTAAAGTCAGAGTAAGAATGGGGCACAGGATCCCAGGTGTTTGTATTTGCAAAACAAGGTTTCCAGGTGAGTCTGATATTCACCTGAATTTGAGAACTGCTGTTCTTAATGGATGCCGTCTCCATTTTAGATTCGTGCCCTCAGCTCCTTCAGCAAGGCTAAGAAACATTCTCGGCTTGCCTCTTGGGGTTTTATGCGTGGTGCTTTGATACCATCTTTGCTAATTCTATTGCAGGCATGGTGTCATTTGTGTTCTGTTTCCTACCAAACTCAGCTCTTTGTCTGTGCTTTACCTCCCATTTTTTCTCAGCTGTTGTTGCTTTCCGGGGTTCTCCCCTGAGTCTCTCTGTGCTGGATTGTTTTCTTCCCCATATTGAGTCATTTTGATTTTTGCTCTTTCTAGAAGCGAGGGTCCTTTTAATACTTCCCTTCACTGTTTACTGAAGATAGTCTTCCCAGTTTGTTTGATGGGCAAATCAGGAAAAGTAAGATGAGGCATGTGTTTTGTCTCCCCCCTTCTCTCTGTCTGACTCACCAGTTGAGCCAGGGAGGGCTTTTTGTTAATTTCTGTTTTGTTTTTAAGTTAGGCATTTAAAGATTGCTGAGCTGAAGTTTTTCTAAATTCTCAAAACACTAAACTGCCTGTGTTCCCTCTCTGCTTTTATTTTCTAATTGGAACAAGGCACAATATAGTAACAGAAAACTGCAATTAATTTTCCAAAATAGTGGCAACTTGCACATTATAATAATTTTGGTTGTAATTAAATGAAAACATAATAACAAAAATATAAAATTAGTAATGAAACCAGAAATAGTCATATACTAAACTGTTCTTCCAGTTTCTATCAGTAATAAGTGCTATTTTACCCAGGAGTAAAGGCAAAGTCAGCACCTGGGCTTGTGGATGTGGTGGGTCGGGGTGGGGGGTTGGTGCTAGGGCCTTTTGAGCTGAAAACAAAAATAAGGATTAGTGGTTTCAACACAGGAGTTAGAGGGAAGACGTACTTTCTCCCAGGTGCACAGAGGATTCCCCTAACAGGTGGGGGTTAGGCATATAAATGGTTTAATAAGAACTGAAAAGGACCCTCATTGCCTAATCCCTGTGGGTCCTAGAGGCACTGGTTACTTGAACCTCGCTGGTGTTGATTTGCGCTCCTCTCTGGTCATCTTATTGACAGAGTGACAAACAGGACACTTCCTTTGACTTGAGTGGGAGCAGAAGCTCCAGGACAGAAAGTAGTTTAGCCCTTCTTTCTCTGTGGAACAGCATTGTGCTCTTGAAGGCAAAGCCTCATATACTTACAGGTCAATTTGGTTTAAAGTTTTTTCTTTGTGGCTGTGCGGTAAAACTGTATTCAATTATTGAGCAACTGTTATCTACACAGATCATTAGTTTGGAGTGGATGTTGAAAAGAGCCAGCCCTTCCCTCCCTTCCTCTCCCTCATCCTCTTTGGCCATCTTTTTTTCTCCCCACCTGCTACCCCCCTCTTCCTGTTCACTCTCCCTTCCTCCATTTCTTGACCCTGAGAGTTCTGCTCGTCAGTAGTGTACTGGTCCCTTCTCTTTGTGGAGTGCGGCTCCAGAGCTGTGCACCAACCTCATCCTCAGAAGGTCTTAGGCAGCAGGGAAGGAAAGCAGATTTGTTGGCATTTTTTACATACCTGCAACCTACTTGTATCTAACTGGGCTGTAGTTCTCATTGTGCATTTTTCTGGGACCACATCAGCATTATCTACGAACTTGATAGAAATGCAAATTCTCTGCCCCACCTGAGACCTGCAGAATTGGAAGCTCTGGGGGTGGGGCCCGCCATTTTCATTTTCCCAGGTGCTCCAGGTAACTGCACATGCAGTCAAGGCTGAGAACAGATGAACTGCGTGGGTGTTCTAGGTAGACCTCACCTGTGCATATATAGCTTTGTCCTTTCTCTTTTTGTGCTCACCCTGTTTCTTACCGTGTCTCTGGAACCCCATCTGGTTTAATTCTGTGGTTTCTATTTACTAGGTTTTTCAGATACTTCCAGAAAGTTGAGAGAGTTATGAGTACCTCCTGCCCTGAAGGTTTCAGGCATTTAGGATCATGTTAGTGTCCTCGTGATGGTACTGTAAGGGCTAGTGCTGTGAGGCCTCTTTCCAGTTCTGATTAAAACTTTTTACCTGCCCTCAGTTGACTTTACTCAGGCTCTTAACTGTGAGCTCATGCCTGATTGCCTGTGTGTTATAGAATACAGAGATGCTTTGGCTTAAAGAGTGAGAAGCAGTATCTTTCTTCCTCTCCAGGCCCTTCCCCATCTGAAGGAGTATTTCTTGAGTTCCTATTTCCAACAATTAACTCACTGATGTTCTTGGGTGGGAGACGTCACTATGATACCCACTAATGGGTATCTTTGTGTCACTCTGGCTTGCTTTCTTTTCTACCGTTTCATAGCTATCTTCACAGAGCCTAGTGATAACTGCTATTATTAAAAGTTTGTTAAAATGGCCCTGGCTGGGGTAGCTCAGTGGATTGATCGCAGGCTGCGAACCAAAGGGTCACCAGTTCAATTCCCAGGCAGGGCACATGCCTGGGTTGCAGGCCAGGTCTCCAGTGGTGGGCCACGTGAAAGACAACTATACACTGATGTTTCTCTAACTCTCTTTCTTCCTCCTTTCCCATCTCTAAAAATAAATAAATAAAATCTTTTTTTTTAAGTTCATTAAAATGAACCATAAAAAAGACTTGGTATCCAAAATGTTCGAATTAGTCCTAACTAAATTATGGTTTAGATCCTGGGTGAGGATGGGTTTCCAGCATGGTCAGCAATAATGAGCATTTGTGTAACTAACCTGCGTAGGCTCTTTTGGCCTGTCCTAGTTTCCTTCCTTAATATGCAGTCTTCACTATGGCTCCCCTTTGCCCTGAATTCAGCCTGTGGTGTAATCCAGTCATCTGTAACTTCCCTAGATTGTAATAGTTTGATTTTCAAAAAGGGAACTGAGCCTTATAATCTTGCCTGGTCTTGTGAGTGGCAAAAACCCAACATAAAGATGTTTTATTTTTGTGTCCTGGAAGGGTATTATTTCTTCCAGGGGAGACTGGGATAAAAGAGAGACAGCTTTGTGTTGTCAGAAATGATTTACTCCTTCCTAAGGTTTTTGTCCTCGTTAATTTTCTTAAAGCTGCCTGTCAGTTGATTAAAAGCTGCTTCCGCTGCAATTATCTTAAAGTTGACTTCTGAGACGTGGTACAAAGCACCTCTCCTCAGAAAGTTCTTTTCTGTAGCACATTGTAGGAGGAGGGGAGCCCGGGAGAAGTCAGGGGTGTCGCTGATGCAATTTGTCGGGGAAGGGAGGGGCAAGATAAAGAATTAAAAATAACAGTAGAGCTGCAGTCAGAGTCATTAGTTTAGGCAGATTTTTCCATGACGGATTCCTCCAACTCTGACAATTTCTTTCCTCTGTGGTCTCAGTAGAGTTCAGTCTGTACTGCATTTTAACTCTTTCACTCAACAAAATTTTAGTGAACCCCTTCCGTGGGCCAGGTATTTTGCTAGGCTGGGAATACAGTGAACAAAGCGGGCCTGGTCCTTGCTCCTCTGGTGTGTACGTGTTAGATGACCGGCTTCATAACTGGGCCTTGCACTGCTGTGCCACCGGCCGTCTCTGTGCTGGCACACAGGAGGCACTCCCAGTTCACGTGGGCCACTTTGGAATCTCGTGTGCCTGACATATGACTCAGGAAACAGTAACTGAGTGAAAGTATTAAAGAGAATTCTTATGAAGATAGGGAGTGTCTTACTCATTTCCACAATTCTGCTCAATATCAGTGAGTTTCTCAGGGTGCTAGTCCTGGCACCGAGATGCAGTGGGAGAGCTTCAGTAGATCAGTTCAGAAGTGAAAGGCAAGATAATTTTTTTTTTTCAAGAATTGGTAGGACAACCTACCTGAAAGTATTTTAATGTAGCCCTTGTCCTGTAATTGTTGTTTTAAAAAAATGGATCAAAACCAAAATATATTGAAATATATTGAAAGACTCTTATCCAAGGTGTGAGAACAGCTATTCATTTGGCCTTTTCCTTTGCGATAGAAAGTTCAAGAATGTGTGCTGCGCTCAGAGTAGGAACAGGAGGAAGTAATTATTTTAATTTCTAGGAGTTCCAGGAACAGTGAATGCCTCAGTATTTCATTTAGCACAGAAGTAGATTCCTCAACTGAACTAATCTCTGTGGTTTGATCCTAATGGGCAAAGACAGTCTTCGGCCATCAGGCCAGTTAGAAAATAAAATTCTTGTCCTCCATCCTTGGGATCTCTTTGAGAAGAACAAAGGAATAAGACAAAGTTTAAAGGTCTCAAAAACTCACCGGAGGTTGGCTAGAAATGACATCAAGGTAGCAGATTATCGATAGCAGCAGAGGGCCACAAAGTCCAAGAGTTAAGAAAAGGAGGTTTTTGCTTTAATTTGGTTAAGGCTCATCTAGGCAGATTTGTTCCTCCTTCAACTGAATAAAGGGAAGAGTTAGGTGACTTTATATTCAGATTCTTGTTTTAAAATAACCACTCTAAAATCAACATTCTCCAAGTTCTAAACACCAAAGTAAAATATAAAGAAGCCTCGGAGCTAGTAAAAGAAATTAAAGTTTTTGGAAAACAATCAGACTTTCTTAAAAGATGAAGAAACTCCAATAAGTCATGACTCTAAACAAACCAAGAGCTCAAAAGGAAGAAAAGGACCATAGCGTCCATTCCCCTGGCTGCTCTGGGATGTGCACATTTCTCAGCCTGTGACAAGGTGTGCAGCCATCCATTTCCGAAGGAAAGGTCACCTGTCTCTTAGCATCTGCTTTCACTTTTCTTTCTTTGCAGAGAAGATTCTCCTGGTAACCCTCTCTAAAATCTTAAAGGCTCCCTTGATTTCCGTCACTATCCAGCAGGCAGTCCCCTTCCTCACAGTCTTTTCTTTCCCAGAGCCCCTTGGCTTGCACCTTCTCCCGTGGCCTTTCTAACCCATTTCCCATTATCCGTCCCCGCCAACCAGCTTCTGTTGTCTTAGGGGGATCTGCTGACTGTGCTCAACCTTGTGCCACCATGGCAAGGTTTCAGCTTTATAGACGATGAGATTCCCAAATGTAAGCAAGATAACTACAAAGTTTTTTCTTTTGGCCTTTTGTCTGGTCTGATCTGAGCAGCTCAGTTTGCTGCTTGGAGTAATGGTCTGATGAGTTTTATTGACATGCGGTAGAAGAGAAGGCATCTTGGTGAGGGCAGCAATACAGTTTTCCTCCAAATTTGAAAAGGATGGAGAGGAAGTTTTCCCACTGAGCTCCTCTGACTGCCTCCTTATTCTTTTCCTGTATTTTTAAACAAGAAATAAGACCACTTTACATTTGATCTAGGAACTGTTTTCTTTTGCTTCTACTTCCTATTAGAATTTGAGGATGTGGAGGAGCAGTGGTATAATTGTCTTAGACCCCAGAAGTGGAAGAATTGTTACCTTCTCCCACGTCCTTAGAACCATGAAGATCTTGGTGACCTGACTCATTCTCCATTGATGTGCTGACAGTCCTGACTCTAAAAAATTTGTTCCCTCTAGCATATTGATCCCAATTTCTTTCCTAGATGTTAGACAGAAATGAGAACAGTCTACTTGGGTGGGGGGTTTCTCTCAGCATTTGGCATATGCCAGGGAACAGCTGCAGCTGAGACAGGTGAAACCAGGACTCTGCCAACATGAATGGGTTTGTGTCCAGCCCACAAAGATCCCCAGGTCCTGATAATCTGCCTCCAGTGTAACAGGATTTGGTGTTGTAGCTTCATGGGGTGTCATTTTTGTCAGAGAGAGAAAGGATTCTTGGCAGGCCACCCAGCTTTGTCCTTAACTTCCCATGGGGAGCTTCAGGGCACCTGACCAGTGTTAAGGAAACCTATACTTGAGATATATTTGGGGTGCTTTTAAGTGAAGGCCAGAGTTGTCCTTTACGCTCTCTCAGATCTTACTTCCTGTCAGTGCTGATGCACTCTGCATGTGCAGAGTGAAGGCATGGCCAGAGCCAGTCCCTGTCGAAATCTGGGAGGAAACTCACAGATCACCCAGTCACTGCGTTGGAGAGACTGGCTGGTGGCCGAACCGTAAATGGTTAGGGAGTAGCCAGCACTACCTAATCATCTGTCAGCATTGGGGAACTTGCTGTCCAGATATTCTGTTGTCTCTAGGGCTAATTCTGAGGAGTATCTTCCTCAGTGAGGTACCTGGAGAGCTGTTCAGCTTCAGCCAGAGCAGTGAGTAGAAGCTGCATCTCTAGTGATTTTCAAAATGGTCCAGATTCTCATTCCTCTAGAGTCCTTTAGTTTCAGGCATGTGTGAAATAAGGAGTCTTGGTCCAGATGACCTCCTAGGACCTATAAATCAGTGATCCCTACTCATCCTTCACTTTAGTTCCCTACCCCCAGACTTTTTGCACCCCCATTCCCTTCCTTCCCACCCCCACATTGGGCGTGGTAGGCAAGCAAGTGCTTATCAGGAGTCCTGTTGGCCGCTGATCTTCATGTGGCATTTTCTGCCTTTCTGCCACAAAGCAGTATTTAGCTTAATACCCAAACCTTGGAGGAGATGGGCACTTGGGAGCTGACTTTTCAGCACTGTTTTCTAAGGACTGAGAGGTGGGGGCAGGGGTGGGGTTGGGGGAGGGCTGCTATAGCCAGAGGACAGATCGATGTCCTGTGACTCCTAGAGCCATGGAGGATGTGAAGGTCAGTGCAGCAGGGTCTGGGGGCCTCCACTGTATTCTCTCCTCCCCCTGACTTTGTCTCACCTGAGTCATTTGTCATGCCTGCTCTTGAGGTTTTGTCTCCAAAGCGAGTTCCTGTACTTAGAAGCAAATTGGTAATACTTATTTGTTAATCCTTCTGTAGCAATAGACTATAAAAGGTGAATTTGTGACATTTGAGAGGCTTATTTGCTTCTCTCCTGGTCTGAAACATTTCTAGAAAAGTGTTCTCTACATTTTCTTTGAGACCCGCCCCCCCCCCCCCCCCCCCCCCCCCCCCCCCCTCCATCAAAACACTTAGCACACCTGCTCTGGCTGGTGTAGCTCAGTGGATAGATAGAGCGCAGGCCTGCGAACCACACGGTCGCAGTTCAATTCCCAGTCAGGGCACATGCCTGGGTTGCAGGCCAGTTCCCAGCAGGGGACTCATGAGAGGCAACCGTACATTGATATTTCTCTCCTCTCCTTCCCTTCCCCTCTAAAGATAAATAAATAAACAAACAAACAGACAAACTTAAAAGAAAAAAACTTAGCACAACCTTCAGGCACCTGAGTTACAAACCTTTTTACCCACTTCTTGCCAGAGCACTTTCTCTGGCCCTCTGCCCTATTCCCTGCAATTATGAACCATTATGATTCTAGGGGAGAGACTGTTGTGGGGCCAATGTAGACCGAGGCTCTCCTCCTCCAACCAACTGAAATTAGCACTCATTCCTCCTAACCTCCAGGTGTGTACCACTCACACCATCTGGCCTTTGGGAGAAGGAAAAATCAGCAGATTCTAAGGGGTATCCACCACAGTTGTCCGATTACAACCACTCTGTCCTTGGAGTGGAGTGTCCGGCAGTGAGGCTGGTGGGGAGTAGAGGCCATGAATTTGTTCAGGGCTCCTGCCAGATATGTCTGTGCGATGAAGAGATTATCCAAAGGTCAAGCAACCATGTTCTAGATGACCAGTCTGGAAATGTATATACTCCAGTGGGCTATTTTCCAGTAGTCTCAGACCAGAGGTTTTAGGAGCCCTGGCTAATCCTTACCTTTGGGGTTGAGTCAGACAGGAAGGTCGTAGGAGATTCTTAATGCAATATCTGCAGGGCAGTCGAGCCTCAAACCAGAGCCAATTCCCCATCTGTCAGAGACCTCAGGCCCACAGTGAGGCTGTTCTGGCACACTTTCAGCACTACGAAACCTGGAGAACTATTCGTAGCAGGACTCCCTGTCCATGTGTCTGCGCACTGAGAACACGTGCTGTTCTCCAGTCCGTCCTGGCAAAGGCCTTTCGGATAAATACCCAAGGCGCACCAATGAGCGAGCAGTCCCAAATCCAGGGCTTCCTATGACGTGATTCGTTTCCGTCCCCATGGACTCCTAGCTCAGTTTTTACTTCTTTTTCTTTTCTGTAAATCTCCCCTCAGGATAATCCGAAAAATAACTATTGCATCACCCTAAATTTATTTATTTTATTTCTTTATTGTGTGGTTTTATTTCTTTATCTTTAGAGGGAAAGGGAAGGAGAGAAATACCAATGTATGGTTGCCTTTCATGCATCCCCTGCTGGGAACTGGCCTGCAACCCAGGCATGTGCCCTGATTGGGAATCGAACTGTGATCCTTTGGTTCGCAGGCCCGCATCCAATCCACTGAGCAACACCAGCCAGGGCTATTTTCGAATATTACTTTCTAAATCATACTCTTCATTTGATCTTTTTTTTTTCCCATCAGTCCTTACCAACAGGTAAAGGCAGATGAAGTTTGTCCCTATTCTATTGATTAAAACCTGAGGAAGCCTAAAGGGAGAAACATCATATTGACTGAAACTCCAGTTTACAGATCCCTGACTGGTGTGGCTTGGTGGTTTCGGCGTTGACCCACAAACTGAAAGGTCACTGGTTTCTCAGTCAGGGCACATGCCTGGGTTGCAGGCCATATCCCTGGTTGGAGGTGTGCAAGAGGCAACCAATCAATGTTTCTGTCTCTCCCTTCCCCTCTCTCTAAACGTAAATAAAATATTTTTTAAAAAATTAGAAAAATAAAACTCCAGTCTATGGATTCTCAGCTTTCATGACCTTCCTATAGGTCCTAACACCCGTTTTTGAAGCCCCAGATGCAGATTTCCGGTAATAACAACACTTACCATTTATGAGCTTGCATCATGCCAGGCAGTTTATATACATTATTTCTTTTAATTTCCCCATTTATTTGAATATTGATGCCCTCTCTTTTAAACTGAGATCTAAATAAGTAGGGTGATGCCAGGACTCAAACCCAGGTCTTTCAAACTCTGAAGTCCATGTCCTTCATTCTTGCCCTGCCCCTGTCTTCGACTAAAGTTGTTTCTGGAACATTGAGTGGCTTGAGAGACTGGGAGGCTTGCTTTCACCTTCAGCCAAACCCTAGCCGTAGCTAAGCTGCCCCCTGCAAACAGCGTAGCTTTGGAAAGATGTAGGCTATTGAAAGAAGACTCTCTCCCTTTGAGAAATGGAAATGAACTATTTAATGGTTATTTGAGTAAGGTAGAAAGAAATCGAGTACTTGTGTGTTCAAGATTCCCCTCTGTCCTGCTTTCTATACCTTAATTGCACCTTTTAGATTCCCTTAAAAATAGCATTTTTAACATTGCTTTTAATTAGATGAATAAGAATGTTCTCCCCAATGTTATCCACCCCTCTCCCCATTACCTTCAGTTCCCCACTGCTGTGAGAGCACTGTGATTTCCATGGTAACAGGGCTGCCAGTTGAGCTTGGCTTTCACTGGTTTATCTGGTTAGAGGACAGTTAGGTGTGGTCCTTTCAGTCCTACCTGGTGAGCTAGAGACACTGTCTGAATGGTGCTCTCCAGGGGGTTTCCTTAAAGCAGTGATGTGAGAGGTGCTAAAAGCCTGTAAGGAAGGCACAACTAAGCCTCGTGCAGAAAACCCTGAGTATGCCCCTGGTATTTCTTAAAAGAGCCCTGGCCCTCACCTAAAATAAGAGGATTCCACCCTCCCCTCTGCTACCCCAAGTTGTCACATTTGGGGGGGGTTGTCACTCCATTCCCAGCCCAACCATTGCCTTTTGTCCCTGTCTTTAACTTGCTTCAGGCCATAGAAGGGACTTTCTTTCTCCCTGGATTTCGTCATTTTTGGTAACAAATTGTTTCTCCTCCCATTCTCTTTTCTTCCCTCTTTCTCCCCCCCAGAGAGTTTTCAACGTCCTTTACCCCATGCCTGCTGACCAGCGGAGACATGTCAGCATCAACTCTGCCCGTTGGCTGCCTGAGCCTGGGCTTGGCCTGGCCTATGGTACCAACAAAGGAGACCTGGTGATCTGCCGACCAGAGTGAGTAGCTCCAGGGGCCGGCAGGGTGGGTATGCAAGGGTCATCTGGGCTGAGGGATGGAGAAATCAGCATTCGCCCATGGCTCTGGCCTGTGAGGTGGGGTCATTGAGATGGGAGTCTGAATTCTGCTGGGGCTTGCCTCGCTCTTGTCGTCGCTCCTTAGGGTCCTGTCCTTTTTACTTACGATGGTAGGGTTAGCCTTCCGTTCCAGAAACCTTCGCAAGACTGGTTTAGTTATTTTGTCTCTGAACTCTAAGACAGTGTTTTTTGTTTGTTTTCCCTTGTTCTCTGGTGATAATAAAAGTTGCTCTGCAGGCAAAAACATAGCAAAGATTTTACTCTAAAGCCTCTTTGAAGAATTCAACAGGTGATCCTGGGTTTGACATTAACTTTGGAAATAATGTCTTGTTGAAGCCCTAATTTGTCAAGCCACTGATCTCTAACTGCCTGGCTCTGTGTCCTGCCTGTTTTCCTTTCTGCTTGAGGCTCTGGCTCATAATAGGAAAGGGAGATTAAAAAGCTCAATTTAAAAATCAAAATGATTATTATCTTGAAGTAGGAAGTAGGAGGGGACAGGGAATCAAATAATTTCTCCTCAGTCCTGATGACACCTCTTCCCCTCCCTCTGGCTTCCTGGAGGGCAGAGGTCCATTTAGGCACGAACCTGGGAGTCAGCCAAGTCTGCTTTCAGTTTCCACACCCAGCCAGGTGGGGAGGGCGAAGCTGTGTGCTTCAGTGCAGACCAAGCTGGCGGCTGTGTGGGCCACTGCAGAGCTCCAGCGACTAAATGACACCCCTCCCTCCAGGCTGTCCTAATGCTGTCTCTACTGCACAGTCTTCTCTGAGGGTGTTCTGCAGACCACAGAGACTGGTGTGACTGGTGTGCTGGGGTCTCTGGCTGCTGGGAGTGTTCACATTGCCTTTGGTAGGGCCCTTGGTGGTTTTTCCTAGAGTGTGTATTTGGGTCAGTCCTTGCGGCCTGGTAGATGACTGCTTGTTGAGCCCTTAGCTGAGCTAGGTCACTGGCCCAGCCCATTCCATGTGGAACTTTGAGGGCCCCTCCCAAAGAAAGGCTGCTATCTGAACCTCACCTGGCCGAGCTGCTTTGGAGCTAGGAGATTTCTTGGTTCTGCTGGCTTCACTTTTCTTGAGCTGTGTCCAGAGCACCCCTTTCTTTAGCTCCCTGTGCCTTTCCAGAACACAGCCTGCCTCTTCCATGACTGTGCTACTATTAGTCCAAGGTTCTGGGTCTGTCCCTTTCTGCTCCCACCCTTCGCCTGTCCATAGTCCCAGGATCAGTCTGCCATGATATATTTCTTTTTCCCCAAAGCACCCGAGGCTATCTTGTATCTTCCACTTTTCCTGGGAATTCATAAGAGGAATCTACTAGCTGTGTTTTCCAAAATTGGCCCAGAATTCTGGACCATAATTTTACTCTTACCAACATGGTAATTAGAGGCCTTTCTTTCCCTGTTTCTCAAAGACATCCTTCCTCCCTTAGCACTGTTATCTGGGGGTCCAGCCACTAGCCTTTGTCCCAGCTAAGCTCCCAGCACCACCCTCCCTGCCTTGCAACAGTGATCTGCTCTTACGGAGTCAGAAGCTCCACCTCCAGTTAGCTGTGGCCCCACAAGGCCTTGGACATCTGAAACCTCAGCCTACATACCTGGCGGAGTCATTGACACCTCAGCCAGACATGAAGCTGGCTTTGGCCTATCTTTTCTCTCCACATGTCTGTCATCCTCAGCATCTAGAGTCTCAGCAGGTCAAAGCCATCTTGGACAGCCTGGGGAACTTCCTTATCCCCCACCCCCACCCAGGAACTCAAGCCTCTTTTATGAGCAAGGCGGCACCAGCATTTGACCCAGGAAACAGCACCCATCGCAGCCCGGGTTGTGTTGGACTGAGAGAGGGCTGCTTCAGCTGTTGGCTTCAGGGTTGCTGTTGCTCCCGATTTCTTGGTTCATGTTGGTAGATGTCCCAAATCTTAGGGCCAGACATTTGATGGGACCATATAAATTAAGATGGACAGACTTTGTTTTCCAACAGACTAAATTGTTCAGAGCTTCTCCAGTTCTCAGTCACCTTCATATCTGTATGGCTGTTTTGCTTTAGGCAGAGAAGACTGAATGAGATGCAGGGAAGGAAGTTAAGGCAAACCCAAGGCCTCCCAGAAGACAGGTGAGGGAATTAGGCTTCCTAACTTTCCAAGTCAGAACTCTTTCCCATAAGAATCTTAAGCTGATTCTTAACCTTTTTCTCAACCAAAACCCCCCTTTTTTCATCTGAATTAAAATTCAAATGAAAGCAATGCAACTCTCTTCCACAGAAAAACATGCCAAAAGAACACTCATCTAACTTGGTAACTCTCTTAAAACCCAGGTAAAGAAGGTAGCTCCAGGTGGTGTTGACAAGTATGCGGGTCGTTGATGCAGAGAAGTTGCTCTCTCTCTGTTGTCACTGTGGCTGGTCTCTGGCTACGACAAGGAAGACAAATATAAATAGGAAAGCAGGGGCTCAGGGTTGTTGTCTCTTTAGTAGGCAGCTGTTTAACGCTTGCTGCCTGTCCCCATGTGACACAGCTCCCCAGCACCCCCTTCCCAAGGGCACAGGAACCAGCCAGCCAGCTGGGCCAAGATTACAGCCCTCCCCCCAGAACAGGTGGTTGTCTGCCTTTGTCCCAGGCACAGGCAGCTGCACCTCATTTTGTGCTCTCCAGTCTACTCTTGATTTCTCCTCGTTGTCTTATCCTCAGCACTCTCTCCGAGCACTGAAGGGGAGGCAGCAGGCTCCTTCTGCATTTCCTAGTGGTACTAAAACTCCACTGACAGAAAGAAAAGCCCTAAGGGGACATTTTATCTCTCCAGGGACAGGTGAGGAGACAAACACCTGGCCCTTCAGCCCCTATACAAAGCCATTACAGTGGCTAATAGCCAGGTCACCCCACCCTTCCCAGGCAGTGAGGTGCTCCTTTGCTTCCCTACCCACCACTCCTCCCAAGCTGCTGCTGTGCCTCTGGCTGACCACCAGCCCAGCCAGCACCCCTGCCAATAACCACAGTGGGTGTGAAGTACCAGCTTGATGTGAGGGGGCGCGTGCTCACTTCTGACTGCATGTATCAGCCCTGCATATGGGAGGGAGGTGTAGCTTGGAAGACCACTTCTCAGAGTTAGCTCAGAAGACAGAATTCACAGAAAAAAAGTAGGCTGGGATTGTGGGGCACCTGGCCCCTTGGCTGAGGGGCCTGGCAAGGTCCTAGCTCTGCCCCCTAAGAGGGAACTGCCACTGTAAACAGTGATTGCAATCAAGCATCATTGACCATGGAGGGGAAAGGCACGCCTCTGAATCAAAAGGGAAGCCACAGAGACTTCCAGGCTGTCCCACAGAGCCAGGTGCCAGCTCTTTCCCACAGCACAGAGGTGGCAGGGGTAAATGCCGGTCTTCTAAACAGTCTTTTTTCCCGAAAAGGCAGTCATGTAACTAACAGCTAGATGAAAGAAGAATGTTCTCAAAGGGAATACTCTCTAGAAGCTGGTAAGTACAGGGCCAGAGTTCTTTGCAAGAGCCTTGTCATTGCCAAGGAAGCCAGGCCAGCTCTCAGCTGTGTTCAGGGAGCCCTGATGTCCCACTGGGAGGGGTTGTTGAGCCCCTCGAGAAGCACAGCCTACAGACAGGCAGGGGAGACCGAACAGTATTCAGGTGAGGAAGAGAGAAAGATGCCAGGTTCGAGGTGGAAGTCCATCTGAAAAGACTCGCCCCGAGTGGCCTTCCCATTCTTCTTTGTCCTTTTGTGTGTTTGCCTAGCTTCTGGGAAGAACCTAGAGCAAACAGTGACTCATTCACCCTCATTAAGACCCAAGAAGACAGGAGATGGTTGGGACCCCTCTTTAGTTCATTGAGGGATATTAGTGATGCCTGGTATCCAAGGCTAAGAGTTTCCGTAGCCAGAGAGGTGTCTTCAACTCTGTTACTTGGGACCTGGAATTTCAACCACATTATCAGCTCCATGAGGTTGTCGTAGTTGAACTGCTCTGACCACAGAAAGTAGCGTGTGTCAGGGTTAGAATTAGACCTGTTGGTGGGGAGCAGAAAGGACTGGGGTGGGGAGAGTGGAGCAGTGCATCTGATACGGTCCCATCACCCCTGTTCTGCTTAAACAGCCATCAGCACCGCCCTGACGGTCCCAGCCCGGAGAGTGTGCCTTCAGTGGCCTCTTCCCTGAGAGAGGAAGGAAGCTTCCTGGTAGTGCATGATTTGGTGTAGGTTTGGGGTGAACAGTTTGTCGTCAATAACCAGCCCTGGCTAGCCAGAATTACAGAGGAAGGATTTGGCAGGGACCCATGTGGTATTGCCACCTGTCAATACATCTTGACAAGTTTGCAAATCAGAGCCTCTCCAGCAGCTGGCAGTGGTGGCTTTGTTTTTGGAGGCCTTTGCGGTTGCCTTCTGTCCCTTTGCCTCTTCCCTAGGCAGGGTCTGCGCCTCTCACCCTCAGTCACCAGTATCCCTGTTGTTCCCAAACAGTCCCCACAGAAACAGCAAGTGGCTGGGAGAGGGAGCAGATGCTACTTTTCAAAGGGGGGCACATCAGGTTCACAGCACCACAGGCCCTCCAAGAGTTGCCAGGAGAGGGCTAGTATAGAGCAGGGAAAGGGAGAGCTCTTTGGTCTGGCTGTGAACCTTGCCCCCATGTCTTCAGTGGCCCTCTGATGACAGGCTGAGGGCTTGGTGCCTGGCTGTGGTTCCTTTCACAGCAGTCACACAGCCCCTCAACAGACAGTCCCTCGTCATCCAAGCACAGTCAGGTCCCACATCAGGGACCTGTGTCGTCCTCCTGTTCAGGACAGAAGCACCTTACAGCACCCTTCAGAAACTCACTTCCTGACCAATCCTCAGAACCTGCTGACTTTGATTTGTTTCCTTTTCACTGAAGGTCTGTCACTAAAGGAAGGTAACCCAGGCCCGCAGGTTAAAAAGCTGGCTTTTGGAATTTGGTTAGTCTGCTCGGGCTGCTGTAATGGAATGGCATAGCCTGGATGGCTCAATCCACAGAATTTCTCTTTGCTCACAGTTCTGGAGGCCGTGAGTCCGAGATGAGGTGCCAGCATGGTCTGGCTCTGATGAGGACCTGCTTCCTGACCTGAGGTGGCCATGCTCTCCCAGTTTCTTCACACAGTGATGAGGCCCAGTCCTGTTGAATTGGGGGCCCATTCTTACGACCTCATTTAACCTTAGTTACTTCCTAAAGACCCCATCTCTATACACAGTCACGTTAGGGGATAGGGCTTCAACATACAGTTCAGCCCATGGCAGAGCCCTTCAAGCACCTGGGCATGTCCTGTCCCACTTTGGAGCAGAGCAGGCTGTTTGAAGTATCTTTTAGGATCTCTCCATGAATGCCAGAATTCTAATCGGGCTCAGAGATACCTCCTTTTCAACTTCTGTTTCCCTGCCTTCACTGCCAGCATCAGAGCCCCAGCCTTAACCACAGGGACTGGTCTAGGTAACACCTTCCAGGGAGGAATGTCTGAAAGCAATACACACAGGATGAGAGGCTGCCGCTTCCCTTCTGGCAGCTGTGCCCCTGAGAGATCGGAAGAAACTCCTGGAATAGTGAGTGCATTGTAGGGGGGGCTGGGGAGGGACCAAGGGAAGGTCCGCAGCCTGGAGAGCTCGACAGAGAGAACTCTGCCTCTGCTGTCAGCACTCCAGCCTCTCCTTCCTTCCCAGCAGTTTGGGAGCACACGGAGGGTCTCCTTCAACTCTGGAAGCACCTTCCCCCATTCTTTGTCCGGCCTTCCCTGGCAGAGGAGGCTGTAGGTCCAGAATATAAAGCGCAGGGGTGGGGGATGCTCTTACACCTCCGTGGGGGCGTTTCTCAGCTTGGACTTCTGAGCACTAGGCAAGTGGAGGAGGTTAAGGCGCCCTTGTGATCCTTCCTTCCCACCCCCACCCCTGTGGCAGCAGGGGGCCTGCACGCTCCCTGCCTGTGGAGCCTGTTTCTGAGCACTCAGCATGCCTGCTCGGCAGGGCTGTCCAGCAGGACTGTCTGTGGCACCCTGTCCCTCCAGGGCCTCTCTGGCCTCTTTTGCTGTCTTTCCTTTTTTCTCTATATCTGGAGAACACTCAGAGCCCAGCGTCTGCATCCTAATGCCAAGGAGGAACCAGTTAGGCTTTGTGGGGGGGTGGGGGTGGAGGGAGGCTGAAACACCCCTGCTGGTGGCTGTCTGAAGGGCTCTAGCCCCGAGCGCCCTGGTGGAGGAGCTGTGGTCATGGAGTGAGGAAGGAGAGCTGCCAGGCTGCTGTCTGCAGAGCCGTGGAATTGTAGAGTTCTGGCCAGACCCTCTCTAACACCTTTTACATTTTCTTTTCCATCATCCCAACTGATTTTCAGGGCCTCCAACTCTGGTATCGAGTACTACTGGGACCAGCTGAATGAGACTGTCTTCACTGTCCACTCCAGCAGCAGGAGTAGTGAAAGGCCCGGGTAAGCTTGTGAAGGAGGACACCCTCTGGTCCTCCTGGCCGTGGTGTCTGAGCACACTGGGGTGAGAGGAGAGGCCAGGCACTGGAGAGGGTCCTGTCCCTCGGGAGTTTGCTCATGTCCAGGGAGAATCATGGGTGATCTCCCAGGTGACAAGGGTCCCTGGGACCAAATTGCTCAGAGCTGCAATTCAGGGTCCATTTAGACAGTAGGAGCCTTGTACTGATCCTCTTACCACTTAATTGATTCATGAAGACTGGACATTCTGAGAAAACAAGGCAGTCACTGCTTCCTAGAGGACCCAGCTGGAGGAGGAATCCTCAGAAACAGGTAGAAATATGAGTGGCTGGTGACCCTTTTGAAAGCCCTGGGCTCCCTCAGCGGGCAGCTCTGGCTTTTCCCAGGGTCTGGGCCTTGCTCACTGGGCAGCTTTTCGGAAGGCCCAGAAGCACCCCAGAACAGCGTCCTGAGAGCCCTAGCACTTTTCCTCCTGAGTGGGTATCCAATGGAAATTCCAGAATTGGAACTGCAGTCTGTCAGCATGAATTAGAGGAAAAGCTAAAGACAGAAAGTCCTTCTTACAGCCCACTATTTGTCCCATGGATTTCAGTTAGTGGTTTCCTGTATCTAACTCAGAGTCTTTAAGTTCAGCTATCTCTGCTTCACTAGAAAATCCACCTTTGTTTAAGGAACTGAACCAACTGGGTTTCCAAAAGTGGCTGGTTCTGCAGCATCCCTCATGGTCCTGGGGCAGGGGCTGACTGGAGGGAGAATGGACACGGGTGGTCAACTACTGTTGGGAGGGAGCTGTGGGAGGACAGGCTTCCCGTGAGCCTGCAGCCCTGGTCAAGGCTGTGCCCAGAGGCCTGGTGTGGAGCCAGCAGAGCTCTGCCAGGGACGCTGTCCTGAGCCCTGCCTGACTCCAGTCTCCCTCTCGCTCCCTAGAACCAGCAGAGCCACGTGGAGGACAGACAGAGACATGGGTCTGATGAATGCAATTGGGCTACAACCCCGGAACCCCACCACCTCAGTGACATCTCAGGGCACCCAGACGCTGGCCCTTCAGCTGCAAAATGCTGAAACACAGACAGAGAGGGAGATCCAGGAGCCAGGGACAGCAGCCTCAGGCCCTGGGGAAGGTAAGAGCCTTGTAATGCTAGAGGGGAAATATGACTGGGGGTGGGAGGTTGGGACCATCGTCACCCCTCCTGAGGGTCCCTGGCCCCTCCATATGAACAGGTGTTGCTGGAGAGAATGCCACTCTCCAGCCTGTCACCTGCCTGGGTAGTGCCTTCCAGGTGGCAGGAACAGCCTCCTCGGGCAAGAACATCATCCCCCTGATCTGTCCCTGACTCCAGCAAGCTGCACGGCTCGCACAGCTTTACCCCAAGTGCCCTCTCTTCTCAAGACTTGGAGGGCAGAGGCTGTGTTACCAGAGAGGGCTTAGATGGAAAAAGCTGTGAGAAACTAACTGCCACCAGCTCTTATTCCAGAGATCCAGACCTCAGGCTTCCAGGGTACCCCACAGGGTAGCTTGTCTTCTCCCTGCAAGTGTGGCAGATTTGGGACTGCCACAGGTGAGGCCCTGTCATGCTCTGATTACACCTGTGGTCCTCACCATTTCAGCTGCAGCCTGGCACACCCCCAGCCCCTTCCTCTCACCTGTTTCAGGTGTGGCACAGCCAGCTTCAGCCTGCTGGCTGGCCGGCCGTCTGTGCTGGCCTCACACTTCTAAGAACCAATTAGCACTTCGCAGCAGTAGAGCTCGAGCCACTTTGGAGTCTTGTTAGCAGCTATGGTAAACAGCCTGTTCCCGCTCAGTCACCTTCCTTACCCCCTACCCTAGCCCCCTTACTGCTCCCAGCTCCAAACAAGCCAGCCTCCAGACGGGCTTGCATTTTCTAGGACTGTGTTCAACCATTTGCTAAAAAGAGACCATGGGAGGAGAAGACGTGTGCATCAGGCAAAGAGTCACAAATGTGCCTGTGTCACCCCTCTGGGAACAGCTTTCCACACTCAGTCCCCCCACAGGGCACTGTCCCTCTTGCTGCCATGACCTGAAAATTTTAAAAGTTACGTCCCCTTGTGGTCTGTGGCCCAGGCCCTTTTCTACACCTGAGGCCATGACTCTGCTGTGTGGAAACCCCTAACTAAGGGTGTGGACAGAAGCAGCTGGCAGTACCTGCTGGAACTTCAGGCCTCAGCAAGGAGAGACCAGAAGGGCCCCCAGCTGTTCCCATGCTTAAGTCAGTCGCAGACAGCCCCTCTGGTCCAGTCTCATGGCCACTTCTTGGTGGTCTACCAGGTACCAGCCACTTGGGCCATCTGAAGGACAGGTGGGCCATGGTCCTTCCCCAGTGAGCTGGAATTGTAGAGAGCAAGGCAGGTAGTTACTGATAAGGACCTCGGGACCTCGAAGGAGAAGCTGTGCCAGCCTGTGGGGCTGGGGGAAGACTGCAAAGGAGTCTTCCCCTGAGCTGAGCCTTCAAGCAGGAGTAGGAGTTAGCTGAGCAAAGTGGTTCTGGCAGGGGGGAAGGCATTCCTGGCAAAGGGGATAGCACCTGCAAGAGTGCCGACGGAGTTCAGAAACACTGCACTGTGCACAGAGGACCACCAGCAGGTTTGAGTTGGCAGCATGCCCAGCACATGTTGAGAAATGAGGTTGGATGAGTGGGGAGGGCAGGCTACAGGGCCTGTTTGGGGGCAAGGCCTTCATTCTAGAGGTCAGGTGCAGCAGAGCCTCCAGGGACCAAGACCTGTGAGCCTGAGGAGAGCATCCTCCTATCTTTAACCTCCCAGAGAATCCTCTGCTTTTTTTCTTCATAATTTTTCCCAACTTTTTCAATTACTGCTGACATTCAATGTTACATGAGTTGCAGGTGTACAGCATAGCAGTTAGACATTTATATAACTTACAAAGTGATACCTTTACTTTTTCCTTGATTAGATCAGCCATTTCTGACCTTCAGCCAGTGAGTGATAAGTTCCTTTCTTCTTACTGGGGCTTGAGCTGGAGGGCTGTCCAGAGGAAGGAAGCTCCTGTCCCAGTTTCAAGAGGCCAGGACCTTCTTTCTTTTCTGTCTTATCTCCCCAGAGGGGAGCAGGTGGTGAAGGGTGAGCCCTTCAGAGACCAGGGGTATTCTACAGCAGGAGTAGCAGCTGGGAGCTGGCCCCTGGGCACAGTAGGCTTTCAGCTCACTGCATCTGTCTGTGGCTTTGTAAACTTGGCCTAGAGCTCTGGGCCTCCAGCTCTTCTCAGTCTCCTTCCAAAGAAGTAAGGGGAGGAGAGGAGGTGTGAGGATTGACAGACGGTGTCACTGGCTAGGTGTCACTGGCCAGCCTCATCTCTTCTGGGGCCAGCAGCCTTGCTCTGAGGGGCTGACCTCATTGACCACTGACCCTTCCTGCTGTTCTGGTGGTGAGGCGAGGAGCCAGAATCAGATTCTTCCTGGCGCAGGCTTTTTCTCTGGCCCACTTTCTCCAGCCAGCAGGCAGGCGTGGCTGCTCTGCCTATCACCCCGTGCCCAGCCTCTGCCGCCTCTCTCCGTGGAGGCAAACTGGTGGCCACATCTGTACGAACATGCAGCAGGGGCGTCCAGCCTGTGGCCCGAATGTGGCCCAGCACAGTCATAAATTTACTTACTTAACACATTACAAGATTTTTCTGTGCTTACTTGTTTGATGTATTTAATGAGATATTTAAGAGCTGCCCAAGACAGCTCTTCTTCCAGTGTGGTACAGAGATGCCAAACGGCTAGACACTCCTGAGTTGTAGAGGAAACCCTGGTCAGATTGGTTAGCCATTCTTCTGGGCTGAGCTGGAAGACAGGGCCCAGATTTATCAGTGTGGGGAGCCAGCTCTGCCTGCAGTAATTACTCTTCTGTGGCCTGCCCCTCTCTGAGCCCGTTCCCAGCAGCGAATACCAGACTGCTCCCAGGCTACTCTTCATATTCTTGTTCTATAAAAATTTGATTAAAGTCCATTCATCTCACATGAACAAGTATAAAGGACACATGGACAATACCTAAGGTGGGGGGCACTGGGGTGGGGGCAGGGCTGGGAATATAAGACAGAAAACTGTACTTGAATAAGAATTAAATTTTTTAAAAAAGTCCATTCATCTCTTTCTAGAACTTGCAGGAAGAGACCTTCCACAGAGGGAATTGGCAGGTTTGGGTTTTTTGTTCATCTAACTTTTAAAGATTCCCTACCCTACCATTCAGAAAGGGAGGGAGCAATCGCTGGTCTGTTCCCTGCACTGAGCTAGTGCCTACCTGGCACGCAGGCACGCAGGACCACGCAGGACCGGTGAGGAGGGAAGGAACTGGTTGGAAGCAAGGCCCTTGAGCTTGTCCGCGCTCTGCAGAGAGCACATGGCTCTGCCCGTGACCACTAGGGAAAGGCTGTTGGGGCCTCTTTCTCATCTGGCGAAGATGACAGGCAGCATAGCTGCAGGGCCTGGGTCCTGGACCAGGAAAGAGCAGCAGGGAGCCGGGAGGGGCTAGAAGACCAGCACGCCTGTCAAGGGCGGAAAGGGCAGCTTCTCCTTTGAACCAGCCTCCCTTTCCTCATCTGGGCAGTGAAACCCCCAGAATTAAATGAGGTCACAGTGCATTATGGGAAGTTGCTGATCCACCCTGGCCTTTGCTTCCAGAATGTACCTTAGAACTTGCCAAGGAAAATATCTCATGTCAACACTAAATCAATTTCCCATTTTTCAGAGAGAAAGAAATGCTTTTGCTTCAGGGACGAAGATAGCAGAATTGACCCTTGTGGCCACCACTGCTCCTGGAGCTGAGAGCTTGGGTACTTGGCCATGGCTGCCTTCGGCCTTGCCTTAGGGTTTCCAAGGGAAGCCCAGCTCATACTCTCTAGGCTAGAGTGGTGTACATCCAGCCCGAGGAAACTGTCAGTGTGGACATTTTTAATTCTTCCATCCAGTCTTTTCTGAGCACTTCATTATGCCTGTGTTAGGGACCATGAGTTCAAAGGTAGTGCCAAGGGAATTAGGTTCAGAGCTGAAGCCATGTTTCTTCCCCCAAGAAAGTTCAGAGAGGAAGCAGACATGCCAGTGTTTCTCCCACAACAGAGGGGAACATGTGGTCAGCATTCAGAAGGCACCTTCGGTCTGGAGTATCTGCAAGCAGCCTGAGAGCCCTTTCATTCAGCCACTTATTCATCTGATAATATACACCAAGTTCAAGACCATGCATTAGACACTGGACCCAAAGATGAATAAAATTTAGTCTGAGGCCTTCAGGAACTTACAGCCCAGACAGTTGATACCACAGCCACAGATAACTCTTCCATGGAGAGATGTGGGCACTACAGGGGCACAGGGGAGGAGTGGCCACTGCTGGCGTGGGGGACGGTGAAAGTCCAGGTGAGGGGAGTACCTGATTTGGCCCTTCAATGTAAGTGTACCTTAGACCTCAGGCAGTGGGGGAGCTCAGAGCAGGCAGGGCCTCCACAGGGCGTTCCTAGGAGGGCAGGCAGCACAGGTGGCCATACAGCAGTGCTGAAAAGCTCTAGTAAGGTCACTGGGCACAGGAAGAGGACCTGGTCAGGAAGTGGCAGGGACCTGACCAGAGGGCCCTTAAATCTCAAGCTAAGGAATGTGACTACTTGGAGGCTCTTGGAGCTACTTGGAGGCTCTTGGAGCTGCTTGGAGCAGCTTGGTTTTGACAAGTGTGGATTTAACCAGAACTAAGTGAATTAGAGCTTAATTGGAATAGTAATAGCAGCAGCATGGAGGCTGAGTGGAAAAAAACAATATAAAAAGCAAGAAGCCCAGGCAGAAAATATGGCCATGTGAGAGGTGGCCAGGACCCGAGCCACAGACAGGTGCTATGGGAGAGGACAGGAGGCCCTGGTCTGAGGGCCTTTCTGAGCACCTGCCTGTGGCAGCACCTTCAGGGCCCCAGTGCAGCCCTGTCCTGTCTCTGGGAGAGAGCTCCATGGAAGGAGCTATAGTGTCCCCCTCCCCACCCTGGCACAGAGCCCAGTACATTGCACTCCAGCACCAGCAGGCCTCGGGCCAGCCCACTGTGCATTCCAGCCCGGGCTCGCGAGGCCCTCAGCACAGAGCTCTGGGAAAGCTGTATAGGTGGCAGTGAGCACAGGGACATTCCTGGTCTTCCCCAGGCAGCCCTTTGGGCTCACAGGGTAGAGGCTGTGCTGGTGCCCAGGCTCTGAGTTGGCCTTTCCTCTGCCCTGCCACCCCACTGCTGGGCAGCCTGTCCCCCAAGAGAGGTGCTCTGAGCCCTGCAGGTCCTCATCGCTTCTGCCCTGGGAGTTGGCACTGAGCTGTCTGAGCGGGAGTGTGGACAGGCAGTTGCCTTGAAGGGTGAGCCATAGATGGGCGGAGTTGACCAGGCAATCCGGAGAAGCAAGCTGGGCGTAAGCAAAAGCCCAGGCAGAGCCCCCCACCCCCTGCCTCAGTAAGACCCGAGGAAGAACCCCACAGTGCTGCCCAGCGCTAGCAAGGAGGGAAAGGTCCAGTGGGGCCTCAGATGCTGCACCGCTGTGAAACTGGCTGCCTGGAGATCGAGCCTCTAACAAGCAGAGAGAAGGGACTGGGCAGGGAGGAAGCAAGGAAAGTCTTGCAAAAATAGCTGTTGACAATATGTACCCCAAAAAGAAAAGACTTCCCCAAATTTGCAAAGCCCCAAACTGCCAGCAAGTAGCCGGAGGAAACAAATGGGCTGCTTGCTTATCTGCCCATGAAGGCTGAGCACAGGCTGGGGCAAAGCTCCCTCGGGGCGGAGCTCCACTCCAGACCCCAGGCTCATCACCACTCACCATGGAGTGTCCCCCACATGCCAGGCACCTGACAAGCACTCTCGCATCCCTCCGCCAAGCACTGTGCAACAGCGGGTGTTTGCATCCCGCTTTTACAAGTCAGGAGACAGAGCTGTGGACGTGGGTTTGTGCAGGCACGCAGAACAGATTTGAGGCAGAGCCTTGTCTGCTCCCGCAGAGGGAATGCCCGGTGCTTTGTGGGGAAGGAATGAAACCTTCTCTCCCTCCCTGGAGGGGCAGATGTCTGTCCCTAGGGAAAGGTGAGAGTACCCAGCCCCCGGAGGACAGTATGTGGGAGAGGACTTGGGAAAGCTGGTGGGTAAAGGGGGAAGAGAGCCGGTGATGGAATGCCTCGTAGAGAATAGTTAAAAATCCACTCTTCCTCAGGGACCTGTAGGAAGTAACTAAACAGAACACTGAGGAAAGTCATCAGAGCTTCGAAATGAAGCAGAGCAGCCCTTTGCCTTTGGGCCACACTCCGTAGGGTGTCCTGTCTTTCCAAAGACCCGACAGCATTCCCTTTCGCGGGGCCACCGGGTTACTAGCTTCAGGGAGCAGGCAGGTCAAGCAAGCTGGCTGGGCCCTTCTGGGCCGTCTTCAGTAGTGACTAGCCTGCCATAAGTGATGAAAGAGTTAAAGCCGAACACCTGCCTTTCAGTCCAGTTCTGCCCCTTAAATGGCTGAGTGACCTTGACTACTTCATGCCATCCTAGGCCTCAGTTTTTCCACCGGTATAACAGAGGTATGAATTAGGATCATTCCAGAAGTCTTGTCACTCAAGTCTCTTGGGTGACCCTCAGAATGAGGGAGGGGGCCTCTCATTCTGCCTTTAGCCTAGAGTCCCCCAGCAACTACCAACAGTTGCCTGCCTGGCTCAGCAGACCAGGCCAGCAACAAATGCCCCTCCGTCTCCTGCTTTGCACCTTCTAGGCGAGGGCTCGGAGTATGGCGCCAGCGGGGAAGACGCCCTCAGCAGGATCCAGCGGTTGATGGCCGAAGGGGGCATGACAGCCGTGGTGCAGCGGGAGCAGAGCACCACTATGGCCTCCATGGGCGGCTTCGGCAACAACATCATCGTCAGCCACCGCATTCACCGAAGCTCGCAGACTGGCACAGAGCCCGGGGCTGCCCGCACCTCCTCGCCCCAGCCCTCCACCTCTCGGGGACTGCTCCCGGAACCCGGGCAACTGGCAGAGCGAGGCCTAAGCCCCCGGACAGTCTCCTGGGACCAGCCCAGTACCCCTGGACGGGAGCATCCCCAGCCACCCCAGCTTTCCTCCCCTCCTGCCCCGACTCCTAGCCCCCTTCCCAACACTGAGGGACCAACCCTGCGCTGCGACCTGACCAATAACAACCACCTTCCTGACAGTGGTGGCGGCAGCAGGGGGGAAGCCGCGTCACCCAGTGGGGAGCCTCGGAACAGGTAGAGACACATGTGTGCACTGGTGCCTCCCTCAAACCGCTGAGCAGAAGTTGGACCTCACAGCTGACTGGGGACTCTGCACGCGGAAGAGCTGCGGGCTGCTGCGGGCTGCCTCGGACGGGAGCGAGAGGGTGGGGCTCAAGAGGCAGTTGGAGTCAGTGGGTAGGAGGTAGTCGACTGGGCAAGGCCTGCCTTGGGCTGGGGAACTAGCTCCCTCCAGGCTCTGGAGCCCCAGGGGCGCCACACTGCTGTGCCGGATATGAGTGGAGGAGGAAGTCGGTGTTCCTGCTATCAGTCCCGATTTCTCCTGGAAACAGGGCTCAAGGGACTCAGCCCTGGGCAGAGAGCCCCATGAAGGGGAGCAGTCTTCCAGATCCAGGCCAGACCGTCCTGGACGGTGTCCACCTGTTGTGTGGGCCACGCCACCTGGACCTGCAGATCAAGAGGAGCAGCCCAGCCCCCCAAAACCATCTGTGGCTCAGAGCCTTCCAAGTTTCATCCTCTCTCTCACCCTTCTGCACAGAGACCACTGTCGGGGGTCAGGCCGGGCTCCCAGATTCCTGAGGACAGGGGCTTCCTGCACTTGCTAATGGGGACAACCGTGGAGCAGAGGGCTTGCTTGCCTGATACAGGATGGGGTGAAGGGATGGTGTGCAGGTCCTCACTCAGGAGTGTGGGGTGTAGGCAGGCCAGCCCCCAGGGCTTGCTCACCAAGCCCCTCTCCCTCACCCAAGGCCCTCAGAGCAGCGCCTGTGGGTGTCAGTATTACCTGAGCCTAGCCCAGAGCCCGCCCAAGGCTGGGGAGGGTGAGACTCCAGGTCAGAATGTGAGGTCTCAGTCTGTGATTTATGGTGTTGCATGTGGAATCTTGAGCTGTATGTGTAGTCTCTAGTGGAAAAATCAAGGCTCTGATTATTCTGTTTTTAGTATGAAATGTGATTTCTTTTGTTTGTAACTCATGATAGAGAAACACTTGGTGGGAGGAGAGGGGATGGTCTGACTGCTAGTGAGGGAAACACCAAAGATCCCCATCATTAAAGTGATGACATGCCCCTCACCAGGCTCCTCTCTGTTCTTGTGGAGGAGGGCGGAGGGGGTGATGGTAGGGGTTGGGGTGAAAGGGGGTCTTTGAACTGAGCCGGGCCCAGGTTCTCCCAGGCACTGTTGGTGCTGCTGTCCTAAGTGGGGGCCCTGTAGGAGGCCTCAGCAGAAGACATTCAGATAGGGGCTGCTGGCTCTGCTTTGGTGCCCTGTCTCCGGTACCACTGCTCTCTCCTTCCTGTGAGCCTGCTAAGGTCTGGGGCAACTCCAGCAGTGGCGGGTGTATAGGTGGGATGACAGAAGGTCACTCAGTCTTGATTGCTTCCTACCCAGGACTATGTAACTGGCAAAAAGCTGGACCTTCCAGTTCTGGGAAACCACCCCTAATGGGTGTCAGGGCTGGCCAGGGAAGGCAGTTGGTCTCATCGGCAGGTTTCCCACAAAGGTGCCATTTGCTGACCCTTCAGGTCTCGTTTGTGACCTCAGTGCAGTGACTGAAGGACCTACTCTATTCATAGGTCTTGGCCACCATGTTTCAAGCCAGTTCAAAAATGGCAGGAGGGAGCCCCGATTGGTGTGGCTCGGTGGGTCGGGGGTTGTCCTGCAAGCCAGAAGGTTGCTGGTTCTACCCTGGTCAGGGCATATGCCTGGGTTGTGGGCCAGGGCCCCAGTTGGGGGTGTGCAAGAGACAGCCAATGAATGCAGTTTCCCTTTCTCCCTCCCCCTGCCAAAAGAAAATCTTAGAAAAGTGGCAGAAGGGTATCTCCTCCAAATCTTAGAGGTATACAGGAAAATCTGAGCCAGTCCAGGGCTTTTGCCAGCAACAAGTACTTCCCCTCGAGTGTCTCTTGAGTGCCCAACTCTGTCCCAGACACCGTGGGTCATTATAGATCCCACCTCAACAAAAGACTAAACCACAAGATCAAGTGGGCAAGCAAGTAATACCAAAACCATGGGAAGGGCTACATCCTTAGGAACACTAGAATTTTCTAAAAAGTTATACTTATCAGTGAACTATGGACTGAAACATCAGCTAGCTGTGTGACCTGGGGCAAGCCACTTACCTTTTCTCTGCCTCCCTTTCCTACCCTGGTAGGAGGATGCAGGGCTCCCATGCTGCAGCCTCTGTTGCTTCCAGCTCGGTCATCTCCTATCCTCCATGCTCGGAGAGCACTGGTTAGGGCCCACCTCCTCGGAGAGGTGGGACTTGAGCTGTGTGACTACAGGTGGAAGGAGAAGGGGCCTGCTGTAATCCAGGAATTTCTTGGTCTGGCAGTGTGGACTGTGAACATACCGAGTGTTAACCATGTGCCCAGGACACAGTGCATGACTGACCTCTCAGTGATCATGAAAACCTGTGAAGCGGGCACTGGCGTTTCCCCTGGACTGCATGACTAGTGGAGCCATGGTTTGAATCGAGGTGGGACCCTGACTTGCTCTGTTATCTTGGAAAAGGGTATTCAGCCTCGTGACCGAGGTGATCCAAATTTGGCACCTCTGCCCTTTCTGGCCAAGGATGGGCCCAGCTCTACCTGCTAGAGGCCCCTGTTGGTACCTTCCTGTCACAACACCAACCTGTTTGCTTAGAAAGCCCTTGCACGGTGAATAGAGTGTCCACAGGGGTGAGGCTTTCGTGGGGCCTCTTGTGTGCCATAACAAGGTTGTGGGGTCAGCAGGACCGCTTGGCAGCCCATTTGGAGATGAGGAAATAGATCCAGAGAAGTTCTGTGGGCCCACAAATAAAGCAGGTCTCTGCTTTCCAGCGCAGCTCTGCACATTTCCACTGTGGGTTCTGGGGTGCGGGAGGCCAGTGGCCCCAGCACAGTGGGTCTCAGGGAAACTGGAGCAGCTCTGTCTGACAGAGGGGGGATTCAACCGCTGGTTGCAGGCATTTCCGGATTCTGCGGCCTCCAGTTCTTGCCCTTGCTTTTCTCCCCATCCGACTGTTCTATCTGACCACCCCCCATTCTCGTTGCGTACGCGCGCGCGCGCGCGCACACACACACACACACACCCTTACAGAACTGACATCTAATTGCCTTCTGAGCCAACTGAACCTGGCTCTTCATCTGCGAAGTCGGGGCAAGAACAATAGCACTCCTTTCCCCCTGGTGATGAGGATCGTGGGAGACCAGATCATTCAGGGAAAGGACAATGGCTTCTCCAGCCCTCGCCCTCCTGAGCCGTGGGGACCGACCTCCACATCCGCGTTCAGTACGGACAGCTCCACACCGCAAGCCCCGCCGCGCCGGCTCTGGCCCACGTTCCCGCCCCTTCTCTGGCATCTCCTGCCGCTTCCCCTCTGCGTACCCGCCTCGCCACCCCCCACCTCCCGCGCAGCCCTCCGCCCGTCCCTTAGGTGAGGGCGAAGGAGGGGCGGGACTTGAGTTGTTTTTCCAAAAGAAGGAACCATGCATGCGTCTTAAGGTTAATCGGGTGTTTGGCTCAGAGAGTTTGGGGAGACAGGCCTCGAGCCCCGGGCGTGGGAGCGAACTCGAGCCTGGCCGGGCCCAGGAACGGGCGTCTCAGAGGGAGGCAGAAAGCACTGGTTCCTGGTCGCACGAAGCTGAGCCCTCAAGGTCAGGGCCGAGGCGGAGCTCTCCGAGGTGCTGAAGCCGCCCGGCTCTCGGTCCCGTGGGCGTCCCGGGCGCTCCAGCTCCGCTCAGGCAAGGAAGGCTACCAGTCCCCAGGCTCCGGCCAGTGCGGTTCCCGGAGACCTCAAGGGACCGGTGGCTCGCCCTCTGGGGTCTCGCTCCGGGCTCCGCCCAGGTGACCTTGAGCTTTCCCTCCCGGGAATCGGTGAACTCGCCCTTCAGGCCTCAGCTGGATGGGCCTGCGTATCCCATCCCGGGGCTGGAGAGAAGGTGCGCACACCTTGCCCAGCCTGGACTGCAGGAGCCGGGAACTGGGCGGTGGGCGCAGGCGTGGGTTGTGTGCGCTGGGCGGGGCTCCTCCCTCCCGGGCGGACCGTCGCCGCTCTTCCCTCCCTGGCTCCTTCCCCAGCCCCGACGGCGCCCCTCCTCTAGTTGCCCGGAGGCCCACGCGCAACCCCGGGGTTGTAAATTGCCGGCCTTCGGCTCTCCGCCCCGACGGAACGGTGGCCCGGGAGCCGACCCCACCCATTCATGACCTCTTGTCGGACTCAAACCCTCGCGCCTCGGCGGTCCCGCAGTGCACGGGGCCGCGCAGGGAGCGAGGTCCGGGCTGGGAGCGAGGTCCGGGCTGGGAGCGAGACCGTCGCTCAGTCCCGGGCGCCTGGTCAGAGCGGAGGCGGGAAGCGCAGCCAGACGGGGCTGCCAGCTCTCGCCCCACCCCAGCCCGAGAGGGGGCGCCTCGTCCCCATGACAACGCGACACCCCACCCCCCAGCCTCCCCGAGGTCCGAGCCCCCAGCTAGGCAGCTCTTTCGGCCGTGGGTGGCGCCCCCACAGTGCCCGAGCGGGGAGCTGCCGGCCGGCTCCGGTGAGGGGCGCGCGAAGCTGGGGTCCCCGACGCCCCGGCAGTGCCCCCCGCGCGTCCTCGTTGGGTGGCCGGCCCCGGGCGGGCGGCACGGCCCCACCAGGATTGGCTGCTACCCCGTGACATCACGCGGCTCGGGGAAAAGTGCGAGCGTGAGCGCGAGTCGGAGCCACAGCGCCGGGAGCTGCGGGCGGAGCAGGGGCCGCCCCTCGGCACCCCGTCCCCGCCCCCGGCCCGCGGCCCGGCCGCCCGCCCCGCCCGCTGGCCCGCGGGGCCGCCCTCCCATTCCGCCGTCTGTCAGGTGCGAGTGGAGCGGGGCGGAGGTGTCTGGTAAGTGACTTCCGCGGCAGCGCGGGGGTGGGGGGGGCTCGGTTCGGGGAGAAAGATGCGGGGCTCCCGGACCCTCTGGGGCTCCTCAGCTGCTGGTCCGACTGGGACGCGGCCCCAGGCTTCCTCGGGGCGAGCGCGGCGCCAGGGGCTGCAGAGGGCACCGCTGGAAGGAAGGGCCCTCTGGGGGCGCCTGTGGATGTTGGCAGGCTGTGCCCGCTCTCAGCCCCCTAGGAGGTCGGGGCAGCCGTCGGGGCGGGACCCCGCACTCCAGCCCTCCGGGTGGCAGCTTTGCTGGGCGCCGGGCGGGGGAGCCCCGAAGAGCCTTTTCCCGCCCGTCTCCCCCACCCCCAGCGCTGCCAGCCCACTCTTGGCCATGGAGTCATTGA
Source organism: Sturnira hondurensis (assembly GCF_014824575.4). NCBI lineage: Eukaryota > Metazoa > Chordata > Mammalia > Chiroptera > Phyllostomidae > Sturnira > Sturnira hondurensis. Next base: position 479,078 of record NW_028092064.1, on the reverse strand, counting down.
GCCGGCGACCTTGGACCCCGACGGAAAGCACCCTTGCCCTTTCTTGGCGTATTCCAGGGCTCCCCCCTTACCAGGGCTCCCCCAGTCGCCCTGCTGTTGCCCAGGCTCAGAGCCCGGAGATGCAGCTTTAAACCCCGGGCCCCGTGGTTGAAGTGTCAGGCATAATGTCGGTGCCAGATCCCCTGCACCCCTTCTCCGCTCCGTGAATCCCTGAGTCTCCTCTCCTGCTCCAGGGACAGATCCAAGGGCCACAGCGTTCCCGGAGCTCTGGAGCACAAGCCTGAGAACCCACCCTACCCTCGCGGGGTCCAGAGCACGCGCTCTCGTTTGGTCTGGGAAAGGGGGATGGGGGAGCTCGAGGACCCGGCAAAAATCGGTGCCCACGCCCAGAGGCGGCAGGAACTGCAAGCCAGGGGGTTGGGGGAGGGCGGGGCGGAGAGACAGGGCCCCATCGGCCACCGGGACAACGTGGAAGAGCCTCCTGATGGGCCCCATAAATAAGTCGCAGCCGGGCCCTGGATGCCCGCCCGATCCCAGGGCTTGAAAACCAGGTGCCCCCGCTAGAGGCTGGGGCCACATGGTGCTTCCCCAGCGCGGAACAGGGTCAGGAGCGCGGGCAAAGAATATTACACTTTCCTAACCCAAGCCCCTTCTGGACCTCCTGGTTATGGGGGTGCTGCCTGCACCCTCTCGCCGGCTCTATCTGGAGGTAACGTGCAGCAGGCGCGCTGAGCCGAGCCTGATGTCCCGCAAGGTCGAGTCGGGGACTCCAGCAGCGGCCCCTGCACAGAAGTCAGTTCAAGGCTGGGACTCCTCACCGACGCGCGGGGCGGGGCGGGGGGGGCACTACACCGCCGAGCACACAGCTAACACAATGCCCCAAGTTCACGGTGCCGTCGCAAACCTGAGTGTAGTCTGGCCTTTCGTCCTGCGCCGGATTCTTTCCCAGCCTCAGGCGCGGCACGATCCAGACACCGACTTTATCCGCGCTCAGGCAGCCAAGATCTGGGGCCAGTCTCCCGGCAGAGTCTTTTGGAATGTGGTGGGTCACTTACTGCCAGCCCTGCATTTGTTCGTGTACACAAGCTCACAGGCGTAGGCACACCCGAACCATGTGCAACCGCCAGGCCACAGCGCTCCAGGCACGCACACGCATGCACATGCACGTGTCCACATGGCACGGGCTTGCTCACGCGCACACGGGGTGCACTGGTATCCAGGCGTGGCTGAGCGCGCGCACACACGCACATGCAGACAGCTACTAGCGTCTACTCGCGCTCCCCAGTAATCGCACACACAAACACGCACTCGTCCACACGTTCCTCGCCCGGTGCCGGATGGAAACCGGGCGCTCTTAATTTCCCACCACGGAACCCCGCGCGGCACTAAGGGCAGCTCCCGGGTGGGGCCTGGAAAGGGGATCCCTGCTTGGGGCCTCCTCAGTGTTCTCCGCCCTTTTGGAGTTGGGGGCGGTGGCCAAGGTTGGCTGCCAGCTCTGGGTCCCGGGCTGGCACCCAGGGACCGACATTGCCATCTAGCGGTACCTAGGGCCCTGGGCCGGGCTGCTCGCTCCCCCAGGTCCCAGGTCACCTGGATCCTAGAGAAAAGCGCCAGAGAGTGTTATGGGCAAGGTGTCTGTGGAAGACTCGAGGGGTTCAGAAAGACCCCTGGGGTGGGGGTGGGGGGCGGGAAGACACTGCACTACGCCCGGTCTACGCCGGCGGCTTCTCCAGGGGGGCCCAGAGCGGGGCCAAACCCCCGGCCACCTCACTGGAGACAAGATGTCCCCAGTGGAGACTAGAGATCTGTTCTGGGAAAGCCAAGTGAGGGAGGGGGCAGGGAGCGGGGACCCATCCCTAGCTGTGCGGTTATGAAGGGGAGAGAGCAGAGGCAAGAAATCAGCTGTGAGGCCGGAGCGCCTGGAGGCTGGGAAGGTGACTCCTGGGCTCTAACGCCACCCTGTCCCTTACACACTGACTTTGAGCAAGTTAAGTTAACTGACATTTATCTTCAGCCGGAAGAAGACAGGTCTTCAGGATGAGGACACTAGTATCGCCTGCCTTTGCAGGCTTCTGTAAGGTTTAAACCAGATGATCGATGTGAAGAGCTCAGAGGGATTCCTGACTCACTGTTAACACTCGATAAACAACCGTGGTTGTGTCTTTCCTCTGAGGCCCTGCCAGCCCCGCTCTGACCTCGCTGCCTGGGTCCGGACCCGAGAAGCTGGCGGGGTCGGGGCGGGCGCCCCCGGGGCCGTTGACAGACCCCATCACTCCGCCCGCCGGCGCCCAGCGCGCGGGGCCCGGGCAGGGCAGCCTCTCCAAGCAGGTGCTTCCGCCCGCCCCCACCCCCCACCCAGCTCAGAGGGTGACACCTGGGGTATTATTTCAGAGGCCCCCAGAGGTGAAAGGGGCTGTCCCACACCGGGGACGGGGCATTATCTGGTCTTTGCCCTTGGCTCATCTGTGACCTTGGTTTGGGGGAGCAAGGGGGGGGAGGGGGCACCACCCATTTCTGAACCTCTCCACCAGTGAACCAAGGATTTGGGTGGCGACTTCAAACTGCCGGGCCAGGAGGCTGGTTCTGTGTCTGACGGTGGATTAGGGGGGCCGAGGCCAGACTTGGGGGGCCCCGGGGACTTGGCTACAGCTGCTGATCCCCACCGCCGCTCCAGCGCTCTGGGGCAGGTTGTCCCGGGGAGAGCCCTATTTCGCAAACGAGAGGGGCGCTGGAAGGTGAGGTGGCTTGTCTGAGGCCACGCAGTTCGGTCCCCGCTGGCCTTGAAGCGGGGCCCGAGTGTGAGTGCCCCTCCTTCCCTCCCCACCTCTGCTCCGCCGGGTCCCCTCCCCCCCGCCCCTCTCTCTCACTAGACGCACAGGACCACCGGGTGCAAGACAGTGGCTGGTGGGACTGTCATGGGGCCCCTTCGCGTGTGTCACGGTGCTCGTGTTGCTGGGAGTGAAGGAGCTGGTCGCGCGGCTGCCTTGCCTGGCCCGGAGCGCTGGGCGTGGGCCTGCCCCACCCGGTTGGGAGAGGAAGGGGGAGGGGCAGCGGCGGGGGCCTGGGCGGGAGGAAGCGCAGGCTCCGGCAGGGCCCTGACCTGGCGCCCTAGGCCTCTCTGCCGCACCCCCGCATCCTCAAGGCTCCTAGCTCCACGCCGCCTCCCCTGGGGGCCTCTGGGGGGCCTTCTCCCAGGTGGGGTCCCTGGCTCCTGTGACTCTGAGGGCCTCCGTCGGCCAGAACTCCCACCTCTGGGACAGCAACATGACGTCCAGCTGCCGTGGGGCCTGGGTCAGGTTAACACCCCTGGGCTTCGGTTTCCATCTGTGAGCAATGAAAAGTGAGGGCGCCAACCGCGTGGGGGTGTCGTGTGGTGAAATGAGCGATACCTATAGAACGTGTCGGGAGGTTCTGGCACTTGGTAGAGAATAAACATGAGCTGCTAATGTGTCCTTTTTTGTCCCCCAGTGCCCTCAGTGGGGACTGGAGAGCAGGTCCCCTGGAAATGTTGGCTTAAGGCATGACCAAATGGCTGAATGAACACTTCTGACCAGAGTCACACCGGATGCTGCGGCCACTCAGCCCCTCCCCACTCCCTTCCCCAGGTCCCACCATGTTCACCCTCTGTCCTTGCCTCCCATGGGCCTTGGGGCCTTTGCTCTTGCCCTTGCCCTGGACTAGGCTCCTTTCTGAAGCCTTCCAGGTGGCTGCCTCCTTGTCACCCTCCAGACCACCTCCAGCGAGCCCTCCACTGGGCACCGAAGGGAGCTTTCCTGTCTGGCTTCTGGGTCACTCTCTGCCCCTGCCCTGCCCTGCCGTTTTCTCTCTAGCACTATTTTGTTGTTGCTCTCTCGTTTATATGATCGGACCCTAAACTCTGTGTGTGTGTGGGGGTCGTGTGTGTGGCACTCACCTCCATGACCACGGCCCCAGAGCTACCTCAGTAAATGGCCAGGGACAATGGAGGAAGTGATGGGACAGAGTCACCTCAGCTTCTGCAGGATGAGGTCCCTCTGCCCCCTGAACCCCAGTATACCCGACTTCACCCTTCCAGTCCTCATCAACAGCTCCCCCCTTTCTCTCCTTCCCCTCCAGGCACTCCTGCCGGGCCCTGCTAACCGAAATGGCGAACTTCACCCTGGTCAACAGCAGCTCGGGTAACCAGTCCGTGCGCCTGGTCTCGTCAACCCATAACCGCTACGAGACCGTGGAGATGGTGTTCATCGCCACGGTGACAGGCTCGCTGAGCCTGGTGACTGTGGTGGGCAACATCCTGGTGATGCTGTCCATCAAGGTCAACCGGCAGCTGCAGACGGTCAACAACTACTTCCTCTTCAGCCTGGCTTGTGCCGACCTCATCATAGGCGCGTTCTCCATGAACCTCTACACCCTGTACATCATCAAGGGCTACTGGCCACTGGGCGCCGTGGTCTGTGACCTGTGGCTGGCCCTGGACTATGTGGTGAGCAACGCCTCTGTCATGAACCTGCTCATCATCAGCTTTGACCGCTACTTCTGCGTCACCAAGCCCCTCACCTACCCCGCCCGGCGCACCACCAAGATGGCAGGGCTCATGATCGCTGCGGCCTGGGTCCTGTCCTTCGTGCTCTGGGCGCCTGCCATCTTATTCTGGCAGTTTGTGGTGGGCAAGCGGACAGTGCCCGACAACCAGTGCTTCATCCAGTTCCTGTCCAACCCGGCGGTGACCTTTGGCACCGCCATCGCTGCCTTCTACTTGCCTGTGGTCATCATGACTGTCCTCTACATTCACATCTCCCTGGCCAGCCGCAGCCGGGTCCACAAGCACCGGCCCGAAGGCCCTAAGGAGAAGAAGGCCAAGACTCTGGCCTTCCTCAAGAGCCCCCTGATGAAGCAGAGCGTCAAGAAAGCCCCGCCGGGAGAAGACACCCGAGAGCAGCTGCGCAACGGGAAGCTGGAGGAGGCCCCGCCGCCGGTCCTGCCACCCCCGCCCCGCCCAGTGGCTGACAAGGACACTTCCAATGAGTCCAGCTCAGGCAGTGCCACCCAGAACACCAAGGAACGGCCACCCACAGAGCTGTCGACCACGGAGACCACCGTGCCCGCCACCCCCGCCCCTCGCCTGCAGCCTCGGGCTCTCAACCCAGCCTCCAAATGGTCCAAGATCCAGATTGTGACGAAGCACACGGGCAACGAGTGCGTGACAGCCATCGAGATCGTGCCTGCCACTCCAGCTGGCATGCGCCCAGCAGCCAACGTGGCCCGCAAATTTGCCAGCATTGCCCGCAACCAGGTGCGCAAGAAGCGGCAGATGGCGGCCCGGGAGCGCAAGGTGACACGGACCATTTTTGCCATTCTGTTGGCCTTCATCCTCACCTGGACGCCCTACAACGTCATGGTCCTGGTGAACACCTTCTGCCAGAGCTGCATCCCTGACACGGTGTGGTCCATTGGCTACTGGCTCTGCTACGTCAACAGCACCATCAACCCCGCCTGCTACGCCCTCTGCAACGCCACCTTTAAAAAGACCTTCAGGCACCTGCTGCTGTGCCAGTATCGGAACATCGGCACTGCCAGGTAGGCAGGCAGGGGCGCCGTTGGAGGTGCTGGTGGTCACTTGCGTGTGCTGGGGGACCACATGGCTCAGCTGCTGTAGCAGCAGGATTTGAAAGCTCCTCTCAGTGTTCATGACGGCTAAGGGGAGAACTGAGGTCCCTGACAGCCTGTGGGGCTCAGGAAGAGGCTCTGGCTGGATTCGGAGAGAAGACTGGCTCTCTGCTCAGGCGGAGCAGGGTCAGCCCCAGGAGGTGTCTGAACCAGGACTGCTTGGCCCACCTCTACGGCTCTGCCTCAGGGAGCTGGGGGGCGCTGACCTACATGGGCACCTGCCCCGCCATGACCAACCAGCGTGGCTGAATGGACCTCAAGAGGAGAGCAGCCCAGACCCCCCTTGGGACAAGCAGAAGCCAATGCTTTGGAAAGGAGGCTCAGGAAGGGAAGAGTAGGGTCCCCTATTCTTTTGTAATCGGTGCTTTCTGCCCCCTGCACCCCGCATGTAGGCTCTGCCCCCTCCTCCCAAATACCACTCCAGGAGCAGAAATTTCTCCTTGCCACAATGCTTAGCCAGGTACTTGTTGGACAGGTGGGCAAGCTGACTGGAGGCCAGGCGGAGGGGGCTTTGGGGCACCCCTTCCTTCTGCAGCATGGCCCTGGTCATGGTCACCATGGGCCAGCGGGAGGGCATCTCACTCAGGAACTGAGGTCAGGCTTCCCAGGTCCCCAGCCTGAGCAGGGAGAATCCCCGGGGTTCTCAAGAGCCCAAGTCCTCCCCAAGGTTAGGGCTTGTCCCAGGTCACAGGGAGTGAAGGCGGCTATGGTGGGCAGGGTTCCCCATGTCCCCGGTAGAAAGCAAGAGTGCCTGGGTCACCAGAGACAGAATAGGGATGGACTTTACCCACAGGGACTTCTGTGCCAGTGGGGGCAGGGGTTGAGGCTGGCAGGCAATCCCCAGCTTTGCTCTCCCAGTGGGTAGAACCTTCCTGATGGGCGGTGGGCTGGACCAAAGGCCCTTGGTCTGGGAGTATCAGCTCAAGTGAGTCTTGCAAGTTCCCTTGCCCAGCCACGGGGTCACCCAGGACAGACTACGGAAAGGCTCAGGGCACTTGGTGGGGGCCCCTTCCACAGGACAGTAAAGAAGGCTCTGAATGACCTGTTCGTAACCGTTCTTTTTCTGGGGAGGCATCCGGCCCCCAAGAAAGCTGCCTTTCCCTCCCCCCACCGTCATCCACTCCCAAACAAACCACCACAGCAAACTCCCCAGGAAGGGGCTTTTATATATTAAAAAAAAAAAGCTTTTATTGGGAGAAAATGATTTTATTTCTTAGGAATGGCATTGTTCTGGGTGAGGACAAAGGGGCATGGGAATGAAATCCCTTTGTGGGGAGGCTCAGGCCGCCCAGAACCCCTTGCCCCACCCCACTTCGGGCACTGGGGGGTGGGGCGGGGGAGGAAGAGGGTGGAGGCAGGGCGTGGTTGATAAAGCTGAAGAACAGAAGGCACTGGTGGGCTCGGGCCTGGCCTGTGGGAGGGAGCGCGTGGGCCAGGGGCGCTTTGGCGTTCAGGCCGCTAGTCCTTCCCCTTCCCTTTCTTGGCTGTAAAACAAGACAGACACCGAGTTAGGACAGCTCAACCAGGTGACCCAGTGAAGATCCCTGTGCACAACAGGGGAAGGAAAATCCTGCCCCCTAGTGGTTCTTGACCAGAGGGCCTGGAAACTGGTGGGATAGGGCAGCCATTATGCTGCGGCCACCCCCGACCTAAAATAAACCGTTCACGGGGGATCAGGTCATCTTCAAGTGTCCCAGCACTGGTCCTCCACAACCCTGGGCCACAGACCCGCCCCCTCATCTAGGAGTGGGCGGGTTCACCTCTGCCCCGTTGCCCTCTCGGGGCTGCTGGGAGTCAGGAATACGGTAAGGGATGGGGCTGGGGCAAGCGCGAACAGGAAAGCCCTTCCACACTGGACAGGGCAGCGCTGACCAAACGCTCCACTGGGTGGGACAGGTGACAAAGCCAAGCCCTTCCAGGGCTTTTCCGGGACCCTAGGCCATGCCCACCTCAGTTATCTCTACAGAGGGGTGAACAGTGCAGAGACGTCAGGTAATCACTCACCAGGGCCCCAAACCTCCTGGGTGAACCGTTCCCCCCACAGGTGGGGGCAGCTCCCTGCCGCGACCCTTCCCCCTCTCCCCTGGCTGACCTTTGGTCTTGGCTTTGGTCTTGGGGGTGCAGGGCTTGGTTACGCGGATGGTTTCCTGGCACTGGGCATTGTACCGCGCCTTCTTCAGGGTGCCTTGGCGGGCTTTGGTGCCAGAGCCCCCGTCACACGATCCCCAGCTCTCAAACTTGTACTTGCAGTCGGCTGGCGGGAGGGAGCCGGGGTCAGAGCCGGAGGTCTACGGCGCCCCCGACTGGTCTGCCCAGGTTCCAGGGAGGCTGCGCCCCCTTCCCTGCTCTCCGCCGGTGCCCCACCTCACCTCCAAACTCCTTCTTCCAGTTGCATGGCACCCTGCAACGGAGGCGCTGAGTCTGGGCCCCGCAGGTACCTTCACGGAAACCAGCGCCACAGTCCTTGCTGCTGGGGGTGCAGGGCCCCCACGTCCACTCCGCGCACTCGCTCCCCGGGCCGCCCTTTTTCACTTTGTCTAAAACGCACGGGAGGGACAGAACTCAGGACCCAGGCATCCACAGACTCACTCAGGGACCCCTTCCTGGGGTCCCGGCCTCAGAACCCAGGCGGCCAGCCCCGAGGGGGCCAGCCCTCCTTCAACCCCCAAACCTCACACACCTTTCTTTTTGGCCACTGCGGAGGTGAGGGCCAGCAGGGCGAGGAGGGCGAGGAGAATGAGGAAGCCTCGGTGTTGCATCCTATGGGCAGAGCAAGGGTCAGAGCGCCCTGTGTCCCTTTCCCCCGGGGGAGCCGCGAGCACGCACTTCCCAACAGCTTTCCCATTTTCCAGGCCCAAAGGGTCGGGCTGCTCCTGCCGCGCGGGAAAACCCGAGGGGCCGACTCCTCGCCGCTAGCCAGGGCGCACAGCCCGGAGGCGGCTCCCCGGGGGTACTCCGAGCCCGGGGTGCAGTCCAGACCCTCATCTTGCCTCCACCCAGGACGACGGCCCTCCAGCCCCGCGCACGCACTCACTTGCTGCCAGCGATGGCTTGCTCCCTCCCGCGCTGGCCCCGTCTTGTCCCGCTCCGGCCGCCGCGGCCCCTTTTGTCTCCAGAACCGGTCTGAGCCGGTCACATGGGCCCCCGCCCCACCACCACCGAGGAAGAGCCCGCCCCACCCCCTCCCCTTAAATCCCCGCACCGCCCCCCGACCCCGGCGTCCCCGCCTCCACTCCCGCCTGGCGTTCCTGGCGTCTCCACCCGGGCTTCCCGCCGCGGGTGCTCTCGCTTCGCCCCGGCGGTGCCCTCACCCCACAGATGCCTGGCGCTGCCGGCCCCAGGCCTCCGTCTTGCCCTGATACCCAGGTCCCCGGCTCCAGGCCCAGCTTTCCACCCTTGTGCTCTGCCCCCTCCCAGGGGCAATCCCCACTCCAAAAAGGACCCGAACCTCCTTTTTGGGCGGCGGGGCCTTCGATGGGGACCGTGAGGGAGCGCGGAGTTCTGGTGTGTCACCGGGCCTGCTGCGGCCCGAGTTTCAGCCTGTGTTCAGCTCTGGGCCCCAAGCCCCCGCGCCCCCCAGGGCCTGCTGGCCCCCAGCGCCCCGGTGCTGCTGGAAAGGCGCATTCGCCCCTCGTCGGACAGCGAAGTGTGCAGGGAGGTGCTTTTCTCAGTGTTGGGAGCCCGGGACAGGAACCCCAGAGAACGCGTGTGGGACGAGGGTGGGGGTGCTGCGCCTTTCCCGGAGCGTAGGTCTGCAGGGGTGGGAGAGGCGGAGGAGGCGGGACCGCAGGCCTGCGTTTAGGAAGACTCGGAGCCGACCCGGGCCCTCTGAGAAGTTCCAGACCCGGCCCCCCGCGGCGGCAGCGCATGCCTGCCCTTTTGACCCTGGAGCTTGGGGCTCGCTGCACTGGGTCCACCTAAGCGGCGGAAGCTCTGGGGCCGGGGGGGAGGGGGCTGGCCCAAGGCTGCAGGGCCCGCGGGCGGCGAATCCAGCCCTCCACCCCGCCCCACTTCTTTCACTTTGCTAGCGTCCCCCGCGGGAAGCAGGAATCGGGAGAAACTCTGCACTCAGCGCCCCCCACCCCGCCTGCCTAGGCAGCTCGGCAGAGGTCATGTCCCGGGCATGCCTTGGGACCCCACCCCCTAACAAGACCCAGGACCCCCAGGAAAGTGTCTGGGTCCACCGTGTCCAGTGCCCCCACTCTGAAGAGAACCCAGCAGACCTAGCTGCTTTGGTAAGACCTCTCCCCCCAAAAAAGAAACACAGAAAGGAAAAAAAAATCCACTTTACTGAGTCACACCCAGCTGTAAACAAGTCGCCTGAGAGTCCCACCCTAACCCCCAGGCCACACAGTCCTCCAAGAAATGACTGGGGAGGGTCACTAGGGCAGGTGCCAAGCAGGAAAGCACATCAGGCTCAGGGTCCCGAGGACGAGCCCTGGGAAGGGGTGGGGTCAGGGCAGCAGGGCTGAACCCCCAGGAGCCTCAGAGCTGGGGCCCTTGAGGACCAAGTGACTTAGGAAGGCTCCCTGATAGGGCTTCCAGCCCATCTGCAGCCCCCTCTGGCTCCTAAAGTCTATGGAGGGCACTGGCCAGGGGGAGGGCCGCCCTGCAGTGGCATGGCCCAGCCCTCCAAAGGCCCGCTGGTCCAGTCCAGCTTCAGCTCCCCTGCGGGCCTCCAGGTCAGGCCGGGACTCATGGGAACAGGTGAGATGCCTCAACTCCTCAGAGTCCAGCCCTAGGTTTGGGTGGCTTCCCGGGGGGGGGGCAGCACGGGGCTCCTTCCCTGGAGCATGGGTCACCCCGTGGCTGTCCGACTGGAATGTGGCAGTGAGGTGGGCGAGGAGGCGGCTCACGCTGTGCCTGGGGCCTGCCCCTCCCCGGCACTGGCCTCAGCTACACAGCCGTCTCCTGGTCCTCCCGCTGGATCATCTGGTAGTGCTGCCGGTTCTCCAGGTAGGCGGCCAGCTCTGTGTCCTGGGCCTTCTCTGCCCGCTGCCGGGGAGTGTCCCCCTGAAGGGAGGAGCTGTGGTCAGGCTCAGGAGAGGTTGGGCCCGTCCCTCAGGCTGCAGGTTGGGGAGGGGAGGCCTTGCAGGCTGTCTGGGCCGCCCTGCCGGCTTGGGTTTTTTCTTTTTTGATTTTGAGAGTATGTTTATTAAAGCCAGGGACAATGAAACAAGGAAGGGCTTAGGGTAAATCAGCAACAGGAGAGAGCCTGGGCTGGGCTGCGTTGGCTCACTGGGAAGTCAGAGGAAAGGGGGCCTGGAGATGGGGTCAGGGGTTAGTTTCTGGGAGCCACCGCTGCCCACTGCTCCCCTGGTTGCCAAGTCCCTTGTGGTCCCTTAGCATTTAGGAGAGGCACACCCACCTGTAGGGAGGAGGAGCGGGGAGGGAAGGCGCAGGCGTGCTCTAGGGAGGGAAAACCCACAGTCCAGGCTCCTTAAGGCTGAGGAGTGGCACCGAGTCCCCAGAGGGGCCTCCTGAGGCTGCCCTCTCACAAGGGCTCAGGCCTGGGAGAGCATCGGTTGTACCTGCGTGGACTCCCTGCCCGCCCCGCTAGTCTGCTCACCTGCTGGTCCGTCTTCATGAGTGAGGCCCCTGCCTCCACGATGTAGTGGCAGATGGTGCGCTGGCCCAGGGCTGCCGCCTGGTGCAGACAGGTCTCCCCGCTGGGGGAACGGGGGCTGGCTGTGGGTTCCATCCAGTCCTCTGGGCCCTCCCATGTCTCCCAAGCATCAGGAAGTTTGGGGCCCTGGCCTGGGGCATGGGAGGGGGAGGTGGCAGGGTGGCCCAGAGGATGACAGGTATGGCCAGGAAGGGTTTGTGGCCCCCCCCTGGACAGAACAGGAGGGGCTAGAGAAAGGCAGGCAGTTTCCAGAGTAACCAGCATCCTGCACTGCCAGATACTCACTTTTCCTCCACAGCATCAAGGATCTCTTGGGGGGCTAGAGGAGAGAGGAGGGGCAGGTCAGAGAGGCCTGGCAGCCTCTCCTCCTCCTGCCTCAGCCCAGCCCTGGGGGGTGGGGCAGGGTGCCCAGTGGTGCAGCTTACCGTGATCCAGCAGGTAGCGGACCACTTCCTTGCTGCCAGTGCTGACCGCATGGTGCAGAAGTGTGCGACTCTGGCCATCCCGGTGCATGAGGTTGCCACCAGCTCGGTGCAGCTCCTGGAGCTGAGGGCAGGGGCAGGGCTGGGCTCCTGGCCACCCTTTCCGGCCCCAGAAATGCCCCCCAACTCACACACAGGCCACAGGGCTGACACTGGCATGTGCTCACACACATCGCTCCCTAGGGGCTGCTGGGGTCTTTGGGGAGTGTCAGGGGAGAGACAAGGGGCTTATCTCAACCAAAGTGCCAGTGGGCTCCCCTAGGAGGACAGTCGGCCAGGCCCTGGAGACGGTGGTTCCTTGAACACTCACTGCTGAACGCCAGGGACAGGTGCACTGAGCTAGGCAGCCCTATGAAGGGACACGGGCCATGGGCTGGATGGGGCAACGTGGAATGGGACAGGAAACCCTGCTCTGCTGAAGGCAAGACGATGCCGGATGAGGATGACTGTGTCAGAAGAGGCCAGCTTCTGGCTCTCCAGGTGCACCGCCCCCAGGGGAGGGCGCTGGAGCCAGGGCGCTAGTACCTTACAGAAGTCGTTCCTCTTGGCAGCCTCCACCAGCTCTTCACCTGCCAGAACACCTGCCCGTTACACTCCAGGGCTGGAGGCCTGGGCTTATGTTGATGTGTGGACACACAGGTAGCGCACAGAGGGGCTGTGGGGCATGTGTGCCAAGGGCTGGGCTCATGGTGAACGTGACCCCAGGGACCTTGACGGGTGTGTCTGAATGAGGCAGAGCATGGGCCCACCTCCCCGCTGACCTCACCCCCACAGCCAGGGAGAAGCCTCACCTTTAGGGGGCACCGCATCCCCCGGTAGTGACCTACAAACAGAGTGGGGCGAGATGTGACGTGGCTGTGCACAGGTCAGCTGGTCCCCCTCCCAGCCCCAAACAGGGGCACCCTTTGTTCTTTCATTGGTTTATTGAGTGCCCCCTGCCTGTCAGGGCTGCTCCCGGCTCTGGGGGTACAGTGGCAAACACAAGCTGGCTCTCAGGGAGCTCACATTCTAGCTGGGACCACAAATAGGTCAACAAATAAATAACAGATTTTGAGAGTAGGAAGTGCTGTGAAGACTAGGAGACGGGGTGGTGTACTTGAACAGCCGTGTCAGATGGGGTTCCCCAGACTTCTTGAGGGCAAAAGGCTTGAGGTGGAGGTGTGAACGGGGGGTCAGCTCTGTGAAGCACGGGGAGATGTGGGGAGAGAGGCCTCGGGACAGGTGCAGAGCAGGCAAATGGGAAGCCCCCAAAAACAGGTGATGGGGCTGGGCTGTGGTGACAGAGGGGAGGACAGGCTTGGGCTGTGTACGGTGGAGTGACCTGCAGCGAAGGGCCGCAGGGCACAGGCAGAGGTTCTAGCCTGGGGAGGGTAGGGCTGGAGGCTGGGGGCACTTGGCCTGAACGGGGGTGTGGCCAGGTGTTAAGGGAAGGCCAGGTCTGGGTGGGACCACAAAGGCTAGCAGCCAGAGCGGGAGCCTGGCACCACGGAAGTGGCTGTGGCTGAAGGCAGGGCTCTGGGAGCAGCTGTCCCATAGGTGGGACTTCAGGCTGGGCCAGAGGAGCCTGGGGACTCACCGGGGTGTGGGTGAGCAGGGGGAGGTGGGGAGAGGGGAAGTGGGGGTTGGGAGGTCAGGCCGGGCTGATGCCCCCAGCAGCTCTGGGTCCAGGATATAAATCTCGTCCTGTGCGATTTCAGTCACGTAGTTGAGGTGCTCCTGTGGGTGGGGAGGCCAGGCACGAGGGTCAGGGCAGCAGTGGTGGGATGAGGTGGCCACCACACTGGCAGACGTGGAGAAGCCTCTGCTATGGGTGTGAACGCTGACAGAGGCAGCCAGGAGAGTGGCCCTGTCGGCCCCGCTTCCCCTCCCTCACCCCGCTTCCCCTCCCTCGCCCGTCCACTTTCCCTCCACCTGGCCCCCTGGGTCCTGGGCCCTCCAGCCTGCCTGCCCCTTCCCGTGGATGAACTGTCACCCAGGCAGCCTGGCCCCTGGCCAGCAGTGCTGCTTCCTCTGTTTCTCTGGATGGCGCCTGTGCTGTGAGGCCCCACCCCCCACCCCGACAGCAAGCCTTTCCCGGGCACACCAGCCCCTGTTCTCAGGGGCACTGGCCCCATGCACTCCAGTCTGGAGGGCAGGGCCATGCCCTATCCGTGGACAGGGATGAGCGCGGGTAAGCCTGCCTGTGGAGGGGACGCTGGGTGTCACGGAGCAGGACTGGGAGTGCTCACCTGGGCCCGGTCGATCCTGTAGAAGCGGCTGGCAGTGGTGGCTGTGGGGAGATGCTGGGTTAGCTGCAGGTCCGGGAGGCCTGGTCCAGGCCCGGGGCTTCTGCTGCCCCAACCCAGGACCCCAGGGAGGAGGCAGGACAGGGCTTGGGACTGCCAGGAGCTGGCCCTTCCAGGCCACTCACCGTCCAGGAAGCACCACTTGGGGGACAGTTTCTGGCACGTTGGGGACTGGGCTCCAGCACCTTCGGGCTCCTGTTGAGAGAATCAAAGGCAAGGTCTGGGTAAGAACGGAACTTGGCCCAGGAGACAGCAGGCCCTCCCTCTGCCCCTCACCTGCTGCAGCCTCTCGATGTGCGCGCGGCAGAGCTCGAGGTCGCTGTCTCCTGGGACCACTACGGTGCCCAGTGGCACGGCTGGAGAGTGGAGCAAGCGGTCAGCACTGGCCTGCCCTGCCCCTCAGGGGACTTGATGGCTCTCCCGCCCCCGTCCCCCCAGCCCCAGACGCCACTCACAGGCCTCCTTGAGCTGCTCCTTGTCGTAGTGCAGGGCCTCGTAGTCATGCATGCTGACCCTGCTCACCTGCACCCGCAGCTGCTCGGGCACCGGCTGCTGGCTGAGGGCGAGGGCGGCAGGAAGGGGCTTGGCAAGGGCCCTACCCAGGAGCCCCCCCGAGTGTCCCCTCCCAAGTGCCCTGGGGCAGAGGAACTGTTTGCCCCTTTCCAGTTGGGGAACCAAAGCTCAGAGCGGGCAGCGTCTGGCTGTGGGCCTGCGGCGGGCGGGGCGGCTGTGTGGGAGGCATACTCGCTGTGCAGGGTGGTGGCGCTGCGCCGCTTGGCCTTCTGCACCATGGTGGCCTGGTTGCGCAGGGCGATGCGGATGCGCGAGGCGGTCAGCTTGCAGGGCTCGCCATCCACCTGCACTGGAATGGCCTTGGACGTGGTGAGCACCACCTCGCGGCACTGCGTCAGTCGCTCGCCGTGGCCGCCCACCTGCAGCGCTGCCTGTGGGCATAGAGGGCTCAGGTCAGGCACCAGGCGGTGTGGGGGGCCCCAAGCTCTCCTCCTGCTAGGGGGGCTCTGGCCAGAATGCAGAGACTGACCCCCATGGAGAGGGGAGGGAGGGGGAGACCCCAGTCGGGGGTTTGAAGAGTGCCCCCACAGACAGAGAGCCCCTCGTCAAAGAACAGAGGTTTGGTGACACCCCCTTTCCATCCTGGAGCCGAGCTTCCAGGCACTATAGGGGCACGGCTGGGCAAAGAGCCGGGCCCGACTTCCAGGCAGGCGCCGCCTGGCCCACTCACCAGGGATGTCATGGTGAAGCCAATGACCTCGAGGTAGCCATCGTCGTGTCGCTGGGGCTCAAAGTCGTGGTGCTCCCCAGGGTGGCCCCAGGGCATGGTGCCTGCGCAGTACCTGGGGGGTGGGGGGTGGGCAGCGCCACGGGCTTCAGAGGGTGGTTGTGCAGGGCGGGGACCGCAGGGCCCACCCAGAGCCCCCGCCTCACCTGGGGATGTTCAGGAAGACGACACACTGGGGCTTCAGGTCCTGAATCTTGGGGGTCAGGTCGGTTCCGTCACACTGCAGGCAGGAACAGGGAGGGTGTGGGGGTGCCGTGAGGAGCTGAGGCGGCCTCCCTCTCAGCTGGGCCTGCCCGCTCCGCCTACAGCTGGGCCTGCTCACCACCACTCGGATGTGCTTGGCCAGGTCCTTGGAGCTGCCCATCAGGAAGTCGGAGAATGCTGTCTGTGGGAGGCGGATGTGTCATTATCTGGTGACTGGGACCTTCCCTCACCACTGCCTGGCAGGGGTCTGGGGCCTGGTAAACACGGGGGGCAGGGGGCACGGGAAGAGGCTGCTGCTGGTCTGGCAGATCCCAGGCTTACCCCGGCGTAGAACATCTTGTTCCGAAAGCGGCTGTTGAATTTCTCCGGGTTGGCCTCTGGGTGGTGACAAAATATGGGGGACAGTCAGTCATTCTGGTCCCACTGGGGCTTTCCAGGCTTGGGTAGGGAGGGTGGGCTAGGAATGGATGCCTTCCCCTGGGGGGCAGGAGGGTAAGGGCTAACCCTCTCAGGGCCCCTCCTAGGTCCCTTCCTCCCCAGCCTCCCAGGTCCCCTGGGCAAGAGACTGCCAACCTCGAGACTCATGAAACTCCAGGGTGACGTGGGCATCGAAGCCCAGGCTGAAGTAATTGTTGAAGACGTCCAGAGGCAGCTGGAATGAGGTCAAGGGACCAACATGAGGGTTGGGCCTCTGCGATGCCTCCCTGCTCCAGGCCACGGGTGGCATGCTCACTCAGCCCGCATCTTCAGAGGCCTTTCCCACAGCTCACAAGACCCACCTAGCAGCCCTCCCAGCCCACCTGCCTCCTCAGGCTCCGCTGCCCCTCCCCGAGGTGCCTGTGCACAGGGGTGCCGCAGCCTGCAGGCGTTCCCTCCGCACCCCTCCCTGTGTGCCCCCTTCCCAGGAGCTCTGCAGGCAGGATTTGGCCCTGCTTGTCGCTTCAGACGGAGCCTGGCAGGGGGCAGGCACCAGGAAGTATTTGCCAAGGGGCTGGACAACAACGGGCTTGTGAGGTGAGTACCATCGTTCTCACTGTAGAGATTAAGAAGCTGAAGTTTGGGGAAATGAAGAAACTCACTCAAAGTCCTAGAATAAGCAAGTGGGAAAGTGGGGCCCAGCCTAACTCTCCTGGTAGTTCCAGACACCGAGGTGTGGAAAGGTCCCCCTGGTGCCCACTGCCCCAGTCCTGGCTAACCCACCCGGTCGGTGGCGCCCTCATCACGTTCCTCGGGCCCGGCCTCAGGGTTGGGCTCCACACGGAGGTCCCAGCGGTCCAGCTGTACCACGTTCCCCTCCTCCACGTGGGAGAGGATCTTGGACACGGGCTCATCTGTGTAGCCCTGGTGGAGGAAGCAGAAACAGTCTATCCTGGGGACAGGCCTCCCCCTCCACATGCCTGCCCCCTGTGGCCCCACCTCCCTGGGCTCTCACCCCGCCCCAGTTGAGGGTACGGGCCAAGTCGTTGCCAGTGCCCAGGGGCAGGATGGCGACAGGTGGTGGTGGTTTCAAGCGCAGCTGGTCCAGGGTAGAGAGGATCCAGCCGACCTAGAGTGGGCAGAGCAGAAGCAGCCAGGTCAGGCCAGCTGGGCCCAGGCCTGGGCCCTGGCCTGGGAGAGGCAGGGGGACTCACCGTGCCGTCGCCCCCGCATGCCAGGATCCGCAGGTTGTGCACTTTGCGGTACATCTCCAGCCTGGACCCAGGGGACAGGAACAGGTCAGGGTATGTGGGTAGGATCCCGAGCACCAGGCAAGCCCTCGCCACTGTCCCCAAAGAGCCTTGCCAATACTTACGCTTCCTTGGGCCCTCCCTGGCTGAGGTCAAAGACTTGTCGGGGGTTGAGATACCAGAGAAAGGACTGGATGATTTTTGCACCCTGTGGGGACCAGGAGCCAAGAGGGCCAGGGGAGAGGCAGTCAGGGGTGGCAGGCTGATGTGGGGAGAAGCTCAGGGAAAAGCTCAGGGAGAAGGCTGTGGGAACCAGGCCCAGTGAGGGGAAAGGGGTGGAGCAGGACTAGGTTTTTCTCAGGATTCCTGGGAGAGAGAGATGGGGCAGAAGCCTAAAATGGAACCTGGGAATACCTGTGGGTCCCAGGGTGAAGAGGGGCGAGAAACTTGACCTCAAACCTCCCCCCAGGCCCTCTATGAAGCAGGAAGGCTGTGTGTACCTGGTTGCCCCCACTCTTGGGGTTCACGAACACCAGCAGGGGCTTCATGAGGGGGGACGGGGTGGGCCTGATGATGAAGGGTTTCCAGCGGCCCTCCTTGGAGGCAGAGAAGAGCCGTGAGGCTCCTTCCTGCCCTGGGGGACCCTACCCCCACGCTCGGCACTGCCCCTCCTGGCAGCCTACACATGCCCCTTCTGGGTCAGCCCTCGTGGTGGGCTTGGCCCCAGGTCTAACCTCAGGACCTTTCTTGCTGGATTTCCTCTTGAAGGATGCTCTCTTTTTCTTCTTGCTTGCTTTGAGGGTGTTCTGCAAGGAAAGCAGGGGCATGGGTGACAAGGCGGGGGGAGCTGGGGTGGCTGGCAGACCCCAAGTGTGTGGGGGTATTGAGCATTCGGGCTGTACTCACCTGGGGCCTGCGGGCCCGGAGGATCCAGGTGGGCGGGATGACCACGGCTGCGTGGACGCCCAGGGAGCACGGCTCCTCAATCCGCTGCAGCATGAAGCAGGACACCTTGCTGTGGTACTGCGGGGGTGGGTGGGGGGTGGCGGCTAAGCTGGACAGCTGGACCCTGGGACCCCAGGACCCTGCCCAGTGCAACGTGGGGGCAGCCCATGGGGGCTGGGCAGGCACCACTCACAGCTTGCTTGCACCAGGAGCAGCTGATGGCCACAATCTCCTTGCTGTGGAAGGTGAACTTCTGCTGGAAGCCCTAAGGTGGACAGGGTGGTTGGGGCACCAGGAGCCGGGCCCAGAACAGGGGCACTGCCCCTCCCCTGTGATCAACCTCCCTCCACCCAGGGAAATGGAGCACATTTTTAAAAATTAAGAAAACTGTAAATAAGCCCTGAAAGCAAGGAGGCAGAGCCAGGGACCATTCCCTCTGAAGTTAACTGTAGAGTGGTGAGTGTGTGTTCGAGCCAGCTGGAGGGGCCACGGCTACTGCCTGCCTGCCTCAGAGCCCCTCCCTGCTGACCTTGGCTGCAGCTAGGCCCCTGGTCACTCCCTCGTGCATGCCACGTTTATTGAGGGCCCACTATGTGCCAGACGCTGTGCTGGGCACTGACAGTCAATGGTGCAAAGGGGGACAAATGTCCTAGACCATTCAGAATCTACACTCACTGAGGGAGACAGACAAGAAGTAAATGAGTAAGTGAACAAAGTCACAGCGGCCAGTGCTTGGGAAGACCACTCACCAAACAGCGGCTGAACTAAGACTAAGTCCACAGGTGCCTCCAAGGGCTCACCCCTGAGCTCCCAGAAGCCCACACACCCTGCACTGGAAGGGCCTGCCCTCCCTGCTCGGCCTGGAGACTGGGCTAACTGTGCACTGCAACCTGGTCGAGGGCAAGCTCTGGGACTCTGTCCTTTAGGGACACAGTGCTGGATGGCCCACACAGGCCCACAGCCTGGGGCCCCGGGGCCAGGGCGCCCAGACTCAACGGGCAGCAGGCCGCTGCCTTCCCTGCACAGGGCCTCTCACCTTCCCGCAGTGCCGACACTTGCCATCCTGGCGTCGCCTGTGCACCCAGTGGTGCCGCACAAAGGTTGGCTGGAGAGGGAGGAGAGAAGTGTCATTGGAGTGAGTGAGTGAGGGCTGGGGGCAATAAGCCCTGAGCGCAGCCTGCACCCCTCAATGTATCAGTGGTGAGGAACGGAGGCTGCAGGAAGCTCCTGTGCATCAGACGAGGGGCTGGAAACTTCCTCCCGCAGGCCAGGGCAGGGTTAAGGCTCAGAGGAGGGACAGAGGCACGTGAGAGCAGGTGGCCCCAGACCCCCACCCCCTCTGCAGGCAGGCCGGCCAGACTCTCCCCTCTAAGTCCTTCTTGGAGCCGCATCCCTGGCACTGCCCTGAGCCCTGAAGCAACCAGGAAGAGCTGAGCCCTCTGCTCTCGGGAGACACTCAGAGATGTCCACTCAGGAAAGCTGGGGTCTCCTTGCCCCAAAGATACCTTGGGCACTTACCTCACGGACATTCCTGGACCCTGATTCACGGAAGGATGGTTTACAGCGGAAATTTATCTGTGAAAGATGACAGTGACCATCCAACTGTCAGCACCTCCCTTCAGGGTCAGGCACGTGGCCATCCCCCGCAGGAAAGGGTCACTCAGAGTCACCCTCACAAGGTAGGAACAGCCCCTGCATGCAGGGGCCCTCAGAACGTGAGGTGCTCCAGACGTCCACACGCATCCTGACGCCTCTCCACCAGCCCGGAGGGAGCTGTCCTTTCCCTGCCCAGTATGGTGGCACAGGGAGAGCCTGGGAGCTTCCTGCCCAGCTGCCCCACCAAATGGCACCATGGTTCCCTCCTATATTACCCCTTGACCTCCAGCCTTCCTAAACTGGGCGCCTGCAGGCACCCCAGTCCTTGCCTACAGACTTCAGCTGACTGTCCCTGGAGACTTTTGGCTAATCTGTGGAACCCTGGTGTGAACCCATGGTGGAACCCATGACTTTCAGGGATGGTGACGGTCTATAATGCCTGGGGCTGTCTTTGTTTCTTTTTCTAGCTGTCCCTGCTTCACCTTTAGCAAAGTCACAGAGCAGCTTCACTCTACAAGTCAGGGGCCCATGTCCCCTTGTTGATTCCTAGCCCCGCTTTCCAGTGAGCTGCTCTGGTTTCTGCTGCCTGGGGCGCCCAGGTAGGCTGCGGCAGCCCTCCCACCCTCTGCCAGGACCCTCCCCAGAGGGGTGCCTCCTTATAGGGGCGCAGGGTCCAGCCACGCCCCCAGCTGCAGACACACTGTGGATGATGAGCTTTGGGAAGAGGTCTCTACAGCAGCAGTGTGTAGGGGACAGAGCCAGATTTTGGGACTGAGCCAGCTGCAGCTGAGTTATGCAGCTTCAGCCAGGCAATGGCCCCTTCTAAGTGCTGGGCTGGATATGGAAAAAGTGGTGTCATGGCCACTGTTTATGAAGTCATCCTGTGGAGTGACAGTCCATGGGCCCCACTCCAGGCAGCGAGGACACAGCAGCTAATAAAGCAGGGAAGCCAGGACTTGAATGTGAGCTTTGTAGCACGATGGTGCTTGGCTCTTCACCACGGCGCACGCTGGGCCCCGCAGGCAATGCGTCTGTGCTGTGTGCAGACACACGCATGTGCTCTGACAGGGCTTCGGCACCCAAAGGGGAGGGGCAGGAGAGGCTGAGCACCACACTGACCTTCTCCAGCTGCTCAATGCAGGGGGTGTGCACCACGATCTTGCAGGCTGCACACTTCCTCCGGGGCACTGACTTCTGCTGTCGGAAAGAGAGGGTCCCTGAGACACCAGGTAACTCCAGCCAGGGTGCTGCTCCAAGGGCGGCAGAGGAATCCTCGCATCTGCCCCAGCACATCTGCCCTCCATGTGTACCAGGAACCCCCACTATTGACTCCTCTCACCATCCTCAGGTGGCCCACAGCAAAGGCACTCAGGTGGGAGCCCTGTTCCCACCTTGGGCTGGACGGGCTGCAGCTGTCAAGCTAGCAGGGGTTGGTCTACAGGCGTCTAGATCTGGCTCCACCACCAGGGGGCAGCGTGCTGCACACAGCTCACTCACCAGCATCTTAGCTACACAGTACTGCTCCCCAACATAGCAGAAGTCCCCGGAAACGTTGGTCTCAAACCAGATGTGCTCCCCATATGTCGCCGACTCCTAGACCGTGGGATAAGCGTGCTCAGTGCATACCTGCCACCCAGCTCACCAGTCAGCCCCTGCCCTGGCCCCCGACCCTCTCCCCCAAGAGAAACCTGCTCCAGCCTTGATCTACTTTGCTCCATCCTGTTCTCCGTGCTGTCCCTGCTCTCCACCACTTGGCCCAAAAGTGGCCACCCCAGGGGGTGTGCCCTGGCCCCACTGGCCCATGGCTCCTCTCGGCTGTCCACAGCACCTCCACTCCCGACTGCTCTTTCGGCCCAGAGCCCGGGAGGGCACTGGCGCCCCTCTGCCCCTCCTGGCACCCGCCACTCACACTCCAGTCCACAGTGCTCCGGATCTGCCGCTCTGGCTCGCTGCACGGGGCCCCGTGAGCAGGAGGAGGGGGCGCCAGGTGCTGGAGGCCTGACTTGGTGATGGCTTTCCTATAGAAAAGGAGACCGCTGAGGCCAGCTGAGTGCTTGGCCTCTCTGCTTCCTACCCTCCCCAACCTGGGACCTCTGCCCTCACTGTGACCTCACCTAAGGCCAAGACAGGGGCAGCAATGGGGAGAGTAGAGGATGACCCCCCACCCCTCACCGCCCCAGCAGCCTAAGACTCTGAGAGGATTCTTGGATTCCTGCAGGAGACTCAGCCTTCCTCACAGCACTTCGGGGGTGCGCTGTTCCAAAGCAGGCTGCCCACAGGCCAGGCAGGGCCCTGAGGCCCTTGCTCCACACTGGCCCTCCCGGAGGCCGCACCACTGGCCCTACTAGCCACAGCTATACCTACGCGAGCAGGGCGCTCCAGGCCTGCTGTCCGGCCGACTTGCGCCGCAGGGCTACCTGGCGCCTGCGGGAGAGTGGGCACATTCGGGCGGGCGTCCCGGGGCTGGCCGTGGTGCCTGAGGGTCGCTGCTGGCTGAGCCGGCGATAGTAACCATGCAGGCCCCAGAGGGCGCAGTCATATACCACGTCAGCAGGGAGCAGGTGGGAGGAGGCTTGGCGCCCTCGCAGGCAATAGGGCACTGGCAGCAGGGGCCGGGCGCCCCGGTGTCGGGGTGGCCCTGGTGTCTTGGTGCCTTGCTGGGTGGTACTCAATGCTGCAACTGTCACATCCTCCTCCTGGACCCCCTCCTCCCCTTCCTCCACCTCATTCACACCCACAAGCCCAGCCAACAGCAGAGGTGCACCCAGAAGCTGAGCCCCAACAGTGGCAGGCTGAGGGGTGGGCACCTCACCCACGACGAAGCGGGGGTTGCGAGTGGGAGGTGTGGTGCTGGAGCGGCGTCGGTGGCCGGTGCCCCGGGCCTGCATCGCACAGCCCAGGAGGCAGCCCTGGAGCTGTGCACTGGAGCGGCGACGCTGTGCTAGCGAGGAGGAGGCCTGCCCAGCGGGGGAGCGGCGCCGTGCCTTGCCCGTAGGCAGCCCCATGCCACTGGGCCTCCGCTGCCCCTCTCCGAGGCCTGGCGCCATCCGCTGGAAGTGTCTCTTAAAAAAGGTCTCCATGCAGGGGCAGCTGGGTGCCTGTTGGGCACAGAGACCAGGAGCATCAGGAGTTGGGCTGGGCCATGGCCCGTCCTGTGCCCAGGAGCCAAGTCGTGGCCTCTGGGGGTTTGGGCTCCTTGGAAGAGGGGTGACAGTGGCTTCTGTCTCAATAAACAGGGGGTTTGAGGCATCAGAGAACCCTCAGGGGAGCCACCATTGCCCACTACTGGGAGCCCTGTGCTCTACACAGCTCCACCTCTGGGCTACCCCAGGAGTAGTGGTAGGAGGGGCTTCTAGCTATGCAACCCTGCACCCCTGGTCCAGGCACCATAATCCACCAGGTCCTGGCCTAAAGGACTTCGACTCTGGCCTGAAACTGATAAGAGAGAAGAAAAAGGAAGCTGCAAGTGTAGAATTTGGGGTTCCAGTTCGGAACCAACATACTGCCCCCCAGATAGACTGATGGGTGGAGGGCAGACTTTCCTTCTCGTCAGGTTTTTGTTTTGCCAGGAACAAGGGGCGAGTTAGGTTTAGGTGACCCCCGCCCCCGGACATGGCACAAACCAAGCATGATGACAAAACAAGGCCCTCTGAACAGGAACACAGTCCTGGTGAGATGCCCTGACTCAGCCCTGCCTGGTCTTGGTGTCAGGCTGGGAGTGGCATTTACCAGTGGAGAGGGTCAGCCGTCAGCCTCAGGGGTGACAGCCCTGGGGCAGAGGAGGCCCTCAGTGAACTGGAAAGGCAGCTGCAGGGACAAAGGCCATCCTGTTGCAGTTGTGGCTTTGTATCGTCAAGAGTGAGCTGTCTGGGTTCTGGGTCTGCATGCACATTGGCCTTTGTGGGGCTGCTGGTCAGGGCTGTTCTGGCGCCAGGCCGCTCTGTCTCACTCAGAGGTGCAGTGCTGCGAACACCCCGTGTACAAAGGTGTTGGGTGACGCCTGAGAACCCTTCCGGCTCTGCTCCTCAGGGCGCCGGTGAACCGCACCTCATCCTGGGGGCCAGCGCTAGGAGCCCCAGCTCTCCATTCCAGACACCGAGCTGTCCTGGGCCACCTGCACGGAGGCGGGACCCTTGGCGACCACCCTCCCCACCCTGTCCTGGCCGAGTGTTCCACTTCCTTCATCAGCTCACCTGTTCCCACTGCCCCTTCTTCACAAGCCACTTGTCTCTCCAACCCTGGGGGAATGGCACGAGGCCAGGGGTTGCTTCAGCAGGGCAAGACCTCCCAAGTGCCCACGGATGCTTGTGTCCCTCTACTGGGTGCCCTCCTGGGCCCTGGCAGCCACAGGGAGGTCTGAGTCAGGGCTGTGAGACATCTGCCTGGGGCTGACAGAAGTCAGACGTCGTGGGGAGTGCCCTGACACACAGTGGAAAGTGAGGGGCTTGAGAGGTCAGGCCAGGCTGCACATCTAGTGCCTGCTCACCACCCACTCAGCCTTGCACCTGCTACTGCGTGGGGACAGGCTGTGGCAGGCCGGAGCCCTGAATGGGGACAGGGGTTCCAAAGGGGAGGTGCGCTGGGCCCAAGTCTCTGAGCTCTTGTGGTCAGTGGGCAGTGCAGGCAGCCTTGCCTGGGGGAGCGGTGTTTGGGGCTCCAGCTCTCTGCCTGTTCCCATCCCAGCCCCTGCCGATGGCGGGAGAGGGCAGGAGGTAAGCGCTGTGGGGGAGAGCTCCTGGCTGCCTCCTCAAATCAGCAGCGTCCTGGGAGCACTGACTGAGTGCCCTGTGTGTCAGGCACAGTGCTGAGCACTCGTGAACACGCGTACCGCTTCATGAACCAAAGCGGCCCTAAAGAACAGGCACTGGTTCCTGCCGTGCTCCTGAGGGGAATCAGAGGCTCGCAGAAGTGACCTGCCCACAGCCCACGGCCCACGGCTGGCCAGTGAGCGGCCAGGGTGGGAGCTGGTCTCCCGGATAGTAAAGCCTGCACCCAGGGGGTGGCAGCAGCAGGGTCTTTCCTCGTGGGTTCTGAGGCCAGGACTAAGGTGGAACGGGACAGGGAAGGGCTATAGAACCAGGACAGCCCCAATTCCTGAACACCTACCACGAGACAGGCCCTGGGCTGAGCACCTGCTGTCCTGCTGACCCTACCATGAGCCTGTGAGGCAGGCAGGACCATGGGCTCCACTCGAACGATGGCAAAACTGAGGCTTGAGGGGGCGCAGTAATATGCCCAAGGTCACACAGCTGGTCAGCAGCAGGACTGGGACCCGAGCCCCCGCCCGCTTGACTCGAGGTCTGCCCTGCACTGGGGAAGAGAGCCGCGAAGGCCCAGCGACCCGCTGCTGCGGCGGCACTGGCCTGCCAGCACTGCTCCCGGTGTCAGCTTTCCCTCCTAGTCTGGTCAGGCCGTTCCGCGACAGCTGCACAGCCTGCAGATTAGTCACCCGGACACACCGCCTGATGCTAATGTCACCCAGAAGACAAAAGGCCACAGTCAGTGGGGGTGGGGGGAGGTGCTGCAGGCGCTTGGGCAGTGCTAAGGGCCGGCCAGCCCTGCCCCAGACTCACACTGACAGCGGGGGGCCGGCAAGAAGAGGTCGCCCAGCACACCCCGGCTCACGACATGGGGGCAGCTCTCTCAGCGCCCTGGCCCACACGCTGCCGGGCAGCCCCGAGTCCACATCTGTCCAGGAGTCTCCTCAGCTACTGGAGAGCATGGTCATTCCAAGTGGGGAGCAAGGTGGCCAGGCTGGGGCTGAGGCCATGTGCAAAGCTGACTGCTCACAGGCCTCGGTTTCCTTATTCGTCCAAGGAGGCTGCTAGCCTGGCTGATTTGCCATTTTATGACAAGCTCTCCTGCTGGGCGCCCAAGCTTCTATGTTCCCAATGCCCCCTCCCCCTCAGAGGCCACGCTTCCTGTTCCTCTGGTCTCCATAGAAACTCTGTCCTCTGGTCAGCAACTGCCTGACTCCTGACTTCCTAACTCTGCTGAGGCTTCTCTTGGGTCTGGTCAGAAGTCTGGCCTGGCCTCAGGCCTGTCCCCGCTTCGTCCCTGCCTGGACCTGCAGCCTCACTGCGCAGCACAGCTCTGAGCCCAAGCTGCTTCTCACCTCACACCGTCACTTCCACACACCAAAGGGGACCTCACGGGGTTCTGACACCCACAGCAGAGCCACCAGCTGCTCCTCAGCCTCCCAGTGGGGGGGCCTGGGGGAAGCCTGTCACAGCCAGAGGAGACAGGATGGGAAAAGCCTCACGGACCCATCAACCTCCTGCTGGCTGTCGGGGGCCTGAGAAGGACACAGAACACCGTGGGAGAGCCGTGTGTGGTGGTGTGTGGCCATGCACCCAAGCGCTGCCACCACAGCCAGCAGGGAGCGAGTGGCCGGGGCTCTTGGCCTGGGGCCCAGGCTGCCTCAAGTGGGAAAGCCCGAAGGCTTCGAAACCCTGTCTGTCATTGCTTTCCTGGGCTCATCAGCCAACCTTCTGAGTCTCCATGTTCTCATCTGCAAAACAGGAGGACACCATGGAGCCCAGAAGGTTGATAAAAGGGACATTCTGACCAGATGACGGCGCAGAGCACCTGACGACGCAACACCTGACGGGAGCAGGGCCAGGGCAGAGCCCACACCCACAGCGGACGTCAGGAATGGGGGTCCTGCCACCTCCTGGAGTTTGTCTCTGCCCGTGGCGGGGGTGGGAGCCCAGAAAAGGAAGCAGGAGGACCCAGGGTGGCCACCACCTACCACATGAGGAACAGAGCCCGACAGCCAGAGCCACCTGGGTGTCTGCTCATGCTACGAGGGGCATCTGCTGCCCCGGGGCACCAGGCCTGGCCCCCCGGGACTCCCTGCCTCCAGAGGTGCCGGCACAAATCCCACGTGGGGCTCAGCCACAGTGACCACTCCACGCTGCGGGCAGGGGCCCACTCCCTGCAGCCCCCTCTGGCTCCCAGGTGGGAACAGCTAGAAGGGAGGCCTGCCTGGGGGCTGGTGAGGTAGGGTCCCAACTTCCTCACCTCTACTCACTCAGGGGATCCTGCCAAAGAGAAAACAAAACAAAACCAAAGGTGCACAGCAGGGAGCAGTGGGCCTGTAGGGTGAAGGAGGCAGCCCCTTACACCTTTCCTTTCCGTCCACTTCAGGAGCCTTTCTCGGGATGGTGGTGCCTGGGCCCACCCTGACCCCCCTCCC
Source organism: Sturnira hondurensis (assembly GCF_014824575.4). Taxonomy (NCBI): domain Eukaryota; kingdom Metazoa; phylum Chordata; class Mammalia; order Chiroptera; family Phyllostomidae; genus Sturnira; species Sturnira hondurensis. The sequence goes on along the minus strand of NW_028092064.1, from coordinate 452,129 downwards.
CAGACCCACCCAAACACAGGCAGGAGGGAGGAAGCAGAAGGCAAGGAAGGGTTGGGGAAGCCCCCTTTGACCTGATCAGAAGGCAGGGCAGCAGGCAGGAGGTGGGCGAGCGAGTGGGGCTGGGGTCCCTGAGGGCAGGCGAGCCCTGGCTCTGGCTCCAGCTCCAGGCTGCCAGCCTCCGGCTGAGCAAGTCCTAGTTTGGAGAGCCAGCCGCTGTGGCTGCTCCGCTGCACCCTCCCCCTCGCCACTCTCCTCCCCCCAGCCTGAGACAGACAGTCGTTATGAAAATAACCCAATTGGTAACTGACTGCACTTCCTCTCCCAGCGGCGGCTCCAGGCCCTGCAGCGAGCAGGAGCCAGGGCGGGTGGGCAGATGGGCAGATGGAGGGGCACACATGCACACACACACACACAGCCTTGCCTACTGGATTCTCTTCCCAAAGTCCCCAGAGCTAGGCAGAGTGACAGTCTCCCCTTCACCAGTTACCACGCAGCCCCTGCCTCGGCTCAGGGGTGGGGTGTAGGGAAGGTCTGGGGAGAGAGGGGTCAGGCAGGCTCCTCCGCTGGCCACCTAACGCCCTCTCACACCCACTGGACAGAATTTGGGGGTCTGAGGAAAGTGAGATAGTCGTGCCCTGGCCCCAGAAAAAAATTCCACCACAAACAGTGTANGCTAGGCAGAGTGACAGTCTCCCCTTCACCAGTTACCCCGCAGCCCCTGCCTCGGCTCAGGGGTGGGGTGTAGGGAAGGTCTGGGGAGAGAGGGGTCAGGCAGGCTCCTCCGCTGGCCACCTAACGCCCTCTCACACCCACTGGACAGAATTTGGGGGTCTGAGGAAAGTGAGATAGCCGTGTCCTGGCCCCAGAAAAAAATTCCACCACAAACAGTGTACGTTGAGAGGCTCACAACCTACAAAGCCCTTTCTGACAAGTGTTACCAGACAGGAGGCTGGCAGCTCCCCGGCAAGGGCCGCCTTTCTGTCCCAGCGAAACCGACAGCCCCTGAGGCTAGTGGCTGAGCTGGGACTCCCTGGCCCGGGGCTCCGAGCCCGACGAGAGGGCCTGTCAGCGCTGCCTTGGCTCGTGTCCAGGAGAGCCCGGCCCACGGCACACCCCTGCTGCCCGGAAGGCCACTGCCCCTTCCACTCTGGGCTCCCTGGGGTGCGGGGTGGCAGCATACCTCCTGGACCCCTGTAACACTCCTGAAAGTCGCTGAAGGTCCCCAAAAGGTTTTGTTTATCCGGGTTACAGCTATGAATATTTACTATGTTGGAAATGCAAACTGAGAACTGTTTAAAACGTGCATTAATTTGTTTAAAACCAATAAGCCTATTATACGTTAATGTAAACAACATACTTTTATGAAAAGTAAACTATATTTTCTAAAACAAAAACAGCAGTGAGAAGGCTGGCATGCTTTAATTTTCACAAACCTCTTCAAACGTCTGCCTCAGTAGAAGCAGCTGGACCCTCACCTCCGCCTCTGTGATTAACGTTACAATGCGCTGTGTCGGTTGAAGTATATGAAGAAATTCTGCCTCACACTGACTGAGTTAGAAAAGGAAGGGTTATTTTCACAGCCTTTTCAAGCAGTTATGGATATCCTCCACTACCACATAAAAATACGACAAGCGGCGGTTTCTTAAAGGTTAGTGGCTATGTGGGATCCGAAACCCATGAGCTCCTCACTGCTCTGTCTTGCATTTTGAGTCTTGTAACATCAACCTCAGTCACTGGAAAATACTGCTTTACTCAGTTATGAAGATCTTCCAAAGGTTGATACATTTCATTATACATCATAAAAAAAGATCATACCTGCTAACAATCACCACTGATCTCATTAGGAGACTTTAAGTCTTGGGAAGCTGGCTGGCAGCCGTCCAGATAGTGGATACAAGGTTTCCAAAATCTCATTTTCACTCAGAAGCTCACTTTTTATCAGTAACAACAAATACTGATACTGTTTTTGAAGTGACAAGCTCACTTCATTCATTTTGAGGAAACGCCCCAAAGACCCAACTCGGAGGGGTTTTGTCTGCCAGGTGCTCTTGCGCGTTAAAATGGTGTTCCTTCGAAAAGGGGCCGGCACGGCTCACCCAAGCGCTTCTCAAGACAGACAGAGTAGTTTGGAGTGCCTCTTGCACATCTCCCACTTATTTGTTCACACAAAATATTTTAAAAGACACGTACTCAGGATCTGTATAAAATCAATACTTTTTACTGCATCTTTTCTTGTCATCGCGAGTGTGTGTGAAGGAAACAACGGCTACTAGTTTACGCTGCCCTGATCTGCGCCGAGGCTCCAGAAGTTCACCACCACCGCTTCCGCACCATCGGCACGGACGCTAACACAGTGAAAAGGGCACAAGCCAAGGCAGATCTAAACGTATCATTAGGAAAACTGGTTGTTTTGACTTCACCAACCCCTAAAGGGTCCAGCTCTCCTCTTCTCCAGCCCCCCGACAGTATACGTTCCAAATCCTCCAGTTGGGCAAATTCGACTTCTGCGGTATGGCGCTAACTCAGCCTCCTACCCTTGGACATGAACCCTTGGTTCTCACCAAGCCAACCTGTTCTCTGCACCCCCACCCGGCTGTGCCTGTGCTCACTGCTGTGTCCCGGCACATGGCCTACCTCCTGCCTGGAACACTGGCCTCCTTCCCCATCTCACACCCAAGTCCCACCCGCTCACAGCTGCCCCAGCCGAGAATACATCCCTCCCACTGATAACTTCACACTAGCCATTTGCTCCTCTACCCCTGGACTCCTGGAAGTCCCGAGTCTTCCAAATCCATATGCCTCATCCTTCCCGCCCACCAGACCACAATCTCCTCAGAGGCCAGGGACAAGACCGCTGCATCAGGTACGCCAGCCCAGTGCCTGGCGGTGAGTCCGGTGTTTACCACCGGTCAGCTCGGGAGGAAGGAACAGGGAATTCCGCTGAGGAGGGGCCAAAGCCATAAGGGAAGAGGAGGACTTCCTCCACCCTGGGTACCGCACCCAAGGGCTGACCACAAGAACCTGCCTGGCTGGACCAGACCACTTCTCTCCGTTGGGTACAGGAGACAGCAACAGCCTTGGTTCTAACCACCACCTTCCTCTCCTCTCCCAAGGATTTGAAGAGTGACAGGTGAGGCCCCTTTTGGGCCGAATGACATTGCCACTCCATGTTCTCTGTGGCTTTCCGCATGAAACCTGGACAGGAGGATTTCGTGACATGAAGTCACGGGGTGAGGGTGGCAGGCAAGGAGGGGAAAGGAGGGGTTGCCTCAAATGCTTGGAGCTGGGTGAGGGCCCTTAGCGCTGAGCTCCTTGCTGAGACAGTCTCCCCTTCACGTGCTGAGTCCCTAGGAAGGCCAGGCTCCCAGCAGGTCCTAGAGAAATGTTTGCGGAGCAAATACCTGATGCTTCAGTTAGGCTGCCTGTGGCCCAGGATGCCTACAAACCGGCCCAACACAAAATCGTCAATTTATTTAAAACATGATGAGATTTCTTTGTGATTATGTGTTGCAATGTATTTAACGTGTGGCCCAAGACAACTCTTCTTCTGGGGTGGCCCAGAGACACCACAGGTGCAGGGACCCTGCACCAGGGCCTCCGCTCCCAGCCGCCCTCCCACTGCTCCCAGAACTCACTCTGCAGCACCCACGCGCCTGGGGCTGGGCCTCCTGTCAGTGACGGCAATGCAAAGACTTGGGTCTGGCGGTCGCTAGGTCTCTCAGCCCTCCTCCCACCTCCCTTTCATACGTTTCTGCCTTTTAGCTGACAAATAGAGAATAACTCCCTCGGTGCCAGACACTGTTCTGAAAGTTTCACAAACATTAACTCAATTTCAGAAAAAATATTCTTTTCCTTGTTTTACAGATGGGGAAACTGAGGCATAAAAAAATAAAATAACCAGCCTGCAGTCGCACTGCTAGTAAGGGGCAGAGCTGGGGCCCCCACCGGGGAGTCTGCTCCAGGCCTGCACTCTCGCCCCCACTCTCCGCCTCTGCATGCGCCTGTCAAACAAAGCCGGGGGGTCTCCTCATGCCTGTCCACTCGGCACCCAGTAGTTTCTCCACCAGGAACGCAGTCCCCTCTTCTGCTTAGTGAACTCGCCTTCATCTATTTCCTCTCATCTTTTCAAAGTTGGCTTAGACATCAGCTCTGCTGGAAAGTTCTCCCCAGCCACCTTTCCCAAAGGGTTAGCTGCTCCCACGCTCAGGCCCTCTCTTGGTTATTCCAGGCCGTCAGCGCCGGTTTACACGTTTGTATCCCCAACCAGACTGTGAGCCCCTGGGACTTGTATTGCTTGTAATTGCATCCCCAGAGTCCAGAAGAGCTGGAAGTGGTTTGAGGAGTGAATGGAGGGAAAAGTGAATGGTCCCAGCTGAGCCTCACGGACCAAGCTGAGAGCAAAGGGCTTCAGACCAGCACAGTGACCCAGCAGCCGGCCAGCTGGGTCCTGAGGCCTTCTTGCCAGCACCGGATGGGCAAGCTGCTGTGAGCGCTTGTGTCCCAGAGGCACACGCTGAAATCAACCCCTGATGGGGTCTCCCCACCCGCCCAGTATCCCAACCCCCCGATGGGAGTGTGACAAGCCCTCTGCTGGCCCCCACCTTGCTCTTCTCTTGTGACCAGACTCTCCTGTTGCCTTCTCCTCTGTCTGCCACAGGCTCCCATTCCCCATCTGCCAGGAGCAGCATCCCTCCCCCAACCCCTCATTCAAAATTTAACCACCCTCCCAAACCTTCTGATCACATTGCTCCCTCCTCCATCCTCTAGAAGATGTTCTCACAATCAGCTGTCAGCCCCTGGGGACCGCCCCTGTTCCCAGGCTTCCATGTACCCCACATAGGGGTTTTCCCGCTGGCTCTGAGGCAGAAACTGTGCCTAAAATCCCTCGGAGTGGTCTTTTCTAAGGATTTGGACTCACAGGCCCAGAGGGGCTCTGCCTCTGATCAGGTGTACGACCTCAAGCCCAGTCCCTCACCCCACCTGAGCCTCAATTTCCTCACCTGCCATGTCTGCCTCATGGGAGTGTTGCAAGCTTGAAAGAGAAAGTGTTTGTTCCTGGTCACCAATTCCTCAGTTTACCAAAACTTTAAAGAAAGAAATGAACTCCAGAGGCCTAAAACTTAGGATCACCACTTTGGAGTGCAGTTTGGCAAACTATCTAAGCGGAAGACACACCATCCCGTAAGTACCCACTGGTGGGGAGAGCGCACAAGCAGACGTGTGCCAGACAGTTTCCGAAGGACTGCTTGGAAGGGCAACACAACAGCCAACAACCTGGATGCCCACTGACAAGGATACCGGGCGGATAAAACTTTTTGTAAGCTGTGCACTTACAAAAAGGAGTATATGGCAGTTAAAGTGGGTTCGCTGGAGCTCATGTTTCAAGATGGTTGTGTCCAAAACAATGGGAAAATCTAAACTCAGAATATGTTCAGTACAAGTGCATATAAATCTAGTGGAAAACCATGCAAAACAGAACTATATATTGCTGTGGACGCGTACCTATGTAGGGAAGAATTTTAGAACAGCATGGGAATGCAAACGCACACAAGGATCAGGCCTGTGGTCTCCTGCTGGGGTGGGGGCAGGGGCAGGAGGCGGGGCACGGGGCCTCCAGCCCTATCTAAGGCAAACAGGACGTAGTGGTTAAGATCTGAGTGAGCTAACTAGCGGTGTGACATTACTCTGGGATTTTTTAAAAGGATTTTATTAATTTATTTTTAGAGAAAAGGAAAGGGAGGGAGAAAGAAAGGCAGAGAAATATCATTGTGTGAAAGAAACATTTATGAGTGGCCTCTCGCACACCCTCAACAGGGGACCTGGCCTGCAACCCAGGCATGTGCCCTGGCAGGGAATCGAACCAGCGACCTTTTGGTCCATGGGATGATGCCCAACCCACTGAGCCACACCAGTTGGTACTCTGTATACTTTTCTAATTGCAAAATACTTACTGCTTTAGAAAACATTTAAAAATAATGTTTAGAAAGACATCTGGGGGAACGACAGCTCTCTGAAGTTGACACGGGTCTCCCACAGACGGCACAGAACCGAGTGTGTTCCTCACACTTCGTAGAAACCCCATGTCGTGGGACAGGAAGGAAGGTCTCCCCCTAAAGGATGCCTTCCAGAGAAGGGTGAGTGGGTGGCAGGTTGTATCAGTGGGGTGTCTGTGTGGGCTGGAGAGCAGGAACCAGCTTGCCCCCTTTCACAACCGCCCCCACCTCAGTGAAATGTCAGCAAGCTGGGGAAGGGGGGCGGAGAGACAGGCAAGCTGTTAACCCAGGAGATGCTGGGGCGTGGGCGGCGCAGGCCCAGGCTCCCAGACAGCTATTTTGGCATGTGCTGCGATTGGGCTCAGCCCGGGCAGAGGAAGGGCCTTTAGGTGGGAGCTCTGACTGGCGCTCTGCCAGGAGCGAAGGGGAGGAGGCAGCTGAAAGCGGAGGGGGAGGGCTCTGGGGCCCACGCTCTCTTTTCAGACCTATTGCTGCGAGGTGCTGGGTGCAGACAAGGCCCATGCCCTGTGCTCCCTTCCTGAGCACCTCTCCCCAGGCTGCAGGCCACCTACTGACCCCAGGGTGATCTCAGGGGCTCCTTGAAACACATCCCTTTGGTCTTCCACTCCCTGCACTTTGAAAGCAAAAGAAAAAGCCACAGACTTGCCCCTCCACTCCAGATCCAGCCAGGGAGCCACATGACAGCTAGTCTTCCTACTCGAGGGTCTCCCCCAGCCTAGCCTTGCTCCCCCAGAGGTCAGGATCCCGGTGAAAGCTCTCCCTCAGAATCCAGAAGCAGATCACTGCATGGGTCTTACTCCACTCCCACACGAGACAAAATTCTCTCACTCAGTCTCATGGGCCCTCACACCCTTTGCCAGGCCCCACCACCTTGGGGTAGGAAATTTTAAAAGAGGAAGAAAAGAGTGCTAGCGAGCAGTGCAGCCCGGCGCCTTGAAAATGGCCCTGGGTCTGGGCTCCAGGGAGAGCTGTGCGTTTCTGGGCCACACTCCTAACCTCTCCGAACCTCGGTTTCTCCTCTGTAAAATGGGAATAAAAACAACTGACTATAAGGTTGTTGTGAGGATTACATGAAACCGGATTTCAAAACTTCTGACAACTGTTATTTGCGGAAGAAAGATGCGCTGGCACATCACTCACCTGGATGCAGGGGTGCATGGAGGGGGGTGGGAGTGCCTGTCTCTGCCTCCCCCTCCTCTCCCTGGGCCTCAGAGCCCTTGGTCTCACTCAAACCTGCTCTGTACCACCTAACCTTGTCTCTGGAGTCGCAGCTGAGGAAGGAGGCAGAAAGGAGCGATGGCAGAATGAGAGCCACTGGTCACTGAACTGGCCTACCCTTTCCCTAGTTGAAACTGCCATCCAGGCCCCGTGCTGAGAGCCACAGAGGAAGCAATCCAGGGGAGCAAAAAACGAGTGCTTGGTACCACTCCGGCATGCACCCCACTCATCCCACCCAGGAACAAGGGGTGCTGGTGAGCCTGGATGCAGGCAGAGCGGTTCCCTTCTTAGCCACACTGTGGCCTCCCATGCTGGCTTAGGAACTGCCCAGGTAGCAGAGCAGCCTCCAGGAGGAGCTGTGGAGGGCAGGCTGAAACGTGCCAGGGGATTTCTCAGAAAGCAGGAAAGGCTTTGAGGTCCTGTGATGTGACACAAACTGACTTAGCCCTGGAGTCAGGGGACTGGTACTGGAGTCCCGGATAGACCTAGCCAGCTGAGAGACCTTGGCCCAGTCAAGGCCATCTCACTGGGACTCAATCTTCAGGGAGGAGGAGGAGCTGAGCCAGGTGACATGGAAGCTCAGCTCGACCTGCCTTCTGCTACATTCTGATTGGCTCCACCCTGGTAGCCAGAGTATCAGGTAACTCACAAGTAGGAGGTGTCTGTAGGTCCACCCACAGTCTTTCCACAGCAGGAAGGAGGATCTCTCCTTCCCTGCCGTCCCCACAATGGTGGCTGTTGCCCCCTTGTGTTGCTATGGGATACTGCAAGGCAAGTCCCCCCTCAGCTTCTGGACCTCGAAACTCTCTTGCATTTGTGAGGGGGGGACCTCTGCTTCAACTAGGAACCAGCACAAGCCAAGCCTCTGGGCAGGCAGGCCCACTCACCTCTTCTTCTGCTTGGGTGGTGGCTGGTGAATCCTGGAGAGGGCTCCAGGAAACCGAGGCAGGCAGGCCTGTTCCTTTCTACTCCCCACCTCCAGCTGCCCAGGGCCTAGGCTTTCTCTGACTAGGGTCACTCAGTCCTTCCTCGGCCTTGCCTGGGAAGACACCCACTCTTGCGCTCTCTTTTGCCAACTTGAGAGTCCTGGGCAACTTCGTGTCCTGAGAGCTGACCTTTTGGAGCATGGCACAGAGAGAAAATGATAAGAGTTGCCCACCTCCTCCTGGACCCGTAAGTCAGAGACTCTGGCGGATGTGTGGCAGCAGAGGGAAGACTGTGACAGTCCTACCCTACCTAGTCCCGACCTTGGCCAGCTCCACATTGGTGCACGACACTGCACAGGGAGCAGGCTGAGTGAGGTGAACTGATGCACAGCTCAGCCAGAGGCCCATTTTTCTTCCCAAACTGGTGGGAACCCAGGGACTCCCAGTCTTGCACCTGCCTTCCTTGGTCACCTGGGCCACTCCCAGTATAAGCCTGAGCAAGACAAACCACTCAAAGAGGCTCCTTTTGCTCCAGACATGCCGGCGCCATGAATAGATATTCTCATCTCTGCGCGTGAGGCATCCCCTCTCAGACATTGCAACACCACCCTGACCTAGGGCTGCCCCTGCTCAGGCTGCCCGGCGGGCACCCTCTGCCTGTCTGGACTCAGGGACCATGCTCACTTGGGGCCATGTGGCATCACCTCTAAATGGGACCTATTGTTTCAAACTCGTTCCGCAGGTGCATTTCCTGCCCTCGGGGAATGGGTGACTTTGAGCACTAACGAAGGGCAGGGGTGGGAGAGCCAGTGAGCCGGCTCCCAGGGACTCTGCAGGCTGAGGCGCCTATGTCTAGGCGTTTAAAGGGCCATGGAAGTTCTGATGCCCCTGGGGTGCAAAACCAGCTCATCCACAAGCTGTGTGACCTGCCCAGGATCAGGCTGCCAGGACCAGGTCAAAGGATAAGTATGTCTTCCCTCCAGTGGGCTCTGGAGGACAAGGAGGGGACGGAGTCAACATGCCTCCTCTGCTGACTGACCACCCCTTAGGCCAACACAATGTGAAAGGTAAGCATGGAGGAAAAGCCAGATGCTCTAGGACTAGGGCAGGGCCCATACCCCCCCTTCCGGGAGGGGGCCGGTGGTTCCCAGCAAGGACAGGAGAGGCGGGATGGAGCTGGGGAGAATCGTGACTCAGCTTTGTGTCTTACTGGGCTCAAGAAGGGGAAAGGGCAAGCTTTTCCCTAGGTTTCAAGAAGGTGAAGCCAGTTGTGAGGGGCTGAGGTGGACTTTAAGGAAAAGCCTCTTGAGAAAGATGGCAAAGAGGCCGTTCAGAGACTGTTCTACTGGACTAGACCAGAAAAGCAGACACTGTGCCACCCAGGTACCACCACTGCTCCCCCTCCCAAGCTGAGAGCAGAGAGTGTGAATTGGTCATACAGAGAACTCCCCCACTGAGCTGGGGTCTGATGCAGGCCTCTCAACCCTGATTCCGTAGCCACTACCAAGGTGTGTTGTCCTTGAGGCTTCCTTCTAGCCACCGTCTACTCACTCATCAGGCCCCTCTGCCCCGAGGTTTGACGTGTATATGGGAGGGGAGGGGAGGGGAGGGGAGCAGGATGGGGGAAAGGCAGAAGGTGGACACCCAACGGGAAGCAAGAGCAGGTTAAGAATGAGCACAGAGCCTGGGGAAAAGATGAAGGGGTGGTTTCAGCTGGGGCACTGGGGACTTTTGCCCAAGACTGACAACCAGGAAAGGTGGCAGGACTAACTAAACAGTATTAAAGAGGCGGTGCCCAGGTCACCCACACTGTTCCAAATGCTTGTCCTTGCTGCCCCTCCCCCGCCAACCCAAGCCAAGGGAGGAGGTCAGCCCGGGTGGGCATGTGATTCTCCGAGCTCCCAGGCCTGTCAGGGAAAACTCTTTTCCTCCACTGCCCGCTCCCTGACTCCAATGGGTTTTCCGGGTGTATTCATTTCTGAAGACCCCACTGCCCCAGCACAGGGCTCCCACACAGGAGGCACTGCCTACGCGCTTCTGGAGGTGCTTCAGGCCTTCTTCTCATCAAACATCCTACTGGATCACTTAGCAGCCCCAGAGTGATGAAATACTGTGGTTTGCAAACTTGGTAGCTCATCAAAAACACTTGGGAAGCTGTAAAGAAACCCTCCACATCCCACCTCCAGTCACACATGCCAAGGGTAAGACCTAGGGATTTGAATTTCCTACATGGCCCCAGGTCATTGTGACGCTGTTTGAGAACCTGATATAGAAAAAGGGGTGCGGGTTTTGGAATCAGACTAGAGTTCAAACTCTATCTCTGCCTCTTTTCTATGTGACCCTGGGAAAATGACTTAACGTTTTTTGAGCATGTTTTTCTCATCTATAAAAATGGAGAAATAACACCTATCCTGCTTATTTTAGAGAATAATGTAAAAATATTTGTTGGTTTTTCTTGCTTCTTGTTCTTTCTCCTGAATGTGCCTGAGGTCCCTACCTCCGCAAACCTGTGCCCTTCAGAAGGGGGACAGCCTGGGTCGGAAAAGCCTAAGACTTGGTGCCCTGTGGGCAGGGACAGGAAGCCTCCAGCAGAGCCCCTCCCTCCCACTCTGAAGCCCGTGAACACTGGAGGCTACATCCTGCAGGGCTGGGTGTAAACTGCTCGCTCCATCTTGCAGCGCTTTGGGTGACAAAACAAGAGGTAGTGGAAGCTCTGCTCCTGTCCCCATTTCATATGACATTGAAGTCCCCATGGCTTCACAAGAGCACACAGAGCTCCATCTGCCAGTGTGAGGCTCCAGGCCTGTGGGTGTGCTTGGCAACACAATGCAGGTACAAAGAGCAGGGCTCTGGCTAGGGTGAGGCCAGCGGAGGGCATAGGTCAGTGCTACAGGGATGCCAACCAGAACAAGAGAAGAATGCACATGTTAGTGGTGGTAAAGTCTATCCTGGGAAGAGACAGGGTAAAGCTCAGGGGGGCCAAATGCCAAGAAGCTGGGGCAACTAAAAAAAGTGAGCAGGAGGCCCTGGGCAGACTCCAAGCGGTCAGAGTCCAGTATGAGTTGGCTTCGGGGTCCTTAGCTGATTGGCCACAAGCTCCTCAGCCACTGGAGGGCAGGGGGCAGTCAGGAGAAAGTCCAGTGAGCCAGGTGGGGTACTCATGGGGCTCCACCTTCCCTCACCTTACACAAGGGCTGCACCAGCAGGAAGCGGCTCCCAGCCAATTCGGCACACATGACACCAACCGCCTGCACTCAATCTTTCCACACCCTCCCCCAGTTCCTCACCAGGGTCTTGGTCAAAGCCCTGTTTCTGGCACAAGATGGTGACATTTGGTGTGCTGGGGGAGGGGGCAAGATGGAGCTTGAACAGTCAGCACAGAGTGCAGACTGCAGCCCACCCCATCCCTTTTCCAGAAAGGAAGGACTGAAAGGTAGGGGAAGAGGTCCCTATACCTAGCAGAGATAGAGGGTGGGGTCTCCCCGCTAATTACGAGTACAGGAGAACAGGCGGCCAGGCACCCCCAGTCCCAAGGAGAGGCTTAAAATGTTGAGCGATTCAATCAGTGACCAAGGCTCCAGGACGGGCGTGTGCCCTGACAGTATCAGCAAGGCCACGTTCTACAGATGTCACGACGTGCTTGTAGGCAACGGGGACCCATCGAGAGGTCCAGGGGGGCAGCCAGATCCCCCAACCTCACCGGGGCCAGGAGCTCAGAGGGGGTCCTGTTCTATCAGTGCCAAGAAGGGGTGAGTGACCAGTCCTGGGGCCCTACCTGCTGGTGGCAGGGGATTGAGGTGATCCTGTCTCCCTGCTGGAGAGTTGGAAGCTGACCCTGCCTTGGTACCACGAAGGAGGCGCGCTAAGTTGCCGGTGCCAGGGAATGACCCCCACTCGGTGCCAGTGCCAGGACGCTGGAGGATGACCCCCACGCGGAACCCACACCAAGACAGCCCGTACCGCCGGTGCCCGGCGAAGACCTCTACTCCGTGTCAGCACTAAGTGCCTAAGAAATGCCTCCCGGTGTCAGGCGCCGTATCCGCCTGGTGCCGCGGTGCCCTGCCCGCCGCTGCCCCGCTCACCTATGACCGAAGAGCCGCAGCCCTGGGAAGCGCCGCTTGCTGAGGCGCCGCGGCGTCTTGTCCGGCTCGGGACAGGTGTCGCGCTCGGAGCCGCTGGACGAGGCGGAGGCCGACTCGGAGTCGCTGCTCCGGGCCTCGGGGCTGCAATCCCGCGGCTCCATCCGGCCCTAGCCCCGGCCGGCGGCGGGTCCCCGGGAGACGTCCATGCCTGGCCGGCGGCCGGGGCTCAACACGCCGGCTCCGCGCTGCCAGCCGCGGGCATGGCGCGCGCTCGCTCTGCCCGCCCCGCGCCGCGCGCCCCCGCGCCCCACACCCAGGTGCCGGGGAAGCGGCCGCCGCCGCTCCAGGAAGTGCCGCCAGCCGCGGCCGCAGGACCCCGCATAGCTGGCCGGGCAGCTGCCTGCCCGCTGCCGAACACGCCCCCTCGGTTGCGCGGAGGCACCCACCCGCGGCGCCCTCTGCTGGCCGCCGGCCGCTCAACAACCCTCCTCGGCTCTCTGAGGGGGCGGTGCCTAGGGCGGGACAATCGAGGTCCCGCCCCCAAACCTTCGGCTGGTCTGCCTGGACCCCACTGAATCTGCTCCCTGCGCCCACCCAGATATGTACAATATTTTCCTCCCCTTAACGCCCCTCCCCCAGCAACAGCCTACCCAATTGCTAGTGAACACCCATGGGGGCGGCTGTCACCTCCTCCCCTCCCACAGCCACAAGGAATAGATCCCTCTCTTGAACACTCAGTGACTGGCTCACAGCCACTCACACAACCTCCGCCCTTACCCCCTTGGCTCTCCCAAATCACACACCCAAGGGAACAAAACTTACACAGCGCTCTCCACACACAGAACAAATATGCCTGTCACACAATTTCGTTCACTCACTACTCAAACCAACACTTCCAACCCTAGCCTCTGACACTCAGAAATGTATACTAGGACCAACGTTACACCAAAGTGCCCCTCACACACTCTAACAAAGAACATACACTTTTCTCACACAAACTCACCTTTCCACAGCTATTCACAGTTGCTTCTAACCCTTCTGCACACTCCTAACAAATAGCATTTTTCCAAGACAGTGTCGAACAAAACCTGTAGATCTCTTACACTATAGGAATCACCTGCATACCTTTTACACACTCATAAAAACACATACTTAAGGGCCACACTCTTATTCACCAACATACACACCCACATAGAACATGCACATCTTTCTCCTGTGCGCAGACACCCCCAGGACAACGGTTACATGTTGCCACATCCCTCTTACACACATCACTCACCGGAAATAGGCCTCTCAGATACACACACAGACACCCCAGATAGCAGGGGTTGTCCCTTCTAAAGACGAGGAAGCCCTGGCTGGGTAGCTCAGTTGGTTAGAACATTGTCACAGTGCACCAAGGTTGCAGGTTCGATTCTGGGTCAGGGAGTGTACGTAAGAATCAACCAATGGATGCACGAATAAGTGGAACAACACACTGGCGTTTCTCTCGTGCGCTCTAAAATCCACTTTAAAACAAACAAAGATGAGAAAAGCAATCGCAGCCAGAGCAGTCGCCTGGGGTGCCGCAGCACGCGTGTTGGGGGAGCCAGCCACCAGGGCAGCTCCGGTAGCCTCAGCAGGGCTGGCAAAGGGAGGCCGGGGAGCTGGAGAGTGTAGTCTTCCTCCTCCCAAACCCTGCCACCCTGGTGCCCACATGGGCTGCCCACTGTTTCTGTTCATGCTCCTGTCTGCAAAGCCACATCCTGTGTCACCTTCACTTCTACCCTTTCCTCTGGGGAACTGGCTGCCCATTTTCCAGCCTTAGGCAGCCACATATAGACAATGCTGGGAGAAGTGGCCTATCGGAAAGCCTGCGGTTTTGAAAAATGGCCAGCACCCAGAAGCTTAGAACCTTCTTCCAGCTTCCTTAAAGTTTCCTGTGGGCCTGGAGGTCTGAACAGGGACGTGGGATACCAGCCCTCCAGCTAGCCTCAGGTGCCAGGCTGACCAAGAGGACAGTGCAATCCCCAAGTGAGCCTCATGCTATCCTCCTGGGGTGCATGCGCCCCGTTGGAAAACTTTTCCACTGGTTCTGACACCTATTTCTGAGGGAGGAGACCAGAAACAGCTGAAGACCCCGCTGAGTGTGCACAACACCTTATAGCAACGACTGCCTTATTCCCATGGGGACTTCTCTTCCCAAACCCCCTGCTGTGAGTGCCTTCAACACTTAGCCTCCTGAGAACTTAGCCCTCCACCACACTGCCCCCAACAATTCAGACGTGAGAGTTCCCTTCATCCTGCCGAGAACCCCCTTGCTTCTCCTGAACCTCTGCAGAGCTGCCGGATGACGGGTGGGGTGGGTAACCCCACTTCTGCCACAAGCCCCATCCCAGATAAAAGACTCATAGAGGGCTGGAGGTGCCCATTCCCTGGGCCGCCCTGAGTACCTACTGTGTCTGGGGGGTCTCGGCTGGGATCTGTGGCACATCCCAGGAGCGGTAGCGCCACATCTGCCTCAGTGCCCCCGGCCTTTCCCCTTCTTCTGTCCCCAGCGCCTCCGCGGGGCCCAGAGCTGTGGCCTCATCGCAGCCTCCCCGGGTACTGTGGCCAGCCCCCAGTACGCTCATCCTGCCGGCGACTCTCTTCCTCTTTTGGCACTTCCTGACCGGGGGCCCTGCGAGAGGCCAGCTGACTGCCCCAGCAGAGGACCAGGGACTTCGCAGGCGCCTTCCGCTGGCTGGGGCAGGAGGCCGGCTGGAAGAGGAGCCGCGCGGGAGAGCAAGAGGCAGGTGAGGACAAGCCCAGCCCAGCAGTCAGGAGACAGTCCCAAGAATCAGAGGCTGCTAGGCAGCCACCAGACCTGCCCAGGCTGGAATTTGAACCTCAGCCTCAGGCTGGCCTTCCTCTCCACTTCACCTCTTGGATTTTCACCTCTTAGCCCTGCTGAGGTCTCCCACTTCATCACAACTACCGGGTGTGCTGGGTAGGGGCGTGGTGAAAACACCACGCACACACAGCTCTCTCTCCTTCACACCTCTGTGAGTGGCACAGCATCCAACAAGGGCCAGGCGCACGGGACAGGGGCAGAGCAGAAAGAGGAACCAGAATGGAGCTGGAAGATGTGGGCTCATCATGTTTCTGCCACTTACGAGCTGTGCGACCTTGGGTCAGGTCAGCTCAGGACCTTTCTGGGTCCACCTTAAACCTTTCTGGAATAAGGTAGGAAGTAAACAGATGAACCTGTGAATACACGTGTCAGGGAGTTTTTCTGAAGCCTCAGTTTTCACATCTGTAAAATGGAAGGAGGGAGAGAGTAACTGAACTCATGGTATTTTACGAGGTTTAAATATGAGGTAAAAGGGTTTATAAAGTGAATTCATTCTATAGCGATTTATTGAGTGCCTTCTATGCATCACACACTGTGTCAGACTACTTAACAGTGAGCACAGAGGCAGGGCTGTAACTAACAGAGCTTAGATTCTAGTGGGAAGACGAAGGATATTATTCGTATCTAGGACACAAAAAATACATAAAATAATGCCGGGTAATGGGATGTGCTATAGAGAACAAATGAGGCCGAAACGAAGGTGGAGGAGAATGATGGTGGCTGGGTGGGAGGGGGATTGGGAAAGCGTCTCTGAGGAGACGACCTTGACAACAGACCTGAGTGAATCAAGAGCAAATGACGTAACCACCCAGGAGCACAGAATTTGAGGTCCCGAGGAAGGAATGGACTTGATGCGTTTGCAAAGAGGCCTCACTGTGCTGGACTCCGGGGCCATCGGAAGGTTTAATAAATACATAGTAAGGCACACACTTACTCTTTGTTATTAGGGTTGTCTCTGGGTTGGAAATCGTACCTTCTTCCAGCACGCTTTAATCACACTGCTCTATAATTATTAGTATTTTTTTGGTAGATCTGTATGTGTTTGCCACCCCAGGAAAGCTGTGAATTTCTGGAGGACAGAAACGGTGTCAGTTCAGTTGAACAAACGTCTGTGCTGCGGCACCTGCAGCGCGGTGGGCACGCGAGGCCATCCCAGCCCTCAGAAACCTCTGTCTGGTGCTGTGACCGCCTTTGCGACCCTCGTGACTGGGATATAATATTTCTCAGCAAATATTTGTTTAATAAATCGGGCTATGCCATGAATAATTAGTACCCAGGAATGATAGAACAATAGCTAATATTTCACAGACACTTCTGTACCAGAAACTTTCGGGTCTGTGTAAGGGCCCTGAGAGGCAGACCCTGTTATTTTCCTTTTACATCCGGGGACACTGAGGTACAGACTGTTAAGCTCATTTTCCCAAGGTCGCCCAACTGATACCTGGTAGGAGCAAGAATCTGTGCCCTTCAATAAGACATTCAATGGCCCCTCTAGGGTTGGGGACATGCAAGTGATGTCCCTGCGGCTCAGCACCCGCTTTTCTGGCAGCCTTCCCTTCCAGCCCATCATCTCTGAATCCCTTGGGGCAAGACCTGCATGCTGTGGCCCCTCGGAAATTCTGCCAGCTAGACTGAGGACTATTCTAGAAGACTGTTGCAGGGGCCTTTGCTCCTCTCCCAGGGATTCTGCAAGTAGCTCGAGCAGTTAAACAGAGGAAATGGGGCTGGGCTTGTTTTCCAGCTGCAGCTCCTGGCAGCTCTGGAGCAAGCAGCAGAGAGCAGGAAACGCGGCTCCTGGAGGGGAAGTGGGCGGCTGGAGGCTCTTCCAGGCGGAGCGGGTCCTCCTGACTACTGCAGGACCAGAGTCCTCTTGGGCTTGTCCTCCTGGAAGCTGTTGGTACTTTCCAGGTTGGGGGAAGGACAAGGCTGGAAGGGACAGGTGCACAGGGCTGGGGAAGATGCCCTTGGCAGTTCCTAGGATAACATGTGCCAGCACTGGGGAGCTGGGGACCCCTCAGAATCCACCCAGATACACACAGGAAGAAGAATCTAGGTGAGAAAATTATTCTGGGCTTTGCTGAGGCCCCAGAGGGTGAGGTGTTCTACTTTCTGTGGCCTGGATGATGAAGTGGGAGCTGGGGAAAAGAAATGTACCGGGGCACCAAACACTCACACCATGATCTGGACAGCCTCTGCTCTCAAAACCGGCCAAGCTGGCCTCCTTGGCCTGACCTTCAAGGCTCCTTATGTTCTGGTTCCTTCCTTTTTTTGCCTCTTTGTTCAGGCTTTCCCTGCGGAAAGAGATTTTCTTTTGCTCACACCAGGCTGGTGCCTGCCTCACAGTAGGTGCTGGGTTGCCATTTCTCCCCTCTTTTTCCCACACTTCCTTTAACGTGCGCCCTCACCCCTGCGAAGGCATTCTGCCTCTGCTGCTTCCTGGCCCTGTCGCCCCCTAACGTCTGACCAGGCAAAACCTCCATCCTTCAAAACCCCAGCCCAAGAAGCAAAAGTGGGATGGTGAAGAGAGGCCCAGACCAGGGTCCATTGGTTTGAACTCCAGACCTTCCTGTGTGCCCGGGCAGGTCACTTAACATCTCGGGGCTGGACGATGAACGAGATGACTTTAAAGGTCTCATTTAGCTCTGGCAGTTTTATTTGAATCAGCTTCCTTGATCTCTAGGTCCTCACTCATCCGTCTGTGTGACAGTGTTTTGTAAATACTCACTAAGAGTCAGATGTGCTCCAGAACCAGCGGTCCCACCTACTGATTCATCCCCGACATTCACGTTCCTTCTTCCCACATCACCTTGTGTCAGGCGGCCTTTTGTGCACCTTAGTCTTATCTCCTTACAGGATTCCCGAACGGCGTGTAGCTCCTAGCTCTGCACCGGGGGCAAGTGTGTGCTTAGTAACTTCCTATGGAAGTTGAAACAAGCTGAACATAGGTGTCCAACAAGCTGAGCAGAGGGAGGGCAACTGGCTTCCTATTGGCATGAGTGGCTGGGGTGGGGGGTAACATGGGGGAGTTTTTGAGTCTAAGTTCCTTCCCAGAAGCTAAGCCTGTGACCCCGGTACCTGCCGAAGCCCTTGGAAGCATTCCAAGAGCCCCAGCTGATTGCCAGCCCTGCCCAGGCGCTGGGCCCCTGGCACCACCCCGACCCCCAACACAGGAGACAGAGGTCCCTGAGTTGGACTGCAGGTGCCCCTAGCTAGAGACTGAAGGAAATTTGATTAGGCTCCTTCTGTGTAGCCTCATTAAAGTCATGAGCAAGGAGGAAATCTGGAGGAGGGGCTTGAGACCCTCTCCCACTGGGGCAAGAGAGCTGCGGGAGCTCGGCAGTCAGAGGTGGACTCTCAATCACCGCGCTGTCTCCTGAAAACTGTCCTTTGGCACCTCCTGGGTCCCCTCTAACTCCCTCACTCTGGGTCAGCTGGGTGTGCCCCAAAGAGCCTCCGCCTGACCCCACGCTGGTCTGCAGCGCCAAGCCCCCGCTGCCCGCCCTCCCAGTCCTGCCCCCCCACCCTGCCTGCGGCAGCTCCTGAACCCCGAAGCAAGCAGAACCACCTATTAGCTGCCGTGTCCCCTGTCCTGGCACCCCCCCCCAGGAATATGTGCACTTAGTACAGAGCCAGAAGAAACGATTCTGAAGAGACTCCAGATTTTTAAAAGTAAAAACGGCTGTGGAGTGAAACCCACCTGAGTTTGGATCCTTGCTTTACCAGCTAGTGGCTGTGTGACCTTGGCAAATTGCTTAACTTCTCTGAGGCTCAGTTTCTCACCTGTAAGAGGCTGCCCAAGGGCCCTCAAATCCCCACCTACTCTGTGCACGCTGCTTAGTTTTCCTTCCCCAAACGTCTGCAGCTCCAGAGCATCTGTAGGTCAGGCACAGTGGAGCCCAGCAGAAGCCGTATTTAGTTCCAATGCCTTCCCTCTACCCACCCCTTTGGGTGTTTCTGAAGAGAGGTTTTCCCCAGACTGTGCTAACCCGTGTCCTTGGGACCTGGCCTCCTGAGTGGCTTCTCTGAATGCTCTGCTCTGAAACTGCACCAAGGCAAAAGCAAGACTCCAAGCCAGGCTCCCTGGTGCCTGGCCCAGGGGCCGTGTTCTCAGCAGCACACTCAAAAACCTGTTCAAATGCCGTTAGTCCTCCCAGACGCCCTCAAAATGCTCACATGGTTTGTGCCTGCTCTCGTGTGGGTGGTGGGGAGCATGGGATGCTGGGGGTGGGAAGCGTGTCCCAAGCACCCTCTGTCAAAACAGGCTGGGATAACATCCTCTCCCTGGGTTCCTAATCCCTTGCTGCTTCCTTCAGGACGAGGCTGGCCCCACTTCCGGGCACTGCCCTGTGTGGCCTTTGACTCATTTGTCAGCAAGAACCTCAGGTCCCTGCGGAGAAGAAGTTCCAGGCAGAGTCTGTGCCCCGCCCTTCCCAAAGAAAGGAAAATAGATAGACCCCCAGCTTCCGGCTTCCTCTGGCCTTGGGGCGCCCCCCTCCTCCTCTCCATCTCAGCTCTCTGCCCCCGGTTTTTGCATTTTTAATTCAGGACAGAATGTGATCTCTTGCAGCTCCTTGCTTTATCCTGTTGCTATTTAAATTACAAATCGGCCCCATCTCCCTGTCACTCTTGGGTTATTTTTAGCTCCTGGTAAATAGCAGCAGGGAGAGTTGGATCAGGTGCCCCTCCCTGGAGGAGTTGTGTGCCCGCTGCCAAGTGCCTGCAGCAGGGGGCACTCTCCCCTGCCAGGTGTCTCCCCCAGCTGCTCCCCCGCAGCTCCTCAGTTGGGGGGGGAGGGGGCAGGGAGGACGGCAGGCAGAGGCACGCACGCAGGCTCAGTCCCTGCCGTGAGCCTCCATTAAGCTCTGCCACCCCCAGGTCTCACCATCACCCATCTCGCTCAGGGCCAAACTCCTTCAGGGGCCATGCTGGACCCAGACCCACAAGGAGGTCCACCATGGGGGTGGGGCGCAAAAGATCTTCAACTGTGTCTCAGCTGGGCTGTGAGTCAGGAATTTTGCATCACTTATCTTGCTGATCTCCCCAGCCACCCTTTTGTATGGGTATTAGTGTCCCCGTTTTCCATTTGAGGAAACAGGGTCAGGGGTGAAAGTGGCTTATCCAGCTAGGAAGGGGCAGGGCTGGAATTTGAACCCAGGTCTCTCTGACCTTGAAGCCTGCAAGCCCGTGTATTGCACTGTCTCTTTCAGTAAAATGCCGGTGCTGTTTGTCCAATGCCCAGGTGGATTCCCAATGCCAATGTCAGCTGTCTTTCCCCTGGGCTTATCGAGTCCCATCTACTGGATCAGGGGTTGGCAAACTCTGCCTCGTGGCCATGTGCAGTCTGCTGCCTGTTTTTGTAGGGATGTGAGCTAAGAATGGTTTTTACAATTTTAAATGGTTGGAAAAAAATCAAAAGAATAATATTTGTGACAGTGGCAATGATACGAAATTTAAAGTTCAGTGTCTATAAATAAAGTTTTGCTGGAACCCGGCCATGCTCCTTCATTTACATACTGTCCCTAGCTGCTTCTGTGCTACCATGGCAGAGCAGAGTGACAGAGAGCGTGTCAACTGCAAAGCCTAGACGACTTACTGTCTGGCCCCGTGATGAATCCTACTTTTGTCAAGGGAAGGGACTGTGCCCCAAACTTCCGGGCCATACAGTGCGGGGCCCAGGACTAGAACTCCAGACAGAGGTGCTGGTTTCCCTTCAAGGCCCTGCGGGGGCCACGCTGCACCCAGCACAGGGAGGCCCCCTGCCAGCCACACCCCATTGGTTTGGCTTCTTCACAGGGGAAACCAGTGGTGTCCAA
Source organism: Sturnira hondurensis (assembly GCF_014824575.4). Classification (NCBI taxonomy): domain Eukaryota; kingdom Metazoa; phylum Chordata; class Mammalia; order Chiroptera; family Phyllostomidae; genus Sturnira; species Sturnira hondurensis. The sequence goes on along the minus strand of NW_028092064.1, from coordinate 431,204 downwards.
ACCTGCCTGATTATCAGAGTTACATGGGAGAGGTTGTTAAAGTTGAGATGCCCAGGCCCAGCCCTGGACCACCTATATTGGGATCTGCAGGGATGGGGCTTCAGAAATTATTTGAAAAGAAACCCCCCAGGTGGTCTGGTTAGGGAACCACGGGGCCGAGCTCCAGAGGCCCAAGCTCTGCATCCTGACTGGGCCTTTCAGGCCAAACCCAGTGTCCCTGGAGCCCCTCTGGCTTTTTCCAGGCTGTACGCAACTCTCCAGTGGTCTCTTGAGCCCAGCCTTGATACTCCAGAACTTCCTCGAATGGGTGGGACGTACCTTTCCTCACACCCAGACACAGATGGAAAATGTCCACCCATTCCCCTGCCCCTGCAAGAGTTTCTACTGGCACAAACCTGCCATCTCTCCATTCACATAAAGCAGCTGTCAGGCTTGGGGGTGAAAGGAACTTATTTTCCAGAAACTCCCCGCATTCCTAAAAGCTTCTACTGTCCTGCTGACAAGCCTGTTCTCACCTATGTCAGAGGCAGCCAGGCCTCCATCCTGTTTCCGCGTCCAACCCCCCCCCCCCCGCCCTCAGATTTTTTTTGCCCCCGCATTTCAGTCCCTTTTCTCTCTGTGAAGGGCTTTCAGTTGCTTTTCTTAGCAACTCACAGCGGGGTGGGAGGTTCAGCTCAGAGCCAGAGCTGCTTGGAACTGTGGCAAGCGGAGGATGTGAAGAGGGCCACCGTGGGCCTGAGCTCTTGCCGGTTCTGGGCAGCCTGAGCGTGGAGAGCTTGCAGGGGTCATCAGCCCACTCAGAGCTGAAGCCCCATGGGAGGGCTCGGCCAGATAGCACAGCTTGTTCCCTGGGTCTGGAAAGGTTTTGGAGGGCCCAGGGCTGCTGCCTCCTTCGTGGAGTTTCTTCTGCCCCCTCCCCAGGGGCCTCTCTCCTTGCCTTGCTGCCTTGTCTGGCTCTGGTCCTAAGCCTGGGCTCCTGGCCTAACCCTGGTGTGAGGAGGTACCTCTTCTGATTGGCCCCGGGGTGGTGGCTGGAGCCTGTCCGGGTGCTATCTTCTGCAGGCCTCGCACAGGTGACTCACAGGTCTCTGGATGCCTTCGTAGCCAGAGACGAGCCACAGCTTGGTCACCCTCTGTTCTTAGTAGCTAAAGGCTCTGATTTGGGCTGTGGAGGGACCTCCATTCAGGGACCACCCTGGGAGAGTCCCAGTCCTTGCAGCTGCTTCTGTGTGTGTGTGTGTGTGTGTAGCCTCTTCCCTCCTGGCTTTTTATTTTTTCTTTGCTCCTCATCCTCTAAGGCTCTACCCCACTCTGGCCTCCTTTCCAGCTTTAGATACTGTTCGTCCCTGACCCACAGCCAAGGAAAAAAATCTGAGGTCCCCCTGTATGTCACAGGTGAAGACCTGAGGTCCAGAGAGATATTGTCCAGCTGGAGCACACACGGTGAGTCCCTGGCAGAAATGAGAATTCAAGCCAGGTCTTCCGATTCCCAGGCTAATATTCCTTCCAGGATTCTACATCCTTTGCCCCACCTCCTCCGGTCACTCAGTCGCCTGTGCACTCTCTCCTCCCCCAGGGGACTGTCAGGGGCGCTTCTATCTGCATCCAGAAGGTTAGGGACAGATGGTGCCCCACTCCCTGCACAGTGCTCTGGGAGAACTTAGCAAAGGAGCTCAGTGCACCTCTGATTCCTCAGGTACCCCCCAAAGTGAAGGCAGGGACCATGGGAACCTAACCTATTTCCCGTTTATTCTGAGCATCTCGCTTTGTGAAGGGGAGGCACCCTCCCCTTCTTCCTCATCTTCCCCCAAGTAATGGAGGCCTGATGACTTCAGAGCCATTAAGAACCTAAAGGCCCTTGGAGCCTCAGGGCTGGGCTGGTTTTATGAAACATCTTCCCAGAAGTCCCGGGGTGAAGCAGGCAGCCTCAGACACTCCCCAAGCCCTCGTGGTTGCAAACAGACAGGAGAATTATCCTCTCTAACCAGGCTGATGGCGTCAAGGACTGCAGATGCCTCCTTGTCCCTGCTGGACCCTCCAGAGGAGGTCACTCTGGGCCAGGAGCTTTACTGGGGCAGCAAGTCCAAGCTGAGGCTGTGGTCTGAGAGAGGAGGGGGAAGGTAAGGGTTGCTTCTGCCCTGCCTCCACCCCCTCCACAGATGCCCTGTCTATGGAACAAATGTACCCACCCTTGTGTGAGGGACAGCCCTCCCTCGACCCCTCCCAGGTCATAAAAGTGATTTCTGGGCCCATCCTGGCTGATTCCTCTAGGGAACCCCCCAGGCAGAGGTGGCAGGATCAGGGCAGCAGGGAATCTTTCCCAGGCAGAAGACCATTTAATTAAGATGATGTCCTAAGGTTGGGGGCTCGAGGTTCAGTCTGCCACCGAGGATGCCAGTGAGGGGCTGCTGGGGCCAAGGGGGCCAGGGGGGTTCCTTTTCCATCTCTAGACAGCAGGGTCTTAGCTGGCCGCAGGGAGTGACTCAGTCACTCCCAAAGCCAGCACCTAGCCCCGGGGTCGGCCCCCAGGAAAGCTCGAGTAAGGCCTGTTGAATGACTCAGGGGTCCCTCTTTCTCCCAGAAGGAGGGCCAGGGAGCGGTCCCAGCTCGCCCCAGCAGACGACTGTTTGTAAGACTCATGTCTAGGTTGGTGTCTCCTCACTGCCCAGCACAGTGCCTGGCACGCAGTTGGCACCAGTAATTCCATGTTCAGTGAACAGGGCTTGCACGGTTCATGAAGAGCAGGGGTCCCAGAAGCCCCCTCTCGCCCCCTGCACACGGAGGGCAGACCCCCCCCCCCCCCCCGCCCCGTAGTAATTTCTCAGCCCTGGGCGTCAGGCAGCAGCCGGCGCTCGGCGAACGCCGCCTGAAACAGGGCGGGGGTGGGGGGTCCTGGGCGCCGCGCCCCCCTGCCCCCTTCTTACCTGTAAGACACTTGCTTTTGCAGGTGCATCTGACGGAACCGCTCCTCCACCGGGGCCCCGGCGGCCGCGCCCCGGGGTCCCTCGGGCCACAGCTGCGGGACCTCGGCTTCCGCCCCCCGCGGGCCGCGTCCCCGCACCGCCTCCTCTGCCGCTGCCGGGCCGCCGCCAGCCCTGTCCCCGCCGGGCCCGCCGCCGCCCGGCCCCTCGGCCATCCTGCGGCTGCCCTCTCCCCGCGGCTCCTGCGGCCTTTCGGGGTCCCCGCTAAAGTTCGTCTCCCTTTCTTCTGGGCCCAGGGAAGCGAACGTGAAGGGAGGGGAGCGCCGGGCCCCTCGCGTCCCTCCCGACGCCCGGGCTCCGACGACAACGAGCAGCGAGATGCTCGGCGTTGGGCCCGGGAAAGGCGGCTGGGGTTCTCCCGCGCCCGGGGCGGGGGTCCTCGGTGGGTGTCGGGGCGCTGCGTGGTGCGCTCTGGGGCGCCCCCCGGACGGCGGGCGCCGGAGCCGCAGCGCAGCGGGAGCCGGGGCGGCGAGATGGCTCCTGCAGCCGCCGCCTCGCCAGGCACCGGAGTGTCACCTTAGAGACGCCCGCGGGTCCGCAGGGTCCGGGGGCGGGGAGGGCGCTGCCCCGCCCAGCCCGCCCGGCTCCGGGCAGGGAAGGAGAGAGCGGGGCCCAGCCCGCGGTGGGTCCGAACACGGCCCCAGGCGCGAGGCTGGGGGTGCGGGGCGCCCGCCAGAGCCCACTCCTGCCCCCCGCCGCCCCCGGGATTCTGCTGCTCGGCAGCTGCCAGTCACCTCCCGCCCGTCGCTCGGCGTCTGCGATGCACCCCCCCCCCCCAGCCTCGTCCCGCGCTTTCCGGCCTCGGCAGCCCCGGCGGCCCGCAGGTGGAGGGGCGCGGGGGCGGTGACGGGAGAGGGCTTTAACCCCGTCTGCGCCGTCGGAGCTTAGAGGCCCAGTTCGATTCGGGGAAGGGGCAAAGGAAGGGGGAGCCTACTCTGGGATGCCTTGCCTTAGGAGACGGAACTGATCGCCGGCAACACCGTCTTTAGGCCTAGAGTTCTTCTGGACCCTGCCGGGAGAGGGGCTCCTCGTCTGGGGCGGGGTGCTGAGCGTCCAGACCCTGGAGCCCCATCCCTTCTCAGGGCCTGCCTGCCTCCTCCCGCCTGCCCTGCTGAGGCTTCTGGGCCAGGGTCTCTCTCAGACGGTTGAATCAACGTCCTGGGGCACGGGAAGCTGATGAGAGTCTGTCCCGGACTCCCTGCTTTTCTTGTACCTCCAAACCCCATGGTTCCTCCTCTTGTTCTTGGGATGTTCATCACCTGAACCTTACACCTGGACCACGCCGGGGTTCTGGTTGATTTCTCAGACTAAGGTCTCCTCCTCAGGGCCCCAGACTCCTCTTTCTGAAGCTGACCTTGACTGTAGCATCCACTCTCCCCCTGCAGTACTCAATGGCTCCCCCTTGCCAATACTTCAGTCCTGCATTCAAGGCCCCCGTCTCCCCACACCTGATCTTCCCACAGATCTCCTCTGCTTCCACCCATTTCCCTCACTCCTCTGTGCTCCTTCTTCTGGGAACTGTCATCAGGCCTGTGTGGCACTGTCCAGGCTGTCTACCCCACTTGATACTTCCTTCCCTTGGTGGACTTCACATTCTGAGGCTCTGCTCAAACATCCACTTCCAGGAAGCCCCCCTGGATGGTTGGTTGTAGTGGAAAGGCTGTCTCCTTTCTCCCAGCCCCCATTGCCCTCTGGTCTGGCCTAGACTGTGTCTTCTCTTTCCCCATTGACCGTGAGCCCAGGAAGGTGGGAGGGACCAGACTGGCAGGGGCAGAGAATGGGCTACACACGGGGACAGCTGCGCTGTTCCAGGCTCCTCCTGCTCTCAGTACCTCTGAAGGCTAGGGACAGATGATGCCCTAGCCTTCAGAGGTAGCGCAGAGCGGGGCCACTGCCTGGAGTTCGTGCCCCTCTCTCTTCTGCCCACGGGAATTCTATCATCGAGGCCCATCTCAGGGGCCACATTCCCCGTGAACCCCTCCCTGATGCTCTCCACTACAGATGCTGCCTCCCTCCTTCAGCCCCTGATGATTTCCTGAGCCTCTCTCTGGGCAGCCCCCTCACACTCTAACAATAACTAACACCTCATCTGAGTCTCACCACCAGTCTGGTGGTAGATGTTATCTCTTCCTCCATGTTACAGATGAGGACACTGGGATGTTATTCAAGTGATTTATTTGCTCAAGGTGGCTCAGGCAGTGAGTGATGGAGCCAGGATTTAAAGCCAGTTCTTCTGGCCCAGAACTCATGCCCTTTTCCACTTCCCTGTGCTGGCTGCCATACAGTAGCAGCCTTGAATTTGCCTGTTTCCCTCATCTGAAGCTCCCAAAGGGCAGGAAGGGGCCTGCTTCAGCTCTGCCTCTCACCTCCCTCTTCCCCCGCACCCCAGCAATCCCATTCATTGTGGATGAATGGAATAAGAGGAATTGCATTAACCTTCTTGGCCATGGGGGGAGCTTCTTCCTAAAGCCAAGTTCTAAGGAAGGTGGGGGCACGGTGCTGTAGTGGCCTGCCTTCCAGTTGTTGCCCTTGGAATTGCCCTTGGGTTTGCTAATTTCCAATCAGCAGGGCCCAAGATAGCCTCCTACACCCTGAGTGATGGCAGTGCTGGCTGGGTTTGACGTTCCCTCACCAGCTGCCTAGCTGCTGGGTTTCCAGGTTGGTGTTTTGTTCAGCTCTTTCCTGCTGAGCCCTCCCCACTCAGTCCTTTTAAAAGGGAAGCTGCTCCCCTCTGTCTTCACACCTCCCCCATTTAGGACCAGATGCTAACTGCATTATTTTTTTAGCTACTGCACCGCCCTCTTCCCAAGAATCCCAGGGACAAATGAAGGCCCCCTCCCCTGAGCAGCCTGACCACCTTCTGCAGCCTCCCCCAGCTGCAGCTTGCTCCGGAGAACCTCTCCAGCCCATTGTCTCTGTGCTCAGAAAATAATAGCTAATGGCTTTTGCCTGTTTGCTGCAATGCTGACCTTGTGCTGAGAGCTTTACGTGCAAGCATTCAGTTACCCCTCCCGGCAATGTTATGAGGGTGGGTACTATTTTCCAGGCAAGGATACTGAGGCTTCACGAGGTCAGGTAACTAGCCGAGATCATATGCCAAAGGGCAGCACAGACATCAGGGCTCATCGCAGCCTGTCGCCCCACCTCCCCATGACCCAAGGGGCACCTTTTATCAACATCAGATAGGCCAGTTTGGCCTCTGGAATTGGAACCTTGCCCTGGCCCATCCCAGCTCCAGGCCTTGCCCACAACTAGTCTGGCTTCCAGAGCTTCTGGTTTCCAGGTGTAACAAAGGGGTCGTTGTGGCAATCTGAGCAGAATGCCCGTCACTGTGAAAGCCATCACAGGTGTGACAAAGCTGGCTGCCAGGGCCAACAATAGAGTGAGGAGGCTGTAGCTCTATTACTGTGGATGCACTGGGGACACTGCCCTTCAATGGCAGTGACACACAGCCCTGAGGAGATGGAGTGTAACAAGGCAGCTTGTGTGAGTGGGCTGACCCCTCGTCCTCACACAGGTGGGGAAGGCTGCCTCGGACGGACAGGCAGAAGGTGCGGATCGCAGATGAGCACAGTGACCCACTCTCCAAATCTCGGGCTCTCTGGAATAGTTGCATAAGGAAGCCCCCATGTTCCTGGATTAGGTGCGAGAATAAAAACCTGGGCTGCGGGGGACAGGGCATCTGGGGGAGAAAGGGGTCTGGGATGAGAGTTGGGCAGCTGGAGGCACGGCATGAGCTCCGAAGCCAACCAGAGCTGTGTTCAATGACCAATTCTGCCACTTATTTGCTGCATGACCTTGGCTGAGTCATTTCACTTCTCTGAACCCCATTCTCTTCATCTGTAAAAGCACCCACTTCTTACTGGGACAGTGCCTGGTGCATGGGATCAGCCCATAATGGAAGAACAGGAGAATAAGCGGATAGATTTCACGCCCTTTCATATCAGGAGCCAGTCTTGTCTGTGCTCTGATGTCAGCCAAGTGCCATTCCCATGCACATAGCGGATGCCCCTTAATACTTGTTAGGCGAATGAATGAGTCACACTCTCCCATTCCTCTCCCATTCCTCTCAGTAACTATTTCAAATTCTCCCCTCCCCCCATTTCATCACCCCCGCCAACCCTCCCCATCACCCCTTCTCAATCTCCACAGCCACTGGGAAGGAGCTCCCTCTTTGTCCTGTCTCCCTACACCCTTGGCTCACAGAGTACCTTTCAGGTCCAAGGTGGGCCTCACCAGCCACTTCCCGGTTCCCTTCTCCACACCCCCTCATCCGTCATCTTACCTCTCTGCTGGCTCTGTATTTTCTAGAAATAACCATGGTCAGCTCTTTCCCATCTAAGAGAACAGCCCCAAACTGCCCCTTTCACATCCCCTCTAGTCACCATTCTTTGTTCCTTCACAGCCAAGCGCCCTGAAAGAGCTCACCTACCCCCCACCCCGTCCTCCCCATTTTCATGTCAGTTCTTCCTGTTCTCACTTCTCTCTTCTGCCCCAGCTCTTCCCAGCAGGGCTCCAACCAAGGTCACTGGTGGCCTTCTCCTTGTCAGAGAGAAGGGACTCCGCCTTCTTATCTTTCCCGGCCCTTCGGCCCTTCGGAAGGCACCAGCCTCCTCTGAGCACGGCTCCTAGACGCTCTCCTCCATCAGTTTCCGAGCCCTCCCTCCCCTGGCTCATCGCTCCTCTCTGACCATTCCTTCTCAGCCTTCCTGTTCACACCTCTTCCTCCAGCCTCTCTCTGTGCCCATCTGCCCGGCATTTCTCCCTCTCTCTTTCCTGCATGCAAGCCCAAGGCTTTAGCCTATTGCCCGGATGCTGACAATTTCCTGCCTTCTGCCTGGGATCACTTTTCCCCAAGCCCTGGACTTACATGGTAATGTGAACATTCCACAGGCGACTCAGGTGCAGGTGACCTCTTCTCTGCAAACTCGCTCTTCCTCCTGCAATCCCTCCCTGTCTTGGTGAATGCAGGCCTTCGCGTCAGACACTAAAGGTCATCCCAGCCTCCACCCTGTCTCTTGCACCCCACAGCCAATTCAATTTGATGTCAAAGCCTGTTGATGGTTCCTCCTAATTACCTCCAGAATCTGTCTCACCCTTACTGTACTCCCTGCAGAGCCCAGCACAGGAAAATCTGATTATTTCACTTCACGGCTCACAGACATTCCGTGGTTCCCCATCACTTTTGGGATAAAGTGTTCTTTCTTTAGAAAGGGCCGTACTTTTCTTTTTAAAAAGAGTTTATTTATCTTTAGAGAGAGAGGAAGGGAAGGAGAAAGAGGGAGAGAAGCATCAATGTGTGGTTACCTGTCCCATGCCTCATGCTGGGTACCTCGCCTGCAACCCAGGCATGTGCCCTGACTGAGAATCGAACTAGTGACCCTTTGGTTCACAGCCTATGCTCAATCCACTGAGCCACACCAGCCAGGGCTAGAAAGGGCCATACTTGTCATCAGGGTCAGAGCAAGGTGGAGCAAACTGGGAGTCTCAAGTTGAAGGAGGTGCTCATTCTCGGGCTGTCCAAATGCTTCCTTAGCTTTCACACCCTTGGCGCCCACTTGCCTGACTGCAGTCCTGGCCCTGCTTTTCCTGACTTTGCACTTGACATTCTCTCCAACCCAAACACTTTTATCTTTTCTCTACTGGACCAGCTCCACTGAGTGGCCTTCCCTGACCCACCAAGTCTGAATTTACTCCTCCTCAGCCTCCACCACCAGGCTGGGGCTTTTGAGGGAAGTTTGTTAAAGGATTAATAGAATTGATGAATCAATTGGAAAGGATGTGTGTGAAAAGTTATTGTTAGTGACAATAATAATAATGGTTAATAATAGTAATAATAATATTAATAATAATAGCAGTAGCTTGGGCCCACAGAACCCAGCCTATAATGGCTTTGCTATAATGGCCTGCATGTTCTAGCAGTTAAAACCGATGTCCAGCCATGGGCAATGAAGTCCCCATCAAGTGGTCAAGATGAGGAAGGAAGTGGAATAGAGGATGAGGCCTAATGGCCAGTTCTGAGGTTCTGTAATTCAGTCTGGCCTTGTCCAGCTTTTCCTCTGGTGGATGGCTGGCTTGGGCACCGTCCGCCCACTCTGCTCCTGCCTCTGAGTGTGAAAGCATCGCGCTCGCATGTTAAAGTCCAAATGCCTCAGCGAGGGCTCAAGGCCCCTCTGCATCTGGCCCTGAGCACCATCCAGGCTCAGCACTGTGTCCTTGTCCTCTTACCTTCAGGCTGCTCTGAACGGTTGGAATTTTCTTGATGTTTCCTTGCTCGCTCCCACCATAGAGGCCTTTTCCCATGCTGTTCCCTCCTTCAGGAATGGCCCTCTCCTCTCTCCCACCTCCTTCCCTAGTCCTGCTTGTCCCCTCCTCCAGGAAGCCCTTCCTGCTCACGTCTGGAAGAGGCACCCTCTGCTGTGCTGGGACAGCGCCCCCTGCCCAGCCCTGAGCACACTGTACTGATACTGCCTCTGAGCACACAACTCGCCTTTTTCGGTGTCACTGTGTGCTGGGCCCTGTTCTCAGCGAGCACCTTTTATGATTTACCTCGCTGAGTCCCCACCACAGCCTCATCTGTTGGGTGTGAGTTTAATACTCATTTTACAAATGGAGAAATGGGGGCCCAGAGAGTTTCAGGTTACAGTGTCTTGGTTCCCGCTGCTGCATAACAAGTTACCACAAACGTGACGTGAAAAATGGCACGAGTGATCTCAGGTTCCATGGCTCGGAGCCTGGGTGCTGGGTGCTGGGCTCGGGCTGTCCCAAGGCTGCAGCCCAGCTGTTGGCTGGGCTGGGGTCTCATCTGCATGTGGGGTCCTCTTCCAAGCTTGTTCAGGTGCTGGCAGCTCCTGGAGGTGGCCTGTCTCCACGGAGTCCACAGCGTGGCTGGTTGCTTCTGCAAGGCCAGCAGGAGACCCTTCCTTCTGGAACAGCCCTGTCCTTTTGGGGGGCTTCCACCTGATTAAGTCAGGCCCACCCAGGTTGATCTCCCTTTTGATGAACTCAAAACCAACCGATATGGGATCTTAAACTGCAAAAGCTCTTTACTTTGGCCAAAAGGGGTCATCTAATCACAGGAAGGACATTCCCTCCTAGCCACAGGCCCCCTCCACACTCTAGGGGCGGGGATAAAACAGGGCGTGCATGCCAAGGGCAGGAATCGTGGAGGCCGAGCTAGAACCATGCCTAACACACACCACGAGCAGGTGGAAGCCCCAGGAGGCAAACGCAGCTCTTCTTACCCAGAAGTCTGCACCTGGAATCCCACTGAGGCAGAGAATACAAGAACGGAGCACTTGGCAGGTCTTAGTGGAACCCACACGGGAACTGCACACAGGGCGCCCAGCACAGTGCCTGGCCCATGGGAGGCCCCCCACACTGGCAGTTTTCATCCCTAAAGGCCAGCTTGGTGGCTGGTATGCCTCTCTGCTTCTCTTCTCAGCAGCAGGATGTGGCTGGTCCCTGGGGGTGAGGCGATTGCAACAGAATTCTTTGCCCTTCTAGTTTGAATTCTGTGTCTGGCTGGAAGAGGGAACCCAGGAGAAACGGCCTTCCCAACACCCCATACCCCAGTCAACTTCGTCAGAGTTCACCTTCTCAATCTCCCATTCCTCAGTTCTACCCACCCCTCTTGGCGATGAAGGAGGACACAGAGCCAGGAATTGATGCTGAATCTTTTTTTTTAACTTTTGCCTTCTTAAAGCATATGCTGAGCAGATGGATGAAGCAATTTGGCAATTAAAAAGGCCCAGCGGCTTGGGCAGCAGCAGGGGGAGGCCAGGTGAGGAGTGGGGGAGGGGCCCTCTTTTCCTGGCCGGGGAACAGCAAAGCCAGCACTAACTTCATAAAATATAAAACGAGGGAGGGGTGGAGGGAGGAGGGAGACTTGTAAAATACAATATCTTAGGGGATGGGCAATAATAAAAAATAAGGTTCATTATTTACAAACAATTTCTGCTCTTGGTCTCTGTACAGTGGGGGTGAAGGGGTGTCTGTGTGTGTCGGTGTGTTGATGTGTGTGTCTGTGGGGGGCAGGGGGCCGGGAGGGCAGTGGTCGTGTTGGTCGGAATGAGAAAGGAGGGGGCAGCCCAGAGAGTGGTTTGTCCGAGAAGGACGGATGGTTGTGGGAGGGAGGCTGAGACCGGAGTGGTTGGCCCAAGGGAACAGTCCAAATGGGGGGGCGGGCGGCGAGGCCCCAGTCAAGATCTGGGGCGAAGAAGGGCTGGGGAGAAGTGGAACCCTTTCTGAGTCCCCACCACTCTTGAGGTGGGACTCCAGGGGACAGGGGTATGAGCCGGATCCGGGTTAGTGAGCAAGACAACCCCTCGTCAGGGGTGCCGGGGGTACGTCCTGCGTCCTGGGTCTGGCATGGCCTAGGAGAGCTTGATGGTGGTGTTTGGGCCCAGATCCCTGCAGAGAGAAGAAAAATCAGAGGTGACTGCCCAGTGAGGACCTTCTCACCACTGCGCAAGTTGCATCTGGGCACAGGAGGGACAGGGCCTTGGGAAGGTGTGGCTGACACGGGGACCAGGGGTGGTCAGAGGGCAGGTGGAGCCTGGGACCCCAGCAAGCGAAGGGGCCACCCACCCACCTCTCGTGGAACCACTCCTTGGGGTGGGAGAAGTTGGGGCTGCTGCCGTTTCCGCTGACGTCTTTTGGCCAGGCCTCGCTCAGGTACTTTGTGGTCTCGTGGGTGCTGTCCAGGTGGTCATGCTGCAGGTGGTCTTGGGGTCGCTGCTCCGCTGGCCCCCCGGGCTTGATTTCCCAGCCATCCGGGGGCTCCACAGGCAGCAGGGCACTGCGGCCATCCTCCCAAGAGCCTGTCCCCTCATCGTAGAACAGGAGGCTTCGGGAAGGCACTGGAGAGGGAGCTTGGGGTCAGGCCAGGTGCCAAGAGGCTCCCTGCCCGTCCCAGCCACAGTCGTGGCCTAGTAGTTACAGATATGAGCCCTGAAGTGTTAAAGGCCTGGATGTGAATTCCAGCCCTAACAATACTGAGCTGTGTGACTGTAGGCGAGTTATGCCTTTGCTTTAACCTTCCTGAGCCTCAGTTTGTTCACCTGTAAAATAGGGAGACTAGGACAAATGTCATGTAGATCTGAGCTTTAAACGAGATAATACAGGGGAAGTGATTGGAACTGTGTTTAGTAAGCACTCGGAGAAGGTAGATCTTTCTAAGCAGAGGCCACCTACTGGGCTGGGGCATCGGAGAGCTGGGTTTGAATCCTACTTCTAAAACTTAATTTCTGTGAGACCTTGGATGAATCTCATCTCCATTCTGGGCCCTAGAGTGCCCTTCAGGGAAATGAAGGGAAAGAAACCCCACATTGTGCAAGCCCTTTGGCCCGTATTGAAATTGACATCTCACAGGAACTCAGGAACCAGATAATGTTGGCCCCGTTTCACAGAACAGGCCTCGGAGGTTCCAGGTTATCAGGTGCACTGCCCCAGGCTAGTTCGAGCTGAAGATAAGAGGCAAACCCACCAGGATCCACCACCGCCCTTCAGGCTCGCCCGGCCCCGACCAATGCGAAGGGCGCCCCCTGGAATTGTGCCATGCACCAGCTCTGTAGGCCAGCCCGCTCCCAAAGCATCCCCTACCCCCGCTGTGTGGACACTGGGTCTGTAACCACTGCGTTCATGAGAGGGGCTCATTCCTCCTCTGGCCTCCTCCGGTCCCCTCGGACTCTGGCTTCGTTCATCAACATTGACACCCCCCCCCAACTTCATTCCTTCCTCTGCTCAGTCTTCTTCTACGCCAAATACACAAGGGCCTCCCTGATCTCGGAAAAACGTGGTTCTCAAGAGCTTGCATCTCCTTAGTCACTGTCCTGTTCTCTTCTTCTCAGGCCCAGGCTGCAGGCGTCCAGGGAGTGGTCCTCACTCCCCGTCTTCTCTTCCCCTAACAATCCCCTCAGCCAACCAGCCAACCAGCCAGCCGGCCAGCCGCTTCCCCCCCCTCACGGTCCTGCAGGCCCAGGTCACCCTCCCTGCCACAGCTCCACTGGAAACTCACTCTCCCCCTCCCCTAGCTCTCTGTTGGCCGGCCTGGCTCCTCCCTCCCGCCCTGCCAGATGATGCAGCACGGTTGGGGCATTGCTCTGTAGGGCCTCCCGCAGTGTCTTCTGCCTTTGGAAATCCAACTACTGCTGCTGTGCCCTGGGCGATCTCCCCTTGCCACTCGTGCGGTGTACATGTGTTGAGAGTGTGGAGACCATGTCATTTAATCTTTATGGTACCCACGCTCAGTAAGTGCAGGACCATAACTCCCGTCTCCAGATGAAGAGATGGAAGCTTAGAGAGCTTACGTACAGGCCCAAGACCATGCAGTTAGCAAGTGGCAGAGGCAGGTATGACGGACTCTGAGGGGCATGCTCTTAACCACTGTCCCTCATGGTCCCCCATGGGAGGGTAACTATCTGAGCTCATACCCCCACTGGCCCCTCTGCTGCCCATGGCAGACGTCACCAGTGGCCTCTGGCATTCCTTCCTGTTCAGCCTGAGTGGTGCCTCAGCCTCCTTCTCAGCAAGTGCTTCTGGCGGCCGCCACCATCTTGTTGGAACTGACTTTTGAGCTGAAACTCATTTGCTGTCCCAGTTGGGGAATACACATGGCGCTTAGCAGAGGCCCCATAACCCCTGGCACCATAACACATGGGGGCGAAGGTAGGAATATTCCTGATGTCCCCCCATGTACCCCCTGGCCACTTCTGGGAGGGCTGGGACTCAGGGGGTCTGCACTGTAGCCCCAATTCCACAAATAAAATAGATGCTTTTTGAGCCTCAGTTTCCCCATCTGCAAAATGAGGAGGTAGAATGAGATGAGGCCACCCCAGAACTTGGTTCCTCCCTTGGGTCTGGCTTCTGCCTGGGTCGGGGCACTCACTCTGACTGGCTGCGTAGACGCTGTCAGTGGCCACAGGGTCTTCCTTCACAGTCTGGGAGCCAGAGGAGAACTCAGGGAGGCAGGGCACGAGGGAGCCGAGCACCAGAACGAAGCACAGGGCTGCCACCTGGTAGTGGGGGGAGACTGGTGGTCAGATCCCAGGCAGGGAGGGGCTGAAACCCTGGCCTCTCCCAAGCCTCCTCCCTCAAAACCAACGGGTGCAAAAGGTACAGTATTTTTGTAAGAAAGCAGCTCCCAGAGCCAACCACCCACCCATCCACTAGATGTGGGGTATCCCCCCCGCTCTCTGGGACAAGGGAGGGACGCAGCATCACACCAGATTCTCCACAGGGGGAGCTAAGACTCACAAGGCCCAAATGAACCCCTGCCCATACACGGCTCGGCCCCCAGCAGTATAGGTGGGATGTCTGAGGCCCAGGGAGTGCACAGGCCAGACATTTCCAGGAGAGCGTGGGAGAGGGACTAGCAGAGGCCTGAGTCACGCCCTGGGCATTCTCGTGTTTTCAGAGCTTTGGTTGGTCTTCTCTCCTCCATTCATTGCAGAAAGAACCACGTCCATACATCCCTGTGTCTCCCCAAGCCTTCCACCCCACAGGGAGTGGAAGCTGCCCCCTCAAAGGACTTGCCCTGCCATCCCCTAGTTGGGTTCACGTGAGTCACTCCCCAGCACACTCTGTTAGAACCCAGTTAGGGAAGGCCATGTTCTAGAAGGTTCCTTGGGCTTGGTGACAGAGGCCAGGATCTGCTGGAGCCAGGCCACTAGGCACTAGTATGGTGTACCCCAGTGGCGTTACCCCAAATATTGCCAGTCCTTCTAAGGTCTACCTGTCACCCTAGAAAGCCAGCCTGGGGATAAAGTGTCCTCCTGCAGCCCTGAGTCGGGGGGACACCTACCATGAGGCAGGTCCCAGTCTGGGTGGCAGCCATCTTGTAAGGTCTGGAGATCTTGTTGGTGACCAGAGTCTGGAGTTTCTGCAGCTGCTGCAGCAGGGTCCTGAGGAGGGCACAGTGGTCACCTGGCGGCTTCGACCCAGCAGGCATCTCTGCCTCCTGGAGCTTTCCAGGGCAGCACCTGGGCTGGCTGCAGACTCGGCTTTCATACCAGGTGCCCATTGAATAGACAGATAAGGTCGCCCCCCACTTGGCTCCTCCGTGGCGTGGCTCGGAACCTGGGGCCTGCCTCGTGGTGGAGAGCAGGGCCACCTGGTGGGAGCTTGGGACACTGTGATGCTCATGGCCAAAGTGGGGGCTGGAGGAAGGCCAGGCCCACCTGGGCTGGGGCCACCCTTTTCTTGCCTCCAGCAGCCACAGCTAAATTGACCTTCCTCCTTTCTGCCCACAACAGCCTGAGCGGAGAAGAACGCATCTGTCTGGTACATAGTGAGTGTCCAATACGTGGCAGCTACCATTTTTGTTAATTTTGTTGCTGTTTTTGCATTTATCACAGCACCTGTAACACTTCCTTTATTTATGGCTTTCCATGTCAGTCTCCTCAGCTAACTGTGGGCTCCCTGAATGAGGACTGGGTCCCACCTGGCATGGCCTCCTGCGGGCACACACAGGAGGTACTCAGCCGGTGCTCAGTGAGCAAGCTTTTAATCTTCCTCCCGGCCACTAGGCAGAGGGTATTGCAGTTCCCATAAGGCACAGCAGGTGGCGAAATAGCTCCAAGAGCCTGACCAAATTTGGGGGCAGAGAGGACTCTGAGCCCCACTGAGGTAGAGGGGTGAGGGTTCCTGGCTCCCCTTCCCTGGGTCGGGGGCATTCCCCAGGCCAATCAGGGGAGTAGCTGGATCCCACTGGAGAAGCTGGGGGAGAAGGAAGGAAAGAAGGAAAAAGCCTTCTGCTGAGCACAGGCTACATACCAGCTGCTGTCTATTTATTTTAATTAATCCCAGCAAATAATCATTAAAGACCTACTGTGGACTCATGGCTGGGCACTATCAGAATAACAACAATAAATAAAGAAAATCATGAATTGAGCATCTTTAAATGCCAAGCACAGTGTTGGGCCCTTTAGTTGCACTGTCTCATCGAATCCTTCATGAGTTCTGTGGTCGCCATTTAGACAAAGAAGCCGGGTCCGATCGCTAAAGGGCAGAGTGGAATACGAATCCAGAGCTGTGAATTTGGAACTACTTCATGCCAGGCGCTGTGGCTACACTAACGCTTCTCAGACTTCATTGTGGGTGTGAATCACCCAAGGATCTTGTTGAGATGCAGATTCTGACTCAGGTAAGTCTGGGGAGAGTCCCGAGATTCTGCATCTCTTAGAAGCCCCCAGGGTTATTGATGTTGTTTGTCCAAGGAGCTCACTTTGAGTGGCAAGTGTCTACACCAGTGGTTCGGACTCTGGGCTGCATCAGAATTAGCTGGAGGGCTAATTAAAACAGATTTCTGAGCCCTCTGCCTGGAGCTCCTGCCTCAGCAGCCCTGGGGTGAGGCTGGGGAATAAGTATTTCCAACAAGTTCCTGGGGGAGGCTGCCGCTGGTGGCCTGAGGGCCACGCTTAGAAACCGCCGCTCTGCACCGTCTCACCAAAGCTTCTCACCTGCCCTGCCAGGTGTCCAGAGCTGTGGGTGGATGAAGAGGATGGGGGTCCTGAGCTGCAGGGTTCTTGTTTCTGGGGTTCATCCTGAACTCGATCACCTCCCCTCTCTCCTGCCTGTGCCCCAGAGCCATGCCAGAGCCAGGCACTGGCTGCAGAAAGCAGGGCAGGGTGGGATGCAAGGGTAGCACCCACCTGTTGGCATTCTCCAGGGTCTCCACCTTCTTCCACAGTTCGCTGTTCTCTGATGTGAATGTCTCCACCCTGTGGCGGCCAGCAGGCACAGGCTCAGGGACAGCCCCAGATTTGCTGCTGCCCCCTCAGTCCTGCCCCTGGAGCCCGGGGACACAGGCCTGGGGAGAGCAGGACAGGCTGGGGCCCAGGGCCCAGGCCCCCACCCCTCCCAGGACTCTTACTTTTTTTCTAGACACTCCACGTATTCCTTCTTCTTACGGCGGCTCTCCTGGGCCGAGATCTAGAGGGAGAAGCCCCCCAAACAGGGGTTACCATGGCCACATGTCCACTTCCTGGGGCCCCCCAATTTCAGGGCTGGCATCACCAGGGGGCCACCCACCAACCCACCGAGGCCCCCACCCACCAAGGCAAGCCCCAGGGCAGAGCCAATCCACCTCTTGCTTTACCTTGTTCTTGATCTTCCTGCGGACCCTTTTCAAGGCCTTCTCCTCGGCTTTGGTGAGGGGGAGTTTCGTGGGGATGGGGTAGCCCTCAGCAATCAGGGTGCGCTTCTCCTCCTCCGTCAGGAGCAGTGGCCCTGAAGTCCCCTGTAACTTCTGTGGGAAATAGGACATGATGGTTAGGAACCAGACAGCCCTGGGTTCAAATTCAAGCTCTGCCATTTATTCCATGCATGACCCGGGCAAAGCATTCAATTCTCTGAGCCTCAGTTTCCTCATCAGAAAAAAGGGTAGATCTGAATTAAATCCAATAGCATGTATCAAGTGCTTAGGATGATGCTGGGAGCCCAGCACATTAGGAACTTGGTACATTGTTGGGGGGCCTCCCAGACCCTACCCTGAAATTCATAGCCTCAAAACCCATGTGTCCAGGGCCCCTAAATGGCAGCCCCCTCCCATCCCTACAGTCTTGACTGGAAAGGCTCCCCACCTATCCAGGGGCCCAGGGCCTAGCTCCAGTTTCCTGGGGACTCTGGGACCCCTGCGCACCCTCTCGAAGCAGTGCTCTTAGAGGCAGCTGGGGCCATCCCCTGGACATCAGGAACGCCAAGTTCTAGTCCCAGCTCTGCAACAGTGTGGGTTCAGCAGGCCTCTGGGCCCTCTCTACCTATTTTCTACTCCTCTCGAGGCAGGATGAGAAGATTCTCATCACTGTCTGCCAGGAAAGCACCTCCCTGAATTCTGATGGGGGAAGGGGTCAGGCATGGGGATCCCTAGGTCCTTCCCCACTGGTTGTGTGCCAGAGTGGATGTACCCAATAATTTCCCCCGAACCACCCCCAGCTGCTTACATGAGGGGCTGTGAGGAGGGGAGAGGTGGAGATGGCCGTGGAGGAGCGGGCCATGGGTCGGACTGGGCTGGAGGGGGGCAGAGAGCGGGGGCTCTGGGAGCCGTCACTGTCACTTCCATGGCTGCTGGGAGGTGTCGGAGGCATCTGCACCAGGTCCTCTGGGGGAGAGGATGGGGAGCCAGGTTAGCAGGGCTGCACCCCAGCTCTGCTGGGGCCTCGGAGCTCAGCAGAGCCTGGGCCCAGCCAGCCCTGACATTGTGGTCAAGACTGCTGGGGCCTTGACCAGCCGTAGCAGCAAAGGCCCCTGTTGGTGTCTGACAGGTGGGAGCTGACACCCCAGAAGCTGATTCCTGCGTGCCACCTCATCTCTGACACTCTGAGGTCTGGCTTTTTAAAAAAAAAAAATATTTATTTATTTATTTTTAGAGAGAGGGGATGGGAAGGAGAAAGAGTGGGAGAGAAACATCAATGTGTGGTTGCCTCTCATGTGTCTTCTACTAGGGACCTGGCCCACAACCCAGGCATGAGCCCCGACCGGAAACTGAACCTGCGACCCTTTGCTTCGTAGGTCTGTGTTCAATCTACTGAGCTACACCAGCCAGGGCATGGCTCTTTTGAGTCTGACCCTGGGTGTGCGTGGCCATCATGGAGACTGGCTTCTTGGAGGCCCTCCCCCATCCCTGACTTCACAGGGTCCAAGGTCCTTGAGCCTCCAGCTGGGCAAGCCCAGGAGGAGACTGGAGTCTGCCTGCAGCCAGGCCCCTGGGGATCATGCTGGGCCAGAGCAGCCTCTGTCCTTTCCTTCCTTCCAGCCCAAAGTGTTTAGCCATAACTACCCTGTGTTTCCATTTCTGACTTCAGGCTATGGGCTTTCAGTGGAGCAGCCCGGAGCACTGCTCTTCCCAGCCTCCCCTCCTGCTGCCCCTCTGTGGCCATAGCACCACGAAGCCTGACACGCAGCAGGAGGTCAGGAAGGGGCCTGGGCACCGCACAGCTGCAGGGAGAGCCCCCAGGGCTGCACAGAATGTCCAGATTTATGGATGGGTGGATGGATGGATGGACAGATGAACAGATAGATAGAGGAGTGAATGGCAACAGAGTGAACTTCAGTTAGTGAATGATGGGGGACTAGCAAAGAGGGCGAGGGGGTGCTGACCGTAGTGGCGACAGTCAGAGACTGGGTAAGAAGGGGACTGGAGGGCGGAGGAGGGGAAAGCAGAGGGGCGGGGATGTGCTGGAGAGGTGGGGTTGTGGAGGGAGCTGGGCGTCCTGCAAGGTAGCAGGGATGTCTGCCTCAGACTGGAGGGGAAGAGTCCCTCTCTGGACACACTCACCTGGTGTCACTTTGAGGAACTGAGTCACCTCCTGGGGCTCTGCTTTTATCACTGGCAGCTGAGTCATCTCTGCCGGGGCCTGAGGAAGAGACAGGTCCAGCTCCATTAGCTGCCCTGAGGACTGTTCCCACCATGCTATCCACCCCATTTCCTTTCCTGAAACAGGTGGCCGGTCCTGCCCGATAGGGGCGGTGACTAGGCTTGGAGTTCTGGGCATGGCCTGGAGGGAGCTAAGGGAAACTAATGGCGTAGCTCAGAGAAGGACGGGTTCTTGCGGCCTTTGAGGCCAGTGCCATCTCCTTGGCAGAGACTGACCCTGCACTGACTGTGAAGGCCATGTAGGCCTTGGTGAGTGGGTTGCCATGAGAACGAGAGGCGATGTCTGCCACGTTGTAGCTGTTCAATGACTGGTAACAAAAGCAAAGACGAAGGAGGCATTAACTGCCTGGTGGCTGAGAACACTCCCTGAGCAGCTGAAGTTTGAACTAAGTCCGGAGGGATACAGCTGATAAGCTGTATTGCAGATAAAAGAGAGGGCAGGTGGTGAGTGAGCGGAAAGGCATTCCAACCAGAGGGAAGAGCATCTGCAAAGGCACAGAGGCCAGACGGAGCATGGCTGGGCCTGGAAACTGCAAGAATTCAGGGTGTCCAGAAGGTAGAAATGAGTGGTGGGGTGGAGGAGTAGAAAGCAAGACCAGAAGATCAAGGTGGGAGTGAAATCCAGGCAAAGAAGTCTGAAGCAGTGAGGAGCCCCTAATGGCTTATAGCAAGGGGCTGACAGAATTCAATTCACACTTTATACAACACGCAGCCCTATTTCTTCCTATTCCAACTTGCTGTTCCAGAAAGGGCTTCAGGTCACACGTGTGGCTTCCCACCACACGCACATCAGCAGTGTTCTTCCTGAGGAAGGCTCTGTGTGGGGTGCTGGGTCCCAGACTGTCTCTGCCCTCAGGGTCTGCAGCTGCTAGTGGCAGGTCATGCATGATATTGTGGGTAGGACAAGGAATCCCAAATTAGGCAGATGAGTAACAATCACAGAAGGTTCAAGTTGGTAGGGACCTGGGAGGTTCCCTGGTCTATGTCCCATCTCAGCCCTCAAACCACACGAGGGGACTGCGATGCAGAAGGGTGATGGCACTTGTGGGGGTCACACAGCCAGCTCGCTATGGTCGGACCATGCCAGCTCCTAGGTCCCGTGCTGCCGCTTGGGTGTGCAGGCCTCTCTGGGGTGACGGTAGGGCTTTGGAGTCCGGTGGCCGAGCCTGGGGTGCAGCTCCCTGGTTCCTGATTGTGTGAGGTGGGGCAAGTTGCCTAATAATCTTGAGCCTCGGTTTCCTCCCCTGAGGCACGTACCCGACCCCTAAGACCCAGGCTGCTGCCGTGCTGCCCTCCCTTCCTGCTTCAGCGAGGCCCGAGGTGCTGCCGAGCCGGTCTTGGGTCTGGCCACAGGAGACCCTCCACATGTGCAGCCAACCCTCGATCCTCGGGGACAGTGGTGGGTACGGAGGGGTTGGGAGGGGCTGACAGGCCAGCTGGTGGCCACACTCTAATCAGGTGAGCCACATGGCCAGCAGGGGGCAGGGCCAGCCCAGTCCAGAGGAGGGATTTAAGATAATTCTTGCATTGTAGACTCAGTGAGGGAAGCTCCTTAGAGGCAGCTCATGCTCCCATTTTATACAGAAGGAGCCTGAGGAAGGAGGAGGGAGGGCCCCAGGCCCATGTGAGAGCCTGGCGGGGCCTCTCCAGGGGCCTGCGCTCTGGGCCTCACATCCTCAGAAGGGTCTTGAGACATCAGCTTGGATCTACAGCTGAATGCTGTTCTGTCTCTCTCATGGGGAGCAGCATGAGAGTGTGGGTTAAAAATATTAACCTCATTAAATCAAACAACCGAAAGGTTCTGTGTTTCCATTTTGGTCTTTCTTCCTTTTAAAAATGCTAATGCTTCGAGGAAATCAAGGGGCCAGGGCTAGCTCTATCTCTGGACTCTGGGCATGGCCGCTGACGCCCAGCTCTGCCTGCGCCCCGTGGGCCTCTTGCACACCCAGTGAGTGTGCCCACTTACTGGGAGGGCGCTGTGGTTTGTGCTCAGTCTAGGTGGTGTGGGGGTGGCCAGGTCATGTTGCTCAGTCCTGAGGGTCATGTTGCTCCCTGTTTCAGGAGCCCCGGGCTGCACAGGCCTTCAGACACGTGTTCCCACAGAGACCCACCACCCCTTCCCCACCCTCAGCCCCTAAGGATCAGTCCCCAGGCTCACCTGGTGGGGGACAGGCAGCCTGGACAGGGGGCTGAGGCCCAGCAGTGGGGTGGTGGCCATGGCAGCAGTGGCAGCCATGGCTGAGGAGGCGGCCAGAGGGTCCACAGGCAGCTCCGGGCTCTGCTCCTGCTTCACCATGATGGAGCACAGCTTGTGTCCCAGCACCCAGGCTCCACGCTCCACATCTGGGGGAGGGGGCAGGACCCAGACTCAGGGACTCCAGGGGCACAGGGCTCAGCCCCGCTCCTGTCTCCTGGGAGCCAGAAGTGGGGGCATCTTCTTCATTCAGCAGCTTATAGACTGGGGTTGGCCAACAGACCTGGACACCTTCTGACTGGCTGTGTGACCTTAGGCAAGGTGTTTAACCTCTCTGAGCCTTAGCTTTTTCGTCTGTAGAAGTGCC
Organism: Sturnira hondurensis; assembly: GCF_014824575.4. NCBI lineage: Eukaryota > Metazoa > Chordata > Mammalia > Chiroptera > Phyllostomidae > Sturnira > Sturnira hondurensis. The sequence continues at coordinate 409,287 of NW_028092064.1, read as the reverse complement.
TGTTCAGAAGTAAACCTTCAGTAAACAGTAGCTATTGTCAGTTGTTACACTGATTGTTATTCAATAAACATTTGCTGAGCACTCCGCTCGGTGCTGGGCACCTAGTGAGAGTCGGAAGCGTTTTAGTGCAGTTGGAAGGGAAGGAAATGGGGTCAGAGAGGCCAGCACGGGTGGCACTGTCTTCGTGACTGCACTCAGAGCTGTGACTGTCCTAAAGGCAATGAGGTGGCACTGAGGAGTTTTAAGTGTGCTCTCAGGTTTTCAATGCTGAACAAACACCAGTCTGCCTCTGTGCGGAGGCTAGGCTGGGGCAGGCAGGGTAGAGGCGGGGAAACCGTAGGGGTTTGTTGAAATCGTCCCGCTAGATGGAAAAGGTGAGGCCTGGGCAAAGGCGGCGGGGTGGAGATGGAGAGGATGGAACACACTGGAGACATTTAGAAGGGAGAAGTCACAGGACCTGGTGACTGGGGGCTTGGGAGTGGGGGTGATGGGTGATGCTCAGGTCTCCCTATCTAGCATCCACCTCCAGGGCCTCACCTGGGCCACAGGGCTGGCAGACATCACCCCTTTTCCTGCTGGGTGCCCACAGTCCTCCACCCCAGCTCGTGGCGGCCCCAGCACCTGAAAGCCAGAGAAGCACTGGTAAGGCCTGGGGAGCCAGCTTGCAAGGGAAGAGCCACGGGGGACCCTGGACTTCAGGACCCACTGTGGGTGGGGAGAGGGGTCAACGGCTGCCTGGTCCCACCTCAAAGGCCAGGCCCCACCCTGCTGGGAGCCTGAGTGCCCAGCTCTGGGCCACAGGCTGCCCTTGGGCTCCAGGAACACCCACAATCTTCCCAAATTACAGGGCCAGCCCACTGGCCTCCGGGAAGCTGCCCCCTGCAAAGGGCCCACAAACAAATTACTCTAAAAATAGATTGGGGGTGTCCAAGGAGTTGCTGGGCTGGAAATGTGGGGGTGGGGGGAGAACCCACCCTGGGAGGGAGGCCATCCCACACCCCAGCTCTTCCCCCTGCTGCTCCTGAGGTCTCACTCACTCAGGGGACCTCAGAGTTCTTCGCTGAGGCCGGGGCATGAAGGGAAGCTGAGACCTCAGCAACCACAAGTCCTGGAGCTATTTAAAACCCTCAGAGGTGTCCCTGCCCTGAGGGATGGGGTTCGGGAGCAGGTACAAAGGCCAGTCTGCCCCGGGGAACCTCTAAAACCCTCAGAAGCAGTTCACACTTTGCACACCGAGCACAGCTCTGAGTCCCTGGGCACATGTGAATTCACTTATTCCTTCCAAAAATCCTATGGGGCAGGCACTGCTGTTTTCCCATTTCATAGATGAGAATATCAAGAAAATCACTCAAGACCATTGTCCTCTGAGGGGAAAGAGGAATAAAAACCACTACAGTATGAATAGGACTTTTACAGGCACAATGAAAATAGCCACTAATTATTGATACATATTGTGTGCTGGGTGCTGAGCTTGGTACTTTACGTATTTTTAACCCTGTCTGGAATTCTCAAGCCACATGCTATCTTTATTTTGTAAATGAGGAATCAGAAGCCCAGGGAGGTTAAGAGACTTGCCCAAGATCACACAGAAGCTGGTGGAAGCGTGAAGACACGCACCAAAGCCTGTGTGGTTCCCAACCCAGTGCCCCTTGCTGCCCCGCTGCGGCCGGCGGGTGTGGCGGCGGCAGTGCCTACTGTGCATTTTACTGTGTGTGACCTGCACAACTCAGCTTTCCTGAATTCTCATTTTCCTCATCAGACAGGTGGGGATTATGATGAAAGTGACTCCTACCTCCCCTATGAGTTGTGGGAAACAGATGAGTAGCCAGCATGGGAATATTCTGCAAACTGGAGCGTGCTATGGAAATGCTAACTGCTCTTTCCACTGGTGGATGAAGACTCGAGGCTGACGGAGGCTGGGAGGTGGGTCTGAGATCACCCAGCCAAGCACAATGGGGCTGGGGTCACCCGTTTGAGGAAATGGCCAAAGGGACCATTTCTAGGTGGGGCACAGTCTCGAGCTCTCGAACGTTGATGACGTGAGAGAAAAGACTCAAAGGGCCCTTTCCTTAAAATCAAGGCAGGTGGGGGGACAGGGGACCTTTAGAGAATGCCACCTTCAGGAATAAAAGTAGGCACAGGAGTCTCTCCCAGGTGGCATCTCAGAGGACCTCACAGTACGAGCAGGTGGGAAGGTTCCATGTAGAGTCCTGGTAACTTACACAAATTTACCTTTTAATTCCCCTCACCGTTCCCTCTAAGTCAGGGGTCCCCAGCCCCTGGTGTGCTTCAGAATACCCTGGAAGGCTGAGCGCTACCCACAGGGTGTCCGATCCAGCAGGTCCCGGGGGCAGCTGGGAGTGTGCATTTCTAACACGTGCCCAAGTGCTGCTGCTGCTTTGGGAAACGCCCTTTGCACACCACTGACCAAAGTCAGCGGCAGACTCTTGAGAAGCGCCCATGTGGGTTTGATTGGAGGGAGAACAGAAAAGCAGGAGGCAGGGTCACTGAGAGGTGTTTGTGGGTGGCTCCCCGGGGGGTCTCTGGGAGTCTCAGCCTCCAGTACACTGCCCCTGCCCCCCCCCCCCAGTCCCTCAGTATCTTTCTTCTCTCCCGGGCCTTCTGGGCCTGTGTTGTCCTTGGGCCCTTCCGGCCTTTCTTACCTTGGGTGGTGTCCTCCATCTTGATGGGCACAAGGGGGCTCTGAGGCGCTGAGTCACCGCTCAGGGAGTAGCTGTGCTCAGCCTGGATGCCTGGCGTGGGGGAGTCCAGTTCCATGTCCAGGAGAGGGCTCTTCTCATCCAGCACGGGGTCATCAAAGAAGCTGCTGAACAGGTCATTGGAGAAGTCCTCCATGTTCTCCGCGAAGTGGTCCAGGTGCTCAGGGAAGTGCTAGGGAAAGAGGAGGCATGGGGGGCAGCTTAGCTGAGGAAGGGGGTACAGTTGCTGCTGAGGTGGCGCCTCCAGCCCTGCCACCACCACCACTGTCCCTGCAACCTCCCCATCACTCTTCGTGCCACCACGAATCCACCTGCAGCAGCACCAACCTCCCACTTCCCACATCACTTGTACAACTATGATCACTCCTATTAATAGCAGCACCACTGTCATCATGGGACCACGGCCAGGTCCACTGCCACCTCCAGCTTCAAAGTCGTTATCCTCAAGACTAGGCTGTGGGTGGTGTGAAAGGACCCCTGGGCCAGGTGACAGGATGGACACAGGGCTCTAGTTCTGGCTCAGTGACCTTGGTCACATCACTTCGATTGCCTGAGTCTTTCTCTCCGTCCACTTGACTTCCTTCAGGGAGGACCAATTAAAAGAATAATTACGTCTTTGTGACAGCGTGGATGAACCTAGAGGGTATAATCCTAAGTGAAACAAGCCCACCAAAGAAAGACAAATGTCGCGTGATTTCTGTGATATGTGGATTCTAATGAACAAACCAAACAAACACACTAGAAACTCACAGACACAAAGAACACACTGACAGCTGTCAGAGGGGCAGGGGATGGGGAGACTGGGTGAGAAAGGTGAAGGGATTAAGCAGCACAAATTGGTAATTGCAGAACAGCCACAGAGATGCAGGTTACAGCGTAGGGAATACATCTAGTCAACAGTATCGTGACAAATATACATGCAGCCAGGTGGGTACTTGAAACAGTAGGTGGGACCTTTCTGTAAAGTATATGATTTTCTAACTGCTTTGCCATACATATGAAACTAATACGGAATAATATTAAATGTAAACTGTAATTGAAAAATACTACACCTGGCTGGTGTAGCTCAGTGGATTGAGCACGAGCCTGTGGTTCGATTCCCAGTCAGGGCACATGCCTGGGTTGCGGGCCAGGTCCCAGCAGGGGATGCACAAGAGGCAACCATACATTGATATTTCTCTCTCTCTCTCCTTCCCTTCCCCTCTAAAGATAAATAAATAAAACCTTAAAAAAAAAGAAAAATACTTTTTAGAAAAAGAATATGTTTATGGCAGCCAGTGTGCACCCCAGTGGCAGTATTAGTGACTTTTGTCTCCTTTTTCGCTGGGATCAAGGTGGCGGGGTTATCGAGGCCTCCATTTCCTTCATCAGCATGGTCCCCGCCTGTCCTCAGGCTTCTGGTGTCTGCCTTTTCTAAGCCATTCTTCCTTCTAAGAGATTAGGCTCTGGAGCCATACTACGTGGGTTCGAACCTTGTCCTCCAGACTTCTAGCTATGACTCAGTGCCATTCAGACTGTGGGTGTTGACTTGTTAATGAGTTGTGAAATCAGTTTAATAGGTCATGACCAGAATATTTAAAAAAATAGAAGGGAACAAAATAGAGTAGAAAATATCAGAGTGCACAGGACACAGAAAAGTTAAATACTTAGTGTAAATTTGTGTCTCAGTTATGGGTGTGTGTTTGTTCTTGGCAAGGACGCAGAATATATTTCTTAGAAACAAAACAGCATGAACAATATTGGTCCCTGTGATCCTGGGAAAGTTGACTAACCTGCCTGTGTTTCATTTCCTCCTTACTGCAGTGGGGACGACAATAGTTCCCCTCTGCTAGGATACTGGGAGGGTTAAACAAGTTGATGCAATCGACCCTTGAATGGCACAGTCCATCTGCAGGATGTGGACTGATGGTGTTAATAACTGTACTGCAGTGTATTTTCTCTTCTTCCTTTTTTTAAAGGATTCTATCCATTTATTTTTAGACAGAGGGGAAGGAGGAGAGAGAGAGGGAGACAGAGAGAGGGAAAGAAACATCGATGTGTGGTTGCCTCTCACACGTCCCCAACCTGGGGCCTGGCCCACACCCAGGCACGTGCCCCGACTGGGAATTGAACCAGCGACTTTTTGGTTCACAGGCCAGCGCTCAGTCCACTGAGCCACACCAGCCAGGGCTGTATTTTCTCTTCTTAATAGCATTTTCTGTTCTCTAGCTTATTTTATTGTACAAATACAGTATATATACAATACATATAACATGCAGAATATGTGTTAACTGACTGTTTCTATTACCACCAAAGCTTCTGGTCAACATTAGGCTATCGGTAGTTAAGTTTTGGGGGAGTCAAAAGTGAGGAGTGGATTTTCTTTTCTTTTTTTTTAATCCTCACCTGAGAATATGTCTTATTGATTTTACTGATTTTTTAATTCGATCTTTACTGTATTTTTTATTACCATTTAGTCCCCTTAAACTCCCCTCCCCCAGCAATCACTCTGCTCTTGTCCATGTCCATGAGTCCTTTTTCCTTTTTGCTCAATCCTCCCCCATTAGCTGTTATTCTGCCTTCCATCTATGGTCTGTCCCCATTTTCCCTTAGTTCAGTTTGTTCATTAGATTCTACATATGAGTGAACTCATATGGTTTTTATCTTTCTCTGACTATTTTATTGATTTTAGAAAGAGAGAAAGGGAGCAAGAGGGAAACATCTACGTGAGAGAGAAACCAGGGATGAACCCACAACCTGGGTATGTGCCCTGAGCAGGGATAGAACCCGCAACCTTTTGGTGCAAAGGACAATGCTCAACCAGCTGAGCCACCCAGCCAGGGCATATGTGGATCTTCAACTGCACAGGGTGACTCTCCTAACTCCTGCATTGTTCAGGGTCCACTTCACATGCAAAGAACTTAGAACAGTCCCCGGCACATAATACTTACTCAGCAAATGTTACCTCTCATTATTAATAAAGCACCCAGTGGCCGGCACATGGTAGGCTTATTTTTTCTCTCTAAAGAGTTACAAATATATACGGAAGTGTTACTGTTCTTTATTCATCATTTGCTGACTGAATGAATTTGCTGGTGGGTTGGTAGAGGTGGTGGTGGGGGCTTTGCTTTTGGCCCTGGGGTCCCACCTGGTGAGTGGCCAAGAAGTGGCTTCGGGGGGGATTAATCCGAGGTCTGGAGTGGTTGGCTCTTTCCAGCGTGGACCACTCAGAGCCTGTCCCCTCCCAGAGGAATGAGCGGAACAGCCCTATCTGGGAATAAGGTTCCGAGCCACAAGGGCATCTGCCTGCAGGGAGCAGGGGGTGGGCACAAGCTCTGTGGTCAGACACGCTTCCTTTGACTCCTAGCTCCACTACTTGCTAAGTTACTTCACTTCTCTGTGCCTCAGTTTCCCCATCTCTTAGAGGAAATAATAATAACACTCTTACCTAATAGTGTTATTGTTGTCATGAGACCTAAATATTTGTTAGATGCTTAATACTCACCTTGAAGGATTATAAGGATAAAATGAGTGAATACAAATAACATGTATATATATATAACATACATACATACACATATATATGCAGTAAATACATGTAACACTTAGAAGAGTGCCTAGGATGCAGCGAGTGCTTGATAATTGTTAACCATCATTATTATGAAAAGCCTAACTCTGAGCCTGAAGGGAACTGGGCTTGGAGCCCATGGGGGAAGGTGGTTTGGTCTTTCCCCCAAAAAGGTGTGATCACAGAATCCAGGACAGAACGAGTTCAGAAACCCCACTGATTCAGGTATTCTCTCCTCTCTCCCTAATTTGCCAGAACTTACCATCATTACCCTACATTTTGTTGTGCCTTCATAGGAATTATTTTATTCAATTGTCGCAATTACCAAATGAGGTAAGGAAGTTACATATCTATATTAACAGACAGGGAAACTGAGGCCCAGGGAGTCAAGTAGAACGGGGAATTGTGCCGAATTCCTCATTGTCCAGGCCTCCCCCTGACTGCACCAGGCGTTCCCTTGTTCAGGAATTGCCTGTTTGCCAGACTGTAGGGTCTTTATCTCGTTCACCTGATGGAGGGACAAGGCCCTGTACCCAGAGGACAATGACATCAGCATGTCGATTGTCCCTCAGTGGATGCCTAGGGGGAGGCTGGGAGGTCGGAGGCCTCAGCTCAACAAGTCTCTAAGAATACTGGGATCCCAGGTGAAATCCATTTACAGGGTACAACCTTCCCCAACCATCCAGCCAGGGAGGGACAGGCAGGACTGTGCTGGCCACATGCTCTGTAGAGGCTGGGCCAGACCAGCTGGGGTCGCTTTGCCCATTCTCTTTCCCTTTCTCTCTCTCTCTCTTTCTCAGTCAGGCCTGGTGTGGGGCCCAATGGAAAGGGGTTACAAAGAGAGGACAGCGCAGTGAGTCAGCCACTAAGGTATTTCTCCAGCAGCTGCTTCTCAGGCGATAAGGGTTTGCCAAGCCTGTCCGTGAGGCCTGGGAGAGGAAAGATGCTTCCTCTAGTCTGGGCTGGGGTCTCCGAAAGCCTTGGCTCCAGGCGGATGAGCCAGGTCCTTCTCAGAGACCCCTTTTGGGGTGCCCATTGGAACCTGCTGAGGGAGCTCAGATGTCCTCCTTGTGTGAGCAGCCCCCACCTCACCTGTTGGAAATAGCAGCCAAGGCCACAGCAGGATGGAGCTTCCAGAGAGTGGGAGCCAAGTAGAAGGGGAGGGCGGCCAAGGGGCAGACAGGGTGGGGGCGGAGGACACTCAGAAAATCCAGTCGTTCCTCCGAGTTTCCTTGTGTGCTGGACGCCCCTCTGGTGGCAAAAATGGGCATGTCCCATCACCCCCAGGCCCCTCCTGCTCATGGGAGCATGCCAGAGGGGCTTCCTTTAGAGAACTTTGTAGCCCCGAGTCTATCTGGTATCTGGAGCTCAGTTATGGTTGGTTTATGTCATCAAGTCGGAGGTAGAAAGGACCTGAGAAAGCTCCTGGTCTACGCCCTCCTCCCCCATTTGCAAATGCGGAAATTGAGACCCAGAGAGGGAAAGCCACCTACTCAGGGTCACACCGTGAAATGGCAGTGTCGAGGGAGGGGTTCTTCATACTTCTGGGGCCAACAGGATGTGGGGCATCTTCTCGTTGTCCCCTCACTTCTTTCTCTCGGTCCCCAACCTCCCTCCAATCTTGGAACCCCACTGTGGAGATCTGAGCTCTCACAGCTCCCCTTGTCCCACACCACCATCCCTCCGGCCCCGGGCCACACCCAGCTCTGCCTCCAGTTTACACACATAAAATTCAGGTTTCAGACTATCCGATGGAAATTATTGGGGGGGGGGCAGGAATCTATAAATGGCAGGGGGTCGTGGGTCATCGCTCTAAGGGGGGTCGGGTTCTAACCAGGGGTGAGCGTTCTACGGAGGTGCCTTTCCAGGCAGCGGGAGGTGGGAAGCCAGAGAAGGAAACACTGTATTATGATTCGTTTCCCTCCTCGTTAAAGACTTTTTCCTACAGTCGTGCCAACACAAGCTCTTTCTCGGCTGCCACGCGCAGCCAGCGCCGGATCCTCTCTCTTGGAGAAGCCGACCGGGCTCTCCTGCACGCACCCCTCCCTTCAGTGGCAGCCTCTTCACGCCCCAAGCTGGTCTTGGAAGCCGGCCCTTTAAATTTACGGGAGGACACGGATCCTGCTCACCCAGTGCAGCATAAAGGAGGTGCTTGGGGCCCGCCCCGTGAGGGAGCCCAGCCTGCTCATTGGTCAAATCCGTGAAGCTCCTGGCCAATGAGAGGAGGCTGTGAGAAGCCCGCAGATGCAGCAGCTGCGAGGGGGCTCCTGGCCTCGCGGAGCGAGGGTGTACATGAAGGGCAGGGTATACTGGGTCGCCCCTTGTGTCCCTTTCTGCACCTGAGGTGGAGGCAGAAATTACCCCTTAGAGCCTCAAGGTGGGCTTGGCGATCCCACGGTGACCTAGGACTCATTTCAGTAGCACGGTTTTGACGCTGCACCGCGGGCAGCGGGAAATGGAGAGGGAGAGTCTTTCTGGACGTTCCCGGCTCCATGTGGGGGTCGGGCCCCAATTCTTAAGTCCCTTCGCAACTTTTCCAGCCCAGTTCCTTCCACCCCTCTGAATAATCCCACCATGGACGTGGGGACAGTATGGACGGGGCATCTGGGTCTCCGTCTCGATCTTTCGGCCCCGAAGGGGGAGGGGGACATTCCTGGGTTGGCTGTAGGATCGTCTAAAGCTCCTCTCAACGCCCTCCCCTCATTCCTCCTTTGGGGCAATGCAGAGAGGGAAAAGCTCTGGGGGTGGGATGAAGGGACTCCGCCTGAGGACCCGCGGCAGCCCAGGAGCATCCCCTTCCCCTCATGCCCTTCGATGCAAGCACCACCATTTCTGGTTTCTGCCCCCTCCCTGACCCAGGCTGATTCAGTCTGCTTGGGGAGAGAGGGAGGAGACCGGAGTGGGCCCAGGCTGAGCTGTGGGATGAGGAGCGGGGGGAATCCCGAGTCCAGACATTCCTTCTGAGACTGAGCTCTGGGGGGAGATGGGAGGAGAGTCGTCTTACATTTCTCCTTTCCCCTTCCCTGCAGGCTGGGCCTCCACTCCTCACCGTTCCCCCCACCCCCCATACACACACTGACCCATACATTCCTGGACAGTTACTTGCCTCGTGGTCACTAGAAAATTGCCCCCATTTCAAGTCGAAGAGCCATCAGAATGAGTCACTGCTGTGCCCAGAGTGTGTGTATGCGTGTGGGACAGGGTCAAGAGAGAGCTAAGAGGGGCTTAGCAGAGGGGAGGTGGGTCCCTGGATACCCAGTTGTTGCACAGGCCCTCCCTGTCCTTAAGCATTGCCATCCAGGCTTTAGGGGTTGCCTTCTCAGAGCTAGACTTGAAGACTGTCCTGCGAAGGGGAAGAGGCCTTGGACTTGGACTCAGGAACCCCAGAGGGCAGGTAGTGTTTCCTCTCTAGGCCTAAGGTTCCCATCAGTTGAAATCTGTGTTCCACCCAGCAGGAGTGGCTGGGACATGGGGTGGCAGGGAGTAAGGTAATCCTCAGAAAGTGGGCTCTTTTTCTCTGCCCTGGCCTCTCTGGGGACTGCTAAGGAATAGAGCCAGTTTTCCTGGTCCCGGGAGCTAGCCCCTCCCCGAGTCTTCCTGGCAGGGCATGGGGGTGAAGGGGAGCACATTGTTCCAACCTCCAACCTCACTCATTCCCCCATTCCCCACAGGCCCAGGGAAGGCGGCTGCTGAGGTTTCATATTTTCCCCCTGCTGAACTAGTCACCACAGAGCCCAAAGTCCAAATAAGCAGAAATAAGGAGTATGCTTGTGCACACACACACACTCCTATACACATTCTAAACAGACACGACTGTGAGGTTCCTATTTACACAGGGAAACACTACCCAATGAAAGATCTACCTCCACAGACACGTTTAGACAGTTCTGTATGCAGCCTGGCACAGGGTTATTGCACATGTACTTGTGGGCTCACGTTGGCTGACACGGGCAGGCACTAACAGACCTAGCTAGGGCACACTCCTCAGATGTGATCAGACAGACTCTCATATGTGCACACATGGGCAGTCACCCCAAGGTCACAGATGTAGTCATGCACAACCTCACATGAACACAAGCAAAATTTTACATGATCACAGAACTAAATGCTGACTGTGCTAGGTCACGTGCCTGAGAGGACTGAGTCATGTGACCCCCCACAAGGGAGAGTTGGGAGTCCCAGGCTTGCCTGGGGCTGGGATACTGAGTGCTAGGACTTGAGAAGGGGGCCATATGGGGTGAGGTTTTCTTTGCATGTGCACTGGAGAAAGGAAGGGACAGAGGGAAGGGCAGGCTGGCACTCACCAGAGGCTGCTTGTGTGCAGAGCAGGTCCTGAGGAGGGTGTGCATTCTCTCTAGCTCCCTGCTCTGTAGGTCTGTGCCTCCAGTTTCCCTCCTGACAATGGTAACCCTTCTTTGGCCAGGACATAGGTCCCTCAGGAAAGAAGAGATTTGGCCTGCAGATTCCTGGCCAGACCTTGGCATCTTCTGACTAGGCAGCCCATGTGCTATGGCCCAACCCCGGGGTGGGTGCCAGGTACTGTCTGGGCAGGAGGAAGCGATGGCAGTGAGTGCTGCCGCCCAGGGCTGGGATTAGCTGTGACTGGCACCACTAAGGGCACAGCAGCCCACAGTCTGGCTGCTGGAGATGTCGGTCCGTAGGCAGTGGCCAGAGGATTCCTGTGGGACAGCTCAGGACACTGGAGCTAAGTGTCAAGGCTGGCACTGGGGGCTGCTAAAGAATCAGGGCATCTAATCACATCTATTTATTTATCACTTACACACTTGTTCAGCACTTACTGAGTACTACCGTGAGCCCAGCCCTGTGGGTACAGAGATGAACAAAGCTCAATTTCTGCTCCCAAAAAGCTTTCTCACTAAGTGGTGTGACCACCCCATTTACGAAGGCAGGCCCAAGGTTTGAACTCTGGTCTTTCTCAAGAGGATTCTGCCCCTTGCAATCAAGAGGAATCTTCAACACAAATATGACTGTAGGTTCCCCCTGCTCGACATCCATGGATGACTCCCTGCTGCCCTTAGGATAGTTTCCCAGTTCCTTAGGGCAGCTTCAAATGATCCAGCCAGGTTGCCTCTATGTCTTGCTGTGTCCCATCCTCATGTGTATTGCCAAAACCTAGCATTGGTCCCAGTGCATGGTAGATGCTTAGATGTTTGCTGAGTGACTGAGTCAGTGGGTGAATGAAGGAACGTGCCAGCAAGCTAAGGGACTGAAGCCTTTTTTTTTTTTTTTTTTTGCAGCTGAGCCTCCAGGAATGACTGCCTTGAATTCCGCTCTGATGCCAGCTTACTCCTGCTCCAGCAGTTTCCATGCGCCTGGGCTTCTTCCCTCAGCTCCTCCTTGTTGTGTTGCTCCTCCTCAAAGCTTTTTTTGTCCTTAAGCCCCAGCCAGACCAGGTACCTGGGGACCACAGCCCCCTACTCAGCCCTGGAGGATCTACCCCAAGCCTAGGCAAGGCCAAATAGTATAAGAAGCCCAGTGGCCAACCGGCTGAGCTGCTCTCCCGGCCTCTGGCCAGCTGGAAGGCCCTCCTCGGCTGGAACCTGCCACCCAGCTCTGGCTGGGATTCCCTTGGCCTCTTCCCTCTCCTCAGTGCACTCAGCATTCAGCTTTTGGCATCCTCAGCGTCCTGGCCTGTCTGACTTGTCCTCGGGTTTTATTTTTGGAAGAAGCTGCATTCTCTCTCCTTATTTACTCCCTTCCTTCAGGAAAGGTGTGGGACCCCTGGGCTCGGCTGGGGATCAGGCTGTGGCTTCACCTCCTGGGGTCTGGACGTCTCTGGGGCTCCAAGGGAGGGGACCTCCAAAGATTCCTGACTCGTCTGGTGCTTCACAGCCAGATGCCCTCGTTCCCCCACCCAGTGTGTGACTAATGCCTCCCCTGCCCTTCTTGAAGAGCCCCACTACAGCCAAAATAAATCACTACAAGTTTAGAGCTGAAAGAAAGTCTGGCATCATTAATTCCATCTCTTATTTGCAGAGGCAACGCAGTTCAGTGGTTATGAGCAAGGGAAGCAGACAGACCCGGTCCTAATCCTGGCTCTGCTACCTACGCTATGGCCTTGGGCAAGTTGCTTACTTAGACTCTCTGAGCCTCACTGTCAGCTGTAAAGTAGGGGGAAGTACATCTACCTCACCAGGTTGCCGTGAGGATGAAATACCGTCTGTTAAGAGCTTTCTACAATGCAGGCCACGCAGAAGGCTCTCATTAAATGTAGCTGTTATTATTTTATTGCAGAGGGAAACTGAGAGCTGCAGAAGGGAGTGGGCGTGCCTAGGACCACAGAGCTCGAGGTAAGCAGTTGTGTCCAGAGTCTGTCCTCTGTCTCCATCTCCCTTCCAAGGAGAAGGGAGGAGACTGGCATCAGCCCAAAGGAGGAATCTCCTTGAGTCAGTGGCATGGGCAAAACCTCTGGGTCCTCTGGGTCTGCCTTCCCTCCACCCCCCAACCCCCCGTGGGGAAGGCTTTTCTTCCACTGCCCCAGAGACCTCTTTCTCGCTCACTGAGGGTGAGGGGTCTGGAGAAGAGACCCCAGTGCTCAGCCCCAAGGTGGACTCCAGGGCAGTGGGACTCTGAGAGGAGGCGGGAATGCTGGGTCCTGACATCACAGAGCAGAGAAGCTGGAGCCACAGCCACGAGGGCCAGCTGGGGCCCTTCCAGCACGTCCAGATGTCTCAGGAATGTGCTGAGCTGGGAACTACCTCGCTCCTTCCCTCACCACCCCCAGCCCCTCATCTCTTCATATGCTCGCTCAAGCTCTGCCTTCGCCCCACCCCCTTCCTCTTTCTGCCCTTCCCCTTTCATCTCTCCCTGGGAGGGCCTCTTGTCCACTGTCCCTCTGGTAGGTTGCTACAGTCCAGCTTCCTCTCAGACGGCTGAAGGGGTCACTGAAGGCAGGGGCCCTTCTCCTCCTGCAGACCCCGTGAGCTGACTGTGTGGGGTGGGGGGAGATGAGAGCTCACTGGGAGGGGTGAGTTCTGAGCAGATAGCACTTGCCAGATCCCAAATGTGGAACTGATTTGCAGCCCTGGGAGAGAAAGAGGTGAAGGCTTTGGGGCAGCACAGGGCAGGGCTGGGCTTCCTCTCTGGGAGGATGATGGAAGGGACTCTGGGCATCTTGTCCCAGCTGATGGGTGGAAGGGCCAAGGAGGTGAGGTGCCAGGCTGGGCTGGGCTGGGCTGGGCTTGGGAGGGCTCAGGGACCAATAGGAACATGCTTTGCTGATAAAGGGGGGTGGTCCTGAACTGTAGGAGGGTTGGGGGAACCCCATTAGTGTCCCAGGATTAGACTAGGAGGAAGGCTATGGTTTAGGCTAGGGCTCTCAGCATGAAAAGGGACTGTCTGTCCTTCTGCAAGGGTGGGGTTGCCTTGGACCCCCACAGGTCAGCCTGGCCTGAGGGCTGCAGATGGAAAAGGCAGAGGGAACTGGTGCTCCTGGTCTGCTGTGAGTTGCATCAGGGCCGAGGGTGGATGAAAAAGGGGAGAAGGGACACGGGGTCAGTCGCTGCCTTGAGTTGCTCCTGGTTCAAGAAGGGCCCACAATTCTGTCTCCTTTGGGGGAGGGTCCCACATCATCCAGACAGGCTGACAGCTGACACCCCCCTAATGGACTCTAGATGCCCCAGCACTGAGACAGTTCAGAGTTGCTGGGACCTCCACCGTGTCCAGCTCAGAACTATTACTGGCTCCCTCCTGCCTGCTAATAAATCTCTCAGCTCCTAAGCACTGCATTCTACTCACCACTATAGCTGGAGCCACTGGTCTTTGTATTCCCTCTGTCCTACTTGGATGACCACCCCCAGCTCCTCTCATCGGCTGTGATCTCCACTGAGCAAGAACTTTTGCTTGTACCTGGAATACCTTTGCCTTTTATCTCCTCATTTTAATTCCTATCATCCTTTAAAGCCAAAGTCAAATGCCGCTTCCCCCAGAAAGCCTTCCTTGATCACCCAGCTGGAAGAGTCCTGTCACTTTTGTACCACCGTAGCACTCATAGACTCTTAGGTCACTGGCTAGTATCATGTCTTGAGCTTTAATTATGCACACTGGGACCCAGCTCTCTCCATAAGCTTTAACCTCCTCAAGGGTAGACCCTTGGATGGAGTTCATCCTTAAACTCTCTGCAGGGCCTCACACGGGGTCTATCATACAGTATGCCTAACAGTAGTGATAATAACAGCCAATATTTATATCCCAAGAGCTCTTTTAGCTCCTCCCCTGCAGTATCTGTCTCATTACAGTTTTAGAATACAGGGTGGGGTACTAGTACCCCCATGTAACAGTCGAGAACACTGAGGCAGAGAGGTAAAGTTGCTTACTCAGGTTCATTCAGTTAAGCAAGAGGGGGAGCCAGGATTCGAAACCAAGCTCTGATTGCGGAGTTTGTCCTGTTAAGCACACACAGTAACACTAGTCGTGGAAGGAATGGTTGATTTCTCGCTGCCCCATCCTAAGTACAGTGCTCGATACAAAGGATGGGCCCTCCACTCCATGCGTTGGGTCCTCACTGGGGCCCTGCTTTTGCTCATCCCTGGCCACCCATCTCCTGATGCCCCTGAGAAGGGGCCTGGCTTCTTTTCCAGCTCCAGAGAGATCAGCACATAAGAAAACAGAATCCCTGCCCTGGCTGGTGTAACTCAGTGGATTGAGCACAGGCTGTGAACCGAAGGGCGCATGCTTGGGTTGCAGGCCAGGTCCCTGGTGGGGGTGTGTGAGAGGCAACCACAGATTGATGTTTCTCTCCCTCTCTTTCTCCTTCTCTTCCCCTCTCTCTAAAAATAAATAAATAAAATATAAAAAGAAAAAGAAAAAGAAAACAGAATCCCCATGGTCAGGGCTCAGCCCTGACCAGTGTAGTTCAGTGGGTTGCAAAGGTTGCTGGTTCGATTCCTGGTCAGGGCACATGCCTGGGTTGCGGGTTCTGTCCCTAGTAAGGGCATGTACAAGAGGCAACTGATTAGTGTTTCTCTTTCACCTGATATTTCTCTTCCTTTCTTTCTTTCCCACTTCCTTGTTTGAAAAATAAATAAATAAAGTCTTGTAAAAAAATCAAATCAAATAACATAAAATCCCCATATCAGGGCTCAGCATAGGGTTGGAGAAGGTGGGACATCCCTCTACAGGCTGCCCAGTGCTGGGGGCCTTCCTTTCAGGCGGTAACAACAATAGTCAGAAAAGTAGAAGCAACAACTATTGTTCATAGAGGATTTAGTACATGGCAGGCACTGTGCTAGGCTTTCTACAAGGCTTATTTCATTGAATCCTCCTGAGAAACCTGTGTTCTGCAGTCATCCCCACTTTATGGATGAGGAGAAGGAGCTGGGAGAGTCGCAGGCACCTGTCAAGCTCACGCAGACGGCAAACGGTGGAGCGAGAATTTGCTCCCAGGTCTGAGCAGCCCGAGGTGACCATTAGTGGCCGTACCACCCATTCAGGGACAGTTCGGCTCCCAGCGCTTGTTGAGGTATCTGCCCTCTGACCTGTGGACCAGCTGTCTGGTCAGGCTGGGTCGGGGAGTCCACACCGGGTCTCGGGGTATTCCTGATCAGAATCGGCCCACAGTGGAGTGGATCAGAGTTCACAGCTCGCCTCTTCCCCACGTTCATGCAGCTGGAGGGGCCAAGATATTTAGAGGGGAGTCTGTTTCTTCAGCTGGGTAGTCTCGACCCAGGTATCCATTTTATTATACTTTATAATTCAAATACATGCATGTGTGTGTGTGTATATATGTATATATGTTCTTTTACACACACAATCTGTTGCATAATAGGAAAGGCCATCATGGTAAAGTGAAAAGTAGATGTGGGGTTTAGGTTAAGATTTACTCTTGCCCCGGCTGGTGTAGCTCAGTGGATTGAGCTCAGGCCTGCGAACCAGACGATCGCGGTTCGATTCCCAGTCAGGGCACATGCCTGGGTTACAGGCCAATTCCCCGCAGGCGCCAGTTCCCAGCAGGGGATGCATGAGAAGCAACCATACATTGATGTTTCTCTTCCTCTCTCCTTCCTTTCCCCTCTAAAGATAAATAAAATATTTTTTTAAAAAAGATTTACTCTTTAACCGAATAAATACCATCTATTTTTTTTTAAAAGTCCCATCAAAGTTGGAAGTGTGGAAGGGTCCTTCCTTCCATTACCCACTGACCCACCCACTCATCTATCCATTACCCTTGCCAGTCCTTCCTTCCACTGCTCCATTTGTCCTCCCATTGGGAGGACAATTCATTCATCCAGTAAATAAACATTTCCTGAGCACTCAGTCCCTGTAGATAAAAAATAACTGCCTGATGCTCCCTGCCCTCAAAGAACTCTCAGTCTAGTTCAGCAATGAGGAAGCCAAGGGCCAAGGTCACACAGCAAATTAGGGAAACGAGGTGAGGAGGTGAGGACATCCCAGGCGAGGGGACCCACGGACACAGGCTCGGGCCTGTCCGCCTCCAAAGCAAGTCCCCTCGACTCCTGCTTTGAAACGGCCTCCCGGCTCTCCTCAAGGGCCTGAAGAGCCTGCCTTCCTCCCCTGATGCTTTCATTTTTGTTATTCTTTTGGAAGGGGATGAGGCGGACAGCTGCTGCTGTCCAGCTGTTAAGTCGGCCCACAGGGCCCAGCGCAGATGTCTCAGCCTCTCTGTGGTGGGTGAAGTGGCTCCTGGGCCAAAAGCCAAGGGCCAGGGAAGCGGTGACAAGGGCTCCGTCCTACGGGGGTTGGGAGGGGAGGCACACTGACCTGGTAGCAGGGAAGCCTATTACCGCCCTGTGTCAAGTTGGCCTTATTAACGATATGGTGTGTTCAGGCCATGGGGATCAGGATCTTTGACAGTACAAGGAAATCAATACTTTTGAGATATTTCCTCTGATGATCAGAGTTCTGGGCCATATCTTGCCTCTCCCAGCTTCTCCTGAACCAGATTCCCCTATTTCTACTTCTTCCCATTCCTGGTCAGGGGTCCTGCCTCTCTCTCTGGCTTTCCCTAGTTTGTCCTAGGGGTTACACAGTGTTCCAGCCAGAGCAATGCTCATGGTCTTAACTTCACTCCACCCAAATCTTCCTCCTCCATCCTGCCCCCTGGAGCAGGGAGACTTCCAGAAGAACAGCCTGTTCTCCAGCATCTGGAGCTGGTTTCTTGAGGGAGGTTCGGGGGCAAGCCAGGTCCCGGAGAGGGAGGCTCTGGGAGGGCCGCAGTACCCAGACTTGCAGGAGGCACACAGGACAGCGAGGGAAGACACATCAGGGGCAGGGGTGTCCTTCCTCCTCCCCTCTCCTGGCACAGTAGCCAGGCCAGGCCAGGCCAGATGAAAACAGACCCTCCCAGGGAGTGCTGGGAGCTGCAGAGAGCAGAGGTCCGAGTTCCCAGGCAGGCTGGCAGCACCCTGGAATGAGGAGGAGCAAAGGTCCAGGATGGGATGTGGGGCCTCTCCTGTACAGGCCAGGCCACCTGCTGACTCTGCTGCTGCAGCTCCAGGCTTCCAGACTGCCCGGAATGATGGAAGTAGGTGAAGATGAGGGTGGGGCCCCTCTGCTACCCCTGATATCTCAAACTTCCTTGCTCTAGAGAGCAAAGTTCAAACCATTCCAAGAGCAAGAGAGCAGACGGTTCTCTCCCCTCCTTGACTCCTTGGGACCCCAGCCCTGAGGATAGAGTCAAGATGTGCCCTCCTCTCTAACGCAGTTTTTCATCTGCACAGAGGCAGAGTTGCCTGTCCCCTCCTCTCCAATTCTCAGTTTTTCATCTGCACAGGGACAACAATGTCTATACATGCCCCGCGAAAGGGACACAGCTCCAGTCTGCCCTGCAAGGTGCCTTCCAGTAATTGCTTTGCTGTTAGGGATGGGGCCATGGAGAGGGGAAAGTGTGGAAGTTACTTCCTCTGAGAGACTCTGTGACCTCCAGCTCGCCAGGGTGCCCCTCCTCAGGCTTCCATCATGGCACCCCCAGTACTGATACTTTCTCTGTCTCTCTCTAGCTCTGAGTGGCTGGGCATCACTATGCATCGTTACCAGCACAGGCTCTCCTTCGCTCCTTCAGGTGCCCCGTTGTTAAAGGTCAGGATGCCTATTGAAGAATGACCAAGCGAATCCCCAGGAGGTCCAGGGAAGCCAGGGGGACTTCACAGAAGATCAGGGTACACACAGCATCCTCCTGGGATCCAGCATCTCCATCCCCCTCAGGATTGGCCAGGCCAGGACCCTGGGGACCTTACGGTCCCTCAGGAATTATCAGTATACTTCTTGAACACGTAGGCCTGATTTTAAAAACACTCTCCCCCTTCCCTTACTGGGATTGCGCCAGTCTGAACTTCAGTAAATCCTTGAAATGGAGCAAAGTCCACTACAAGGCGGATGAACTTTAGCTTCTGTCCTAGGCCTGGGGCCCATCTCAAACAAAGGTGAGCAAAACTCTTATCTGCAGGGTTGATAAAGAACTGAATGCTCCTCTGGAACTTCCTTGGCTTGGTCTGTGGCTTGTGGTAAGTAGTTTCACAATCTTTACCTCTGTGCTTTTTGTGACAATCCAGGCCTGCTGAAATCCACTGTTTCTCAGTGGCCCTATAATGCCGTAACTCCACATTTTACGGGACTGAAAAGTGTGGACTCGGCCAGTTGTCTTATGGTGGGACTGTACTCTACTGAGCACCAACTGTGTGCCACGGCGCTGTGCTGGGGCAGGGCAGCGGACAGCACTGACGTGGTCTCCGTGCTCAGGGAACTTGCTTTTGCACAGAGGAAATGGACAACAAGCTGACAAAAAAATGCAAACTGAGAAAAAGGCTATGAAGAAATCAAAGGACCGAAGCAGACAACACCAAGGCGGGGGGTGGGGGGGGTGTCCCACCTCAGGCGGTAGGGAACCTTTCTGAAAGAGGGGACATTTGAACTGAAGAAGATGCATTGAGGAGAACCTAAGGGAAAGCATTCTAGGTGTCAGAAACAGTGTGTGCTAAGGCCCTGAGATCGGGCTAGAAAAGGCTTAGTTTTCAGTTGGTGATTGTGGCTCCAAGGGTCCCAGAGCAACCTGAACAAGAAGAAACTGGGGAAGGGGGAAGCCCCAGAACCGATGCTCAAGGCTGAGGCCTAAGCCACCAGATGGAATCTGCAGTGGCTCAGTCAGCTCCAGACTGTCCTGGACCCGGAGCTGCGGTGCCTGCGCTACACACAGGACGCACATAGCCCAAGGCAACAACTCGTTGTTGGAAGGAAGGCACGGAGAGGCTTCCTGGATCTCAGTCAGAGAGAGAGAGAGAGAGGGTGCAGGCCGCAGGACTGGGAGCGCTGGGAGTAGAAGAGCACAAGCACCCGTTTTCCCTCCCCCCACAAAATGTGGGGTCTGACCTGGGTCCCCCTTTATTCATTCAGCAGTGGTTGGTGGAGGCCTACCCTGTGCCAAGCACTGTACGTGGCACTTGGGATACAACAGTGAACACAGAGAAAGCCTTGCCATCAGGGAGCTCATTTCTCAGTAGGGGCACCCTCGCGTGCGCGTGCACACGCACACGCGCACACACACACACACACACACACACACATAACCGTGCCCAAAGCAAACTCAGTGTTTTGGAGGAGTAGGTATGGGGAGCTCTCCCTTCCTGAATAGGAGTCCTGAGCTGTGGGCTCCTCCATTAGTTTTTCTCCATTCTTTTCTAGTGGATTCTACTCTGAGACCAGAGTGCTTTGGCCCTTGGGTCCTCTTTCCTATTGGTGAGAATTTAAAGAGAAACACACAAGTAGGCACACGCTTACACACACACACACACACCCTCCCCCTTTAAGGGCTGTTAAAGGCCCACACACAGACACAGGAACACCCAAACGCACATACTTCTCTAATCTCCCTAAGTCCCCCAATGCCTGGGGTGGGGGTGGGGGTTTTCTGCTTTCCCATTCGGCTCTGGAGAAGCCAGGATGGGGGCCTGGGGAGCAGTGATCAGGCTTAGCCCCACACCTCCCTTCTGGGCCGGTCCCTCCCACACCTGGCCTCCCCACCTGCTGGGAGGTAAATGAGTGTGCTGGGCAAACATCCTCCAAGCTTCCTGCTGCTCCCCTCTGAGACAACAGCTCCTCTTCCTCCTCCTCCTCCTCCTTCCCACACCCTCCCAGCTGGGGCTTCTCTGGGATCCAAAGCCATTTTCCTCTAGAGAAACCAGTCATCCCTTCCCCATAGCCAGAGAAACGAGGCAAGGAGCACACAGAACTAGTGTCTCTGTCTGGACGCCACCTCTCCCCTGTCCTCGATCCCAGCTCTCTGAGCCCCAGACCCTCTCTTACCTGCCCAGGGGCTGAAGAATCACAGGGTACAGGGAAGAGGGCTCTAGGGTCATCACATCAGGAATTTGGGAAGATATGAGGAAGAAAAGCCCCCACAGCTAGCAGGAAGGGTGGTCCCTTCGGAGGGGTGTCTCTGAGAATCACATAGGCGAAGCCACAACTGCATGGAGGTATCTTCACCAAAGAGAAAAATAAAAGCACCTGGCCACCTCTGAGCACACCTGACGTGACTTCGCATGCTCATTCTACTTACTGTCCCTGTCAAAGAGAATGTGTGCCGCTTGCACAGTGGTGCTCAGGGTGAGCACACTTTCTGAGGTTTGCCTTTTTCTTTTTAGAGAGAGAATGAGAGAGAAGCATAGATTTATTTTTCCACCAATTGATGCATTCTTCGGGTGCTTCTTTTATGTGCCCTGACTCGGGATTGGACCCAAAACCTTGGTGTAAAGGGACAGTGCCCCAACCAACTGAGCTCCCAGGCCAGGGCCTTGATGTTTGCTTTTTGCACAGAGCAATAGAGCACACACACTTTCCACGGGACTTTACAGCCTTTATCTGGGTTTTGAAAAAGGCTAGTGCTGAGAAGCATGCAGACTCCACCCCTGTCCATCCTTCTTCACCCTGGAATCATTGTCCTATCTTCATGCAGAATGAAGAGGGAGGGGGGGTGGGGGTGGGGTTGCTATGGGGTTTCAGCTGCAAGGGACCTTAGACACTAAATGGAAGCACCAGAGAAGAAAGTGACTTGCTTAAGGGCAAATGACGACTCCTCCCAAAGCAGTCCTTCCTGCCACCCTGTCTAGTCTCTGGAACAAGTTAACTGTGGAAACTTAACTGCCAGGCATTGCCCTACATTGATCTTTCGTTAATTTGGGCACTCAGTCCCTGGGATAACACTATGGGAAAGGTTCCATCATCTCCATTTTCAGGTGAGGAAACCAGAGGATGAAAAGTCCGATGTCTGAACTGCCCAACTTGGCTGGTGGCAGCACAGCTAGAACCAAATTTCCTGATTCCTGGAGTTCTTTCTCTCTCCTCTTAGAAATCCTTCCCTTTTCCCTGCCTCTCCTGGTCTGGGCTGGCCTAGGACTGAGGTCAAGAGCTTTTCCAGCAGGGCTTTTCCCTCTCCAGTCCCAGGGCTGGATACCACTGTCTGATCGTGCCTCCTTCCCTGCGCTGGACCGAGGCCCAGATGAGCAGCTGGGGACGCAAGGCTGAATGGAGCCGCAGGAAGAGGCTGTAGGCGGCAGAGTTCATTCAGAAGAAAGCCCAACTCAGAGCTGCTGGGAGCTCTGAGGGAAACTCACGGAGGGTGCGGGGGACGACTGTGTCCCTGGACAGCAGGAGTACAAACTCCCACAAACCCCCACAAACCCCTTCCCTCTGAGCGGAGGCTCTAGGAGGGATGCATGGAACCCCGGATCCCCGCCACTTTATTCCTAGGATCTATGCCACACGATCCTTAGATCAAGACTTACTCCACCCTCTGCCCATTTTACAGACCAAGAAAGTGATGCCCAGGGAGGAGAGCTGGTGGCATGGCCCAGGCTCACAGAGGGAGGCAGAAGCACAGACAGGACTAGGACCCAGGTCTTCCCACTAACCAGTTCAAGTCCTCTCTCCTCCTCCACTTGGCTTCTCTGAAGTGTGCTCTCTCTGACTGGGACCAGGACCCTTCCTCAGAGCAGGGTGACCCTACGCTGCTGCCTAATGAAGGTCTGGGAGACCTCACACCCCATGCTTCCCAGACTTCCCCTGCTTCTTGACTGGTTTCCCCACCTTCAGTGTAGCGGCCAGGGAAAGTTTAGGTGGAAGTCCGAGATGCCCAATCTTTTAAATCTCTGTGTACTTGGCTCTTACCTGGCCAAGTTTATCTTAGTCCCAGCAGGTGGAGGCCAGGAAGCAGAGACCCCTGAGATGATCTCTGGATTTGGGGGAGGAGGGCCGGAGCGCGCGCGTGTGCGCGTGCACGCGCACGAGAGACGGGAGGTTCGGTTCATTGCAAGGGGGGCTATCCTACCAGATTCTCCAAGCTGCCCACATTTTAACCAGGAAGGCTCTTCTAAACCCAGATATTTTTTCCTGTTACTGAGCCCATGCCCATCCCCCATGGCAGGGCCTTTGGGCTGAGCCTGAGGGAGGGAGGGAGGGAAGAAGAGAAGCCACGTTTTCTTAGGGTGGGAAGGGAAGAGAAAAAGGGGAGAAGGAATCTCAGAGAGAGAGAGAGAGAAAGTCCGCAGACGTGAGCGGCAGAGACACAGACGTAGCGACACGGAGGCGCGGAGAAAGACCTCCCTCCTTCTGAGCGCTCGTCCCCTGTGTTGCTCTGACCCGCTGAATGTCAGGTTCGTCCGCGCGGGCGAACCTCATTCCCGACTTTGGGGCGCCGAGGTACCACCCTAAGTTTCCAGGTCTGGCTCAAACCCGCCTCTGGCTCTGGTTCCCCCGAGGGGTATCGGGTCTCTGGCCCTTGGAGCACTCCCCTGTGCGCCTCGCAGCGGAGGACCAACTGCGGGTCCACTTTGCGCCCAGTCTGATCCTGGAACCCCGGGGCGGCGGCAGGATTGGTGTCTTTTGAGCTCTTATCCGAGGATCGGATGGCGGAGGCCAACGTATCCACGGACGGAACCCCCAGGAGGGGCGCGCACTGGCGCAAGCTCAGAGGCTCCGGTCCAGTCTTGGAGACTAGGGAGGTGCTGAGGGATCTAGTCACCGAATCACAGAGCTCTAAGCACATGTCCCCCCAGGGGCCCCTGCATCGAGCCCCCTACTCTGCTTCTGCCCAGTGATGTATAAGCCCGGTCCTTGGGGGGGGGGGGGGCAGGCGAGCGGCGTAAAGGGATGCGGAGTGGTGGAAAGGGCATGCAGACCCTTCAATCTTACCGCATTGTTGAGGAAATCCGACTCGTTCAGATCCCCCAAGTCCAGGAAGCTGGATCCCGGGAACAGTCTGTCGGCAGGGAAGGGCTCCAAGACCGCGTCCATCGCGGCGGGTTCCCGAGACCCTCTTCAGCTGGGCTTCCCTCACTCCAGGGCGGCGACGCGCCTGGCCCAGAGCTTCTGCTTGAGCGCTGGCTAGCGGGAGGGGGCAGGTCCGGGGCTAAGCCCCGGGGGAGTGGCGGGTGGAGGCGGCACGGCCCCGAGTGGGGAGCGCAGGGGGCTCGGGGGCCTTAGGGTAGCTGCGCGGAACGGGTTGGGCTCAGGGGCCCCGGGCGCGCCGCGGGCATTTAGCCGACTCCTCTTCCTCCTGCTCCTCCGGGGGCACAGCTGGCTTCCATGGGGAACCCGGGAGTGGGGCTGAGGGCTCGAGGAGCCCCCCGGACAGGACGGGAGCCGGGGACGGGGGAGCTGAGAGCTCCCCCGAGACTGGGTGGCCGACGGGCGCTCAGCTCTCTCTGCGTCTCTCTGCTTGGCTTCTGTCACTTTCCTCTGTGCAACCGGGAACCCCTGACTGGTTAGTCCAGCTGGCCGGTGTGCCACGCCCCCACATCAATATTCACAATAAT
The DNA here is from genome assembly GCF_014824575.4 of Sturnira hondurensis. Taxonomy (NCBI): domain Eukaryota; kingdom Metazoa; phylum Chordata; class Mammalia; order Chiroptera; family Phyllostomidae; genus Sturnira; species Sturnira hondurensis. The sequence goes on along the minus strand of NW_028092064.1, from coordinate 385,237 downwards.
TTCATATTAATGAGACAGGGGAGTGGCCTGAGGAGTCGCCCCTCCTCTTTTAAAGAGACAAACTAGTTAGTCTTTGCCAATCTCCGTTCTCTGATGCCTCTCAAAACAGAGGCCTAAAGCAAAAGCATCCTGGAGCCAATAACGGCGTTCCTGGAACCTCGGCGTCTCATAAGGCTTTGCCAACCACTGTCCCGTAAGTCGAGCAGGAAGCTGGGTTATTTCCGTTCTCCCAGCCTTGTGCTAGAACCTGAACCAAATCCAAGTCAGGGAATTTCATCTCATGGGCCCCTTAGCATGTCTTCTTATCGGGAGATTTTTCATGTGTTTCCTCCTCCAGGACGCCTTCTTTGACCTCCAGGCTGGAGTATTTACCACCATGACACACTCCTAGGACATTGAGTGCTCATCTCCATTGGGGTGAGTCTAATGTGTCATTGTCACTGTTTGTTCTCATGTCTGTGACCCTAACTGGACTCCGAGGTCCCTCAGGGCAAGGACTGTGTGTACCTTTCCTGTGTGTGAAGAGGCCAGTTGAACAGCAGGGATGAGGCAAGGACCTCTCTTCTCCTCAATCATCAAGTTCCCCTGAAGGTTCCGAGGAGCAAGAATTTGGAGAACGGTGGCCTTGGAATCTGCATGAACCAAGATGCTGGCTGGCCACGTGCTCCCCAGTCTCGGGACATTCCCAGGCCTCCTGGATCCATTGCCACCGAAGAGGCCCGCTCCAGTGTACAGCTTAATCTCTCAAAAGGGCTGATAAACAATCACCAGGCAGCTGAACAAATGGAGGCGGTTCCGAAAGGCACTCCCTCAGCGGGCTGGGCACACTGGTTCCTGGTCCGAAGTCATTAATAGGATTAAGTGTCCTTGCTGTCTGCGGCTTTTAATTAGCTCAGGAACCAAAAGGTGTTTAAGAAGCAGAGGTGTCATTGCAGCCAGGCCACGGGTGTCACTGAAATGGCTCTCTCAGTGCCTGGTGGGGCGAAGGACACACACTGAGGCTGAGGGGGCAGCTGTTTGCTTGGGTGGGCAGGCAGGCAGGCGGCTTTTCCCTCGTCTCCTGACCCCGTTGACGTAGTTCTGGAGAACGAAGTTCTGACCCTCCAGGTTAGCTCTCAGGCCTCCTGGTGAGTTTGTTCCTGAGGAGCTGGGAGCAGAGCCCATGCACCGCATCCTCAGTGAAAAACTCTCTGAGAAGCCAGCTGGTCCCAAAGGAAGCCAGTCAGCTCTCAAAACAATGGCAGATAGAATTAGGGTGCTGAGACCACGGGTGTTTTTTCCAAATGTGTCACATCTGGTCAATGGAAGAACATTAAAAACACTGACATTGTGGCTGATCCTTTGCAGGGAGGGGGTGCGGGAGTGGTCTCTGGCTGGGTGAACAAGCCAGTCTGGTGGCTGAGCTTGGGTCAGCAGGTGTCTGGCTGCCTGGCCCCCCCGAGCTGGAGTCCCTGCAGGCCCCGGGGAGGAACAAAGGTGCCCCGCTGCCCGAGGCTGGCTAGAGATGTGCCTGTGTTCCTCTTGGCCTGCTCTGTAATTAGGGACACAGGCACCATTTAAGTGATTGGGGAAGATTATATAGTTTTAGATAAATAGGATTAGAGTGTCCTCTCTTTCCTGATTCTCACCCAGGTTAACACCCCAGGAACCATTGAATATAATCCCGTGGAGACATTCTGGTTCCAGCACCTCCTGAGGAGTCTGGGAGACAGGATCTTCAAGAGAAGTCCTGAGGGTGAAAGGGTCGGGAGGAGGGGGGGATGGGCAGTGCAAAGCCGGGCAGGGCATGATAATTGCTGTTTCTGGGATGGCTAAGTCCTGCAGAACTGAGGAGGGCAGAGGATTTAGTCACACACTCTGCAGGCATTCTTGAGCGCCCTCGATGGGTCCCTGGGCCAGACACTGGAGACACAGTGGTGAGTAAGAAGGAACGCTCCAGAGTGAAGGAAGAAAGCCTGCGGGGTGGGGACTTCAAGATGATGATTTCAACCAGCGATAAGGACTGTGAAGGAAACAATAGTGTGATATGACCTTGTTGGCGAGGAAGGAAGGCCTCTCTGAAGATGTGGCCTGTGAGCTGAGAACAGAACTATGAACTGGAATCACTTATGGGGTCCAGTGGAGGGAAAAGCATTGAAGGCGAGGGAACAGCACATAGAAGAGAGAGAGAAAAAAAGACTGGGAGGGGCACGAGAGCGAGAGCATGGATGTACGACCCCACTCGGTGCACACACCCAGCGGTGACAGACCGACGGAGGCCTGAGGCCCTACTATAGTTCAGTACCGAAAAGAGCTGTGCAGTTCAGATCATCGGGCCTCCTGAAGCCTTCTGTAGCAGCGCATCCCTTCTGTATTGTCTCTTAGAGGCTTTTCAGGAGAGGAAATTAGCCGAAATTTGTTCTCAAGTCTGGGTTCTGACGCCACAAGGAGTGTCTGCTCCGGCTCTGCCAGTCCTGGGGCTGGTCCCTCAGCCTCGCTCCCCTCCAGCAACTTCTCTGCATCTGAAGGGCAGGGGAAGGAGGTCAGGGTTGGTGGGGCAAACACCCCAAACACTCCAGGTCAGGATGAGCACAGAGGGCGGCCCCTCCTGTTATGGACTCAGGAGCATCTGGTTGTTGCTCTCCAGCAGCTGCTCCAGCTGTGGAGCGAGATTCATAGACATCCCAACCCAGGCAGTGACGCACAGGAGATCAAGGACGGAGATGAGCTTCCTGCTCGTCCCAGACACTGAAGGTCAGGGTGGAGAGAGAGCAACAGCTCAACGGCTCCAGCCAGGCTGAGCCGTGAACAGAGACAGTGGGGTGTGTGTGTGAGACAGAGCAAGCGTGGCTGGGACCGCCACACTTTGATAACCCTGGATCGTCACTACTCATTTCTGCATCTCAATTTTTACACCTATAAAATGGGAGAGGTGTCAATGACCGCCTTGGGTCCTGTCATTTCCAAGGACCTCCCAAATGGGCCCTTACCAGGACAGTCCCTGGCAGGGAGTTGGGGGGTGGGGGCAAGGACCTGCCTCCTTAGGAGGCCTGGCACTCGCATTTTCCAGGCTCCTATCTGGAGCCTCCACAAGGGTGCAAGGGTGGGTGTTTACACTCGGCAGGCGGCCCCAGGTGGCGGTGAGAAGGTCACCCAAAGCAAACCTGTCCTGTTTGCCTGGCTCATAAAGAGAAAAAGGCTTTGGCACTCCCCAACAGGAACTTCTGAGAAATGAAAACACGTTCATCCTGGAGATTAGGCTGACTTCCGGGGCACAGACGGAGCTCTTTGTTCTCTTGTGGCTCCCCCAAATTGCTCCCCTCACCCCTGCTGGGGCTACACACTGGAGTCCCTAGGGTGGTACCTTGCCCAGAGGGTGGCGGTGGGCTTCGGACCCCGGCTGTCACGCTTCTCCATCCCTGGAGCTGTGGTTCCTTCCCCACCTCCACCCTGACCCATAAAAACACTTGCTCTGTGCCAGGCAGTAAATACTTGTCTCATTTAATTCTTGGGACACACTCGTGAGATAAGCATTCTATTCACTGATTCTGAGATGCACATTTTAAGGACTGAAATCAGAGTATGTCTTACTATCAATGGTGTGTTGTACTCAAAGGGACGGTGTTCTTTCCTTCTTGATGCACATAAAATAAGGGTGCGTGATACAGTTCATGACCTCTTAGATTCAAGGAAAAGTGGTACTGTTGTTAGCCTCCCCAATCTGCAGATGAGAAAAACAAGGCTCAGAGAGTGTGCGGCTTGCCACTCCTTCATTTCACAGGAAACCAAGGCCTAGGGCCACAGGAGGCTAGACTTGGGTTGCCCAGCTTTGATGGGGCACAGATAACACGAAATCCACGCCTCCAGGCTCCTCACCCAGGGCCCTTTCCACTCACCCCAGATGAACTGCGTTTTCTCGCTAGGGAGAGGCAGGGCCGAGGGGGAGGGCATTCCAGGGCCTTCCTCGGCAGCTAGTGAATCACTAGCCACCTTGCCTTGGAGAAGGGCCTTAAAGATAGATTTTTTTTCCTCTCTATAAATTCTCTGAAGACTGAAGTTCCTTAAGGACCAAGAAAACATTTGCCTCTCTTCCAGCTCCTTTTCCTGGTAATTCTTTTAGCTTCTCTTTCCCTGAATTTTTGTTCTACTGTCCCATCTTTGGACGGGAGGCTGGCCCGCCCCTTGGCGCTGTCCGCCTGCGCCTGGGGAACAGCCCCACCCGCATCCTGCTTTGCTCTCTCAGTCCTGCTCCGAACTCTCACCCTTTTCTTCCGCCTCACACCACCTGCACGGCACTGCTTCTGGATGCCTCTGCAGCCCAGGCTGCTGGCTCCGACCCTGAAGTTACACCTCAGCCATACAGCCCTCCATCCCCCTTGCTCTCTACAGTAAAGTCAAAGGAAAAGAATGAACAAAACCAGTCTGCCCTCTTGCCTCAGTGAGTCCTCATCTCCCTGGGGACACTGCCCTGCAAATCCTGCGCCACCTGGGGCTGGCAGAGCTAGAGGTATGGGGCTAAGAGGAAGGGCAGGTGCATGGAAAGTCAGATCTACTGACTTGCCAAGTTCCTCCTCAGTCCCCCACTCCTATGCCTCAGTTTCCCCAACTTCCAAGGCTGATGAGGCTGAAGTGGCTCATTGCCAGGAAGCGGAAAGGCGGCCTCAGACATTTAAATCAAAGGCTTTTGCTGCAATGCAGCCAGGCACAGTTCAGTTCCGTGGGCACCAGAAACAGTCCAGCTGGAACCAGGGTCTCAGACTCTTCGCAGTCAAGTGAGGGTTGTAGACAGGATGTTCTCTCCAGGTCCGTCCTACCAGCCCTGAACTGCTGTGATTCTGTCTTCCTCTGCTCAGAAGGCGAATATGGGGCTTGGGTGTGAGGAGCCGGTGTGTTCCCTGGGCATCGGTTGGCCAGGAGCCGAGTGTGCAGCCCACGGTGGTGTGATAGACTGTGCAGGCACACTCAGCTGGGGTGGACGATCCTGTGTCTGGAGGTGTGGCCCTGCACGTGGGGCTTCTGTCACTTGTGCATGTGTGTGAGCCTCTGGAGGGGGGACTGTGCCAGCTCTCTTCTAGGGGCAGGCCCACCCCTCCATGCATACCCATGCCAGCGCGTGCGGCTGCAAATCTGGTTTCCATCTTCTTCCAATAGGCAGCAGGCCTGGGGAAGTCTGAGCGGAATATTAACGATGCTTTTGCACGTGGCTGAGCTCCATGAATGTGGTGGTCTGAGGGAGCAGCCTGGAGCTATGTGGGAAATGAGGGGCCAGCCACAGCACAGGAGCGAGGTTCCCTAGGGTTTATAGGCGTGCTGGGGAGGGGCAGAGCTCTGAGATCCAAAGGGTAGGTGACAGGGGAGAGAAAGAGCTTCTGAGGCTGAGGGTCTGGGGATAGCTGGGAAGATACTAGGTAGGTTTAGGGTGATTCCCACATTTGCCTCGTCCAGGGTGTGGCACATAGTAGGTGTTCAGAAAGTGCTGAATGATTGAATAGCTGAGTGCTTGCCTATGACAGATCTCACAATACTCCTGACCTGGGAGGAGACGGAGGGCCAAGCAGGAGCAAGGAAGAAAGTGGGCACATATTAAGCACCTACCAGGTGCTGGTCCCTGAGAGTCACCGTCAGACGTTTAATTTTATCTCAAAGACACGAAGACCCTAGGAGATAGTATCACTCCCCCTGCACACACATTCCCCTCCCCAACCTGCCCCTTCTGGAAGGTCCCGAAGAGCAACTTTTCTTTGACTTCAGGGCCCAGAAAAGCCGGCTGCTTCGGAGCAGTGGGTCTAATTTGAATCTAATGGGCACTCTGGGTTTTGGAGCTCACTGAGTTTCCTTCTTTACTTGAGGCGCCAGGAAGCTCAGAGATGAATTTGTTAGGACCCACCTCTTGCTACAGGATCTCACGGGGGGGGGGGCATTTTACAAACCCCTTGCATCCCTGGCTGCATCCTACATTTTCAGCACCCTTTCTTCATATCCTTTTTCCTCTCTTAGAAGCCATCTAAGTTCATTGTCTGTAGGGTTCCCTGAATGCCTTTGGTGCATCCCAGAAGTGAGACGAGGTGTACGTACAAAAATACGTACAAAAATATTTTTGTGTGTATGGGGCCCAAAGGGGTTATGTTATCTGTCCAAGATCGTCCAGCTATCAGACAAGATAGTCGAGAATTTGATCTTGGGTCTGTTTAACCTCATCTTCTCACTGCTCCAGACTCGAGGACTGGACGACCTGCACAGTAATCCAGAGGCTTTCTGGTGACTGAGGAGGAGCCTGGGGCCTTTGCAGACTCAGCCTTTAACTCTTACCCGCCCTCATCCAGACTCCCCTCCTTGAAGGGCAGACCTAGGTGGGGGTTCCTGTCCCATGCCATGCATAAAGAGAGAACTCTGGGGACCCTGGGCATTACCCCCGCATCTTCAAGGAGCAGCCTCAGCCCCCAGGGCTAAGCTGACAAACAGAAAAGCAGCAGAGCTGGCCTTGGCAATCACCAGTTAGAGCAAATATATATTCCAGATGCTCCGAGGAACGTTTCTGGAGCTTCCAGAACTGAAGGGTGGACCAATTCCCTGGAGAAAATGAGTAGATGTGGGCCCAGGGGAGCCATGGTTTTTTCTCAGCTCCGTGGAAAGCAAGGATGCAAAGGTCAGGGTAAGGGACCCCCGTGGACCCTTATCTATGCCCCAATCTCTTGCTGCACCCCTTCAAAACTTCCCTCCTGGGGTCTATCTTCCCTGGGGAGCCCTTGGTTAAAGACTTAGAGGTTCCCAATGTAGGACTCTACCCACCCACTAGTCAATTAATTCTTCCAGGAATTGACACCACACATGCGCTCTACAAACCTGGGGCCCCTGGGGAAGGCACAAAGGGTGAGTCTAATCTAGAGTGGAAGGGGTGTTGTTCTGAGAGCTGTAGTGGAGGTGACAGTCTCTGATAACCCAGGGGACAGGGGTAGAGAGGCACAGTCACATAGGGCCAATGAATAAAGACTCTGTTCATTGGGGCTGTCCAGATGAGCCCTGAGTTCACCTGGGTCTGAGGGATGCCCTCAGACACCAGCATGCCTGGCCTGGAGAAGAAATAATCACAGAAATAATGATTTTTACAAGCTGCCATTTCTTGGGGCCCTGTCATCCCTCAGTGCTCTACCAGTTTGTGGTGTAGATCTCAACCTTTGGAATCTCTAAGGGGCTCCTAAAATTCACAAGACAAAGACCAAAAGTGCAATAAAGATAGTGGCAAAGAATGTGAAGTGTGAGTTTGGTGCATTCATACAATAGCTTTTATCATGCCCCAGGGTCTATGCTAAGCACCTCCTACGTGTATTCTCACGTAAGCCTCACCACAACCTGTGGAGGCAAATACCCCGATCACCCTGTTTTCCTGAGGCTCAGAGAGGTGAAGTCTCTTGTCCAAGGTCACACAGTGACTTGATCTGGCTTCACAGTCCATGTCCATAAGGTAGGAGTTGGATGACAGCCATCATTTACTGGAACCCAAGGCCTTAGGGAAAGCTGTCGGGGACTGGGGAGGACGAATGAGGGAGGGACAGCCAGTCAGGTAGACCCTCCTCTACCCAGCAACTTAGGATGAAGCCAAGAATGAACCCCCAATATTTAGGTAGAAGGGTTTTTGGTTTTGTCTTTTTTTAATTTGTTGAATGGATAACGCATTACATGACTCAAAAAATAAAAATGGAATACAACAAAAAGTAATCCTCCCGTCTGTATATATCCCAACCACTAAGTTTCCACCCTTCGACCAACATATAATCAATTTTACTACTTTCTTGGGCATCCTTCAATGGTGTGTGTGTGGGTATTTATTGTTTCTCTCTCCTTTTTAACTGAAAAGGAGCATATTATACATGTTCTGTATTTCTCCCACCCCTTAGTCTCCTCTGGAGAGCTTCTCATGTTAGGACATAGAGACTGCCCTCTTTTATCGGTGCATAGCTCCCCGTTGGACGACTGTACTGTAATTTGCTTACCCGTCCCCAGTTGATGGTGGTGGGTTGTTTCCAATTTTTATTGTGACAAACAGTACAACAAGGCTGTAATGATAATCTTGTTAATCACTTCATACCTATAGGATACATTCTCAGAAGTGGGTGGGAGTGCTTGGTCAAGGAGAATGTGCATTCGTAACACTGATAGATATTGTTAAACACTTAATATCGTTTCACACCCCCGCCAGCAATGCCTGGCATTGCCGGCTTCTCTGCCGTCTCTCCAACAGGGGATGTTGTCAAACTTTTGAATGGTTTCTGATTTGCGTTTCTCTCATTAAGGTTGAGAGTCTTTTTTTGATGTCTTGGAATAATTTATGTTTCTCTTTCTGTAGACTCTGTTCATAACCTTTGACCTTTGATGAATTGGTGGTTGGCCTTGTCTTATTGATTCCTAGAAGCTCTTTCCATAGCAGGGAGATGGTGCTAGAATTCGCCAGGACGGTGGGGTCACAGTTAGCACCCACTCTGGGAAAGGCTGTAGAGGCAGATTCTTCCCTGCTCCTCTACCTTCTCAGGCCTGATCATCCACTCAATGAGCATTTTTGAGCACTTCTTGAGTGCCAGGCTCAGTGCTGGGGAACCTGAGACCACAGTCCGGCGGGGTACCAGATCTGAAATTGGACAGGTGGCAGTCTGGTGTGAAACACGGTGTAGCTCAGGGGCTCAGAATGAACGCTTCTGTAGCGTGGGGGAGGAGGTCATGGCCTCTGCCTGTTCGGATAGACCCTGACATCTGTCTCTCTTTGGGGCTGTCTCAGAGTGGCCGAGGCTTTGCCTGCCTCCCCTCTCTCTGTGGTTCAGCCCTTCCACTCTGACTGCAGAAATGCTCTGGACCAGGGAGATGGCTCCCTCAGTCCATATTTGCAGAGTGCTTGCCACACACCAGTCCAGGTGCCTATCTTGTTTATTCTGCCTTCACGTGGCTCCTTCCTTGCTTTGTGCTGGTCTATCTGATTCTTCCCACTGCTCAGAGGATTGAAATCTCCTTGATGGCAAGATGGGAGATTTTCCTCTGGGTCCCATCTGGAGACTCTAAGTGAAGAAGGCCTGTTGGATGACTGATGTTGGATGGCTTGTTGGATGTTAGGCAAGTTGGAAATCACGGCTCATCTGAATTGGGGAAGCGGGGGTGTGGGGAGGCAAGGAAGGCAGCCATTAGGCACGAGAATGGGTTGTGTGCTAGGCTGACACCCCAGCAACAGGGCCCAGCCGGGAAAGGGTTAAGCTTGCCAGAGTTTTGTATATGAAATGGCACCAGGAAAAAAATGTGCAGACTAGCAATTGAGCCCTGTCTCATCCTGGTTCAAATGACATTGTCTGAGCTTCCCCAGCCTCGCCTCCTGCACTAATTACAGACTTTCCCTGGGGAGGAAGGCTGGGCCGGGACGTCCTCATTACAGGCTCCCTCCCTGAAGAGAGCAAACCCCAATGACCAAACCCAATGACCAAACCAGCTCCCCAGGAGAGAGACCCAGGGCTTCCTCTGATGGGCCTCCCTGCTGCTACCTGGCAGGGAAAGGGTTAAGTGTGGACTGGAGTGACAGGCCAGAGTGTAATAATGGGGCCCTGGCTAAGGAACCCCTCAACCCCCACTGGTTCTACTTGCCCAGGCCTGAGTGCCCTTTTCATCTCTTGCCCCCCAAGATGGCTGCTGCAAGGGCTGTGTCAGGGCCTCCTCTGTGGTCGCCTGCCGGCTGCCTCTCCCTGTGGCCTGTGGAGACCTCGCCTTCTTTAATCTTCCATTTATCTCCAGGCCTCGCCCCTCTGAGCCTGGCTTTGATGTGGGGCCTGCTCTCAGGGGGAAATCAAGGGTTTCTGAGGCCTGCGCTGGACTCTGCCCACTGCCCCCAGCCCAGGCGGGTCCAGAGGTCTCCCAGCCATCAGAGCTGGATCCCAAGGGGACCTCCACATATAGGGCCCTAACCTTCAGGCATGTGGAGGGGCTGCTGCCTGGACCCTGAAGTGGAGGGGAAGGCTCAGAAGTGAGACCCTGGTCACCATGTCGTGTGATTTATTTGTAGACCTGTCTGAACCTAGAGGCTCTGAGCACTCCGATGACAGCAACAGCGGCAGTGTTGCTATGTGCCAGGCTAGGCCCATGCCACTTACAACATCATGTAATCCTTGTAACTAGGTACTGTAGGTACCATTTTAAAGGGGAGGAAAGTAAGGGTTATTGATTCATTCACATTCATAAAAATTTACTGAGTTCCCACTGTGTGCCAGGCATCGCTCTTGGCACTGTGGACGTCGTCGTGAATGGAACGGGAACTTTCCTCCCCGTCCGCACTAGCTGGGGACACAGGTCAAACACAAATGGTCCAATGCATACAGTATCACATCGTATGATGTAAAGACGGTGCCTTGAAGAAAAGTACCGTCCAGAGAGACAGGGGCATTGCTCTGGACTCAGTGGTGTCTTCCTCTGAGAGGAGACAAGACAAGAGCCAAGGGAAGGGGTTGGCCACATGACTGCCTGGAGAGTGTCCCAGAGAGGGGCGAGAAGAAGCAAAGGTCAGAGGCTGGAAGTTTTGCTCTGGGCACAGCCAGGAGGTCAGTGGGACAGTGTCAGGAAGCAGAGGGTGTGGCACAGACCAAATGCCCAGCCGTTATCTGGGAACTGATGGGCCAGGTGGCGGGGCCAGGTCAGTTCTCTACATCAGTCTGAATCTCGGGTTGGCCATGTGGACATGGGGGGTGTGGGGTGAGGGGTGGGGTGGGAGACAACCACACCTGGTGGGGCTCCAAAGAGACCTGGCGTGTGAAAGGAATCTGTGCAGTGGAAGGTCGGGAAAAGTGCTCTGCCTCTGACTTCGTCCATCCCTGCTCCCATGGTGGCTCTTGACATGACTGCTTAAGGGCACGAATGTGTCTTTGTGGCCGTTTGTCCTGCCTCGGGGGCAAGGCGTGTCCGAGTTGCCTGTCCTGGGCATGTATGTACCTGTGTGGATCTGTGCACCTGTGCCAACGGCGCCTACGGAGCGGCCACCTTGGCCTGGTGATCTGCGGGGCCTTCCCCCCAGGGTCTGAGCAGAGGAAGCGGCAGGCAGAAGCAATGCTTCTCCCCGCCCCCATCCCTACGGGGTGCCCTGGAATTCCCATAGCACCTTCTACATCTTGTGTCCAAGCTCCGAGTGAGGGTGTGGAGACTGTCTGTACACCATCATTTTTATCCCGCCTGCCTGTGGGCCCCTGAGGGCTGGGACTATTCCTTATTCTTTGTATCCAGGAGCAACTCAGTATCTGGTGCACTGGACTGGTGTTTAGTAAAGATGGTTGGTTGAGTAAATGGTCTGCAGCACCTGGGATCAGAAGGGCCTGGAGTTATGGGGCTTCGGGACTTGGCTTTGGCCAGGCTCCCATCTGGGCCTCAGTTTCCTCTTCCATCAACAGGGCTTTTGTCCACAGTCACTCATTCACTCAGTTAGTCACAGCCAGCCCTTGTGAATGCCGTGGTGCTGCGGTGTGCTCTGGGGATGCTGGCATTAATTGGAATTGGTGCTGTTCTCAAGGAGCTGGAAGGTGTCACAGGCATGGGCCACAACAGTTGCAGTGTCAAAGGTGTCTCTATGGAGGGCACATGTCTCCTCGGCGTGCCTTAGAGGAGCGTGTGGTTTGCTCTGCATCTGAGCTGGGGAAGGAAAGATTTCACAGCATCAGGGGGTTTTCCGTGGATCTTGCAGGATGAGCAGGTGCTTGCTAAGCGAACGAAAAGAGAAAAAGGTATTTCAGGGAAAGGCAACAGCATGACAAATATCCTGTGGTCGTGGCACAGCCTGGCACCTCGGGAACACTGTGACAGTGGATACGGCTGAGAGTTACCAGGCTGGGAGGGCTCGGGGAGGTGTAGGGCTGGAGAGGCTAGCCAAGGGCTAGACAGTGCACATCTTGGAGGCCCCTCTAAGGAATTCTAAGAACAGTTCTGAATGTAAATGGGAGCCACTGGCTGATTTGATGATCAGGATTGCACTCCCCACAGACGGCTCTGTTGTGGTATGGACAGCAGAGCGGAGGCGAGCAGGCCAGAGTCAGCCGGTAAAGTTATGAGCCACCGCCGTTATCTGGGCCGGTGTCGAGGCCCTGAGCAAAGTTAGCCGTGGGGTACAGTGATCCAGCACGCACTCTGTGCCGGCCAGCTCTGTGTTCCACATTCGTTTCGTCCTCAGAGCTCTCCTGTGAGGAGGCACTGCTATGAGGACCACCACTGTATGACAGATGGGAGGCTCAGGCACGGGCTAGCACGTGGCAGTAGGGGGCCTTGAATCCACCCACTCTGGCTTCAGCACCTGACATTCGGTGAGCAGATGAAGGCAGTGGGTGGAGATGAGGGCTCAGAGCCCAGAGCTGGCGAGGAGGCGGGCCTACTGGGGCGCTGGTCAATGGCATCAACCCTGAACCTGAATGAATGAGCAGGCGTAAGGGCTTCCCCCGGCGACAGGTCTCGGATTCTGGGAGCAGATTGCGGTGGGCCTCCCTATGGGGTGCCGACATGAGGCTGGACTCCCTCAGAGGTCTCTGCTGGGGTCACCATGGCCTTTACCTCTTTTCCTGCAGGAGTTCTGGTCCTGCGAGGACGTTTTGGCAGTTTCTCCCATCTTTCTAGGGCCTGGCCCCTCACAGAGGGCATCGCTGTTGTGTCCACACCGGTGGGTGGGTCGTCCGGCTCCGGTCACCTCAGGGCCTTCACTCACCTGAGTGGGGGCCAGGGGACGGGGTGCCCATCTCCTTGGGCCCCGCATACCCCATACCATGGTGAAGCAGTCTTCTGAAGGAGCCTGACCCTTGGGCCAGAGCTGAGAAGATGAGATCTGCTTCCTACTAAGCGGTTTTCAATGGGCAGTGTGGGTTCTGTCTGTGCTTCCTCTCCTGAGCCACAGTGTGACAGGCTGGTTCCCCGCTTACCTCCATGGACTTTTCCAGGCCCTGGAGCTAGCTGGCTGGGCCCACTGATGTCAGGAGACCGATTAGCTGAGAGCGGTGCTGCTGATTCACCCCCAGCACTGGGCACCGTGGCCTCCACCCAGGGCTTCACTTCATCTTCACAGGTCAGGGCGTTGGTTTTCTTTTTTAATAAATAAAACTGAACCTGACTCCCAGCTCAAGAGAGGCCACAGCTTGCTCAGAGCCATCAGCATCACCATGGCAACATGGCCAACCACAAGCATTTGAAAATGTAATTATCAACAGCGACCCTGCCTCTTCTCACCTCATAGCAGCTTCCGGCCTCCACAGCTCCCTGACCCTCGGGGCTGGGTGAGTGGCCCAGGGCTAGGCCCGGCCAGTCCCACAGAAGCCGGGACTGGAAAGTAGGAACCAAAGGTTCCCACTCACGCTCATCTTACCTGCCTGCCCCTCGCACGTCTTTCGGAAGGAGCTGAGAAAATCTCTTTCCCACTGAGGCAGGCACTAAGGGTGGATGTCAGGTCCCCATTTTGGAGTCCCACACTCCATGTTTTTTGGGGGGGGCCAAAATTGTGTGGTGCGTACAGCCGTAGAGATGGTAAAGTCTAGAATTAAAAAGTATGTGAGGATGCGAACAACAATAATAAGCATTTAATGAATGCCCCCACCATGAGTCAGGCAGGCAGTACACTCCAGGCTCTACCCGCCTTGTCTCCAGCCCCTTGCTGTGATTACTTACCTAAAGGTCATTTTAATAAATAAATTAATTTTAACTAAGGTAATAATAGTATCTAGCCTTGACTGAGTGCCAGATGTCCTGCTTGGCACTAATGTTTATTTTCACACGGGAAGCACCGGGATTATTCTCATTTCATGGAAAAAACTGAGGCTTGCAGAGGTTAACCGAGTTCCGGAGGTCACTCTGCGCGCACGGCCTGGACCTGGGATTTGGGTGCAGGTGTGTCGGACAGGCGTCCCCATTACCGCGTCATAGCCGGAGGCTTCGTTGGAGGGTCAAGTTTTGTCTGGTTTAGGAGCCTTCCTCCAAGAGCCTTGGCTGTGCTTTTCCCTAAAAAACGGTTCCAGATCACCCTCACCAAGGTCACCTGTTGAGCTGGAAAGAAGTGCAAGTTCTAGGCCCACTGCCATCTATTGCATCAGACTTTCGGATGTGGGCCCGAGGATCCTGTGTTTTAGGCAGCTGTCGGGGTGAACTGTGACGTGAGAATTTCAGGTTGCCCGAGCTCCTGGACAGCGTGTCTTTCCTGGGACATGGGCGTGGCCCTGAGTGGGGGCTCAGAGAGCATTATTTGTTGAGCCTGAATGAAGAATGAATGGGGCCCCTCTGAGTCCCCCAAGACTTTCCAGGGCTGGGCTCTCCCCTGCTCACTCCCTACCTCCCCCCACCCACCCCTCCTCCCATTCCACCCCTCAACCGTGGGCAGTGCTGCCTCCCAGCTCTGCCCACGTTCATGACCCTTCCCCAGCAATGGGAGCAGCAGGCTATGCTCAGTGCTCAAAAGCTCCATCCACTAGTAGAAACCAACTCAGTCCCTTAAGCCGGTTCCCAAGTCAGATACTATCCTGACTCCGCAGCAAACTGTCTGGCGTGAGCACCCACAAGGTAGAGGGGGAGGCTTGGGGTCTCTCCCTCTCACAAGGCACACTCATGGAAGAGGATTCCTTATCACAGCAAAACACCCAAATGTCAAGTAGTGAGGCTCTGGATGGATAAGCAGTGCCACACGTATGTCACAAAATGTTAGGCAGCCATTAAAATTAGGAATTTTGAAGAATATTTAATGATGTCCTAAAATGTTCATCAAAAAGTGAGAAAAAGGGCACAAAACTATACACCTGGAGAGATGTTTGCGGGTGTGGTGGAGAAGCCCATTGTCCCCATATATGTTCTCCCCTTTCGCCACAGTACCAGGACCCCTGCCTTGGTGACATCTGGTCTCCCAGGGGCCTGTGGGACTTAGTTCTGGCGAGTGCGGTAGAAGCTCATGTGATGCACCTGGAATCCAGGCAGCGTCCCTTGAGAGGACCGGCTCTCTCCTTCGTTCCTTCCCTCTGGAGCAGCTGCCCAGGGTCATGGGTGAAAGGCCTGAGCTGAGGGCGGGGAGTGGGGAGCCCAGTTAGAAGGAGCCTGGGTCTTGGACGGTCAGGGACCTGCCACGCCAGCCCAGGGTTCCTTACTGCTGGTGGCATTTACTAGGGAAAGAAACGGACGTAGTTAATCCACTGTTACTTTGGGGTTTCTGTCATTTGTAGCTGAAACAATTCTAATCAACGTAGGATAGATCAAGTAAACAAAAAAAAAAGCAAGTTAAAAATAGTATGATGTCCAATGGATGCGGGACTTACTGGGTGATAGCTTTGTAACATATATAAATGTCTAATCGCTATGTTGTACACCTGAAACCAATATAATACTATATGTCAACTGCAACTGAAAAATAAATTTAAAAAATTAGTCCCTCCCACAAGGCTAGCATCTAAAGTAAATACGAATAGGGAAAAGTGAACGGCTTTGATCAAACCTTTAAAAAAGTATGAACCGCATCATTTCAATTTTATTTTTTTAAATAAATGGGTATTTATATACGTACCGTGAAAAGTGGACGGGAAGATCTTGAACTAAATGTTAGCAGGGGTTATTTCAGGGTGGGCAGGCTGCTAGGATTTTACACGGCCTTTTGTTTGCACATCCGTATTTCCTAACTTTTCCACAACCAAAGTGTAGTTAGTACCTTTTCAATAAGAAAAAATAATGAAAGGTGTAAATGGTATGATCCCAACGGGATCCATACAGACCCGAATCTTTAAAAATATACCTACTCATCATTACCTGGACAAAAGACTGAAAAAGTTCACTCAAGTATCAACATTCAAGGGCATGGGAAACTGTTCAAAATATATTAAGGAGAAAAAAGGTTATTAAACAATATGATGCCTTTTTTTGAAAAAAAGAATAAAATGAACCTAAAACTAATACAATGTTATATGTTAATTATATCTCAATGAAAAAATAAGAGAATAAAATGACATAAATATTTGCCAGGAAAAGGACCAGAAGAAGATAACTCGATGTGTAAATGGTCCAAAAGAGAGATTCTGGTGGTTCTTTTCTCTTTGTACTTTTTGGTATTAATTTTTCCCCCAATAAGCCTGTATTTGTCTCATTTTTAAAATGTTTTTGTTTAGAGATAGAAAAGGATGCTGCGAATACCACACACATTCCCACTGACTAGAATTAAAATGGTTAACAGTAAAGTGATTACCGCCAGAGGTAAGCGGCCCTCCTAATGACTGTCCATCACAACCATTAAAAGGATTAAATTAGAGGGGACCTGCCCTGTCTAGGACAGCCCAGGGCGGTGCTGTGGGAGCACAGGAAAGGGGCACTCAGGGCCTTCACTTCCTTCCACCTTCAGCCAAAGGTTTGGCTCCAAGCGACTATTTCCAGGACGGAGGCGGCTGGGGACGAGGGTGCCAGATTTGCCTGGCGCTTTCCCTAGAACATCCAGTGGCGGGCACAGTTGGAGAGGAGGGTCCCAGGAGAGCACTTCCCTCCTGAGGTCAGCTGGTGCCCAACTGGTGTTTACAAAGAGGGTGGGGCCCCAGTCGCCCCGGCTCTGAGGGCTTTGCTCTCAGGGGAGCCGGCCCACGGCAGGCCACAAGCAAATGGTGGCAAAACCACTGTCTCCTGCCACGGCTGGCAGTCTTCTGGGAAACGAGGGCCCCGCAGCTAGGTGGTGAAGTGGTCAGTGATCCAGAGGAGGAAAAGGGAAATGGGAAGAGGCGGAAGCACTCAAATGGGTAATGATGGCCTGCATTCGAACTGATTTTTGAAGAGTTTCCCACTGTTTCTTCTTCCTCTTTTTGAGAGAAACAGCAACGTGAGGGAGAAACATCAGTGGGTTGCTTCTCACACTCGCACAACGGGAGACCTGGCCTACCACCTAGGTCTCCACTTTTCAACCTTTGACCTTTTGCTTTGTGCGGCAATGCCCGACCAACTGAGCCAGCCGGGGCTCCTTTCTTCTTGATAACATGGAGGGCGAGGGCCTCTGGGTCCACAACCAGCCCTCTAGGAAAATATTGGAGCATCTTCCAGGAACTGAGAGGGAGATGAAAGTGGGGCCCCTCGGCCCTTCCCACCTCAAGGGCCAAATGCACAGCCTTGCACCATCCTTTCCTGGGCTCAGGCAGGGGGAGGGGCAAACCAGCGTGTCCACATGGGCCTATGTGCATGTGGGTGCATTCACGCAGGTGCACACCCATGTGGGTGGGTGAAAATGGACAGGTGGCAACCTCCCAGTGGACTATATTTTCCAGGTCTGCCCCTTGTCTCCATCAGCTGGTGTGTAAATGGAAGGTGGAATAGGCCTGGGACTCATGGGGTCCTGTTGGGGGCTGCTCAGATATGTACAGGGTCATCTGACCTGGCACCTTGGTGGGGCTTCTGCCCATCTCCATGTTCAGGGGTTTCCTGCCTGCTATGATCTGAATGCTTCTGTCCCCCACCTCAGCACCACCAAAAATATTCGTAAGTTTAAATCTTAGTGTCCAAGGGGATGGTATTAGGAGGTGGGGCCTTTGAGAGGCATTAGGTCATGAGGGCAGAGCCCTACGAATAGGGTTAGGGCTCTCATGAAAGAGGCTCCCTCAGCTGCCCTGCACCTGCTGTAGGCTCCTGCTGGGGGGTGGTGGGCAGACCCCTAATGCTGATGACCAAACTTATGAAGGGGACCTCTGCTCACTCCTGATTGGGCTCAGTAGGCCCTCACTGACAGACGTAGCACCCCTCTCAGTCTGTGCCTGCTTTGTCCTTCACGCCAGCCACCATGTTTCTCTCTGGTCCTAACTTCCTCTCCATCAGCACCGAGTCTGAGGCCTGGAGCCCCACCATGGCCTTTCCTAGTGCCTGCCCCAGTTAAAAAACCAGAGAAAATGACACCAAATTCCAAAGGTCTCCCACCAAGCATCTGGTTAAGAACATCAGATCAGCCCTGGCTGGTGTAGCTCAGTGGATTGAGCGCAGGCCTGCGAACCAGAGGATCGAGGTTTGATCCCCAGTCAGGGCACATGCCTGGTTTGCAGGCCAGATCCCAGCAGGGGACCCATGAGAGGCAACCATACATTGATATTCTCTCCCTCTCCTTCCCTTCCCCTCTAAAGATAAATAAATAAAATCTTTAAAAAAAAAGAACGTGAGATCAAATCCATCTCTGTCATTTACAAACTCCATGCAAGTAATTTCAAATTTTACCTTGATAAGTCTCAGTTTGCTTATCTGTAAGATGTGGCTAGTGATGCCATGTATCTGCAGGGTTGCTGTGAAGACAGCATAAGCTAAGACAGGTAGGGTAGAAAGCACAGGGCTCAGCACACAGTAAGTGCACCACAAACGATCATTTCACAAAGCACGGGAAGGAGAGCCTGGAGTCACTGCAGACTCAGGAGGAAGCACCTCTGGACCCTCAAGGTCCTGGCTGATCAGGGTTCGTTCACTGGTCATTTCCCTCGAGATTTAATTCTTCCACATTCCAGTCAGCTGAGGAATGAGGCAGCCCTTCTCCAGTCTGCAGGAGTGAAGTTCTCAAGGCCGGAAGGAGGAAATGTCTTACCTGGAACTGTATGCCCCTCCCCCCATTTCCGGTGCCACTCATGGCAGTCTGGAGGTTGAGCAATGGGCCCCAGGAACCTGAGGCTCCTGGCTGCCAGACCTGCTGAAAGTCTGAGCACTGAAAGCCCCTGCTCGCCTGTTTCTCAGCGGGGCCGACCTCTGGTCTCATCTGGAAGGACAACACTGTGGCAGTCAGGGCTTCCCCAGAGCTCTCTCTCCTGTGCTGGGGCCAGAGGTCCACTTAGCATGTATTACAGAATCTTGGGGCTTCAGAGCTTGCAAAGGCTTTAAACAGAACTCCAGACAGTTCGACCTGGAAGAAGCCTCCTGTGGAAGCACAGGGAGTTGGGGCCAAAGTCCAGAAGGACCCTCAATAGACCGGTCCAGCCCCCATTGTTAGGGCTGGACCGGTCTTCTGCCTGAACACAGAGTGGCTCCTCGGAGAGAGCCTCAGGCAGCACCCTGGGTCATTAGAGCTGGAAGGGACTCAGGGAATGATCCTGCTGGAAGGGGCGCTGGGTGTATCTGACCCTCTGGTTTTATAGCTGAATCCCAAACTCTCTGTATAAGCAGCCAGTGTGTGTGTCTGGTGGGGAATTGGGTTCTGGGAAGAATTTTCTGGAAATAAGGTCCATGTGACTACTTTAGGTGTTGAGCCTGGGCCCGAGAGAAAGAGAAGTGCTTATAGTTTATCTGTGAGGTAGTCATGACAGGTAAGGCAAGAAGAATAGCAACTGGGGATCCATCCCACAGTATTTATTGAGCCCTTCTGTGCCATGCCTGGTACAGAAGGAACGCAAAGGCCCAGCAGGGATGCAAAGAGGAGTGAAGGACCAGAGCGTAAGAGAGGATGGAAAACCAACTCGAGCTAGCTCAGACGAAAAAAATATGTATTGGATCACATAAACAAAAGCCCAGAGGCAGGGCGAGTGTTATGGACTAAACTATGCTCCCCGTCCCCGCCCCTCCCCAAATTCATATGCTGAAGCCTGAACACTCAGTATGGCTGTATTTGGAGACAGGGTTTTTAAGGAGCTACTGCATTTTGCCGCGTATAATGCGCTCCTGTGTATAGTGTGCACCCACGCTTTTGGCCCAAACTTTCAGGAAAAAAAGTCTTTTGTTTTAATTTTTAATTAATTAATTATTTAATATGTAGAAACAAAACTGATCATCATATTCCAGGCTTTTATTTTGCATGTGGATATCATTATTGCTTTCTAGAGTTACACTTTTAACATATAAGCATAAATAAAGTAATTAAAAACATTTACATAGATATGGAATTAGTACTACCCATGTATAATGCACACCCTTATTTTTCCCTCGAAAATTTGGGTGAAAAAGTGTGCCTAATACCCAGCAAAATGCGGTAATTCAGGTTAAATGAGGTCATAATGGTGGAGCCTTCAACCAGCGGGACTGATAACTTTTTTTTTTTAAGATTTTTATTTATTTATCTTAGAGGGAAAGGGAAGGAGAGAGAGAGACAGAAAGAGAGAGAGAAATATCAAGGTATGGTTGCCTCTTGTGCGTCCCCCGCCAGGAACTGGGAACTGGCCTGCAACCTAGGCATGTGCCCTGACTGGGAATCGAACCGTGATCATGTGGTTCGCAGGCCCACACTCAATCCACTGAGCTACACCAGCCAGGGCCCCGATACCTTTTAAAAGAGACACCAGCATGCCCTGGCTGGTGTAGCTCAGTGGATTGACCTCAGGCCTGCAAACCACATGATCACGGTTCAATTCCCAGTCAGGGCACATGCCTGGGTTGCAGGCCAGTTCCCAGCAGGGGACACACGAGAGGCAACCATACATTTATGTTTCTCTCCTCTCCTTCCCTTCCTCTCTACATGATAAAAATATTCTAAAAAAAGAGACACCGGAGCTTGCACACACGGAGAAGACCTGAGTGACACCACAGTGAGAAGGTAGCTGTCTACAAGCCAGGAAGAAAGGCCTCACCAGAAACCAACCCTGATGGCACCATGATCTTGGACATCTGGCCCTTCAGGACTGTGTGAGGAAAATAAATTTCTGTTGTTTAGGTAACAAAACCTGTGACAGTCCAAGCAGTTGCAGACAGCGAGCTTCAGGCTTCAGAGGTTAGTCCAGAAGCTCGGACTCCATTTACCCCTGATTCTTTCAGCTCCACCCCAGTCCAGAAGCTCGGACTCCATTTCCCCACAATTCTTTCAGCTCCACCCCCTCCTTATGTGCAGCCCTGTTCGTAGGCTGGTGGCAAGAGGGCTGCCTCGGTTCCAGGCACGATGACGTCCTGAGGAAGAGGAAAGAGAAGGTCGTTCCACGATGCTCTCTTAAAAACAACAGAGCCCCTTCCCAGAAACCCCCATCACACTTCGCCTGGTAACTCATCAGCCTTAACTAGGCCACAGGCTCAGTCCTGAACCAGTGTGAGTCCCGCCTGCATATTTCATAGAGTTTAGGAAGGCGGCTGGAACCCAGAGACTCCAAATACAGAAATATAGCAAAATGGAAATTTATATCTCTTTCATATAATATAAGAGTTCAGGGGAAAAAAAGTCTTCAAAGATGGCTAGGAGGGCTTCATCACCCTCTGGATGTGTCTTACTTTTCTATGTCCGGGGAGACGGCTTCAGTTTTTAGCATCTCCAAGCTGGGGTTCGGGCAGGAGAAGGGTCGGGGGAGCCACGCACATTCCTTCGGAAGGCACAACCTAGAAGTGATACAACCATTTCTGCTCCATCAGTTGGTGAGAACTTAGACTAAGGCCACATCAAGCTGCAAGGGAGACTGGGAAATGTAGTCTTACAAGGTAGCCATCTGCTTGGCCAAAAATCAGGAGTTCTGTTATTAAAGAAAGGGAGAGTGGGAACCAGAGAAGTCTCTACTGCACACTGATTAATTCAGGTCCAGGTTCATGAACCAACTCTTGCAAAGGGTGGGAGACCCAACCCTGGAGCCGGGCAAGGGGTCAGTTTTCACTGAGGCACATGGGCTTGCTTAAGCCTCCGAACTTTGGTGTGTGTGTGTTATAACAGCTTAGCTCATACAGTAAGTAGTACACTGTGCCTTCCGCTTCTTTGACTTCTCTTTGGAAGCTGGAGTGGGGAATAAGGGGTGTTGAGTAATCAGCCAGCAGTGCCACTATATTAGCTGCCTTTGAGGCCCTTCCACTCTGTTTAAACAGTTACCTAAGGATCGATGTGACAAACAGCAAACCAGCAGCAATACACAAATCCCAACAAAAACAGAGAGAAGAATTACGAGAAGTCTTCTCACAAGAGATAGGAGGGAGCCATGAGAATTACTGAGAAGTCTTCTCACAAGAGATAGGAGGGAGCTTTTGTCTGGGTCTTAAAGGATATGCGGGAATTCCCCAGATAATTTTGGTTGGGGAAGGGCCATTCAGACAAAGAGAAAAGCAAAACCAACAGAGGTGGGAAGGCCCCCCAAGGTGCACGTTTAGAGAGCGGGAGGTTGGGAGGTAGCAGGGAGCAGTTCAGGATTAAAAGGCAGGGGAGGCCGCAGCCTGTCGACAAGCCTCTGAAGCTGCGCAGGGACATGATCAGATCCATGTCTTTCTCTGAGGGGGAGGCTGGAGGATGACTCGTTAGGAAGCTATTTCACAAATTCGGTTGAGTAATGAGAGAGAGCCTGCATCAAGGCTGTGGTGGTGGGAGTGGAGACAAGCAGATAGTTTGCAGGGAGACTGACAAAACTTGGCCACTGGATGGCTAAGAGGGGCTGAGCAAGGACGAGTGGGGTTTTAAACATGGCTTCATATGACTCTAAATTTATACACTTGCGCTAGAAACCTGGAGAAGTAGAGGGAAAGCAAGCTTTGGGGCGAGAGGAGAGTAAGACTTCCCACTGTCCCAAGCCTGGTTCGTGACAGACTTCTCTGGGCTCCTTGAACGCACGACATTCACTCTTATCTCAGGGCTTCTGGATACTTGGTCCCTGCTCCGTGCAACACAGCCTCACCCTCAAATCTCCAACTGGCTAATTTCTCATTTTCCTCCAAGAGCCTTTCTTGACCCCGAGACTGAGGTCAGAAACCCTCTTTGATTTTCTTCCAACACCCCTTTCTTTTCTCTATGCCTCTCTGTTCAACATCCGTCTCCCCCTACTCAGCCTGTCATTTCCATAGGGCAGGGCCATGTCTCCTCATTTGCTGCTTTGTTCTCAAGGCCTTCTCTCGTGCCTGGCACACAGTAGGCACTCATGCTGGGTCTGAGGTACTTATTCGACAGCTGTCATGGAAAATGGGAGTTAGCCAATAGTTTTTATCAGGGCACATTCAGATGTGATGCAAGGCAGTGAGGCCACCATGGGGACAGGTGATGTGACCCTGTTAGAGGCCTAGGTCACTGTAGACTACTGGTTCTCAACCAGGGGTAGTTTTGTCTCCTAAGGACATTTGGCGTTTTCGGTAGGACTGTGTGCGCGCCCCCGTGTGTGTGTGTGTGTGTGTGTGTGTGTGTGTGCGTGCGCTGCCAGCATCTACAGGGTAGAGGCCAAGAATACTCTTAAACACCCTGCAATACACAAGGTGGCCCCCACAACAAAAGAATTATCCAATCCAACATGCCAATAACACCAGGGCTGAGAAACCCTACTCTAGAGAAGGGTGAGCCAATTGGATGGCTAAGTTTCCGTCTGGCCTACTGGCTGCTCTGGCCCAATTGAGTAAGAGCAAGAGGAGCTCAGGGGCTGTCACAGGAAATAGGGACTTGTGATGTGCAGCCAGGAACCACCTCGGACTGGGCCTCAGTCAAAGGCCCCAACACCTTGGGCAGTTTCCCCTTAACTGAACTCCGGGCCGTAAGCCCAGCAGGCCCAGCCTGGCCCAGCCTGGCCCTTGCCTCCCTCTGACTCACTCCACCGGGTTCCTCTCGAACTTTGGTGGAAGTGGCCACCACAGTCTTCCCACCCCATCTGCCTCGCTGATTATTTTCAGCTTGGCTTGCAGAGGCCCAACGCTGCAATTACACCCCAACCTCAATGGCTCCTTCTGAAAATAACATTTGGATCGAAGAAAACCTCAGTCTGGTGGGCTGGATTTTATACTAAACAGTTAAAGAGTGGGTGTGGGCATGGGGGTTGGGGGGGGAGTGGCACGATGGTACAATTAAGAGAAGAATCTGGAAGAAGGGGAAGGAAAAGGAAATGAAGAGAGGGAAGGGGGGTGGTGGTAGGAGCTGCTGCATAAAGAAAATTTATCTATGGGTAGGGGTCAGCCATCTTTCAGGTCTTGGGCCAAGTCTTCAAATATGCCTCTAATTGAAAGTTTTTTTTGATGAGATAATCACCACCCGTGCCCCCTCTCCCCCGCCCCAATCGTTGAGGGCTGGGAAACACACATCTGCCTGGGGCCAGAAGAATTAGTCTATGGGCATACCAATCTTTATCCAAGCTAGTAACCAGATTTTCCGACCCCAAAATAGGAGCCACATGGTTTGACACAGGATTTTTGTTCTCTTTCCAGGTGAGAATGGCAGTCTGGGAAATGTAGTTTGGTGATGCTAATAGCTGGAATTTCTAAGCAGTTCTATGGCCAACAGAAGAGAGTAGATAGGACCTTCAAAGTAGAGATTCTCATGGAAATCAGAGATTTATGGGTTGTTTTAGTTCAGAGAAGAGAATGAAACACTAGAAATGAGGACCTCTTTCCCACCCAGGGGGAGGGGAGGTATAGGGGGTTAGGAGAGAAATACCCAAAAGCATCTTTTGGATTCCAAAGAGGCAGAAAGAGGTCAAAAGGCTGTATGAGGCAAGGTTTGGGCAAATAGGCAAGAAGGAGTCAGAGTTCAGTTCTGGAGTCAGCCAGACTCGGGTTCAAGTGCAGACTGACTAACCAGCTGGGTGGTCTCCAGCAGTAGCTTAGCCTCTTGGGATAGGCCAGCAGTACCGGTTCTGGAGTGAAGCTAGCACTTTGCATCCCGACTCAGCAATGTTAGGCAAGTTACTCAACCTCTCTGTGCCTCACTTTCCTCCTCTGTAAAATGTAAAGAACACCTACCTTCTAAGGTGTCAAAAGGGCTTGGAATAGTTAAAGTGCTTAGAACAGTGCCTGGGACATTGGCCATCACTCAACATGTGTTAGCGATTATTATTATTACTTCTGGAGGTTTTCTCCAAATGTAGCAGCAAGAAACTTTTAGCTAACATATACATTTTTTATTTGGATAGTTATGAATTTATTTTCAAGTGTATTAAAATATGTGACTAGCACATCAAAGCTGTGGTTTTGCTTAGGACAAAGCTATGTAGAACAAGGGAGTCCATTTAAAGACTAAGGAAAGTCAGTAAAGTAAAACAAAAGCCAGTTAAAACACACACACTATAGGTGGACTGTGAGTACGAAAGAAAATCATGCAGGCAATACCTAAATGGCTGAATAATTTTGAAAATAATCTACAATGCCATGTTCCTTTCTGCTAAAAAACACAAAACAAAACAAAACACAAAAACCTCCTTAGGCACAAGGGTGGAGAAAGCAGGTTGGGCACACACAGAGCAAGACGCTATGGAAACTTTGCCTCTTTCCCCACCCTGTAACCATTGTTCTTCCCTTTTTTGGTGAAGTCCAAGGGGGGCCCAGGCCAGCGAGAGCTGAGGCCATAAGGAGCTTTTGGGACCCGAGGACATTGTGGATTGGTAGGGCTCAGGGGAGGGAAGCTGAATTGAAAAGCCCAGGTCTGCAAACCAAAAGCCAGCTCCCCGACTTCACTCTCCCGTCGCTTTTAGGGCGATTCGGGCCTCCCTGATTTTTTTTTTTTTTTTTTTTTGGATCACTGGGTCAATCAGTCAGCCAATGCCTCGGGAGAAGTTTAATTAAGCTCAGATCGCCAGCGCGGGCTGCCAAAGGTCTCCCAGCCCGCCCCGCTCCCAGCACAGCAGAGCAAAGCCTCTTCTCAACCCGGCCTGGCAGGCCCGCAGCCCGCGCATGCGCGGCAGCAGGACGCCGGCGCCCCGCGGCAGGCTGGGCTCCCAGAACGGCGTTGCAAACTGTTGCATCAGACAGCAAGCAGCCGGCCGGGCCGCCAGGGTTTCTAGGAAGATAGGAAGGGTTTGAGATCTTCTGTGGTCTCTTGGGAGCGCTGGCCGTCTCTCTCGGTGTTTACACTCTGGTAACACAATCCCCTGAAATCTCAAGCTTGTGCCAGTCGGGGAGGGCCTTAGCCACAGGTGAAATTCGCTGAACTCCACTGCTCAGCCCCACCCCATGGCCCGGGGCTGGACCGAGTGAACTGCGCTCCGTTGGCTTTATTTATAGAATGGGCCCTGAAGGAATGAGCTGGGTTTGATTTCTCTTCCCAAGTACAAGAATGCCCCTGAGGAATTTCTCACTCTGTGAAAGTGCAAAACTAATTTCCCCAGACAAGTGCGTTGCCGGTTCCCAAAAGAGCTTGGAAAGATCCCAGCAGGAAGTTCAGTGGTTTCCAAATCTCTTCACCCCAGCAGCGGACACGCAGACACTGACCATGAAGAACTTCTTGGTGGGTGGACACACATCTTCCACAGACAGGCGTTCTTTTTGGCATAGCTCAGGCCCCCAAGTTATGGAGACTTTGGACAAGAGCCAGAGAATGCACAACCAGACACTTACGCAGACACCACACATACAGTGTGTTCTCCAGATTCAAATGGTCCTGCAGCCCAGGTAAGGAAAGGTGGTCCTTCTTACTCTCCATCATTCTGGGCTCTGAGCCTCAGCCTCCCTCAAGTGGAGACAAAACAACGCTGGATCTGAAAGGGTGGGGCAGTCTTGGGGGTGGAATATTCAAGAAGAATAAGAGTACTGATTTGGAATCTACTTTCTAACGGGGCTTCCAGGGACATAGTCTGAATTCTATGGTTCAGTCCTCTATTTATTTATTTCACTTTGTGGAGTGGGTCAAGACCAAGACAATTCAGTGTTAATAGATTTTCCAAAAAGACAAAATGGTGATTTACCTTAAGCCTTTTGTCTTTTCTGGAGTGTTGACAGTAAAAATCTATCCTATTGGAAGAATCTTGAAAGCTAAAACAGGCCTAGTGTTCCTCCTTCCCCTCATTATTGTGAATCACTCAATCCCAAGATTCAATTGAAAAATGACCCGAAAACTGGTAAGCATTATCTGACCCATGTCCCTTTGTCAAATAGTCACTTTGTTTAAGACAACATTTTCCTTTGACCAGTGGGGAATTGTGGCACTATGGGATTTTTTATTGTAATAGACCGTAAATATGGCCCAGACTATTTTGGTCATCAACAATGATCTTGTGCCCTGGCTGATATGGCTCAGTGGGTTGAGCACTGGCCTGCGAACCAAAGGGTCACCGGTTCGATTTCCAATAAGGGCACATGCCTGGGTTTTGGGCCAGGTCCCTAGTAGGGGGTACGTGAGAGGTAGTCACACATTGATGATTCTCTTTCTCCCTTCTCCTATCTCTAAAAATGAATAAATAAAATCTTAAAAAAAACAAACAATGATCTTGTGAACTGAAGGAGTGACTAGAAAAGGATGGAAAGGAATGTGGGCAAGTGCTGGAGTTGGAATATTTCCAGGTCCTATTTCTGAGGGTGTATTAGTGCCCAGAACCTCTGCCAAATGGGTGCCACCAAGGTGTGTAGGGTCTAGGGATGTGGTCTCAGGGAGCTGCCGGGAGCTGACAGAATCTCAAGTATCCCAGCAATAGTTCTCATCTGGGGAAGCAAGTCATTTCCTATTGTGGGGCCTCTCAGGCTTGAAAGTTGGAGCCATGTGGTCAGGAGCCAGGTGGGAAGGGGAGAAGGTGAGCTCCTAAGCTCATGTTAGCTTCTCTGCTCTACCCCCAGCACCTACAGGTAGTGGGTTCTCCGTGCATGTTGGTAGAATAAATACATTGAAAAAACGAGGGAAGGAGCAGAGAGAAGTCTGAGGATTTTGTAAGAGGCAACCTGGGATGTCCAGGGCTCTCTTGGTTTTGGGTAAGAGAAGAATCCTTCTAGTTAAAAGACATAGAACAAGGGATTGAAAACTGTTAAGTGGCAACTCTCATGAAGTCTCTTCAGCCTTGGTTTCCCTGTTGGTGATTCCGGAATGTGAGCAGTCAGTCTGTGTAATCAAGTCTAATGACATCATTGGTGATTGCCTCACTTAACTGGATTCCCAGAGCAAACTTCTGAGACAGTGAGGGGTCTGCGGGAGGGTGTGTGACTAAGCTCCAGAGGACAGGAAAATCCCCCAGAAGCCACACTTTAAAACTATAAGCAGAGTGGTGCCCAGATGGTTAGATGGTGCAGACATAAACGAAAAGTGATTCGTTTTCCACATTTATTGGGCACGCACAGATTCTAGACACTATACCAAGCCCAAACCCAGACAAAGCTCCTGTTCTAAGAGCTTATGATCTAAATTCCTTGTGGAAAATCTGTCTTTGAAATGTTTAAGTCACCTCATTTAATCCGCATTTCCACTTCAAGTCATGTACCTCCTTCCTGAGAAACCCACCACATTTGAAGTTTGTAGCTGGCCTTCCTTCTGTTTCTACCATTTATGTGCCAATTTCAAGGGTGGAGAGAGCCACATTAGTTTTAAAATAAAACACAAATAGCAGAATGAGCCTTGGTTAAAGTAAAAACCACAGAAGGGATTTTTTTCCCTCTCATACTTTTCACATTTTCCTAGAACCACCTTTATTTCCTCAGAGCCCAGACACAGAAAGTGAGTGGGCCTCTCCGGATGCTCTTCCAAGAGCGAGCTCCAGCCGCACGCCCGTCCTCTCCCTCTCGCTCTGCCTTCAGGTTTTGTTTTTGAGCCAGTGGACTACCAGATGGGGGCTGAGAAAATGAGTGAAGCCCCTCGTTCACGTGTGGTCTTTTTAAGCATTCAGAGTGGATTTTGGTTTGCTTTGGCATGGTGTGTATCTTACTTCTTCTGTGTCAGCTTGTACCTTCGGGGGGGCAGCAACATGACTTTAAAGTCAGATTCCCCTGGTGGGTTCCCAGCATTGCCACTTACCAGTCTTGTGACCTCATCTGTCAAGTGAGAATAATGACGCACATCTCTCATGGCTGCAGTGAGGATGAAGGAGGAGAAACATGCACGTGGTGCAAAACAAGCACTTAATACACTGTAACTATTGTGAAAATAGATCCTTTCATCTATTTGCTCCTTCCCTGCCCACCCCTTCTGCCTATTTTGGAGCAGGAGAGAAAATTAGTTATCTATTCCAAGGGGGTGATTTATTCCCATTTTACATCACCAAAGGACTCCGTGAGAAGGGGAGGGAAGGCCAAGTCTGACTTGCAAACACCTGGGTCTTTTAATGGGATGGTGTCAGTGTTCTTTGCCTCTCCAGCAGCATGGGGACTGGGGAAACCTCGAAGGCCAACGGTGGGGTGGCCAGAGCACAGAAGATGGGGAGGAGTGATCGGGAAAGCAGGCCCACAGCTGAGGTGAGAGGCCAGAGGGGCTCCAGCTACCAGGAAAAATCGCTTCGGGTGTTCTGAGTCTACAGGTCTGCCGGCTGAGGCCAGTCAGCCCAGGGGTCTGGTGATCGTGGGACCCGAGGCGCGTGCGGCAGCGCCCTCTGCCGGCAGCGCTGGAAAAGTCAGCTCCGCGCCGGCCCCGCCGCCGCCCTGCAGGTGGGACTCCGGATTCCTCCTGCAGCCTCCACCTCCGCTCCATCCCTGGCGAGGACCCGTCCTCGACTGGATTTCGGGAGACGCGTCCCTATCTGACGCCTGCAGGCTGAGCAGAGACAATGCTCAGAAACATTCGATTCACCTGGGGATCGGAGGCCAAGAGAACCTACCCATTTCCCGCGGAGGCCGCGCCCCTTGGTATTCGGGGCCAAAGCCTGGGCTGTCCGAGGCTTGGAAGTGGCATCGCCTATGGCCAAGACCGCGGGTTCTGCCGAAAGAGAGGAGCCCTGGGTTCGCTTTCTGCCTCATCCATTTTCCAGCTAGGTGACCTTGGGCAAGGTACTTAAATTTCCGTGTGCCTTAGTTTCCTCATCTTTAAGATGAAGAGAATGATCCCAATCGTAATGGATTGCCATGAGGAGTACGTGGGACCAGACGGCATGGGTTGGAATTCTGGCCCTGACTTCAGCTAGCTGTGTGCTTGGGCAAGTTACTTAACCTCTCTGTGCCCCAGTTTCCTGCAAAATACGGTAAAAGCGGTACTTACCTCCGAGGGTTGTTGCCTGCAAAGCGCTTAACACAGTGCCTGGCACAGAGCAAGTGCTCAATAAATGGTGGCTATTATGGTGGTTGTCGTTATTATTGTTCTTAAATCCGCTGAGCACAAGAGCAGCACTAGCTGGCGGCTATTATTTGTGTCTTTCTCGGGTCCTGCTATTTCTTTCCGGGCATTGTTAAAATCTTTTACCCTGCGCTCGCGTCCTTATCAGTTGCCAAAGGACAGCCGGCCTTCCGGAGCCTGGAAAATCGAGGTTCCCCTGGAGGAGGGCCAAGGACGCGGCTGCGGGGCGGCAAGGACCGGGGCCTCCCCGGAGAATGCCCGCGCCGCGCCGCGCCTCCGTTAGCGCGCGCCGGAGCCGCAGTGACGTCGCCAGGTCCGCGAGAGGTGGGGGCGTGCGGCCTGGACAGGGAATGTGGGGTGGCGGGGGTGACCTGGGTGGCCCTGCTGTCCCTGGAGGCTGCAGCTGGGGCAGCCTGAGGAGCTGCGGGGAAGCCCCTTCCTGGGCTGGCTCTACTGCGCCGGTCTGAGCCGGGTATGCTCGGGCTCCGCCTGCAGCCCGGCGGGGAGGCCGGAGATGCCGACACCTGCCACCGTGCCCCGGGGCCCCTGCAGCCGGACGTGGCGCTGACCTCCTAGCCGCGCTCAGTGTGTGCGTGGTCCTCCCCTCCTGTTCTCTTCCCTGCACGTGCCCCAATCCTCTCCCTTGTGGTCCCCCAGCAACCCGCCGAGATGCTTCTTCCTCTAGCTTCCTGGACTAACTTATTTGCTGTGAGGGGTTAATAACCACCCACAGGAGGAGCCCCCCCACACCCAGCTTTCCCTCCGCAGCCCCTGGCGCGCCCATCCCGTTGCTGGCTGGACAGTTCCACTTGGCTTGCCCTGCACGAACCTCTAACTCGCCGTGTCCTGCCGGTCTCAGAGATGGCGCTAACACCCACCCCATCATCTCAGACTCCTCCTCCGCTTCCCTCCTAAATACGTCTCTAGGCGCTTTCCATTCTTCATCCTAATTCCAGCCTGGTTTTGGCTATTAACATTCTCCTCAAAGATCTCCTTGTCTGCACTCCTACCCGCTTCACGTCCACCCACCACACACTGAGTGAGCGAGCCACCTACAGCCCGTGTCTGGCTGTGCCTTCCTTAGCTTAAGGCTGCCCCTACCCCAGCCCTCTCTGCCTTGGACACCCTGGTGTGCCACTTTTGGTTTCTTCTTCCAATCTAACATCTTTAGAGTTGGGGCCAAGATTTTGAAGGTTGTCAATGTCTTTATTGCTGTTGGGCCCTACCCAGGAAATTTGCATCTCACGCCCCCTTCTCCCCTAATTGGCTTCTTCTTACTCATTCTCCAGAACTCAAGTGGTGAGTCACCTGTTTAAGAATGCCTTTCTTATTCCACTATCTGGCTGAGTGAAGTGTCTCTGGGCTCCCAAAGGGATCCATCCCTGCTGCTGTCCTCATATTAGGGATAGAGACACCTGACCCTTCCAGACGGCCTGTGAAGCCCTGCATAGTCTGTGCACCCCCCACCCCCTCCCCAGGGCCAGCTCCTTCCTCCCTCTGCTCTGACCACACTGAGGGGCTCAGTTCCCAGTCTCTTGGTTCATTCACCCTCCCACCCCAGGGTCTTTGCACAGCCTGTTCTCTACCTGGTGCACCTTTCAGCCCTTCCTCACTTACTCAATTTTTGGCTCTCATCCTAGGCAAGCACCATTTCCTCAGGACACCTTGCCTGACCCCTCCCCCAGCTCAGTCAAATCCTCCTTCCACAGATCAAAGCATATAAAAATCCACAGAGAATAACAGCAACATCGGTTTACTCTCTGCCTTTCCCCCACCACCATGCCCTTTGCTGCAGCTTAACATTTACCAAGTTTACTTTAAGGCCCTTTTTAAGAACATAAAACTTTACGCATCTTGGTGGAGCCCACTGAACCCGTTTCTGTCCCTCCCCTAAGGTAACCACTCTCCTGAATTTGGGGTTTATCATTCCTGTCATGTTCTTGAATTTTCACTGCACACATCTGGGCCTGTAGGCCCTTCACAGGGCTGTTCAGCATGTTCGCAAGCTTGGAGAAAATGGCGTCACACTGACGGTATGGTCACGCTGCTCGCTTTTTTCACTCAGCATTATGATTTCAAAATGTGCTCACACTGATTGATACATGCAGTTCCAGATCATGTATTTTCACAGCTGATTAGGGTCCCATTGTAAGAGTTCACCACACTTTACTTACTCACCTCCTTCTGGGGGGCATTCAGCTTATTTTCGAATTATTTTGTTCTTTGAAACAATGCCACAATTCCTATTTTGTAGACCCTTCCTCTGGTGTGAAAATGAGCCATCTGGGTAGACACCTGGGCATGGAAGTGCTGGGTGCCGGTCATGCAAACTGGCAGCTTCACTTGGCATGGCCAAACAGGTTTTCAAAGTGGTCGTACCAAGGTGGCAATATGTGTGTTCCTGTGCTTAGCATCCTCAGCAACAGTCGGTGATGTTAGGCTTTAACACGTTTTGCCAAGCTGATGGATATGAGATGGTAATTTCAAAGTTTTCATCTGCAGTTCCCTGTTCACAGGGAAGACTGAACATGCTTTCAGTCAGTTATTGGCCTTTTGCTTTCTGTCTTTCTTTTTCCAATAGAATTTTATTTATTTATTTAAAGATTTTATTTATTTATCTTTAGAGGGGAAGGGAAGGAGAGAAGGAGAGAAGGATCAATGTATGATTGCCTCTCGTGAGTCCCCTGCTGGGAACTGGCCTGCAACCCAGGCATGTGCCCTGACTGGGAATAGAACCTCGATCGTGTGGTTTGCAGGCCTGCGCTCAATCCACTGAGCTATGCCAGCCAGGGCTATTTATTTATTTTTAGAGAGAGGGACAGGGAGTGAGAAAGAGAAATATTTATGTGTGAGAGAAACATTAATTGTCTGCCTTTCACATGCCTCCAACTGGGAATCTGGCCCACGACCCAAGTATGCGCCCTGACTGGGAATCGAACTGGCGACCTTTCAGTTCTTGGGTCAGTGCTATAACCACTGAGCCACACAAGCTAGGACTTTCTGTCTTTTTAAAAATTGCCCATTGGTTTATTGGATAGTGCTTCTATTGGATTATTTCTTATTAAGTGTAGGAATTCTTTATATATTCTAGATACTACTCTTCAGCAGGTGTCAGGCTGTAGCCCATCTGGCCTATTACTGAGAGAGAAAGAGAGAGAAAGAGAAAGAAACACCAGTTTGTTGTTCCACTGGTTTATGCATTCATTGGTTGCTTCTCGTATGTGCCCTGACTGAAGATCGAACCCATAACCTTGGTGTATCAGGACAGTGCTCTAACCAACTGAGCTAACTGGCCAGGGCTCTCAATTGCAATTTTAAGTCTGGGTGCTTACTTGCTTACTGTCTGACTTTCCCACTAGACTACAAGCTCCATGAGAAGAGGGGCCATCCCTGGCAACTAATATGGCATTTAACACACCCCAGGAACTCAAGAAATACTTCTGTCTGGAATGAACTGCACCAACATTATTTGTCCTTTTATAAGCTTGCTTCCTGAGACCTCACCTCTGAGACCGGGAATCTGAAGCTCTGATTATTTTTGTATCTCCACCTTTCTATTTATTCATTTCTGTATCTCCTTTAACAGAGCACCTCTGGCACAGGGTGTATATCCAGTCACTTTTGTTTAATTGCCAATTTCCTTTGACCTTTCTCTTTCTTTCCTTTCTTCTCAACCCATTTCATACCTGTAAGCCCAGGTACAGTATCTATAAATGAATAATAAACCCCTGCACAGCTATCTGGGCCAATCATACAATATAATGTATGTAAGTGGGGTAAGTAGAGCAGTGCTTAGCACACAGTTGGCGCTCAATAAGTGGTCACTTCCGTCATTCTCACAACAATCATTCCGGTGTCTAAAGATATATCCCGTTTTATTTTAACAGACGGAGTTCTTTCAGACAGAGAATAAAAGCGAATTTCCTGAAGATCTGGTGAGAGGGCTTTTTTTTCTTTTTTTCCCCTTTATTGGCATTTGACCCACTACATAAGGCTCGGTCCCAACACAGTCTCTGAAAAGCATCAAATATCATTCTTCTCCTTTTCTTTGATAAATTCTAGACATATCAAAGGCGCATGAACCATACATAGACTCAAACCTTTAAGTGGAAACATATAAAGGCCAGTTCCACGTCTCTGGCCAGAAGTCAGAGAGCAGAAAGGAGGTCCGCCGGTGATAACTGGGTGGGAGCTGGTGGCTGAGGCCGGGAACAAGAGCAGACTGTGCCCATCTGTTCCCTACATGCCGTTGATCGTGTGACCTTTGATCTATTTATAAAATGAAGATGGTAATTCTTGCTTTTTTTCCTGGAGGTTGAACTTCATTAATTACTCATTTTTAAATGCTTTAAGATTCTCAATAGGAAAGACAGTTTGGCCTTATTTAAACAGCTCTCCCAGTAGGTAAATGGCCCAGCAACATCTGTCCACGTAACGCAGGAATCTGATCCTCATTGTACCGTGCGGTGAGTCCAGGAAGTTGGATCTGTTTCCCTGGAATTGTAAGTAGCCATCAGACAGGGAGAACTCTCTTCATCCCTGGCTTCAGGTTTGCAGGAATGAGACATCTCAGAGCAGCCTCATTTCATCAGGATGTACCCTTACACAGAGACCCTCATCGCTAGGGCTTCATCTCTGCCGGAGGAAAGCGGGTGACTGAGACTGTGCCCCCCGCCATGGGAGCCCACCAGAAAGAACCGTGGGAGCCACAGTGACTCCTGGAAGCCGCCCCTCCGTAGAAGGCCTGAAGGAACTTTGCTGGGAGATGTTAACAGGAGAAGCTAGGCAGAACCAGAAAGCAGCATCAGTGGGCCCTTCTGGAGGCTGACCTCCTTGACTCAGAAACTGGGCTACGAACCGACCACATGGGACAGAGAGGGCTGAGATTGCTGTGACCAGTCCATGTCACAGCACCCGAGAGTGAAGCTGGCCCTCCTGCGGCTGTTGGACCTAGCAAGAACGTGTTGGAGGAGAGAACCCGGGAGCCGGAAGACTGGGCTTTAAAATCCAGGGGCAAAACATAGCAGCTGTGCAATTTGGTCACGAAACTTCTCCGAGGCTCAGAGCCTCAACTGTGGGTGGGGATACTAATAACAATGACCTGCCGGGGTTGTTAGAAAGATTAAACAGGATGCCACTTGTGGAAGGGGGTTGTCCGTACTCAGTAAGAAGATAGGAACACTAAAAATTCATTTAAGACCGAGCAGAACTCACCCCATTTACTTTCAAAAGCAATTTCCTTTCTCTTTATTCTTAAAGTAATACTTGAACATGAGATGGACAAATGAACGAAACACGACAGCGTGAGAGAGGGTACAGTGGGAAATGAATATCTCTGTCATTGGAATCTAGTGTCACCCACTTCCCTTTACCTGGTAGCAATGCATGTTCCCAGGTTCTGGTATATCTTTTAGAGATCTTCTGTGCATGTTTAAGGATCTATGTGGATTTTAAACGGCGCCTTCCCATTACACAAGTGATTTGCTGTATACTCTCTAATTATACTTTGCATTTTTTCACTAAACAATGTACCTTCAAATGAATTCTCTGTCAGTATATAGAAGTGCCTCATTCTTTAAGGCTGTATAGTCTGACACTGCATTCCTTTAGCCAGCCCTCTGTGGACAGACATTTGGGTTTGGGTGGTTGTCTACGGCTGCTGTAACAAAGTGCCATGAATTTAGGGACTTAAAACAACACAGATCTACGACGTTACAATTCAGAAGTCGGCAGTGGGTCTGGATGAGCCCATGTCCGGGGTTGCGTTCCTTGGGAGACTCTAGGGAAGACGGGTGTCCTGGCCTTTCTAGCTCCCCGAGACCACCTGCACTCCTCGGCTCGTGTCCCCGCCCTCCATCTTCAAAGCCAGCCACTGCAGGTCAAGTTCTCAAATCTCATCATTCCCACTCTCCTTTTCTGCTTCCCGCTTTCATTTTTAAGGACCCTTGGGATTACACCGAGCCCGCTGGGATAATCTAGGATAATCTCCCTGTTTTAAGGTCAGCTGTTTAGCCATCTTAATTCCATCTGCAACTTTAATTCCCTCTCGATATTCATGGCCGCAGGTTCTGAGGTTTGGGATGCAGACATTTTTTTGGTGGGGGCGGGGGGAGCATTTTTTAACTACCACAAGGACAGCTCCTGTCTTTTGCTATTACAAACAGAATTGATAAATGTCCTTGTATAAATGTTGTTTCCTGTGAGTATATATGGAAGATCAAGTCTGAGAAGTATACCACCTGTGTAAAAGGGCATGTGTTTAAGCTCCAAATTTTGCTCCAAAGATTGTACCGATTCATATACCTACCGCCAATGTATTAATGCAACTTTATTTATTTATTTATTTTAAAATTTTATCTCTTTATTTTTAGAGGGGAAGAGAAGGAGAGAGGGAGAGAAATATCAATGTATAGTTAGTTGCCTCTCATACGTCCCCGGCTGGGAACTGGGCTGCAACCCAGGCATGTGCCCTAACTGGGAATCAAACTGCAATCCTTTGGTTTGCAGGCCCATGCTCAATCCACTGAGCTACGCCAGCCGGGTATTAGTGCAAATTAAAAAAAATTAATAGCCTTAATTTTTAAAAAATATTTTATTTATTTATCTCTAGAGAGAAGGGGAGGGAGGGAGAAAGAGGGAGAGAAACATCAATGTGTGGTTGCCTCTCACCCACTCCCGATGGGGGGCCTGCAACCCAGGCCTGCGCCCCGACTGAGAATGAACAGGCAACCCTTTGGCTCACAGGCCTGTGCTCAATCCACTGAGCTACACCAGCCAGGGCAGTAGCCTTCATTTTTTAAGAGCAATTTTAGGTTTACAGAAACATTGATTGGAAAGTAGAGTTCCTACAGACCCCCTTGCTTCTCCATACTTTCTCCTATTATTTACATGTTGTATTAATGTGATACATTTGTTACAATTGATGAATCAATGTTGATACATTATGATTAACTGAAGTCAACAGTTTACATTAGGGGTCCTTCTTGGGGTTGTACATTCTATGGCTTTTCACACACGTATAATGACTTGTACCCACGATTATAGTGACATGCAGAGTAGTTTCACAGCCTAAAAATCCTCTATGCTCTCTCAGTTCCCTCCCTCTCCCGACCCTGAGCCCCTAGCAAGCACTGATATCTTTACGGTCTCTATAGTTTTGCCTTTTCCGGAATGCCATTGTGTGGGAACCATCTAGCACATAGCTTTTTCAGATTGGCTTCTCTCACCTACCAGTATGCATGTGAGATCCTCTCGTGTGTGTGTGTGTGTGTGTGTGTGGCTTGATAGCTCATTTGTTTTTATCGCTAAATAGTATTTCATTGTATGGATATACCACAGATTGTTTATTCATTCACCTATTGAAGGACATGTTGGTTGCTTCCAAGATTTTGCAATTTTGAATAAAGCTGCTATAAACATCTGTGTGCAGGTTTTTAGGTGGACGTAAGTTTTCAGCTGTACACACCTTCAGTTTTTCACACCTTTGAACATGCATTATTTTAGCAAACTTTTCTGTCTTGGCTAATCTGGTAGATGAACGTGGTATCAGTTGTTTTAACGTACATTTTGTCAAATAAAGGGGGAGTTTGCCATCTTTTCATGTTTATGTTTTTATTTCTGGAAATGTTCTGTTCATATTTATTTTTCTACTGGCTTGCTTATTCTTAGGGATATACGCAACCTTTTAGTATAACAAGAAAAATTAGAGACTTGTATTATATTTTTACAAATATTTGGTCCTATTTATTGTCTCTTGATTTTTTTCCATGTAGAAATTTAAAACATTGATACCTCAAAAAAATTCACCCTTTTTCCTCCACTTTGGGGGCATTTGTATGTTTTTTTTAAAATATTATTTATTTATTTATTTGTAGAGAGAGGGGACAGGAAGGAGAGAGGGAGAGAAACCTCAACGTGTGGTTGCCTCTCATGAGTCCCTCACTGGGGACCTGGCCTGCAATGAAGGCATGTGCCCTGACTGGGAATTGAACCGGCGACCCTTTGCTTCACAGGCCCGCACTCAATCCACTGAGCTACACCAGCCAGGGCTACCACCCTGAGATTTTAAAAAAAGTTCCCCTGTTATTTTTCATGTTTTTATGATTTTATTTTTTACATTTAAGTCTTTGATACATGTGGATACATTTCGGTGAAAGGAGCAAGGTGAGGTTCCATGAGCTGCTCTCCCCACCCCCCAGCGCCCATCAAAGGATGTTTTCCGGTGTCATTTCCTGAATAGTCCATCCCTCCTGTTATTGGAAAGGCCACCATATTACAGTATGTTAATCCTATGTTAAATCCTAATGGGTGATTGTATCTATTCTGGTCTTTTGAACTAACTGTTCTGCTTACCAAAGTTTTACATTTTTAAATAACAATTTCACGAGACAATTCACATACTATAAAACCCACCCTTTTAAGTATATAATTCTGGGTTGTTATTGTTGTTTTAGCATTTTCCCAGAGTCGTGTGACTGTAACTGCTAATTTCGCCACATTTTCACCACCACACAAAGAAAGCCTGTACCCTGTAGCCATCCTTCTCTGCTCCCTCCTGCCTCCAGCTCCTGGCAGACACGAACGCACTTTTGATTTCGATGGATTTGCTAGTCTGTACATTTCTTATAAATAGAATTCTATGGTATGGAGCATTTTATGGCTGACTTTTCTCACTTGATGTTTTTAAGGTTCTTCCATGTTTTAGCATGTTTTGGCACTTCATTCCTTTTCATTGCTATAAAATGTTCAATTATATGGCTATGCCACATTTTATTTATTCATTCATCACCTGATGTACATTTGGATGTTTCCCAACTTTTGCCTATTGTAAATAACACTGTTATGAACATTGTATACAATATGGTTTTTTTGGTAGACATGTAAACTATAGATATATATGTATATAAAATTACATATATGTAATTGTTGGGTCATATGGTAACTATATATTTAATTTTTTGAAGAACTACCAGACTGTTTTCCAAAGTGGCTGCACCATTTTACATTCTTTTGGTTCTCAGGCCAGCACTCAGTCCACTGAGCCCTCCCAGCCAGGGCTCCATTCTACATTCTTAACAGCAGTGCATGAAGGCTCCAGTTTCTCCACATGCTCACCAACACTTGTCAATGCTTGTCTTTTTTATTACAACCATCCTTCAGGGTGTGAAGTGACATCTCATTATAATTTTGGTTGTGTTTCCTTAATGACTAATGACATAGGCCATCTTTTCATGTGATTGTTGACCATATATGTATCTTGCTTGGATAAAAGTCTGTTCAAATCCTTTGCCCATTTAAAAATTAGGGTTTGGCCCTGGCTGGTGTGGCTCAGTGGATTAGGCTCGGGCCTTCGAACCAAAGGATCATGGTTCGATTCCCAGTCAAGGCACATGCCTGGGTTTCAGGCCAGGTCCCCAGTAGGGGGTGCATGAGAGGCAACCACACATTGATGTTTCTCTCTCTCCTTCCCTTCCCCTTTAAAGACAAATAAATAAAATCTTTAAAAAAATTAGGGTTTGTTTGTCTTTTCTATTGAGTTGTTAAAGCTCTTTCTATATTCTGGACACTGGTCCCTCATCAGGAATATGATTTGAAAATATTCTCTCCCATTCTGTTGAATTGTATTTTCACTTTCTTTTTTTAATTCTCACTGTCATATGGTGTTCTTTGAAGCATGAAAGTTTCCAATTTTGATGAGGTCCACTTTATTTATTTATTTTTGTTGTTTGTGGTGTTGGTGTTGTTATGTGTTAATGTCTGGTAAGAAGTCCGTCCTCACCATCTTATTTCCCCCAGGCTGTTTCTGCATGCTTATTTTTTTGTGTGAATGTTAGAATTGGCCCATCTTGTTCCAAAAGCAAGTTTTAAAAAATATTTATTGATTTTAGAGACAGAGAGGGAGGGGGAGCTGAGAGGGAGGGGGTGGAGGGAGAGAGAGAGAGAGAGAGAGGGAGAGAGGTCAACTTGTTGTTCTACTTGTTTATGCATCCATTGGTCGTTTCTTGTACGTGCCCTGACCAGGTATTGAACCCGAGACCTTGGTGTATCGGGAAGATGCTCTACCCAACTGAACTACCCAGCCAGGGCTCCAAAAGTGATTATTTTAGTTTATTTTAAAAGTCAGAGTCACTGTAAATATAACGATTTGTGAGAAATGACATCTTTACAGGAGTACATCTTCCCATTAAAAAACGGGTGATGTATTTACATTTATTCAGACTATTAAGCCCTTCAGTAGCATTCTAAAGCTTTCTTTTTTTAGATTAGGCACATTTGTAATAGTTGTGTTTCATGTTGTTGCTCATCTGAATGGAATCATTTCTTATATTTTCTAACAGGTTGCTGATTGCATATAAAGAAGCTACTGACTTTTGTGCATCAGTCATATAACCAGTCATTCTATTGATAATGAATAATTTGATTGCTAATTCCTGAGTGAGTTATCCAGGTTTACAGTCATACCTTCTAAAAATAATGATAACTTTGCTTTCTTCTTTCCATTTTCATACTTGTTTTTTTTTTCTGTTGTGTAATCACATAGGGCTGCACTTCTAGAACAATGTTAAATAATGATGGTGTTAGTAGAAATCTTTATTTTGCTCCTGACTGTATGGGAAAAGCGTGCAGTGTTTATAGACTTTGCAGAGAGGCAGCCTCCAGCATCTCTTTCTGAATCTTTCTTTTGTTGTCTCTCTGTCAGGTTTTGTTCAGTGTTATGCTGGCTCCTTAAAGGGAGCTTGGAAGTTTCCTGCTTTCTCTTTGCTCTGGAACGATTTAAATAGCAGGTAGAATTCACCCATGAAACCATCTGGACCTGACACTTTTTGAGGGTATAGCTCTTTGAAAACATTGTCCATTTATTCTACAGTATTTAGTATGTTTTTTTTTTCTGTGTGTATTTTTAAAAACTCTTCTGGAATTAGTCATGATATTTTCCATTCTTCTAGAAATGTTATCTATTCTACCAAGTGTTTTCTACACTTTTGGCTCAGGTTGACCAAGGTCAGTGTTTATGATTCTATTAATGAACTCAGTGTCTGGGTGATTTTCCAACTCTTATTTCTTATTTGGTGTATTTGAGCTTTAAAAAGCTGGTGGGAGGTTTCCTGCTGTTTATAGCCCGTTTATATGGCCAGCGTGAGGCTGAGGGTTCCCATTGTGAAGCCCCCAATGCCCAGCCGATTTGGTTTTTTATTCGAGATGACACAGGACAGACATTTCTTCCTGTACATGGATTTCGCTGTGAGCATTTGCCAGGTGCTGACACTGTGCTAAGCTCTTTACTTTCACTTTCTCATTTAATCCTCACACTGTCCCACAAGATATGCAGTGTTGCATTATTCCCACTTTACCAACAAGGAAAGAAGAGACTCAGAGAGATTAATAACTTGTCCAAGGTCCCACAGCCAGAGGCTGGCGAAGCTGGGATTCCGAGCAGGTCAGTCGGCCTTGGCACCCCTCCCAAGCACGGTGCTTCCCACCAGCTCCCCGGCCCCGACCCCCACCTGTATTTTCCCTTTCCCTCCCATGGTGTCAGCAGTGTGTACATGGCCACTGCTGACGGACTTCTAACCCAGGCTTGTGTTTTCTGGACTTGAGGTGCTTGGTAGTGTGGCCCCCACTTTCATCTCTTAGATATATTTTTAAAAATATTCACTCATTTATTTTTTAGAGAGAGGAAAAGAAAGGGAAAAAGGAAGCATTGATTGGTTGTTGCCTCTTATACACAAACCCAATGGGGGACATGCCCGCAACCCAGGCACGTGCCCTGACTGGGCACTGAACTGGCAACCTTTTGCTTTGTGGGATGATGCCCAACCTACTGAGCCATGCTAGCCAGGGCGCTTAGATATTTTTTGAGGACTTGATGTGGGCCAGCCACAGTGCCAGGTGCTAAGAAGACGGCTTTCAGACAGCGCGTTTATAATCTAGTAGGGAAGGAGCTCTGTCACCAGCTAAATTAAGAGTCTCTTTAAATAGCAGGAGAAAAACCCCAAACCTAACCACCAAATCATGGTGCCTTGAGGTACAATTGTAGAGAGGGCCCAGAACTAGTTTGACTCACATGCCTGACTCTTAATAACTATGTGACCTGGACTTCCCACTTCATGCCTCTGAACCCCCATTTCCACATCTATAAAATGTGGGTAACATCATACATTTTTCATGTGATAGGAATGCATCTTAGAGCTGATGATGTCTCCCAAGGATACTTGGCAAAGTTCTGGTTTTTTAAATTTTCTTATTGTTATATAAAAAAGACATGGTAATAACATGTCATCATGTTTGATGACGTGGTTGTTGAGAGAAAGAAGTGAGCTGTTATGAAGTGGAGAGCCCCGTAAAAGTCAGGTAAAACAATGCAAGAAGCACTGGCTAGAGTTCTAACCTGAAGTCTTTCGTCACTACCTTGCTGGGTGACGCTGGATAAGTTACTGCCATGTATGGTCCCCGAGTTTCCTTCTCCGGTTTTCTTTCTCGATTTGTAATCAGACAACACATCCTGAGAACATTTTTGGGGCCAGGCATGGTGCCCCTGGTGGATGGGAATGCCCAGCCAAC
The DNA here is from genome assembly GCF_014824575.4 of Sturnira hondurensis. NCBI lineage: Eukaryota > Metazoa > Chordata > Mammalia > Chiroptera > Phyllostomidae > Sturnira > Sturnira hondurensis. The sequence goes on along the minus strand of NW_028092064.1, from coordinate 342,927 downwards.
AGGGGACCAGACTTTGCCTGACAGCAGTGCTAGACAAAGATAGGAAGAGCGAGCCAATCAGGGAGCTCTTCCGGCTTTCAAGTCTGTCCTTCTGGAACTAGGAGGAGGGCCAGATAGGGTAGGGGTGTTTGGGGAGGCCATATGGTATAAACGCTAATGTATAGGCAATAAAGTTGGACAGTCTTGGGCCAGCTCTGTAACTTTTAAAAAATATTTATTTATTTTTAGAGAGATGGGAAGGGAGGGACAAAGAGAGGGAGAGAAACATCAATGTGTGAGAGATCCATCAATAAACACGCCCCCCGCCCCGCGGGGTCCTTGCCAGCAACCCAGGCGTGTGCCTTGACTGGGAATCGAATCAGTAACCTTTTGGTTCACAGGCGGGCACTCAATCCACTGAGCCACACCAGCCAGGGCCCAGCTCTGTAAATTGCTAGCTATGTGACCTTAGGCCAGTGACTTAACCTCTCTGAGCTGCAGGAGCCTCATCCGTAAAATGAGAGTAACAATAGTCCCATCTGATAGAACTGTTGTGAGTATTGAATGAAATGCAGTATGTAAAGTGCTCAGCTCACTATAGGGTAGTAATAAGCCACTAATGAATGGAAGCCAGCCTTCCTTCCTTCCTTCTTCTTTCTATTCTTCCTTCTCTTCCTTTCCTGTTTTCCTTCCTCCATCTCCCCAGTGGACTTGCTGTACTTGAGAAGCAATAACCTGCGGGCTCAGGAACCCCTGCCCAGACCTCCTCCCTTTGTATTTGTGAGTTGGCACAGAAAGAACAATTCTGCCGAGTAAACTGGCCTCTCCCATTGCTGACCGCTGCAGTGGCCGCCCCGCTGGCTAGAAGTTTCTGATCTCTGTCTGCCATGACTGCCCAGCAGGTGCAGGGGCTCGGGCAGGCACCTTCCTCCATGAAGCAGGGGAGACACAGGGCCCAAGGCCTGGGTGCTTCTCAAAGGCCCGGGAAAAATTTGACATCTGAAAAACATTGGCACCAAAATACGAAAAGGAAACGATAAAGTCAAGAAATGTTTAATTAAAAACCTAGAAAATGTAACATTGTGTTAACTTATTAATTGTTAAAATTTGATGTTTCTTTGTATTTGAGAACAATTTGTAGGTTGGATTATTTCAGTTCATGCAAGAGTTCCCAAATATGCACTATAGTTACTGAGGAATTATAGGCAATTGTAAATTGAGTTGTTCAGCAGTTGTAAATTAAATGGGTATGTTTAGCCAAATTCAATAGCAAAGTATAAAAAGCCCTTTGAAAAATTTTATAGTTAAAATTGTTAACATAAAATATTTTAAAGTATTTTAAACAATATAAGACCTCTCTAGGGCCTAGAAAAGTCTTTAAAATGTCTTATGCAGTACTTAGGAGGCCATTAACCCTATTTTTAGTTCTGTATATTTTTTCCTCTATGTTAGCTGATTTTTCTAGCTCTTTGTAAGATATCTACTATTTAGAATTTATAATAATGTTTGAAAATATTCACAATGTAATAAAAATTGCAGGGTATTAAACTATATATCAGTTTGATCTCAAGTAGTTTTAAAAATTCATACATGATTTTTTAAAAAATGACTAGAAAGAAATATACTAGAATGTTAATAGACTTTCAGTAGAACAAATGCATAATTATCTTTTCTTTTTTTATAGTTTACAGATTTTCTAAATTTTCTACAATGAAAATGTATTACAATCAGAAAAACAATTTTTGGTAGTTAAATTTTTTTTCTTACTACAAAAGTAATTTATGCTCATTATAATTTTAAAAAATCACAAAATACATATAAGCATAAGGAAGGAAAAGAAACATGCAAATTCCACCCACCCAGAGACAACCACTGGGTCCTTCCAGACCTTTTTCATGCATACATAAACATTTGTATTTTTATCACAAAATGGGATCACTCTGTACATAGTACTGTTTTGAAACCTGCTTCTTTCCCTTACGACATATATTGAGAAATTTTTTTAATGTCAAGTGCACATTTTCACAAGATGATTTTCATGGCAGCATACCACCAACCACCTTTTGAGGATGAACCATGATTTTACTCAACTCCTAATTATTAGACACATAGGTTGCTTTCCAGTTTTCTCTGTTACAAATAGTAGTGCAATAAAAATGTTTTAAAGCACCGAAGAACCCTTCATTTTCACAAGAAAATCATTGAACAGTACCCAATAGGCATTTACTTTTGAATAATGCCGGACCCTGAGGACCCGAAGATGTTTCTGTAATGATCCCTGCTCTGGAGGGACTGCCGGGCACGTCGCAGGGGCTTGGACTCTGCCCGAGAAAGCTGGGGCAGGCTTCTCTGGGAGGGGGACATGGAGCTGAGGCTTGAAGATGGAGTAGGAGTTCAACCCGAAGACCGGGTGGGGCAAGCAGGGAGCCCTTCATAGGCACAGAGGACAGGACAGGAGAAATGGGAAGGTGGCATTTAATCTAGAGCTGTGATGGGCTGGGTGTTTCTCATGAATTCCTCACACTGACTCGGCAAAGGAGCCATATTATTCCAATTTTCTAGTCAAAGAAACTGAGGGTACATTCTTGTTTAGTTAGAGGTAGAGCCAGGATTTGGATGTAAGTTTCACTTACTCAAAAGCACTTCCTTCCTTCCTTCCTTCCTCCCTCCCTCCCTCCCTCCCTCCCTCCCTCCCTCCCTCCCTCCCTCCCTCCTTCCCTCTCTGTCCCCTGGTGCTAGCAGAGGCGGTTCTATGCTCATAAGGAACATAAGGAAAAGTCTAATTCCTTTTTTTAATCTGATATTTCTTGATAGTCAACAACCCAAGCCATTTTAAGACCAGCGCTACCCACTGCCATCCACGAGCAAGCCCCAGCCCCCTTTGTCTCTTCCTTACGGAGCTTGAAGGAGAGGTGGGGTCCTCCAGCTGCCATCTGGGGTGCTGCCTTTTGCCACCCCTTGAACAAGCCTATACTCTCTCCACTAAAACTCACTTGTCTTGTCATGAAGACACCAAGGTAGGGTCCGAGTGGCGTGTTTTAGGAATGGGGAGACACTCAGTGGAGCTGGAGCAGGGGGCATATAGGATGGGGACAAGCGGAGGCCAAGGGCTGGAGAGGTTGGCCGTGCCCAGCCACATGCCGCTGATGTTTGCCAGGGCAATGACAAGCCACGTGGTTCCTTAGGAAGAAGAGTCAGACTTCTCTGGAAAGGGTGGTCTGGAGAAAACATGATAGGGACCAAAAATCGTGACAGCTAACATTTTTTGATTGTCAGACACTATCCTAAACATTTAAAATATTTTAACTCTTAATCCTTGTAGGGTAGGTGCTATTATTATCCCGTTTTCTGGGTGAGAAAACGGAAGCACAGAGAGGTTAAGTAACGTATTCAAGGGCACACAGTAAGTGGAAAGCCGAGATTTAGATCCTGGCAGTCGTTGATCTGGTTTAACTCTTGCGAAGCTGAGTAGAGAGCTGTAGGTCCGATCAATAGTGCAGAGCTCACCTGACACAGAATGTACTGTCAATAAATAGCATTACTATTCATTATTATAATAACATAATTATATAGATTATATTTAATGCATATTATTAGGATGATAGATAATATTCTAAAACTAGTAATGATTAAATGTGAGAGAGATGAATCCAAACTTGAACAGTGGCATGGGGCAGAAGGGAAGGCATATCTTTGAATCAGAATTGCAAGGATTTGGTGACAGGATGTGTTGTGTGTGAGGAGTGGAAGGGGAGGTGTCTGGGTAGGTGACTTGGTTTCCAGGTTGAGGAGCAGGAGGAGGGCGCTGTCATCAACGAGGCCTTGCGGGAGAACGGAGTTGTGGCAGGGAGCTGTGCTTGGTCCAGACTATCTGGAGGGGTCTGTGGGCTTTGGCCACGGCCCTGGACGGCTCCTTTCGTGGGAATCATGTAAAGCTGGTTCTTCTGATTCTGATAGCAAAACAACAGGTTTACAAACTTCTCACATGCTAATTAGGAAACTAATTAAAACCTTTCCGTTCTAAAAGGCATATGGTTTATTTAAGGTTGATCTGAGATTGATATTTGGTGAAACAATGTTTTAGTAAATCATGAAATGAGTGGGCTCTAATAACACTAGAATGGCGTCCAATGTACTGGGTGCATTTCACGTGCGTTGTTTCCATTTGAAAGAAATTAAATGAGATAGCGTGGACAGAAATGCCTAATGCCTAATGCCTCATCAGCATTTAAAATTAGTTTCCTTCTCCTGGAACCCAGCCGAAGCTCTGTGGGGTAGCTGAGGTCTTTATCTGAACTTTACAGATGCAGGAACCAGCATAATTAAGAGAGGTTAAGGCACCTGTACCAGATTCTTCTGCAAGGAAGGAAGAAGTCAGAACTCATACCCAGGTCTCCCCAACTATTGTTGTAAAATAAATTACTCCCCTATTTAGCATCTTAAAACAGTAACTTTTTTCTATCTTACACGACTGAGGAAGGTCAGGAATCTGGGAGCGGCTTCACAGGGTGGTCCGGCTCAGCGACTCTCAGGAGGTGGCTCTCCAGCTGTTGGAGGCGACTACAGTCTCCGAAGGCTTGGCCCGTGCCACAGTTTCCCTTCCCAAGCTCCCCCGTGTGGCTTTCAGCAGGAGGCCCATCTGTAGGGTAGCTCACGGACAGACCCTTACTCAGAAAGAGAAAGAGGGAGAGGGAGAAAGATGGACATCTTATATGTTAATCTTAGGGGCGACATCCCGCGGATTCTGCCACATTCTACTCTGTGGAAGTGAGTGGCTAGGTCAGCCTACCAGCTAGGGGAGGGGACTTCACAAAGGTGTGATGGCCCAGAGGAAGGGACAATGGGGGCCCACGTGAGAGGCTGCCTACCGAGGCACCTTTTCCACCGGATCATATCTTATCTTGCTGTTTTCGTCCTTGCAGGTACTCACACCTCCCCCCCCCCGCCCCCCCGCCCATAGAAGTACTTTATGAACTTTTATAAAGTTGTCATGCGACCAGTTTGGGGCAATTTGTTGTTTTCTGTAAACAATGGCATTGAACAACTTAGCAACCAGGAAGTGGAAAATGGTTATAAAGGGATCCAATTACTTTCCTTGCCAAGGCAGTATAAAATGCAACATGTAAGAAAGGACTTAACTGGTGAAAAATTAATTAGACAATTAAACTTATTTCTGCTTAAATACATCAAGGTGTTAATTGGTAATCTGGCTTGAGGTTTATTTTAAGGTGGATTTTATTCTTGTCTCTGTCTTTTAAGAATGATCTCTGTTTAATATGTCAGGGACACTCCTGGTCTTGCTGAGAAACAAAGTCTAGTTCATTGTCATGGTTCTTCTCCAGATGGGACTGATCAGGGTCAGGCAGGCCCAGAGGGCAGAAAGGCATTTGCTTTGGAAGTGCATGAAGAGGAAAAGCCTGAGGGGCTTTTCTGGGGAGGCCAGAATGGTAGCAGAGAAGGTACAGGATTGCAAGTGGAAAATACTAGGACTCCTAGCAGTTTCTGCTGTGACTCTGGGCAGGGCTCATGCTGTCTGGGTTCTCTTTCCTGTCTCCGTCAAACAGGGTGGGGAGGGCAGACGATGGCTGAGGTCACGTCACCCATAAAATTCCATGATTGTCAAGTACAGTGGTCTCACTACAGGGGTATGTCCTGCAAGAGCTTTCTTTTTTTAAAATATATTTTATTGATTATACCATTATAGTTGTTGTTCTATTCCCCCCCTTCATTCTCCTCCACCCTGCACACCCCCTCCCCCACCATTCCCCCTTTAGTTTATGACCATATGTCTCAAGTTCATTAGATTCTATATGTACCCTACTATTCTTGCCCTCCCCCCTATTTTCTACCTACTGTCTGTGGTATTTTCTGTACCTTCTCCCCCCCTTCTCTTCCTCCCACTCCCCTGTTGCTAACCCTCCATGTGTTCTTTATCTCTATGGTTCCACTCCTGAACTAGCTGTCCTCTTGGTTTGCTTTTGTTTTAGGTGTGGTTGTTGATAACTGTGAGTTTGTTGTCCTTTCACTGTTCATATTTTCATCTTCTTTTTCTTATATAAGTCCCTTTAACATTTCATATAATAAGGGCTTGGTGATGACGAACTCCTTGAATTTGATCTTATCTGAGAAGCACTCTGTCTATCCTTCCATTCTAAATGAAAACTTTGCCGAATAAAGCAATCTTGAATGTAGGTCTTTGGATTTCATGACTTGGAATACTTCTTTCCAGGCCCTTCTTGCCTGTAAGGTCTCTTTTGAGAAATCCGTTGACAGTCTGATGGGAACTCCTTTGTAGGTGACTGTCCCCTTATCTCTTGCTGCTTCTAGGATTCTCTCCTTCATTTTAATCTTGGGCAATGTAATTATGATGTGCCTTAGTGTGTTCCTTCTTGGGTCCAACTTCTTTGGGACTCTCTGAGCTTCCTGGATTTCCTGGAAGTCTATTTCCTTTGCCAGACTGGGCAAAGTTCTCCTTTATTATTTGTTCAAATAAGTTTTCCACTCGTGGCTGTTCCTCTTCCCCTTCTGGTACCCCTATAATTTGGATGTTGGAACGTTTAAAGATGTCCTGGAGGTTCCTAAGCCTCTCCTATTTTTTTTTGAATTCTTGTTTCTTTATTCTTTTCTGGTTGGATGTTTTGTTCTTCCTTCTGGTCCATTCCACTGATTTGAGTCCCAGTTTCCTTTCCATCGCTATTAGTTTCCTGTGCATTCCCCTTCATTTCAATTAGTTTAGCCTTCATATGTTCCTCTAATTTGTGACTATAAGCAACCAGTTCTGTGAGCATCCTGATCACCAGTATTTTGAACTGTGAATCTGAGAGGTTCGCTATTTCTCGGTCGCTTAGAGTTATCGGCTCTGGGGCTTTGAGTTCTTCTTGAGCCATATTTTGGACTGTTCGTGCCTGTTACATATAAGGATTGGAGCCCTAGGTGTTCACCAGGGCAGGGCAACTCAGTTGCTGGGTTGTGACGTTGTATGTGGGGGCTGGGTCAAAGGAAAACAATGGTGGTTCTCTCTGCCTCCTCCTGCCACTGGGCTGCACGGTCCGTGTCACTGCTCACTTCTTTGCTGGGTTTATCTGCTCGCTTGAATGTGCAACCACGCTCAGCCTGCCCCGCACCCTCACTGGGTCTGCGATGCTACCCTGGGTCACCTGGGTCGCTTGGGTTGCCTGGGTCGACCCTGCTCCACTGCTGCCTCTGCCCCTCTTACCAGTCCTGGTTGAACAGTTCGTTGTTGTCGAACTTCCATATAGTTCAGTTTTCTGTTCTTTGGCTGCGTCTTTGTTTACTAAACCTTTGTTGTATTCAAACTTGGTTGTGGGAGAAGGCACAGTGTTTCCACCTATGCCTCCATCTTGGCGGAAGTCCAGCTTTCTTTTTCTTAAAAAATTTTTCTTAATCTGATCTGTTTGCTGGAATTTGTTTCACCTATGAAACAAAACAGATTTATGTTCTTGTTAAACACAGTAGGTTGAGCACACGTTTACTGGCGTGTTCTCTAAAACCCCATCTGAATGATAAGGATCAAGAGAATAAGCAAAGGGACATCAGCGAACCAGAGATGGATGGAAGGAGCAGAAACTGCAGGGGCTGCTGGGGAGAGGCCCTTGAGAAGCCAAAATACTTGCCCTGCAGCATCCCAGGAAGGCCCAGGAGTTTTAGGAGAATTAAATGAGATTTAATTTAATTTAAATTCATCATTAATGGATGAATGAATGGTGAGATCACCTACTCCCATCAGACTTTCTCTCACTACCTCCAGGTAGGAGACTGGAAGATTCTTCTGGAAAAACTAAGCAGGCCCGGGGGCAAGGAGCTCCCCAGTGAAAAAGCCAGGGTGCCACCTGATCACCTAACAGTGAGCTCCACCGGCTGACAGGCCCCCACCACACCGACAGAGCTTCCCGTGGATTTTAGCGCCTGCCTCTCAGTGTGAATGATCCTCGGACGGTTACCAGACCCATGAGCAAAGCTTCCCGACAGGAGAGAGAGTCCAAAACCAACCAACCAAACAAACAAATAAACAAAGGAAGCTGACAAGAAAGAGGGACAATGCAAGGAACAAAAGAAAAGTATAATAATTTTCCTCCGATAAGGTGAAAAGACACTCATTCAGATTCCTGTTCAAATGTCACTTTACCAGAGAGACTTCCCCTGGTCACTCTGCTTAAAAATGGTATCTTCCATTACTCTCTCCCCCTCACTCTGCCCAATTTCAGAAAGAAAGGACCGAGAAATGGTGGGGAGAAAATTATTAAAATAAGTCCAATGAAATTCTTTTTCCACAGCTAAAGGATATAAGTTTCCGGTTTGACAGGGTCCACTGGGTGCCATGCACACGGCCGGACGAAAGACCCCACTGAGGCGTATCATTGTGAAATCTCAAGTCCCCGGAGATGAGAAAAGATCCAAAGAGCTTCCTGAAACACAAACAAACTAGGCTTTTACAAAGGATCAGCAATCAAAATTGCCTCAGATGGCTCAATAAAAACATCAGAAACTAGAAGAAAATAGAGCAAAGTATCAAAACCCTGAGGGAAAATGATTCCAACCTGTAGTTCTGTATTTGGTACAATTATAAATTAGGTGTTGTAGGAAAGCAAAGGCATTTTTGGACACAAAGGTTTCTTTTCCTTGGAATGAACCAAGAAAGAGGATGACACGAGATTCAGGGGTCCAAATGTGACAGGGGCGAAGGAAGCCCCCAGACGATGCAAGACGGAAGCTCCTAGCCCGAATGCAGGGTTCCCGGAGGGAGGTCTGCGGGAACCAGTGAAATGGCTAGAAATCCGAATCGCTTGGAGTGTGGAAATATTAGAAGGCTGTTAGAAGGCCCAAGAAAAGTTATTGTTAGGTATCCAGAATACTAAGCAAACGACAACAAAGAAGCTAATTATTAACTTGAGGGTAAACAGAAAGCTGTCCAAGAGGAGAAGCATTATCATAGTACACTAGCTCCAGTGAATAAAAATCATATTATCATAATGAAGTAAACAGTAAGTGCTAACACTAGTAGGAGTTGTAACCACGCCGAGGAGAAGAGGGGAGCGGGCAGGGCTTCAGAACAGCCGCTTCCTCCTGCGTTGGGCTGCGCTGGAGGCCACTGAAACGCTGCAGACGAGGCCTCGTCTGAGCCCGTTGGTTCTTGGACAGGGGAGGGGACACACTGGGAAGGACGCACGGACAGGACCGGTGATCGAGTTTCATTCAAAGTGCGTTTATTAGGATTCAACGTCTTGAACTAAGAGCAACCTTCACTTCGAGAAGGATGAAGATGGGGTTTCCACAGCCTGTGTCTCACGATAAGCAGCTCACATTTGCTGCTTCATCCTCAGCCGGTGGGAACCGGGGTGAGCTCCCGTGGGCGGTCACACCTGGGCCCCTGTCTGAGTCCTGAGTCGGCCCGGCCTGAGGAAGCCGGATCGGTGGTCCTGCTTGCAGATCCGCCCCTGCTGCCCACGGACGTCCTGCCTTCGGTGCTGCCGGCGGAAAGAGGCCTGGGCTGCAGCGAGAGGCTTTGGGTTCAAATCCAGATTCTGCCGCACATTGGCCGGGTGGTGTTAGGAAAAGAACCAATCTGATATCCCGTGAGTACCCGCAGAGCTGTGGTTGGACACGAGGGTTTCATATCCCTGGCTTCGAGGAGATTAAGGAGGGGCACTGTTTGTTTCCTCGTTACAAAGTGGGAATTCCTCTGCCGTGAGCAGCAGCCCGGCGCTGAGCCCACCTGCCTGCAGGAGCAGCAGACCGCCACGGGCCATGGGCCGTGGGCAGCTGGCTTGCAGAGCTTGCAGAGCTTGCAGAGAGCATGGAGCACTGAGGTATAGAGAGGGGCCAGGCCCTGGCTGGGTGGCTCAGTGGGTTGAAACGTTGTCCGGGGCACTGAAAATCGTGGGTTTGATTCCCTGGTCAGGGTACATACCTGGGCTGCAGGTTTGATCTCAGTCGGGGGCTTACAGGAGGCAACCAATCATTTCTCTCACATTGATATTTCTCTTTCTTTTTTCTTCCCTCTCTAAAATCAGTGAAACATCCTCAGTTGAAGATTGAGAGAGAGAGAGACAGAGAGAGAGAGAGAAGCCGGGGTGCTGCATCACGGGGCAAAGGGCCAAACTCCAAGGCCTTGCATGGGGGTGGGGGGCGGGGACAGTGTGGGGGGCGTTAAGTGGTGGTCCCTGAGCGGCCCACACTGCTGAGGTGTACCATTGTAGTTTCCTTCTTTCCTTTACCGTCTTCAGAGAGCCGGGATTTTAGGGTTTGGGAGGTGAGAACCCTAAAAAAATATCTAGGTCACTTATTTCTACATTTTAGCAATTCACAAATCAGTAATGTTCCCAAACTGATTTGGCAGGCCAGCAGAGAGGTATCAACTTCTTATTTGCTACATAAAAACCTGGAAAAGAAATATCGAGGGAAAAACACCCCAGCTACCACCTACCATCATTTCACAAGAGAAAGGATGGCTTACCATAAAAAAAGACATAATATCAGAATAAGGGGCAGTGTTTTACATTATATAAAGGTTCATTCATGAAAAATACCGAACTTGGGCTTTATTTTTCTCATTTCACTGCAGTCCTGTGAAATCTTGGGTGTGGCCCAACGCTGAACCAAGGCCAGCTTCAGGCCCCCTTTACTTGCCAACTCCTTCATGTTTCGGGTGAAGCGATCAAAGGTGGAGCTGAGATCAGATGTCTGAGAGCACAGCAGAGCCGGACGCAGAGCCAGGCCTCCCAGCCTCTTCCTCAGCTCTCGGTCACACTGCCTGTGCTCACTCAGGTGAGCAGCACAGACTGGGGTCACCAACTTGCTCTTGCCGCCACTAAAGGACAGAAAAACTAGAGGAGAATGACTTCCCACTGAGGCTAGTGCCCTCTCTGACCCTTCCCTGACACCCCCACCCTCACCATAAGGTAACTAACACTACACCCTGTGGTTTCCTGCTCTCTTTCTACTTCCTTCTCAGTCTCTGCCCGGCACACCTCTCCTGAGAACTCTCCAGCTTTGTGCTCCATCACCCCGTAGGCATCGGAAGCCTTGACACTGCTGGCCAGTCTCGCTCCTTGAACCTCTGGATCCCCCTGGCATTTGGCACCAGTTTCTGGTGTGTCCCTTCTCACTTCCCAAGCAACTTTCTCCTTCACTCATTCCCATGCTGCCTTACAAATGTCGGTTNAAGGTAACTAACACTACACCCTGTGGTTTCCTGCTCTCTTTCTACTTCCTTCTCAGTCTCTGCCCGGCACACCTCTCCTGAGAACTCTCCAGCTTTGTGCTCCATCACCCCGTAGGCATCGGAAGCCTTGACACTGCTGGCCAGTCTCGCTTCTTGAACCTCTGGATCCCCCTGGCATTTGGCACCAGTTTCTGGTGTGTCCCCTCCCACTTCCCGAGCAACTTTCTCCTTCACTCATTCCCATGCTGCCTTACAAATGTCGGTTTTCCCTGGAAGTTATTTCTCATCCCCCACGATCTCATTCCTTACCATTTACATTCAGACAGTCCCCCCACTTTTATCCCCAGTGCCATCCTCACGCTGTTGCTGTTACGGATGTGCTCGCAACTCCCCCCGAACTCTGGAAGGTGCCCACAGGAACATGCTGTGAACAGGAAGCATGGAGGCGCTCTGTTTTCCCGGGGTCCCTCCCATGTGTACGGGGGGCATATGTGTTATTAAACTTTGGTCGGTTTTTCTCCTATAAAAAAAAACTCAGGGAGTTTTGTTTTGCCTCCAAACCTGCTCCTCCTTCTCCTTTCCTTGTCTTGGCTAACGCCGTCTCCCTCCATTCTACCTCCAACTAGACACTTTGGAGTCAAACTTGACACCTCTTCCTTCCTTCCTGCCGGTTTCAGATCAGTCACAAATCCAACCCATCCTTTCTTAGAAACGCCTTTCTAATCTTAAACCCTCACTGGCTGGCTGTGTCATTTCTTTCCTGCACTAGTGCAACATTTTCCTAATTGGTTTCCATCCTGGGCTTCTCGCTTCTCTCCAGCCCAGCCTCTCTGTCACCTAAAAAAAATACACCCAAGCATGCTACCCTCTTCCTTATGAAGCCTCCATTAGAATGAAAATAAAAACAACAAGGAGAATTTTTTAGAAGTATAATCCTCAGTGCCGATGAGCGTGCTGTGAAACAGGCAAACTCATTTACTATTAATGCAGAATTAACACTTTAGAATGCAGTTGAAGGATACATCATAAGAACTTAAATAGATTCTGTCTTTGACCCAGTTATTCCATTTCTGAGAAGCTAAGGAAATAGTGCAATATGTGAAAAAGCTTCATGCACAAAGATATTTATCACAGCATTATTACATTGACAAAAATTGGAAATAGACTAAGTATACTATAGTAGAAGTAATCTATGATATTGGGTGGCCTTTTGTACAGCCATTACAAATGACATGTACCCAACTCTAGCTGGCATGGTTCAGTGGATTGAGGGATGGCCTGTGAACCAAAGGGTCGCTGGTTTGACTCCCAGTCAGGGCACATGCCTGGGTTGTGGGCCAGGTCCCCAGTAGGGGGTGTGCAAGGGGCAGCTACACACTGATGTTTCTTTCCCTCTCTTCCTCCTTCCCTTCCCCTCTGTCTAAAAATAAATTTAAAAAATCCTTTAAAATAAACAAAGAAAAATGTATCCCTCAGCCTTTAAAAAAGTGACATGCACCCATAGAAAAAAAGACAACATATAATACACTAAAATGTCAGTGACGATTACTTATGTTGGGGCTATGGATGATTTTAATTTTCTTCTTGACAATTTTCTATATTTTCCAAAGTTTCTGCCATACATAGCTATTATAATTAGATAACAAATTTATTTTAAAATAAAGCTAGAGTAAGTTTACGATAGCTGAAAAAAACCCAGCATGCCAAATTGTATGTAAACAATATTTCAGTACAAACTCAGACAAGAGTGTCAGGAAATAAAACCAACGCTTCATAGGATTGCCTTTAAGAGACCGTGCCATGGAGAAGTTTGCTGTCGATTTCGCCTTCCGGCGGGGCAGGTGCGTGCACTCATGTGCGCACACAACTAAAAACCCCTCCATCGCCTGCAGGACCCATCTAGTCCCTTCACATGGCCTAAGTGCCACAGGGACCCCAGAGGACATAAAACTGAGCTATAATTCACATACCAAAACTCACCCATTTAATTTGTACTACACTGTTTTACATGCCTGTCAGCAATGCGGAAGGCTTCCCGTTTGTCCACATCCTCGCCAGCACTGGTTAATATATGTTGGCCTCTTTTCCTGTGTGTATTGGTCGTTAGTATATTTTCTTTGGAAAAGATCTGTTTAAATCATTTGACCATTTTAAAATTAGGTTATTTGTCTTTTCATTGTTGAGCTGTAGTGTTCTTTGTATTTTCTGGACCCCTCTCCTTTATCGGATATATAATTTGCAAGTATTTTCTCCTGTACTATGGGTTGTCTTTTTACTTTCTTGATGGTCTCCTTTGAAGCACAAAAGTTTCAATTGGATGAAGTCCAATTTCTCTATTTTTTTCTTTTGTTGTTTGTGCTTTTGATGTCATAGCTAAATTACTATCGCCTAATCCAAGGTCATGAAGATTTACACCTTTGTTTTCCTTGTAAGAGTTTTGTAGTTTTAACACTTACAGTTAGGTCTTTGATCCATTTTGAATTATTTTTTGTATTATTTTCCACATAGTTATCTAGTAGTCCCAGCACCATTTGTTCAAAAGGCTATTTTTTTTACCACTGAACTTTAGCAAACCAATTGACCATAAATATAAGGGCAAGATGACATTTTTTAGCTTAATGTTTAGCCTCATCAGACTTCTCAATTTGCTAAGCTTTTCCCACCTTGATACCTTTGTATGGGCTGATCCTGTGCCTGACCTCCCATCGTTTTGGGAGCTGACCAGCCTCATTCTCCACACGTTGTCTGTACCCGCAGCCTTCCCCTCTCCCAGGCAGTCAGATCCAGTGTTCCTGGATTCCTGGAGCATCTTGCTCATACCTCTGTCTATCACTGCTCTACTCACACTGTGTTGAAGTTGTTTATTCATGAGTGAATATACTTTGAAATCTTCAACAGCCACAACCATGCCTTAATCCTCTTTTTAAAAAATGAATGTTCTCTTTTACTGTTGACACTATTACAGATGTCTCCCATTTCCCCCCACCCAGCCCCCAGCCCTGGCCTGGCCTTCACCATACTATTGTCTGCATCCATGGGCTGTGCATTATGTTTTGGGCTAATTTCTCCCATTCTCAGCACCTGGCACTGAACAGGTATTATGTGAGTGTTAGTCGATGAGCAGTGACTGAAATTTCTGAAAATTAGGCAAAATTATTGGAACAATGCCTCCCACCCTCTCTTTTTTTTTCAGCTCCAGAGAATACTGTGTATTCTTTCATTCATTTGCTTAAGAAGTTTTTCTTAGGTACACATTATGTGCTAGGCACTGGACTGTAAGCTGCAGATAATGTGGGGAACACAGAGACATAGCCCCCATCCTTCTGTATGCACAGCGTAGTGTGTAAAGTTGAATTAATCAAAATATTACATAAATATGAAAATCTGAGCATGTGTCATCAAACCATCTATCCTGCCCCCCTACCTACCCACTGCTCATGTGTTTATTGGTGATTTGGCCACCTGGCTCATTGACTTTCTCTGTACCTGTTCTCCTGCCATTGATCGTGGACCTTAAGATGGACCCTGTCTCTCTGTTCTTGTTGCCTCAGTGCTGTGGCCTTTTTCCTCCACCTCGCTGCAGCCACAGGCACACACAGACCTTGTCCTGACTGCAGCACCTCTGAAGTTTCCATCCTGACCATCTCAGCAGGGCCGTCAGCCACCACGTGCCTTCCCGGCTCGGTTGTCCCAGGACTCCCATTCTGGAAATTCTCTGACCCTATTGAAATCTTTAACCCACCACTTTTCCCACTGTCCTTCACCAGCCCCGACATAGGCCCTGAATTTTCCCCTTACTGGATTCCATGGCTTGATATTCTGTTTCTCCAAGCCGGACTTCATGGTTTGGTGTTACCATAACTCCCTTTCTCTGTTGTATCCATGTGCCAAAACCCCAACCCTGGTTGAACCCCCTGGAGCACCTGCTTTGCCTCTGTGTCTGGGCACAGGAACGTGGCTGGAGAAAACTCCCACGACCGTCCAGACAGGTCTTGTTTCACAGGTAAGTGCACAGGGAAGTGGACTGCCCCAGCACTGCCCAGCAGTCCTCCTACAGCCCTCAGCCTCGCTGTCCCTCTCCAAGATTGCTATTTGTGCCTTCTCCTCTTTTCTCCAGTGACCTTCTGAACCTGCTTGGTTCTCAGCTGATGATCTCATCTTCCTATTCTCTGAAAAAATAGAGGCCATCAGAACGCTCATTACCCACCACTAAACTTGCCAACCTCCAGCATCAATACATGTATGCCCTGCCCTCCTTCCTGCTGCAAATTACAAACCACCCCTGTGCAATGCCAAGCCCTTCACATGGGCCCTGGGTCTCCTTCCCCCTCACCTACTCAAGGACTTGGACTGCGGTGATCTTCATGAATCACCGATGTCTCCCTCTTCATTAGAGCATTCCCTTCAGCATCCCAATGCTCTGCAATACTTCCCACCTTCAAACAAAATAAAAACTGGGCAGAAACACCCTCCACAGAGTGATGTGTGCCCTAACACTGCTGAGCTCCACAGAGCTCACATGCTCCTCGGCTCTCGCCAGATTTCCTTGCTCCTCATTGTAGCAAAATTCCTCATGAGACTTGCCCGCATGTCCTCCATTCTCATTTAGCAATTTCCCAAGTTGCTCTTTCAACTCTAGCCACACGGGTCTTCTGCTGTTCTTTGCATTTATCTGTTCATTCCTGCCCCAGGGCCTCTGCCTTTGCTGTTCCTTCTGTCTGCAGTCATCTGTCCACACACTTTTGCATGATTTACTCCCTCATTTCATTGTGGTCTCTGTTTAATGTCCCCTGTTCAGAAAGGCTTTCTCTGCTGCCCTTACCTGAGAGGGTCACCCCGGCCCTCTGCCACCACACTACTCCTTATCCATCTTTACTTCTGTTATGTGTTTGTTTGATGACTGTTTCCTCTTCTCTTCGGATGGAAACTCCCTAGGGCTTCTTTCGTTTACCGCGGTAGGCGCAGCCCCCCAGTATACTTCGTGACGCATAGTAGACTCTCAGGTATAAATCAATGAATGGATGAATAGTTGTATCTGATTCTGAGAGAATGTAGAAGGAGAGGATTTATCTGGTTAGGAAAGGTGGGGAAAGCCTCTTTGAGGAAGTGTGATCACATTGATATTTGAACAAAAAGGGGGTTAACCAGGTGAGGAAGGGAAGGACAGTGTTCTAGACAAAGGGAGTGTGCAAAGGCCCTGGGGCTGGAAGGAGTGTGGCAAATTGGACAAGCTGAAGGAAGGCCTGGGGGGCACAGGGAGTGGGAGAGAGCCGGGCAAGGTGGGAGGGGCCGGGCCACACGGGGCCTGGAGGACTGTGGTGCAGCTCTGGCTTCTGTCCTAAGAGCAAGAGGAAAGGCACCAGGTGATCAGATTTGCATTTGAAAAGGTCCCCCCATCCGATTATTATTGCTGATAATGATGATATGATGATGATAAATGCTTGCATCTGTCTAGTGAAAGGTCTTTTCAAAGTGTTTTCACCTCTTCCACCCCAGTCTCGGCTTCTTGGGTCCATCCACAAAGGCTGCTGGACTTGAGGGTACTTGTTCTCCTGTTATAGGGTTCCTGTTGTCTGAGTCCCAGATTTGAGCACATGGGCTGACAAAGGACTTTTTACCCTTTTCCTTTTTTTTTTAAATGTCTTTACAAAGCTATATATTTCAATCACATTTAATTACACATTTAACAAATCACCTCAGTTAAAAAAATGCCCAGCCATTGCGAGTCTTCCAGAAAGTTGGGGACACTATTATAGAAAGGTAGCCACTGCCTGTCACCAAGACGCAAACACACTTTGAGAGTGATGTGTGCCCTAACACGGCCGAGCTGAAGGTCAATGTGCTGTGACAGCGATTCAAAAGCCATCCAAAGTTATTCTCCCTCCTTGCCTCAAAAAAGGGCAAGCGTTTCTGGGAATCCAGGGTCTTACTCTCATTTGTGATGGGGGGTTGGATAGGGAGGCAGAGGGTAGGCTGAAGCCTAGGGCTCCCGGGCCATTTCTCAGCAGAATGATGAGACGTCCCAGGCCAACACGCTCCTGCCTGTTGCTGTTGTGTGCTTTGAATGATGGCGAAAGAGCAAGAAACTCCACTGAGTTTCTGGGTGGGAGACACGACCCTGGGAAAGGCGGAAGAGCACAGTGGGTAGGACCAGGATGAACAAAGATTCTCTGTTTAATAGATACTAGAAATACAGGAGCCCGTAGACACACAAATACGCCTGAGGACACTGAAGTCATGTTCTTCTCTGAGTCTAGATCGGAGGTGAGCAAAAAAGGACTTGGAGTGACCTTGAAAATGGACCTGGGCCATGGCAAGTCCTTCTAGAAGTCTCCTGGAGAAAAATAAGAAGACAGGGTGACTCTCTGGGTGATGACTACGGAGAACTGTCAGGAAGGAGAAGGAGGAGCAAACTCCGGGGACTGGGGAATTTATGGCAATCAGCCGTCAGAACTGGGAACATCAATGAGTCACGTTCCTTCCCTTTGGTATTAGTAATTGGCATCATTTGGCTGGGAAATAAAAGGCTGAGATGTGATTTTATAACGGCTTTCAAGTAGGGAGAAGGTTTCCCTGTGGATGATGGGCATGAGCTGTTTTCAGTGTTTAAGAGGGAAAAACAGCTCATTTTCATGCTGGGTGCAGATTTCACGATCTTTTCAGCTTAAATACCAGAACTGCCGGACTCTGGGGCTGGCTCTTGGGGGTGACTCAGGATGACCCAGAGTGTCCTGAGGTCTGAGTACAAGGCTTTGAAATTGGGGATCCCTTGGAGGGTGTGTTGTCCTGCTCCCCAGAGCCTCCTCATCCAGGCGTGGGTTCAGCAGTGGGCGGGGCTACCCCAGCATTTATCCACAGCCCTCAGCACCCTGGAGAGGTCCCCCAGGAGCTGATGAACTCAATCAGCATCTTCGTCCCAAGAGGACAGGAGATGGGTCTTCCTGGAAAGTGCTCCCTCTGCTCCCTTCCTCCTAAGGTGGTTGCTCCCAGATCTCCCAGTTGTCCCCACAGTTCTGTGGTGACTTTGGGTGGGGAGGAGAGAAGGGAGGGTGGTTGGCATTTTAAAGTCCCTTGCCCTCTGAGGCCATAGGTCTTCAGCATTCCGTCAATCATACCATCACCACGGAACACCTGCTCGGTGCCAGCCACTCACCTGGATACTGCAAGAGGGGCAAAGATGCCTGGTTCCAACCACAGTGGCTGGCCCCGTGTGCCAAAAAGGAGTGAATTCAAATTGTAGGAGGCCTGAAGCTTATACAATTTGGAGGGACCCCCTTTATGAAGATTACAGAATTACAACTAGGAAAGGGCCATGTCCTCTCCAGCGCCACTTGACATCAGAAGCGTGACAAGAATAAAGTCAGGTGGAAGAAACAGTGGTTTCAATGGATTTCTGTTGATGTATTTTACAGAAACCGTGACTGTGTAGACTCATTGCCGGGTCCCCTCTCAGGGCATTGGAAGGGGCACAGTGTGTGTGTGTGTGTGTGTGTGTGAGTGTGATTGCCGATGTTTCATTAGCTTCATCGTAAATCCACCTTTGGTACCTAGCACTATACATTCATGATTTCATGGAATCTTCATAATATTCCTATGAGATAAATACTGTGCGTTTCTGCTTTCCAGAAGAAGAGACTGAGACTTGGGAGGAGTTAGGAACTTGTCATATGATCAGGGTGTGGTAGGGCAGAGATTTGCACGAGGTCCTCTGCGCTCCTGAGCGTGCATCTCCAACCACTGCTCTCCACGGCCTCTTCTTACCCTCCAGGAGTGTACAGTTTCCCAGAGAAGCCAAGCATGGATAAGTAGTCCCCTCACGTCCTTCCAGTCTTTTCTCAAATGTCACAGCATCAAAAAGAGGGTGTTAAGAGAGTGAGGTAGGGAGGGACAAGTGTCCCAAACGAAAAGGGCGTGCAAAGGTCCCTGGGCTGAAGTAGTGCGGTGAATGCAACGTACTGAGAAAAAGGCTGCGTGAGGCCGCAGTGCAGGTGGGTAGGAGCCAGCTGCTCCATTCCTCCCACACGGAACAGCCCCCTGCCCCATCCTGGCCTAGTTTCCTCCGTTGTACAATTTTGATCAACTGATGTAATATAAAAGGGTGTGCAAAAGAGTAGGTGTGCAGTTGTAATACAAATAAATGATACAATGGGTAATAAGTAATGATACAAGAATAAACTCTGTGTTTCACATACTCACAACTGTATGCTTACTTTTTGCCTCCCTTCCCAGTTCTAGAATGTGAGCTTCATAAGGGCAGGGACCTCACCTGTTTTATTCACTGTTGCTTGCCCAGTGCCTGGGAGGCTGTCTGGCAATGAGAAGGTCACTAATATGTACTTATTGACTTAACCAATTAGGTAATTAAACAGTGATAGTACCAGCCTGTTTCTGATAAATGCTGCAGACTGTTACAGCCAATGGGTGTTACAGTGGTTAGAAGCCTGGAAACATTTTGAACCAGGGGATTATCGCAGAGGGTTTCCAAGAGGAGGTCTGCCTGGGAAGGACGGCTAAGCTAATATATATATTTAGGAGGCAGTGGCGGGGGAAGGGATAGGATGGGTAGCGGTCCAGCAGGCTGCTTGGCTGGCCTCCCAGCCTCCGCCAGCCTCCTTGGATGTGGGCCTCTGTGCTATATTCACACATCATCTCAGTGGGCTGTGAAGCCCAGGCACTGGCTACCGAGGGATGCGATGGTTTCTCCTTCCTTGGAGATCTTTAAAAATAGGAATAAGAGATCAACTGTCCTAAATTCTTTAGGAAGGGAAACACTGGCTTTGTTGGCTCCTGTAGTATAGCAGCCTTCTCTCATGTGTTGGCTCCTGTGCTGTGTCCTCTGATATAAGCATCTCAAGAACCTGTGAGGTTGGCACCATTATTATCATCCCCATTTTTCAGATGAGGCCACTGAGGCTGAATGATTGCCCACGGTCACCCACCTGCTTTGAGATGCATCTCTGACTGCAGGGCCTCTGGTCTTCCCACCGTCCTCAGGGGCTCTCACTTCCTCCTCCAGTCTGTTTTGTTAGGGCTTACAGATTTTGATTTTAGATTAGCACCTGGCACTTCGTGAGGCTGACAGTAATCAGTAGACTTGTGACAACAGTGATGGCAAAAGTGACTCCTGTCACATGACTGATTTTAGGGCCGCATTTCTTTGAGGCAGGAGGTTGAACCAGATGACCTGTGCGTGCCTCCCCTTCTGTGTCATTCTATTAGCAAAGAGATGGTGTGAGTAGCAGTAATAGCTTCTTAGTCTCGTGTACTATGTATTGGAGCGATCGCTGAATTAAGCACTGAGTTACTCAGCGTGGAGGTGGAGTTTTATTCGTGCAGTGATGTATCGTTGCACCCCTGCGGCAGAAAGATACAGAAGTCGGTGTGTAAGAATTTTACAGGAAGAAGCATATGGCAGGGAAAGTGAGAATCAGGACTTGAAAGCCACACGAACTTGACCCCCTACGCATGTCCTTGGAGAAGTGGCATGGGGCTTTGACATCAGACAGCCCCAGGTTCAAATCCTCACTCTGTCATTTGCTAGCCGGGCAGTCAGCTAACATTTCTCTGTCTAGCATTCTTTGGTTGCCTGCAATAAAAGCCAGCTGCAGCTGCCTTGAGCTGGGGCAGCTCACAGAATGGACAGAAAAGCCACAGCTCCTGACCTCAGAAACAGCTGATGGATGAGCTCTTCAGAGTGTCCACTGGGACTGGACTGAGGATTACTCCGGGCAGGCTAAGGATTACAGGAGAGGCTGGGGTCTCATGCCATCCTCTGGGCAGGAGGGCAGGGCTTTGACTGTTGGTTTCCTTACAGCAACGTCCAATGAGGGAGGGGAGTTTTCTGAAGTAGAAGCAGGGCAGAAGTATTGGGTAGTCACTACTACCTTTGAACCTCAGTTTATTTGCCTGTAAAATGGGAATGATGATACCTGCCCTGCTGAGGTTTGTTGTAAGGATTTAAGTCAATATATGTAAGCTGGTTCATGTAAAAAAAGTCCAGTAAATAGTGGTTACTGGTATAATATAGTCAAATCTTTATTATCCCTTTTGCAGGTGGTCCGTGGTAACTTTCACTTATTCACAAATTCCAGTGTATATCTTTTAAAAGGAGCATATCTTTACATAACAAAATAATACCTCTATCACAGTTAATTCAATGAACAATAATTCCTTTATGTCATTCAATACATCCAAATTAAAATTTCCTTGGCAACTTTGAAATCTAGCCGGACGACTGCCTTGCTCAGCAGCTTCTCTTCGTGGGCTCATCGAGGACAAGCTCACTGTAATATTTGCCTAAGCCGGGCAGAACTGGAAAGGTACATCTGTAACAGGGGAAAAAAGTCATGGGTTGCGTTTCAAGACGCCTTTGAGCTGATCTGGGATTTCCCTCTGTTTTGGTGTATTCAGGTCACCACTCCCCCTCGTTAGGACCGACTGTATTTAACACTGCCACACTTAATGAAAGCTTTAGTGGTTAAACATGTGCACGGAGTCTCCTGTTACTCCAGGGTGCGTGTCCACGTCTTCCAGTGCGACTCAGCAAACACTGATGGAGTGCCTCCTACATGCAAGACATTTGTCCTTGTAACCACTCCTGTGGAGTTCTCAAGCCAAACTTCAGTTGGTTTTTCCCCCCAGTCTATTTTATAAACGAAGAGCTAGATTTGGCTATCGAAAGTGGGAGAGGAGGAGCAGTCACATCATGGAATTACTTGTCTATGAGTTTTTAGATCTACTGAAAGGCCCTCCCAGTGCCTTTGGGGACAAACATTTCATAATGGAGCTGTTTAAAGAGCACCCGAGATTTAAAAAAAGGTTAGCTTGTTTGTTTCTTTCTGCCCAGTGACGCTTTTCTCACCAAAGACAAGGGCAAAGAGATTTGTGAGAAGGGTCTTCTGCCATATCTAGGAAAGCACAGCCTTTGGGGCTTTGTTGAAGTGTGGAAAAGACAGCAATTCCCAGTCTGGAGTCTTCCCCGAAGACTGCTGTTTCCAGTTCCTTGAGCCAGAAATTGCTGCCTTCCAGACAGCAAGAAAGAGAAAGAAAAGTTCTGAGCCAGGGTTAAAAAGGTACAAAATATAGTGTTTTATAAGGTTGGATGTGAGCAGTGATGTGGGGAAATGGGACCATTTAGATGCTGCTGGTGGGGGCATAAATAGATGCAACCTTTATGGAGGACGGTTTGGAAATACTATCGAAAGTCTTAAAAATGATCACATTCTTGGACTTGATCCCGAGAGGATAAACAGGGTTATCCTCAGAGATTTATCCATAGGAATAGTCATTGCAACATTGGTCATCATAGTGGGAAACCGGAAATACTCTAAATGTCCGACTGCAGGGGATTGATTTAGGTTGGCTGGTTCAAGAGCTCACGGAGGGTCCTTCCATAGGGCAATATTACCCAGACATTAGAAAGTAGGTTGTAACTGGGGCTCTCAGCTGGGGTCCATACTTCAGGGAGGGTCTGAAATGATATGAAAAACTGTGCGTGTGTGTGCACATTTTTGATGGGCGGGAAGATTTTTATGGATTCTCAAAAGGTGTATGATTCAAGAGACTAAAACATCACCACTGTAGACAATATTTAAAGCAGAAAGATGTTGACAACATATTATTAAGGGAGAGCGTGAAGGATAGGTTAAAAACAAAAAAAATACAATCCTATTTTTGTAAAAAGGTGCCAGCATATGTGTGCATGTGTGTATGTATAGGAAAAAGATGAAAAAGTTATCCACCAAAATGATAATCATGATTATCTAAAAATGACAGGTTACAGGTGATTTTCCCCTTTGTTGCATTTTCTAAAATTGTTACCATATATTACTATTATATTTTTTAAAGTTTTTTTGTTTTTTTTTTTAAACATAAGAGTATGGATCCTGCAACCTAGCCCCACGCTGGCTGCCTGGGGCTTGGCTTACCAGCCGAGGAGTCTGCAGTGAATGTCTTACTTCCCTAGCCTTACTTTCCTCATCTGTAAAATGGAGATGATACCAGTGCATGTGAGTAGGGGGTAAATATTAGGGCCTGGCATGAGGTAAGTGTTCAATGAAGGTTCGCTGTTATTAACAAAACCAAGGTGAGACAGTGTGGTAGGTGCATGAACTTTGGAGACACATAGGCTTCGGTTTGAACCCAGGCTCACAGCTCCTTAGCTAGTGATCCCCTCGTATAAGCTTTGTTCCTTCCATCTGTAAACTGGGCACAATAATATTTCTGATTTCAGTACTGGAGAAATATATGTGCCTAATGAATAGCTCAAAAAATGATAGGAGTGTTCCAACTGAGGTATTGATAGAATTGTACCCTTTGGGAGTTGACAATCAGTTGCTTTTCCTCATACCTTCGTGCAGATCTCATATACCTCATGCTAAAAGCACAGCAGTGAAGAGGCTGGCCTAGGACAGGGTTCCAAAAAATAGAACATTCCACCAGTTGCTACTGTGATTACTAATTATTATATTACTGGTCCTGGGATGAATTATTCTTGCTTTCCTCTGTTCTTCCACCAGTTATATCTTCTCTCCAGAGCTGAGCTGCTAATCAAAAGAAAATATGCACACAAAAGAGGACCTTTCTGAAGACCATCATCTCTTCTGACATTTTATGAGATTTTGGTGTTTGCTGAGTACCTACTATGTGCTTGGCGTAGTGTGAAGTCTTTGTTGTATGTCGTCTTGTCTAGACTGTAGGCCGAATCTTCTCTTGCTCTCATGCTCCACCACTAATTCACTGGCAATTCTGTTCATACAAAATATTTCCAGAATCCAGCCACCTCTCCCCACCTCCACAGTCACCACCCTGTCCAAGCCACCACCATCTCTAACTGGATTTGGTAGAGGATAGATTTTATTTTTTTAGAGCAGTTTTCATTTTACAGCAAAATTGAGTGGAACGTATGGAGAATTCCCGTATGCCTCCTGCCTCCCCCTCAGCCTCCCCTATTCCCAATGCTCCTCGCCTAGTGGCGCACTTGTTATAATCGGTGAACCTACATCGACACATCACTGTCACCCCAAATCCATCGTGTCCATTAGGATTCACTCTTGGTGGTGTGCATTCTGTGGGTTTTGGAAGGAATAATGACGTATATCCCATTGCAGTATCATACAGAATAGTTTCACTGCCTTAAGGTCTTCTGCATTCCGCCTGTTCATCTCTTCCTCCCCACAACCCCTGGCAACCACCGATCATTTTACTGTCTCCATAGTTCTGCTTTTCCAGAATGCCATATAGTTGGAATCATACAGTATGTGTCGCCTTTTCAAATTGGCTACTTTCACTTAGTAATATGCATTTAAATTTCCTCCATGTCTTTTCACAGCTTGATAGTAATTTCTTTCTAGTGCTAAATAATAATATTCCATTGTCTGGATATATCAGTTTATTTATCCTCTCACCTACTGAAGAACATCTTTGTTGTGTCCAAGTTTTGGCAGCTATAAATAAAGCTGCTCCAAACATCTGTGTGCAGGGTTTTGTGTGGACATAAATTTTCAACTCCTTTGGGTAAATACCAAGGAGTGTGATTGCTGGATCTTATGGAAAGAGCATGTTCAGTTTTGTTAGAAACTGCCACACTGTCTTCTAAAGTGGCTGTGCCATTTTCCACTCCCATCAACGATGAACAAGAGTTCCTGTTGCTCCACATCCTTGGCAGCATTTGGTGTTGTCAGTGTTCTGGGTTTTGGTCATGCGGCTGGATGTGCCGTGGTATCTCATTGTTGGCTAAGTCTGTGTTTGCCTCAAGACATATAACGTAGAGCATCTTTTCATGTGCTTGTGGCCATCCATATATTTTCTTTGGGGAGATTTCTATTAAGATCTTTGGCCCATTCTTAAGTTAGGATGTTCATTTTTTAATTTTTTGAATTTTAAGAGCTCTTTGTGTGTTTTCTTTTTTTTCTTTTTAATTCTTTCTTTTCTTTTTATCTTTTCCTGAATGTGGCAAAGAGCACTATCAAACTCCAGTCACAGAGGCAGGCTCTACTGGTGCTAGCAAACACCCTGCCGTTAATGTAGCACACTTCTGACACTCAGAAGCTTCGTGTGTTTTAAATAACAGCCTTTACCGGATATGTGTTTTGCAAATATTTTCTCCCATTCTGTGGCTTCTCTTCTCATTCCCTTCACAGTGCCTTGCACAGGGCAGAGGTTTTTCATTTTAATGAAGCCCAGCGTATCGATTACTTCTTTTCTGGACCCTGCTTTTGGTGTATTTAAAAAGTCATCACTACACCCAAGGTTATTTAGATTTTCTCCTATGTTATCTTCTAGGAGTTTAATAGTTTTGGGTTTTACATTTAAGTCTGTAATATATTTTTCCATGGGTCTTCAGCTACTTTATGATCAATTGTAAATTAATTTTTGTGGGATTGTAAGATTAGTGCCTAGAGTTATTTATTTATTTACTGCATGAGGGTTACAGTTGTTTCAGCACCATTTGTTGAAAAGACCATCTTTGCTCCATTGTATTGCTTTTGCTCCTCATCAAGATCAGTTGGCTATATTTATGTTGGTCTATTTCTTGATTCTCTATTCCATGCCTCTGTCTATATGTATACCTCATATACATCTTGTATATATTTTATTAGGTTTATATCTGAGTATTTAATTTTTAGGGGGTGCTAATATAAATGGTATTGTGTTTTTAATTTCAAATTTGACTTGTTCATTGTTAGTATGTGAGAAAGTCATCGGCTTTTGTATATTAACCCTGTATCCTATAAACTTGCTATAGTCACTTAAGTTCTAGGAGTTTTCATTATTGTTGAAACTTTCAGATTTTGTACATAGACAATCATGAACAAAGAGAGTTTTATATCTCTGTTTCCAATCTGTATACATTTTATTTCCTTTTCTTGTCTTATTGCATTAGCTGGAACTTTCAGTATAATATTGAAAAGAAATGGCAGGAGGGGATATCTTCCCACGTGCCTGATCTTAGCAGGAAAGATTCCAGTTTCTTATCATTAGGTGTTTCTTATCCTTAGCTATAGATTTTTAAAAGATGTTCTTTATCAAATTGAAGAAATTTTTCTTATTCCTAGTTTACTGAGAGTTTTTAAAATCAAGGATAAGTGTTTGATTTTATGAAATACTTTTTTCTTCATCTGTTTACTGTATTTTGCCATGTATAATGCACACCCACATTTTCGGACACAGTATGCATGGGCTTGTTATACATATTATTATACCCATGGTATAAATCATGATACCATGTGTAATGAACATCCTTATTTTTCCCTAAAAAAATTGAGCAAAAAGGTGTGCATTCTACATGGCAAAATATGGTATATAATCATGTGATTTTTCTTCTTTAGTCTGTTGATGTGATGGATTACATTTTTAAATTAAATTAAATTAAATTTTTTTATTGATTTGAGGGGGAGAGTGGGGGGGAAAAACTTCAATTTGCTGTTTTGCTTATTTATGGATTCATTGGTTGCTTCTTTTTTAAAAACATTTTTTATTGTTGTTCAAGTACAGTTTCCTGCCTTTTCTCCCCTCCCTTCCCCATCTCCCCACCCCTCCCCACTTCCCTCCCCTGTTTCCCCCCTCCTTCCGTTATTGTCCATGTGTCCTTTACAATCGTTCCTGCAAACCCTTCCCCCTTCCTCTCTCCCCTCTGGTCACTGTCAGCCTAGTCTCAATTTCAATATCTTTGGCTGTATTTTGCTTGCTTGTTTGCTTTGTTGATTAGGTTCCTGTTAAAGGTGAGATCATATGGTATTTGTCTTTCACCTCTTTGGTTGCTTCTTGCATGTATCCTGACTGGAGATTGGCCCCAAGCTTGGAGTATTGAGATGATGCTCTAACCAACTGATCTACCCAGCCAGAGCTGTGATGAGTTACATTAGTTGCTTTTCAAATGTTGAACTAGCCTTGCATACCTGAGATAAATCCCCCTTGATTATGGAGTATAATTCTTTTTATACATTCTTTTTATACATCTAATCTAATATATTAGATTTGCTAATATATTTTTTAATTTTATTTATTTATTTTTAGAGAGAGAGCAAGGAGAAAGAGAAGGAGAGAAACATTGAAGTATCTTTTGTAAATCGATTGGTTGCCTCTCGCATGCCCCCAGATGGGGACCTGGCCCACAACCTAGGCATGTGCCTGACTGGGAATTGAACCAGCTGACCTTTTGATTTGCA
Source organism: Sturnira hondurensis (assembly GCF_014824575.4). Classification (NCBI taxonomy): domain Eukaryota; kingdom Metazoa; phylum Chordata; class Mammalia; order Chiroptera; family Phyllostomidae; genus Sturnira; species Sturnira hondurensis. The sequence continues at coordinate 315,597 of NW_028092064.1, read as the reverse complement.
GGCCAGCACTCAATCCACTGGGCCACACCAGCCAGGGCAAAATTTGCTAATATTTTGTTGAGGTTTGTATCTATGTTCATGAAAGATATTGGCCTGTAGTTTTATTGTAATGTCTTTGTCTGGCTTTGGTATTAGAGTAGTACTAGCCTTACAGAATGAATTAGGAAGTATTCTCTTTGCTTCTGTTGTCTGAAAGATATTGTACAGAATATGTATTGGTTCATCTTTAAAAGTTTGGTAGAGTTCACCAGTGAACCCTTGTAGGCCTGGTGCTTTCAGTTTTGGAGGCTTGTTAATTATTGATTTGATTTTTTAAATACACATTGGCCTATTCAGATTGTCTGTTTCTCCTTGTGTTGAGTTTTGGTAGATTGTGTCTTTCAAATAATTGATGTATCTTATCTAGGTTATCAAATTTATGGACACAGAGTTGTTCATAATGTTCCTTGATTATCCTCTTAATGTCCATAAACTGTGTAGTGATGTTTTCTCTATCCCTTCTGCTACTAGTTATTTGTATCTTTTCTCTTATACCCTACTCCTTGTATCCTTCACTTCACTTGTTTATTCTCTGATGTTCTTCCTTTCTTTATGTGAGTGTAAGCTTTGTACTTATATCATTCTTCTTCTCTCTCTAAAGAACAACTTTAAAAAAAGATTTTATTTACTATTTTTAGAAACAGGAAAGGAGAATGAGAGGGAGAGAACCATCAATGTGTGGTTGCCTCTCATATGCCTCCAACTGGGGGCATGGCTTGCAATCCAGGCATGTGCCCCAACCAAGAATTGAACCAGCCACCCTCTGATTCATGGGCCAGCACTCAACCCACAGAGCCACACCAGCCAGGGATCTAAAGAGCTTCTTTTAATATTCTTGTAAGTCATGTCTACTAGCAACAAACTCATTTTTGTTTGAGAAATTCTTTACTTTGAAGGATAATTTCATAGGGTACAGAATGCTAGGTTAGTGTGTTTTTTACCTCTCACAGCACTTCAAGTATTTCACTTTGCTCTCTTTTTACTTGTATGGTTTTATAGGAGAAGTTGGATGTATTTCTTTATCTTTGCTCTTCTGGAGGTAAGGCATTTTTCTCCCTTGCTTTAAAAAAGCTATTTTAAATTATAGTTTATTGATGATGCTATAATCAATAAAACAGTTGTCCTGACTCCCCACCTTTGTCCCCTTCCGGCCAGCACCCTCTACTCTTTCAGGCAACCCCCCTACCATTGTTCTCATTCATGGATCATGTGTGTAAGTTCTTTGGCTACTGCATTTCCCATACTGTGCTTTACATCCCATGGCTATTCTGTAATTACCTATTTGTACTTCTTAATCCTCTCGCCTCTTCACCCATTCTCCCCGCCCCCTCGCCCACCATCTGTCAACCATCTGGTAACTAACTTCGCTTCTCTTTCTGCTTTTAAAAGGCTCTATCTTTAACCTTTGGCCTTTTAATTATGATGTGTCTTAGAGTGGACCATCTATCATAATTGGGATTCTGTGTTTCCTGGACTTGCATGTCTATTTCCTTCACCAAATTAGGGAAGTTTTCTTTCATTATTTTTTTCAGATAGATTTCCAATTTCTTGCTCTTTCTCTTCTGGCACCCCTATGATGTGAATGTTGGATTTTTTGAAGTTGTCCCAGAGGCTGCTTACACTATCCTTATTTTTTTGGAATCTTTTTTCTTCTTATTGTTATGTGTGGTTGTTTTTTGCTTCCTTGCGTTCCAAATCATTGATTTGATTCTCAGCTTTATCCATTCTACTGTTGTTTGCATGTAAATTGTTCTTTATTTCAATTAGTGTATCCTTTGTTTCTGACTGGGTCTTTTTTATGCTGCTGAGGTCCTCACTAAGATCCTTGAGCATCCTTATAACCAGTGTTTGGAACTCTGCATCTGATAGATTGTGTATCTCCCTTTAGCTTAGTTCTTTTTCTGGAGTTTTGATAGATTCTTTCATTTGGGCCATGCTTCTTTGTCTAGTGATTTTGACAGCCATCCTGTGTTTGTTTCTATGTATTAGGTAGAGCTGCTATGACTCTGTGTGTTGGTAGTGTGGGCTAATGTAGTGGATATCCTGAGGATCCAGTAGCATAGAGTCTCCTATCACCCAAGGTGGGTACTCGAGGTGCACGCTTCATGTAGGCTGAGTACACCCACCTCTTGTAGTTGAATCTTGGTTGCTGTTGGCAGACCAATGGGAGGGATTTACTTAGGCCAGTCAGCTGCAAGGACTGGCTGTGACCACTGACTACCAATCTCTGCCCTCCGTGGAGGATCAGCTGTGCAGGGGCAGGGCGGTGGTGCTCCAGCTCGGTCTGTAGCTTTCCACTGGGTACTGTGGCCCTGGGGTTTCCTGGGTGGTGCAGGCCAAGTTCAGCCCCCACCTGAGTTTTACCCGTGCAAAGGTAAAGCAATCTGAGATGCCTTATCGTGCCTGAACTGTAAAGCAATCTGAGATGGCTACTACTTGGGCTGGGCTTGGACATTCCCAGGCTTAGCCAAGCTGTGAACCTAATCTGGCTGCTGCTAGGGCTCACTGAACCCAGCTGTCGCTTGTTTGACAGGATCTAGGAGCCAAGACTAGCCATTCTTATTGCAAAGCAGCATGGGTGGGCCTATAAATTGGGTGGGGCGAGCCTCTAGGAATCTCCAGGGTGGGTCAAACAGTGTTAGCCAGGTTGATGGAGTCTTAGACATGGCACCAGCTTACTGGCTCTATGGGGGCATTGTTTAGCAAAGGGACAATGACCTCTGATTTCCCAGATGCCAGACACTTCAGTCTCTCCCTGAATACTGCTGGTGCCTTCCAAGCTGTTACCCTGATACTGGAGCTCAGAGGGAGTGAGTCTGAGTAGGTGAGTCCATGTGCGGGTTCTCTAAATGGAACTTTTTGGGGCTCTAGAAGTTTCTTCCAACAACTCAATCCCCCTTGTTTTTTGCAGCCAGAAGTTGTGGGGACTTACCTTCCTAGCACTGGAACCCCGGGCTGGGGGGCCTGGTGTGGGTCTGGGACTCCTCACTCCCAAAATATCCCTCCCAAATTTTTATCTACCACATGTGGGTGTGGGGCCAGCCCATTGTGTGTGTGCACCCCTCCTACCAGTCTGGATGGATGCAGTTTCTTTAATTCTGTAGTTGTTGGACTTCCATTCAACTTGATTTCATGGTTGTCAGACTTCCATTCAACTCAGTTTCTGATGTTCCTAAGTGATGGCTGTTCCATATTTTATTTTTTTAGATTTTATTTATTTATCTTTAGAGGGGAAGGGAAGGAGAGAGGGAGAGAATATCAATGTATGGTTGCCTCTTGTGAGTACCCCGCTGGGAACCGGCCTGCAACCCAGGCATGTGCCCTGACTGGGAATTGAACCGTGATCCTCTGGTTTGCAGGCCCCTGCTCAATCCACTGAGCTACACCAGCCAGGGCCTGTTCTATATTTTAGTTGTAATTTTGACGTGGTTGTGCAAAGAGGTAAGCCATGTCTGCCTACACCACCATCTTGCCTGGAAGTTTAAAAAATGATTTAAAAAATTTATTTTTGATTTTCTGCATTTTGAATACAATAGGATTAGGTTTAGTTCTTTTGGCATTTATTTTGCTTAGTGTCCTCTGACCTTTCTGGATCTGTAGTTTGGTGTCTGACGTTAATAAGGGGGAAATTCTCAGTCATTATGGCTTCACTGATTTCTTCTGTTCCTTTCTCTCTTTTCTTCTCCTTCTGGTATTCCCATTACATGTATATCTTCTGCAGTTGTCTCACAGTTCTTGGGTATTCCATTCTGGGTCTTTTTAAAATTCTTCTTCCCTTTCCTTTTCAGTTTTGGATGTTCTTATTGAGGAATCCTCAAGCTCTTTCCTTAGTTATATTCGGTGTATTAATGAGCTCATCAGTGGCATTCTTCATTTCTGGCACACTGTTTTTGATCCTTAGCATGTCTTTTTGACTCATTCTTAGAACTTCCATCTCTGCTTGCCTTGCCCATCTGTTCTTACATGCTGTCTACTTCATCCATTAGAGCCCTGAGCACAGTAATCATAGTTGTAAATTCCCAGTCTGATAATTCCAGCATTCTTGACATCTCTGAGTCTAGTTCTAATGCATGTTCTGTCCTTTGAAGCTGTGTGTTGTTTTGGTTTTTGTTTTTGCCTTTTTTGTATGCCTCGTCATTCTTTCTTGTTAGCTGAACATCCTGCACTGGGTAAAAGCAGCTGTAGTCAATAGGCCTTTAGGAACGTAGAGTGAGGTGTGGGAGGAGGGACGTGTTCTGCGGTCTGGTGATTGGGTCTCAGACTTTTAATGAACATGTACCTCTGGATTGTGAGTTCCACAAGGGCCTTTCAGCCACCAGCCTCTCTGAGGTGGGATGGGCGGCTGGAAAGGGCTGGAGTTGGGTATTTTTCTTCCTCTGAAAAGTCTTCAGTAGTTTAGGCTCTGGTAAAATCGTTTCTCCTGAGCCTTGTTAAGGACAGTTGGCAGTGGTTCGTCTTCCTTTACCTACCCTGGAAACAGGAGACTATTTTTCTCCAATAGTCACTGTGAGAACCTGCTTGAGTTCTGGGAGGTAAAGCTCACAAAAGTGTGGGTGCCTTTAATAAGTGGGTCCCCCTGGAGATTTTATTTTTAACTCTCAGACTTGTCCACACTAAGCCTCCAGCAGTTCATTAGCCACAGTTCAGGTCTCCCGACCCTCAGCGCTGCCTCCCACAGAGCTTTCCGCTGGTGGCCTCTGCCCTAGCAAGTTGTGATCCTGTGTCTCTGCCTGCCCGTCTCTCCAAAGCCTGGCTGCAGGGGTTTGCCCTGAGACTGTATTGTCTGATGGGCTCAGGAAGGGTTGTTGCTTTCTGTTAGTTCAGCTCTTACTTGTAGCACAAAGTGGCCACTTCCAAGCTCCTTAGGTGCTGGACCCAAACTCTCACCTGGGTATTTGCTATCGCCTCCTCCCTGATTTCCCTCTTCTTTCCTTGTGCACAACATGGCAGCTCCAATGAGACCTTAACGTATAAGTTAGGTTATAACTTTCCTACTCAACCCCCTCCAGTGGCTCCCCACCTTATTCAGCGTAAAAGCGAGAGAGTGCTGGGCTTTCCAGGCATGCTTGCAACACTCAGCCTTTGCACTTGCTTTTCCCTCTGCCTGCAATAGTCTTCTCCCAGGCCTCTGCTTAGCCCAGTCCCTCCCTCCTTCAACCTTGGTTCAAATGTCACCATCACAGTGAGGCTTTCCTTGGTCACCTTATACATTACAGCAACTCACTGGCTTCCTTCCCTGCTTTATTTTCTCCGTAGCATTTATCGCTATTTGACATACCATACATTTTACTTTGTTTACTTTCTTCTTCCACTAGAATGTAAAGCGCATGAGGGCAGGGTTTTAAAATCTCTATTGTTCACTACCATATCATCAGTGCCTAAAATAATATCTGGTATATAATAAGTCCTCAACAAATATTTATGGAGTGGATTATTATCACACTTACATAGATGAGGCAAGGATGTGGTGAGAGTTCAAACTCAGGTCTTCATGACTCAAAGCTCGTGTTCTGAACGTCTATGTTACATTGCCACTCAATTCTGTGTTGAATATTGAATACCTGATGTGTTCTTCCAAATGGCTATTTCCTACACCCTGGCAGTTTTCTGTTTCTTGGCTCTCCCTGGAGTTGATTTTCCTGAGTTAGTAAGAACTCTCTATGAACTGCGTCCTAATATTTCCTCAACATCATTGCATTGCAAAATAGGCTGAAATAAGACTGCCCAGTGCATTACCTGCAGGGCTCCCCCTCCTTCATCTCGCTTCACTGCAGTCTGTCTGCCAGCTGAGGTCAGAACCGCGCTGCTTCTGGCCAAACACAATCTCAGGTTAAGTAGTTGATATGATGCGATCTGTAAAATAAATTATAAAAACCCAAACAGACCAGTAATAGTCCCAATAGTTTGTATGTTTTACAGCCTGTGAAGTGCCCTTAAGTACATTATCTATTTGGATCCTTATAAACAACCGCTGGTTAGAACATGGCTTACCCTTAGGTAAAGAAACAGAGGTCAGAATTACAGCAGAGCTGGTACTAGACTCAGGTCTTCTAACCTCCAAAGCCCAATTTCTTTGCAAGCTTAGCTTCCTTCAGCTGGTTTCAGGACTGCTCATCACCAGCTGTAGTTTACAGTTCTGCCAATTTTAATTCATACTCAGCACCCGGGATCCTGGTGCTTAAAATGAATTGTGTAAGTGGGGAGAGACTGGGGGTATTTTGGACACATGTAGTCTTTGGCTGCCCAACATCCTGCTCCCTTCTTTGTTAGCAGCCCCAAGTTCAGCTTTGGGCAATTACCTCTGCCCCACTGGCTGCAGTCCTAGTCAGGCTGTCAATCAAGGTGTCAAACAAGAGGGTATTTCACTCCAGCCGAGCCAGTCAGATTCATGGACTTGGGATGTTAACCAGAACCGCAGAAGGATAAAATAAGGTTGTGCAAGAAGCAGTGTCCTAACAAGTTGGTTGACTAACTCTCATTCCAGGATGTCTTGGCTGTCATTGTTCCCAACTCTTCCAGCCTCATTCTCAGCAGTCTCTTGATTCAGTGAGTGGGCCCCTTCCTCCCAGGACACCCCTTGTTTAAGTTAACCAGAGTTTGTTTCTGTTGCTTGCAGCGAAAGAATCCTGCCTGGAGTGGGGAAGGATTATGGGAAGGCCGACCCCCTTCAGGAAGACTAGGATGAACGGGGGTGAGTGAGTGTGCCATGGTGGTCTCCTAGGGCAATGGGCCAGTGTGTGCCAGCCCACTGGCTTCTCACCTGGGACCTCATAGCCTGGCATGGATGTGGGACCTGGTCAGGCCCTTGAACAAATGAAGGGTCAGGTTGAAGAGGGTGTGAGTAGAATGGGGGTTTGGGGTGCTCCCCAAGGACTTGGGGAGGAGAGGATAAGTAGGCCCAGGGTGTCTTATGTTGCTGCAGCAGTGGTCCAGGAAGGAAGGATGAGACACAAACTTGTAAACAATGTTTGCTTTGCTGAGAAAGTTTTGCGAGGATCAGAATTTCAGGTTGCATTCTCAGGCATCTGTTCTCGAATCGTAGGTAAATGGCAAAATTATTAGACAGTTATGATGGAATGGGGAGTGGCACTGGTAGATTGATGGGTGAGTCATGGCTGCCACCTCCACCACGTAGAGAACAGAGACTGTTCTCCCGGCCCCCCCTCACCTGTCACTTCTTCACTGTCTGGTCTCCTGCTGGTTNAACTTGTAAACAATGTTTGCTTTGCTGAGAAAGTTTTGCGAGGATCAGAATTTCAGGTTGCATTCTCAGGCATCTGTTCTCGAATCGTAGGTAAATGGCAAAATTATTAGACAGTTATGATGGAATGGGGAGTGGCACTGGTAGATTGATGGGTGAGTCATGGCTGCCACCTCCACCACGTAGAGAACAGAGACTGTTCTCCCGGCCCCCCCCACACCTGTCAGTTCTTCACTGTCTGGTCTCCTGCTGGTTGTGATGCCCACCACACAACTTGTCTGCTATGCATAAAGTATTTTGACTTTCCTTTTGCTCATTCTGGTGGGTCAGGTCTAAATTCTTCTTTGCAGGCAATCCTTGAATAAATTTGTTGTATAAATTCAATCCTATGAATTTATTTGTTGGGGAATCTGAGAGCCTGCTATGATGGTCAGCATTTTCACGGAGAGTATATGAACTCTTTGAATTTTCACAGCAACTTTGTGAGGCCACGAACATTGCCTCTGTTTACCGATGAGGAAATTGAGCTGCTGAGAGGTTTAATAGCTTGTTTATGCTAGATCACATAATTTGTAAGTAGCAGATGGCCTTGAACCCAGATATGAACAATTCCAAAGCTCTTTAAGAGTCCTGGGGGTTAGTCCTAACTTTGCTTCTTACAGCTCTATGACTAGCTCTGCAAATAAATCTCTTAGGTTCTGTGTTCATTGTATCAGTAAAATAATTATGGTAAGAGTTGGAGGTGGAACTTTGATTCACATCCTGTGTTAGTCTGGTTAATTAGTTAGTGGCTGTCAGGAAGGCTGTGCTGAGAAAGATTCAGAGGTTATGTTAAGTTCACTAGGAAAGAGTTCCGTAATCACTTGGTGATGTCTGCCGTGGGCCCGGAAGTGAGGAGAGGTGGCCTTAAGGTCACTTGTCAGCCATGCCTGGCCTAAGCGATCATGAGAAATTTAGGTTGTTAAATGTTATGATTCTTTGATTTAAACGTCCTGAGCTTTTAATAAATAAGCCCATCTCGACTGTATTCCTTCCTGTCCTCTTTTTGTTTTCACTTTCGGTTTCTACAACTGTCCAAACCCCCTCATCGTGGATTCATTGATCCAATTACTGAAGGATCTCCTTCCCCCTGGCCTAGGCAGTGTATCCATTATCTATTGCTAACTGAGCCAGCCATGCCAAAACTCAATGGCTTAAAATATGAGTGATTTATTTCCCATGACCAGGGCACTTCAGTTCTCCACACGTGGCCTTGTGCATCTGTCTCTATGTGGTCTTCTCTCCAGTAGGACAGTCTGGACTTCCTGCCCACGTGGCAGCTGGGTTCCAGCAGGGACGCTGCAAGAGGAGAGGCCCTGATGTGCAAACACGTATCAAGCCTTTGTTTGAATCACGCTTGCTAATGTCCGAGCCTGTGGATAGGTATAGTGTCAGTGTAGTATTACAGTGACGGTGCTACTCAGGGGCTTAAAGACGAGGAGACGTGGTTCATCGGGGGCTGCCAATGTAACAGCCTGTCATAATAAGGAATTTCAGAGAGTCTTGGGAATTCCTATCATAATTTATGTGACCACGAAGCACTTGTAGATAGGTTAGGTGCTGGGTTATGTATGATAAGAGGAATAGGACAGGACCCTGTCTTTGTGGAGTTTCTAGTTCAGTAGATAATATAGAAAATACTCTGAGAGAATGAAGCAATGCAAGTTAGTGGGAGTGGATTCCAACATATAGCTGTATGTTCAAAATTTTACTGTGGATCAACTGTAATTTTTTTACATAAAAATAGCTTGGCCACAAAAACATATTTAACCCATAATATAGGTAAACTTCACACATTTATGCACCAAGTTCCTGCTTTTTGCTGTTGGCATGTACAGTCATACCTTGGTACTCGTTGGCTTCAGAACTGGTCAAATCCCATACTCATCGCATTTTGAAGAGGAATAAATATCTCCGCACTTGGTGCTTGCTCGGGACTCATCACACTTGCTAGAGCTTGTATGAGTCACAACCCGCCCCCGCAAGAGAAAACGCTTCATTGTTCAGTCCTCATCGGTTTTGGCACTCATCAGGAGTGCCGGAGTGAATTAGCGGCGAGTACCCGGGTGCCACTGCGCCCTGGGGCTGATACTTCAGATTGTCCTGTTTCCATGTATCTTTGTGACTTCATTTGATTTTTAAATAAAGTTTATGCCACTGATCTAAAAGCAAAGCCAGCATCATTTGCCATACATACAATATAAGGATAATATAAATAGAATATTAATATAAATAAAAGTAAGCTCAGCTAAAGTGAAAAATGGTGACAATGCCAAACGCTAGTGAGGATGTGGAGAAACCGAATCCCTCATACATTGTTGGTGTGAATATCAAATGGTAGAGCCATTTCCTTCAAAACTAAAAATGGACTTGTAACCCAGCAATTGCCCTCTTGAGCCTTTCCTCCAGAAAAAAGGAAGACTTATTTTCATGCAGCAATTTGTACATGAATTTTCATAGCAGCTGTATTCGTGATAACCAAAAACCCAGAAGCTATGTGCATGTCCTGAATGGTTAAAGTAATTCTAGTGCATCTTTACCACGCTATGCTGCTCGTGAGTAAGAAGAAGAGAACTCATACACATAACAACTTAGATGAACCTGAAGGAAATTATGCTGAATGAAAAAAGCCAATCCCCAAAGATTACAAACTGTACGATGTCACTGATATGTTTTGAAAAGGCAGAATTTTAGAAATGAAGAGCAGAATTTAAGGATGGGGGAGAAGCCTGCTTATGGCTATGAAGGGGTCACGTAGGGCTTCTTGAGCTGACGGCACAGTCAAGTGCCCTGACAGAGTTGGTGGTTCCGTGCGGCTGTACATAATGCTAGGATTGCACAGGAATATACATAAACACACACGAGAATGAGTGCACAGGAAACTGATGAAATCTGAGTAAGCTCTGTGGGTCGTACCAATGCCAGTTTCTTGGGTTTTGTATGGTACCCTTGTTGTGTGAGATGCTAACATTGGAAAAGATTGGGAGTAGAGTGTGCGGGACTTCCCCGTCCATTTCTTTGCAACCTCCTGTGACTCGAACATTATTTCAAAATAAAAATATAATTGATTAGTTCAGAACAATTAAAACCAAAGGTGTTTGTTAGTATACTACCTAAAATTACTTTGAGTATCATCAGCGATTCCATGGGCCGCACAGAGGAAGATTCTGGTCTATGGAAGGAATAGAACTAATCTGGGTTTGAGGAATGAGGACAGGACACTGCACAGTATTGGAGAGGGTAATAACAACAAGCACTCACACCGTACCTACTGTGTGCCAGGTACTATTCCAAGCCCTTCCAGATACTAATTCATTCAATGTTTATAATGACTCTCTGTTAAACAATTTCAAGGCAGAGATTCAAATCGGGACGTGGTAGTACTCTCAGGAAGAATACCAGGGAGGGCAGAGGGACACTGGATTAAGCACAGGAAGTTAACCTGTTTGGCAGTTACAGCAGAGGTCTCTGCAGATGCTTTGGAGAGCTCTGGAGCTGAGCCGTCCTTCAGAGTTGTCCCAATTAAAGCAAGGGGGCTGCATTATTTTACCTCCTCTGTAGCAAGTCATTGGATGCAAGCTGCCTGTAGGGAGAGGGCATAAACTTGGGCAAAGTAGATTCCTTTGACTGAGGGGCAGAAACTGGAGAGGAGCTGAACTGTGAGTGGTTAGCAAACAGCACTTCTGGAAGCTGCAGGAAAGAAGGCCTCCACTTGGAAGGAAGAAAAGGGCATGGGTGCAGTACACCACAGTGTCCACTACAGTCCACCCCTTGTTCTCAGACCTGCTGGCTCAAGTTAGCCTCTGGAAGCATCTCCAGGATCTTTTTTCCTGGGAAACAAAGAAGAGGAAGGCGGGACAAGCAACTGCCCCTATGCTCGCTGCTCCCTGCTCCCTCTGCCTTCTAGAGTCCCCTGACTCTTGGTTGGCTCTGCTGCAGGTTTAGGAAGCTTGCTTGGCCTCAGGCTGTGATCGCTGAGTTGGTTCACTTACTGTCAATATTTGACAGAGTTTGAAGAGATGCCTCAATGGATCATCTGGTGTCAAATTTCTTCTTTGCTCCCAGGTTACAACTGCAGTCCCACCTCCTGGTGATCAGTCGTTGCTCTGGCCAGCCAGGACGATGATTCCTTTCCTTGCCTGTTGCTCTCCTGGCACAAGACACTTAAAACGATTGGGTAGCTTAAAACTTAATTGGATCACTGTGTCCCTCATAGAGGGAACCTTCTAGAAACCAAGACCTCTAGGCTCCTGGAGCTGAGGTCTCTGGGAGTCATGCTAAGTAGAGCCACTGCAGCTTCTACTCCTCAGTCCCCAGACCCCTGTATTCTACCTACTTTGGACATAGCACTGTATCACACTCATTGATTAAGGGTCTAAACTAAACCCTAAAAGATGATATTCTATCTTCACAGGGCATTATCTCCAAGCTGGTAACTCTGCTTCACATTCAAAAGACCACTCCATCACTGTGTGGGCCAGCAGCTTCTGGGTGCTGGAGTGTGCCATGGACCAGAGGATCCCGTGGTGATAATATCCACAGCGTCACCTCCTTTCTGGGCCCCTCGGCCTGATACGACATTATGTGAGATTCTGTTCCAGTGTATCAGACACGCCGTAAGCTGTCAGATGGTGGTGCTAGTCGAGGCCTTGCATCAGGAAAGACAAATTCATGCATGGAATAGGTATTAATTTCAGGGTGGAAGGGTCACAACGTAATCAATTGCCATCGAGTTCTGGTTGCTCTCCTGGAAGGATGGCACCATATAAGGTGCTTAGTGTTGTTCTCTGTTGCTGGCAGATTGCTATTTGCAGTAGCAGTAGCTAGATTGGCCTTCTGACTGGGGAGCTCATGCTGTTGGGCCCATGCACAGCTTCTGTCCCTGCTACTGTGGCTACTCTCTTCGTGAGCCACTGTGTCAGTATTGTGGTGATCGGGACAGAAGCTGTGTTGGGGCCCTACAGCTAATATGAACTACCTGCAGAATTCTGTCTACTTGATTTTCTGGTGTCTCTTCCCTGGTGGATGACTTTTGATGTGTGTCGACATGCAGTGAGATCCTCACCTTTATGCACAGTCCTGTAGGTTTATCTCCCTACCTCTTTCCCAGATCACCTTGTCAGTAATCTTCCAATCTCTCTCTTTCCAGACCCTTGACCAACAAATCGATTACCCCTGCCCATGCATCCCTCTATATATTCTAATCTCAGGCCATTTTTCTTTGCACACAGAGTGGTTGACCAGGTATGCCATTTATAGCTCTGCACAGTGGAGGACTTCCCTTCATTGTTGCCTTTCAGGACAAAAACCCCCCACCCCTTCACTGAGCGAGGCTCTGATGCAGGGCTGTCCTTTTTCAGTTTGCACCCACCTACTGAGCTGACTCATCTGTGACCCAAGCCCCACCTTTTTCCTTCTTCATCAACCCACCAGAAGGGATTCCCCATGTGGCTATAGAGGTGAACTGAGGGAGAGGTGTTGCTGCAGAAGCGGTGGGTGATAGGCAGTTTGAGTCACCTGCTCATGCAGCTTGTGCCCCCATGCTCGATCCTGGTATACTCCTATCTTGTGATGGAGAGCTCTGAGTGCTTTATGAGTTGGTGATTCCCATAGAACCCAGCTTGTGATGGGCAGCTCTGGCTGCACAGTCAGTGTCCCGTAATCAGCTGCTCTGTGCCTACCAGGGCTCAGTAGAAACACAGGTTGCTGGGTTTTGAATGGAGTATGCAATCCTCTATTATAGACTGCATGACCTTTCTCCAGAACCCAAGGCACCTATGTTGTGATTTCTCACGGGGTTTGCCATAAACTCCATATGGTGTTTTTTTCCCCACCACAGATGCCTCTACATCCCAGGGTCACTTCCAGCACAGCCCGCACCTGCTGCAGAGCTCTTCCTTGCTCTGGGCCCCATTAAGTAAACGGGTTGGAACAATGTCTGCAAGTGGAACCTGAAAAGGTCAGCCAGGTTGTGGTGGACAACCTCTAAAACAGTCCCCAGATGATCCCAGCCTATCAGCGCTCACTCCCTCATATATTCTCTTCTCCTTGGGTGTGGACTGGGCCTAGACATTTGTTTCTAATGACTAGAAGATGACAGATGGGAAGGGGTGGCACTTCCAAGATTAGGGTCCCCAAACCTGTGGCTCTGTCTTGGGAGTCTGTCTGGTGTTCTCTCTCTCTCCAGTCACCAGCTGCTAGGTTGAGAGGATCGTCAGAATATGTGGAAAGGTACAAGGGCCTACCAACCATGGCAGGAATGAGCTTGGAAGAAGATCTTTTAAGGTTTGCAAAAGCAGCCGTGAGGGTGAACTTGGAGGCAGATGCTCCGGTCTTTGAGATGGCTGTGGTCCTGACCGATATCTTGACTGCCGCCTCATGAGAGTCTCAGGGTCCTGTTGTTTTTAATCAGGTCCCTGACCTTGGCATAGCGGATCTGCTAGAGTTGAGAATTCAATCTTCTCCGGAGTCCTGTTCCTCTTATAATTAAGTGCTGGGCCTGATCCTTAGTTTTTCTCTGCCCTCTGGTGTAGGAGATGAGAGGCTCTTATATGCTGCCAAAGGTACCCCCAGGCTTTTACACTTAGCCTTATATTGGTGATTAATCATCCTAGGCCTTTCATTGCTTTTCCCCAATGAATCAATCCCCTGCCACCCCCAGGAACAGCCATCTCACTCTACGGTCTTTACAAATAGTACTTACCAGAATCTCTGAAATGCTTGGTATGCTGCACCCGCAGTGCATTAATGTCCATCTGTGTCTCATCCCAGTTCACCACCAGTGAAAGTTTTAGCAATTGCGCTCTAACCACATGCCGGGGGCTCTCAGTGCTCTGCCTGCCATTAGTAATGGGGTCCTCCGTGCCAGTCAGCCAGCAAGTGATACTGCTCCTAATCCCATTTTTGAGGCTGCTTTCTTAGACCAGCCGTTGTAGGTCAGGTTTCCTGGGAAACAGCCTCCGAAGCAGAGATTTGCATGCAGGCAATTTATTGAGGAGTAGTTTTGGGAACACCACCTGTGAGGGAAAGGAAAGGAAGCTGGGGTGGGCAGAGAGAGAAGCAGGGCTCCGATGCAGTCACAGCTGGGGCCCCAGGCAATCTTGTGGCCAAGACCAGAAGATGGGATGGCCCTCTAGTGTTGTCCTCAAGGCAGGGAGGCCAGGCTTTTGTGCCCCCATGACCTGTCACTGGATGCAGGCTGCCCCCGGTGCAGGCATACTCTTGGGCAGTACATCTTCCTTCCATTAAGGGTAGTTCCTGGAAGGGACTCGGTGTGGACAGTCAGCAGCTGACACTCCAATGCCGCAGCTGGGAGAATAAGTGCCTCAGTCTTGAAGGAGGATCTGTGTGGCATCTCACCACATCTACTCCAGAAGGTGCGGTCAGTACCCCCTTTTCCAGATGAGTAAAACTGAGGCACAGAGAAGGCAAGTTACCTGGCCAGCCAGGAAGTACCGGAGCCAGAGTGCATGCTTTTAACCACCAGGCTCTGATGCCTTTGAGGAGGTGGAGGAGGGAGTGACTCTTTCTCTTGTTTCTGGGATCACAGCCAAGTCCAGGAACAAGTTAGAAATGCAAAGTCTGTTTTTGATATTCCCCAATCTCCAGTTTCGATCCCTTTGTAGAGTCTCTTTCTTAGGTCTTGAAGGTATGAGAGAGCATTCCAGGCTTGGAAGTGGAGGCAATGGGAAAAGTATAGGTATGACCAGTGTGGAGGGAGTGAATAGACTAATTTGTCTGTCTCCACCCCCCACCGAAAAGCTTTTAGAGGCAAGTTGAGAAAGGAAGTGGGAGAGCGAGGCTAAGGTTGACTATAGAGTTCTTGGTAGTTACGCTCAGGAACTTGAGCACTAACTAGCACGACGTAAGCAGGGGCAACGGGGTGGAGGGTTTTGAACAGAGCTGGGTGGGTGAGCATGATGTGCAAAGAGCTGAAGACTTAGTGCGTCTCCAGGGCCAAGGATGAACTCTGGAGGCTGTTGCAACAGTCCAAGAAAGTAGAGGAAGCAGAGAAGGTGAGCGTGGAAGAGGGAGACGTGCGGGGCAGGCATTAGGAAGGGAGAATGCCAGGAATGTATGTATTCAAGGGGATTATCTTAGATCTCAACAAGGATGGGACTTTGCGTGTGCTGAGCAAGGGGTCCAATAGCAAAGCTCCACGACCATAAAACCTCTCAAGGGCTTTCCTTTAAAAAGGCCACAAAAACAGTTTCCCACAGCGAAGTCTGGGTGCCCACATGGTGACTAACACCAAGACTACAGGAGGCATGTGGGTGCAAGAGCATGTGTTTGTCAGTCTAGGTAAGGATTTTCCTTAACAGCACTGATGGTGCTTGCTCTGTGGCAGGTGGTCTTCTCTTTGTGGATATTAACCCAGTCGCTTTTCGTTACAACCCTGTGGGGGAGGTGCCGGCACTGTCTCCATTTTACAGATGTGAAAACTGAGGTACAGGGAGGGTAAGTGATTTGCCCAAGCTGGCCTGGGAAGTGGAGGGACCAGGATTCACCCTCAGACAGTGCCTCCTTATCCATGCTGGTCACCACTGTCCTGTGCTCGTGACACTTTGTGATGAACCATGATACACATTAAAGTGGGGATAAAAAAAGAGAATGACCAACTTGCTGACGTGCTCAATTGAACTTGAACGTTTCCAAGATTTCTTGTTGCTAAGTTAAAGCCAGCTGTTTTCCTCCTTGTATCTTGCGACCTCATCTTAACTTCTCCTTCAGATCTTTAATTCATAAATACTGTTTGGGAAGCCATGCTCATTACTGTGTCTCAGGTTAGATCGTGAGTCAGAACAGCCTGAAATAATCCCATGCATTGGCAATGACAGAAACAATATAGTATCTTTGGTGAGCTGCGATAATCATTTATTCTTTCATTCATTCATACAGGAAACAGCTGCTCATAGGTCTCTGCGCAGGCCCCGGCTGCAGATCAGAAATAAGGGGATGAATAAGGCTTTGCTACTGCCCTTGAGGGGCTTGTGGTCTTCTGTTGTGTCCTTGAGACCCTCAATCCAGAACTCTAAAAGCAGCCCCTAGTGAGGGGTGCAGACAGTCTGAGGCTGTTGGAAGCAGTGGCGGCAGCGGCGGGGTCACGGTTGAATGTAAGGAGGCCAGGGCAGTTACTCTGTAAGGGAAATGATGATGGCCAATTTCACGCCTTGTCTCAATGCCCTTCTTTTCAACCTGACCCTCCAGTGCTTATCGGCCACTTTTTCACAGTCTCGGCAGAAGCTCAGGGGACCGGATTTGGGTGATATTTTGACATATCAATGAAGGAGTTAGTTGGCTTAACAGTGTGGGTAGAAATTCTTTGTCCTCCAGTTTTATCAACTTCATTTCTAGCTACAGAACTGTCTGACAGATAAAAAAATACAATGTGTATCTAAGTACAAAGCATAATAATAAACATTTGTAACTACCCAACTTAATATTTCCAATTCTGTTAACTACCTGTAAATTCCTCCCCAATTCCCTACCCCTCAGAAGTAACTACTGTCTTGAATTTTGTGTTTATCATTCTCTTGCTTTTTAGGGTAGGTTTTTTATCACGTGCATGTGTTCCTAAACAATAGTATTTAGTTTTGCTTGCAAAACTAAAATTTAGAAAAATTTTAATTTAAACACAATAGTGTTTTAGTTAGCTTTTAAAAAATGGTTTCATTCTGTACAGAGTTGCCCGTGTCTTGCTTTGTCCACCCCACAGTTGTATTTTTAAGATTTATCCAAATTGCTCTATGTAGCTGGGCTTCATTTTCACAGCTGTTTATGAATTCATTCAATAAACATTGATTGGGTCCCGTAATATTCTATTAGGTGAATATAACACAATTTGTTTAGTTTCCTATTGATGAATGTTTGAGTTTCTTTCTTTCTCTCTTTCTTTTCTTTCTTTCATTCTTTCTTCCTTTCTTCCTTTCCTCCCTCCCTCCTTCCATGCTACCCTCCCTACCTTTGCTTTTGTAAATATGCTCCGGGGAACATTCTTTTTACATGTCTTCTGACATACATGTGAAAGAATTTCTCAAGAGCTCTGGCTTTCCAACTGGGATTAATGGTCTTTAGTGGGCTATAAAATCAATTTAATAGATTCAACCAGGGTTTTGTTTTGTTTTAATAAAGCACTTTATACAGAAATAGTTAAGTATCACTTCACGTAACTTTCGTTTCAGGCACATCCCTGTGTCCTGGGCTGTGATGTGAGGGTTCTCTGACTGGTCCTTAGGAGAGTTTGGAAGCCCCCACTGCAGGGGCTGCTTCTTGAGCTATTTGTGGGTGAACCAAATATAAATTTCTAATCTGTCACAGACTGATGCTGTTATAAAATACCATAAAAATGAATTACCTGGAAAATTGGAATTTTTAAAATATCTAAACACATACAACATATAAACTTCCATTTCAATTATTACATTCAACAAACACGTTATATTTTAGTGAATACAGTGTGGCAATTGTTCACAGTAGACAAGAGGTAGAATCAACCTGTGCCCACTGGTGGATGAGCGGATAAACAAAATGTGGTACGTATATTCCGTGGAATATTATTCACCTTACGAAGGGAGGGAACTCTGACACAGGCTACCACGTGGATGCACCTCGAGGATGTCATGCTCAGTGAAACAATCAAGTCACAAAAGGACAAACGCTATGTGATTCCACTCACACAAGGTACCTGGAAGAGTCAACTTCCTAGAGGCAGGAAGTAGACTGGTTGCCATGCGCTGGGGGCAGGGAAATGCAAAATTCTTGTTTAATTGCTTTGAGATTTCAGTTGGGGAAGATGGAAGGAGCACGAGGGCTGGATGGCCACGAGGATTGCACAACCACGTGAATGTGTATAGTACCATTGACCTTTACCCTCAGAATGGTTACAGTGGTCAATTTGTATGTTATGTATATTTTTGCCATGATGTTTTAAAGCTCGAAAGAGTAAAAATAAATATATGGAAGCAGTGTCAATCTTCTGTAAAATTTGTGAAATGCTTGGCTTTCCATTTCTGTACTTGTCTTAGGATGACTTGTAATGGATCACCTACGAACTGGCACCAGAGGCGGACCGCACGTGGAGTAGTAGCGTTGTTCCAGGGTTAGTCCTAAGAGCAGGTAAACGGACTTATAGGTTAGGCACATATCCACCTTTACAAGATAGTGCCTAGTTGTTTTCTAAAAAGGGAAATAACTTACAGTCGCACCAGCAGGTATATTGAGTTTTCTATTCTCCTCATTCCTGCCGATACTTAGTATTATCAGAATTCTTAATGTTTGCCAATCGCGTGGGTGTAAAATACAATCTCATTTTGGTCCTCATTTGCATTTCCCTGATTATTAATTAATTTGAGCTCTTTTTATATGTTTATAAATGAGTTGTGTTATTTCTTTTTGAAATGCCTTAAGTCTTTTGCTCATTTTTCTATTAGGTTGTTGATATTTTTATTATTAATTGGTGGGAGTTTGTGTCCTCAACAAATATTTATTGAGCACCTGTTATGTGCCAGGCACTGTTCTACATGCTCGGAATACAGCAATGAATAAAACAGACCAAATTCCTGGTCTCACTTCAGAGTTTATAGCCTTTTGGGGAGAGGAGAGAAAGGCAATCAAATCATTTAGTTATGTATATAGCATGTATGTTTATGATAAGTGTTATGGCTACAAATAAGGCAGGAGAGGGCAATGGGCCAGGCAGGGAGTGGTGGCAAGCTAGCAATTTTTAAACAGTGGCCAGGAAAGGTTTTATTAAGAACATGACATTTGAGGACTTCTGGTTAAGGCAGAAGTCCTCAAATGCCTCTTGATGGAGGCATAGGTAGACAGGCTTTGCCTTTTTATGCAACCACAGAGAGAATTACAAGTAGACCTCAAAACAAATAACACCCAGAACTATCAGAAAATCAAACTGTATGGAAGTCTGACAAGCAAGAATTTAAAGAAGCTGCATTCATCCATTGGGCTGGGAGGGATGGACATGTGGAGACAGGTGGACAGGCAAGGAGCTGCAGTGTGTGGTGGAGAGGTGGCGGTAGAATGGGTGGTCCCACATTCACGTGTGGTGGATAAAAATTGGGAGGGATACCTTGGGAGCAAACCATCCCAGCTCCAGGCCAGGCCACACAGCCCAGAGTTCCAGCGCAGGGAAGATAAATCCTGGCGGTAAAAACCAGTGGGGTTTAGGCAGTGGAAGAAATGACTGGATTTTCAGGAGACTCTGCTTCAAAGGCCCTGTGGTCTTAGACCAAATGCAAACCCACGCGTTCTGGGATTCAGCACCAGGGCAACAGCTGGGAGGACACCAGTCCCATACAGGTCGTGGGCAAAGTGACTGGAAATGGGGTAAGTGCCAGGAAAACCTCCAGAAGCCAGGCAGTACACTGCTGCCTCTCTGAATCCTCCCCCAACATAGAACCACAAAGCAGTGAGGCAGATTGCCCTGCCCGGCGATTACCTAAAGTTCTGCTGCACACAATTTACAGGTGCCTTTTCTACCGTAGGCCATGCTACTAAGACAGGGAGTCAAAGCAGCTCTACCTAGTACACAGAAACAAACACAGGGAGGCTGCCAAATTGAGGAGACAAAGAAGTATGGCACAAATGACAGAACAGAACAGAACAGAACTCTAGAAAAAGAACTAAATGAAATATAGATAACTAGCCTATCAGATGCAGAGTTCAAAACACTGGTGATCAGGATGCTCAAAAAACTCACTGAGTATGGCAACAACATAAAGGAAGAAATGAAGTTTACACTAAGTGAAATAAAGAAAAACCTACAGGGAACCAACAGTGAAGGGGAGGAAGCTGGGGTTCAAGTCAATGATTTGGAATACAAGGGAGAAATAAACGGTCAACCAGTGCAGAATAAAGAAACAAGAATTTTAAAAACCAAGGATAGCATAAGAAGCCTCTGGGATATTTCCTAATGTACTAACATTTGAATCATAGCAATGCCAGAAGGAGAAGAGGAAGAGGAAGAAATTGAAAACTTTTTCGAAAAAATAAAAGTTGGCCCTGGCTGGTGTAGCTCAGTGGATTGAGCGCGGGCCTGCAAACCACACGATCGAGGTTCTATTCCCAGTCAGGGCACATGCCTGGGTTGCAGGCCAGTTCCCAGCAGGGGACGCACGAGAGGCAACCATACATTGACATTTCTCTCCCTCTCTCCTTCCGTTCCCCTCTAAAGATAAACAAATAAAAAATCTAAAAAAAAAATAAAAATAAAAGTTGAAAGAAAACTTTCCTAATTTGGCAAAAGAAATACACATAAAAGTCCAGGAAGCACAGTGAGTCCCAAACAAGTTGGACCCAAAGAGGACCACACCAAAACACATCATAATTAAAATGCCAAATGTTAAAGATTAAGAGAGAACCTTAAAAGCATCACAAGAAAAGAAGTTAGTTACCTATGGAGGAGTTCCCATAAGACTGTCAGCTGATTTCTCAAAAGAAACTTTGTAGTCAAGAAGGGACTGGCAAGAAGTTCTCAAAGTGATGAAAGGCAAGGACTTACAACCTAGATGACGCTATCCAGCAAAGCTATCATTTAGAAATGTAGGGCAGATAAAGTGCTTCCCAGACAAGGTAAAGCTAAAGAAGTTTCTCATCACCAAGCCCTTATTCTATGAAATGTTAAAGGGATTTTTTTAAGAAAAAGAAGAAGATCGAAACTATGAACAAATTCACAGCTATCAACAACTGAATCTAGAAAAACAGGTTAAGCATACCACCAGAACAGGAACACAATCACAGATATGGAGATCATTTGGATGGTTATCAGCAGGGAGGGGGAGAGGGGAGGGGGAGAATGAGGGCAAAGGTGAAGGGATTAAGAAGCATAATTTGTAGGTACAAAACAGACAGGGGTGGTACTGTTAAGAATAGTACAGCAAATGGAGATGCCGAAGAACTTATATACACAACACATGGACATGAACTAAGGGGGGAGGATTGCTAGAAGGAAGCGGGGTACCGGGCAGAGGGGGGAAAGGGAGCGAATTGTGACAATTATAATAGCATAATCAATAAAATATATTTTCAAAAAATCATGGCATTTGAGCAAGGGTTCTGAAGGAGACAAGGAAATGAGCATACAGCCAGCTGTAGAAAAAGGTTTCTTATATATTCATTTGTCTGTTATATTCATTACAGACATCCTCTCCCACTTTGTGGCTTGCCTTCTCAATTTCTTTAAGATATATTTTAATGAAAGAAGTTCTTATTTTTAATATAGTCTAATATGTCAGTCTTATATTTTATGGTTAGTACATTTTACCTTGTTTACAAAATCCTTCTGTCTTCTGATACCATAAAGAAATTATTCTATATTTTCTTCTAAAAATTTTAGTGTTCCCTTTCAGTTCACACAGAGTTTACTTTTGGATATGGTATGAGATAGGGACTCATCTCTTGTTTTCTCCCATGCAAACAACAAACAGTGGGTATCATTTATTGGATAATCTGTCCTTTTCTTTTGGAGGATTGCTTTGCCAGCTCTGTCCTAAATCAGGTTTCCATGCACCTGTAGGTCTGCACTGAGGGCATTCTGTTCAACTCCACTGATCAATTTGTCTGTCCCTGTACCTATACCATTATATTGCTTATTATGGCTTTATATTATGTTTTAATATACAGTAGAGAAGGTCCTTCCACCTTATTTCTTTTTTCAGGAATGTCTTGACTAGTCTTAGGGCTCTACCTTTCTTAAAAATTTTAGAATTAGCTTATTAAATTACTTAAAATCCTCTCTTGAGATAAGGACTTGAGTTGAATTGACTATATAGATCAATTTGAAGAGAAATGACATTATTTTCATATTATGACTTTTTATCCAGGAACATGGCTCATCTCTGTCATTTACTTAAATCTTATGTAATGTCTTTCAATAAAGTTAACTTTTTTCTTTATAAAAGTTTTCCACATCTTACATCGTATTTTTTCCTAAGTGCCTTAATTTTGGTTACTATTATAACTGGCATCTTTTTCAATTATGCTTTCTAACTGTTTACCAGTGGAGAATAGACATGTGACTAATTTATATTTATATATTTACACCCACCCACCTTGTTAAATTTTAAAAAATCAATTCCAGCAATTTATCTATAATGTATTTTGTGTTTTCTAAGTAAACAATTATATTATCTATAATGATGTAAGTTTGGTTTCTTTCTTTCTTTCTGAAACTTACATGTTATTTTTTTCCTTTTCTTATTGCATTGGATAGGACCTCAAAGTACAATGCTGGAGAGAAGAGTTGATATGGACATTTTTATCTTGTTCCTGATTTTAGATACTTCAAACATTCCCCTTGGAAAATGATACTTGCTCTAATTATTTGGTAAAAACTCTTCATCAGGTAGGAAGTTGCATTATGCATTGGTGGTAAGTTTTAGCAAATTTTCTTCCTACAATAATTTTGTAATCATGTTATTTCTCCTTTGTCCATTAATGTGGTGAATTATATTAATAGCTTTTCTAATGTTAAATCATTTTTTCATTCCTAGGATCAACCCAACTCGATCATAATGCTGTGTCCTTTTTATCCACTGATGAATTCAATTTCTAGCATTTTTCACATCTAAGTGAGTGAATGAGATTGGCCTCTAACTTTCTTGACCAATTTAATTTCTTTATAGTCCTCCAGCAGATTTGTCACTGTGGCTGAGCGCAGGTGAATTATCTCCAATTTAGATGCAATTCTGAATTCTATTCTGGCCTTCCCTTCTATCATCAATGCACTAACGTCTAAGTACCAGCCATAGTAGGGCTCCCTTGAGGGCAATGGTAGGCCTGAAGAAGCCAAGGCCCTGGAAGTCTGGCTGGTTGTCCATTCACATCCCTTTCTCCCACTGAAAACTCGCTTTGCCTAAGAAGTCCTTCTCGACTACCAGCCTGTGATGTACTTTGGGGGTAGAAGCCACATCTTTTTGTCTGCCCCTGGGCTCCAGCATACCACCTTCACGGAGCAGTGGCTCATAGGCATTTGTAAAACTGATTTTACCCAACCCAGCTGTGAGCTCTTCTTGGCTCGGTCGGCTCTGATTTTTAAAATTGATTCTTTAAAATGGTCTTGAGCCTCTTATTGTGGTCATTACATGCATAAGGTCTGTCTTACAAGACAGACAGTGGTTGTTGTACAGATAAGAAGTGTGTCTATACAGGAATTCCTTTTGACTTTCCAGTTTTAGAACCTGCCCTCCACTAGTCCTAAGTCTCTCCAGAGTCCCGTCCCAACTGTGTGCTCACCCACATTCCAAGCTCCGATAGGCCTCTCTTTTTAAGGGTCCGGGTGGGCCATGCTCCTTCGTACTTTTATGCCGCTCCTTCGAACGTGCTGGTGCCTTTTCCTAGCACGCCCTCTCTTCTCGAGAGCTCCCTCTCTGTTTTTCACGTGCACTCAAATCCTTGGTGAAGCCTCACTCTACTCTCCTTCCCTTCCCCCCTTAGGGTCAGTCTTTCATCCTCTGTGCTCTTCAGGTGTTGTACACATGCTTTAAAAAAAGAAAAAAATTTTAAGCCTGAAATACTTAAGTGTACTGGTATATTTCCTAATATCAGATGTTCTCTTACAGAGCTACAGTACACTTGGCAAAATCAGGATTTTTAACATGGATACAAATACGTTTTCTAATCCGTAGTTCATTTTTGAATGTCATCCATTAGCCCTTTCTTTAACTTGACCATAACAATTGTTGCACTGTTTTATAGATATTTGTTCCCACTTCCCTGTCTCCTGTGTGCTCATATGTAAACATTAGCCCCGGGAGACTGGGCTTGTGTCTTTTATCCTTGATTCCAGTACGGTGCCTTGCAAGTGAGTTTTGTTGTCTGTGCGTATGTGTTGAATTAACTAATGAAGTTATATGGCTTGTCTTTAGTTCCTCCAGTCTTCCCAGATGGCCCTCCTCTGCTCACCCTGGCTGCTGTCCTCTCTCATTCTGTGAATCCATGCCTTCTCTCTCTCTCAACCTTTACACTAACTTCATTTCTGAGCCTTTATTTATACGAGCTAGTAAATGGCTTGTGGTGGCTTGCAGTGTCCCTGTCCCCAGGGGTAGATACTGAGAGAGATAAAAAAGGAATACTACACCTGCCGTGTCCTTGAGGGTCTCCAGTGTCCTGTGTATTTTGCTTTTCCCCCAAAGGCCAGCACTGTGCTTTGCCCACCGTCTGGGCTTGATGACCACTGGTTTGGTGAATGAATACAAGCATGAAAAGGTGGCCCCGGACATGAGGAGTCCAGGGGTCAACCACTCTCCAGTCAGGCCACTTAGCCACATAATCAATGGCTGAATGCAGTGTTCCCAACTAGGGGTGTTATATTAACTCCCTTTAGCTTATTTAAAGCCAACAGGCCTTTCTGGGAAGCATGTCAGACTAAACACTTGGACTGCCTGTTTTATGAGGGGGAAAAATCACTAGGAGACTAAGGAGAGAAATTGAAAAAGGACTGAAACACACCTCATGGGGGTCATCACGATTTTAAAATGTTTGACTTTGTACTGGAGCCATTTATCCCTTAAATGCTTGGAGCACCGTGGGGAGAAAATTCGACAGAATTGTGGACAGGTTCCTTGCCCTCAATAAGCTTGTAATTTATGCCATGTCCCTTATGTAGCTGCTAGCCTGCCCTCAGTGGCCCGTCTTTTATGGGGCCTTTCTCTTCCTCGAATTGCTCTCATGTTTGTTTAGTTACACTGTTGATGGTAGACCTTCGTGGAACACCAACAACATGCATGGCGGTGTAAGGCGCTTGATGTTGGGTCCCAGAGGGCCTATAATGCAAGTTCGAGGCGTCGTCTGTGTTTGTCCACCTCTGCTGCTCTTTGTTTTTTCCTTGGTGTTTGGTGCATTCGCAGGAAGGAGCCGCCCTTCACCTGCTCCTTTCAAGTCTCTCCTGAGTACTCGACTCTTCCCAGGCCCACATTGTGAACCTTTGGCCTCTTCTCTCACCTGTCCCCTTTTCCTTGGGGAAGCATTTTAGGACAAGAACTCATTCTTCACATGATTTGAGCCCAGTGGAAAACAGGCTGAAACCCTGCAGCTCTATCCTTTTCTGGGCCACAGAGCCCTGGTGCTCCTAAGGCATTTTCGGGGATCCCCATGAAGCCACACAGAGGCAGAAGGGAATTCCAGTAGCTGAAGAGACCAAAACTCTGTCCAAATGTCACCTCCCTCTGCCTGCAGCCATGACTGCTGTTAATCCTGTGACAGCTGGTTTTGGATAAATAAGCCTGGGTCACCAGATCCCTGCAGGGCTCCGGGGGTGTGGCTGTGAGGGGCTGCTCTGTCCCCAGGATGGTTCTGCTGGTGGGATTGGCTTCTTGGGAATCATTAAGGGTCCTCTGCCGGAGCCCCAAGTCAAACCCAGTCAGGCTGATGTTATGTCACCTTGTGATGTTTGTTGACGCTGTTTTCCTCCTCAAATTGCCATCCTCTTCCTCAGAGAAGGGGAGGGGGGAGACATGCGTGGAAGCCGTAAGAGGAAGGCAGGGAGCACTCCGGTCATGTCTCACTCTCCCGTGGGCCCAGAGCTGGCTGCTCCCTACTGGGCTTTTTCTGGTGTTTTGTCCAGTCGCCTTGGTGTCTGAACCCCTCTGAGGTCTGGCCACTCCCCCTGGGGAGGTGATTTTTCACAGTAAGTCCACTAGTCCCCCACTTTCAGCTTTTAGCACTCTCTTAATTCCAGCCCTTGTTTCACTTTTAAATGCACATTAAATAGCCCATCTTTCTCGGAGTCTTCCCTCCTAGCTGGTGTTTGTAGATGGAATGATCGTCCTTGATTTATGAGTTAGCCAAGCTGTGCATGATTGTTTCTCCATCTTTACTCATGGATTCTTCCATCCCTTCATCACTCTTGTTTTTCCTTAGACAGTCACTTTCTCTACATTCATCTGGTAATGAGGCAGCCACTCCTGTGTCCAGTGCCTGTTCTGGCTACTCAGCATCTGAAGAGGGCAGTTAATGTGCTCAGCGCCCACCCCTGCCCCTTCAGGTTATGAATCAGCTCGTCTCTGATTGTTTAGCACTTAACACTTTCATAATTTCAGCTATTGTGTTTATTGATAGCTTTCTCTCTCTCTCCGACTGATTTTTTAAAGTATATTTTATTGATTATGCTATTACAGTTGTCCCATTTTTTTCCCCTTTGCCCACCTCCACCTGGCACCCCACTTGTCTCCAGCAATCACCACTGAGTTCATGTCCATGGGTCGTGCATATAAGTTCTTTGGTGTCTCTATTTCCTATACTATTTTTAATTTCCCCCCATCTAACTTGTACTTACCAATTATGCTTCCCCCCCTTTCTCTCCTTTCCCCCTCCCAGCTAATAATGCGCCATGTGATCTCCACATGATTCTGTTCCTGTTCTAGGTGTTTGCTTAGTTTGTTTTTGTTTTTTAGATTCAGTTGCTGATAGTTGTGAGTTTGTTGTCATTTTACTGTTCATAGTTTTGATCATCTTCTTATTCTTAAACAAGTCCCTTTAACATTTCATGTAATAATGGCTTGGTAATGATGGAATCTTTTAGTNCCCCATCTAACTTGTACTTACCAATTATGCTTTCCCCCCTTTCTCTCCTTTCCCCCTCCCAGCTAATAATGCACCATGTGATCTCCACATCTCTGATTCTGTTCCTGTTCTAGGTGTTTGCTTAGTTTGTTTTTGTTTTTTAGATTCAGTTGCTGATAGTTGTGAGTTTGTTGTCATTTTACTGTTCATAGTTTTGATCATCTTCTTATTCTTAAACAAGTCCCTTTAACATTTCATGTAATAATGGCTTGGTAATGATGGAATCTTTTAGTTTTACCTTGTCTAGGAAGCACTGTATCCGTCCTTCAATTCTAAATGACAGCTTTTCTGGATAGAGTAGTCTAGGTTGTAGGTCCTTGTTTTTCATCACTTTGAATACTTCTTTCCAGCCCCTTCTTGCCTGCAAAGTTTCCTTTGAGAAATCAGCTGACAGTCTTATGGGAACTCCTTTGTAGGTAACTTCTTTTCTCTTGCTGCTTTTAAGATACTCTATATCTCTAACTTTTGGCATTTTAATTATGATGTGTCTTGGTGTGGTCCTCTTTGGGTCCAACTTGTTTGGGACTCCCTGTGCTTCCTGGACTTACATGCCTATTTCCTTTGCCAAATTAGGGAAGTTCTCTTTTAATTTTTATTTTTTCAGAAAAATTTTCAATTTCTTGCCTTTTCTCTTATCCTTCTGACATCCTTATGATTGGGATATTGTTACTTTTGGAGATATCCCAGAGTCTTCTTATTCTCTCTTAACTTTTAAAAATTCTTATTTCTTCACTCTGTACTGGTTGACTATTTATTTCTTCCTTGTGTTCCAAATCATTGACTTGAACCCCACCTTCCTTTTCTTCACTATTGGTTCCCTGTGGACTTTCCTTTATTTCACTTATTGTATCCTTGATTTCTTCTCTTATGTGTTTGCTATGCTCAATGAATTTTTGAGCATCCTTATCACCAGTGTTTTAAACTCTGAGCCTGATAGGTTGGCTATCTCCATTTTGCTTAGTTTTTTCCTAGAGTTTTGATCTGGTTTTTTCATTTGTGCTGTATTTCTTTGTCTCCTCAATTTGGCAGCCTGACTGTATTTGTTTCTGTGTATTAGGTAGAGCTGTTTTGACTCCTTGTCTTGGTGCACCTGTTACGTTGTAAGGGGTGGAGCCTTAGGTATTTGCCAGGGTGAGGAAAACTGTTTTGCTACTTTGTGGTGCTGTATGTGGGGGAATAGTTGGAGAAGGAACAATGCCACTTGCTTGACACTTGCCCCATTCCCAGTCATTTCACCTACTTCCTGTATGTGACATGCACCCTTTTCTAGCTGTTGCCCTGGTGTTGGTTTCCAGAGTGGGTGTGTTTGCATACGTTCTAGGACCATGGGGGTCCTTTAAGCAGACTCTCCTGAGAGACCAGCAGTTTCTTCTGCCACCCCACCCCACTGTTTTTTTTACAGCCAGAAGTTATGAGGTTTTATTTCTCAGCGCTGGAACCCTGGGCTGCACAATCTGGCCTGGAGCTGGGATTGCTTGCTCCCCAGGTCTCCCTCCAGGTTTTTATCTACCACACATGAATGTGGCACCTCCCATTCTGGCAGCTGCCACTGCCAGTCCCTCACTGCTGCCTCACAACTGCCACACTGTGTCCTCTCTGCCCCAGCTCCCTGTCTCTGCCCCTCCTACCTGTCTGGATGAATATTTCCTCTTTAAATCCTTGGTTTTAAAGGATTTAAGGACTTCTACATGGTTCAATTTTCTGGCAGTTCTGGTTGTTTTTTGTTTTGTGTCTAGTCGTGATCCTTCTTATGGTTGTGCAAGGAGGCGAAGCATGTCCACCTATGCCTCCATCTTGACTGGAAGTCTCTTGGACTGATCTTGATCTATGAATGTATTTATTCACAGTGGCTTCTGAGAAGTCTCTACACCTGCTTCAGTTTTAGATGCTTTTCGGAACCTCCCATTCTGTGCGGGAGTTCAGGAATAGACCATGTGCAGCGGAGGGAGGGAGTGTGGATCTAGTTTCAGACAGTCTGGGCTCAAATCTAAGCCTTCCTGGCCGAGTGACCTTGGGCAAGTCAGCATCCGAAAGCCCCATTTCCCAGATCATTCACATGGAATCACTATGGACCTCCATGCAGCGTGCTGTAAGGATGGGGTGGAATGATGTCCATGAGCCCAGCGCATACCCAGTTCATTTACATTTCCTTCATCTAATGCGCTTGCCTCCTTTTCCAGGCGATTCCCAGATTTGAGAGTGTGTAGACTAGGAAGATCTCAAAATATATTTCAATGCACTTAAGTTGCCAACTTTTTATTTGGCCAATTTTTAATTTTGCCCGGTAAGAACGGTATAAAAAAACAACAACTAACCACCATGTATTTTCACTGTTTCCGTAAAAGAATACTTGTAAACAAAAAAGATTAAAGAACCTCATTTAAGTGTTAAAAATGGAATACATTTAACCTTATGAAAACTTCTCTGTATTGTAGGTTGGAGAAAATGTGGTTCACAGATCAGCGACGACTCGAAGGGCTTTTCAGACTAGCGTTTCTGTTGCTCGCGTAGACATCTTGCTTTGAGGCGGGGAGGGATTGGTGGGAGAATGAGGGAGCAGCACATTTTCTGTGTTTAGTTTGAAGAACTGCTGAGGTGTGATTGCTGTGTGCGGGGACCTCGGGATGATTAGTGAGATGAGAGCAAATGTGAGAGGTTGATGTGCACAGTATAAAATATGTGGAGAGAGCAGAGGCAGAACATTTCATGTCTGAGTTCCAGGTAAAATAATGGCTGTATTTGCATTTTTTAAAAAGACGCAAGGAAACAATCAAAACTTGCCACATTCTTAGCTGAAGGGTGTTTGAGCTCCTGATGATTTCACTCTGACCCTGTTCCGAATCACTTGTGGTTTTGCCAGCACATACTCCCCCGAGTATATTTTGGGGTGGAAACATTCCATATCTCTAGTCGAAGTGCAGAGGGGAATTGTTTTTTGAGAAGTCCCAGCTAACTCTGCCCAGCTGGTTTTGCTTAGAGGAGTGTGGAAAAGTTCTTGTTCCTTTCTAGGGGAAAAACACTGCACACTCACATTCAGACGCACATCACTTGGGGTCTTTTAAAGGCAGGGCAACTCATACCTGGATAGGGAACCTTGGTCAGGTGGGAGATCTTTGCAGACAACAGCTGAGCTGTGATGACCTGTCTGACGTCTGGAAAGGGAAGACCCATGCCAGCTCTGTGTTCGCATGGGAGCACGTTTGTCCCTGGGGTAGGGGGCTGCCCCCGAACTCCAAGTGCTGCTGACTCTGCAGGACAAACACCACAGCGTCTCTCTGCTCTGAGTACTCTGTGAAGCACCTCACTTACACAGGGCTGGGCAAAAGGAGGTTTACAGTTGTTTGGATAGAAAAAGACACGCAGGTTAGGATGATTACGGTGGCTTTATTAACTCAAAAGAATGTCACAGTGGCACAATAAACTTAGGTACAATCTCGCAAGTGCTCAAATTGCCGGCCTTCGTTATTTACACATTCTTGTCATCTTTGCGAATCAGTAAACAAGCCTGAATTTCAGTGACCTGCTTGGGTTAGCCCTACTGCCTCCCGAGGTGGTTGAATTCAAACCAGCTTTTGCCCGACCCTGCATTGTCTAACTCTCATGTAACCCTCTGAGTTAAGCATTATTAGAAGGCCCATTTAACAGATGAGAAAGCTGAGGCTTAGTTGTCCAAAGCATGAGAACTAGTGGGTGGTAGAGCTGGGATATAAATGCAGGTTCTTGCTGACTGGTGTTTCAACTGCTAGGATGCTTGGCTCCTAAAATCTTAGGTCTGATACGAGTGGGAAATGGGCTTGACCTGTCCCTTCAGAGGTGACGTTTGGAAAAGGAGTCATTACCCCTCCCCCCAACCACACATACTCCAATCTTTTTGAAGCACTCCTAACACATGTAGCATTTCTTCCCTTCCTTTAACAAGACAAACTAGGGACCTTTCTGGAGAATCGTTCAGCAGTATTTATCAAAAGCCTTAACATATTTATACTCTTTGACCCAGAAATTACTCTGCTAGAAATTTACCCAGTAACCTGTATACCACAGGCTTCTCCAGCCTGTGGGTACGAAGGGTGGCATTCCAGTGTCACCTCCTCAGAGAAGCCCAGATCCCCCTCCCTCGGGCTCCTCATCTTCCTTCAAAGCACTCAGCTCCAGGTGAAATGACAGGATCCAACTGTCATAGAAGGGACCTCCCATGGTAGCAGGGACTGTCTTGACTCTGCTCTGTGTCCAGTGACTGAAACAGCATCTGACTCATTGGAGGCCTTCAACAAAGGTTCACAAAGGAATGAATGAGCTTCTGTTACATAAATGCCTCAAATCTCAAAACTCTGCTTGACTGGCTGCAGGTCTGGTCTTTTACAGATGGCCCCTCTTCCACACTCAGGCTCCCCTGGAGTTTCTGTAAATGGGCCAGGGCCACCGCTCACGGCTACTGCCAGCAGGTGGAGGGGACACGCAGGCATGCTCCTTGAGGCCAGAGTCCACCAACTCTGCCTATGGTGAGTGCGTCCTTCCTGCCTACTCCACTCTCCTTGGGGTCCTGTTTTTGCATCCAGGCCTCTATTTTTAGTAGTTACATATACTACTTGTATAATGATAGGTAATCATTATTTTTATTTTTATTTATTTTCTAGCTTGGGCAGAATGATGGCCCCACGGGGATGCTCTACATGCTCAGAGAAACTTCTGTGCGTGGCTCAGAAGAAACTGAGCCACGCACATGTTTCTTCTGAAACTTCATGTTTCTTCTGAAACTTCTGAGAATTCTTTCCCTGAAAGAATAGTCTCCGTAATAATTATTTTTAAAAATCTAACAATACAGACAAACATGAAAGGACACCCTTCTAGGAAAGTCGGTGTTAAGATTAAGAAATCATTGAGAGGATGGTGTTTGGGGAGGAACTGGTTCAAGTCCCGGCACCGGGTCCCGCATCCCGGGCAGCCCCCATAAAAGCTGGCATCACTGCTGTCATTACTAAACTCGCACCCCACCTGCTGTCCCCACCTCATGGCCACTGCTGCGCATCTCCTGCTGCTTCTTGTCTCCACCCCTCTGGTCTGTCTGGATGAACACGGCTTCTTTAAATCCCTGGTTGTCAGACTTCCATACATTTCCATTTTCCGGCAGCTCTAGGTGTTTTTTGTTTTGAGGCCAGCTGTGCCCTTCTTATGGGTGTGCGAGGAGGTGAAGCATGTCTACCTATGTCTCCATCTTGGCTGGAAGTCTCTGAGGTATGATTTTTAAAGTTAGGATTATAACTCTGGGTCCAAAATTATTTCAATTATTATACTACCTTTCACTGTGCTCTAAATTTGCCTTTAAAGATTCATTTGGGAAGATTTTTGAAGGCTTTTCTCTCCTCAACAATGGGGAGGCTGAGCCTCAGCAAAGATTGGATAACACCAGTAGGTAATAAGAATGGTGAAAGGTGGGAAGAAAGAGAACGTCGCCAAATTCCTGAAAGAGGTGGTGGAGGGACAGTCTCTGACTTTCTGAAACTCTTTGAAAAGAGTTTCAATGGTATGTGCCATTTTTTTTCTTGCTATCAAAGGACATTTATGTCGTTGGTAGATTTAAGTTTTACAAACAGTGTTGTGGTAAACAGTATTGTACTCAGAGCTTTGTGCGTGTGGATATTTCCCTAGGATAGATACCGAGAAGTATTGTTGAGTCAAAGTGTGTGTGTAGCTCATATTTCAGTAGTGGATGCCAAGGCAACCCCAAAGTTAGTGCCATTACATTGCTACCAACAACGAGAGACTAACCCTTCCCCCATCTGTGCCCACACTGGATATTACAAGTATTAATCTTTTTTTATCTGTTTTTTTAAAGATTGTATTTATTTATCTTTAGAGGGGAAGGGAAGGAGAGGAGAGAAATATCAATGTATGGTTGCCTCTCGTAGGTCCCCTGGTGGGAACTGGCCCGCAAGCCAGGCATATGCCCTGACTGGGAATCGAACTGCGATCCTTTGGTTTGCAGGCCCAGGCTCAGTTCACTGAGCTACACCAGCCTGGGCTGAAATCTTATTGTTTTAATTTGTATTTTTTTATTATTAGGGAGATTGAGCAACAGGTTTTTCTTTTTCTTCTTCTTCTTTTTTTTTTTTGGTTCCTGCTCTCAATCTCTCAGCAATTGTTGCTACTCTCTCTCTAAAATGCTCCCTTTCCTTGGCTCCGGTGACAACCCACACCACATTATCCTGGCTTTGGTTCTACACCTCTGGCCACTCTCTTGCACTCTCCATTCCAGACTTCTCTCTCTCCACCTGGCTATAAATAGTGGTGTTACTCAGAGCTTAGTCACCTCTCCCCACCTCCCTCCACAGCTCTCAATCTACATTCTCTCCCCAGACAATCCCATTCAGGCCCATTCAGGCTTTGACTATTGTCTCTACACCAACATCTCCCAAATTGATCTCCATCCCACTCCTCTCCTCTTGCTCTAGACCTGTCTGCTCCCCATCTCCACTTGGTTGCCTCAAGAGCAAGTTAAACTCACCATTCCAAAACCAAACTCAAGAGCTTATTCCTCCAGACTAGTCCTTCTGCTGCATTCCCACCTCAGGGACTGTCACCAACCTCAGGTCACTCAACAAGAACCCTAGGAGCCATCCTTGATGATTTCCTTGCCATGATTCCAGTACCCATTTCATTTCAAGTCCTATGGACTCTATGTGCTAAGTATCTTGGGAAGGTGTCCACTTCTTCCCATCCCCACCAGCCCCACCTCCCCAGAGCTTTCCCACTGGCTTCCCAACTGGCTGAATCCACGCTTGGCCTCAGCCCCCCTGTTCTCGACCAACGTGACTTTCATATAGCAATGACATGGGCATAGCAATTCTGCCCATGTCATTTCCCTGCACAGAAGAAAAGCCATAGATCCATTAAACACAAAATTGTTCCCATTTGTTAAAAGAAGGAAAAAGAAAAAAGAAATAACGAAAATATTTAAAAATAACAGATTAATTTAACACTTCTAGTTCATCCATCGGACGGGACAACTTGTAGTTATAAAAAACAAGTGTAGTACTAGCAAATATGAAAGATCAGATAAATTGCTATTATTTAAAAGTTTAGAGCAGTGATGGCAAATATATAATGTGAGACTCATACGTAATTAAACATATTCTAGTAACAACATAAAAAAGTAAGAAACAGGTGAAATTAACTTTGTCATGTAGTTTATTTACTCCAATATATCAAAAATATTATCATTTCAACATGTAATCAATATAAAAACTATGCATGAGGTATTTTACGTTACTTTTTACGCTAGGTCTTTGAACTCCAGTGTGCACTTTACACTTGCAGCACACTCGATTCAGATGCTAAATTTTTGTCAGAAATGCTGATCTCTGAAGAGTTAGATTTCATGACTTCATAGTTGAAAGGCAGATTCACATACCCTTGTTGTTCCAAATATGCATAAGCTTTCCAGTAATTTAATCAAGGATCGGTTTGATAATTTAAATTAAGTTAAATTAGAAATTTAGGTCCTCAGTGGCAGTTACTGTATTTCAAAGGTTCAATTGCTGCATATGGCTAGCAGCTACGGTACTGGATAGCACAGTTCTAAAGTCAGGTAAAGACTGCAAGTTCTCTAAAACACTTTGCAAACTTTATTGTAAAAATCTGCCACCCTGGCTGGTGTAGCTCAGTGGATTGAGCTCGGGCCTGCAAACTAAGGAATTAGGGTCCAATTCCCAGTCAAGGCACATGCCTGGGTTGCAGGCCAGTTCCCAGTGGGGGGCACATGGGAGGCAACCATACATTGATGTTTCTCTCCCACTCTCTTTCCCTTCCCCTCTAAAAATAAATGGATAAAACCTTTAAATAAGTAAGTATTTTAAAAAATCTGTCAAAAGATAAAAATACTATAGCCCTACCTTTCTTGGGAATAAATGCTAAATAAACTATTAACAAATCGAATCAAATAATATCTAAAAATAATCATGAACACATAGGATATATTTAAGAAACAAAAGAATGGTTATTCCTAAGCTTTCCTATAGGCATAGAAATCCCATTCACCATTGGATAAGAATAAGAATAAAGCATAAGAATAAAATACAAATAAACTTAACGAAAATGAATATTCATGAAGAAGCTATAAAACTTTGCTAAAGGATGTAAAAGAAGACTTGAAAAGGAGGGAGCACGTGCCATGGTCCTGGAGGTAAAGACCAAATATTGGCAAAGATGTGAAGTCTCCTAAAATTAATCTGTAATTTTAACATAATTCCAATCAAAATGCCAAGAAAGAACATTTGTTATTGGGGGGGGGGACTAGTTAAACTATTTCTAAAGTTTATCTAGAAGAATAAACAAATGGAAAAATAGCCAAGAAGATCATGAAAAAAAGTAACTTGTTCTACCTGACGTAAAAATTACTTATAAAACTTTAGTGATAAAAACATCGTGGTACTGGTACAGGATAAAACAGGTAATGGAGATGGGCTCATAAATGTAGGGGAATTTGGTATATAACAAAAATGGCATAACTGAATATCCTCAGGGAAAAAGTGTAAAGTTATCTCAAACCACACCCCAAAATAATCCCAGATAACTTAAAGATTTGGAAATTAACAAAAACAAACCAAAAAAGACCTTGCAAGCTCACAAAGATAATACTGGAGTATATTTTTAAATAATTTGGGAGATGGGGGGGGCCTTCGGTAATATGGTAGCAAGCCACAAGTCATGGAGGAAGTGATTGACAGGTTTGACTATTTTGGCAGACATGATTGGTTACCAATGAGATGTAAATAAAAGTCTGCTGGGGACTACTGGGAAAGGTCTTTCTTCCTGGTGAGATAACAGACCTGAGAGATGAAAAAAAATTGCTCCCACCCTTTTCCTTCCAGACCGGAGTGTGAGGATGTGATATTTGCAGGTGTAGCAGCCATCTCCTCTTACAAGGGGGGGACACTGTCAACGCATCATAGAGGCAAACCTGAGTGACAAGAGATGGATAATACCTCTGAACCCCCAGACCAATCCCGAGACCACCTACCTCTGGAGTTCAGGTTCATTAAATTATTAATATTTTATGGGGCAAGCCCTGCTGCCTGACTCTCTTCTCCTAGGGCTGATACAAATATATAAAAGATAGAAACTTTCTATGGCAAAAGACACAATGAACTCAGTGAGAGAAAATAATTGCAACATGGATGTCAAGGCTAAATGGCCTTAATATATGAATGACTTTTATTAACCAATAGGAAAATAAAAGAATACCTTAATAAAATCAAATGGGCAAAGAGCGTAAACAGATAATTAATAAATGAAATTCAATGGACAAGTAAAGATCTGAAAACACACTCCATCGCACCAGTGATCAAGGGCTTACGGATTGAGACCGCGGTAGAACACTATTTTTTGCCATCGTCCGGGCAAAGAGGAGAAAGAACGGTGATGGCTAATGCTAGAGTTGGTGTGCAGAGTCGTCTTTTCTCATACAGGCTGGGGAAATGTAAATTGGGACAATTTTCTCCAGAATAACTTAATATGGTCAAATTTTAAAAGATGTATCCTGTATTTCTCAGCAATTTTCCTTTTTGAAGTTTTTTCTGAGGGAATAATCAGATGTGATAAAAATGTGTATGCAGTGATGTGGCAGTGTGGTTAGTGCGTATTCCTTGTAATGGTAAAAAAATGGATATAACTGAGAAGTTTCCAACAATAGGTGATTAAGTAAATTAGGAGCACTTCCTCAATAGAGTGGAACTCTAGGTAGCCATTACAGAGGCTGATGCACTAGCCCTGGCTGGTGTGGCTCAGTTGGTTGGAACATTGTCCTGTAACGTAAGGGTTGCAGACTCAATTCCTGGTCAGGTCACAAGCCTAGGTTATGGGTTCAATTCCCAGGCTGGGTGCACATAGGAGGCAACAGATTGATGTTTCTCTCTCTCCCTTCCTCTTTCCTTTCCCCTCTCTCTAAAAATGATGAGATAAAATATCCTCAAGT
Source organism: Sturnira hondurensis (assembly GCF_014824575.4). Taxonomy (NCBI): domain Eukaryota; kingdom Metazoa; phylum Chordata; class Mammalia; order Chiroptera; family Phyllostomidae; genus Sturnira; species Sturnira hondurensis. The sequence continues at coordinate 278,773 of NW_028092064.1, read as the reverse complement.
GAGGATTTAAAAAAAAGACTGATGCATTATATGTGTTGACACAGAAAGATTCTCACGATCTAGTGATAAGTAGGAAAAAACAGGTTACAAAACACTGTGTGCTATGAGTCTCTGTATGTCAGTATATGCACATATATTTAAAGGGCTTTTTAAAATAATAGTGATTATCTGTAGGAAGTGAGATTGAGAGGGAACGTTTATTTTTCTGTATTGGTTGAATGTTTTATACATCAAAATAAAAAAGTTGATTCTAGTTTCAGAAATGAAGTGTTTCCAGAGTAATATGCAGTGATGTGGAAAAAAAACATGTGACATGTTGCTAGGTTTAAAAATACAAGTCAATGTTATAGTAGGTATTTTAAGAGTGGGACTAATTTTATTGAAAATTACCTGGAAAGTTGTACACCAAAATGTTCACAGTAGTTATTTCTTGGGGTGGTGTGTGGGAGTGTGTGGTGGGAATTTGAATGATTTATATTTTATTGGCCATAATTCTAGGCTTAAAAATATTTAAAAAACTACTTGTATTGCTTCTATGGAAAAATGTTATTGTTAAAAAACAAAAGAAAGAAGGAAGGAAGGAAGGAGGGAGGGAGGGAAGGAGGGAGGGAAGGAGGGAGGGAGGGAGGGAGGGAGGGAGGGAGGGAGGGAGAGAAGGAAGGAAGGAAGAAAAAAACCAGTGCTAACTTGGACCGAGCCCTCTTGGAGGACAGCTAGGATTCTGAGAACCCTACAAGAAGGGTGTTGATTTGATGACATTAAATACAAACCTTGACATTATTTATTTATTTTTCTTTCATGTTACAGAGGATTTTGACTCAAATGATATAATAAAACATTAAATTACAAATGAAGAAAAAATATCAGAATCAAGAAATATAGCAATGGACTAGAAAGATGAGACGGGGAAAGCAGGGTCTTGCACACTTGTGGAGGTTGAGCTACAAGGTGAGCCCTGCCCCCTTCCACGGATTCCACAGTCCCTGGGGTCCTCTGCCTGCCCAGCGGGAGACTCGAAGCCTCTGTACATCTGCTCACCTGCTCAGGGTGATCCCATGAAGGGGATAGCATAGTAGATACATTGTAGGGTGTTGGTCCAGCCCATAACCACCCCTTTTCCTCTGCCTCTGAAAGGGGGCTTGTAATACACAGTGGACTGTGCCAGGTGAACCTCTGGCCCAAACAGAGCCCTGTGGAGTCTGTCTCCTAGACATTCGGAGCTCCGCCTGAGAACTGGCTGCCGTCTGGCTGGCCAAGTTTGGGGGCCTGAGTCGGGGTTGTCCTGCATAGAGCAGAACACACCTCCTAGTTGGGGCCTTAGAGTCCACTTGTATTTTGTGAGGCTGGTACATTAAGAAAGAAACAAGGTTACAAAAACGATGGTGTATGTTTAATGTTTATATTGAACAAATTAATGCTTTTAACACCAAAAAGTACAGTGCCACAAAAACGTTCTGTTCATAAGATAATTACAGGATTTATTAGAATATTAATTCATGGTGCACTACAGGCGGTGCGGTCCAGAGCCAAAAGGGCCGGTGCCAACCTCCTGCTCCCCTCCTGCCACATGCCCCTGAGGCTGCGAACTGGGGGCTGAGCCCAGAGGAGGGGAAACTAGTGCAGCTGGCAGCCTGCAGACAGGGGGAGTCGCTGATCCTCCCTCCCGCCCGATCCAGGGCTCTGGGCCAGGTCTTTTAGAAGCCCACTGACCTGGCCCCTTGAGACACCCCATACCCTCCCAGAGGAGCGATTTTGTCATTCCTCCTTCACTACCTCCACCTGACGTGGACTTCTACCCCTGGCAACTGAAAGAACTTCACCAGAAGGAACTTGCAGACATCCTAGATTCTGCTTCTTCACGCGAGGTGTATTTTTTCACTGGCGACGAATTCCCTTCCCAGGGAGAAAGGGGATTTTCAGCTTCCGTGGCCCTAGTCTGCAATGAGTTCACGCGTATTCTCCCAAGGTGGAGGAGGATTGTTTAAAAGATGCTGAGTGGCAGGGAGAAGAATGTCACCTCAACATCCCTCCGCCAAGCCGGGAGAGGTTTGGCTGAGTCTCAAGGACGGCAGGTCTGTCAGACAAGGGCAGGCCTGGCTGCCTTACTGCGAGCCAGAGTCAGTTTCCTGGCACTGGGGAATGTTGGGGAGCCTTGGGGGTCCTGCTTCGAGGCTTTTCCTAGAGTGGGTTGGTCCTAAAAGTGGCTTCCGAGGTGGACTGAAGAAGGTGAGGGAGGCACCTGCTCTATAAGGGGTTGCCATGCAGGCTCCACTGGGGGAGAAATAGCCCAGTGGAAGTTGGTTACGTTACACTGGTCGCCTTATTTCTCTGATGCCCCTGGCGCCCAGCAGTGAGCCTTAAATAAAGCAGACTTCCGTGCTGTTTGTGGTCCCCACTGCTGTCGGCAGTGTAAAGCCTTTGTTCTTTGCTCTTTGCTCTAGGACTCTTTTCCTCCCCTCCCATTGCTCATCAGACTCACAAATATTTCCTGAGCAGCTACTTCGTGCTAGGTTCCCTCTAGGTGCTGGGAATATGGCACTGAAGAACAAGACCACCACGCACCTTTCTCTCTTAGACCTTAGACCTCTCCATACCACTTCTCCCCCACCCCGTCCCAATATATGTGAAATAAAAATACAAAACACAAGAGAATCATGTCCCATTTCTTTTGAATGAGACCTACCAAACGGTACCAAGCATGTTGTTTCACAGAGAGAGCGCGATTCTAGTAAGAAAACTCCCAGTTTTGTGGAAGTCTCCCAGAACAAGGGGCCCATTTTTGTCATTCCTTGTTCAAAATCCCCGTGTCCCCCACTCAATGCACACACACACATATGTTACTCTCACAGTTTACATTCATAACATGTACAGCTGGAGAGCAGCGAAGTCTGCCTTCCACATTATACAGAGGGATTGGCAGCTGAGACCGAAGGCGATAGAAATAAGCTATTGATCAAGGGTTATAAAAGTACTGCCACTGGGATCCTGTGATGCTGGCAAGCCGAGGGTAGCGGTAAAGTGCTACACAAATGCAATAACATTTATAACCCGAGGGCAAGTGCTTTTTACATGAAAACAAAAAGCTGATCTATTTAATTCTTCCCCCCTCCTTGGGCTGGGCTGGCCTTTGACAAGTGCAGGGACAGGAGCCTAAGCACTTTGGTTGGGCTGGCCTCTTACTCTCTGGCTAGGTGACAAGGTCTCATTTCTCCGTGCCTGTGCCTTCTGGTGGCCTGGGGAGTACCCTGCACTTTGAAGCCTCTCTGGCTGGAAGGAAGAAAGAGTGGTGTCCTGTCATCCTTAGGGGCCCAGTAATGCTTTTGCCCTGTGGGTCTTGCTTGTTTGCTTCGTGGATGTTGCCCAGTCCTGTTGGAAGCTGAGCTTTTCACTTGAATGGATGCTGGAAATCACTCTTTAGAGCTTCGTTCTGTGACATTTGTGAAAAGAAGTCCTACTTTACAGAGAAATAATGCAGACGAGAGATGGCTCTGGAGGTACCACGAAATTGTAAATGCATCATGATGACTGGACCTAGGAATCCAGCTTTTTCATCCCAAACTCGCCAGACCTCTGCTTCCTAACGTGTTCCCAAGAATACCAGTTCTGTAAGATGCTCCATAAAAAGTGGGGCTATGTAATCAAGTAGATTGGGAAAGTGCTTCCTCTTGGAGAGTCCTACCGCATCTTTGCAACGCAAAGGCTCTGAGAGGTCCCACAGCGGAGAAAGAGTTTAACTTGGCTTCACAGCCGCTCCCAGGTTTACGTGACTGCCTCACTGTCCCCTCGTTTCAAGTTTCTTTCACCTTCTTTTTATTGCCTAATGCTTATTAACAGCACACTTGGGAAATGCTGCCAAGGCACTTACAAGAGGACAGTATATTTTTCCTACTATGTGCAAGACACTTTACGTGGATTATTTCTAACCATCAAAACAACTCTGCAGCATTATTATCCCTGTTTCACAGACGAGAAGGAGGCGGCTAAGAGTGGATGAATAACTTGTCCAAGCCCCTCAGCTAAGGAGTAGCTTAGCCATCATTCTCACCCAGGCCACTCTGACTCTGAACCCCGCATCTTCCATCATAGCACGTGTCTTCCTACATGGGACAGAGACTTGCTTCTCTTTTTTTGCCAAAGTGGAGGTATGTTGTTCTTCCTTAAAGACCTTTGTCTCAGGATCCGTTCATTCCTCTGAAAACCTTTCCCTCCGCCTGCCACTACCCCCATCTTCCTAAGGACTCATGGAATTCCCATCAGAAAACAGAACCTGAATCTGAGCAACCACGGGCAGGAATCCCAGGTTCGCCATTTACAATTTATGCGACTTCAGGCAATTTACTTAACACCTCTCTGCTCAGTTTTCTTATCTATAAAAGTTTAAGTTTGTACAAAACATCTGGCCCAGAATGCTTAGTAAATGGCAGCTGTTATTGTCACTTAATTATTAACAGTAATTCTTCATGGGGGAAAAACTCATTAGGAAAATTATAGGGATCCCTGTTTTAAATCCCCCAACTATCCTGGTATGCTAGGATACAGATACTTTTATGTTAAAGATAAAAAAAAAAAAGGAAAACTGTTAAGCCGGTGACTTTTTCAAGGGTACAGCTAGCGAGCAGGAGAACTGGAACCTGGATTCCCAGTTTGCAGAAATGTGAGACACACATGAGACACATGTGATGTGCCAAAGAGCTAAGCGCACCTGAAAAGGCAGAGCAGTTCAAAGTTTTGGGAGCTGTTGTCAGTGGAAATCCAATCAGCAATAAGAATAAATTTTCTCTGAAATTGTAAATTTGGTAAAATAAATAATGACGACCTTTGATTTTAAAAATTAGATCTAGACTTTGATCAGAAGCAGGGCCCACTTGTGTTATCAGCTATCCTATTTCTGTTTGTTTGTTTGCTTCCCTTTTCTGGTTACTCACAATTACTCAGCCAAAATATTTCTCCTTAAAACAACGTTTTTATAAATTGACTCAGACTCCAATAACAGATGAACATAAAATCGCTGCCTTAATGTTGTCAGACTCTCAGTTGGTTTTGCTCTGTGATCTTTTTGGTGTTGCCTAGACCGCTGAGGCGGGGACGCTCCTGGATGAAATGAACTGTCTGTGGCACAGTTAGTCTCAAAGCTTCGGTTCCGGCGTTGCAGCTCGGAATGGGTCTGTTCCCATCAACCCACTGACGTTTATCAAAGGAAATGTAATATTCATCCAGATTGGAATTGGAATGAGTTTTTCTTTTCTATTAGTTGAACAGCAACAACACAACATACTTGGAAAAATAATAAGTTTGTGCTTATGCTAATTGAGGCAGTAGTGTTAAAATAAAGGGCTTACGGCCCAGAGACTCATTACCCCTGCACCTTTGGGGAGTCAGAAGTCCCCAGGTGGCTTTTGGAGAATGCTTCCCGTTTTCAAATCCTCGCTGTCAATGTCAGGAGAACATAATGTTTCTCCGTATCCACCAACGCAATTCTTGGCACAAAGTCCCTAATTCGCTACTACCTCTGGTTTCAGTCACCAACCCAGGTGCTGGGATGGTAGAATTAGTGTTATTTTAAATTCAAATTCAAATTTAATTAATTCCTCTTTCATTCATGTACAGCATCAGTTTTCAGTGCCCTCATTCCTTGGCCACTTGTATCTTATTAGCTCTCTGCAGGCAGAGAGAGGGAAATGAGATGTATGGTGTGCCCATTTTATGGATGGGAACAGTATGGACTATACCCAAAAGATGTAAACAACCTCTCTCCCACCTCGTTAACCACATATTTTGGGTGAGATTTGGCTTATTTAGGTAATGAAATGTGAAACGCAAATGATCAATCTCACTCATAATGAGATTTTCATCGGCTTTCATCGAAGAGGGCTATGGCTCCAGAAATGCTTCTTTGAGTCTAAAGTTTTTGAGTTTTGAGAACCTTCATAACATTTATTATTTGGATAGTTCTCCTAATGTTGCCACCTATGGGAAAATAATATCCCACTTTAGAGATGAAGAAAATGAAGCTAAAGAGGAAGATTGGCCGGATGGGCTTAAAGGGAGGGAGTAAAATCTAGGCTTTCCGCCCTGACCATGTAGCTCAGTTGGTTAGAGCATCCTCCTAATGCCCCAAAGCCGTGGATTTGATGCCCTGGTCAGGGCACAGACAAAAACCAACCAATGAATACATATGTAAGTGGAACAGCAAGTTGATGTTTCTTTTTCTGTCTCTTTCAAATCAACAGATTAAAAACCTTTAAAAAATATTTGAAAAAACCTCTAGGCCTTCTGCTCCTCCACTCCTGCCACTTTGGGGTGTGGTTCTCCGTGTGTCCTGGCTCGGAGGCACATGACTGATCAGTCTAACACTAATGGGTGTCAGGTTCACCCAGAGAGCATGACCTCAGTATGTAAATTATTCAGCAACGAGGTTGATGTGACTATTTCTAGGTCATAAATCAGTTATAAACTCAGAAATATGAGAATAGGTCCCTAAATAGAGAGGTAATTGTTACCTATCCAGGTTTTAACTTAAATATGTAGGGTTGAAGTCAGGCAGATTTCGTATCTGATACCCTTTGCACGGGGCTTTGGGAGAAGTGGACAGGATAGATAAATACATTAACTATAGCAAGAGATAAGGGGTAAGTCCAGGTAGGACAAAATGTGCTTCTGTCTTGAGCAAGCTCCAAACAGTAATGCCTGCCTAATGCACTGTGTTGAGAAGGATTCTGAGGCCAAGTTCAGGCTCTCAGAAACCCACAGGCCACAGATTTGCCATTCCTGGCTTGGCTATTTCATAATATGGATAATCAGCAGCAGATGTTTCATGAAAGTGAGAACACTGGGTCACATTTATTCACCAAAATTACGCTGCTGAATCTTACACACTGATGCATCTCCTACAACCAATCAAGGAAAAAGAAACCAAATTGCCTCCTTTCAAAGACCCTTAGAGCAATGATAAGTTATTTACAAGATCCGGATAATGAAGCTGTGACATATCTGCTTGCTGGCTGGATTTGGGGTAACTTCTGTTGCTTCCACCCAGAGGGAGAGATTCTGAGATTCAGCCTGCCTCCATTCTTTTCTTCCTCAAGTAATCATTTCTCTCTCTTATTCAGGATCCAGGTCCATTCAAGAGCATCTTTTTTTCAGTATGAAGGAATGCTAGGCCTAAAGATACAGAGTTGAGGTCATTCTTAAGCTATAAGATGCTCTAGTCCCTTGGCCTTGAATACAGCCTTAAACGAGGCCCCTTTCAAGGCTCTGATTCCTGGGATTAGGTTTCCTGTAGCTGTTGCGTCTCTCGTTTCTCTCTCTAGGCCCACACCAAACAGTCGCTCCCAGACCTTACTCTGGTCTCTGAAAAATCAGGTCATGTCCTGTTTGAAGGCAGGGTGTTGTACCCTGTGGCTTTCTGTTCAGAACTGCACCGTTTTTACAGCTTCTTGGTTCATCACACTGCCTGCCACCTCCAGGTACCCTGCTCCCTTGTCAGGCTTCACTCTCTAGCCTTTACCACAGATTGCCCCTCCCTCCTGGTCCCAGGGCTCAGTGATAGCACCCCTTAGCTAGTCGGATCCAGCTCACCTTCTGTGCAGAATTTCCCTTTTTTCCCTAAAAGAATTCTTGAGATCTCCATAACTTCCTTCTTATGGTCCCTTGGGGCATCATCCTAAATGGATGATAACTTAACATTTATTGAGAGCTTATGTGCCAGAACTAATCCAAATCTTGGCAAGTGTTATTTCACTTAATTCTAATAACAATTCTATTCTTATCCCCATTTAACAGATAAGAAGACTGAGGCACTTGAAGTTAATTTCCTAGCATCACATATCAAGTAGTAGATGGTGATAGGACTTTTGGCCATTTATCATTTTGTAATTATTTTCATTTGAGGAATCAAATTCACATTTGCACAATAAAGCCAGTTGCTATCTTGTCTGGAAATCTCCACTGTTTTCTTTCAAACTCATTATAACCTTTTGTAATCCCCCTAATGATAAAAAAAACCATGTTTATTACAGAATTCTCTAACTTTTAAAAACAATGATTACATAGGTGTGTTCGCTTTGTGAAAATTTTATGAAATGTACAACTTGTGATCTGTGCACTTCTCCGTATGTAACTTTTAATTAAAAAGTTTATGTAAAAGATACTCCCAGGCCCCCTTATTTATATTTTAACATAGAAAACACCTCCCTGCACCTTATTTTAGGACCAAGATACAATTTGCCAATACGTCTGGGGAAGGTGAATTTTGCAACAGCACCCGGTCAAATTTGGACGTTCGGAACCAGACATATGTTGAGCTTGCTGGGCATTCTATGCTTGACCCCATGTGTTGTATGTGATACAGACGTAAAAAACTTATTAGAACATTATTTCAATAAGGGGAGGAGAAGCTTATGTTGTTGTAACAAACCTGTGCCCTGGTGAAACTCGGAAGATAGAAGGTTGCACCCTACAGTTGAATGCTGCTTCCGCTCGGTTAGAACTGGGGTGTTATGTTTTGAAACAGGGTTTCACGCGTGTAGGTCCGTCAGCCAGTTCCTCAGATTTCCAGGTTTCAGTACTCACAGAAAAGAAATAATAATAAAATGATATGCATTTGTACAGTGTGATACAGTTTACCAAAGACCAAGAACAATATCTATGCAGCATGTATGGCATATTATCTCATTTAACTTCCACAACGACACTATGAAGTCATATGATTATTTCTGCACTTTGCATATAAGGAAACTGTGGCTTATAATAGTGTATCATGTCCCCAAAGTCAGCCCAGGACTGTATGACTCCAAAGTTCCTGAGTCCTCAAGAATAAGCCATGTTACTTCTCATTAACAACTCGGACCCTCACAACAATGCGGTGGATTAAGCATTATTGTTTTCCCCATTTTGGAGAAGAAAATCGGCCCAGAGAGATAAAGGGATTTAGACATTTGCAGAGCTCAGACCCCAGCTCGGGTTCTCAGACTCCAAATCTGGGAATGCTTTCCATGAGATAATGTCATTGCTCAGCCCACAGTACAATTTATTTATGTTGATAATAGATAAACTAAAGGTGCAAATAACAAGATGATAAAATTCTTTTAACATCCCCAGTCTGGAGGCTCTCCCTGTGATTCTTTTAGCAGCTCGGCAGCTTCAAGGCAAACATTTCTAGTGCTCTAATTGCAACCATTTTAGATTCACACAACAGGTCTGTCTACCCTAGGCCCCCGATCTATCTACATCAGTTACTTTTGGAAAAGACATTGGAATTTGCTTCTGTGGAGTGCAGAGTCATACACTCACAATACACACTTGAATCTATCTATGTGGTATTTGGTCTAGTTCAGCAGCTCTTCACTGTCCCCCTCCTACTCCCCCTACCCCCCGCCACACAGAAGACAGGGGACATTTGGCAATATCTAGAGGTATTTTTGGCTGTCACAACTGCTAGGGAGGTATTACTGGCATCAAGTGGGTACAGGACAGGGATGCTGCTAAATATCCCACAATGCCCCCCACAACAAAAAATTAGCTAGCCCAAAATGTCAGTAACGCTAAGGCTGAGAAGCTCTGGCCTATTTATTTCTATTAAACACACACACACACACACACACACACACACACACACCCCTCTGAAGTTGCTTAGGATTAAACTGACCTTGGAGATTATGGCAAAGTAATGAATTTGAAGGTATTCTCCAGAGAGTTTACTGCTTATCAGCCAATATTTATTTATTTACAAGTTACCTGACCCATTTCCAATTATGATTTTGGCCTACCATAAGTGTACACACACAGGGCAAAGTGAAAGTCTTTTTTAAACATAAGACTATTGAGACAGTGGGGAGAAAGAACACACATTCAACTCCCGCTAGTCACTGGGGATTTTCTGTCATAACTCTTTAAAAATCACATTGATACGTCTTCTCTACTTTTTAAGCACTTTGTTGTTACAAGCCAGGTTTTCATTTATTCCTGCCCAGTAAGAATTAGAAAAGAAGGTTGGATGAACTCTAATAGTCACCGCCCTGCCTCCGTGAGGAAGTGGGACCCTCAGGTTTCCAGAGTTCCAATCTTCTTTTGGCTGAACTTTGAAGAGATAATGGGGCTACTTTTCAGCCTGGACTAGAAAAAAAGGACAGTGGGTGAGTAAAGCACGGGCAGGGGGGCTGCATGAGAAAGCTGTCCAATTACTTCACAGGGGTGGGGGTGGGGGTGGGGATGTCATCGCTTGGAACACTGTCAAATTCCAGAATGTCCGAGACCATCGTACACAAACACAAGTGCACAAATACCATATATCCATGGGTTTGATGTGTACCATAATACAGAAGTGTAAAATAAGAAATCTAGAAAAAACTTGGTTATTTATTCTCTATTATAATATATAATGCCTCTATACCATAATATAGTATATTTTTCCTGTTTACAGTATCTGCATTAGACTGATAGTTCTTATAGAAAACTAGCTGTTCTATCATTTTGAATGACATTTTACATTACCCAGTAGAATCTTAATATAAATTAAATATTTTCTTATCAAACAGAAGTAAAGTTCCTAGCTCGTCTTCTGTGTGTGTACACACACACACATGCAAGTAGCAACAAAGTAAACATAAAAAACAGAAGCCATAAAAATACAGGAAGAAAATTTTCTAATCTTAGACTTTGGATGACCTCTTAAAGCATGGAGTAGAAGGTGCAGGAGTATATAGGAAAATACTGATAGATTTGACAATTTTTGTCAAAATTTAAACTGCACCTCAATATTTAGAAATATTGACAATTTGAGTTTTAACTTTGCTCAGCAGGGTTTTTTGTAGATTAGATGGTTTGGGGGATAACTAGGTGGTAGCGGGGCAAAGCCTAAGGTCTTGTGTGCCTGCTCCTATGTCATTCCTGTCTGCACATTGAATGATTTACCTCGAAGCAGCTTTCAATTTCAGCTTATTTCTGGGATTTTTACTAACTCATACTAATTGTTATCTATTCTCTTTAGCGTATGTCATTTAGCCTTTTTGAAAAATCTCACCAGTTGTTACCTTTATTTTATGTATGAGGAACACCAATGTGTGTGTCTACTTAGGCATGCTTAGAGCTTGAGAAAGACCCACCAGAATATACCGTGGTAACAACCCCAGAAACTTGAATCACCCCAAGACTCCTTGGACCCCACATGCCAAATCTGTGCTGACAAAATACTGGAACTCCATGTGTTCACTTTCTCCATAGTCACGTTAACTTGGAAAATGAATTTGAGGTCACACGGAAAGAAGTTTCACGCAGCCCCATGTGCCAGGCTCTGTGCAAAGCTCTTTTCATGAACTATTTAATTCATTCTTCTCAACAGCATTACCAAGTATGCATGAACAGCTGCATTTTACAAAATAGGGCGACCGAGGCTCTGAGAGACTAACTCGCCTAAGGTTCCTTAGTGAGAAAGGAGTGTTACTTCCTATGAGTTAGAATCTAGGTCCGCTTGGTTCCACTTTCTTCACCCTCTTAGAGTGAGGAAGAGCATGTAAATGGAATCCCAAGCGACAGTATTCTTTTCCATAGAGTGTGATGGTATAGGAGTGTTAGACAATAATTTGGTTAAAATATTTTAATTACGGTTTAAATACCTAAAACATGATTTTGCGTGACGCCGATTTTTGAGTGCTATACAAACATCTTAATAACCAAGCAACCCTCGGTACAAGAAGTTCAGTAGCTCAATCTACTTTAGTCTTCTAAAGCCTGGTCAGTAAACAACAGCTCACGAACCCAATCCTACCCACTCCCTGGTTTTGTGAAGCCCACAAGCTAAGAGTGTTTTTATATTTTTTAATGGTTGAAAAAAATTAAGAGTCTTTTGTGACACATCATAAGTACATAAAATTCAAATGTCAAGGCCCATAAATAAAAGCTTTTTAGAACATAGCCAGGCTCATTTGTTTACATTTTCTATGGCCGCTTTCATGCCACAACTGCAGAGTTGAGAAGTTGTGGCAGAAACCGGACAGTCTGCGAAAGTCTCTGATATGTACTATCTGGGCTTTTAGGGAAAATAGGTTGCTGACCCCTGTTCTATGTCACTTACACAGTCGAGTGTGACTTGGGTTTCATTTTTTTCTATGAAACTCTGAAGAAAATTTAAACTTTTTTTCCCAGAAATAACACTAGTCTTGCTCTGAAAAAATATTGACGGCCTGGGACGATTTGAAATGACACCATTAGGTTATGGGTCCAGTGCTTAGTCAGTCCAGCTTTAAAGTCAGCCTCCCCCCTCATCTAAATACATTAGAGTTGCCTCTTGATGGTAAAGCTGGGCCTTGCTACCAACCTGTCCTCCCGTTATTCATCTTGACTGTGTTATGGGTTTAGTTTCACAACATTATGAGTTCATCCAGCTCCTTGAATCATTTATAGAGGTTTTCATCTCTGCTCTCAAACTCTCACACTTTCTCTGCTGTGGATTTTTTTTTTCAACATAAAGCTCAAAGTACAAAATGCTCTACACATGGAAAATAAAGCCTGTTTTTTTTTAGCTTTCAACTTTAATAAAAAATTTTTAAAAATTGCCTAAAAATTGTTTTTTCTTGGGAAACTAAACTTCACGTTGCAGGTCACAGGAGAAAATACCTGCATATCTAATGATCTCAAAGCACCTCTGGTGGAGAGATATAACAAGGTAAAGAACGTCTATTTATTTTGGGGGGAAATACTATTTAATGGAAAATATGAGACCAGTAAAAAATAAGAGTCTGAGGCTATTTCAGTTCTGCCAATGACTCAGTTTGACTTTGGGCAAATCCTTTTACCACTGTTGCTCTTTATCTGCAAAAACTGGACTTCATGCCTATGGGAGTTGCATGGCTAATCAATGCCTGGAAAATGCGTAGTGGCAGATGCTACAAAAGTGCTGAGCCTTAAAAACAAAACCACCCCCACCCCCCATTTGTATTCAGTTGAGGTTGAGGTTGAGGTTTATTGTTATTTAACATTCGAAGGCCAACACTATGTGAAGTCCAGCATGCTGCACAGGACAGATAATATCACTGTCCAGTAGGGATAGTCTTTTTTAAATCTAGAATTTTGGACTTTTTCCCCCTTTATTGTGGTTTGGGATTATTTTAGAATCCAGTAGTATATCTACACAAAAACATTAAGCTTTAAGTTGAAAACTATCGATTAAAAATCTAAATAAACCCCCTCCAAAAAAATTAAAAAGGCCCTCCCCGCCCCGCCAAGAAACCTCTCAAAACAAGAATTCTTCTGATGTTTTTTTTCCCTTCCTGCAGTTCTCCATGTTACAGTCCTTGGAGGTAGAACACGCATAAAATACTTTCACTAATAAAATATGACAAACCGTCGGATTATACGTGGCCGATTCCCAGCGATTGCCCTGCTACACAAAGCAGAAAAGTAAATGCCATCATCCCCCTTAGAACAAAAGAACTTAGGAATAAAAAACATGGAGAGGGGGGAGAAAGCAGTAATAAATAAAGGTGAGCGAAGGACCCCGTCCCCCGCCCCTCCCCAAAGCGAATGTGGGACTAAGTATGGCTAATAAAGTGGTTCAAGGGTAGTTATTTGGAAAGGGGGCGGGGTGGCGAGGGGGGAAGGAGCGGGCGAGCGGCGACCGGGGATTGCATGTTGCATTCGACTTGAGGTTGCATCTTTCTCCTGTTGCCTGGACCACGCTCCCCCATTGCAGTGCTTCCCCGTCGCTTCTCGTCGCTCCGGCTCTCGCGGCTTTTTTCTCCCACCCTCAAAACTGCTGTTGCACTGGAGGGAGTTGGGGCCACTCCGGAGCCCCTTTGCAGCTCCTGCCGGCGGGAGGGGGAGTTGGGCTCTGGCCGCGGAGTTGGGGGGGCTGCAGCCGACTCCGGCCTCGCCTCGGCTGCAGCTACACAAGAGCCGAGCTGCAGCGCTGCACCGGCCCATCATTGCGGCGGCAGCGGAGTTTGGCCGCCGCTGCTCCGTGCTCAGCCCCATCACCGCCGCCGCCGCCACTGCACTGGAGTTTGGCTGCTGCTGCCCTACTTCACTCTAGTTTAGTTTCACTCACTTTACATCCGGGTTTTTTCCCTAGGCAATGGGGGCCGCAGCACACCCCGTTCCTTAGGCAAAGTGAAATAAATTCGCCGCACCGACACGTCAAGTAGTCCGCCCGCCCGAGCGCCGCCGCGGGCCCCCGCTGCCTCCCCCCCACGCCCCGCCGCCGCCCCGCCGTCCCCGGTGCGGCCCGTGTGTGCAGGGAGCCGCGGGCGGAGGTGTGGGGGGCCCGGACCGGCCACCGACTAACTCCGCCCGGCTGCCCCCGCCTTCCCTGCCTTGCCCCTTTACCCCAGTGCCTCCTCTACCCCCACCCTCGTCCCCGCTTTCCCAGCCCCAGTCCCTCTTGCCCAGCTCTCGGGAGCGGCGGGGGCGCGCACGGCGGCGGCGGCGGGCCGGCGGGGCCGCGCGGCGGGCTCCCGCGCGGGCGAGTGTGTCTGGGCCTGGGCGGAGGGATCCCCGGGCTGAGGCGGCGGAGGTGCTGCGGCCCGGGGCCGGGTGGTGAATGGGCTGGTGGTGCTCGCTGCTGCTGCTGAGAGGAGGAGGAGGAGGATGAAGAGTTGGGCTTGTTTGTCTCCCACAGTTTCTCTCCTGCTGCTCTGATTTCCCCCCTCCTATTCCGGCCCAGGGCCTGTGTGTGTCCCTCCTGGAGGAGGAGGAGGATCCAGTTCCTCCCCCCCACCCCCTCCTCCCCACCCCCCCTTTGCCTGGGGAAGAGGAGGAAAGAAACAGCCCAGAGAGAGAGAGAGAGAGAGAGAGAGAGAGAGAGAGAGAGAGACAGAGAGAGTGAGTGAGAGAGAGCGAGAGGAGGAGGAGGAGGGAGAAGGGAACAACCTACCATCTTAACACACTAATATCTAAAAAGTGCGAGAGGCCCAGAGCAGCAGCAGAAGCAGCAGCAGCAGCTCCAGCTTCTTCCCTCCCTCCCCATGAAGAAGAGTTCCCTCCTCCTCCTCCTCCTGCTTCTCCTGCTCAGAGTTCCTGCCTCCAGCTGCCAGGGGGGACTGCCAGCCAGCAGGAGGGTGCAGTATCCCAGCTTTTCCATTCTCTCTTCTCCTCACTCTCCTCTCTCTCTCTCTCTCTTTTTTTTCTTGAGTAGCTCTATTTCCCCTCCCTCCCCCTTCCCCTTCTCCCCTCCTTCCCTTCTCCCTCTCTCTGTCTTGTCTCTGGTATTTGTCTCTGGGAGGGACAGGGGCTGCTTGCCTGGAGTTTGTTGTGGGGGGAGGGGAGGGGTGTGTGGGAGGGAGGAGGAAAAGGGGGGTGTTCTCGCCAGGACCCCGCAGTCAACTTGAGATTTGAGCAATAACTTCCCCTTCGGGGCGCCCCCCTGCGTGCCCTTCCTATTTCTCCCCCCCTAAAAAAAGACAATGGAAAAATCTTGTCTCCCCCCCTTCTTCCCCTCTGCCCTCCACCCCTCCCCAGGATAAATTGGAAGTAAGTTTATGAGCAGCCTCGGGAGCCTGGGCGCTGAGTGCAGGGCCGGAGCGGGTGACAGAGGCGGCGCGCCGGGGGTGGCGGGGAGGGGGCGTCACATTGTCCCAGTTGGGGGCCGGGGAGGGGGCCACTGGCGGGGGCGGGGGGCGAGGAGCCTTGTCAGCCCCCTTTGGCAGTCCCTCCGCCCAGGGATGGTCGCCTAGGCTCTCTCATCACCCTCCCCCCTCCCCGGGATGCTGTCGGGGGGAAGTTTTTATTATGATTATTTATTTAATTTTTTTTTTGAAAACCATCTTGTTTGGTGACTGAGGGATCTGGTTATAAAAAAAAAAAAAAAGCTGCGGCTGCTGACGCTGCCGGGCCCGAATGTGTGTGTGTGTGTTGGTGCATTTGTCTTGGGTAGCCGGAGAAGCGTTGGGGAAATTCCGCTTATTCTTCTTCTTCTGCAACTTGTTATTCCGGAGAGTCAGCCTGCACCCCTCACCCCGGGGCCGGCCCTCCCGCACTCGCCCCCGCCGCCTGCTGCCGCGGGGCGCCCCCGGGACCCCGCGCGGGCTGGGGTTGGCAGGCCGCTCAGAGAGGGGCCGCGGCCGCCCCTCCCCCGCCTGCGCCCCCGCCGGGGGGGAGGGGCGCGCGGAGTGGGACTCTTTCCGTTTGGTCCAGCCCGTCGTGCACGCAGTTCCCAACACTTCTCGTCATCCTGTCTTTGGTCTCTTTATTCTGCTGAGCGGTGCTGTTAGGATTTCTTTTTTTTTTTTCCTTTTCCCTGACCACGTTCGCTATGGTGGGTAGCAGCAAGGTGGCACTGTTAGGGGAGGGGTTGGTATCTAGATTTGGGCACCGGGGGAAGAATGTCTCCTTTCAACTTTGTCTGGCTTGCACCCCCGGAGAAGGCCACACGCCGGTTGTGGGGTGCAGATGTGCCGAGAGTGATTTCTAAGTAGTTGAGTTGTTGAGATGAGGATACGGCTGCTAAGGATAGGCAGGTTTTGTTTTCATTGGTGAATGTAGTGTCATCATATTCTGGTCATATGTTGAAATATTCTTTGTTTAGGTCTTGAAGTAGGGACTCTCACTCTGCACGTCCACATTGTGTTGTTTTTAAATGTCTATGCATGTATGGCTTTCTAGAATATCAAACGTGAGTTAAGGTCCAGGCCTGTGTGGGCCTCAGCACTGGCCTTGACAGTGAACTTTGTGGCTGTGTTTTGGATTTCAAAGATTTACCCTATAGTGGAGGAGCGAGCTGTTCATTTTTGTTAATAGTAAGTGTTAGGAATGTAGATGCTTTAGCTGGGGTCTTTAGAGAAGGAAGAACATTTATATATTAATAATTGATAGTTGAATATTGGAATCGGATTAATTTGGGCTGATGAAAGTTTTTTTTTTTAAAGCAGTGTGCACTCTAGGAAGGAAGCGTTTTCATAGGCATACTTTATAGGGGTTCTTTAGGGCAGGGAGCTGGAATATCTCCTTTTACAGAGGATACTCATCAACATCCGTTGTTTCACTGAGGGCCTGGTAAAGGGATTGGAATTGGGGCTAAGACACCCAAGTGTACTTTTCAGTGTTTATGTTGTTTGTTTACATTTGGTGTTCATTCACGTTTGGGCAGTAGAAATAAATAGGTCAGCTTTTCTTTTGATTTTGAAGACTAGCCCCTCCCCCTTTTAAAGTTTCACAATCTACTTGGTTTCACGGTATTGTAGGAGACTTACTCCATTTTTACTGGAAATACTATTATTCATTTTGATTTTGGTAAGTGCCTGCCTATTCCCTTTTTCTGGCTCTGTTTGTATATGGATCTGCAATCATGGGCTTAAAGTGAGCTGTAGGTGCTATTTAAAATGTCTGAAGAATGTATTTTAAAATCTCAGAACATACCTTTTGATGGCAAAGAGGGCATTTTTGTGTGTAGTTACTCATGTGTATAAAAATATTTTTGTATTTAAAACTTATGTAGATGTACAACTGTCTGTTTATAAAAAATTTCTGTACTTGAAACTTCTGTAGATGTACAACTACTCTTAAGTGAAAAGCATGGTAATAGTGCAGAAAATTCTGAAAACACAAACTTCTGGCTAACATGTTATACATATTTGAGGTGCTTTTCTTTACATCAGACGTTCGCTTTTGTTAACATAATAGTATTTGCAGTATGACTGGCATTGTTTGGCTGGCCATAATTGTCTTTTGCTTGAGTGCTTTTGATGACTTTTTAAGTTTTTAGATAATTTTACAAGCTTTCTTTAAACACTTTGGACCCAGGCAGGTCTTTATGGAACTGGAATAATAATAGGTTAAGACGACTCCTACCTGTGCCAAATTTTATTTTAAAGAGGTGTAAGTGATGGACGGGGCCCTGTTTCTTTTAGCTTTGAAGGGTCCATCCTTTTTCCCATTCAGTCATCCAGAAGGAGCTGCCTCAGAAATCTTCTTCTGCTTACATGAAGAGCTCTAAATGCTATCCAGCAGGAGGTGCTACAGCAAGATAAAGCAAATCTCTGAATTTTGAGGGTCTTGCTCCTTATGACAGCTCCACTTAGCTTCAACTAAGCAACAGGATTAACACCCTAAAGTTCCAGAAAGATTTTGAGTAAGTCCATTTAAAAATTCCATTAATAAATTTCACTTGCTATGTAAACCTGAAATCTTTGATGGCGTTTTCCCTGCTTACAATATTACACAAAGTAGATTTGTTATTGTGGATACCTGAAGGATGCTGTGCCTAGTCACACAGTGCTGTTAGAATTATTTTATTGAGGAGTTAGAATGATTTTATTTTGGAGTTATTCTTGGAACTATTTTATTTTGGAGTTATGTGCAATGGGTATACACAAAAGTAGTTGGTATGACTTGGGACATTTTGTAATCATCCCCATAATATTAATACAGATAGGATTTAGAGTACTTGAATTTTGGAAAGGGAGATATTGTATGAAGAAAATTATACTTTTTTGTGTTTATTTTTTTTTTTTAGAGAGCTATCTTAATGGATAAATTCTTAGGCTCTCAGCTTTATAAATACATATGGTTGATGTATTTGAATTGGCTTCCAAAGGCTGAAACTCTTGAACTATGAGTAAAGTTGTATTTGTGGGCATAGATCATTGGTTTGCTGATGGTATGTCCGATAGTAGTACTAACTCCATAAAGACAAAAGTTTCATAGCATTTATAGTACATGGTTGTTTGAAACTCTTGTTAGTGTTAGGTGAATTGATTTACCACTGGAAATATGCTACTTGGTGGCTTGTAATGTTTTATATTAAACTTTAAAAACTTAGGAATATATAGAAAATTTGATAAACCTGCTTTGAATTTTACCTGTTTTCTACATATAACGCTGTACTTTATTTCAGTAAGATCAAATGATGTAATACATGTGCAGGGCCTTTGTAAATTGTCAGGAGCCATGCATACATTAAGTTGTTGATATAGGAACTAATTAATATATGGACAGAAGCTTCTGTCTTTAAAATGTTAACTTTCTCCATCAGTTGGTGAATGAGTGCATTAAAAGTGCACCTCGAA
Source organism: Sturnira hondurensis (assembly GCF_014824575.4). NCBI lineage: Eukaryota > Metazoa > Chordata > Mammalia > Chiroptera > Phyllostomidae > Sturnira > Sturnira hondurensis. The sequence continues at coordinate 259,778 of NW_028092064.1, read as the reverse complement.
CACCTTAAGATTTTTTTTTTAGTACTGCTGTGGTTACCAAAAAGCTCTTTGTTACAGTTTTGAAGCTTTGTTTAAAAAATGCTGCCTAGGCAGTTTCTCACAATTCAAGAAAAAGATTATTTTTCCTTTTGTAGATATTGTGAAATGTGTATCTCCTATTAAAGTTTTTCTTCCTTTCTCCAGTGATGTGGCGGTAGTTGATTTTAGTGAGTATTTAAATTCTCAATTCTTCTGTAGGCTCTCATTAACACACAGAGTAACAGATGTCACAGTCAAGGTTTTGGTTGTTTTGATTGATTCTGCTAACTTTGTGAAAAATTCTTACTAAATCTTTCAGACTTGTTTCAAAGTGAAAAAGATATATACTTGTATGTATTAGTACTAGGTACATGTGTATATCTTTATTTTTCTGTTTTAGAGGAGTGCACGAGGAAATGACAGTTCAAATCTAGAAGGGTACAGTGAAATATTTTTGTGTAAAAATAACTCAAAAGTTTAATGCTTAGCGGTCTGAGCTGTGGCTTTCTTAATAGACTGTTCACAAATTTTGACTGAAATAAAATAAAATATAGATAATTGGGAGCCCCTATGTTTATGAGCATATCTTAAACTTTAGAAGTGACTGTTCTTTATGAACTAACCCCAATTAGTAATTAAATATACAAATTTGTTTCTGTGAAGAATGACAAAAACATTTAACTGTTTAGATAAAAATGAAACCTCTTAGGGTAATACTAACTTTTCATCCCACAGACAGTGAATACCAAAGCTTTTCTTGAGGAAATACTGAAGTTAAGGTTATATTAATGTGCTTTTAAATTTTGTATCTTTAGTGTCTTATTGCTGAAGGCTTTTGTATTTAATTACTATTCAAAAGGAGAAAAGGAAGAGATTAAAGTTTTAGGTCTCTAACCTTTGACAACATTCCTTCATATCTGTATTCAGAGCTGATTTCTTGAAACATGTTTGAATCTTCATATTAATATGTGCTGGGAAATATTAATGATTTATGTTAACTTCCCAAGAACTTTTGTACATGGGCTTTTTTGTAGGCTCTATGTATTCTTGGGGAATATAGCAATATATTCTGATCACTTTAACGTTACCAGTAGTGTATTTTTGCTGCTTTGAGATTTTTTTAAACAGGTAATTTGTTAAAACTGCATTAAATTTATTATAGACAGTTATTTCTTAAATAGCATATGCTTTGTTCTTTGTGTTTGGGTGTATATGTGGCCATATTGCTTTATAGGCTTTCATGTAATTCTTACTTGTATATTAGATTTTTTGAGCAGTTATCTTTTATAGGAATGTGGAAATAGACTTTTAAAAATAACTTTTATATTACTTGCCTATCAGTTCAGTCTTAACACTGGAGTGGTTGTAAACTCTTCCCTTTTAGAGATAATATGTGAGATTCATTCATCCTTTGGGCTTTTCTGAAGCAACTTTCTTACACTAGACACTTGTTTGGAAGTTTGAATACCCCTCCATTTCTCTCTTCCTCCAATATACTGCAGCCACTGCCCCACCCCACCCCACCCCTGACCCCTGACCCCTGCCACTTAAAAAAAAAAGATAGTGAGCAGGTCTCATTGAAGGAAACTTTCCCCCTATATTTTGGAATCATCTGTGGGAGTGTTTTTCTGCTTCTTTTTAAGTCGGCAGAAAAGTGAACTGGTCATGTAGAAATGGGGAGGCGATGGGGCCTAACAGGTTGTTGATCTAGGCTTTATTTTGACTGTGGTTGTGGGCCTAGGGGAGAAAAATAAGTTAAACACAGAAGCCAGAAAGATGGGTTTTGTTTTATTGTTTTGGCTGTGTTGAGAATACAAACTGTCAGTACTTGAGGAGAAGGAGCAGCAGAAAGGAATTGATTTTTTTCTGCTGCAGATCCAAGTATTGTCAACCATGCGCATCTCTAAGGCAGCATACTTAGATATCAAACAGTCGTTGATTTTTTCACTCAATTAACAGTCAGAACCCTAAACTGATTTTTTAAAAAAATTTTAAATAAGTACCAAAAACTTCAGAGTAATGACAATAATTTCTTGATAAAAGTGGGTGATAGTAACCATAGCAACTGCTATCTCTGCCCTTATGGACAGTATGTTGTATTGATGAAGCTTCAGATCCTGTTGTAGCCTGTCACTTTTATGGTGAAATGTAGTAGCATGTGTTGCAGGTGATTTTTAGCTGGATTGTGTTGAATTTGTTTGCCAGCTTATCTTTTCTTGTTAAAAATTTCTTGGACTCTGTTCCACAGCATGTTTGTGACGGTGCTGTTGCCTGAAAATAACCCACCACCTGTGTTAGGCCTCCTGATGCAGATTGCACTTAGTTCTTTCCCTGCCCCCTCCTTTAGTCTCGCAGAAAGTAGGGTTGAGTGTAGAATCCATATACACATAGGTGGCAGCTTTAATTATCTGCTTGCGTTTGGACATGTGATCGATAGCTTTTTAAAAATCTTTGTTTTTAGAAGACGTTAGCAGATGAGAGAAATGGGTCTATAGTTGGAATTTTTTTTCTAAGGTTCTTTCCAGAAGCAGGTGTGTGTGTGTGTGTGTGTGTGTGTGTGTGTGTGTAAGTATGTGTGTGTAATGAAGGGTGAAAGTGGAATGAATACATTTTGAGTAAGGACTTAACAAAAGAGGAAGTTACGGTTTTTGGTGTGTGAGATAGTGACTTGGACATGTATTACTATAGGAATCTCTTTCCTAATAGGCAGTATTAAAGTATGGGGAATGTTTTCTTATGAGAATTGTCTTTAAGAAAAATCATTTATAAAACATAACTTGAAAGACTGTTGAGAGAAAACTCAGTAAAACAAAATCTTTCATTTTGGGAGTAGGATAGAGAGCTTTGAAAACGGATTTCAGGTGAACTTTAAGGAGGTTGTTTCAAAAATTATGTTTTTAAATGTAATTTTGAAATTCAGACTTTTTGCTTTTTAAGTATTTATTTTTTAAAGCATATTTTTGATATGCTTATCCCGTATATGGTTTTTCTAATGTGAAAATATTGAGCTAAATTTAAATTGATACTTTTTTCATTATGTGCTAAAGAAATTGGGCCAGAGCAGAACACAAACGAATTAGATCTGAATTTGACTAATCCTGGTAATAAGACTTAGTCAAATTGTGCTGGATGGTTCAGACTTTGTTGAAACTTAACTGTGTAGAGTGAGGTGGTTTCCTTAACTACAAGTCCCAGGATGCACTGCGGGTTTGGGTGTTTATTTATTTATTTATTTTTTTGCCTAACTCCAGAATAGAGCATTGCATGCTGGGTCCTGTAGTTGATTTAAACAGCACAGGGAATCCTTCCCTCTTGTCTACTCCATTTTATACACATCTTCCCAAGCCTCTAACAACTTTCTGCTAAGTAAAGTTTGCTTCCTAATATGATGATTATGCTGCTGACATTCTAAAGTGAGTCTTCAGAAACATCCTAGTGTTTTAGTTTACCTTAGATTAGTTTGTTGTTTTTTATCAGCTACTGTAAGATTTATATGTAAAGTAACAGATATATATGTATATATATGTCTGTGTATATATATTGAAAACTTAGCAATTGTAGTTTTTTGTCTGTGACGATACAGGTTTCTATAATTACAGCATTACTAATTGCTAGTACAGGCCTAGAAGCCTGTACTTGTAGGGCCTGATATGTATATGCTGTTCTCCTTTCTTTGAATGGGGACAGTTATTCAGTAAAGTTGGATAGAAGGGTTTTTTTGTGCCAGTATTTAAGTTCAGTTTTTTCTGAGTTTTCTGTAATAATTGTCAACATCTCAAATCATAGTATTCTTTAAATGAGAGACAGATTCCCAAAAATAAATGTGATTTTAGTGTAAATTTAATATTTAAAATATAGTCTGAAAGGTAGAGGAAAAGGTAAGGTTTCTTTAATAGTTTGCTTGTATTATCATTTAAAAAGTTTAAATTTCTGTTCTTCTGAGGGCTCTGATACTTTATTAATTATTATCAGAGTGTTGTTGGGGGGATTGAATGTTAAAAATATGTGCAAGTGTTTAGCACAGTGCCTGGCACATAACAGAGGCTCAGTAAATGTTTAGAATTAGCAGCAGCAGTGAGTATTGTGATTAAAAATTACCATGCTCTACATTTTTTCTCCTCTTGTCATTATTATTTGATCTGAAGCCCAGGCTGTCCCAACAACACCTTGAAATTTTTTACCTGTGGTAATGTTATGGCAATTCCTTAGAATTTTTTGCTGTAAATAAAATGTCTTTGCACCTTAATTTCTCCCCGAGTGATTCATGCCCAAAGTAGACAACCAGCTAGTAGTAGCAGCGTTTGACCAGATTCAGTTCTGCCTATTCGGTACTCCTTGCCATTGTACCATAGCATTTGGTTGACTTTGGAGAGTTTAAGAAGATAATGAAAATTTCTTTGTTCATAATGTTTTCACTGGTAGAATATCCAAAGTAGTTGATTAGTGAAAATAAGATGCTGCAAAAATGTTCTTCGTGTCCCAGTGTGTGTAACCTTGGAAAAATTTGGTTGTGTTTAGAGGCAAGGGCCAACCTGTCACCACAATTCACAATGTTACAGGATTGATGTAATTGAGGTCGGTGAGCAGCCCCAGAGAGAAAATGTAGTTTTAAGTCTGTGGGTTGTACTTAAAATGTTAGGTTAAAAAATCATATGTCTTTACATTTTTTTCCTTTTAGGCTGCTCTAACTTCTTTTAGGCTCTTGAATTTGTAGGATATTTTTATCTGCACTGGCTAGTCTCTTTTAGCTTTTTGAGAAGAGAATGGGACACCTGGGAATATTGAAAAAAGTAAGTGTAAGTTGCAATATATGTGCTTTAGTTTGAGTGTATGCAGAACCAGGGAAATGCCTTTCTTACCTGTTTTGCTGGTATCTACTCCGCCTTTTTCTCTTGTGAAGAGTTTCTCGAATATTATTGTTGAGGCCTGCCATATTCATTTTAGAAAACTCTGCCTCTAGTAGTAATTATTTAACTCTTGTTAATACAACAGACCAAACCACTGAAATAATATTAACTATCCCCCCCAATAAATGTGAACTGAAATTTATTAATGTTTGTATATTAGACATCAGATTTTTTAGACATGTCAGTATTTATAGGATCTGGCCTGATATGCATCCATTGTACCATTATGTACCAAACATTATGAATGGTTTGACTTATTTTATATTAACTTGTCTTTTAAAGTCCTAATATTAAAATGAAATAAATCCAGTCATTCCAAGGAAGTTAAATACAAAGGGCTATATATAAAGGGAACGTGGTCTGTGGTATTAACTGGCCAATGCAGGAAATAACAGGTTTGGATGACTTCTCCTTATCTGCGTGTTATAGTTATATGTACTTCTGAAATTTCTGAATTACTAAAGTTGGAAATAAGGAGAGGAAATGAGCGTGCAACTGGCAGATATGTGTAATTCCCTATGGGGTCCTCTGACATGCCTAAATTACTGATCACAGTTTTCTGTCTTTTTTAAAAATGAAATTTCCCAGGCCAGTGTAAATGAAACCGTTGTGATGATGTCAGAAGGCTGGCTCTAACATCAGTCCTGTCACTAGCCATGCATTCACCCTTGCTGGGATTTAGTTTTCCCAGTGGTCAAATGGGCAGAATGTAAAAGCCCTTTTTACTATGCTGTTAAGAGTATTCAATGAGCTAATACTCATGAATGTACTTTATAGATGACAATAGTATATATAAATTAAGTGTTTAATCATTGATAGATGGCTGGACTTTAAGGTATTTGTCCATGTCCTGTTAATAATGTTAATATTAAACAATTTAGAATCATAATTGGTGATCTAGATCCCCCTCCCATGGCCAGTAGACAAGTTCTTACATGATTACAGCATAGTTCTTGACAGTATGGGCTGACGCATTTGTGTGTGTGTGTGTGTGTGTGTGTGTTTATGTACACACAAACATTGTAAATGTACTGGTGTGTTGTGGTAATGAAAAGTTTTAATTACGAATTTGTATGTTGAAAACAGTTTTATGTGTTACTATGTAAACTGACAGAATATGTATATTCTTAGAGGAATGGCAGACAGAAGACTTTAAATGTTCGGCAAGTTACGAAGTTTTTGTACTTCAGGGTTATCTGTTGTAATAATAATAAGACTGGTATAACATTTACTGAGTATTTGTTATGTGTGGTGTCGAGCCTTTTTACATACAGGATCTCATTTAATTTTTAATCTTCACAGCAACATTCTGAGGATTTACTCTTATTTCCCTACCCCCATTTTACAGATGAGAAAATAAAGGTTTCCATGGAATCACATAGGTAGTAAATGATGCAATCTAAATTCAAGCCCAGATTTGATTTCAGGGCCTCCCCTCTTACATCTGTAGTAAACTATATAATTCCCATAGAAAGTGAATTGCTAAAGAAGTTTTCAGTTTACTGACATGGCCACAGTGATGAAGTTATCGTTTCGAGAATGTTTCATACTGATTTTGGTTTGTGTTAAGTTGAATATTTTGCGAATACTATGCATTGGAATGGAACAGAAATAAAGTCATATGGGATATGCCCATCACTAAGCACAGTGCCTTCCTAGTAGGGAGTGGGTCTACTGTCTGTTTCTTAAAAGTTGGAAGTTGGGCACTTTAGCACGGTAGACTATTTCATACATATTCTTAGTAGAAGCAGATATGTAGTTTACATTTGCTATTTCAGTTAGTCCAGTGTAACTATAAATATTTTAGAGGATTTCTAATATTCCTCTTAAGTATAGATATATATGTATATAAAGTAGAAAATTAAAGTTATCCCATTCTTATTCTGCTTTTAAATTTTCCTGTGTATTTCAAAATGTGTAATATATTTAAAAAAATAAATAGAGCCCTGGCTGATGTGGCTTAGTGGATTGGGTGCTAGCCTGGGAACCAAAGGGTCGATTGTTCAATTCCCGGTCAGGGCACATGCCTGGGTTGCAGGCCGGGGTCCCACTAGGGGGCATGTGAGAGGCAGCCACACATTGGTGTTTTTCTCCTCCCTTCCCCTCTGTCTAAAAATAAATAAATAAAATATTTTAAGAATAAATAGAATTATACCATAATACTCTCTGAAATCTATTTTTTTCAGGTGACTATTTTTAAAATTTGCTATTTTTGAAAATAAGGCTCAGGTGGGAAGTGGGAGTGGAGTTGGAAGGAGAGAGGTGGGTAAGACTTATGCATTTAAGATTATAAACCTAATGCCCTAAAATGATTATTACCTATGGGCAAAAAGCATTTTAAGTACTTTTTACTTGTGCCTAATGCCTTAGGGATAGTCATTATTATTTTTAAAACTTTAAAAATTGTTAACCAATTTAAAACAGCACCGTTTTCTGTGCTGAGCAAGTATTGTAATTTAGGAAATATCAGTTTCAGAATTAAATTCTGCCCTGGCTGGTGTAGCTCAGTGGATTGAGCACAGGCCTGCAAACCAGAGGATCGTGGTTTGATTCCCAGTCAGGCTACACGCCTGGGTTGCAGGCTGGTTCCCTGCAGGCCAACTCCCAGCAGGGGACGCACAAAAGGCAACCATACATTGATGTTTCTCTCCCTCTCTCCTTCCCCTCTAAAGATACATAAATAAATAAAATCTTAAAAAAATTTAAAAAAAAAGAATTAAATTCTGCTAGGTTATTCTAGTAGCTACTTGCAAAAAGATGTGGTTTCAGAGAATTTTTTTTTAAACTGGTAACCTCTCTTCTGGGTTAAGAGACATTCATTCAGTATTTACAAAGTAAAATAGGGTTTTAAAACTAAGAAAATACTTGTAATGTTTTGATTACTAGAAACTCAAGCCAGGACTGTTTAATCATCATACAGATACCCTGCATGGGAATTAGTCCTGGTACTCACACCTTAATGTGTGATAGTGTCGGCTGACCTCACCCTCATCCCTATCCTTAACTCAGCCATCACCAAATGCTATACTGGTAACCCAGCAGTTTTTAAAGCAGCAAAAACTAAAAAAGAAAAATAGGGTAAATGATAGGACATGCCGATAGTTTATCAAGTGCCAGTGATTTGCTTTTTCTGGCATTACATAAAAAAGACACACTGAAGTCCTTATAATCTTTATTAAATATAATCTGATGCTGGCTTTGAGAGTTTTAACTTGTTACAAAGGTTATTAGTCATAATATATCTTTGTAATTTTTAAATTAAAACATTTTTATTTCATAGGTAATAACTTTTTCATTATAGAAGTTAAACAAAAGTCTAGTACTAGACATGCACTCATTATATCTAAGGAGTTTTATGATTCTTTTGACCCAAATATTGTGAAGTGCTGAAGCCTGGCCTTGCAAGTCCAAGAATTGGGTCTGATAGGGTGTGGCAGTTTACTTATAATATAGTCAAAGTTTTAACAAACCAAGTTAAGAGTATTTCTCATTGGTAGCGTTCATATATGCTTTTCATTTTATGTGGCTCAGACCATGCCCTATAATATTTTATTATTTCTTGTAATAGTCTTGTAAGTGTATAGAGGGCTCATTTCATGTCCTGGATAGTAAGGCTGAGGCAGAGACTAGAATTTGAGTAAGTTAATGTCAGAGCCTAATTTTCCTGACTCTTGTTTTAGTTTTAGTCTTCTTAACCTGTAGTCTCCAAACTTTAAAAAATTATGGCCACCAGTAAATATATATTTTCTATATCATTTTCTGAATCTAGTATTTTACACATGTTATAAAATGTACTAGAAATGTGAAATTTAAAAAAGGATGAGATTTAAAAATATGAGTTATAATCATTTTTCTCATGGCCTCTTTCCTTCCCTAGGTGAGTATACCCACTTAGAGACTGCTGCCCTAGGTAGGCCATTCTTCTATAGAAGAGGAAGCCATGGGGACATCTGGAGGACAGTTGGTACAAGGTGTGGGGCTTTAAGTTGGAGTGATCTTTTGCAGCTTTTTGATTTTAAAGAAACAGCCTTTCTTTCTGAGAAACACTGAAAGATTGAGAGTAAAGGCCTTGAGAGAGGTGAGCTTTAAAGACAGAAATGTAAGCCTCATTTGTTTCCTTTAGAGTTGACCAAGGGAAAAGCTGCCTATCCTGAGGCCCCTGCTCCCACTGTGGAGATGGCATGTGCCTTTTCTGTTGTTGTTAGGCAGTTTATAGAATGCAGGATAGCTTGGTAAGCGTCTTCTCTGTGCCTGGTGTGACGTAACATTGTGGAGTATGCGGCATGCATGCTAAATACAGCTGGTTGTATTTGGCTTTTTGCTGCAGCACGTTTGAGGATGTCTTAAAAGCAATTACCAGCCGATAGAGTTGGATATGCGAAAATTATTGAAATCATCATTTCATGGAGACCAAACTTTGTAACTTGAATTATTCTATTTAGTATTTGTTTACTTTGCTTCTTTCCCCTTCCCCCCAACCCTCCAGTACCTCAGAGCAGAGTTCTTTTTCTGAAAGGAACAGATGCTGTTAACTTATCAGGACCCAATAGTAAAAAGCCTACCAAAATCTTTGTGCTGCTTATTTTCTTTATTTAATCTATATGCAAAGTATATTGTAATTATTGCTGTTAGAGGGTTTTAAGCTGATGGTTCCTCCCCACCCCTTTTGTGCTCAGGGGAGATAGATTAGGAATGCCAAATTGACAAGTTGGTAGAAAGAAATGACCACTGGAAAAAAACAGTAGTTTAAATAATAAGCAAACCAGATACAAATGTAGAATGAAAATATCTTTTAGTAAAATGTTAGCATTCTGTACTTGGAACAGATGCCACATTAATTCAAAAGAGAGCCCAGAAAATGTGGCAACTTTACGATGTCAATGGAGGGAGCTGCAATAGTTCCTGTTCTCATTGTGTCAAGTTCTCAGTATCTCCAGGTCTAACCCTGTTCTGTGTGTTTGTTTTCTATATGCATTACATATTAATACACAAATATTAAGTCCATGCTTAATATTTATTTATGTAATTAAATACGTCATCATACTTACAGACATTAGGGTAAAAAGCCCAATAACTTGTTATGCAACGGTAATGGTTCTTGTCTTAAGTATGCATATCAAGATATGCAGAGTCTGAGGCAAAAATGGGCTTTTCTCTGCACCCTTCAAGGCACATTTGTGACAATAAGATAGTCGTTCTAAGAATGAGTCTGTCAGAGAGGCCCTAGTGGTTTTTGAATGTAGAATTTGGACAAGTTGCAAAACTATGAGAGTTTTGCATTTTTTTCTCATTTAAATTTGTAGTTATCATTGGACATTTGTTATGATTTTTAAGTAGCTTAAATTCATTCATTCCTTCATGGTATTTTTTTATGGTGTTTGAAAAGAAGAAGAAAGGGTGATGGAAAGGCACTGTGCACACTCGGATACTTCCAGAGTGACGTTCATTTTGTAGAAGGTTGCACTGGGACATCACTGAATTGCTCGTTCCTTTCTTAGTGTGGGTCTGAGTGTGGAGAGAGATGGGCTTGGGGGCTCTTAACCGGATTTACAGGGTGCAACTTCCTGAACAGGGCAATGATCTAATCACCAGGGGCATATCCTGTGTGCCTGTGAAGAAGTCTGGTGCGCATGCTTAGAATAGCCCTCCAGTTTTCTCTCAGTCAGACTACAAAAGGCTTATGATTTAGTAGTTTTGTAAAGGTTAAAAGTTCTCTTTTCATGCACTTCAAGTGAAGGGAGATTTTTTTGCGTGGCAGTACAGTACAGTGGTTAGAGAGTATCTGCTCTGGAGTTGGAGCCAGCCTGTGTGGGCTCAAAGCCTGGCTTTGCCCTGTGTTAGCTCTGTGATCATGGCCAAATCACTTCACCGTCTGTCTGCGCCTCTGCCTCTGTTTTTTCATCTGTAAACGATGAATAAATAATAGTATCCATCTTCTGAGGTTGTTACGAGTAAATGAGTTAATGTGTTAACTATGAGAAGTGTCTGATACCTAGTAAGTGCTAAATAAATGGTAGCTCTTATTAGATATTATTACTTATCTTTAATTCTGGACTTACTCTCTTCTCAAGGCTTGAGACAAATGTTGCATAGTGGGGAAAGAGCCTTAGCCTTGGGGTCTGACTTCTTGGGTGGAACTCATTCAGTACAACCACTTAAAGTTGAGTGTGTGACCTTGGACTAATTATTTATGCTTCTCTCAAAAAAGATTACTCTGGCTCATGCTGTGTACCAAGCCCTGTACTGTTTACTTGGACTTCAGTTTCTTTATCTACGATACAGGGATGATCATACCAGCCCCCTTGGATTGATGTGAAGATTAATGGGGGGGACTCTTTAAGATATTTGATAAGCAATAACTGCTATTATCATTATTAGTGTTACAGTCCTACTGAAAGTTTATGGGGAAAGAATAAATATGGAAACTTATTTATTCTTAGCTGGAAAGGAGAGTGTTTTCCTGAAATGTCATGGTGAGAAAAGGTGTGGATGGGAAAGTGTATCTAATGAGTTTTTGTTTGTGAGTACCTCCAAGAAAAATAGAAAATAAATGGGAATATGTCAGATTAACAGGGACCTTAAAAAGGATTTCACTGCACTTTATTAAAACCCCTAGTGATACAAGCTTTTTTGTACAAGATATTGATGCAGCTTACAGTAGGTCACTTAGTGTCAAGGTAGCAAGTAGTAGACTAGTCATTGTAACTCAGAGGTCCAAAATGCTAATTAGTCTGTCAGTCCATCGGGTCTGCTGCTCAGGACAAATTGTGTGTGTGTGTGTGTGTGTGTGTGTGTTTAACCCTTGAGAGCACATGCATGGGTATAGTAACTAATGGAGACAATTGTAGAAGCCCAGAGATACAAAAGTGGCACACAAATGCTTTCTGGTAAGGATGGACACAGTTTTATTTGCCTTTTGATTTGGGCATTTTGGCTTTGTGAAATTTCCTTTTGTCTGGTGCCTGGTCTTTACTTATGGCGATTATTTTCTTTTTATATTTATCTATCAGGTGTTACCTATATTGAGTCTAGAAAGTGGACCCAGGAACAAGTTGATTATGATAAAAACTACTTTTTAAGTCTCTGCCTTACAGTAATCTCAGAATTAAGAGTTTTTTTGCTAAAAAATTTGCATTTTTAATTTTATGCACTAGTATGTTTATAGGTATAGGTGTGTGTATGTGTATGTATATGTATATATCTGTCTGGTAAGAAAAACCAGGAATTGAGGAAAAGGGAATGATCATTATGTGTAAAATAGAATTCATTTTATTTCACTACTAAATTGGAACTGAAACTTTTTTGATCTTTATGTAGTTTATTTTTCTGGGATTCAACAAATGTATTTGTAATAGCTTCTCAAAACATCCTAAATATGCTACATAATATCACTGGTGACCTTTTGAGTTAAAGTGGGATGTAGTTGACCCTTGAAGAAAGCAGGGTGCCCCTGCGTGGGTCTACCAGTATGCAAATTTGTTTTGGGCCTTGTAGAAGTGGGCCTGCACAGTTCAAACTCAGGTTGTTCAAGGGTGAACTGAAGTAGCTTCCGCTAACTTTCTGTTCTCCTTTACCAGCTGTACCACATGCCAAAGGTTTTGTAGGTGGATGGAAGTATTTACTATATTTTATTTTGTCTCTGTGCCTAAAACATTGTTTCTGCACTCTGAGCAGAAATTACAGCATGTTTACTTTGATAAAGTGCTCAACATATATTTTTAAAATTTAGCAATTTTATAGCAGACTCTACAGTTTTCTTTTAGTTAAAAAACTGTAATGTTACTTTACAAAAGCTGAAGTGGTCAGTAAGTAAAGCTTTGCAGTTTTAGAATTAGCGTAGTGTATGTACAGTATTAAGTTTCCTTTAGCTTATATGCAGGGCCTATAAAAATTGCTTCTCTTTGGTAAATGAAAGTGTGAAAGTTTAGAAGTTACTTCATTTTAATAAATGTGGTAGTTAGAGACTCTGTGGGGTCTTTGGGATTGATTTAAGTAATTATGTTATTTGGAAATCATTTTGCCCCCTGCCTAATTTGTAAAAGGTGGGGCCACCACCTATGGCAGGGCTAGAGACCTGTCCGGCTCAGTGGCCAAGCAGCGCCTCGCAGAGAGCTGCCCCGCCCCTTGTGCACATGCCTCCGTTGCCTTTCCTCTCCTCCCTTCTCAGTCCAGTCTCTTTGCTGTTCTTCTCTGTGTGCCTGCTACCCCGTCTGCTGCCGTTCCTCAGTTCCTCACTTCCTCCAGAGCTACCACCGTCTCATCCTATTCCCTTAAAGACAAAACAGCATTGTAATTGTTCGCTTTTAAACAGAGAGCTGTTTCCAAGACCTTAAGACTTTAATAGTTTGTGGGTCTCCCCATTTTGGGCACTCAGCCAGGAGTTGAGTTGTGAAGTAACTGAGTGTGAAACATTTTTTCATCTGGACTAAGGGAGAGAATGGAAGACCTTTTTACTGCAGAAGTTGCTGTATTTTCTGGCAGGGGATGAGGTTGGGGTGTAGTGGGGGAGTGGGCAGCTTTGTTACTTAACTAAGATAAGGGAAATAGGAAATATTAATTTATTAGATTGCCCTCTGTAGTTCAGTGGGCCTATTGGAGAAGAAATTGGAAATGCTGGTGTTGCTGATTCTGAAATTCTTTTGATTTAGTAATTGAGAGGGCTAGTAAAATGTAGTTTGTAAAATACAAAATGAGACTATGATATCTTGTTACTACGTATTGATTGTTTACATTTCGTTAGTTGATAGTTGCAAAATGGCAGATCCTTTACAGATTTCTCCTAATGGTTTTGAACTGTTAACTGAATTGTTTTGGTAAGAAAAGTAAAACTTGAAAATTAGCTGTGGTTTCATGTTAAGTTAATGGCTATGTTGGATTTCAATTCAATAGCTTCTAAGATCTATACTAGGCATTTCATTCATTATTTAATTACACATAGAGACAAGAGCCTTAACTTTACAGGACTTTTAAAAACTTACTTTTATGGAAATGTAAAAATATATACAGAAGTAGAGTGAATAATGTTAACAAACCCCACCTACCTGTTACTCAAGTTCAGGAGTTATTAGCATTCTGCTAATCGTTAACAGCGCATGACGCATGTACAAGTTAAGTAATTTTGTTCTTAAAACATGCAATTCGAGTAGATACATTGATGTACTCAAAGGAGAATGTGTGTGAAAATGTTACTCTTTCCATGTATTGTAAACTTAATACTGTTCATCACCTTTATGGATAATTTTGCATTCATGTCTTTTTTAAAAAATATTTTATTTATTTATTTTCAGAAAGAGGGGAAGGAAAGGAGAGAGGGAGAGAAATATCAATGTGTGGTTGCCTCTCATGTGTCCCCCACTGGGAACTGGCCTGCAACCCAAGCATGTGCCCTGACTGGGAATCGAACCGTGATCCTTTGCTTCACAGGCCTGCACTCGATCCACTGAGCTACACCAGCCAGGGCGCATTCATGTCTTTTAACTTATTGAAGATGTCTGAGCCACCACTGACTTAATGGAGAACCACATCTACTGTAAAGATTTTAGTTTTCTTACACATAAGTTGCATTTTGTTGTATGTACACTTGCCTATCTGCAGCTTTTGTGTATGGCCACCAATTATGGTCATTTCTAGAGCATGCAGAGCAATATTTAAGTCAGCTTGAAGGTGGAAATCACTAAATCTTGTTTTGCACTCTCATTCTGCATGTTCTATTTCTATTTCAGCTGAGTGTATGTATTGATTGACTAAGAAGTACATGTTATAACTCATAAATAGTTTGTTAAGGAGAGAATTTTGACTACCTGCTGTCTTTGGACCTAGTAACAGTGATTAGGAAGTTAAGGTATTTGCTCTCTTGTTTGAGCCTCTTTTGGTTATGGGGCCTGTTCATTACTAGTCGCTACAAGGTGATGGTAGCCGTAGGTAGGTCTGAAGTCCTTGCTTTTATTAGTTTAAATTAGACCCACAGGATTAATTATTCCACCTTAATGCATGGGGAAGCAGAGTCTTTGGGAACTGTGCATCTAAACCCCTGTGCAGGGCATTGAAAAGGCATCTTGAACGTTAGGAGGCTGTGTGGCGTATTTAGTTTAGTGCAAGGAGTGTGCTTATTTAACAGTACTCTTAATAAGCTCCCCCTACACTAAAGATAAATTTTAAAAATTATACTTAAGATGATTTTGTAGTATTCCCCAGTAGAGTTCATCTAGAGCAGCCAAACCTTTCTAAAGTAAAACTTACTCCTTTAACCGGTATTCATTTAAGTGGGTTTCTCTGTTCTTGGTTTCCATGGAAATAGTGAACAGCTAACGTTATTTATAAGGTGGAAGTAAAATAGGGTGCCTAATGGGACCCCATGCTGCTCTGATGAAGAGACTTAGGGAAAAATTCCATGCTCATGGGATTTTTTTTTTTAAACAAGGTTAATGGGAGCCCTGATTTCAGTCCTCTGTAACGGAACATATTTTTGGTCTTAAAGGCTAGCATTAATATCAAGCAAACTTCTTTTTGGGTCTGTATTGCTTTCACTTTCAAGTTTTAGGACCGCTTACTTACCAGTATGATTGAGGCTGTGTGCTTCAGGCTCCTGCTTCTTTGTGGTTTTTGGTTCAGAAGTTAAAATCCCTAGCATATTGTAGCTGCTTCAATTTCTCATTGACATTTCAAAGTACAGATAATAAACTAAATGTTCATTAATGATAGTAGTGATGATAAAGAATCAATATGTTGGAATACATAGATTTTTAAAAAAATGTGAATGTTAATGGAACCATTTTTAGTTTTCAGGCCTGAAGTCAGGGTTCTTTTTATTTGTGTTGTGGAGCTAAATCTGTGTAGTCAGAGAGAAGATTCTGGTGACAGAAACAGTGAAAATGTAAATTCTCTTTTTTTAAATGGATTATCTCCAAAGCCTTTTAATTGAAATAAATGTTAATTCTTTTAGTCTTCGTGGATTTGGGATAAACCTTGGCTTTTTCCTCACTCCTTCGGTAAGGCCTACTCTTAGTTTTCCAGGCCTACAGCAAAGCCTTGCATTGCTTAAGCCCTTTCAAGTGAGAGACTACCATTGCTTTTGTGTTTGTGTTTGTCGTTGGTGTGTGTGTGTGTGTGTGTGTGTCACTAATTTCTCTATAGCCTGAAAGGCACCTGCTCATTTTCCAGCCTGGTGAGTACAGCAGTGCTATATTGAGAGGTGAGGCAGTATGGAACACAATAAGGTGCTATAATTTTTATTTAGTTAGTTTTGGTTGTCCTTGGTGGCTCGTGATCATTATCCATTTGTCTGGAGTACTCGGTGATTATTCCCGGCTCTCAGTGCAGCGGGAGTTTTCTTCTGTGTTTTAAAAGCAGGGATTGTAGTGTACTTAGGGCTCCATCAGGGGAGGAGTTTCTGTTCTGTTGTGTGCGTGTTCCTTTGGACAAGCTGCTGGCTGCAGTGGGTTCACTGTGCTCTGATTTTAAAGATTTGGTTGTTTTAATCCTGTTTTGTGAGTTATTTTATCTCCAGCCGTTCACTAGTTTCTTCTGTGCATGTTAGTGCTGTTTTATAAAATTTCTTCAATGTGTTAATCATTCTTTTAGTTTACTTTTTCTTGTATTTTTTATTTTTTTCTTCTTGTATTTTTTAAGTCAGGTGTTTACCAGTGACCTTCCTTAGTGACTTTTATTTGAGTTATCTTTGTGCTTTAGAGACATAGGAATTTGGGTCTATTATCCCATTTCTGAGAGAGCAACTCCCAGTAGTTGCAGTTAGTGCAGTGGAAAGGGTTTCCACAGGTGCAGTGCTGGGCATTGATCCTCCTCCTTGGTGCTTACGATTTACACCCAGAACTCCCATTGGTGTTAGTAGGAGGCCCTTGCTGAAATCCCTGTACACCCAGCTAGACCCAAACTTTCGTAATGCCTTATAGGTACCCAACTAGTTGTTTTTGTTGATGACAAGAGTTTTGGTCCTGAGGTTATTAACTTATTATTGAGAGTTTGAGTTGTCTTGGGATATGGGGTGATTTACGAAGTCTGATCTGTAATTAAGTTTACATTATGATGATTAGACTTGAAAAACATTTACAGCTTTGTGAGCCATGGGTGTTTGTGTATAAGGATTTTTGTGCTTCATAGCATGATGAAAGCAAGATTTCTTTGTTTGTTTTCTCCTAATACTTTTCAAGTGCAAAATGAATGATTTTGTAAGGTTTTGTGCATATTGTAAGAGGACTTAGTTAAAATAGTTATTTTTTACATTAGTTGTAAAGCCTTCCCACAGTTACTCTGGCCTCTAAGTCTTTTGTCAGCTGATGTTGCTCTTATTTTTCCAGCAAGCAGACGCTAAGGATGTGCGCTTTCTTAGAACTTGGGCATTGCTGTCGCTGGTCTAGTATTAGATAATCACTGTTTACTATGCTTATCTGTGAATTGTGGATTTTTATTACTTTCATTTATTTATTCACAGTCGGATGGAAAGATTTCTAGATTGAGAGCAGTAAACTGGGTTTTAGGCTGGGCCTTGCCTCTTTGTAGCTTTTGGCTAGTATCTAGGATTCTTGGATTGCTCTTCCCCTGTGAAGTGATGGTATGGATCTGGTACTCTGGGCTGTCCTTTCTAGGGCCTTCTTTCCTAGGTACTACAGGAAGTACAGGACTGTGTCAGGCTGTAGTTCCTCATCCTAACTACCTATTAGAGTCTTCTGGGGGAACTTTACAAAAAATACAGATATCTGGGCTTCAAGTCAGACATAATAAAATTCAGAATTTTAAGGGTAGGACTGTGAATCTTTATTTATTTATGTATTTTTTAGTTTAGCTTTATCTTGATCTAGGTTTGAGAACTACTTGTACAAGACATTATTTCTACTCGTGTGTGTGCATAACGTGCGTGTGTAGTCCCATTAGGGAGATACGAGATATAAGTTACAGTGTGAGGAGTATATGGTTAAATTCTAAGATGAATGAGAAAAATGATAACTATTCTGAGAATTCAAAGAAAGGGAGAACCGGGAGGTGAGGTGGTTAGGGAAGGTCTCCATTAGTCAGTAAGTCTTTATTGGACCCAGATGACTGGGTGAGATTGGATAGGCTGAGAGAAGGTAAAAGGGTTTTCTTGGTATAGGAAAGAGAATTCTCAAAAGTCAAAGTTTAGGGAGAGAAACAATTGTGATGAAAGTTTTAGTCCTTATTTTAGTATTCTAATCTTGCATCTGCTCTAGATTTTCTAAATGTTTTAAGGGAGTGAGCCATGAAGTTATTTGATGTAAGAGAATGTTCCAGCCAGAGGGAAAAATAAGTAGAAGATCCCTGAGAAGGAAACTTGTTTAGAGTTCTTTTTTTTCTTATATATTTTGCTTGTCGGTTTCATTTTTTAAACATTTTATTTATTTATCTTTAGAAGGGAAGGAAAGGAGAGAGGGAGAGAAATACAATGTATGGTTGCCTCTCATGAGTCCCCTGCTGGGAACTAGCCTGCAACCCAGGCATGTGCCCTGACTGGGAATCGAACCATGATCCTCTGGTTCGCAGACCCGTGCTCAATCCACTGAGCTACACCAGCCAGGGCTTGTCTAGAGTTCTTGAAATACCAAAAAGAGGCCAGTGTGGCTGGAGCAGATTGAGCATTGGGGAGAGGGAAGGAGTTGAGGTCTGAGTAGCAGAGGCCCAAATCACTTAGAGCCTGTGGGCCATTGTAAAGGATTTCAGCTTTTTCTCTGAGTGTGCTGGGAAGGCACTGGAGGATTTTGATTCAAGGAGTAACCAGATCTGTCTTGGATTTTGAAGATGCCACTCTGACTCCTGAGAGAATAAACTGTAGTGGGACAAAGATGGAAGAGGGGGGAGGCCGTTTAGGAGGCTGTTGTAATCTAGGTGAAAGATGATGATTTCCTGGACCAAGGAGGTGGTAGTGGTGTTCAGAGTCTGTATGTATTGAAGATAGAGGCAAGATAGGTATTGAATTAAGTGTAGGGTGTGGGAAAAGAGGATTCAATGATGAATTTAAGGTTTTGACCTGAAGGGATGGAGTCATTGTCTGTTGAGATGCTGATGATTCTGAGGGGGAGGTTGAGGGATAGGTAGCCAGGAGTTTAGTTTTGACAGCAGTTGAATGGGAAGTTGGATGTGTGAGTTTGGAATTCAAGGAGAAGGTCTGGGCTAGAGATAAAAATTTGGGAGTCACCAGTATATATATCCTTTTATAGCCATGAGACTGGGTGAGATTACCTAATGGGAAGAGTTCTGAGAACTGAGACTTGGCAACATTTTGAGGTTTTGAGAGATGAGAAGGAAACAGCAAAAGAAACCCACAAGAGTGGCCAGAGAGATTAGGAGGAAAATCAAGAGTGGGTGGTGTCTTGGAAGTCAAGGAAGAAGGGATTTTAAGAAGGAAGGAATTATCAGATGGGTCAAATAATGATTGAACAAGAAGTGAGGGCTGAGATTTTACTATTGAAGTTAGCAATTAGGAGATCTTGGGTGATCTTAACAAGAGTGAAAGGAGGCAAAGCCCTATCTCAGTAGGTTCAGTAGAGACTGAGCGGACAGGAACTAGGGGACAGCAGTGAGTGTGATTAACGCTTGAAGGAGTTTTGCTATAAATGGGAGTGTAGACCTGGCATAATAACAAGAGAAGGATATGGAATGAAGGGAGGCTTTTTTTTTAAGATAGAAGAAACAAAATGACCTAGTAATGAGGAAAAATTGATGCTTCTTAAGAATAAGGGGGGAAGCACTAAGGGGAGAAGAAGGTAAGGTTAAGAGCGGTGAGGGTAAGGTTAAGAGCGGTGGGGGCAAGAGGGATGATAATAATTGGGGCCTAAAGGACTACCTCGAATTAGGCAGGATTCTGTTTTTTTCTCCTGAGCACGTATTTGCATTTAAATGTATTTCAAACTTACTATACTTTCTGTTTAGAAGTTAGGAAGTGTTTGTAAAAGGCAGTAAAACTTACTGTATATAAAATTAGTGTATCAGCTTGGTATAGTAGAAAAAGAGATTGAATCTTCTGTGTAAGGTGACATTTTAAAGTATCTTTGAATGACAGTTATCTGTGCTATTCTAGTCCCTTATCAAAATTTATGATTGAGCATACACTATAAACTTAATCATTTGAAATTTGTAGTGGGATGAGTTTTAGTCTGATTTAAAACATGATCTACTATTGAACATTTTATTTTCTCTGCAAAATTTGTTTGTTTAATATATATTCTTCATGTACAGAGGTTTTAGATACTACATCAAAGATAATTAAGAAGTAGTTATTAATCACCTTGGATTTATTGGTGATATTTTAAATTCTACAATTAGATCATAAACCTGAATGATTTACTTCTTTACCGGTTCTAAGTCAGGCATACATCTGTGAGGATCTGAAGAGGTGAACAACCTTCAGTTTTCAAAAAATCAGGTGAAGTTATGTTAACACGATAATATCTCTAAAGCAAAAACAACTTCATTCACTCCAATGTATATATTTTGAACATATTTTTAAAGAACAAATCTATATTTTAAAAATTTAAGCAAATATTAAAATTTTGAACTACTTTGGCTAAAAGTGTGAGTCGTATGTGAGAAACAAATTACGTGGACTTTCAGTCAGCTGAACATGAGAACAGTAATCTTGCATTTCAGACTTGGGTAGTGGGAAAAGTAAAATATTACATATAAATCTTTTTTGCTGCAAATTCTTATTAAATTATAGAAATAAAATATTTGCTTTTCCTTTTTAAAAAATCGATTTCCAAATAGTAGTCAATTAATAATCATTCTTCAGAAGAAACACTTTGGTAGTTCTGATGCAGTGTTTAAGAAATCACTCATCTAAAAAATAGTTTACTCTTTTGGGGTACCTGACCTCTTTCTGAATCTTATTAAAACTGCGGATCCTTATTCCAAAGTTGTCATAGGTACAGAATTTAGCATAAAGTGTTATAGAGTGGCCAAGTGCCTCCAAAGCGCATTCCCAGGGATCCCTCAGGCATAAAGGATCTCAGGCTTTAAAACTTGCCCTAGATAGCTTACTTACATGATTTTTCTTTAAACGTATGCAGACTTTTCCAAAAAATATTTGGCCAGTATTTATTGTAGTTTGTTTCTTAGAAGAGTAACTGCTACAGCTGGTTAAGAGGACGTGAGATCTAGTGGAAAGGCCAGCTCAGTCAGAAAAATCTCAGGGCCTGTGAGCTTTGCTCCAGCTTTACTCCAGCCAGCTGTGTGACTTGCGGGGAAGTCACCGAACCTCTCAGGCTTTGCTGTCCTAAGTGATTTCTGCGGTCCCTGCAACGCAGTTTCGTGATATCGCGGTAACATTCTTTACCAATTTGGGATTGACTCTGCTACTGCTTTTTGGAGAAATGTCCTGGAGACAAGGTGTTCATCCATTGTGCCTTTTTACTGAAGATGACTTTTAAAAGGAGTTATGTGACTTTGCTTTTTCAAATGCCATATAAGTGAAAATTAAAATCCCAACCCTATCTGATCACCTTGAGTATAAATATATTTTATATATTCTGGGTATAAACCATTACTATATGTGTTGCAGTTACCATCCACAGTTCTGTGACTTGCTTTTTCATTCTCTTAATGTTTTTTGATGAAAAGTTCTTAATTTAGTTTAAATTATTAGTCCTTTTCTTTTCATTATGTTTTAAATGGTAATATTTAACTTAACTGTTTTTGTCCAAAGTCATTCACTTGAAAAATAATGCTATGGAAGATTGATGTGTAAGAAATTATCCCCAGAATGAAAAAGCTAATAAGAGAACAAACCTGCAACAGAGAGTTAAGGGTCCACAGTGAATTCATTCATTTAACAGATATTTACTGAGCATTTGCTGGGCGCATGGTTCTGGTTTGAGTGCTACAGAGTCCTGTTGGTACCCATAATGTTAAGAATCCACTTTTAAAACTGCGATATTATTGATATATAGCATTGTATTAGTTTTAGATATACAAATAATTATTTGGTATATGTGAATATTGTAAAGTGATTACTGCAGTAAGTTTAGTTAATATCCATCACCATACATAGTAATAAAATTTTTATTTCCTTGTGAGAATCCACTTTTTAATAACTGTATTATTCTTTGGATTTTTGTATGATTTTTCTTTTGGTTGGGAATCATTCTTGTCTTGGTGTTAGAAATTGCCATTTATATGGACTTGAGAACTTTAAGTAAGTATTGCTGCTAAAGGAAAGACAGGATAAAACAGTAAATTGAAATTTTTTGGAAAGGAATGTTAACTGCATGGATTGGGGTTATTTTACTATATGTTTGGTATGACTATACAGGATTAAACAAAAATTTATAATCTGGATGACAAAGATTTTTCGCAATACCCCTTAAGGAAATGAGAACTCTATTGGAGTAACATCAGTCAACACACATACTATGTTTAAAGTATAAGGAAGGTACAGAGAGGTTTAGAGTGAGAGGCAGCATTGATTGGTTGCCTTGCACACCCACCCCAACCTGGTGCCTGGCTTGCAACACAGGCATGTGCCTTGACTGAGAATTGAACCAGTGACCTTTCAGTTTGTGGATGGATGCCCAACCCACTAAGCCCACACCAGTCAGAGTGGGAAAGTCACTTTTGTGTTACATGGTTTACAGTCTAAAATGGTGAGACTTGAAGAATGTGAATGAAACGTTTAATTAAAATTATGACTATACATATAGAAGGCTGTGAACTTTATATAAAACAAATCCATTTCAAGATTGATTGAAAAAAGGCCTTTTAAGTAGACCAAACTAAGTACCCATGATGTTAGCTCAATTTGTTAATATCAAGTAACAAACAATAAAGGTCATTTGTTGGGGGATGAGAGTATATTTGTATGTTGTTTAGATGAGGTGCATTTCATTTCTGTGTGTTTCTTAGGAAAGGAAAATCATCAAAACTTCCTTTTCCTCGTCTTGAAAAAACTGTGGAAAAGTGAAAAAATGGGAAAACCAGAGATTTAACGTCTGAATTCATTCCTTGCTCTAAAAACGGCCTATCTCTTTCTTTCTTTTGGGTTTTAGCACTTTTGGAAATTTTTTTGTATTTTGTTGTTTTGTTCTTAAGATCAGGTAGAAATCTTTCTTCAGCTTTCGATGACATGTCATAAACCTTTTTTGTTGTCTAATTCCATTTTTCCCTCTTTCTATTGTAGGGAACAAGAGCAAGAGTGTTGAAGGAGGGCCAGTTTCCTCAAAATTGGTAAGTACTTTTACCAGGCAGGCAAATGTGCCTGATGCTAGTTCTTTGTGAATTTTTTGCAAAAAAGCTCTCTTCCCAGATATGAGGCTTTGCTGTTTTCACCAAGTGAGAGTGAATTTTTGTCTAATTTCACATAGCTGTATCTCAAATGCATTTGTGTTTCTAGTAATACTGCTAGGCTTGCATGTTCCTGCATTTGATAACCTGTTAAAATGTAAAGGTCCGCTTTGCCGAAAATGTCCTTAATGCAGCGGATAGAGCTGAAAATTCAAAAGTCAGGAAATTCAAAAGTTAAGGTTTCCATTGTGTTTTGTATTACTTAATATGCTGTTAAATTTGATGGCCTTAGTATATGTGCAAAATGGCTGGCTTAGTGTAACTGTGGGAACCTTGACTTTGAAATTTGGGACTTGTAAGCATTTATATTCCTAAATTTAAAGTTGAATTGGCTTAATGTCTGATACTACATTTCTAGTGTTTGTTGTTTCGTATAATTCTTAGAGAGGAAAAAATAGAAATGTAGCAGTGTGGGGCGTATAGGCAAACATTTTTTCTCTAGTATCTACTTTAAAATCTACTTTAACAGCTTATAAATCATCACACTTAATCATTTCTTTGAATGTCTAATTCAAGATCACAGATTGCACAGGGCAGTCTAGTAACAAAGGATCAGCAAATATTAACCTTATTTGGAGAGCATGTATAATGATAAAAAATTAAATTCAAACCAAATAGCTGGTATAGCATAGTCCCCTAATGCAAAGCTATTCTCTTTGTTTTTTAGTTTAATTCTCTCTCTTAAATAGTAATTAACTTAATGTGTGGAGTAGATACTTGGTTAAGGCTTCTTTTTGAAAACTTGAGGTGTCTTTCTTATCTTGTAGTGATTGGGCTTTGAACATGAAAGAGAGGCATTTGAACCAGTTAACTTTGCATTTACTACCTTTTTATTCTACTTGCCTTTCTCTCATGGAACCTTTTAAAATAAATGATCAAGACCCAATAGCCCTTTACTCTAAAATGTGATAGAATCATCGAATCTTAGAGAAGGGACTTTAAGGTCTTTCTCTTCCAGCCTTTTACCTAATGTAAAAGGCATTTTTTTCCTATATCCCTAACAGATTGTTACTTGGGTACACATTGAATACTACATTTTAAAGAATGTGGCACATTATTTTTTATAATGTATTTTGAGGAAATCTAGGTCCACAGAAATGAATCAATATTACTGAGGTTGGGCGGGGGTGGGAAAAATGTCTGTGGTCAAATAATTTGGGAAATGCTGCATTAAAGTTAAACAGGTTTCTTTACTGCAGGACTTCTCAGAACCTTTAATATGCTAATGTGCATTGTGAATCTCCAAGAGGGGGATATGATATGCAGCATTCTTGAATACTTCTAATGACAGGGAGCCCACTACCTCATAAGGTAACCCATTCCTTTTTTGTACAGCTCTAATCCTTAGCTCTTCCTTAAATTGATCTGAAATCTATCTCCCATAACTTCTACTTCTGCTAAGTAGTTACTGGTTATGCCAAGACCACCATACCCTCTGTGTTAACTTTTGTGTAGTAAATATGCATATGATTCCGGCCACTCTTGTCTGACTTTTTTTTTATCGTTAAATAGTATTCTGGTAAATGTGGGAATCGATTCTAAAATCTTGGCCTCATTTTCACTATGCTGTTATACATTACTTGCCAGCCTC
The DNA here is from genome assembly GCF_014824575.4 of Sturnira hondurensis. Lineage (NCBI taxonomy): Eukaryota > Metazoa > Chordata > Mammalia > Chiroptera > Phyllostomidae > Sturnira > Sturnira hondurensis. Next base: position 234,959 of record NW_028092064.1, on the reverse strand, counting down.
CTTCGTTTTGAATTTCTGTGAGCTTTTTAATTCAGCTCAACATTCTGATTGTCAAGTATAGTTGAGATGATTTTGGTAAACATGCTTGATTTCTGTAAAGAAAGGTGGGCGATAGAATGTGTGTGTTCGAGTTAGGCCTGGGCCCAGGAAGCTGAGGTAGAAACTGGGTGTTGGAATGAACAGTGGCCAGAGGGAGAGATGAAGACCCTGCAGTAGACCCGTGAGGGAGAGGGCGCTGCGGGGGCCAGACCTGGCCCGGCCCGAAACCCCCATCCTTCTGTTGGAACTGTATGACCTGTGTACGTATTCCTTTTTTTAAAAATAAGGATCCCCCAAATAAAATAGAAACAATATATATTTTATTTTCAAACACACTCAGACATTCAGCTCTCATAAATCTGGGGAGGGGTGTAGAAATTTAATGTAATGGCTAGGAAACATCATTTGCACTGGCTGAAGTGGTTTTGTCAGCAGTTGATAATATCAGGGTGTGAGCGCGGTGGCCGTGCCAGATTCGAGTGGGAGTCTCTTGGGCAGGATGCCCGGCTCCTGGTGCAGGGGTGTGTCTGGTTGACGTGCAGGAGTGTCACCGAAGAGCTACCAGCATGAAGTAAAAAAACAGACATTATATTTTCTGTCATTTTTTTAATTGATTCATGTTAGTAAATGTTAGTTTTTAGTAAGTGTTACTAAAAGAATTTTATTATTTTTAGCATCCGTGATCATTTTTAGCACTGTTAGTTAGAAGTTAAAGATACTGTTTTATCTCTTAGCATGTTACATACATAGTATTTTGCACAAATTGAAACCTAATATTTTAGTATTAGGCATGTGACAAGTAAGGATACATAGATCTGTGAAAATTTTCTACTTTTTTATATTAAAAAATTAATTGTACCTACTCAAAACACTATGCTGAGAGTATAGGTCAAAAGTGGAGTCTTACACCAACTAACTGCAGCACAGCCGACTCGGAGCTGACCATTTTTAGGGAACTCAGTCTGGGGGTACAATGTATTACGGACCTACTGTTAAAGAAACTTGGTCGACAGGTTGAGTTTTGATTGGAAAAAGGTTTATAGCAGCTCAGGAACAGAGCAGTGTTTCTTAGCAGTACATTTAGAGTTACAGCGTTACTACATTATTAGAATCATGATGAAAGACCTAGAGGTCACATATCTCCAAGTGGAACTACACCCAGAAAAATAGTTAGAAACTCCTTCTTAGAGAATTTCAAAATAGGAAAGCCTGTGGTCCCCTCAGCAGTGTACTGTGAGGGGACATAAAGTTTGTGTATGAATAAAAGCATTATGTTAGGCATAACATAGTTGACAAAGGTACTTACCTTATTTAAACCTCATAACAGTTTTATGAAGTATATATGAAGTGATACTGTTCCCATCTTTCTGATTTATATGCAAACATACAAATTTTAACAACCTTGGGGCTGAGAGTGATAACACAGTGAGTAAGTGGAGTCAGGTTTTTTGATCTGGGGGACAGAAATTATTCCCAGAGTTCACTGCTGCCTTTCTTAGTGGGATTTGATTATTGTTTTTGCTTGGTTCCTTGGTAGAACTTTTATTTGTTTGTGTTTTTTTTGTTGTTGTTGTTAGAAGGTGAGAGGCCACTAGCTGTGCCAGTGGTTTGACATGTATAGTTTTGAAATCACAAACGTTGGTATTTTGTTCTAGGCAGTGTCCTTCCTGATGGTAGTATTTACGGCTGTCGGGTGGTGAATGGGCATTATCCCTCAGTACAGTGTGTCTGTTACTGTTTTGTGCATCTGTTTATATTTACCATACAACAACTGATTTATTTATAACTTATTAGAGTTGGTCAGAATTTGATAAATAACCTTTTTTACGGATTTAGCAAATCATGCCTTCTTTATGATGCTATGAACTACACCCAAATGGTCTTCATGTGAAGGCTTCAGGAGTTGTCTAAGTTCCCAGAATATTTTGAAAAAGGATTCAACATGTTCCTGCTTTGTTTTTGGATGCTATAAATGTGTGTATGTTCCTTTAGGGAGAGACCAGTCTTGCAAAATCGCTATCCCGTAAGAGACCTTTATGAACAATTATATCAAATGAATCTTCTAATCCTCCATAAGTTTTTGTATAACAGTTCACTACCTTTTTAAACCCTTCTTTTAAATGTTTTATTTTGAAGTAAAATGAGTAATTGGCGTTTAGAGTTCTTGCCAAATTCAATCTGTGTCTTTGTGTGTCTCTAATGAGTAGACAACAATCTGATGAAGGAAGTGAAAGCCGTCAACCCCTTGTTAACTTGAGTTGCAGGCTTTTTTTTTTTTAAAAGATTTTATTTATTTGTCTTTAGAGGGGAAGGGAAGGAGAGAAGGAGAGAAATATCAGTGTATGGTTGCCTCTCATGAGTTCCCTGCTGGGAACTGGCCTACAACCCAGGCACATGCCCTGACTGGGAATTGAACCGCGATCATGTGATTCTCAGGCCCGTGCTCAATCCACTGAGCTACACCAGCCAGGGCGAGTTGCAGGCTTTTTACCCTGCTAGGCACTCTTTGACATTTAGAGCCTCTGGGTTAAACCTGGGTTTTACTTTTTCTTTTCCTAACCATTTTGTTTCATCAGTGTAAACCTTTTTGATGCTTTATCTAGCAACCTTCAATTAATTTTTTGTTATTTAAAAATAAGTGTCTGTTTTCTATGGAAATTTTTGAAATACTGATACTGTGGAAAGAAGAAAGTAAAAACCCCTGGTGTTGCCCTTAGAGATAACCGGCGGCAAGTTACGAAAGCACTGTCCGACCCACACTCAGGGCAGTTTGTGGTATTGTTATTTTTATAAATCTTTGTCAGTGTGAGAGATAAAACTTACCGTCTTAAAATTTACATTTCTATGTAAATTTGGCTGTGTGAGTATAGCTATGTTTTTCATTCATGTTTGTTGGTGGTTTTTATTTCTTCAGTGAATTGCTTTTTCGTAGTTTTAAAACTTGTAAGCACTCTATTGTAAAACTCTTTGTTGTTTATATTCTAAGTTCTCCATGTTTTTAACCTGCTGTGTGTTTCCATAGTTGATAGGAGTGGAGTTGAGCTATGATGTTAATATGTTACAATCAGTAAAATAAAATAATGGCCTTTCTGGTGTTGAAAATACCCCTTTAACTTCAAGATGATTCCTAATTTGACAAATACTGAAAGGAATAATTTTTGGACACATTTACTGCAAAATTAAAACTAATTCAAGTACTGTTTTCAGGAAGAGCTCTACTAAAATTCTAGTCAAGAATTTTAGTAGAAAGATGATTTTAGTATTTAAAATTAAAGTGACTATAGTTTTAACATGTGAGTTTGTATGTAAAGTAATCTCACATGACAACAAAAACCTTGGTCTAAATTAGTAACTTAATGAGTTTCATGTTTGTTTATTATACTTGCGAAGATTTTCTAAGGTAATAAGTAGCTGAAAAACCCAAGTTTGTTTATCAAAATATGCCTTCTTTGCCAATTATATCCCCTAAACAGACTATCTTCATGAAATTTTTTGGTTTATAATATTATTGTATCATAATCCTTTTCTAGCTTCCACAAATGTGAACTTGAAGGAATTTTACACTTTAGAATTTTTTTTAGGGTAGAATATTTTGATACTACAAAACAGTATGTAAGTCCTAGGGGAAAGATTGCCAGTAGTGATGTTTTAAGTCTAGTGAGGTTAATTAAGCAAATATAATGAAAACTAATACTGACCAGTCAAGATGGGAATGTAGGTAGACACGCTTCACCCCCATGTGCAACCTCAGAAAAGGAATTACAACTAAATCTCAAAACAGATAATACCCAAACTGTCAGAAAATCGAACTGTATGGAAGTCTGACAGTGAAGGATTTAAAGAAGCCACATTCATCCAGACAGGAAAGGTTGGAGGCAAGGAAACACGGTGTGGCGCCAAAGGGGATGGTGGAATGGGAACAGCGGTGGTGGAATGGGAACAGGCTGTCTCACATTCACGTGTGCTGGATAAAAAACGGGGACATTTTGAAAGCAAGTGATCCCAGCCCCAGGCCAGATGACACAGCCCAGGGTTCCAGCACTGGAAAAATAAATTCTCATAACTTCTGGCTGTAAAAACCAGTGGGGATTAGGGTGACAGAAGAAACTGCCAGATTTTCAGGGAACTTCACTTAAAAGGCCCTACAAGGTCTTCAAACATATGCAAACCCACTGACTCTAGGATTCAGGGCAACAGCTGGAAGAGCACCATTCACATACAGGGACTGGGTAAAGTGACCGGAAGCAGGGTGTGTGCCAAGGCAAACCCCCAGAAGCCAGGCAGCGGCACCATCCCCTCTCTAATCCACCCCCCCCCACACACATACACATAGCCACAAAGCAGTGAAGCAGGTTGCCTTCCCTGGCAATTACCTAAGACTCTGCTCCACATAATAGGTTCCTTTACAGGGAGTTCAAGCAGTTGTACCTAGTATACAGAAGCAAACACAGGAAGGCTGCCAAATTGAGGAGACAAAGAAATATGACCCAAATGAAAGAACAGAACAAAGAACTAAATGAAACAGAGGTAGCCAGCCTGTCATATGCAGAATTCAGAACACTGGTATTCAGGATGTTCAAAGAACTTACTGGGTATAGCAAGAACATAAAGGAAGAAATGAGGGTTATGCTAAGTGAAATAAAAATCTGCCCTGGCTGGTATGGCTCAGTGGATTGAGTTCTAGATCGCCAACCAAAGAGTCACCAATTCAATTCCCAGTCTAGAACACATGCCTGGGTTGCGGGCTGGGTCCCCAGCAGGGGGTGCACGAGAGGCAAGCATACATTGATGTTCTCCACTCTTTCTCCTCCTTCCCCCTCTAAAAAGAAATAAATAAAATCTTTAAAAAAAGAAAGAAAAGAAAAGCGTTAAAAAAGAAGAAGAAGGAGAAAAATCTACAGAGAAACAACAGTGAAGGGAAGCTAAGCCAGGATTCAAATTTAGAACATAAAGAACATAAAGAAGAAATAAATATTCAACCAGAATCACAAGAAGAAACAAAAATTTTTAAAAATGAAGATCGTATAAGAAGCCTCTGAGACATCTGCAAATGTGCTAACATCCAAATCACAGGAATGCCAGAAGAAGAAGAGGAAGAGCAAGAAATTGAAAACTTACCTGATAAAATAATGAAAGAAAACTTTACTAATTTGGCAAAGGAAATAGACATACAAGTCCAGGAAGCCCAGGGTGTCCCACACAAGTTGGACTCAAAGAGGACCACTCCAAGACATTGTAATTAAAATGCTAAAGGTAAAAGATAAAGAGAAAATTTTAAGAACAGCAAGAGAAAAGCAGAGAGTTACTACAGAGGAGTACCCAAAGACTATCTGCTGATTTCTCAAACCTTACAGGTAGGAAGGGACTGGCAAGAAGTATTCAAAGTGATGAAAAGCAAGGACCTACATCCAAGATTGCTCTGTCTAGCAGAGTTATCATTTATTATGCAAGAGCAGATAAAGTGCTTCCCAGACTTGGTAAAGATAAAGGAATTCATCATCACCAAGCACTTATTATATGAATTGTTAAAGGAACTTATTTGAGAAAGAAAAAATTATCAAAACTATGAACGTTAAATAGGCAACAAATTCATAGCTATCAACAACTGAATCTAAAACAACAACAAAAAAAGAAAAGAAACTAAGCACACAGGATTTCCGGCCAAGTTGTAGGCATAGGTAGTTACACTCTGCCCCCTCCCACAACCAAAAGAAAGATGACAACAAATTCGAAAACAAAAAAAAGCCAGAACTGCCAGAAAATCGAACTGTATGGAAGTCCAACAACCAAGGAGTAAAAGAAGAAACATTCATTCAGACTGGTAGAAGGGACAAAGACTGGCAGCCAGGGTGGAGAGGACTTGTGGCAAGGCAGTGGCTGGCAGTCCCACATTTGTGTCCAGATAAAGCGGGTGGAACAACTGTGGTGCAAGATAGATCTGGCAACCTAGGGTCCCAGCATGGGGAAATAAAGCCTCAAAACCTCAGGCTGTAGAATCTGTGGGGGTTGTGGCAGTGGGAGGTACTCCCATCCTCACTGGAGAGTTCATTGGAGAGACCTATAGGGTCCTAGAATGTATACAAACCCACCTACCTGGGAATCAGCACCAGAAGGGCCCAATTTGCTTGTGGGCAGAGGGGGAAGTAACTGAAGGCTGGCAGAGAGACAAACAAGCAGCATTGTTCCCTCTCTGACCCCTCCCCCACATATAGCACCACAGTGCAGGGAAGTGGGTTGCCCCACCCTGGTGAATACCTAAGGCTCTATCCCATACAACATAACATGCACCCCAAGACAAAAAATATGGCCCAAATGAAAGAACTGATGCAAAGCTCCAAAAAATAGAACTAAGGAATGAAGAGAGCCAACCTATCAGATGCAGAGTTCAAAACACTGGTAATCAGGATGCTCACAGAAATGGTTGAGTATGGTTGCAAAATAGAGGAAAAAGTGAAGGCAATGCAAAGTAAAATTAAAAAAAAGACAAAACAGGGAGCCAACAGTGAAGGAAAGGAAACCAGGACTCAAATCAACAATTTGGAGCAAAAGGAAGAAATAAACATTCAACCAAAACATAATGAAGAAACAAGAACTCAAAAAAATGAGGAGAGGCTTAGGAACCTCTGGGACAATTTTAAGCACTCCAACATCCAAATCATAGGGGTGCCAAAAGAAGAAGAGGAAAAGCAAGAAATTGAAAACTTACTTGAAAAACTAATGAAGGAGAATTTCCCTAATCTAACAAAAGAAATAGACTTCCACGATGTCCAGGAAGCTCGGAGAGTCCCAAAGAAGTTGGACCCAAGCACATGCCAAGGCACATCATAATCAAATTACCCAAGATTAAAAATAAGGAGAGAATCTTAGAAGTAGAAGGAAAAAAGGAGACAGTTACCTAAAGAGGAGTTCTGGTAAGACTATATGCTGACTCCTCAAAAGAAACCTTGTAGGCAAGAAGGGGCTGGAAAGAAATATTTGAAGTCATGAAAGGCAGGGACTTACATCCAAGATTACTCTATCCAGCAAAGGTATCATTTAGAATGGAAGGGCAGATAAAGTGCTTCCCAGATAAGGTCAAGTTAAAGGAGCTCACCATTATTAAGCCCTTATTATATGAAATGTTAAAGAGATTTATCTAAGAAAAAGAAGATGATCAAAACTGTGAATAGTAAAATGACAACAAACTTACAAATATCAACAACTGAACCTACAAAAAAACAAAACAAAAACAAACTAAGCAAACAACTAGAACAGGAACAGAATCACAGAAATGAAGATCATATGGAGGGTTACCAGTGTGGGGAGGGGAGGGGAATGGGGAAAAAGGTACAAGGAATAAGAAGCATAAATGGTAGGTACAAAATAAGCAGGGGTAGGTTAAGAATAGTATAGGAAATGGAGAAGCCAAAGAACTTACATGTACAACCCATAGACATGAACTAAGTGGGGGAATGCTGGTGGGAGTGGGGTGCAGGACAGAAGGGAATAAAGAGGAGGGAAAAAATGGGACAACTGTAATAGCATTATTAATAAAATATACTTTAAAAAAAGAAACTAAGCACACCACCAGAACAAGAACGGAATTATAGAAATGAGATCATTTGGAGGGTTCATCGGGGTGGGGGAAGGGGGAGAATGGGGGAATGGTACAGGGATAAAAATATGTAATTAGTAGGTATAAAATAGACAAGGGGATGTTAATAGTATAGGAAATGCAGAAACTAAAGGATTTATATGCATGACCCATGGACGTGAACTAAGGGGGGCATTACTTGGAGGGAAGGAGGTAATAGGCAGAGGGGGGTAAGGGGGGGAATTGGGACAATTTTAATCATGCAATTAGGTTTTAAAGGAGTGTTAAGAAAACTCAGGTTGACTATGGACTTTGTCCATAGATAATTTTTAGAAAGTACAGAGTATGAATCTCATTGAATTGGTTTAAGGAGTAGTGATTCTTTTAGCTTTCGGATTGTTCCCTTCCTTGGTTTGTAAGAATGCTGAAAAGTTCTTACTACAAGTTTTATAGGTATGGAGATGGAATGTTTAATTTTATTCAGACATGAGCAGACTTTGCTTTGTGAGTTTGAAGGAATTTTACACTTTCACAATTTACTGTTTTTTAGGTTAAACATATTTTGATACAAGAAAAAAGAAAAATATCCCTGGCTGGTGTAGCTCAGTGGATTGAGCACGGGCCTGCGAACCAGATGATCGCGGTTCGATTCCCAGTAAGGGCACATGCCTGGGTTGCAGGCCAGTTCCCGGCAGGGGCCAGTTCCCAGCAGGGGATGCACGAAAAGCAACCATACATTGATGTTTCTCTTCTTCTCTCCTTCCCTTCCCCTCTAAAGATAAATAAAATATTTTTAAAAAAAGAAAAAAGAAAAATTTAAAAGAGAAATTAACCATCGAGTTAGTTTAAATTGCAGTAGTGATGAGTGGAGCAGGATAGGAGAGTTCCCATTCACAAATGTATACCTGTGGCGTTATTTCCATATGTGGTTGTACACATAGTCAAAGAGATGCACTGGTGGCCTTGGGAAGGAGGTGGTGTTCATTGTAAAGCTGGAGACGTCTGTTCCATTGCTAGACCACCTCATCTCTGTGTACACTAGATTTGTTTTTGATAGCCCTTTCATAACTTTGTGGAGAACACAGTTACACTGCCTAGTTTTAAGTATTGATTTGTTCAATGTAAGCCTTTAACTTAAACCAGAATTTTCCTGTTTTTAGTTTTAGAATATTTTAAATTAAGAGTTAAGAGTTCATCCACTAAAGTCCTCTGGCCTTCTGGAACCTCTGAGAGACCCCGAAGTTTCCAGTTCACTCTGTGTGGTGTTTAAAAATGTATGACCCTGTTGTTATGTCTCTTTCTAAGGACAGTGTGTAGATGGGTGTAGTCTCCCCTCAGTTCCGGCTCATCCAGGGCAGAAGTGGCCTCATTCAGCACTGTATCCTCAGAGCGTAGTGCACATTGTGGTACTGAGCACATGGCAGGTGCATAGATGTTTTCATGACCAGACTAAACACATTTTTTTTCATCGCTTACTTATTTGAAGTGTTCTGTAGAGGAATGCTCAAAGAACAGAAAGTTTTGGTACCAATTCAGTACAACAATTCACTTTGGGAAGAAATCTGTTTGGGAAATTTCTTGCCCTGTGCTAGAGAATCAAACATTTTTTAACTACTAGAATTTATTGTATATAACATGAATATTTCCTGTATACCTAACATAATGATCCAAAACACTGATTGATCTCTACAGCTGCAGTGAGAAGAGGAGTTTGTTATTTTAAACGGAGGCGGAAGAAACTGTAGAATTAGCAGACATAAGAGAAAGTGGAGAAGGTAGAGGATGGAGTTGCAGACTCTACAGGAAGCTCTTAAAGTGGAAATTCAGGTTCACCAGGTATGTTGCATTATTGGCTTTTCCACATCATGGTATCAAGTAATGGCTGAGATTAGTAAACAGGCCCTTCTCTGATTTTTAGTACAATTGTTAATCATCTTTCGGACAGATGTCCGGTAGTCACCTCATTTGCCTTTTATCTCTACTTAATAAACTCATTGATAATACTTCTGGGAGCTTTAATAGAATATTCCTGGTTTCCTTTTCACAGAAATGAACTGAAAACAATTTTTGGTATACTAAAAGTGTTAAAGAGAAACTTTTTTTCCAGTTCATCTGAGGGACTTGATTCATGTGATTTATGACTCGACTACTAGGTATACCAAAGTTTTTATGCATTCAGTTTTATGCCTTGATTTCAGTTGTTAATGAAGAAAATGTGATTGCCTTCACAGATGTTACATTTCAAATTTCATAATTCTTACGTTTTGCCTCAGGTACTTAGGCTAAACAAACCTTTAAAATACAGAAATAAAGATATATTTATGACTGTATTTACATGATATAATTATTTTTATAAAATACATTGTACATTAAATATAATTTAAATGTTAAATATGTATGTTTTATTTAACATAATTGTAATCCATACAAAAAGCAATCCTTAAGTAACTAAGTCATTAACATTTTTTGTATAAACAGAATACTCTTTTCAATACATTAACTGGATGTGGTTCTAGATTCAGTACACACACATAGACATGCATAATGTTTGGTTAATAAAAAGTGACAAATCATGATGAATGGACTACTTTAGAATGTGCAGGGTGTTGGAATAGGAGAAGAAATATTTTTTTAAAGGTGTTTGTTCTTAGGTATAGTTTCCTTAGTCTTATCTGAGTAGTCCTTAGACTATAAGTTTCTCAGAGTTAATGGAGGAAAGCTTCAAAGCTTCATGTGTTCTCTCTCACACACACACACACACACACACACACACACTTACACATTAAGGCTTTGCATGTTCAGAAATCCCTGCTGCTGCTTTGGATCTTGTTAAACTCTTGCTCAGCAGTAGTGTTATAGTTTGCCATGTACAGGCGGGCTTTTCCAAGTGAACTCTTTCTATGGTAACTTTAAGTTTTATATATTTAAATTTAGTATATTAAAAAATAAGCACATTTTATCTATTTGTTCCTACTTCTGTTACAAATTGGGGAGAATAAAAATCTGTTGACGAAAACAGGCTTTGTCTTTTTCCTGGACTGAAGTATTTTAACGTAGAGGGTGTTGAATGCCCAGTCTGGCTGAATGGCAAATAATGACAGTTAAGTTCACAATTTGTTCAAAGCTGACATCATCATGGAACAAATTTCTGGAGAACAGTAATCAATCTGAAATTTACATGGATGAGAGATCATTTAATGAAGTTGTGTTGTGATTGTTGGAGATAATCCTCCTCAAGAAACTTTGAGATGGCAAAGTTGACATTTTGCTTTTAGTTCATCCTCACAATATAGGAACAAATCCCAACAAGATTTTCTTAGAAGACTCATGACCTAAATTAAACTAAATTACTAAAGATTAAGTAGAATATTAAAATATTTTGTTTCATATTTAATATAAGCATACCAGTTTCGTGAAAAGTATAATTATGAAAAAATTTAATGCCTATTCTGTTTAAAATTATATTTGTTGGCTCAAAAGGGATATAATATTCTTTATATAAAGTCATCCCAGCCACTGTCTTAATATTCACATTAACTATCTATTTTCTTATATATATATCTATTTTAGCATAAAATTAATAGCATTTATATTTATCCTTTATTATATGATATTTTGTTTTTGCAGCAATAAACATTGATATGTTTATTGATAGTGTTTTAACATGTAGAAATACTAAGATATTTTTATTCCAGTTACATTTAGAATACTTTTCTATTTTTAAAAAAAATTTAAGTATTTGGGCCCTGGCTGGCATAGCTCAGTGGATTGAGCGCGGGCCTGTGAACCAAAGGATCGTGGTTTGATTCCCAGTCAGGGCACATGCCTGGGTTGCAGGTCAGTTCCCAGCATGGGTTGCATGAGAGGCAACCATACATCGATATTTCTCTTTCTCTCTCCTTCCCTTCCCCTCTAAAGATAAATAAATAAAATCTTAAAAAAAATTTATGTATTAGCAGTAAATCCAAGAGACATGCCTGTTTTGTAAATCTAATGTTATTCTGATTGGATATGTGGTAACTTGCTGATCATCTATTACGACAAGTTCAGGGATGTCAGTGATGACATCAGAGTAGGCTCTGGCTATTAGGCTGGGGGCAAAAGCCACCCCTTTGTGCATTTCCAGTTATGGAATGAAGGTAGGGCTGAAATTGAGCTTACTGTATAGAAAGTGTTATGCAACTGCCTGGTATTGCTGTCATAGAAGTATATTTTTATTCTTTATGGATAGGAAAATGGTTTAAAAAGTAGCAGTGTGTACTAATTGATGTTGAATAAATGTTTATATAATAATGGCCTGTGATGGGCATCTCATCTTTTTTTGAGAAATTGCCTTTTTGATGACTCTTATGCAGATTTGGTGAAAGCCATATTTAAACTTTCAGAGTATTTATTCTATATGGAACCCAATAGTATAAAGCAGAGGTTAGCAAATATTTTTTTAAAGGGCCAGATAGTAAATTAAAATATTTTATACTTTATAAGTAATTTATAATCTCTGTCACAAACTGTGCTCTGCTTCTGCTCTGCTGTGCAGGCAAAGCAGCCTTAGACAATATATAAATGAATGAGTGTGGCTGTGTCCCAATAACACTTTATTTACACAACAGGTAGATGGCCAGATTTGCCTGTGGGTTGTAGTTTGCTGTATTCTTGGAAAAGAAAGTAAGTTTGATAATACAATGTCAGCTTAAAATCACTGATATTTGGATGGTTTAGTTAGGTTGCCCGGCTTGTTCAGTCCTGCCTCTCATGATGTAAAATGCAGCCTGACTGCTTACAGATCGAATAGTTTATTTACCTTCCTCAGAGGTGGCATTTTAGTGTGGCTATGAGTAGTTTTTAAATTCCAGGTCATGGAGGAAAATCTTTTCAGCTTCAAAAAGGCAACTTTAATATAGTTGGCAGTTCTCTGGTAACCAAATCAAAAAGGGAAACCAAAGGTTTTTCTCTTTGAAGAGTGTGGTTAGCCTTTAGGCTGCATTGGTAAAAATGTTTGTGCTTAAAACCTTATTGTTTAGGCCCTGGCTGGTGTAGCTCAGTGGATTGAGTGCGGGCCTTCGAACCAGAGGATCGCGGTTTGATTCCCAGTCGGGGCACATGCCTGGGTTGCAGGCCAGTTTCCAGCAGGGGATGCAGTTCCCAGCAGGGGGCACACGAGAGGCACCCATACATTGATATTTCTCTCCCTCTCCCCTTCCCCTCTAAAGATAAATAAAAATAAAATCTTAAAAAAACAAAAAAAACACCTTTTTGTTTAGTTTCACTGAGCTCTTAGAATGTGTGTTATTACTATTTTGTAATTAACAGCAGGATATACAAGAGTTACCGCTGTCACATGGGAAGTAGAGTATATAGTGAGTAATCTACATACCTTGTGTGTTTGGAGGTCACATGGTTGGCAACCTCAGCTACCTAGAATGGAGCCCAGCACCTGAGATAAGGCTTTTGACCAACTAGAATAGATGTTAGAAGTTATTTACCAAAGATTATACAGTAAAAGCTGACTCTTTATTTTGGGTTGGCCAAAAAGTTTATTTGGCCTTTTCCTGTAAAATAAAAAGACACATTTTTCATTTTCATCAGTAGCTTTATTGATTTGGATAATTTGAGTATGTCAGCTCTCTCTTAGTATTGGCTTCTAGTGGGTAGAGGCCAGGGGTGCTGCTAAACATCTTTCAATGCATAAGACCGCCCCATAGCAGAGAATTATTTGGCCAAAATGTCAGTAGTACCAAGAAACTTTGCAAACCATTTTTGATGCGTTTAATCAGTCACAACACCTTCTCCATACATTGCACAAATCTTTTTTAGCATTTGTGTTTTTACCTTTCTTGACATAATAAAGCATAACAGACCAAAAATGTTGCATATTTTCTTTCATCTTCAATATTAAAATGGCTGCACAAAAATTCACCGATTTTAATAAGTTTTTTCTAAATGCGTGCTGATAAGACAGCTGCCACAATACAATCTAACAAAAATTTTTTGAACGAAGTTAAAGACAGTCACTACTAGAGCCACTGTACAGGAAAAACTAAATGAACTTTTTGGCTAACCCAATATTTAAGAAGGAAGACAAGTATATGATATATTTGAGAAAGTTTTTATTTTATGACTAAAAAATATAGTCACCCAAGAGATAGATTTTCAGTTATGTGAGAAGTTCACTTTATAGAACATTTTATTCCCAGATAACTTTTAGGAGTCAGCTTTCTGGAACTCCTTCATCCTTCAGATTCTTGGGCAGTGATGCTTTTAGAAATTGGGTTAAGATCAGACAATATCCATTTTTTCTTTGTTCTTTATTTTGTTTGGATTTCTATTTTCCTTAGTAGAGGTCTTTTCTTAGTACTCTGGCAACACTCTCCTTCCCAGAGGAACCCAGGTAGGTAGAGTTTTGCGTTATTCTTCCTTCACTTTCTTACTCTCAAATACTGAGCATCACTGTTCTACCAAGTACATCCCTGCCTCCCCTCACGGAGAAGACAGTGGCCAAATCACATCTGACTCTAGGCTCCTTCTGCGCTTGGCTGTTGTGTCCGGGAGCTGCAGCTTTCTAGGCCTAGTTTGGGATTCTAGGCAATTACAACATTTTAAAGAGATATTTTGCTTTTGGATCATCCAGCTTGATCAGTTGCCTTTTAAACCTCACCCCGATCCCTATCTCATCTCCAGATTTGTTAAAAGCAGGAGCATTTTGCCCTGGCAGGTGTGAGTCATTTGGTTAGAGCCTTGTTCTATAGTCCAAATGTTGTGGGTTCGATTCCTAGGCAGGACTCATATTCAGGTTGCAGGTTCGATCCATGGTCAGGGCACTTATGAGAAGGCCACCAGTGTTCTCTCTCACATTGATCTATCTGTCTCACATCAGTGTCTCTCTCTCTCTCATTCTCGTTTTCTCATTCTCCCCCCACCCGTCCTCTCTCTCTAAAAGCAATGAAGAAAATATGTCCTTAGGTGAGGTTTAAAAAAAAAGCAGGAGCACTTCAGATATAGAGTGGTAGTTTGATTTTTTTCTTATGTTAAGAGAAGTGTCTGGTTGACCTTTTATGTAGATGACAGAAGCTTTTGGTTCTGATTGTGCTGTTGCACGTTTTCTGAGTGTGAGCTTAAAACTCTAGATTTTGGGGGCTAAACCAGATTGGCCATATTGAGTTAATGTGTGAGACTGATGTCTCTTTTTCTCTCTTTATTACCAGAAACTGGTTGCTCAAATGAAGCAGGATCCACAGGTAAAATACTACTTTTGTTCATTTATTTTTTAAATTAAAATAATTTAAAACAAAGTGACCATAAAAATACTAAAGTATATACCAATATTTAGGTATTAAAAACTATCATATCTAACAGCAATTATATTAGCATATTGGTCTTCATGTTATAAGGGTTTAGAAAAATCCAGTCATTCGGTTATAATATGTCAGCAGCTATCATTTCATCTTTGTTACTGTTATTTGCTTTTGTGTTAATTGCTTTGAGTATTTTGGGGGGGAAATTGAGAATTAGTACTCTTCATAGAACTTAAATTTCATTTTCATAAGCCCACTTACTCAAAATCAGTTTGTAAGGCTTTCTGTAGCCTCAAAATGATTGAATATGGCCCAGAACCATTCTTATTTTGGTTCCTATAAACCATTCATAGTTTATAGTAGAGATAGTGTACAGAACATTGTACTATGTTCAGGGTAAGAATTTAAGAATAAGTTTTAAAAAGCATTTAAAATTTTATTGTTTTTTAAAGAGCCTTTAACATAGCAAATGCTACATTTTCTTTAAATTCTCTTAGGAGTTTTTGACTTAGACGTTTTATTCTCTGTCCCTGAAGGGAACTCTTCCTAAAAAGTTACTTTGTCTTCCATGGTCGTATTTGTTGTTCAGGCAGTGTCTCTTTCTCAGTTGTTAGACTATGGGTCCTAAGTGCGGAGAGTACTTACCAGGCTCTTAGGGCTTCTTCCTTGCATTTGTTGATTCATAATCTGCTCACAAAAGAACTGACCCACTGATGGGTACTCAGGTGTATATATCTTTAGCTTGTTAAACATACCATATGTGCCTCATTGTAAATTTAAGTCAAATAAATTCTTGGATTCAGGAATGGTATTGAGGCAGATTGTGGTTTGGAAGTAGGAATAATAGTCATTTCAAAAAGTTTAGCGCCCAGTGACCTAACTGTAGTGTTTTAACACGGTCCATCGATAGCTTACACTTCATTTCTGTTTGACATGGGAACTTCTTTGAGAAGCTTCTCCATTTTTACTTATTTTAAAATATTATTTAAATTAGATTTAGGGAGCCAAGATGCAGTAGACCGTAGATTAATAAATTCTTTTATATTTATTATGGTAACCTATATTATCAGCAACTGAAATATTATTAGAAAACATGAGCATTTTCTATATAGCTGGTGGTCATGTAACAGCAGCCTTAACGTGGAAAATCTGAGGGGCAGTAGATTGTTGGACAGCCCCACAGATGCTCTGTCTGTGTCTGTATCTACATCTGCATATCTACCTACCTGTGTCTACACACACACATTTATGAAAAGAAGACCACAGGGAGTAATAAGCATGAGAGGAAGGATGTGTGCCCTAACCTGGCAGAAGACCAGGCGGAGCCCATTGAAAGAATTGCATGTGAAATGACGAAGAAAAAATTGGTCTGTCATTGAGATGGTGTTTAGTCTGCTAGCTGGCTGTCCTGCTACATTAAGCATTAATCTTGCTTTTTTAATCTTAGTTTTTCCCTCACTTGAGTAAAAGGCAAGCATATTCAGTGTATCTCATCTAAAATAGTATTCTTTTTTAAATCCTAGAATTTGAAAGCTGAGAAAATGCCCTGGTAGTCAGTGTGTTAATTTGAATGATGTAGTGTTAAGCAGCACTGACATCAGCAGCACTGACAGCTTTTCAAATCCAGGCTAAAGTAACAAATGTGCTCTACCAAATAAGGGAGAGGGCAAGTAGAGAGAAGCCTCTCATCTTTATTGATAATGCCGTTAAGCAGGCGGTGTATTCGTGCTTACAACTTCCATTTTCCTGCTTTTGTCTGATTAGTGGCACTTTAGGTTTTCTGTCAACATCCTGTAAAGAATAACAATATTTTTAGTAAAAAGGAATACTATTTTACAGTTGCTAAAACTTCTTAGAATTTAAAACAATTGCAAAGGAGCTGCCTGTGTTCTAGTGCTAGCAGCCTACATTTAGGATCTGTGCAGTAGGTAGTGATAATACGACTATAATTTAATGCACGATGAATTTGATTGGCTACATGTTTAAGGTTGCTTCATCATTTGTAATGCAATATGCATAAAATCTTCTTGCTACTATTCTGTTAACAAATGAAATATCTTTCTCACAGATATTTTTTCTTTCCAATCAGAATGCTGATTTAAAGAAACAGCTTCATGAGCTCCAAGCCAAAATCACAGCTTTGAGTGAGAAACAGGTAGGGGAAGGGGGGGCGTATTTTTAACATTGTGTTCTAAAGATATGTCTGCTTGAGACTTCTAGGAGAACTGCTGTTTTTCCTCATGTGTGAAAATAAGTGTGGGCAGCCAGACTCAGTTTTTATTTTGTTTGAGCCCTGTTTATCTATTTTTATTTTTGGTTAAAATCGTTATCTAGAATATCCCATGGGTACATGTTACTGGCAAATATCTAAGAGCAGTGTGGCGAGCTGCTGTTAACTGTGTTAATTAAACTCTGTACTTTACCCATAGGGGAGGGGTAAAGAAAGTCTGGGCGTGGGAGCTGCTGGGTGTGCTGTTACCTGTCCTGAAGACTTGAGGTGACGGCTAACTTGGAGAGAATGGAGAGAATAGATTGCTCTGAATATAGGTCTCCCATTGTGATTATTGTGATACCTTTATGTTAATCTTTATTAGATATTGATCTACTATTATGTGCAAAACTTTGGTTGAACCTCGTTAGATTTATTCTGTATAGGGCAAGAGAAGAGCATCTTGCTTTTTTCCAAGGACATTGGGAAAGTATTTTTTTTGAATTTTTTGTATAGTGACCTCCACTTCACCAGTTCAGGCAGCTTTTGCCACCAGGTGGAGTGTGACAATTGATAGAGCTTTACATAATTGTCTGTGGTAGTCTGACAAATTATTGCTTTCTTATTCCTTCCCCACCACCTTTCGTGTGGTAAAAATGAGTGGTTTTCTGTCATGGAGGAGGTGAACGGGTGAATCAGAATGATTAGCTGATTTGCAATTGATAGTTAATATTAGTGATATCTCATTGAAGATTTTTGATTGAATAGTTCTCAGTTATTGATTTTAATGTTGTTTTTAAAACTTATTTAATGAAGTAATAGCTGTGAGGATATTTTATTTCTGGAGATGTCTTTGTGTGTTTGTATTGTGTATTACTGTGTTTTTCTCTTAAGGGGAGAAATAAATTTTGAGAACTATTGTGGAATAGACACGAGTTGTTAATTTTCAGAGTAGACTTTTTTCAAGCTGAGTAAACAACTGTTTTTTTCTCCTTCTCCTGTTCTTAAGCTGTTACATTTCCCCATTTTGTCTTCTTCAGAGATGGAAGGTGTTTTAGATTAGGGAATTGCCAAACTAAAATTGGGAGGAGGTGGTGTGGTACAGGAAATTTTTAAGGAAAAATATAAACAGTTTATTAGTATGTGTTTGGCTATGATAGTCACTCAGTTCTCTGAAGTCAAAATAATGTGTGTTAGTGACAGTGTTCGAGCTTTAGAATTCTGTTAGTGGCTTCCTTAGAGTTTCAGAGTTACTTTGACAAGATGCCAATGAATGAGTCACTTTTGGTGAAAAATTCATGTGTTCCAGCAGAAAAAAAAGGTGAAAACTGATTAGTAGAGTAAGGGCAGGGGAGCAGGGGGAATGCTGATGCTACAGTTGAGGAAAGTGAGGCAGTTAAAAACAATTTATGTTTTTAAAAAGTTTTTGTTTGTGATACAAAGATTTGTTTTATTTCTGTAACTTTTTATTTTTAAATTTTTTTTCTATTAGGGATCTTGCTTAATAGAAAATTGCAACCATATATGTATCATGAGGCAAACTGTCATCTGGACTAAGTTTGGATTTTAGAAACTAGAATTTTAAAAAGTGGGTTTAGCATTAGTAAAGTAAAGAAAACTGGAGTCAGAACCTGAAATGTGATCTTGCAGTTTTATTTGCTTAACTATTAAAATAATCTTTTTTAAAAAAGATTTTATTTATTTTTAGACAGAGGGGAAGGAAGGGAGAAAGGGGAAGAGAAACATCAATGTGTAGTTTCCTCTCTTGTGCCCCCTGCTGGGGACCTGGCCCACAACCCTGGGCATGCGCACTGAATAGGAATCAAACCAGCAACCCTTTGGTTTGAAGGCTGGCACTCAGTCCTCTGAGCCACACCAACCGGGGCTAAAATAACCTTTTTGATATAACAGAAAATGTATCATTTCTAGGTAGGATAGTATTTGAAGAAAACACAGCTATACAGTTCAAAAGTTGGTCTTTCCTCACATGTTATTTCCAACATGAAACATTGATACTTAGTTTAAAATAGTATAATTTTAGGACAGACTCCTAATGCTGAATGCCCAGCTTTGTTTTTCTTTTCTCACAAGATCCACTTAGCCTCTGGGAAAACTTAATGATTTTCCTTCAGATTTTAATAACTAAAATCTGAATTACCTTACTTACATGACTAAAATTTTAATTTAACGTAAGTTTTTTGAGCCCTGGCTGGCATAGCTCAGTGGATTGAGTGTGGGCCTGAGAATCACATGATCGCGGTTCAATTCCCAGTCAGGGCACATGCCTGGGTTGCAGGCCAGTTCCCAGCAGGGGATGCATGAGAGGCAACCATACATTGATATTTCTCTCCCTCTCTCTATCCCTTCCCCTCTAAAGATAAATAAATAAAATCTAAAAAAAACACATGAGTTTTTTGATTGTGAGAAAAATTTTAAATACAGACTAACTCAAAGAATGTCACATTCTGGAATTAACAATGATGATAAACCCTTAGTCATTATTTGTTTCTGTTCTTTTTCTATATGTATTATTCTACGCTCATTTTTTCTATATCCATTTGAAAACTTAATTATACAAGTAATAGATGCATACAATCTCTTACTTTACTGTATTAATAAACCCAAAATATTGCAGATAGTCATTCGTACAGTAAGTACTTAATTTGTTTTTCTTATTGCTACTGCAGTCTTTGATACTCACTCAGTTTCTTTCTCAAGACATTATGAAATCGTACACTGTATTTGGGAAGATACGATCTTTAGAGAGCATCCTTCATGGCTAAAACCCAGTGAATTTCATTGAATTCTTGGTTAGAAAGGTCGAGTGAGTTTAAACTGTAACTTGAGGTTTCTGAATAGAAACTTTCCATGGCAGATTTTGAGGTCAAGTTCTTGACCCACAGGGCCAGGTTGACAAGTTTTTAATTCAGGAATCCCAGACTTGATCATCTAACAAAATTATGTTATGTAGCCACTAAAAATGAATCGTTTCAAAAATTGTTTGATGACATAGGAAAGTGCTCATGATAAAATAAGTGAAAAAGCACATACAACTTTATAAGCATTACAATTCCATTTTTAGGCCCTGGCTGGTGTAGCTCAGTGGATTGAGCAAGGGCCTGCGAACCAGAGGATCGCGGTTCGATTCCCAGTCAGGGCACATGCCTGGGTTGCAGGCTGGTTCCTTGCAGGCCAACTACCAGCAGGGGACGCACGAAAGGGAAACATTGATGTTTCTCTCCCTCTCTCCTTCCCCTCTAAATATAAATAAATAAATAAAATCTTAAAAAAAACAATTCCATTTTTATGTGTGTGTTATAGGTGTATATATATATAAATATGTAAATGTGTATAAAGATAGTGTCAGTTTTAAGTGTTGGAAGGTGATGAATTTACTGATAGTTTACTTTTTATATTCTTGTGTATATTTGCTAAATTCTCCACAATGACTATGTTTCCTTTATAATCAGAAATAGAGAAGAAACATTACACAAATGCTAATACCAAACTCTTGTCTGTTCCTGGTATATGAACCATTTTAATCAAAGAATCCACCTATTTTATTTTTTTTTAAGATTTTTAAAAAATTTATTTATCTTTAGAGGGGAAGGGAAAGAGAGAAGGAGAGAAATATCAATGTATGGTTGCCTCTCATGAGTCCCCTGCTGGAAACTGGCCTGCAACCCAGGCACGTGCCCTGACTGGGAATCGAACCTGGATTGTGTGGTTCACAGGCCCATGCTCAATCCACTGAACTATACCAACCAGGGCGGAATCCACCTATTTTAAACACTAGTAATACTGAAGTGTGGAAGCAATTATTAATTTTTTAAATATTGTTTATTCTCATTCTGCACCCTTCCTTCCTTATTGTTCACATGCATGTGTGATCTTTTGCTTGTCCGAGTAAAGATTCTGATTCTGCAGCCAAAGCACTTAGTTGCTTTAGTGCTCCGCTTTCATTCTGATTCATTGTAGAAGCAATCTTAACATCTCAAAGTATGTTGTTTGTCCCCGTGATGATTAAGGCTTAAGCCATAGTAGTTGCATTTTTCATTGCCCTGCCTTGAACTGTTTGCCACCCGACCTCCCTTCACCTGGTGCTCTCCTGGCCAGGCATCAGGGAACAGCTCGAATGACTTCCTCAGAGGACCCATCTCTGCAACCCCTTCCCCCTGTCAAAATCAGCTGTGTCCATAATAATCTCATTGAACCTTTCACTTTTCCTTTATAGCTGTGCCATTTAGGATTAGGTTCATGTGTGAATGACTAAAAACTCAGAGTGAAAATGGCTTAAACAAGGTAGAATTTTATTTCTCCTGTGGGAGCTCTGTAGGTGGACTGTGGCTGGTGATAGTGGCTCCACAGTGGCAGGGAACCCAGGCTCCTCCTACTCTGTTGCCCTGCCATTCTCAGCACGAAGCTTCCACATCATAGTCTAAAATAGCTGCTCCATCTGGTAAGAAGTGGGAAAGGCAGCAAAGAGCAAGCCCTTTATTTTCAAAGATGTTTGCTGGAAGTTGTGTGCGCTACTTCCAGTTAGATCCTGTTGGTCAGAACTTCGTTAATTAGGGACAAGGAAGGTCAGAAGTGTAGTCTCTTCCAGGTGGCCACCAGCAAATGAAACTCAGGGACTCTGGCACTGAGTAAGAAGGAGGAATAAATACTGAGGATAATTAGTAATTTCTGCCACAATAGCTTATTATAACTTGTAATGACATGTATGTTATCGTTTTTAAAAATATGTGGCTTCCTCACTGGACTGTGATTTTCAGGAAGTCAGGGGACATGTTTGTCTTACTTAACTTTATAATATTTAGCATAAGATAGTATTTAGCACAGAAGAGCATTTGTATTTCTTAAATGAATTATTTAACCCACTTGATCTTTTTCTCTGTTTGTAATTTTTTAAAGCAGTGAATCTTGTTTTCTATGCTTTTTAAATTTGAAGTATGAATATCTTACATTTTTGAATTCTTCAAAAACATTTAGTAGCTTCAAATATTTAATGATCTAGCTAGATCATAATTTATTTCACTAATTCTTCTTTAGTTGATAATAGGATGTTGTCCATTTTTTCACTAATGTAAATATTGCTGTAATAAACACCTTTGTGTGTGAATCTGTTTCTTTGTGATTGCATTAGGATAAATTCTTTGATGTGAGATTACTGGGTATATTGGTCACCTGTTGCCATACAGTTTTATATAACAAATTCACATTTTATTGAGGAACTTACAACACTGTGTTTATTTTCATATTGCGTCTACAGATCACCTGGAGTTCTCTTGATTTAGGCTGGATTGGGCACGTCTTCTTCAGTTTGTGGGTTGGCTGGCCCTGCCTCCAGGCTGGGGGTTTGATTAGATCCACTCCAAGTGTGTTCATTCTGAGACCTAGCATGAAGGGGAGATGAAGGGGCAGCAGCTACCTGGGGCATATTCATTTCGTGGCTCATGACCTGAGTGCAAGCAACAGGCCGAACTACCACAACACATTTTAAGCCTCTGCTGGCATCAAGTCTTTTAACCTCTCATTAACCAAACAAATCATATGGCCACGCCTTAAGTCAAGACAAATGGTGTGGATGTATAATTTTATAACAGAGATTGTGAAGAATTGAGAATAATAGCCTGTTGACCACCCTCAGGCAAAGGGTATAAAAAAACTTATGCTAAATATTTCCAGAAAAGGCTGTATCCAATTAACAGCATATGTGAGAGTACCTGGTTTTTCTCAGGAGATAACCTGTGGAGGGAAGAGAGCAGTTTGCTAATTGGAAGATGGATTAATATGTATCTGATGCTTTCTGGGGGTATATTTTCATGCCATTTGTCCATGCTAAAAATATTCCATAGTGTTCCGCAGAATTGCCTTTGTTTTTAGGTGTTGTTTGTCTTTCACTCTTCTATTTTTCTTACTCCTTTTTGAGAGGTAGACCACTTCATAGTCTTTGGTCTTTGCTACTGTTTTGCTTTTCTGAGCCCATGTTTAAAAATTATAGTCTCTGTTCTTTATATAATGTGTAACCTAATACAAGATGAAGTACTTTTCTGGGTTTAATAAATAGTTGCCATCTGTGGAACCACTCTCACTTTAAATATGGACGTATTTGGTAAAATGGATCTGATGCGTGGAACAACATAGGACTGGATGTGCGGGGTGCTGGGAGTTTGTTCTGTTCCTGACTCTCTGCGAGACTTACTGATAGATTTTGAGTGATTAAATCGTTCACATGTCTGTTTTCCTGCTTATGGAATGTTTAGGTAATGCTTCTTAGAAGTTAATGAACACATATCTGTTGAGTGCACTAAATATTTTTGGAGGTAAGTTCTTTTTAAATGGAAGTTGTTGGTTTTAGTTATGGTGGCTTCACCTCATGTACACCTTCATCTTACATGTAAAGTACTACTTTTTAAAGAAGCTTAGAAGATTTCATGTTTAACTCAGTCACGAGGACATCATTGTAATACATACTGGGACTTGAACTGTTTGTGACTTAGCCATGATTATATAATTAATCAGCATCATATTCAGAACTAGAATCCAGATGACTGTACTCTTCACTCATTTTTCTATAGTAAATTCTTAAATTATTCCGTGGACCTTTATTTATCAAGTATTTTTGAAATAGGACATTAGGTACAATAATTACATTGCCTTTAGGCTTCATTGCCTTGGAGTCAAGTAAGTAAATTAGTTCTTGTAGTCTAATAATGGTAACCTGATACATGATTATCTCTAGCTTCTGATACCAGTAACCATAGAACGTTACCTTCTCTCATTCTCAACCAAACTAGTGGGATTGGTACATCGCATTAGAATTTAGAAGTGTTGTTTTCTTAGAGATCCTTGAATTATGAAGGGAAACTGACCTTGTCCTTTTATTCAAAGCTTAGGAGTTCCCTAGGATTTAGTGTAGTGTTCGTCTCTCCTCTGCAATATTTATGTGAAACCACTGGTCCATCTGATTTCCGTGGAATGTGTATTTCATTTTTAAGAAATTTACAGTGAAATCTCCTACACTATTATTCATACCCAAAGCTCCCAACTAAAGTCAAGTAGGCAAAAGTTACTGTTTGAAGCTATCTGTGAACATCTGTCATAGGAACTTCTGAAGACACACACTTTTCTTACTCTGATTTTCTGTTTGTCCTAGATGTGAGTCCATCAGATGAAACAGTGTTTGCAAGTTATCAGAATACTGCCCCTGGGCCTCATCTGCCGCTAGTAGCTGCTAAGATTATATATGACTTCTTAAATTTCCAGTATTTCTTTTTATGACTTCCCTTCCCCTTTTTATTTACTTAATTATCTTCTTTACTTATATGTATTTTATAGCCATCACTTCTGAAGAGAGATTGATTAGTTCTCTGAAGATGGAAAGACTAACACGATTTTCTAGAGCAGGGATCAGCAAACTGTAGCCTGCACCTGGGCCAGATCTAGCCTGCAAACTGGTTTTGTAAATAAAGTTATTGAAACACAACCATATTTTTCATTTAAATACTGTCTGTGGCTTTTTTTGTCACAACAGCAGAATTGAGTAGTTGTGACAAAGTCCTGCCTGCATACAGAAATTTTCCAACCCTTATTCTAGAGAAGTTTAATCTGAGAGGCAATTGACTCAAAGACATTAGGCACAGAACAATAGTCTGGGGCAGGGGTGAGTGCCACACTGAAAATAGGGTATGCAGTTAACCCTCGGGCAGCGTGAGGGTCAGGGGCGCCAGCCCCCGTGCAGTAAAGAAAAGCCGTACGTAACTTCTGACTCCTCAAATCCTTGACTGCTAATGGCCTACTCTTGCTTTGCCACTAATATAAACAGTCGATGGATGCATATTTGTATGTTATATGTATTATATACTGGATTCTTACAATAAAGTAAGCTAGAGAAAAAATGTTATTAAAAATCATTAGGAAGAGAAAACACATTTGTAGTATTGTACACCTATGCTGAAGAAAATCCACACATAAGTGAGTTTTTAACCCATGCAGTTCAAACCATGTGCTTCGAGGGTCCACTGTATACTGACTGAGTCAGGAGAAGGCCCTCTTACGTACATGCCAGCCCCACAGTTTTCTGTTCACCTTCAGCACTTCATTTTTTTGAAGCCTCTTTTACTTTGGATTCTTTTTCTATTTCCCTCTTGCTCTCTGTCTCTCTTATAATTTCATTGAAGAATAATTAATGTAAAACAAACCTCCATTTTTAAAAGAGTATAGTTTTGATTGGGTGAAGTCACCACCACCACCAAGATAACGAACATACCTGTCACCTCTGAAAGTGTTTTTGTGGCCCTTGGTGACCTCTCTTCCTCCCCCCTCGCCCAGTCCTGTCACTGGCAACATTGGTCTGCTTTCTGTCATTATAGGTTAAGTTTAGATATTTTAGAATTTCAGTAAATGGACCTATGCTGTATGTACTCTTTGGATTAGTTTTAGTTTTTAACTGTTAGAAATAAAACTGCTGTGAACATTCATATATAAATCTTTGTGTGGAGATATGCTTTCATTTCTCTCAGGCAAGCACCTAGGTGTGGCTGGGTGATATGGTAGGTGTATTTTTAACTTTTTAAAGAAGCTGCCAAAATGTTTCCAAAGTAGTTGTTCCGTTTTACATTCCTACCAGCAGTGTGTGAATGTTTTAGTTGCTCTACATCCTCAGTGCCTCATTCTTGAATTTGAGCATAACAGCCAAGAATCTCAGATATTGGGGAGGCCACTAATGTGAAAGGCAGAACACACCCAGAGAATTGGAAGGGATGGTTCAAAATGACTCCTAACTTTAGCTTCTCAGATCAATAAGAGAAGATACTGCATCTGTGAAGCAAGAAGAGATTCTAGGAATGAAAGTCAATTAGAACAGAGAACTCTTCTTTATTTTTATTGAATTTATTGGGGTGATATTGGTTAATAAAATTACATAGGTTTCAAGTATACAATTCTATACAGACTTCTTGATAATAAAAAAGTTTTAGAAGATGAAGTTTGAGCAGTCTCTCTCAGTTCAGAGAAGAGACAGAGGGATGGGCAGTGAGAGAGACAAAAATTAGAGGATCTGCTCAGAAGGTCTGATGCTTGCCCAGTAGAAATTCTAAAATCAGAGAACAGAAAATGGTGAAGAGAATATTATCTAATAGATAACGTGTTTCTCAGAACTGAAAGGCACACATTCCAGATTAATAGGGCTTGTTGAGTACCTGAAACCATGAGTGAAAAAACACCCACACCCACATACCAAGGCACATCACTAAGAAACTGCCGAAAAACAGCAACAGAAGATCCTAAATAAAGATTCCTCAGAGGGAAAAAGAGTTACAAACAAGGACTGGGGGTAGATGGCATCAGACTTCAGCAGCAACACGGGAATTCTGGAAAACACTAATTTCCAATGTACAATTCTGTACCTAACACAATTTGGGGTCAAATCAGAGGGCAGAACAGAGACAGTTGGACATACACAGTCACAAAACTTACTACACCTGCCCCCTTTTTGAGGAAGCTACTCGAGGATGTTCTCTGTCAAAACAAGACAATAAACCAATAAAGGTGAAGTCGTGGATCCAGAAAACAAAATCCAGTACAAAAGAGAGGAAGACAATCCCTATTCAATGAAGGAAAAACTTAGCTGGCTGTTGTATAACAGGTTTAGAGAACAACCAGTTTACTTAGGACAGGAGGACGGAGGGGTCTGGGAAAGATACAGCCAAGAAAAAACTGGACTGATTATATGATGTGTTTTGAACTGTTATTTGAAGATGTTTTCTAGCTTATTTGGTGAATATGGGGAAGAATTAATGGTAGGAATATAGAAAACCAGGCAAATGACACAGTAAAGCATTTTTAGTTTCAGGAATAATAAATGAACAAGAATACAAGTATAATAATAATATACTATTATATTACAAATTAATGTTATTTACGTGTTCCTGATAATACGAGCCTTAGGAAATACAGATTTAACTGAAAATTGTGATGTGACTGCTGTGGCCATGGGAGAGGGAGGAGGTAAAGTCATAAGGTAACGTAAGAACTAAATTTCAGTCATCTGTAGTGTGCAATAGAAATTCAGTTGGTAATTTTTAAAGTCAAAAATCAAGAAATCACAAAGAGTACATATTTTAAAGTAGGAAGAAGATAAGCAACCTGAAGAAATCTCTGAAAGAGTTGAAAGGCAAAGAGTGGTTTACTGAAAGGCAAACAGGACTAGAGAGTCAGAGAGGGTTGACCCAAGGGACTGCTGTTTTTATTATAAGCCTTGTATTTTTAAGCCTGTGTATAGTCAATTAAAAATAGAAATAAAGCTAAATAGGAAACTAAAGAGAAAAATGAAAATCTGGACTTATTATTAGATAGACTGTTGAGTGTGTGTGGAATTACTCTGGATTCCTGAACCAGGTCACCTGCTGACTAAGTCTCTGGCCTCCACTGATCCCGGACTGTGTTAGGGATTGTGCTCGGGCCTCTCTAATCCTCCCTTTTCATTCTTCTTAGTACGAGCCACATGGTGACTCTTGGTGAAGACATTCCTTAGGTGCCTGCAGGACAGATGCATGCGTCCTTTTTAGTTGGTTGCTCTTCTCTTTGAGGTGGAGAATAAATGTAGGCTCTAATAATAACAATAACAACAGTAAAACGTAATAGAATCATGCTGCTACTCATGATTTTAGCCCCACAGGGATATAATGTCCCTTCTGCACTTAAAGTGATACCTTCTAGTACCATAGTCAGAGCCCAGAAACCGTAAGCCCTGTGAGGCCAGGGACTTGGACTTGTTTTGTTGGTCCATGTATGGGCTCTCAGTAAACGAATAAATGACTACTTCCCTGAAATGAATGATTCCCTGGATTATTTAAGCTCCAACAAATGTATATTTAGAGCCTGTTCTGACTAAGCTGAGACTCTTGTAGGGGATATGGACGTGTAAACAATTACAATACATAGGCAGTCAGAACATGCCTGGTACACAGAAAGGGGGCATTCTCTTGGTGGGGCATTAGGGACCCATCACAAAGCCAATATCTGAATTGAGCGTTGAAGGTTGAGAAGGGGTTTGCTAGGAGTACAAAGCCCCTGCAGTAGGCAGAAAGACCAGCATGTGCAAAGGCACGGTAACAGGTAACAGCGGGGCATGTTCAGCAAACAAGTATTGTAGGATTGCTAGAGCAGAGATCAGTCATGTGAAGATCAGAGCAGCAGCTTGTATGGCTTGAAAACGGCATTTTGTACTATTTGCAGTAGTATTCATACCAAATACAGTAGTAGGAGTAGCTCTAATTATCTAGCACTTAATATTTGCCAGACACTTCTGTGTGTGCTTTAAATGTGCTAATTCGTTTAATTCTTACAGTAACCCTAGGAGGTGAGTACTGCTGTCCCATTTTATGGATGAGAGAGTAAGTCATGTGCCCAAAGTTTCAGAGCTGGTAAGTGGGAGAGCCAGATATGAATTGAGGACATGTGACTCAGCCTGTTTTAAATTAAAATAATGTCAAAGAACAATGTAATATTTACATTACTTAAGGGGGTAGGCAGATTACTGGTTGAGAAATAACTTACTAGACTGCTGAGTGAAAGGAGAGCAGTAGGAAGTGTATGAATAGGACAAAGCAGGGTCACAGGGGCCCTCACATGCCCATTTCCTTGATTACTGCTTACTCTTTATGCTTTTTTTCCAGAGTGGCTTGATTTCTAAAGCTCTAGGCTTCTGGATTTTTACTAAATTATAAACAGTGGCTGGGAGGTAGTCTTCCCTTCCTCCTAAAATCCACCTGTTCAGAAATAGTCTCTTTCGTACAAAGTCAACAAGTTGACTTTTAAATAAATAAATTTGTTAATATAACAGAATGTTCTTTCTTTTCTTTCTTTTTTTTCTCCCAGACCTGTGGGAGGAACTGAAGTATTGGTACTGGGGATTGTCATCTATGAGCTCTCTGAACGTTTTTTTCCCCCCAATTCTAAAGGTTATACATGTTTATTTGGAAAATTCATCAAGGAGAAAAATCAAATTTAGCTGTGATCTCACTTACATATTTTAGGTCTTTTTTTTCTTTTTTCCATGCCATACATTTGTATTAAAAATAAAGTTGAGATTGTATTACACTTACTATTTTTGAAATACTTATTTTAAATATATCTTGAGCATTTCTCCCCATTTTTAAATATTCTTAAAGAATATTAGCTTTTAGTGGCTTGATGGTATCCTATCATATGGGTATGGTAAACTCTTAACTTTTTTTTAGTCAGTTCACTCTTTTTAGACATTTGAATTATTCCCAGTTTATTTTACTCTTTTATACATAGTTCTGCAGTGTATATATCCTTGGACATAAATTATTTGGACAGTAATTTAGATAATTTCCTGTAAAAAAATGACAGGATCTGGAGTAAATAAATGGGGTTTTTTAACATGTTTTTGTGAAGACTTGTTTTTTGTGTGTAGAGGAATTTCACTCAAACTAGCTTAAGTATAAGCATAAAAGAGAATTGATTGGAACCACATTAGGGCATCTCAAGAACCCAAGGACAGCTTCTGAGACCGGGACTGGAGGGCCTCTGTCTGTTGACTCTTTTTGTCCTTCTCTGCATCTGCTTGATGTCCCCTTTCTGCAGACTGCCTGTCTCAGCTTTTCCGTACGCATGGCAGGCAGAAGGCTTCTGGCTGCTGCACAGTTTCTAAGTTTGTATCTTCTTTATTCAAGAGGCCATCCCAGACTCACTGGTTGGTTCTTTTTGGCCAGGGGACCACATCAGCAGTACAGACATGGGTAGATCAGGGAGCACCTCTCAGAGAAAGGGATTTGTGAGTTAGGCAGTATCCCTAAAAGTTTCCAAAACCTTATGTATCACCTGCCTGCTTCCTTGAAAGATTGTGTCCATTTTATGGTTATTTCTACAAAAGATAGGCTATTTAACATGCTTACTGGAATTTTTCCTTGAACGTAAAGGAGAAGTTTTAGTGATTAATTTATTTGGGGAGTATTTATCGAGCACCTTCTACATGCCAGGTGTGGTTCTAGCTGCTGAGAGCGTGTCAGTGCTGAAGACTAAATCGCCCTTTTAGTCATGTGTTAGAAGTTTGGTACATTTTGAACTAACCTTTAAAATATGCCTTTAAAGTCTTATTTATATTTCATTTTACCAACAGTAGAATACATACAGTTAAGTATACTGTAAAAAGGAAACACGTACACATGATGTACCCTTTGTTGGATATATCCATTCATCTTTTTTCTAAGTGATTGGAAGTTATGAGGTTAAGGTACTTGATATCTTAGCATATTAATGGTCTATCCTTCCTCCTTTCCTCATCCCTGTGGTGGGCAGCAGTAGAATGAGTGCAGGGAGGTGTTTATACAGTGGCTCTCTAAGTTTCTGTTTTCTGCTGATGTAAGCGAGATCCTTCACATTCGAGGAGACTCTCTTGTAGGTAAGATGTTACAGAACTAGAGTTCTTCTCCAATTGGAAAATTAACCGACAGAAAAACCTTAGCAAAGTAGGAAAAGAGGTGTGTCTTAAATTTCCATCAAAAATAGATTAGCCTTTTTTCCATATAGTGCTTTGTACCCATCACTCAGGTTAACAGTTAAATATACACAGTGACACTTCAAAATGTGTATGCAAGTTTTAGATGAAAATTCGCCCCAGAATCATGTTTTTAGACCTTTCTGCCCTGGGTCAGCTTTCACCTGGAAAATCTGTTGCGTTTAAGCCAGGGTTAGTGGTTAGTGCCTTGTCTTGAGACCTTGTCTCAGTTTGGGTGGGGCAGGCCCCATCTGAGCGAGCTGGGGTGTGCTCTGGCACAGCCCACTGCCTGCTCGTGTTTGAGACCTTTCACTGCTGCTGGCGTTCGGGTTTTAGTTGATTTTACTTATTTTAGCTCAAGCCGTGTTGTAGATGACATTTTTAAAAGAGACATCAATTCTCTCTTTTTTTCTCTATTCAGGAAGCAAAACATGAAGAAGAAAAAGTGTAAGTTTTCCTATATAATTCAAGAAATTTTATTATCTTCTCCAATTTCAGAACCAGCCTGGGTTCCATGGGAGAATTAAGGCCTAAAGGTCTTGGCATCTTTTATACGTTATTGATATAACATTCTTGTAGATCTAGAGAGGTATTACCTGTGTGCTGTCCTTGTGATAATTGAGAAAATAGTCACTGAAATAAGTTTTTGTGTTCCGTGGGTCCGGTGAAGAATCCTGGATGACAAAGGCTATTCAGAAATGATAGGAAGCACTTTGCTGTAAAACTCACAGACACCCAAAGATTGTAGCCGTTTGTCTACAGCTATATGGTAACTGCTTCTGTTGTTCTAAGATGGGAAACAGAAAGTCTCAAGCATTAATAGTCCACTGGATGTGATGTAGTGAAAAGAACTATTCTGTTTCTTTTAATCAGGCACAATATAAACTAGAAGGGGGAAAAAAACTTAGTTACTGTTTTCTTGTAAACCAGAGCAGATTAATACCAATAATATTTTGATTTATTTTTTGTGCTAACATTATAGAGTTTTTTCCCAGTACTCTATCTTGATTTTTTTACTGTCTAAAGCAAATAAAATCAGTTATCTTTATAAGATGTAGCACTTGATTAGTTTTTAAAATAGGCATGTAAATAGTCCATCAGCTCAGCAAAAGGCTAAAAACTGTTTGTGCTTGTAAATAATGTAACTGTTTTATGGAGCTGAGCCCTGGGGAGGACAGCACACGGTTTGTTTGCTAACAGAAAGCACAAGGATTCCATAGCAGATCTTAATGTTTCCCTGTCTAAAGGTCTTTTAAACAGGAGCACCTATGAAATCTACGTTTCATTTTTGCAACTAACTCCTGATTCATTGATTGGGAGAGCCATTATTGGTGAAGTAAACACACAGGTTAGAAAAGGTTTCATGGAAAATAGAAGTGGCATATGCATCTTGAACAAGTTTGGATTCCTAAAAATTAACAATTGTTAACAAATTTCTCCACTCTTTCTTTTTTTAAAAAGTATTTTAACAAGAACCTGTTATTTAAAAGTCCAGGTTTTCATTTTAAAATCTTGACTGGCCCTGGCCCATGTGGCTCAACTGGTGGGAGCATCATCACATAAACCAAAAGGTCACGGGTTTGATTCCCAGTCAGGGCACATGCCTGGGATGCAGGTTCAGTCCCCAGTCGGTGCATATGAGAGGCAACTGATGGATGTTTCTCTCTCATGCCGATGTTTCTCCCCCTCTCCCTCCCTCTTCGCCTCTCTAAAAGCAATAAGCCTGTCCTCAGTGAGGATAAGAAAAAAACAACATGACTGTGATACTAGTCGAGGCTAATTTGAAAACAATCAAAGGTTACAGATCCTTTAAAGTGAAAATTTTCATCTTGGAACTGTCATCACCTTCATATTTAACCTAGGAATAATTTGAATTCATTTGTTGTAGCTATAGATAATTCCAAGTCTGTTTTGCTCTCAGAATTTTCTCCAGATGTCTCCAGTGGAATAAGGTTGGAATTATCAGCTTTACTGGGAAAGGTTTAAATAAAAACAAAATATATGCTTGATTTTTAAAAAGTTGTTAATAGTTCTCTTCTTACAAGATAAAATTCAAAATCGAGGTCTCGTCACTTGGGAGTAAGGAGCAGGAATGCCGTAACTGTATTGAAAAAAACTTTCCATGAAAAATTTGTGTATTTGAAAAAGTATCACATTAGCTACAAAGAAGCAAGCTACAGTAAGAGGCACATGGCAGAGCCTCCTCGTGGCAGTAGTTCTTTGTTGTCGGAATGTCCTCTTTTGCGACACCTGCTGAATGGGAGCTGATTGGAAATAAGCAAAACGGATCTATTGTTGTCTGAATCCTTTTGGGGCTTTTATTACAAAGATTCTAACTAAAATAATGAACACTTTTTAAATTCTGGTTTTAGATTCATCTATTATATTTTAAATGAGTCCCACTGTAGTTAACTTACAAATGCCTTACATGTGAATTAGGGAGTCTGAGTGTGCATCATTGGGGTGTTTTGTATGAAGAGATACCCTGACTCCTGCTGCCTCTGTGCCTGATGGTGTAGTACGTAAGACCTGGTGATGGTTGTGGTTGGTTCTGCTGGTGAAGGGATGAATCATCCGATCTGCAGCATTGGAGGGGTCGATGGGAAGAAACCTGTGGCTAGTGTTTGTGTAGCAGTAAAAACTCTGTGGAGAAAAAAGGCTCAACCAACTCACTGGCTTAACTGTCACTTCTCACTTCCTCTACTTGCCTGTGGCCCGCAGGTTGCCGTATAGGGTCCTCACACACGTCCCCCCCATCAGTTGTAGAGTGGTCATGGAGAGTGAGTTGTGTTTGTTCCCAGACCTGTTTAGGTCATTTGTTGTTGTTGTTGTAATTATGTGATTCAGCTATTAGAGAAACCAGTGACTTACGAAAAGCCAAGTTGTTCCCCCCAAAACCAGTTAAATGCTTTGGAAAGAGTTGATAAAGGTGGATCAGTAAAAAAAGTTGCTGCCCAATTATAATACATTTGGGTAAGACAACTGTAAAAGAATGGAATAAAATATTAATGTCCTAGATGCTGCATTCAGATTGCTTCCAGTGTCTTAAGTTCTCACCAAAAATGAAAATGGTAGAGGATGCTTGGAGGTTGTGATTCATGAAAGGAAAAAAAAAAGATACTTTTGATAGTTTTTAATATGTAGATCCATACAAACAAATGGCCTGGTCCTATATTATAAATTAAATGGGTGTTCATTTAAGGGAAAATACTTAGACATGCATAACAGATGTTTTGGTTTACTGATTTATATGACTTTTTGTAATTAAGTACTGGTTCTAGTGTCATGGGTTTAAGAAAGCATCTACTATATTGCTTCAGGCTACTGAAACTGAAATGTGCTTTTCAACTTTTAATTCATTCATTCACAGATATTTACAGAGCACCTACTATGTACTAGGCACTGAAGTTGGCCTGAGTGCTGAACTCAGCTGGTGGGGTTTCTCTTCTTCAGGAGCTTACTACCTTCCAGTGGCATGTTAGTGAAAGTATAGTGATTTAAATAGTCATGATTTTCTCAACTGCAGTGGGATAATTATCAAAATAAAAACTAGTCTGTATTGAAGACCAAAGCCACGTACACCAGTATACTGGTGGTTTTCAACCCTAGTTTGTACCCCAGACTAACCTGGAGAGCATTGGAAATATGTTGCATCTAGGGCTCCATCTTAGGCCAGTTAAATTAGAACCTCTGGGAGTGGGGCCCCTGTCTAAGAAGATATGTAGGAAAAGGCAAGTTGATTTTAGTTAAAGTTATTTGATATTGCCTAGACTGAATCCAATAACCTCAAGCCAATTTGACAACATTTTTATTCCTGAGTTATCTGGGAACAAGTTAATAATGGTATTGGTTTGTCAGAGCTAATGATTTGCTTGAGTCTTTTAGAGCAGAAACTACATGATGTAATTTGTAAGAATGACTATCATATAAATACTCTAACTTCTAGCTTTTCCTTTTAGAAAATTTCAAGAAAGCCATTGAAATTCTATGACTTTACTCTATAGTTAGAAAGTACGCAACTTTTACCAATGTATTTTAGCTTTCAGAAATACTTCAGTGAGTCAGAAACCTCTAGAAAAGCGTCCTATCTTTTACTTGCTTTAAAATATTAACCATTCAGCTTATACAGAACACTGAATAAGGTTAGGAAATGCTGAGCCATGGGATTCTTTTTACCAGTCATAGCATGCAGTTAAAATTTTATGTATAATGAACAAAATTAATTGATGTCAAAGGTATTGAAAACATTTTGCAAATAAAATCTCTTAAGAATGATTTCATATTTAATCTTTAGGCCCAGAAACTTTGAAAGTTGAAAGTGTAGTGCATTTATATTTTTCTCCCTACCTCTCGCAAAATATAACTATGCTTTTCTTCTTTATTTACTGTCCCATTTTTATTATTTAAAAGCAAACTAGGAGTACCTGTATTTCTAGGTATTTGTTTCACCAATAATCCTTTCATATTAATGTTTTGTAGATCAGGTACATTTTTGCAGAATGTTTTTTATTTCTTCTGGTATCCATGAGAGATGTGATCTGTTACCCCAAGCATGTTTCAGGATAGTACAACAAGTCCCCAAATACATATAACATTTAGTTACGAATTTTGAATTGAAAGTGTAATCCTAATAGTTTGATTCTACTTTTAGATTGCTAATGCTTTGGCACGTTAGTACATTAGTTGAGGCACTTAGGTTTTCATCTATATACCAATGGCTTCTTTTCATCCCTGAATCTCCTTCATGCTAGAATTATTCCTTTACCGCATCTCCCAGCACATGTGTGTATGCATGGACACACACACACACACACACACACACACACACCCCTACCTTGAAGATGGAACTGTTAATTCTCCCTTACTGTGATCCCTTCGCTTATCCATCATGGATGCTACTTAGGTAGCTCATTCACGATGTCCAGGAAGGTGGAAAGTCTTGTCAGCTGAAAATAAAAGGGAAAATACTTAAAGATTTACTAGGTGATTAACTGGTTTGATAAAGATTTCAGAGGCCCCACCAGGGCAAATGATGAGAAAACTAATAGAAGTAGAATGTTATCTTATCAGCACCAGCAGCTAGGAGCAATTTAGCCCCATGAATATCTTATTCCTTCTATCCCTACAGTCTGTTTTAGTTAAAATATCAATGCCTCCTGTGTAGTACTTAACAGTTTTCAATTCTGTAAAGTAAACAAACATGATTTTTTCCCCCTCCTTAGAGTTCAGAAAACTGATATGTGTGGAATTGACTGACTTGTCCAAGGTCATTTGGCTGGTATATAAGTGAGGACTCTGTTTTAAGTGGTAAAAACTCAATGCAAAGTTGTTGAAGCGAAAAAGGAGAATTTATTGGCATATATCACTGGTAAGTTCAGGGATGTAGCTGGTTTCAGGCATGGCTGGATTAGGGGCGTCAGCTGTGTGTGAGGACACGTGCCCCCTCTGGCTCCCTCCGTGTGCGCGTGCTGTTCTCCACTGGCACTGGTCGCCTCTGGCAGCTCTTGATTTACAGCTTGTCATTCGGTCAACCCCAGTGAGGAGAGAAAGGTTTTTTGTTTTGTTTTGTCTTTTTTGTTGTTGGTTTTGTTTTCTTTCTTTCTGAAAATACCAACATGAGACATGGATGTGATTTTCAGGTTTATTCTTGAACTGGTCATCCTTCACTGTGGCCAGGGAGCTGGCATCCAGTCATGGACCAGGCCTGGGTCACATGCCTCCTCTCTAGCAGGGCCGAGGTTATTTCTAGGTGAAGTACGTGTGTTGAGAATAGTTCTCCCAAAAGATACCAGGTAAACCAAAAAGAAAAAAAATGTCCCCAGTAAGTTATGGGGCCTAGGCTTCTGATTCTAAAGCTGATACTATTTTCTATTTTACTATGTAGGGACTACTAAAAATAACAAGATAATGCAACTACAAAAATATAGTTGTCTAAGGATAGGACATATCATCCTGAAATATGTAAATTAATATCCTAACTCATTTTCCTTCTTCCTGGCAAGTTGAGTATTATCGCCTCATAATATCTCAGAGTCTAGACGCAATTAAATAATCTGATCTCGTTTTGACTATTATCAGAGGAACAAGCTTTGGGAGGCTACCGTAGTTTTTGATACTACTACAATACTGATTTGAAATATATGTGGGAGAAGGAAGCTTGACAGAAAATTTAAATGTTCCAACATTGCAAAAGGCTCTTGATTTCTGGACAGAAGGACTTTTCTCTTGTTTTACCCTGTCTTTTCCTGCCTGTCTCCCATCCCTCTACCCCCATCCTAATCCCCTTCCTTTTTTGTTTCTTGGCTGAAGTCTGTTTCTTCCTCCAATATCTCTCTCCCAGGGAGCAGAGACTGGGCAGTCTCCCTACCCCCTTGAGTAGAGATGTGATGACTGTTCTCTTCCTTCAAGGAGAGGACTACAGAATGGAATTGCATGCTGATACACTTAAGAATGGTTAAGAAGAACTTGCTTTCCTATGTGGACAAGAAGCTTTGTGTCTCGGAAGGTCAGAGTCAGACTGTTTTGTCCCAGATTTCCTTGGGTAGCTTCAGCTTGGCTATCTCTGGAGCTCCAGAAGCAGCCTAAGTGCTGAAGAGTGGGCTTCGGGGCTTCTGAAAACTCTTTTGGGCCCAGGGTGGCTATGAGCATGGAGGCAGGGAGTAATGTTAAATGCTTTGGTTTTCATTCCTGCTGTCACCAGAATAAAAATGACCTAACTATATTTTGGGCCCCTAGGCAGCACTGAAATGACATGCCACCTGCTGACCTAATCCATTTCATTTCTGGTACTTGGATAACCAAAGTAATTTGCTCAATTTACAATTGACTATTTACTCTTTAAAGCAACAGTGATTAGATCTAGTGTAAGAAATCACATACTATATCAAGAATTAAAACTTTAAAGGTGGAAAGTCATCCTTTTTGGAAGAAGTCATTTAAATATGGCGTATTTTACCTCCGAGACTATGCTTTTAGAAAGCTGCTTTTTGCTGCTGTTCCCCAGGAAGGAGTACAGTCTGCTGATGAAATTTGAGATAACAGAAGTGTTTCTCAGCAGCAGCTGAATGGAACAGAGAACGAGGAAACTGCTATATTTATCTTTAGGTAAATTTTGTAATTTACTAGGGGAAAAATCTGTATAGCATGCAAGCAGATTAACTGTGTTAATCCAGCAGCTGCTTCCCTGGCAGATAGAAGAGGGGTGTTCCGCTGTCGTCCTGCACTCAGGTGCTGGACACACTTCCTTTGTCTCAAAAACCGTGCCAAGAGCCTCATATGCTGATGAGGCCCTGTTCTTTCCATTTTAATTAAAAATTCTAACTCTCATTTTTTGCCTTTTGCTCGTCAAACTGAAGTGATGAAAACTTCTCCAAAGGGTAGTTTTAGGAGCTTGGACTCAGGTCTCGAACATTGCGGTTGATAGTTGTGTATAGTACTGCAATTGATGCATTAGTTATAGAAGCACCTACTTTATTCCCCTCCCAGAGATCCTCATATCAGTAAGTAACATGCTGGCAGAATTAAGGTGTCTGCTTCCAGGTCAGCCCTTGCTTTCTGTGATCCGGCAGCTATGGAATTTGCTTCCCTGCGTGGGCCTCTCAGAAGCCAGCTCTCCTGCTCTCCCCAACAGGCTCACAGTCAGCAGAACAGGGAAATCACACTGATCAGCACACCACTCAGCTGATCAAAGGAAGCCAGCCACTTTTCCCCCCGACAAGACCCAGCGGTGTTAGTCACTACGCCTTCTCCTGCCGTGAGCAGGGCCAGTGCAGCACTGCTGGCAGCATTAGTCAGTGTGGAAAAAGCTGCTTACATTCCTCTGCCTCAGCTTTGGCTTAGGCCTTGACAAGGGCGGGGAAAAAGAGGAAAATGCCCCAGCAGCCGTATCTTTCCTTTCTAAAACTTGGTGTGAAGCATTTCCCTGCAGTGGCCATCCCTAGTGGCAGTCCCTGATTTTGCTGGGGAATGACTTACTAATTTTCTTTTAATTGTGAAAGAGCAGAGCCCCACAGCAAATTGAACATGAAATATATGACAAAAGACAGTCTTACATTGATTTCCTTGTAATCAATGAACAAGTCAGACACATCTACAAAATGAAAATAAGCCACACTTTTTAGTACTTAGTCTCTTGATTCTGTTGCTTTTTTACTGTTTTCTGGGTAGTCCTTCTGTTAGGAACCTTCGGGTCTCAATGCAAATTTTTGAATATAGGTGGTAGTTTGCTACTTGTGGCTCCGATGGGTGTATAATTCCCTGTCTTGTAAGCCATTGGCATTTCAGTACAATTTGCAATATGGAACATGGACGGGACCCCCTGAGTAGGACAGTGGCTGCTCTTTGTCACTTGCAGCTGTGTTTGCAAGGGAGTATGCTGGCAGCCAGCAAGGAGAGTGCTGTGACGGGTGGGAAGAGTAAAACCAGAAAATATGCTTCTCCTTTCTCTTTCTAGTCCCTTCTTTCCCCCACCCTTTCCTACCTGACCTTCTGTTTTTCTTCTCTTCCCTTTTTAGAAGCCATCTGTTTCCCTCTATTTGGTTTGCAGATGCCACTATGCAGGGGTACACTGTGTTGGAGCTAGCATATGCTTGACCTGTACTGAACGTATGTATTGGGGCTGGGCTCAGCCTGATGCACTGAAGGCAGGGGTGAGGGCCTGGTGTAGAAAAGCTCATGCATTTTACATCCAGTTCTGGAGACTCAAAAAAAGGGCAACATATCTTACTACCTGTATCTGGGAAGTGATAGAGAACTTTTTAAAGCCTGTCTCTGCAAGGTTTTTTGCATTACTTTTAGAGATAGGAGCAACATTAGTCTGTGCAAGAAGCTGCTTATGTTCCCTTAGCCATAGCTTGTGCCTCAGCAAGGGGGAGAAAAGGAGGAAAATACCCCAACAGCCAGGGCTGCTTTTTTCTGAAACTTGATGTGAAGCATTTTCATCTCTGTTGTCAGTGACGCAAGTTGTCATTCTGCAGAGCCAGGCACCCAGCTAATGGTCTTCCTTCTGTGGTTTTCCTTCAGTTATCTCCTCCTCAGGCATTGCTGGTGGGAATGTAAAATGGTGCAGACACTTTGGAAAACAGTCTGGCAGTTACTCACAATGTTAAACATAGAGTTACCATGTGACTTAGCAATTTTATTCTTAGGTATACACCCAAAAGAAATGAAAACATATGTCCAAACAAAACTTGTACACAAATGTTCATAGCAGCATATTTATGATAGCCAAAAAAGTGGAGCCAACCCATCAACCGATAGTTAAATAAAATGTGTATACCCATACAATAAAATGTTACTTGGCAATAAAACGAGTGAAGTACCAATACGCGCTACCACAAGGATGAATCTTGAAAGCATGCTGAGTGAAAGAAGCCAGTCTCAAAAGGCCACGTGCCGTATGATTCCATTTATATTAAATGTCTAGAATATGCAAATCTATAGAGAAAGAAAGTAGATTAATGACTGCGCAGGACAGAGAGGGGTGTGTGTGTGGTGGTGGGGTGACTGCTCATGTGTTTGGAGTTTGTTTTTAGGGTGATCACATGTTTTAAAATTGAATGTAGTGATGGTTGTACAAGCCTGTGAATATGCTAAAAGCCATTG
The DNA here is from genome assembly GCF_014824575.4 of Sturnira hondurensis. NCBI lineage: Eukaryota > Metazoa > Chordata > Mammalia > Chiroptera > Phyllostomidae > Sturnira > Sturnira hondurensis. Next base: position 194,715 of record NW_028092064.1, on the reverse strand, counting down.
AATTGTGCGGTATGTGAATTATATCTCAATAAAACTATTTTAAAAATTATTACTACATATTTCATTTTGTCTGAGGGCACCGAATTGTCTTCACTACAGTTGCGCAGGCTAGGAGAACCCGTATTTTCAACGAGAATACAGATCGAATAAAGGCAGTAACTGACACACTCAGTGTATCACTGTGTGCCCATAGCTTTCCTGTAGTTGGATTTGACCCCACTGGACTCCAGTGTGCAGGTTTGGTAACGAAACACACACGAAGGAAAAAGTGACTCTGGGAGATTACACCACGAATAAAGGACAGAGCAAGTGCTTAATCTCAGGTACTCTGACTCCCTCTTAGTCACCGTACTCTTGTCAGAACGCTGTCGAACGCTGCAGGGAAAGGACTGTCGTTGACCCTTGATGGTCTCCAGATTCTTAGTTATGTTTACTCCTTCGCCTCCTGAATGCAGCTGGAGAAGTCACCAGCTTCCTCTGTCTTATCTGGGAAGGGGAGGTAAGAATACATGCTATTGGAAAAATCGTTTACCTTCAGTCTTGGTTTTTTTAATATAGAAGAGGAAGCTAGGATTGTAACCCTAATGGGCAGGTAATAAGGACTAACTGATAAAAAACAATTATAAAACATTTTTCTAGACTATAAACATTCTTTTTACTAAACTACAGAGTATTGTTTCTCTCCTTTATGTCGTACAACCTCACAACCTCAGTGGGATGTAATAATAACCACTTGTATCACTTTTCTCCAAGGAGCTGCAGGCACTTTACTGACATCATCAAATTAACCCTCCCCACATCCCAGTGAGTGACACAGGGAGCTGGGGTCGGAGGGGCTGGAGTGCAGAGCAGTAACTTCTGAACGCCTTTGTTGCAGGCTGAGACTGTACTGTACTGATTGCTCCTTTATTTGCCTCTAGTGATAATTTATTTGGTCAGTTACACTTACTCTCTATGAGTTTCACTTGTTAAACACGAAAAAATGCTTGAATAGCCCCCTGAACCACTTCAGATCAGCTTAAACTTTATTGAGGGTAAAGTTGGTGGTTTTGACCTTGATCTAGACTCAAAAACAGTTCAAAACTCTTGAGTACACTCCGACATCTCACTGTGTGTCCTGCCGAGGAGACTGGAGAAATCCTAGAGTCTTTGCAAACTACTCTCGTTTGTCCAGGCGCTCTATACAATGAAGGCAGACTTCCTTCTAAGTCATTGAGTTTTATAGTGTGTTTACCTGTAGGAAGTTCATTTACCATCTGGATTACAAACTAGATCTTCACTGAGGCCATCATTTGATGTTATCTTGGTCTTATGGTTTAATCCCATTACCATCCCTCTGACAGAATGTATGTGAGGGGAATGTATAAAATGATTAGAAAGGCCTCTATGCTATTGCCTCACAGTGGCTTCTGATAACCCACTCAACAGCAGAGAAGCCTAACTCATCCACTGGAAAACACTAAATTCTGGCTTTTCTCTGGCTTCTTGCTGAGGCTGTTCTGGCAAGGTTTTTGGTTTGGGTGTTTTGTTTTTGTGGTTGTTTGGGGGAGATGTTCTCTTTTGTCTTAGCAATCTCTCATTTTACTTGACTGGGGACACATTTTCCCCAGAAGTGGATTTCCCTTGCACAGGCCACAGGCGTCTGGTCGGTGCGCTGCCTCATGGGAGGCAGCCCCAGTGCTGTTGGTGCTGTCCTGTGTACAGTTAATTAAGCCTCCCGCTGTGGACCTGGGTTTCTGCTGCCGCTGCTCACTGATGTGTGTGAATTGTGTGAAGCACGTGTATACAAGCTCAGGCGCACTCACGGAAACAAACCCTGAAAATAGCAAAAGGTGGAGTTGGAGGAAAGCCTTCAGCTTTTAAATAAGCTTAGTAATCTGGCGAGTTGAATGCCGGAGCTCACAAAGCTGCGAATTGCATGTTTGAAGATAAGACAGGCCCTTTTGTGTTTTTATCTTTTCTTCCCAAAATATATTGAGTTTTAATATGGTGCTTTATCTCTGTGAGCAAGAAAAGAGAGCCGCTGGTGCACTCGCAGGCCACCGTGTCCAACCCGAAGAGGAGTTTCTCCTTATTTCTCCGGTGACCACGTCCCAAGAAGGAAAACCTTGACCAGAGTCTCCCTAAGACGTGTGGCTGCCACATCCTCATCGCAGTGTGGAAGGATTAGGGGGAGCTCCCAGAAAGTGGGAGTAGGGCTTTAGATGTAAGTCTAGTAACCTACACAGTTCAGAGGATGGCGATCCCCTTTGAAGTTAGGCCCTGCCCCTTTCTCGCTAAATGAATATGTGAAGAGAGAGTCTTGATTTCCAACCATTGTTTTTGAAATACTTTGTAGCGCCTTGGCCATTCTTGTGATTCTAATTACGGGGCTTAAAATGCTTTTTAAAGAAGTTCTGATAAATTTTTTCTAATTCCCAGCTTGCTTACTTGGGTCACACATAGCAAGTAATCAGGCTGGGATACCAGTGAAGTCTTAAAACCTGTCAGTTGCTGAAGTGGACAAGCTCCCTGTTCTTTTTTCACCCATCTCAACTCCCCTCAGCAAATTCCAGCTATGCAATTTTATGTAAAATATCAGCCAGGAAGTGTTTTACCAAGCCCCTTCTTTGTTAATATCTAGTACGCATGCTGATGTTGATGACCTTTAGTAGAAAGGAATAAACACACAGCAGAGCAGTCAGTGCATAGTAGTTACTCTGTATAGATAATAAGGGGAGAGAGGGCAGTGACCTAGGTGCACTTGGATCCAGAAAGGCAGGAAAATGGGGGAGGTATTTTAGGTTAAAGCAGTCAACTGAGCCAGGGCATGGATATAGCAGCGAACATTATATGTACAAATAAACATAAAAACTTGACTATATGTGAAAATTTTTTTCATAGAAAGTGTTGGGAAGCAAAATTAAGATGAAGTAGTTGTGATAGGGCCCGGTACTAGAAGGCTTTCTTGACCACACTGTCCTCTGACTACAACTGGGTAGAGTGCTTAGAAAGCTTTGATCAGCACCTGTCTTTCAAACGAAATGCTTTAGTGTTTGAAGGGTGGGATGAGTTGGGAGGAAATAAGGTTTTGTTGTCCTGTTTGTTTTGTTTGTTTTACTAAAACAGTGCTTTCAGGATACCAAATCAATTTTCTACCTTGTAGAAGGAAGCTACCTCTATAGTTAAGAAGCGGGGCTTTTCCCCTTAAAGGTGATTTGGTTTCCTAATTGTGAAATCTTGTCCTGTTTGCTTATAAATGAGTGGACAGGTTTAGTGTTTGAAAGAGTTCGGATGGCGTCGTAGAAGCAAAATTGATTTATAGCATTTCTTCTTGCTGTGAGGTTGGCTGAAGGAAGAGGAATATAAGAGGAATATCCTGTATTTACCTGTGATAAGTTACACAATTTAGAAATGCTATTTGTTTGAAAGATAAAATACGAGGTCCAAATGGGAGCAGTGAGGGGGTGGGGAGTAATCCTGGTAGGATCCTGGCAAGGTCAAGGTTGGGAGTTTCTGTTATAAATTATAAATCTGAGTAGGTACAGATGATCCTAGAATTTCCAATTACATATATTATCGTAACATGAATTTTCTGATCTCTATTTTTTCTTTATTTAAGGTACATTCTCATTTAATAGTGTATTCTCAGTAAAGTCAAAGGGAACCTACAGCTGTAATGTAGATGGGTTTTTGTATACTAGTTTGATTTATTTTTCAGTTTTTCCTGTGTATTGTGCTATATTGACAGTTGCTATTATTTATCTCATTTACTGTGATGCTTAGATTGGGACTTGATTCTAGTCAATTTTACTCTTGATAGGTTTACCATCTCCTCAGATGTAGCACTCCTACAACACATTGTTACTGTATCGTGAAGGTAAAAACAAATTTGCAGCTGTTAACCACAAACCTAACCTTTCTTCAGTTTGCTTGATTTACTACAAATTAAATTATATTATGCCTGATATAAATCATTAAGTATATAATTTAAAGCAGTTGCTGTGATCCATTTTTTACTGTTTTTTTGCCCTCACATCCAAATGTGGAACGTCAAGTGTGAAAGGCAGCAAAATGATTAGAAAACTGCCCTTCTGGAGGCCCAGGCGAGCGTTCGTTTCCATGTTGGTATGTGACAGCAGGATGCTCTCAGCCCTGAGCCGGAGATGCGCACATTGCTTTCAGGATGGAATGTTTGCTCCTTGACTTGTCTGTCTGATTTAAATATTCATACTTCACCAGAAGGAAAAAGCTGCTGACTTCTAAAAGTGGGTCAGTTTTTTTTTAATGGCCCTTTTGGCACTTTGTAGTGTGTTCATACTGCCTTAGAGCTGGCGAATAGTGGGCAGTGCGCATCTTTATCACTTAAGGGGCCAGGGCTTCACAGGGCCAGTGGGAGGAGAGAACACTTGGATGTTAATAGCTAATAGACTGAGGTATGGGCTTTACTTGCCTTTCTGTTTGCTTTTCTGGATGTGGGATGTAGTATGTTAACCAGGAAGGATTAATTTGAGAAAAACCTTTTATGGGTGGTGATGTAAGTAAACAGCAGTAGCCTGTGTCTTCGGATACATGCTATTTCCTGGTAAATCCCACAATTACATACACTTGTTTTATTTTTCTACTTGAATATAGCTTTTGAAAGAGGTCTTTGGATAGAACTGGATCATTGTTATGTTGTAAATCTTATTCTTATACCATTCATTCATGCTTAATGATTATGTAATGTATACTTTATAGCGATTGAATTTCTTACATCCAAGGCACCCCCATGGCATTTTAAAAGTGAATGCCGTTTTTTAATTTTCACAAAATTAAAATTTTAAATATCCGCTATGGAGAGGAGGGGTAGCTAGTGAGAAAGGGAGGGTTAGAGTAATAGGAGGCACTGGGAAGAAACCTCACGGAGGTCCTGATTACCGTGTCTTAGTCCTGGGACATGGGTCGGATTGAGAGAGTTCAGATTACTTGTCCATGAGCAGTGTTACACATTTCACCAATCTCCTCCTTCAGTGACCCAGGGTTTGCAATGCCCTGGGTACCTTGGAGCTGATGGTTCAGTCCAGACTTACAAAGTGTCCCTGGCCTGTCCTGTACCTTACACTAGACCAATCCAAGAGTTGATGGATTTTTCCAGAGCTTCATGGATCACACAGACTAATAGGGCATCTCCTAGGATTTTCTTGATCACTGTTAGATTTCAGCTTCCACTTTAAAATGGCCAAGAAACTTAATTTAGTGATTCAAAAGTTTCGTTCAGGTATCCCTAAAAGTCTGGCATATTCCCTATTGAGGAATGTGGTTGCTCATGTCCACAGGCCCAAGATACATGTGCTTTATCACAATGCTCTACACTATATTTAGTTACTTCACATCCTGAAAAGTAACCAGAATTTTATTGAACTGCTAATTATAAAGAATTACTTATTTATCTTACTTTAGACATTAATTGTGCTCCAGAAGTTTATTCTGTAAATCTCAGATTATATTAAATATAGTAGGGGAAATTCATATTTTTAAACAGGCATATAGGATTTTAAAAAATAAACTACACGAATTCTACTCTCCAGGATCTCATAGTGTGGAATTTTAAGGAATCCTGGGGTATATTGTTCCTGTAAGGCACAGGATCATTCTGAAATATACACGCCTACTACTGAAGTGTGATATTTAAGGATTAAATGCCGTGTTGTTTACTTTCAGGGGGTTCATGGGGAAAAAAGGCTAGACAATGCTTTGGAGCAGAGTAGCAGGATACAGAGATGCTTGTTTTATCCAAGGGATCATTGTACTATTCTTTGAACTTCTCTGTATGTTTGAAATTTTACAAAATAAAAAGACATAATAATAAAACCAAGAAATGCTTCCCGATCTACTTTAAATCTGGGTCTTTATGTAAGAGGCTCGAGCATGATGATAAATCAGCCGAATGGGCAGAACCCGCACCTCTGGAATGCGGACCTGCGCACCTCGCTAACTAGATCCCGCCGCCCAGACTGAGTGAGGCAGGGGTCTCGGCCTGCCTATGGTTGAAGCCAGGGAGAAGAAACGTCCGACTCTCAGATTAACCCTTGGTTAGTGTTCCCACCATAAATTTGACCCAGATGACTAAATAACAATCAGTTTTCGGTGTGTTTAGTAGTGTGTAGCAAAAAAAAGTTATTGCTTAAAACACACAATCACAACATTCAAATTATTGTCAACTCAGTACTTTCTCTCTACATTTCAAATTTTTCAAAGAGCTCATTTTTTTAATGACTTGTCTTTTATATCCTCCTGGGTTTTTTAAAAACCTTTTTAGGTGACTTCTATGTATTCTAAAAAGCATTTGTGTTTGTGTTGTGAAAAATTCAGTTTTTTGAAAATATGATCAGTTCTGCTCTTGTGTTTGAAGCTGTGTTGGAGGGCAATAGGGGAGGAGGTGATGGGGAAAGGGGGAAGAAAGAGAAAAGGAGGTTGGATTTTTTTGTAGGTGTTTTATAGAAGAGATTTTTTGTAGGTGTTTTATAGATACCTAGTATCTAGTGCTCACTGAATTATCTTCATCATGAAAAGTCAACAAGAGTGACCTCTTTACTGTGCACAAGCATGTTGAAATCTAGTACACTGGCAAAGAACAGGGCTGACCTGGAAAATTCTTACTCTGTGTAGATCAGGAGCCGTAATCTTGTGTGTGGGGAGTGTGTATGTGGGGGTGTGTGTATAGTATCCTGCTGTGAGCTCTGTGGGTTTAGTTCTAAGGCTGAATAAGTTTGTATTTAACCCAAGAGGACAGCAGGAGCTATTCCTGAGTTTTTACTACTTAAGTAATCAATTCATGGGAGAGATCAGGGTTGTAAGAAAAAATTGCAGTGGTGTTTAAGTTTGAACATACACAGAATCCTCCACTCGTCACCATCGTGTGCAGCTTTGTATCAGGATTGAACCTTGAGCAAGTGCTTCTTACCAGCAGGACCTCTTAAAGTGGTCAGTCCTTCAGCACATACTCTCACTTTCCATGCTCTGGACCCTAATTTTCTGATATACCTTAATGAGTAACTGTTTTACTCTTAAAGTCATCTTAGAGTGTAGGAGGGCTGCAGAGCCATAAGCCCTCGCCTCTCCTACCTTTTGAAAATCACTAGTCAGACATTGTTTCTTCTACTTATAATTAGATTGCTCAATTATTTTTGAATTAAAGAATCCTTAAAGGAACTTTATTAGAGTCTGTGTATTTTCTTTGTTTATAACTACTAGTAGAATCATAACTGTATAGTATGGGTATTTCCTTCCGCTACCGCCCTGCCCTGCCTCCATCCTTCCTCCATTCTCCACTGAGGTGGGACCACTCTGTTTAATTTAATTCCATTTCCTGTGTGACTTGTATTATGTTCTACCCGCTAAAATACAGGAGTAGAGTGAAAAGTCACTTGGGATCACTGCCAGAGGTTGTTCAGAAGAAACCGCATCTAGTAACCCTGTTATATCTGGCAGCGTTCATACTCAGAAGCCAGCACAAAAAGACCTGGAAGGTTAAATTCTCCTACTGGAACATTTTCAGTTACATGTGCTTTAGGCTTATAAAAGACCTAATTTCTTTGCCCCCAAAATGCTGCTGGTACCAAATAATAGTAAACTTATTTGAGGGCTTTTTTTTTTCATAGCTGCATTGCTTGGAAGTCTTCAGAAGATGTAGAAAAGAAAACAGATTGATAAGCACTTGGTGTTCTTCATTAATACTGATAATATTTAATCATAGGAAAAATTTTAAATTATTTTCTCTGACTTTAGTCAAGGACTTTAGAAAGCTGCAGACTGTGCAGTTTAGACTGAGATCCTGACAGTGATCTGTAATTTTAGTTTGCTCTTTGTAATATCGACCTTTTGTTTCTACTACTGAGAAGGGTACAGGGAAGCCCAGACTGAAGTCGGTCTTTACAGGTCTACAGTCGAGCCCACACCTGTCCTGATTTTTAAGAGATTATTGACTCATGGAGAGCGGGACTGGTAGAGTGTGAGTCTCTAGGTTTAAGTTAGAGCTCTCCCTGTTGACCTTTGGGTGCTTCCTGAGAATTAATAATATAATAAAAGTTATGGCAAACTGTCGGCTTCAAGGCGGGCCCCTGCTTGTCCATTCTCGGACTTCCCCACCCACTCACTGTACCTGGGACAAAGCCTTTTTTTTTTTTTTTTTTTTACTTTTGTGGCCATGCAGATACTGATTTAGCTAAACCTTTATTTGTAAGTAAAAGCAGACAGGAAAAAACTACCAGTTAGGTGAAGAGAATCGGCAGCTTGAAAGTAGGATATGAAGCAGAATAGTCAAAACAAATTCCCCACCCAACTTGAAAGAAAATAGGAGGTAACTTTTTAAATGTTTATTAGTATTCTCAGTGAGGTTTCAGAGGATATTATTTCATCAGTAAAACAAAAACAGGCTATTTTTATTACCCTCAGAATAAAAGCCAGATCCTCACAGTGGCCTGTAAAGCCTCATCGCCTGTCGCCATCTGCTTTCTCCAGCCCACTCCTCCTGTTCGAGCTGCACAGGGCTCCTTGTTCTCGGGCCAGTGGCGGTCCCCACCTTCTGGCTTTATAATGGCCCTTCTCTCCGCCAGGAGCTGTGAAATAGTCACACAGGTAACTCGTTTACCGCCTTCCAGAGTCCCGAATGACACAAGGTAGGCGCTCAACAAACAGCTGTTGAAAGAATGAAATACTTAGGGGTATTCAAAAGTAGCCTCAGTAGAGGAAGTGAATAAAAAAACGGACTCTGCAAGAACATGAACTAGTAAATTAGGAGGAAATTAAGAAATTCTCCTATAACTTAGCAAAGAGTCAAAGAGATGGAGAATATGAGAGAGTAAACGTGGAGACTAGACCTAAGAGATGTAATATCTGTGTAATAGGAGTTTTAAAAGAAAAGCAGTGATCAAAGAAATTACAGAAGAAGAAATTTCTGAAAAAAAGACTCAGATCTTGAGATAAAGTTCTTAGCATCAGACAAGATTATTTGGTGGGAAAAGACTCATCATAATTGCTAACAATTTTAAGTTTTTAAATAAGGAGAAAAATCCCACAAACTTCTCAATAGTTAACAACCAAAAAGTTACTAATAAAGGAATAAAAATACATTACATTTTTAAATTAACAACTCAATGCTAGAAGATAGTGAAACTTTGTAGAATTCTAAGGCTTCAGGATTGTGATGCTAGAATTTTATATTTAGGAAAAGGGATCACTTAGGTTTGGGGATAAAAGGAAGACATTTTGGTCTCACAGAAATACACTGATTCACATAGACTTTCTGAAAAATTTTGCCTGGATGTGCTCCAACCAAATTAGTCAGAAATAAAGAACCAGTAAATTAAGCAAAACTAAGAGTTGCCCTTCTGATGAGGCTCAGTGGACTGAGCACCAGCCTGCAAACCAAAGGGTCACCGGTTCAATTCCCAGTCGGGGCACATGCTGGAGTTGTGGATCAGGTCCTCAGTTGAGGGTGTGCAAAAAGCAACCACACATTGATGTTCCTCTCCCTTTCTTTCTCCCTCCCTTCCCCTTTGTCTAAAAATAAATAAATAAAATCTTAAAAAAGAAAACAACTAAAAGTTGATTCTTTGAAAAGATCGACAAAATGATCAAACCATTAGCTATACTGACCAAGGGAAAAAAAGGTTATTTTGGATATTTTTTATTGTAAAATAACATGTGAAAAACAAAATAAACTAACACTGAATAGAAACAGACGCACGGATGCGGAGAATAGACTGACAGCTGTCAGGGGAGGGGATTAGGGAGGCTGGGTGGAAAAGATGAAAGGATTAAGCAAAAAAACCCCAGTCACCTCACTGACAGAAAGCAGTATGGCTATTACCAGAGGGAAAAGGGTGAGGGGAGGTAAAAGAGGGTAAATGACCTGGAGTGGTGAACACGCAGTGCAGTATACAGATGATGTGTTATAGAATTCTGCGTGTGAAACCTACATAATTTTATTAACCGATGTCACTCCAATAAATTCCGTAAAAAAATTAAAAAACCACTACTGGAACAGTAGATGTAGATTATCATTATTTGCAGGTGATATGATTGCTTAGAGAAACCAGGAAAATCAATGAACATTATTATAATTAGTAAGTTAGTAAGGTGGCCATATACAAGGTAGAATCAAAACCAAGAACTTTCCCTTTGTAACAGTAGGATCCTGTGAGAAAATAATAATAGGAAATAATTATCTAGTCACAGAAGTAAACAATCTTTCATTTATTTTTTAAGATTATTTTTAGAGAGAAGGGAAGAGGGGAGAAAGAGAGGGAGAGAAACATCAGTGTGAGAGGGAAGCACTGATCAGTTGCCTCCCACGTGCATCCTGACCAGGGACCGAACTGTAACCCAGGCTGTGCCCCAACCAGCAGTCGAATCAGAGACCTTTCACTCTGCAGAACGATGCCCAAACAGCTGAGCCACACCAGTCAGGGCAAAAGCAAGCAGTCTTTTAGAAGGCAGAAATAAACTGAACGGGAACTGTAGAATACCTTTACCTTTACTTAGGGACATAAAAGGATTTGAATAAATGAAAATCTATATCTTTGTTCTGGATGGAAAGATTCAGTATTTTAAAGAAGTTAATTCGCCTGAAATCCATAAATTTAATATTACTCCATTCAGAATTCCAGTGGATGTCTTGGGGACTTTGAGAGATTGTTCTACACACAGTTCACCCAAATGGAGCTGAGGAAACTTTCTCATTTCTTATGGCTGTGAATGTTATCACTCTCTACTGTTATCAAGTCAGAAACCTTAAAGGCACCCTGGACTGTTCCTTTTTACTCATCTCCAAAATTTAGTCATTAGGTACCACCAGTATTCTCCTAAAGTAGCTCTTAAGTCATCTTTTTTCCATAATCACAGGTCTGGACTGTGCCATCATCATCTCTTGCCTGGCTTATTAGAAGAGCAAATCCTCTTTGTGGATCTACTTGCTTCTAGTCTCCCTCCCTTCTGATCATTGTAGCTAGAGTGAGTCTTCAACCATGCAAATCTGAATCATGGCTTAATGACCCCTCAGTGTCTTGTCTTTGCTCTTCTGACCAAGTCCAAAGTCCAGAAATGACTGAAAACCTGTATGATGCTCACCTACACCACACCCTTTCTCTCTTTCCCTCCAAACACCATTTAGGGGCTTCTCTCACTAACTGAATGAACCCTTATCCTTCTGTGCCTTTGAACTTACTCATTCTCCCTTCTGAAGCACTGTTTTCCTACCCACCTTGCCAAACTCGTATGGGTCCTTCAAGTCTCAGTGTAAAAACCACTTCCTTCTGGAGGCTTTCCCTGACCTCTAGATTAGGGTGGGTCCAGCTTATGGACATTTACCTAGTTCGTCCTGTTCCCTTTAACTTAAAATTCATTATGTTTTATCATAACTATTTGTCTTTTTTTACTTCTAGGTTTTAAACTGCACAAGAGTCAGGCTGTCATTTGTTTATTCAAGGGCATATTCTCTGTGTCTATCACAGTATGATGTATTCAATATAGATACAAGTAGTGAATGAATTAATCACCAGAATCAAAACATAGAGAAAGTTACAATAGGTGAAATAATATGATGCTGGCCAGAAGAAACAGATCAGCAGAACAAAACAAACTCAAAAACAGAAACTTTCATATAAATTGGTACTTAGTATATTATAGAAGTAGGGAAAGGTATTTAGTAAGTGGTATTAGAACAATTGGTGACCAACTTTAGGAAAAATATCAAGGTTTCTACACTAGTCAGGACTGTTTGGATTGCAAGTTACAAACTCAGCTCAAGCTAGCTTAAGCCAAAAAGAGAGGATTTATTGAAAGGATTTTCAGGTATCAGTCATTGAAGGGAGGGAATAGCTGAATAAGCTTCAGGAATTCAAGAAGCAGCGAGCCTCTTCACTCCTCACAGACTGGAAAGCTGCTGAGATACTCTTTCTCCTGTATCTGTGTTCTCGGCTTCATTCTCGGCCACTCAGTGTAGCCTCCAGTAGTTTCTAGGCCCCAGACTTCATCACCTTTTTAAGAAAAGTTCACCCCAGCCCTATCTCAGTGCTGACAGTTTCTGAGAAGGATGTACTCGGGTTTGTGTGGCTTGGGCCACCTGCTTGTCCACCATCCTCACCTAAGGCTTGGAGCAGTGCTCTGTAATGTAAGCTCCTACACTCACTACGTGCTGGTTTCTGTGGTACGCGTGTGAGTGTGCGTCAGTGGAGGGTGATGGCGAGAAGGAAGGGGCGAGAGTCACAGCCATAGCCACTGAGGGACTATGTGTGGTGAGCTCGATGGTCACTTCAGTTTATGTCTCTTCTGGTCTCTGTCTTACATCACACTTCAAAAACAGATTTAAGGTGGACTAGAGGTACAGTATAAAACTATAACGATACTTGAAGAAAAGAACGATACTTTTGTCATTTTTTTGTTTTTAATCTTGGAGTGTGAAAGACCTTTCTTAGCATGATAAAACCTTAGCATGATAATCTTAGCATGGGAAAGACTTACTAACATAAGGGTGAAAACAGAAGAAGAAAAACGTTCCAAGGCAAAGGCAGTAAAAACAATGGTAAGAACAGCAATAAAAACCTCAAAAATATTTTTAATGCACGTCTGACAAAGGGCTGTTAGTCTTACATAGAAAGAGTATGACTCTCTAAGAAAACGAGCATCCTAAGGGAAAAGTAGGCAATGGATATTAATAGGCAATTCACAAAAGAAGTAAAAATGTTCATGTATGTCACAGAGAAGGGAACATCAATGAACAAATATATGAAAGTTGATCATTCTTATTAGGAATGAGGGAAGTGAGATTTAAAACCACAATGAGGTACCACTTTGCTTTGCCAGATTGACAAAAATTAAAATACACAACAACAACTATTGCCAAGAACAGAGCAGCAAGAAACTGTACACTGCGGGATGCAATGTAAAATGGTTTTAGTGCTTTGGAAAGAATTTTGTGTGTTCTCCCAAATTTGAGGGTAGGACTCACCAGTTCTGCTCCTAGCTGTGTACTCTGGAGTGGTGCTGTCCCATAGGTACCACTTGAGTGTCGCATTTCCTAGTGGCGACATTAGAAACAGATGAAGTGAACAGATGGAATTAATTGTACTATCCTAATAATTGCAATTGTTTTATTAAATTTAATGAACTCTAAATTTTATTAAGATATAACTATAAAATGTTATCATTCTAACATATCAATATTAAAAATTATTGGTGAAATGTTTTACATTCCTTCAAAATCTGGCATTTACATTTTGCACTTGAACACATCTCTCAGTTCATAGTCACATTTCAAGCGCTCAACAGCCACCATATGTGACTTTTTGGAAAAAAAATTTAATGAGCCCTAGCTGGGCAGTTCAGTTGGTTGTAGCATCATCTCTTGCAACAAAAAGTTGTGGGTTTGATTCTCAGGGCGCATATGTAGGTTGTGGGTTTGATCCCCGGGTTGTGGCGCATATGGGAAACAACCCATTGATGTCTGTCTGTCTGTCACCCTCTCTCTCAAACCAACAAACATACTTGGGTAAGGGTTAAAAAAAGTTTTCATAAACAAGGAAATACAAAGATATTCTCCCATTCTAAAATGAGATTGGCATCATTTTGTGTAACAGGATCCTGAGGACACTGGTTGTTGCTGTAGACTTACATAAGCCAAACTCTGGTGCCTTTCCTTCTGAGACATTTATAGATTAGGACAATTTTCCTTATAAAGTAGCACTTATTTCAATAAGATTTGTCTTTAACTGTGACTTACGCTGTCAGCTAATAGAGCTATGGATTTCATTTTAGTGTGGCAGAGAGGGGGTAAGATGTGCACTGGGGAAAATTGGGTAACTTTGCAACTGAATCTAGGACCTTGGATCTATAATGGTTCTGCCAACTTTAATCAAGCGTTTATGTCTCACCCCATTTCCATCGTCTCTGGCTAAGTGTCACTCCTGAATACTTAAGGGTAATTCCAGCTCGAGTACAGTGTTAATAAAGTCTCTGGAAAAAATAAAGTTACTGCACTCTTTGTCACTGTTAGGCCTCACAGACCAAATTAGAGGAAGAGTCCGAGCCAGACTCTTTTGATTGGACCTGCCTCGGAATGCCTGTAAATCCAGAAAGGAGGGAATCTGCTACCTAAACAGTTTGAAATATATGCTGCCTTGTTATGCATGTTTACTGTGAACTTCTTAGAAAGATAATGAATTTGTGCAGTCTGCATGAACAATTAGGTTAAATCCTGCCAGATCCCTACTTCAGTGGGTCTTGTGCTCTTTGGCTTCTTGTTTCTAGGCTTCAGTTCCATTACTTTCCCTCTGTGCCCCCTTCAGCTGGTGGTTTTGGGGGCCACCAAAGCCCCTCCCAACTATAATAGTCTATGGGGGTTTTTGGCTCTTTTTTCTTTTTAGCCAGGAAATGACATAATCAATCTGAGTTATGCGTTTTTGGAATTAATCTGGCAGCACTGTATGGAAAGGGAGAAATAGGGTGCAGAAGTACCGTTAGAATCGTATTATTGCAGTTGAGGGGTAAGGAAATTGTATCTGACACAGGTAAGGCGCAAGAGGTTTGAGGAAGAGAGGTCGGGCTGAACAGTACTGCAGAAGCAGAACAAGAATGACCAGGATTAGGAGCTGATTGAAGCTGGGCCACAAGGCAGGAGAACGAATGAGAGGCGATTTTGAGACTTTGAACTTGGGAGGCTAAAAATGTTATGGTATAAGAGCACTTCTTTACTAAGTGTTCCCTTATATATGAATTTCATGTAGAACTGCACTCACTGAGGGAGTCTCTCGCTCCTTATGGTTCTGCATTATTTGCTATATGAAGTGTTTATTTACTTGTGAGCAAATATGGATAGATGTTTCTGTTTTGAAATTTTTTTTATGTTCAGTCCTTCTAGCCCTCCCCCAAATTGAGAAATTGCTGGAGTAAACATACATATACACTGTGGTTTAGGAAAAATGGTGTTCAATTTCTGAAAGTTGCAATTTAAAAAAGAAGTAAAAATAGTTGAATGAAAGCATAAAATATTATTTGAACAAATTTGAGATTTAGTCAAAATTGGTTTTATTATGTTTATGATACAAGTTGTTTCTTTAAAAAACATAAAATATATATTTTAGGGTTAAAAGATCTTTTGTGTTCAAGGTAGTTTTAAAGTAAAACTTTAGTAACATTTAGAGAATAGAAGACTAATGAAAAGTAGCTTACTAATTATACATTTTGGGCCAAAAAAAGAATACTCTCCCCGTTGTCTATTTTCAGATTGTTTAAAAAATTTCCTATTATTAAGATCAGATTGTAGTCCCCACTGGTTTAAAGAATCTCATGATCATAGTGTTAAGACAAATGTTAAAAACCTGGGAAAACCACATGATTAGAATAAAAGATTGTTCAGTGTCCTCTTATAATGAAAGAAGTATGCTTGATTGGAGGAGGAGAGCCTATGGAGAGAAAAAAAATTATTTGTGGTTGTTTGACACTTGCTTAAGTCAGAGAATAGAAGCCAGAGATGTAGCTTGGTTATATTCTTTGCATACTTCTTTTCAGAGTCTGGGATCCTAAACCTGCAGTAGCTTTTAATGTATTTGCAAGATATTCTCCAGATAGAGTCAGCAGTTTGCTCCATTGTTTAGTGTTGATTCTTTGTCCAACACCTGTAATGAATAACAACCCCCTGTATTAGTTGAATATGTCAGGACTTTCTTGTTGCAGAAGGTAGTGCATTACATTTCAGTTTCCAGAATAAATTTCAGTGAGAGGGATAATTATCAAATCAAGTTATAAAACACCATCCAAAGAAAAAGTCTTTAAAACACTTTCATAACTAAAGAATGTTTTATCTGCCTCCCTCTCCCAATTTAGGGATTCACATTCTTATTTTCTTTTACACCTTTGTTGTTATTTTTATTATGTAACTGCAGGATGGGTAAGGTAGAGTAAAGCTGAAACACTTTTAACTAAAAGCATCCTAGTGGAAATTTGCTGTTTTTATTTCAGGTGCACTACTGGAAATGACATGGAATTTATTGCCATGTTTTTAGGTTGTATTTAAGGAAATACGGTTTAACAATGAAGACAGTGGAGAATGTTTGAACCTTAAAGAATTGTAGGGTAAAAACAGTCTGGTTTCAGAACAGTTACTTAGTTGGACCTCTAGAATTGAATAGAACATTGTTTTGGGAACCTATTATATGAGGAAAAATTCAACTCAAGTAATTGTTAGATTTTGTGAAACTCAATAAGTATCAAATAGAATCAATCAGTGAAAGAACATCTGAGAACATTAAGTGCAAAAAAATTGCCAAAGATTATGAGATAAGAAGTTACTTACTTACTGAGTTAACTCCTTAATGTCACCAAGTTTAGTCTGTGATGGCAGATATCACTCTTTCATTTTTATTTTTTAAATTTATTTTTATTGATCATGCTATTATAGGTGTCCCATTATTGTCCTCCCCTTTAATCCCCTCTAACTTTCATCTCCCCTCCCCTTACATCCCCCCACCTTAGTTCATGTCCATGGGTCATAAATAGAAATTCTTTGGCTTCTCCATTTTCTATACTATTCTTAACATCCCCCTGCTTTTTTTGTGCCTACCATTATGCTTCTTACTCCCTGTACTTTTTTCCCCATTCTACCCCTCCCCCTCCTCACTCCATGCGATCTCCATTTCTGTAATTCTGTTTCTGTTCTAGTTGTTTGCTTAGTTTGTTTTTGGTTTGTTTTTTAAGTTCAGTTGTTGACAGTTGTGAGTTTGTTGTCATTTTACTATTGATAATTTTGATCATCTTTTTTTTTAAAGATTTTATTTATTTATCTTTAGAGGGGAAGGGAAGGAGAGAGGGAGAGAAATATCAATGTATGGTTGCTTCTCGTGCGTCCCCTGCTGGGAACTGGCCTGCAACCCAGGCATGTGCCCTGACCAGGAATTGAACCGCGATCCTCTAGTTCACAAGCCCGCACTCAATCCACTGAGCTACACCAGCCAGGGCTGATCATCTTCTTTTTCTTAGATAAGTCCCTTTAACATTTTATATAATAAGGGCTTGGTGATGGTGAACTCCTTTAACTTGACCTTATCTGGGAAGCACTTTATCTGCCCTTCTATTCTAAATGAAAGTTTTGTTGGATAGAGCAATCTTGGATGTAGGTCCTTGCCTTTCATGACTTGGAATACTTCTTTCCAGCCCCTTCTTGCCTGGAAGGTTGCTTTTGAGAAATCAGCTGATAGTTTTATGGGAACTCCTTTGTAGGTGACTCTCTCCTTTTGCTGCTTTTAAGATTCTCTCCTTCATTTTAATCTTGGGTAATGTAATTTTGATGTGCCTTGGTGTGTGTTTCCTTGGGTCCAACTTCTTTGGGACTCTCTGAGCTTCCTGGACTTCCTGGAAGTCTATTTCCTTTGTCAGATTGGGGAAGTTCTCCTTCATTAGTTTTTCAAGTAAGGTTCCAATTTCTTGCTTTTCCTCTTCTCCTTCTGGCACCCCTATGATTTGGATGTTGTAACATTAAAATTTGTCCCAGAGATTCCTAAACTGCTCCTCATTTTTTTGAATCCTTGTTTCATTCTGTTTT
Organism: Sturnira hondurensis; assembly: GCF_014824575.4. Classification (NCBI taxonomy): domain Eukaryota; kingdom Metazoa; phylum Chordata; class Mammalia; order Chiroptera; family Phyllostomidae; genus Sturnira; species Sturnira hondurensis. The sequence continues at coordinate 177,158 of NW_028092064.1, read as the reverse complement.
GTCTGGTTGAATGTTTATTTCTTCCTTTTGCTCCAAGTTGTTTTTTGAGCCCTGGTTTCCTTTCCTTCACTATCTATTTTTTGGTTCCCTATATATTTTTATTTATTTCACTTTGCATTGCCTTTACTTTTTCCTCTATTTTGTGACCATACTCAACCATTTCTGTGAGCATCTTGATTACCAGTGTTTTGAACTCTGCATCTGATGGGTTGGCTATCTTCATTCCTTAGTTCTATTTTTGGAGCTTTGATCTGTTCTTTCATTTGGGCCAATATTTTTTTTTGTTTTGGGGTACCTGTTAAGTTGTATGGGACAGAGCCTCACGTATTGACCAGGGTGGGGTCACCCACATTACTTCATTGTGGCAGTGTTTGTGGGAGAGAGGTCTGAGAGGGAAGAACCCCACTTGCCTGGCTCTCATCCCTCTTTCAGCCACTTCCCTTCTACCCACAAGGAGATTGGGCCCTTTTGGTGCTGGTTCCTGGGTGGGTGGGCTTGTGTACATTCTAGGAGGGTGGGAGTTCCTCCCACTGTCACAACACCCACAGGTTTTTACATCCAGAGATTTTGAGGCTTTCTTTCCCCATATTGGTACCCTGGGTTGCATGGTCTGTTTTGCTCCCCAGTTATACTTCCCAGTTTATCTGCAGGCAAATGTGGGACCCACCTGGTCCTCCAGTCATTGCCTTGCCACATGGCTTCTCTCCCTGATTGCCTGTCTCAGCCACTCCTGCCAGTCTGAATGAATGTTTCTTCTTTAACTCCTGGGTTGATGGACTTCCATACAGTTCAGTTTTCTGGCAGTTATGGTAATTTGGGGGTGTTTAAATTTGTTGTCCTTCTTTTGGCTGTGCAAGGAGGCAAAGTGTATCTACCTATGCCTCTATCTTGGCCCAAACTGCCAGATATCACTCTTTTAGGAGCTAGATTTTGTTTTTGTTTCTTTTTCTATTTCTATTTTTTAAAAGAGATTTTTTCCCTTTTTTATTATTTTTTTAAAGATTTTATTTATTTATCTTTAGAGGGGAAGGGAGGAGAGAAGGAGAGAAATATCAGTGTATGGTTGCCTCTCGTGAGTTCCCTGCTGGGAACTGGCCTGCAACCCAGGCATGTGCCCTGGCTGGGAATTGAACCACGATTGTGTGGTTTGCAGGCCCGTGCTCAATCCACTGAGCTACACCAGCCAGAGCTACATTTTGTTTTGAAAAGGTAAAATTCTGATAATATAGTATGACTGTGTCAACATTGGAGTTTTGGCTTAATTTGGAGATCCGAAAGGATTGAACATGTTTCTAACAGTCTGTCATCATCCTGTGTTCATGTCTTTCAGTGTTGTATGACTGTGTATACTTAAAGCAATGAAACATTAAAGGCAAGCCTTTATAATGTAAAGAAGTATTTTAACCTGTAGACTTTAATGTGAGCATTACAACTGAATCAGGAAGACTTAAAGTATAAAGAGGGAAAAATATTTCCCCCCAAATATACTGGAGTGTAATTATTATTCTAATTATGAAAATATTTTATCATTAAACCTACAACTAATTCAGCAAGACAGAATTGCTGGTAGCTCAGCATTTAACTGTTAACATTTTGTTGTATAGTGTTACCATTTTTTAAAAGATTTTATTTATTTTACTTTTAGATAGAGGGGAAGGGAGGGAGAAAGAGAGGGAGAGAGACATCACTGTGTAGTTGCCTTTCATGTGCCCCCTACTGGGGACCTGGCTTGCAACCAGGCATCTGCTTTGACTGGGAATTGAACCTTCAACCCTTTGGTTCCCAGGCTGGTGCTCAGTTCACTGAGCCATACCAACCCGGGCTAGTATTATTTTTCTAGAAATTAATGTTAGATTGTTCCAAAAGAACCAAGACTTTCCAGTTAAAATTTCAAGGACAGCTGTGTGTGCACATATGTGAAAACTGAAATAATTTTGCATTCTGACACCAAACAAATATTATAAAGTTTAAGTTTTCAGGATAGCTAAGACTACAAGTGTAGTTTTTGGACAAGTTTTGCAAATCCTTTTTTGTTGTATCCCCCAAAGTTTACCCTTCAAAAAAATTTTTCCCCAAAGGTTCCCAACTCAATCATTTAGGAAGTTAAGTACCAGCCTATTAAATAATTCCAACTGTAGTCAATAAATGTTATCCTATTTGTATTATCAAGCTGAAGTGAAATGAGTTTCTTATGGCCAAGTAAGAATTCTTAATGTACTTATTATAAACAAGAATAAAATGTTGGCCACTTTGCTTAGTAAGTATCTTCCCAATGTGAATTACATGCTAAAAATAGAATAAAGAGAAGATTGGAATCATTCTTTAAAAGATATCCCTGAATACTGATTTCTGAGGAGGTAGCTTTTTCAGATGGGAACAAAGGGTGTCTCCTTATAGTTTTGGCTGTTAGTCCTCATGTAGTGGAAGGTGAATCGTTTATGTCTTTAGCACTCGGGTATTAAAGAACTTAAGGAGTACATTTAGTTGATTGGTTTGCTTCATTCTTGAAAGAGTTGTATGCATTAAAGACTTCATCAAATCGCATTGTATTTTGTGTGTTTCCTGTGCAGGCGTCTGCACTCAGGTGTAGGTAGTACCAAACCCTTACAGGGTGCTCAGTTGCCTTTATAAAGGCAATTTCTTGGTTGGCTGCGATTGAGTGTAGAATTATAATACTGAAGGCCTAATTTATAGCAGAAAATGCAGGAATGTAAACCTGTTAAACCCTTTATACATGTATAAATAAGGTAAACAATGGCAGATTAGTGTGGAATATTGTTTGATGTGAATAATCTTAAAAACAAATTTCCTTGGCCTGTGCATGTTGTACCTGTTAGCACAGAGAAAACTTGTAGAAATCTCTATCATCTTTGAAATATAATGAAATCAGGGAGAAAAAGGAGAGCGATGTGAGACAGCTGCTGCTTGGATTGGCAGCCTATTTATAATCTGGAGGGAGGCTCCGTAGCTAGATTGCTGTGCTGTGTGCTGTGCTCTCATACATCAGATAGGAATGATGATTTGCGTGTATACGTGTGCGTTACTACTCTCAGACTTCTAATTTTCCAGAAAAGGATTCCTTTTCCTGCATAGAAATGTAGTTTTCTGCAAAAGCAGATTTCCCGAGTTCTAAACATCTAGCAGTCTCTCCCCAGGATCCCTGGGTGTTTATCAGTGCTGGGGGAAAGACCTTCAGTGGGCCAGGCATTTAGAGATGTGAGACCTTCTCAGCATTCTTTGTGAGCCTGCCTCTGCTGAATGAGTGAGTCATGTGGGACAGAATGTCGCATTTCAGTACCTTTTGGCTATCTGTGCACGTTAGACAATAACGATTGCCAAGCCAACGTGTCTCGGGTTTTTTAATTACGGATTTAAATGCCCACAGGAGCTCTGCTCATATGTTAATTCCACTGTTTGACTTTAAAGGATTTTTTTTGCATTTTCTAATTCAGATTATAAAAGGCAGTCAGCCGTTCAGTATGGAGACAGTTTACCACATAAACTTGTTTGAGGGGCAAGCAGGGCATATGAAGCTTTTCTGCATTTTTATATTGAGAAGGGAAAAAACAACTTTCCTCAATCATTTTTCTGAGGTTTATTTTAGAGGGCCAAAAAGAGGTATATTAATAAAAAGAACCTTGACACCTCTTTTCGCAAAGGATCATAAAGCATTGGGATGGCATTCTGGGGTCCACGCACTGCTGGCTTGTGCACACCTCGTGCCTGCTCTCTGTGTCATAGATTGTCAGCAGCTGAATTTTCCACATAGGGCAGTTTTCCCCGGGGTGTGCTTGACCAAACAGCACTTTCTGTGCCACCGAGCTTGTATGTTTTCGGAATATTCTACTGGAATTTTAATTTTAAAACCCAAGAGTGATTATATAGCTATATCTAATCCCAAAAGGACTGACAACTTAAAAGCTAAACTTACAGTTTGGGATATTCTGGTGTTTTGGTTTATCCTTAGCCCAGGTCTCTCACATAATCATGAACAGAGAGCATGCTTCTTCCAATGCCCCATCAGAGAAGAGAAAACAGAATTCATTTAAATAATTTATAAGGCATGATCTGGGATTTTCTTTACAGGACATTATTGGGACATTGGCAAAATCTATTGGAATAAGGCCTATAGGTAGTAGTAGTAGTAATGTTGATTTTCTGATTTTTCCCTAAAATTTTATTATGAAAAAATTTCAAACAATACAGTGAAAATTGAAAGAACTTTTTAATAAACATCCAGTCTTTTATGCCCATCACCTATACTTGCTTTATCAACACATCTGTCCCTGAACCCATCTGATTGATTGATTGGTTTATAAAATAATAATAAAGGCATATTGTTTTCCAACTACTCTCAAATGGTTTAGGAAAAAAAGTGTGTGTTTATGTGCACTCGTAGGAAGAAAAACAAGAACAAAACAAATGTGCCAGAGTTAACATTTGGGGACTCTGGCTGAAAAGTATATGGGGACTCTGTGCCATTATTACACCTTTTCAGTAAATTGGGAGTTATGTCAAAATGAAAATTTAAAAAGAAAAAATTAATTGAGATTATTTTAAAAATGTAACTAATCAAATCAGAATGTTCTCAGGATATCAGAGAATCCCTCCTCAGGTAGGAGGATTTTTTGTAACCCAGGGCTGCAAATGACCAGGGTGTTATTACTGTCTTATCGGGAGGGCGACGTCTCTACTAACTTAGTCTGTTACCATGGAAGGTCTAGACAATGCTAAAACAAGATGGATTCATCAGCAAGAATCTGACTTTGACCTAAAACCAACTGAAATCATTCACCTGCCGATTGGCCATGTCTGAGGAAAGACAAGACAGTAAGTTTGGGCAAAGAAGAAACTCAGTGGTGATAAGACCTGAGAAATTTCCTCCCTTTTTAAAATCTGTGGTTTAATATTGTACTCTATTGAGAGATGGCGAAATTTTTAAAAATAAAACTTTATACATGTACCTGAAAAAATTCTTCCCTTTCAACATACCCACGTCAGTGTTAACTCTTTCAGAGAAAACTCCTTGTGGGTCGGCAGCGCAGTCCTGTGCTTGGAGTGTGTAGACCCCCACAGCACAGTCGGTGAGCAGCACCCAGTAATGAAGAGCACGGAGCAAGAGGGGAGCAGCGTGGCAACTGCTCATCTCGAACAGCTTCTCATGAGGAATTACTTATCGGAGGGGATGATCGATAATAAGGGTTGATGCCTTTATAGACTGGTGTAGAGTGAGGGAATCATTATGCAGGGAAAAAGGGAGATTAAAGCATCATCAGAATAGTAGGTTCAGTCTTAGAGAAGTCCCCAAGTCTTCTGTAAGTAAATGAATGGTGGAAAAAAATAGAAGAGAATCTGACCTAGATGGCTGCATCAGAGAGAAACTTGATATTACGTGAAAAGAAATGACTAGCATTTTTTTAATGGAAGAAAAGTAATGTTACTTATTAACAAGTAGGAAGCAAAGGAAAGCACTTGGAAGGAAGAAAAAGGACTACTAACAATAAGGAGAAGAAAAGAGGTAAAAAAGGGCAGTAGGGAGAGAGGGAGAGAAGGTGTTGGTAGCCTAGACAAGTAAATGAGAGAATCAGGAAACTCAGAGAAAATAATAATTCAGTGAAGGGTAGACTGATGTCTGGATAAGGCACACATGAGGAGAAGGAGAAAGAAAGGTCAGTGTCCCAAATGGCCCAGTACATAAAACCATGACCTTGGGAGACAGCCCCCAACACCACCTTGTCTTTTCCTTGCTTCCACATTTAGTTGCACCTAAACCAGTATTTTTGAAACCGTTCCTTGGAACATTAGTGTATCAGTGTGTTAACAGGTTGTCCCATGAAAAAAGCATTCTGGGCCCTAGCTGGCATGGCTCAGATGGTTGGGCATCATTCCCCAAGGTGAAAGGTAGGTCACAGGTTTGATTCCCAAGCAGGGCACATACCTGGATTGCAGGTTTGGTCCCCAGTTGGGGCGTGTACAAGGGACAGCCAGTCGATGTTTCTTTTTCACATCCGTGTTTCTCTCCCTCTCTTTCTCCTTCCCTTCCCCCCTCTAAAAAAGAAAAAGAAAAAAGCATTCTGTATTTAGAAAATTTTCAGAAATGCTACATACTCTCTGCCTCTCACAGGTACTTAATGCACATTAGCAATTAAAGACTGAAATTCTGTATTAAAGAAAGTGTTTAACTGTATTTAACTTGGTATTTTGCAAACTTATTAACCTCTTTTTCAGGAACACATCTTTTCATAGCTCAAGGGACAACCACTATTTCTTATTACACAGTTTTGGGAATGCCGACCTAACCTTTTCTAGAAAGAGAGCAGTCTTCCTTCTTAATTTCCTCACCTGTTTTAGAAAATAGATTTTGGCACTTCCCAAATGTCAGCCTAGTTTCAACATGTTGCCTAAATCCCTTCTGCTTAGGTCTTCGTACTCTGCAAAATAGCCTTTTGCAAGACAGACACACACTGTTCAAATTGGGAGGGACCTGAGTCATTGCCCATTAGCCCCGCTCTGCCAGCCCGTCTTTCCTCGCACAGGCTGCAGAACTGATGCACGGATTTACATTATGTCCTTTCCTGAGTCACTGGTGGTGGTTTTTTTAGACTACATAGTACAAACTCCTTGAATTTTTCTTCTGTTTATTTTCTAATCTTTTTTCTTATTTTTGTTATTTTTCCTGATTGTCCACATGTCATTTAAGATGTGAGGCCTCAGCCTAGATATACTATAATAGAAACTAGCAGAACGTGATTTTCTTATGTAAAAGGGAAATTGCAGAATTATGTATGCATACGAAGACCTTTAGTTGTTTCATGTCGTCCTCTCATTTCTTTCTCTCATTATAGCATTGCGTCCCTTTAAAGATGGTGCTGTTGGCTGGACAGTTCATCTGTGTGTCACTAGAACAGCACACAGAGATCTTTTCCATTCCCACTTAGTTTGATGCCTACATTTTCTACTCGTGTAGTGTTTTTTCCTTCCAAAGTTAATTATTCTGCCCTTCCTCAGGAATTCTTGAATGTGAACTCCCTGTCTTTCGAGTATTTCCTGTGGCACTGTCTGTGATGATGCTCAGCTCAGCATGGTACCAGCACCAACCACGGACGCACTGTACTCATGGGGGTGGTGGTGGATACTGGTTAACAGTGAAAAATTTGGTGAAGCTATTCCTAAAAATCCATCGAATGGTGCCTCTTATGCATTTGAAATGCTTAGTTTGGAGATAATGCTTTTCAATTACAACTATCATGGGCTTCGCACATCAGCATTCAAAATAAGTTACTTTTGAATTTGGGGTCAGTATACTTGGGCCAGGTCTCAAGAGATAAAATGTAGGCAGCTGGGAATCATGGTCATAGTTGAGGAATTTTATAACTTCTGGCGGTAAGTAGGAACAAAGAGGGTAATGTTTTACATTCTAGACCCTCAAATGGCACTAGAGACAAGGGGAGCAGGAAATGTGAACCTGGAAGCCAGTTGTGTCTAGAGCCTGCTTTAAAAGACGCGGCGGCCAGACGCATGCCCAGGGAGCACTCTCACCCTCTGCCTGTGTGCGGGGTGCGGCCCTCCTGCTGCTGCGTGGAGACCAATCCAGCGGTGTCACAGCCGCTCTCCTGTTTCTTGGTGGCGGTTCTAATGAAAAATTGGTTTGCTGAAGGATATCATCCACCACTTCAGGGAATTCTAGTATTGTCCCCAGACATGTCACAGGATCTTACTCTGCATTCAGTATGTGTGAATGAAACGCCATGTCTAAGAATGTCAACAGGGAACAAAGAAGACAGTGGGAAATGGCACTACTGATTCCAAAATATAGGGAGCAAATCCAAGAAAAAGTAATCATATTCTCAGAGTATTTTTGAGTAGCAGACGTGGCCATTTCCTGGTAGTAAATAACCAGGAAAAATAAAGTAGAACTGTAGCAGAAAACCTGCTTTCACTTGAGTCCCTTTGCTTCTCAGAGTTGGCCTAAAGTTCCTGTCCTTCATGCCAAACAGTCTCTCCAAAAAGGGAGTTAAAATATAGGGAGCAGGGATATGCCCTTGACAGAAAAGGATTTGAGATGCTGTGACAGGATGGTTGACATCCATGTGGTCCTTTTCTACCTATATTTGGGTAAGTAGGTTTCATTTACCTTTATTTTTCAGTGTTGTGCTCTCATTCCTGGAGCAGAGCTGCCGTTTAACTCTCAAGCAGAAATTCAAAAACAAAGGAGCCAGTCAGATGTAAACAGACTGATAGGGTGCAATTTCATTGCTAAAACTGAAATGTAGTCTGCCTAAGTTAATACATAATAAAGGATTTAGGTTTTAAAAAAATTTGTTTCAAGTTGATAGAGGGTGGTTTATAGCATCAGTCACAACATGATACTCTGTGATACCAACTCCAGAAGTTATTCAGGAGAGTGGCAGTCTTCTAACTGCATTTCTCGATCCCTACTTGCAGCAGACTTTGCCTGACAAGCCATAGACAGCCATGTGCTGTGTGGGCCTGGTTTATTCCCACTTAGTTTATAAAAGGCCCTCTTATTTTTTGGTGTGGCATGCATAAAAAAGTTAGCTTATGTGTTAATCTAGGTTTTAAGTGGAAAAAATTAAGATTGATTTGCTATGATGCTTAATTTTGATACTTTATTTGACACTCAGATCTCAAACTCATCAAAAAGTACCTTTACTGCCAAGTTAAAACAAAAAACTTACAGTCTTGCCTCCTGTCTTCTGGAAAGCAAAAATGCAGTTCTTTTGTTTTCCTCTTCAGAGAAGATAAAGCAAACACCAGTAACTAAGAAATTAGCATCCACAAAAGTTCAGAAATGGAGTATGTGAATTTCAAAGGCTTCAAATTATTTTTTTTAAGTAGACTAAGTAAGCCTCTAGAGTAGGAAAGGCTCATTTTATTCTCTCTTTTTTTCTTGCCTTATTTTGACCAAATGAGTTTGTCTTTAAACACCATTTTACCTTCTACATGATTTGTGTGTTCTTGCTGCTTACAGTGATGATACATTGATTTTGTCATAAAAAGTCTTGCACTGGGTTGCATTACTCTGAGCTGTTATTTTAGAAATTGGCGATGTGCATCTGTGAGAGTGTGTCATGGTATGCAGTAAGCAGTGCCATTAAGCGAGTTATTGCCATCTGCTGCTTCTACCTGCAGTCATTCTCAGTACAGCAGCATCATTTTTTCTGCAAACATCAATTGCTATCTCAGTTTTCTTTTCTTTTTTTTTAATTTGGTGTCCATTTCAGTATTTTGTTCCTATTTACCAAATTGTCTTTTGCCAAGTCATGTGATATATACTTGTAATTGTACAGAATTCCTTCCATAAGAAATTGACTCAAATAGGTTAGTGGGATTTTTAAAGGCACTTGAATGGGCACATAAATTAAATTATGCACAGACAGCTATTTTAGGATAGCTGTTTACTCTGAATTAAGAGTCAAAGTCCTATAACGGTTTTCTTTCAATTTTAGGAAGACTCCTTTATTTCTCCTGTACAGATTGCCCAACTGGCAAAGGTTAAATGGTAATAGTGTGCATTTTTTTTAAGACACTGATGAGTTTGAGCCTAGACCTTCAGGGTACCCAACTAACAGGTCATTAGGGCATTCTGGGGAGGTACATTTTAATGCTTTTATAAGGAAGTTTTTAAGGCATAGGATCCTTTTTAATCCCCTACAGCTAGTTAGAATAATTTATTTATCTAACCAAAATAGCAAAAAAAAATTTTTGTGCCAATTGAGGTAGATTACAGAATTGGAAAGGAAAAGTACAACATGCGATTTGGGCAGCCGATTACATTGTACTTTGCTATTTGATAGTCTTTTTTTTGTTAAACCCTGGTTTAATTTTAAGGAAAAGATTAGTTTCTTTATCAGTCTGTGTATTTATAATTGACAGTTGTTAGGATCATAACCATTTGCATTTTGGTTTGTGTGATCTTTGTCGATTTTGTAGAAATTAGAAAGAAAACATAGGGAATAAGGATGATAATGTCTTTCCCAGTTTTTTGTTTGTTTGTTTTCGCTTTTAAGAGCAAATCCTGCCCTGGCTGGTGTGGCTCAGTGAATTGAATACCAGCCTGTGAACCAAAAGGTCACTAGTTCAATTCCCAGTCAGGTCACATGCCTGGGTTGTGGGCTAAGTCCTTAGTTGGGGGCATGTGAGAGGAACTGATGTATCTCTCACACATTGATGTTTCTTTTCTCTTCCTGTCTTTCTCCTTTCCTTCCCCTCTCTCTAAAAATAAATAAATGACATGTTTTTAAAAAATAAAGAGCAAATCCTAAAGTGTTGTAAGTCTGGAGCTCTTCATGGTCAGGATGTTCAGCTTACCAAGTAGGTTCTTGGAGCACACCACTGCAGATAGGGTACACTCTTGCACGTGTATCCTGGATGTGGAGAAGAGAGTGTACCCGAGTACTGTCTGCAGGGGGTGGTCCGCAGTCTTGTTAGCTGTCTGTCTACACAGACATCTACGCATTCTGAGTGCTAATAAAAATCTCATTTTTTTCACTGTAAGAGAGCTATCAGAAGATAGCAGATGTTTCTTTTACAACTTAGTAGGCATACATTTTATGCATTTCAAAGTCTAGCTAAGTTTTTCTCTCTATGTACATGATTATTTTATTTTATTTTTTCTGAGTTTCATAGGCATCATGGCATTTCCCCCTGAAGCCTTCAGCATTTCTCAGCACATGACCACAATATAAGCTTCACACTCCGGAAACAGAAGATTGATAACACTGTTGTTCTTTAACAGAGTCCTTCTCAAACTGTTGTAAACTGTTTGTAAATTTCCAGTCCATTGCTGACACTTACAAAGTAAAGTAAAGTTAATTACTAGAAAAATGAAATAAATGGCATACATACAAACTATATTATTAGATTTAACAGACATAAAATTACTTGGTCACATTTCTCTAAAAATTACTAAATGTTTCCTCTCAATTTTTGTACTCTCACCACAGCAGGAACGGTTTACATATCGCGTGGATCCATGGGTTATACTTTTGGGCAGCATAATCTCTTATTCACATTTCCCTAGTAGGTGACCATTGTGTTTGTTAGAGAGCTTTTTATTTTTAATCCAGGATCCAATCAGGGATCATACAATGCTTTGGGTTGTCATTTCTCATTGCTTTTAATCTGCAGTAGTTTCATAGCCTTGGGGTCGGGTGGGGAGGCACACCGAGAAGAGAGTGTTTCACTGGTTGACATTTTTGAAGAATCCAGGCCAGTGCAGTGCTAAATACTCTGCAGTTTTATCTGGTAGTTTTCTCACAATTAAATCCACATGAAATGTTTTTGGTAAGGATACCACTTAGATTACATTGTGCCTTCATCACAGAAAGGCACTCATGTCTCTTTGGCCCATTTTCCTGTGATGTTAAATTTGATCATTGGTTGAAGATGTGTCTGTTCAGTTAGTTTTTTAGGTGCTATAGGTCTGCATTCTAGACGATAGAATCATGTACTTAATTGTGTTCAGTTTAGCAGTCATCTGTGAGGGCTACCAAGTTCCAGGCAATGAACTACAAAAATAAATAAGACCTACTTTCCCTTGTTCTCAAGTCACTGGCAGCATAGCAGAGGAGAAACGGCTAAAGTACAGATTGAAGTATAAAATAGTTTATGGTACATGTCATTATAGACTTATAAGCAGGATGATCTGCAAATACAGAAGAAAGAGATATTAATTCTAAGTAGGGGATTAGGGAAGGATTTATGTTAAAAAATGGTGTTTGTGCCCTGGCTGGTGTAGCTCAGTGGATTGAGTGCGGGCCTGCGAACCAAAGGATTTCGGTTAGATTCCCAGGCAGGGCACATGCCTGGGTTGCAGGCCAGCTCCCAGCAGGGGACACACGAGAGGCAACCATACATTGATGTTTCTCTCCCTCTCTCCTTCCCTTCCCCTCTAAAGATAAACAAACAAACAAACAAACAAACAAATAAATTGTAAAAATATTTTTAAAAAGAATGAATGAAGTTTAGACAGAGGTAGGAGGGGTATTGGGTGGGAATTGGGGAGGGAATAATTAAGCAAAGGTGCAGAGGCAAGGAAAAGCATTTCGAGTTCTGGAAATAGCAGGTAATTCAGAGAAGTTGAAGGAATAGATACAGTGGGAGATGAAGTGCAATTGTTAAGGGCCTCTAATGCCTTACCTAGGAGTTTCAACTTTATTCCATAGTTACTAGGGAGAAGATGCAGGAAATTTTTTTTAAAGATTTTACTTATTTATTTATTTATCTTTAAAGGGGAAGGAGAGAGAGAGAAACATCAATGTATGGTTGCCTTTCGTGCATCCCCTGCTGGGAGTTGGCCTGCAGGGAACCAGCCTGCAACCCAGGCATGTGCCCTGACTGGGAATCGAACCTCGATCCTCTGGTTCACAGGCCTGTGCTCAATCCACTGAGCTACGCCAGCCAGGGCTAAGATGCAGGAAATTTTAAGCAGAGAAATGACATGGTGAGATCCCTTTTTGAGAAAGACTGTTTTATCAGCAAAGGGATCTGCCTGCTCTAGGTGGGAGAGATAATAGTTAGGAAGATGTTATAAATTGCCCTAGTAAGAGGCCTGAAGTACTGCAGTGGGACAGAAGTACAGGACAGTGCAAGGACTAATTAGACGTAAAGAGTAAGGGGGACGAGGGAGTGAACTTACCTAGGATTCCCAGCTGGAGCTACCTAAGTGTTACTAAGATAGAAAATGGCAAGAGGGGAATGGCAGTGATAAGTTGTCTGACATGCAGTTACAAGTATGGGTCTGGGGTTCCAGGAGAGACCGGGGCTGGAACACAGTCAGCTCTGCAGTGTTCCAGGCATTGTGCTAGGTACTTTATATGTGTTCATTTAATCTAAACAGAAGCCCTGCAAGCTGTGAGGTACTCACTGTTATTTCCATTTAAGAGAAATAAACTAGGGTTGAAGTTAATTGCCTGAGGTCGAACAGCTAGTCACAGGACCAAAATTCTAATCAAGGTATGTTGTCTTCTGTTGTTTCATGAAGGAGATAATTGCAGCACTGAGGCTGAATACAGTTTCCCAGGGAATGAGTGTAGGGAGGGCGGAAAGAGGGCCTAGGATGGAAATCTAAAAAGCTTTTGAGCATAGGGGGATCTAAACTTAAAGGAGCTTCCAGAGCTATGGGAGAGATAATGACAGGTGACGGTCACCTGCTGTATTTCAGGGATTGGGGTGTTCCAGGAAGAGCATGGGCAACAGTGCAGTTGCAGGAAGAGGTTAAGAAAGACAAGAAATGTGAATAGCTTTTGAGGGAAAATTGATAGGTAAATGATCACAGATGGGTGAATAGAAGGTGAGGGTAAATAAAGGTGACATGAACTTAAGCAGAGGCTATGGCCTGGTCAAAGGATTCTTTCCAGTAGCAAAGAGCAGCTTAGCAATAGGCATTGTCAAGGTCAGAAAGAAGAGGGGGGTCTAGTGGGAGGGAGAGAGAGCATAGTGGAGGCAGTTTACTCTGGGTCCCAGGATAGGTAGGAGGTACTGAAGCCTTGATGAGCTCAGAGTCTCCAAGTCTAGACAGAGCAAACAAGTTCCAGTGTGCAGCTTGCTTCTAATTTTTGTGCATGAAGTTTTTTTCCTTTTTTTCACTGTTGTTCAGGTACAGTTGTCTCCATTTGCCTGCCACTTTCTCCTGCCCCCCCTTCCCCCCTTTGCAAAGTTTTTAAATTAATGTTATACTAAAGAAATTTTTGGTCTTTCCCTTTTGTTTTGGTGTGTTACATACACAGTTTTAAAATTAAAAGAAGGCAAGAATTAATAGTGATTCCTTTTGTTTAATTCAGTCAGTAAATACAAACTGCTCTAAAACTTCCCTATGCCAAACTCATGGGCATCCCACATTTTTTTGCTTTTGGGGAATTTTGTTAGCTAAAAACATTGCCTGAAATAACATCTCTGTTCTGCAGAAGTCAGAGAATAAAAAAGGATCTCAGCCAAAACTCTTTCATGAATTTAGAAATAAAAAGTACTGCTTAGCACCAAGTGAACGATGTCATGAAACCCTAGACTTCCAGAGCCAGAATATGTCTTAGGAATCACCAATCTTCTCATTGCCAACAACTGATTCATTGAACGCTTCTCAAACACCCGCCCACTAGCCAGGCTAAAAAGTGAATTTACCAGTTGAAGCAGTATATTCTTGCCTTCAGAGCTCACAGTCTGGTGGGAATACCAGAGTCCAGTAACTCCATTAAGAAGTTAGTGAAGGGACTTAAATATTTACTTGAATGAATGGAAATATCTGGACTTGATACTCTCAGGCCATATAGTTTTAAAATTAAGTGACTGATTATATTATTAATCAGATGTAAAATATGTATTATTTTTTGTTTGGTCACTCTACTTACCACACATTTCATTTTCATCTCTTAGGAAAGAGTGAGAGAAAAACAGCAGCTGGAGAGAGGTTTATACAGAGGTGACTCGAACATGCTTATTTATAGTTGGAGGGGAAAGAGCTAGTAAGAGGGAGAGATTGTGAACTGTCTGGTTACTCTTATTGCAGCAGCACACCCAGCAGCTCAGCTGTGCAAAGCAACTAATCATTATTACCCCTAGTTCATTGGATTGGGGTGGGGTTAGTAGGGGCAAGAGGGGGACAGTAAACTTCTAAATTAAAGGGAAAAGAAAAGACAGACATATACTTATTTTGACTTGTTCTTCTCTAACTTCTGTGTGAGCCAAATGCTGTGTCTTGCAGAGCCAAGACTGGTTTTATTTTTGTTTTATGGCTATTATTAACTTTCAGTATTATGAATTACCAAAAGATGAGACCCAAAAAACATACTCCAATGCCAAGTACAATTTAATTTTGAGTTATCCACATCACTTTTCCCAACAGTATTATAAAGCAGAAAGGAATCAGGAAACAAAGATTTGAGTCTTGGTTCTGCCACACAACTGTAGTTCTGGACGAATCACTAAATCTTGAGCTTTCACTTCATTCTTCTCTAAAATAAGTCTTTTCATAGGGTCATTGTAAGGTACAACCAACATGATGTATTTAAAAGAAAAGGCTTTGTAAACTGTAATGTCACTTATATTTTCAGAATGCTGACATATTAAAAATATAGCAGGTCCTCAAATAATGTCCCTTCATTCAGCATTGTTTCATTATAACACCGATGGAAAAAAATCGGTTCCTGGCCAGGGTCACTGTGTGTGTGGAGTTTGCACACTCTCCCCGTGTCTGTGTGGGTTTCCTCCCACATCCTGGGGATGTGCACGTCTGGTGAATGGGCATGCCTGAATTGTCCCGGTCCGAGCAAGCATGGGCATGTGTGGTGTTCGCTGGGACGTAAGGGCGCCCTGTCCAGAGTGGGTTTCTGAGCTGTTGGGATAAGAAGTGGGTTAGAAAATAATGACCTTACTTGTTTTTTTTATTATTAATCTTTTTTAAAAATTTATTTAATTATTTTTCAAGTACAGTTTTCTGTCTATTACTCCCATCGCATCCCACCCCCCGTACTCCCCCCCTCCCTCTCATTTCCACCCTTCTCAGTTGTTGTCCATGTATCCTTTATATTTGTTCCTCCAAATCCCTCCCCTATTTCCCCTGAAATTCCCTCCCCTCTTTCCTCTGGTCACTGTATTAAATGTATATAGCTCACATTTATTTCAATGTTTAATATTAGAAGTGTTTTGGGTCTTCATTTAGAAGTTTGGTGATGTTTTTGTGATCAAAAATATGCTGTAGGAACTTAACTCTTGTTTGTATCAATTGGCCTATGGTAAAATTGGTTTTGTTATGTGTCATTTTGCTTAAAGTCGCAGTTTCCGAAAACCTGTCAACAACATTAAGTGAGGATTTCCTGTAATTGTACATCTTGGACTGATACTATACCTGCTCCCAGGTGACTTGATCATTGAATTACTAAATCTCCCTCATTAATTTTTCTTACACATGCTCTGAAGCTGCTTCATGGGTATAAACCAGGGGAAAGATTTCATTTTTATCTTTAAAAGATTATTCATATTCCTGCAACTGACTCAAAGTAGGCATATTTTCCCCATTTTAAAAAGTGATTTATTGTTAAGTAACCAAATGAATGTTCCTTGGACATCCCTGAGTTATTTCATTCTGGGCTAGCAGTAGGAATAATCTTTTATTAGAATCTGGACAAATTAGGAGATTTGCTTAATGAAAACAGTGGTCTGGAATGATTCATTATAAACTTGAACTTCTTTCCCCAAATTATAGAGTGACTGATGGCCTATCTCTACTTTTAAGGGAACACTGAGCACCTTTGTATTTTGTACAGCCCGGAAAAATGCAGGGTGGTGCAAGAGTCACACTGGATGAAATGCCCGTATCCCTCGGGACCATACATTCTGGGTCAGAAAAGAAAAGGCTGCACATCAAATAGGCAGAATCCATACTGTATGGTGGATAACAGCCTGGGTCTGGAACCAAACAGACCGAGTTAGAATCCTCCTGAGGCTCTGCCACATACCATGTTTGGAATCTTGGAAAAGGACTTAACTTTTCTGTGCACCAAGCCTCACTCTGTGAAATGGGGTACTGATAGTATTGATACCTATCTCATAGAATTGCTTTGAAGACTACATTACATAATGTAGAGTTAATGTGTTTAGAACTATCCCTGCCATATAGTATGAACTATATAAGTGTTTCAGCTGCTATGTTTTTTAGCTTTTAAACAAGATTTCATTTATTTTGAGAGAGAAGAGAAGGTGAATGAGAAAGAGGGAAACATTGATGTGCTAGAGAAACATCAATTGGTTGCTTCTTGCAGGCCCCTCACTGGGGACCTGGTCACAATCCAGGCATGTGTCCTGACTGGGAATCGAACCAACGACCATTTGGTTCGCAGGTCAATGCTCAGTCCACTAAGCCACACCAGCCAGGGCATAAATCTAACTCTGTTATTCAGATATATTTATGTAAGACAAATATGTACTATCATGATTATTCTTGTTATTTTTATTTTCATTTTACAAATAAAACTCAGTGAGGTGTGACTTCTCCAGTGGTATCGGGTTTTCATATTACAAATCAGCCCCATTCTACCACAATTTGCTGTTTCTCTTTTTTTACTAGATACACAGATATTTTTGACAGTCAATCCAGCCAGTCAAGATAGCTTTTTTCCCACTTGACTCATGGATTAGCTTTCAGGCCCTCTGCACTTATCCAGATAAGCAAATTGGGTTTGATACGAGATATATGCTACCCATTTCCTGACTCCTTTAGGAGAGGAAGAGAGGCATTGGCTTATATGTAGCTAATCTTTTCAGAACCCAGGCCATATATAGTTCATATTGGCTTGGATGTGCTTTACAATATGTATCTCTACTCTTTTATTTCTTTGATAAGGACACACAGCAACACACACACAGCAAAATTTTGATACCCTTGAAGATCCCACAGATGTTGCTAAATTTAATTGACTTATCATCTGAACATTATCATATATTATTAGCCTTATATTTGATAGGCTGGAGTGTATGGGTGTGTGTGTGTGTAAACAAATCCACAGCGTAAAGGAAAATGTTATATGAACATTTAACATTTATGTTAGAATTTATGAATGTTTAACATTTGCGAAATGTTAAAGTTAACATTCCCACATAGAAAATGGAATAGTTTGCAGGTTATTTTTCTGAACATCACCGTGTTAATGCCCACTTACCAGTGAACAGAAAAACAATGAACACGTTTTACTTGAAGTTCCTTTCTAGTCTTACCTGGAGCATGGTAATCTGAAAAAGTACAAAGAGTACAATGCTGTTAGGAATGTAAATAACGTAACAACACGGACTGTTGTGATAGACTCTGTACCTTATGTGAGAATTGGACAGTCCACTAGGAGTGAAGTAGAGAAGTTTATTATCCTAAGACTTGGAAGTGATAAAAATAAATCATGTTCATGGAAGTAAGGGAAAGAATATTTCCATTGTTAGTTCATGTGAAGGGTACACATGTCACTTTTTCTCATCAATTTTTGCTTTAAATTATGTAAATCAAAATCATGTTAGATTTAAGATTCACGCTAGCCATTTGTTTTTTAAAAGATTTTTAAAATTTATTTTTAGAGAGAGGGGAAGGGAGGAGAGAGAGGGAGAGAAACATCAATGTGTGGTTTCCTCTCACATGGCCCCCACTCGGGACCTGGCTCGCAACCCAGGCATGTGCCCTGACTGGGAATCAAACCAGTGACCCTTTGGTTCGCAGCCCACAACGCAATCCAATGAGCTACACCAGCCAGGGCTAGATCATGCTAGCAGTTTATTTTTAATGTGAAGAAAATTAACAGAAAACTGTGATAGAAGAACATTGTGAGTATCTTCTGTAAGGTACCACCAGTTCCTGGCTTGCTTCAGTGCTGTGCCTGGGCTTCTTGAAGAGCTAGTGTGCTTCTTCATCTCTTAGAACCTCATCTTCACTATTTCTGGGCGCTCAGTAGATACACAGTGAGTTGATGTTGATAGATGGGGCATTCACATTATAGATGGAGGGAAGAAGGATCACTGTTTTGATTAGTCACTCTGGATTTAAGTGTTTTTGTGATGGAATTGTCTGTGTAGAACTCCAAATGCAAGATAGCTTTAAAGATTAAAACTTTTGTGAAGTTCTGGTATGTTCTAGGTACTTAATAAAAAATATTTATTATTTAAAATTTTTTATTGAGAGAGCATTATGACTGTTTTTCTGATACCTTTGAAAATATGTATTGTTAGTATGTATTGATTTATATTTTGTTCTTGGAGGGAAATAGAAATGTTACTCCCTTCTAAGCAGGAATTGCTGATCTTAAAATATTGTTGTGCCTTTTCATTGTAGGCAAGTTTACCACATTCTTATAATAGTTATTCAATATAGTTCACTTATTAATACAAAAGCACTCTTAAAAATAAAATATTTGACCAAATGAATAGGTTGTAGTAACTTGTAGTAAACTATGGCTGAAATCTCACTGATCCCACTAGATGGCGTTAATTCATTAAGCGATAACTTCGTTCTCCTAGCAGCCGGCTTCCTTTGGGGTTGGGCTGATCGTGAGTGTCTGTGGGGGTGAGTGCAGCAGTGCATTCTTAGACTCCGTGCTATTTACATAGAGTGATTTGTGGAGATTATTTGGAAATATTAGGAATATCAAAATGCTGAGGACAATTATTCAAACTAAAAACTGCAGTAAGCTACAGTATTTTGTTAGTTGCTTATTAATTTTAGCTTTGACTTAACCTTTGTCCTAATTGTATATCCAGCTGAAAGATTCTGAACTTACAGTTTTTTTGTAGCTTATTGCCATAATATCATAATTCTTGTTTGGGCTTCTGGAAACATTGGAAGACAATTGAAAACGGGAAGCAGATACTGCTTAAAGCATGTAGGTTATAACAGATTTAATTTTAAAATCATTTGGTTCTTCTTTATAGGAATTAGGTCAACAATGATACATTTGTAGCGTATTCTGGTTCTTTAGTTATAAATGTAAAACAAAATAAACATCCCAATTCTTTAATTCTCTCTTGTCTGAATTTCAATTATTTATTATCTGCAGACTTTTATAATACAGATTAGTCCATTTTCAAAGTTTAAAAATTGTGCTTTTTCATAGTTATTTGTAGGCTCTAAATAAGCTACTTATGTTTTATTTTCTTTCTGTTCTGAACAGTTCTGAAGTGAAATTTTTTAAAAGAAATGATGATGAATACATTTTACATGCAAAAAAGTCACTCCGCATTTCATTAGAAGTGACTTTTTCTTTATGTTCAGATTCATACAGCTAGAAAAATTGTTTCGCAGTTGATGGGATGATCCATCTTGAGCCATAGTGGCTTAATTGCACTACAAACATTATTCTTTTATTCATTGCTCATGGGGAGTAAGTGGTTGGTGCTGATGGCTCCCTTAATGTTTATTTAACCATTCCAGTGTAAGGCAGTTCAGATTTCTTAGAAGAAGATTGTTGACAGTTTCATTCACTAGTTGCAATAAACAGCTGAGAAACATCAAGAGCATTTGATGTTTCCTATTTTATAAATAGGAAACATCAAGGTTACCTATAGGTCAAGGTTACCTATTTTATAAATCAGAACAAGATGGTCTAAATATTTGGTACCCATTAATCAAATTAATGTCTCAAATGAGGATTTTGCTTTTTCTCATGACCTTAGAAATTTTTAACCAACCCCCGCCCCCCCAGCAACTGCCTAAGGTAATTTAGTATATACAAAGCATACCTATTTTGTGACAGGTTTTTGTGACTTATAAAAATTAGTTCACTTTGTTCTAATCACACCTTCTACACATATTTTACTTATGGTTGTCATATAAGAATGTATTATTATAACTTGAGCAGCCAACTTCTGGCCTAGATGGAGGTGTAGGTAGAAACACTGTGCCTCCTCACACAACCAAATTTAAGGACAACAAAGATCTAGAAACAAAAACACAACCAAAACAGACAGAAAAATTGAACTGTACGAAAGTCCAACAACGAATTATTCATCCAGACCAGTAAGAGGGGCGGAGTCAGCGGCTCACAGAGAGAGGTCGTGGCAGGAAGAGGCGGTGGTGGGTGGACACACGTGGGGAGGAAGCGAGCAGACCCAGTGAGGCACGCAAGGTGGCTGGCCGACTGTGGTCACACATTCGCAGGCAGATAAACCAGGCAGGATTAAAAACAGTGAGACAGACCGAGCAACCCAGGGCCCCAGAGACAGGAAATAAAGCCTAAAAGCACCGTTTGGAAAAACTTTGGGGGTTGAGGTGCCAGGAGAGACCCCCAGCCTCACAGGAGAGTTCGTTGGAGAGACCCACAGGGTCCTAGAACGTATACAAGCCCACCCACCTGGGGAACCAGCACCAGAAGGGCCCAATTGGCTTGTGGGAAGCAGCAGAGAGGACTGAAATCCGAGAGAGAGACCAACAAACAAACGCCATCGCTCCCTCTCTGACCCTGCCCCCAGTCACAACCCAGTGACTGGGTAGACCCGCCCTGATGAACACCTAGGCTCCGCCCCTCATACATAACAGGTACAAACAGACCAAAACATTATGGCTCAAACAGAAGAACAGCTCAAAGCCCCAGAGCCAATACTTCTAAGCAACAAAGAGATAGCCAGTCTATCAGATGCACAGTTCAAAACACTGGTGATCAGGATGCTCACAGAACTGGTTGGTTTTGGTCACGAATTGGATGAAAAAATGAAGGCTACACTAAGTGAAATGAAGGAAAATGCACAGGGAACCAATAGTGATGGGAAGAAAACTGGGACTCAGGTCAATGGAGTGGACCAGAAGGAAGAAAGAAACAACCAAACAGAAAAGAATAAAGAAACAAGAATTCTAAAAGCCGAGGAGAGGCTTAGAGAACCTCCAGGACATCTTTAAACGTTCCAACATCCGAATTATAGGGGTACCAGAAGGGGAAGAGGAAGAGCAACAAGTGGAAAACTAATTTGAACAAATAATAAAGGAGAACTTCCCCAATCTGGCAAATGAAATAGACTTCCAGGAAGCTCAGAGTCCCAAAGAAGGTGGACCCAAGGAGGAACACACCAAGGCACATCATAGTTACATTAGCCAAGATTAAAATGAAGGAGAGAATTCTAGAAGCAGCAGGAGATAAGGGGACAGTCACCTACAAAGGAGTTCCCATCAGACTGTCAGCTGATTTCTCAAAAGAGACCTTACAGGCAAGAAGGGGCTGGAAAGAATATTCCAAGTCATGAAAGGCAAGGACCTACATCCAAGATTGCTCTATCCAGCAAAACTTTCATTTAGAATGGAAAGGCAGATAAAGTGCCTCTCAGATAAGGTCAAGTTTAAGGAGTTTACCATCGTCAAGCCCTTATTATATGAAATGTTAAAGGGACTTATCTAAGGAAAAGAAGATAAAACACATAAACAGTGAAAGGACAGCAAACTCACAGTTACTAACAACCACACCTAAAACAAAAGCAAACTAAGCAGACAGCTGGATCGAGAGCAGAGCCACAGAAATGGAGATCACATGGAGGGTTAGCAACAGGGGAGTGGGAGGAGGAGAGAGGGGGAAGGTGCAGAGAGTAAGTAGCATAGATGGTGGGAAGAAAATAGACAGGGGGAGGGCAAGAATAGTATGGGAAATGTAGAAACTATGGAACTTGTGACACATGGACATGAACTAAAGGGGAGGAATGTGGGGGGAGGGCGTGTGAAGGGTGGGGGGAATAAGGGGATCAATGGGACAACTGTAATGGCATAATCAATAAAATATATTAAAAAATGAATAAAAAGAATGTATTATGATTTAACTGAAGCCCTGGTCAGTGTGGCTTGATTGGCTGGAATGTTATCCCATAAAACAAAAAGTTGTGGGTTCTATTTTTGGTCAGGGCATGCGCCTGGTTTGCAGGCTCAGTCCCCAGGCTGGGCGCATATAGAAGGCAATCAAACAGTGTTTCTCTCTCACATCAGTGTTTCTCTTACTCCCTTCCTCTTTCTCTAAAAAGCAATGAAAGAATGTCCTCGGGTGAGGATAAAAAATTTAACTGCATAATTTCATTTTCCATATTCAGAGAAATTTCTGATGACAGAGAAATACTGTTGTAAAGGAGAAAGATAAACACTGCTGCATAGCACTTGAGTTTATCTACCTCCTTGTGTTTCTTCCTGGGAGTAGACCTAGGAAAGGAGAGGAATAATTTTGAGTGTATGCAGGTGTATGAGTATAGTAAATGAGCAAGGGAGAGATTGTCTTTTCAGGAAGCATTAACTCTATTTTACAATAGATCTTTGAGTGATAAGTTCCTTTGTCTTGAGTAGACACTTTAATGGAATGCTCCAGTCCTAACAAAACATAGCATTCCTCCACAGTAAAACTGAAGTACCGCAGCAAAACAAACGCTCCTGTGCTGTGCAAACCAGTGTGAAGGGAAATGAGTTTCTGATGGATAAGAGGTCAGATGAACACCGTTCTTAAAACTGTTTTGTTGCAGAAAAGGATGTTGGATGCTCCGTGATAGCCACTGATCAAATGTTTTAGTTCATGAAATGTCATCGCTTACGTGTTTCAAATAGCTTTAAATATAATCTTCAAACAAGGACTTCATTTTCTTCTCTGCCCCCACCTCCAATGTCTCTTCTTTTCTTTTTATTGGGGTTTAATTGATATATTAACATCACATTAGTTTCAGGTATCCAACATAATGATTAG
The DNA here is from genome assembly GCF_014824575.4 of Sturnira hondurensis. Classification (NCBI taxonomy): domain Eukaryota; kingdom Metazoa; phylum Chordata; class Mammalia; order Chiroptera; family Phyllostomidae; genus Sturnira; species Sturnira hondurensis. The sequence goes on along the minus strand of NW_028092064.1, from coordinate 153,969 downwards.
ATGTTTGTATTTTTATTGAGATATAATTGGCATTATATTAATTTCTTATTTTTTATCTAATTAAAAGTGAGATCCCACCCTGGCTGGTGTGGCTCAGTGGATTCAGCACCAGCCTGCAAACCAAAGGGTCACTTGTTTGATTCCCAGTCAGGGCACCTGCCTGGGTTGCAGGCCAGTTCCTTGGTTGGGGCTGTTTGAGCGGCAACCACACATTGATGTTTCTCTCCTCTTTCTCCCTCCCTTGCCTTCTCTAAAAATAAATTGTATCTTTTTTTTTAAATGTGAAATCCTTTTCCTTTGGTCAAAAGTACAGATTTTTTTGCTATGTCCGAAGCATCTGTGTACAATGGGATTGGTTCTTACAGCAGAGCAGCACCATCCAGGTTGGTAGATCGTTTCTGAGAACATGCACTTTCACATTGGTTGTGAGTCTTTGGCATTGGATTATTTGACTTTTATGAAGATGAACATCTGATGAAATTTCTGACCATTATGCATAGTTTGGTGATTTAAAAAATTTAAGGAAAATAATTTTTTTAATTTAAGTAAAGTAGAATAAGAAAAAAGTAAAGAAAGGACTTTAATCATTGGTATATCTTCTTAATTTTGTACTTTGTGACTCAATTAAAAAAGCCAACTTTGTAATTTTGTAGCAGAATTCTGAAATTACCACTTTTCTAAAAATATCACTCACAGCTGAAACTTAATATAGCTAAGCATTTTAGTTTGGGGGATGATACATATTTTCATAAAGATGTGTTTCCAAATGGAAATAGCATGGAGGCTTCTGACATAGGGAACCTTTCCAAAACAGGCTTGTGTGTTGCCTGCGTGAGGAATATTAGGTTGCAACACTCAAAAAAGGAGATCTTGGCATGGGAAGCACTTGATGAAGGGCAAATATCCATAGAATCTTATGAAGCAATTTAAGGCGCTTGTGTGGGCCTGAGTACAAGGCCTCACCAGTATCTCTCAAATTAAATATCGAATGTTCCATACCGTGCTGAGCCATGCTTATACTTCCATCTTTGCTTCTGTTTTACATAATATATTATTCTTTTTAAATATATTTTATTGATTATACCATTACAGTTTTTCTATCCCCCCCTTCATTCCCCTCCACCCGCACACTCCCTCCCCCACTATTCTCCCCCCCTTAGTTTATAACCACGTGTCTCAAGTTCTTTAGATTCTATATTTCCCCCACTATTCTTGCCCTCCCCCTATCTATTTTCTACCTACTGTCTATGCTATTTTCTGTACCTTCTCCCCCCTTCTCCTCCACCCACTCCCCTGTTGCTAACCCTCCATGTGTTCTTCATTTCTATGGTTCCGCTCCTGATCTAGCTGTCCTGTAGGTTTGCTTTTGTTTTAGGTGTGGTTGTTAATAACTGTGAGTTTGCTGTCCTTTCACTGTTGATATTTTTCATCATCTCTTTCTTATATAAGTCCCTTTAGCATTTCATAGAATAAGGGCTTGGTGATGATGAACTCCGTGAACTTGACCTTATCTGAGAAGCACTTTATCTGTCCTTCCATTCTAAAAGAAAGTTTTGCTGGATAAAGCAATCTTGGCTGTAGGTCTTTGGATTTCATGACTTGGAATACTTCTTTCCAGCTCCTTCTTGCCTGTAAGGTCTCTTTTGAGAAATCCTCTGACAGTCTGATGGGTACTCCTTTATAGGTGACTGTTCCCTTATCTCCTGCTGCTTCTAGGATTCTCTCCTTCATTTTAATCTTGGGCAATGTAATTATGATGTGCCTTGGTGTGTTCCTTGTGGGTCCAACTTCTTTGGGACTCTCTGAGCTTCCTGGACTTCCTGGAAGTCTATTTCCTTTGCCAGATTGGGGAATTTCTCCTTTATTATTTGTTCAAATAAGTTTTCCACTCGTGGCTGTTTCTTTCCCCCTTCTGGTACCCCTATAATCCGGATGTTGGAACGTTTAAAGATGTCCTGGAGGTTCCTAAGCCTCTCCTCATTTTTTTGAATTCTCATTTCTTCATTCCTTTCTGGTGGGATGTTTTGTTCTTCCTTCTGGTCCATTCCATTGATTTGAGTCCCAGTTTCCTTTCCATTGCTATTGGTTTCCTGGACATCTCCTTTCATTTCAATTAGTTTAGCCTTCATATGTTCCTCTAATTTGTGACTATAATCAACCAGTCTGTGAGCATCCTGATAAACAGTGTCTTGAACTGTGCTTCTGAGAGGCTGGCAATCTCTTGGTCGCTTACAGGGACTTCGAGTTCTTCTTGCGCCATCTTTTGGGCTGTTCTTGCCTGTTATGTAGCAGAATCGGAGCCCTAGGTGTTCACCAGAGCAGGGCAACTCAGTCGCTGGGTTGTGATGCTGTATGTGGGGGTGGGGTCAATGAGGAGCGATGCTGTCCGGTCTGCGCCTCCCGCCGCGGCCGCCATAGGTGCTGCAGCTGCCACCGTCACCGGGGCCCACGCGTTTCGTCCCACTGCACGTGAGTGTGCCACCGCTGTCAGCCCTCACCCCCTGGGGCCTGCATGGTCTGTCTCACTGTGCGCAAATGTGCGACCACGGTCAGGGTCGCACATTCGCACGACCACACCCGGACTGGGTCCTGGCCACTTGCGTGTCTGGGGTCCGGGGATCTGTCCTGCCCGACCCTGCTCCGCTGCTGGCTCCGCCCCTCTTACCGTCCCTGTTGAACAGTTAGTTGTTGTCGGGACTTCCGTATAATTCAATTTTCTGTTCTTTGGCTGTATCTTTGTTCTCCAAACCTTTGTTGTATTCAAACTTGGTTGTGGGAGAAGGCACAGTGTTTCCACCTATGCCTCCGTCTTGGCAGAAGTCCCTCTTCTTATTTTTTAATCTTCTGTAACTGCTAGTCATCATCCGAGTGAGAACTGCAGCCTTTTCTCACTCTGCCCTTTGTGAAAATGTTATCATCATAATGGGCCGCAGGGCAGCTTTTGGTATCTTAAAAATCAAGTTCATCAGCATTTTCAGACTACCAGTTTATTATTTAGTGTCATTATTAGTACTAGGAATACTGAGTGTTTTATCATTCCAATTTTATGAGAAGGTTTTTTTCTTTTTTTGAGCAGAAGTGAGGAATACAAAGGTGTTGGATTGGCCAAAAAGTTTTTTCATATGATGGTTCTAATAGCAGTTAGTTGTCTTTAACATCATTGGAAATAATTTTGTCAGATTGTGTTGTAACAGTTGTCTTATTAGCATACATTTTTAAAAACCACCAAAATTTGTGAATTTTTGTGTAGTCATTTTAATATTGAAGATGAAATAAAATATGCAACATTTTCAGCGTGTTATGCTTTATTATTTCAAAAAAAGGTAAAAATGCAACACGTTAAAAATGATTTGTGCAGTGCATGGAGAAGACGCTGTGATCAAATGTGTCAGAAGTGGTTTGTGAAGTTTCTTGGTACTTTGACGTTTTGGCCAAATAATTCTTTGTGTGGGGCTGTCTTATGCATTGGAAGATGTTTAACATCACCCCTGGCCTCTGCCCACTAGAAGCCAATAGCAGGAGAGAATCAACATACTCAAAATATGCAAATCAATAAAGCCTGTTGGTAAAAATAAAAAAGGTGTCTTTTATTTTACAGAAAAAACTAAATGAATTTTTTGGCCAACCCAATACTATCCTTGTTTTGTAATAGAAAAAACTAATACTAAAGAGAGGCTGAATGATGACCAGAGTCGAGTAGTTGAGTAAAAGGGAAATCAGCATCCTGGTTGGTAAAGTGCTTTAGCCTTTGACCCAGGCTCTTTCCTTGAGTACAGGCACATCATTTACATGCTTATTTTTGTTTAATTGGCACTTTACATATACAGATTTTCTTTCCAAGACAAGAGGCATCTGAGTTTGTTTTTAAAGGTTCTACTAAGGACAGTTTTCTAGTCCTGTTTTTATAACTTCCTCCTATCTCATAATTTTAAATGGGTTTGGTCAGTTGGAGAAGAACAAAAAGTCACAGAAACAGACTTAAACTGATGATGAGAGTCCCAAAGGGTTGGAGCGTACAGTGTTCAAGCTTGAGTAAAATTTCTGCCGCTGATACATATTTATTAAACCAACTTATTTTATTTAATTTGAGCTGCACTTTAAGTAGTAAGAAAGTACATCAGTCTACTTAATGTTGAAAATGTTAAGATTTTGGCTTTTATAAAAATATATTTTATTGATTATGCCATTACAGTTGTCCCATNCTCTCCTTCATTTTAATCTTGGCTAATGTAACTATGATGTGCCTTGGTGTGTTCCTCCTTGGGTCCACCTTCTTTGGGACTCTGAGCTTCCTGGAAGTCTATTTCATTTGCCAGATTGGGGAAGTTCTCCTTTATTATTTGTTCAAATTAGTTTTCCACTTGTTGCTCTTCCTCTTCCCCTTCTGGTACCCCTATAATTCGGATGTTGGAACGTTTAAAGATGTCCTGGAGGTTCTCTAAGCCTCTCCTCGGCTTTTAGAATTCTTGTTTCTTTATTCTTTTCTGTTTGGTTGTTTCTTTCTTCCTTCTGGTCCACTCCATTGACCTGAGTCCCAGTTTTCTTCCCATCACTATTGGTTCCCTGTGCATTTTCCTTCATTTCACTTAGTGTAGCCTTCATTTTTTCATCCAATTCGTGACCAAAACCAACCAGTTCTGTGAGCATCCTGATCACCAGTGTTTTGAACTGTGCATCTGATAGACTGGCTATCTCTTTGTTGCTTAGAAGTATTGGCTCTGGGGCTTTGAGCTGTTCTTCTGTTTGAGCCATAATGTTTTGGTCTGTTTGTACCTGTTATGTATGAGGGGCGGAGCCTAGGTGTTCATCAGGGCGGGTCTACCCAGTCACTGGGTTGTGACTGGGGGCAGGGTCAGAGAGGGAGCGATGGCGTTTGTTTGTTGGTCTCTCTCTCGGATTTCAGTCCTCTCTGCTGCTTCCCACAAGCCAATTGGGCCCTTCTGGTGCTGGTTCCCCAGGTGGGTGGGCTTGTATACGTTCTAGGACCCTGTGGGTCTCTCCAACGAACTCTCCTGTGAGGCTGGGGGTCTCTCCTGGCACCTCAACCCCCAAAGTTTTTCCAAACGGTGCTTTTAGGCTTTATTTCCTGTCTCTGGGGCCCTGGGTTGCTCGGTCTGTCTCACTGTTTTTAATCCTGCCTGGTTTATCTGCCTGCGAATGTGTGACCACAGTCGGCCAGCCACCTTGCGTGCCTCACTGGGTCTGCTCGCTTCCTCCCCACGTGTGTCCACCCACCACCGCCTCTTCCTGCCACGACCTCTCTCTGTGAGCCGCTGACTCCGCCCCTCTTACTGGTCTGGATGAATAATTCGTTGTTGGACTTTCGTACAGTTCAATTTTTCTGTCTGTTTTGGTTGTGTTTTTGTTTCTAGATCTTTGTTGTCCTTAAATTTGGTTGTGTGAGGAGGCACAGTGTTTCTACCTACACCTCCATCTTGGCCGGAGGTCCTGGTTTTGGCTTTTGTTAATGGAACTTTGTTAGTGTAACTTTGGCTTTTGGGAAGAAAACCCCTGAATAAACAGGTGAACTAGATGCTCAGTGGAAGGTTTCTGGTTAGGGGCAGGGGTGAGTGGTGTCAAACATCCTGAAATTCGTGCACAATATTTGTGAGTTGTGTTCATACACATATGGCATTTGAGGGGGTGGGTAAGGTCCATAGTTCTTCATTACTATCTTAAAGGGGTATGTGATACCCACTCTTCCCAATGGCAAGATCCATGATCTTAATTAATTCCCTCATTATGTTTGAGTATAAAGCATTTTATTTTTCCCTCGAATGAAGAAGAGTACATGTGAACACCTTTTTCAGAATAGTGATTTTGAAAACTGGAAGTGTTTGCTGAGGACTGTTCTCAAATGAATCATAATGTATAAATGGAAAGCGATATGGAGATTAATTACACTTGCATTCTGATGAAAGGTTAATAAATATCACGAGTCGTGGTAAGTACAAGTTACAAATCAGTTCGTTTCTGAAACATTAGCCATTCCACAGTGGTTTGGGGGACTAAGTGCTCTAGTTGTGAGAGCCAAATATGGAAACAGGTCTTGAGGGAGGAGCAGGGGAGAAAGTTGCCCAAAGGAGCTCCGCTCTCCAGCAAAACCAGCCTGTGTGCCAGATTGTAATGATGTAAATCACTAATGAAATTCATGGTATTTGAGAGTTTTTTTAAAAACATTAAGTGAGGAAGTAATTTTCTAGTAGTCAAATTTAATGAAAACATTTACTCATGTAGATAGGAGCTTTATTTTTATATATTAGTTTCACTGTTTTATTTGTTTTTACTAAAAGTAGTCACTCTTTTTCTTAGATTTGTTCATGAAATCTTTCAGAATCACTTCTAGAAATGGCATCATTTGCCATAAGTATTTTGTTTTCTCCCCCATCTAGTTTTTATAAAGTGGTGCTAACTCTGCCTTAATTTGATTTGGCATCCCTGCAATTGAACATTTGTAAGTATCTTGTATTATGGCCCATCTGGGTTGCCATAGAAACCAAAGACCTCCATCCTCTTCCCTCTAGTTAAAAATGGAAGGCAAACAGGGCTTCAAAGTGACGTTTTTCTAGTGTAAGTGACAGCCCTGTGAAGTGCAGAACAGAAAGGGTTCTCATTGGTTTTACTCTCCCATGGCCTGTGTACCAGTTCACTCGGGTGCACACGGTTCTTCTCTTGAAAAACTAGCAAGGTACTAATGGAATTTTTTAAGTGGATGCATCAGGGAGAAAAAAAAAGAATGCATTTAATTCACTTTCTCCGCTTTTCTTGTATAAAAATGCAGTGTTAGCGAACAATGTTTTGTTTTCTCCCCTGTGTCATTAGCTGGTCTTTTGGAGCTGAGGGACACGTGGCAGAAACACCAGAGTCACTACAACTGTGGCTTTCAGTATTAGTCTCCGTGTTTATTTCTCGGGTCAGGTGAATGTGGTTTTATCTCATTAGAACCCATAGGCCCATTGGCTAAGTATAGTACATTACAGTAATTTATTGGAATAGAAATTTTCTTGGCCCGTCATGAGACTTGATTCTAAAACACCTTAGAGCCCCATGTCTGTCACCTTGCTGGTCACAGAGGCCTTGACTTGGTGGTTTTTCAGCTTCCACATACCCTTCGGCTTCTCCACCAGAGCAGTACATGACTTCGGTGATGTTTCCTCTGGACCGGCTGTGTGAGTAAATCGCAGTGTATTCTTTCAGTTCTGTTAGCAAAGTGTCTGGGTTTGATGGTTAAGATTTGTTGAACTATTGAAGTGGCATTACTCACAGTTTAGAGTGTGAAATTCGTATTTAAACATAGGTGTTGAATTTAGAAAACGGCACTAATAGTGATCTCTGACTAAAACAAATAATGAAAAACTGACATATATGTGTATATCCTAGTAGGAATTTTTCAGAAGGGTTGGGTTAAAATCATGAAACAATTGTACTTGATGAATTCTTGATCAGTTTGTTTTTTAATTTTAAGATTTTACTTATTTTTAGACAGAGGGGGAAGGGAGGAAGAAAGAGAGGGGGGAACATCAGTGTGTGGTTGCCTTTCATGCGCCCCCTACTGGAGACCTGGCCCATAACCCAGGCATGTGCCCTGATCTGGGAATCGAGCCTGTGTGACACTTTGGTTTTCAGGCCAGAGCTCATTCCACTGAGCCACACCAGCCAGGGCCAGTTTTAAGTTTATTATTTTTTCAGAGGAAAACATTAAAGTCTTTAAACAGCATCTACAATGTGACCATTAGCTAGTTACTGGTAATTATGTAGTTTCGTTAATCCCACATCTCAACAGTTTGAACAGTGACTTCAGAAGTGCCCTGAATATTATCGTATCCTGATGAAAGAGACAGTGTAACCCCCAGGAAAGTGTAAGTAAGAGGTAGAGTTTAGCTGTAAGAGAATATACAACAGTTTCCAAATAACATTATATTCCTTACAGTGACATACAGTGTGGAAGTGAATGATTTGTTTTTGTAGCATAGTGTAAGACATGATGTAGTGGTTTCTTCATGCTAAACAGGTTGTTTCCTTTATTAAAGTTTGCTGCCTTCTCTTATAATTTGATTGGTGCTGTTTGTTGTTTCTGGTTTTTTGCAAGTATCAAGCAGTTGAGAGGGTTAACATTCTACCCTCAGTTCTTCAATTTAAAAATTAAAATCCTCCTTAGATCATTATGTCCATTTCTCAATGTCTGTTTAAAAAAGACTAGAGCCTGACTGGTGTGGCTCAGTTGGCCGGGCGTCACTGGTTCGATTCCCAGTCAGGGAACATGCCTGGGTTGCGAGTTGTGTTTCTCACATCAGTGTTTCTCTCCCTCTCTTTCTCCCTCCCTGCTCTCTAAAAATAAATAAGTAAAATCTTTAAAAAAAGACTAGAGGCATTGCCTGTTGTTTAGTAAATGTCATATTACTGCCAGCCTTGCCGGAGGTTGTGGCTTTGCCGTAGCACAGAGAAATAGGACAAGCTTTTCTGGTCACCACTGCTGTGACTCATGCTCATTAGAAGAGTTGAGATGTTTGTGCACATTGGAGACAGTGGGGCCTTGAACACAATGAGATGCGATGCATTTCTCACCCACCAAGATAGAGAGATTCTCATGTAGGTATCAGTCCCTCTCTTCCTTGTGCTTTATCATCACCAGTTATTTGTTGCTAAAAAGCAATAGAATGTTTGTGTTGTTCAACACAGTTTGGGTATATTTCTGCACATTATCAATACAGTTCTTCTAACCACCATCTAGTAACTATTTGCCTCCTTCTAAATAATACATTTTTTGGTCCTCTATAGATAAATTTTAAAATTTACTTTCTAAAAATAAATGTGCATTTGTTAGAAACAAGGTAGATAATTCTACATCCTATTAATGTATTCCCAAAGAACAGTCTTCTTAAATGTAAAGAATAGAGCGCAGTGGAAGTGTATACATGCCTTTCATTGGGCACCTGTTTGTTCATCTGTTAAGAGACCTGTTATCAACCACAAGCATGTGAACTTGCCTTACTCTATTTCTCCAAAGTCATATTTTTTTTAAATTATTACTGGTAGCCCACATTTGTTTTGTCTCAAAGTTTTTCTTGGCTTTAGCATTACTCAAAATGTACAGTCTTCCAGGTTTGGTCTTGTCTTTTCTTTGTGACTGCGCTCTTCGTATTTACTGCTCTCTGCTCCGTTTACATATTTAATCTTCCAATAATTTTGCTTGTTGATGCTGTATAAGAAATATTGTAATTCCTCTGCATATGTGTATTTTATCTCCTGAGATAGCTATATGAACTACTTCAGAGAATTGAACTTTTTAATATTGCACCACAACATCTAATGCAACACTATATGCTCTCTAAGGATATTCAGTAAATACTGTCTTCAAACCATACTGCCCACCACCCTATCCATGGCCCTAAAATCCTTTCAAATCTAAGATGAATGATTAGCAAAATACATGCAAAACAGCAAGCAAATTTATAGTTCCAGGTGATTTCAAAGAATGTTATAAGAACCTTTTCTAATGCTGCTTTAAATTTGTGTGCTAATCACATAGATGGAAACCCATCTATGAATGAGTTGCCAATCTTTAAAACAAAGAAGACAGACTCGTTTATATTTGCAGTTTATGCTCTTGTTCTCTGGTCTCTGTAGCCTCTCTCCACTGTGTAGAGGCCTAGGGAGCCAGCTGATGACTGCTGATAGTGCTAAAATGTTTTGATACAAGCAAAACTGTGCTGCATTGTCCTCATGAGCCCAGTGTTCAGAGATGATCTGTTTGTGCATGGACCTGTGGTATGTCTTTTTTTTGGCACAAGGGCAGTAGAGTAAGGGCTGACTCAAGTTGATCGGAGAGGTAGGTTTAGGTTCTGGTAAAAGGACCTATTGCTGGTGAGGGAGGCTGGAACTGCAGAGTGAGTCTGCAGCGTGGGGCAGGCCTGCCCAGCCGCAGGGTGATCCGCACCGTGAGATAGGCAACACATGTGAATGGATGGCCCGGCAGTGAGTCAGAGCGGCAGGTCCTGAGCAGGTACAGGGGCTCCAGCCTGATTCCTTACATGGTTAGAGAGACTAGAATTTTAATGCCACTTTTCACACTGGGAAACAAGTGCTTAGTGAAAGAAATTCTATTCATTGGGAAATGAAAAATATGCATTATTAGGCAGAAGAGAAATCTGTCACTGGATCTGAACGTTGAAAAACCAGCATCTTTGGGAGGTGCTGCCTGTGGACATGGCTGGCTTTGTCTCTTGGCATGCGATCCTTCAGCATCATTCTGCTGAATGCTTCAGCAGGTACTGTGCAGCAAGAAAATAATAAATTGTGTCTTTGATATTGAGTTTTAAAGAATTATGAATTATTTGGTTGCAAGCACAAATCTGATATTTGCATTAAGAAAAACATTTTTTAAAAGGATACCATGGTGATGTCATAAAGACATACAATAACCAAAGTTTGTTACGGTGTTAAGGAAAAGAAAAATATTAATGGAAAAAATCCTTCTGCTTCATACATAAAGCATAGGGAAAAAGGAAGAGTTTAGTAGAATTCCCTGATTTAATCATCCATCTTCAAAATGTAACTGTAAACAATCATTTCTCTGCCAAACGCTTTTAGAAGTACTAAGCATCTCATTAATTTTCAGAAACAAGACTTGCTGTGGTTTCCTATCTCTAGAAAAGTGTTTTAAATATAACATTTGATTAAGGAAATGTTGTACCACTTGAGTTCCTATACTTTAATTCTCTGATTGTCAGATCACACTTACCATAGACAAACATCTGCAGTGCATACATTTGCCAAAGAAAGCGAGTTAGTGGTGAGGAGCATTGTCAGGATACCTGTTGACCTTCCTTAGGTTGCTGTGATTGGGGATGTGCCCAGAAACACAAACTACCATGGAAACCTGACTCCAAGGTGCTGTGAGGGCTGTGAATGCCATTGGTTAGGGCAGAGGTATAAATATAGCTACCTTTTGTTTCCCAAATAATCTTATTCAAGATTAATTGTGCCAGCACCTACTTCCCAAATTGGCTTTCGTTTCGTCTGCTCAAGCATGGAGCACCTAGCCTTTGCTCAGGGCAGAGAGCGCGCTAATCTGCCTTTGTGCACATGGCAAGTAGCGTTCTGGGCGCTGCATGAAAAACTCCAGGAGAATGCGGTGTTAACGGAATAGGGCTCTCTGTCTTCTCTGTCTCTCCCAAAAAGAGAAATTACTTGATAGAGATAGACTTAGTTGCTAGTTCTTAACCAGTTTTCAAAACAATGAGTTAAAAATTTCTCCATAAGGAGAAATACTGTAGCAAGTAAACTATCTTCACAACATGCAGCCTGTAGACACCGAGATGACCTAATTGTAATACAGATCACCCTGTAATTGTATTGCCCTGTGAGCGTTAGTAAATGGAATACATTTCTTGTAAGATGCTATGTTATCAAAGGTTAGGAAAATAATAATAAATTTGGTTTTACTATTGTAAACATTATCAGAAGATTCTCGAGTCACTTTTGGTTTAAACAAGCTGCCATCATCTGGTTTCCAGCTTCATGTGTTTGATTAGTTTTCGTCTGCACACGGATGATTGAGCCGAATATGTGTGCCAGTGCGTAGAGGAGCGGTGGAGCCGCGTTCGGCTTCTGCTTCAGTCTGCAGTATCAAAGTGTTCCTTTTGTTGCACGTGCTGGAGGTGTGGACTCGGGAGAGCCTTATCAAATGCAGCCAGTTGGTGCTGCTGGTGTGAAGGCACAGGGGAGCTCTCCTGCGGAAGGTTAATGGAGTGTAATTATAAAGAAAAATGAACTGCTCAGCCAACTCTATTTCACTCTACCTGCACCAAGAGTGACAAGTGTTTTGATCTTTTATAAACCCTGGAGCAGAGGTTTAACCATCTAAAATTATGACAGTATAACTCACACAAACAAACACCCTGTGAAGTATAGGTGTGCACCCCTGTGTAGGAATGATTCCTTCCTGTTTCAGGGAGTCTCGGCTAGGAAAGGAGCACCTTCAACCACCAGGAAAAGCTCCTTGTTAAACATTGTACTTCATGTCACTTCTTTTCCACTCAGTTTGTTCCATTTTCTTTTCCTAAAAGTGCCTTCTCCCCTCTGATTAGGGGCAAGGCTGATAGCCTGCACATGAGTAGGTCTGTTCCACTGTATCCATCAGATGTCAAATACCCTTGCTTTCTCCAAGCAGGTCCGTCACCCTTGCCCTCACAACCCTCCTTCAATCAGCTGGTTTTTTTTTTTTTAACAGGGATGGAAGTAATCATCTTTTCATTATCCACATCTAATCAGAGTGAGCTGTAGGATGCTTAGGTACTAATAGGTCCTTCTCTCGGGATCTACATGTAGCATAGAGATTACATTTTTAATGGTCTCAAGATGGAGTTGAATCCTTATGTCCTTTGGTTGAAAATGTCACAGGAAATATTTGGTAAGATCAGTGCAGCTGGGAGGAACAAGGACAGAAAAGGATCAAGGAGACCTTCAAAGGGTGTGGTGACTAGACCAGTCTGTGTTAGTGGTGTGTCACGTTGCCAGTGAATGTAGCAGTTGTCCTGCCCCTGGAACATTCGGAGGGTGGCACAGCTGGATTGCAGAGCGAGGTTGATTTAGTGCTTCTGCCAGCTCAGCATGCAGTTGAAATAAGGTGTTTGCAGAGTGATGCACCACCAACAAAACCCCTGACGTCTTGTTCTCACCAAGTTTAAAACATAACCACTCTCGGCGAGGTTGTGCTGCCTACCGAGATAAGTAAATTCAGCATCACATGCATTAGGCCTGTGGAGACTAAGCAGAAGTGATGGCTGTGTCACTGGCACAGCAGTCTTATTGACTGAGCCCTGGTCTTGTGTGATGTGGGGGGGAGGGGCCACCGGGACTTCTCAGCAGTGGCTCTGAATGCAGAGAGGCTGATTTTAAAACCTCTCTGTGTGGTTTATAATGTTATTTCCTAGGCCCCTTTGCATATGGGTTTTTACAAGCAATATAGCTTGTTTTTATGGCAGTAAGGTAAGTCTGTTAGTGAATAAAAATTTTAAACCTAGCTTTATATTAGTGGCTGATAAGTGAAGTTTGCTGTGATTCCCCCCTTTAAATGCCCACTGGAACCCAACCCTTTACCAATTTAAATGTCGCCAGCGTTTATTCCATTTATTAAATTGAAGTCGTTCCAGAATTGAAGTTTTTGGCTTGAGGCTGGAAGGTGAGACACAGAATCTTAAAAATGTCCATCATACTTCATAGAGGAGGAACCATATCCTTCTTTTGGATTGGCTCCAGAGTGTATCCCTACTTAGCTGCCAGGGAGAGTATCCTTGATGGCAGAACACAGTCTCTAGCATTTTGGAGCAAGTTACCCAGCACTGCTCAGTCCTTTTAAGATCCTTAGCGCCGCTATAAAGAGCTCAGAGTGGTTTATAGGGGCTTCGTCTCCGAATGGACATGGTGGGTGTAATTGCTCCAGACCCATCTCTGGCATGTCTGTGCCTAATTTCTGGAGCTGCCCTGTCTCCTGGCTGCATCCTCTGGCTCTTCTCCTGCCTGGCCCCTTCACTTTGTTGGACAAGTTACTCTTCTTCCTTGGCTCTCAACAGGCTATCTTTAATTCCTAACTGTTTATTGTATCTAGAGGCTGACGTCCAGCAAAGAACATCTCTCCCCCTTACCCTGCTCCCCACCCCCATATACACTATATTCAGACGGTGCACTTGGATCATCACCCAGCCTCCTGTCAGCCCCAGAAGAGTTGGCTCAGACAAGTGAGCGCCAGCCCTTTGTCCAGTGAACAGAGCTTCATTCAAACTAGTCCTCTAGAGTGTAGGGATTCCATATTCTAATGCCCACTTTACTGTTAGGTAACTGTGCAACTTTTGATTAGTCAGCAGTTACCACATGCCTTTGTTTCCCTGCCTGAATCAATGACATGACAGTGGCCTTAATTTACCCCACACAATTGTGAAATCTTATTTGATAAGAGAGTGTGAAGATTTACAATCATGAAGAGTTGTATAGCCCTGGATGGTGTAGCTCAGTGGATTGAGCACGGGCCTGTGGAGCAAAGGGTCACCGGTTCAATTCCCAGTAAGGGCACATGCCTGGGTTGTAGGCCAGGTCTCCAGTAGGAGACACATGAGAGGCAACCACACATTGATGTTTCTCTCCCACTCTCCTTCCCTCCCCTCTCTCTAAAAATAAATAAATAAAATATTAAAAAGAAAAGGGAGTGATGGGGTAACACATACACACAAAAAAGAGTTGTATGATCATATAATTACTTAAAGCTAAAAAAAAAGTCACACCATTAGGAAAATGTTTGTTTCCTTTTAGGATTCCATTTAGGGTTCACTTAGGGTTCACTGAGAAAATAGGATTCTTGAAAAATTATTAAATAATCCATGTATTTATAACATGAATTCCTTTCTTCTTAATCATGCAAATGATTTTGAAAAATCTCAGTATTCAGAAACAAGAACCAGTTAAGTGCAGGAGATGTTTCTAGTGTTCTGGGTGGATTCCAGATCCGATTATTACATTTTTGCTTACTAGAATTCCCTGGGCAGCTTCAACAAGGTGGTTCTCATTTTTCTGACCTCTACAATGTGGCTGTTAAACAGCTGCTTTCTTCAGCCCTGAAGACAGCTGCAGTCAGTGATGAGAAACTGATTCCAGTTCATTCTTATGTCAGTGTTACATTATGGGGAAGGGTTTAAATGATCTGTAAGTACTTTTAAACTGTTTTTGATAAAGTTGGCACAGTTATGGAACATGCTATTACTGGAATTTTCATTCTTACCTCCTATTTTATGTATAGTTATCTGCCTCCCTTTTGTCTTCAGATGTTTCATCTTACCACATTCTCCTCAGTACCCACCAAATACTTATTTGTTAGGTTTGTGCCTCTTCCCACTAAAAGTCACACTCCAGTCTTTATGGCAGTAACATTTTGATAACCAGAAAGCCATTTTAATTTTCTGGTTCTCTGAAGTCCTTTGGACTCACCACCTATTGTTGGAAGTTTTTCTAAGGAATGGTTGATTCCTCTCCTAGTAACTACAGTTCAGCAAATGTAATTGCCCTCTAGGAATTGAACATGGGTAGCCCATGGCTTACTCCAACTAGCTAAGATATTTTATTTGACTCAAAGCATTAAAAGCAATTTTCACATTAGTGCCTTTTGACAGGGCACTCCCTCTCCAGTCGACCTTTGTCCCCATCGCTCCTTAGTATGTCGTAGCTGGCCAGCTTCACTCACACACATTACCTGCCTGACCCCTGTTTGTGTGCATTTTCCATCCCTGAATGAAACCATTCTTTAATGATTTAGCTTCTTTGTAGTGTGTTAGGATCATCATTGTGAGCATTAGTCTTCTGTACACAGGCTTGTTTATAGAGGTAGAAGGTACAGATCAAGAGATTGTTTTCTTGACATTCAGAAATTCATAGCACTTTAAGCAGAAAATGTTGGAGACTGAGTGAAGAAGCTGAGACCGCCCTGGTTGGTGTGTCTCAGTGGATTGAGTGACAGCCTGTGAACCAAAAGACCCCTGGTTCGATTCCCAGTCAGGGCACATGCCTGGGTTGCAGGCCAGGTGACTGCACAACAGGTATCCACACTTTGATGTTTTTCTCCCTCTCTTTGTCACTCCCTTCCACTTTTTAAAAAATAATAAAGTCTTTTTAAAAAGGAGCTGAGACTAAGGTAAATAATTTACTCAAGGTTGCAAACCTAGTTTAATAATATAGATGAGACCAAATCCCATATTTCTTGACTCTTTGTATTATTTCTACTGCGTAACACTGCCTCTCTTTATTTTCCCCTAAGTCCTTTTGTGGTTTGCTATATTATGTGGTATATACATGGGGGGGGGCTATGGAATTAGATATCAGAAAGTAGAACTATTAAGTCTGACTCTATTCCTAACTTGAGACCTTGGGTCAAGACACTTAGATGCTCAGAGCCTTAGTGTCCCAGGTGGCAGGTGATACCTGTCTGATATTATTACTGTTGTTTCTGTTGTAACCAGTATAGAACTCCGCAGCTGCCACAGTAGACTGTATCTGAAAGTCAAGAGAACTACTGTGGTACATTTAGACAACAGAATATTATTCAGCACCAAAAAGAAACAAGCCATGGGGGCATGAAAAGACATGGAACAACTTCAAATGCGTATTGCTACATGAAAGAAGGCTGCCAGAAAAGGCTGTCTACTGTACGCTTCTAAGTGATGTTGTGGGAAAGGCAGAATTTTGGACACAGTAAAATGATAAGTGGTTGGGGATGAGTAGGCGGGGCACAGAGACTTTGGGGTAGTGAAATGGTTTCGTACGGCACTACAGTGATGGGTATATGTCATTACACATTTGTCAAAGCCCATGTGTAGTGTGCAGAGTGAACCCTAGTATAAACTGTGGATTTGGGGTGATAGTGACACGTCAGTGTAAGTCTGTCAGTTTAACAAATGGACCGCTCTGGTGCAGGTATGCAACTGAGGGAGCTGTGAGTGAGGGGCCGGGGGCATGTGGGACCTCTCTGTACTTTCTGCTCAGTCTTACCATGAACTTAAAGCTGCTCCAAAAAAATAAAGTGCTGGGTTTTTGTTTTGTTTTTTTAATAATCAAGGGACTAATCTTTAGTTCAGGCTCCTCTTAAGATTCTGCACCTCAGTAATGTTATTGCATGAGGAAACTGGAGAAATAGTATAGTAAGAAAGTGAGCTACACCTTCACTACTA
Source organism: Sturnira hondurensis (assembly GCF_014824575.4). Lineage (NCBI taxonomy): Eukaryota > Metazoa > Chordata > Mammalia > Chiroptera > Phyllostomidae > Sturnira > Sturnira hondurensis. The sequence goes on along the minus strand of NW_028092064.1, from coordinate 137,257 downwards.
AACAGGAAACTAAAAGAAGATAAAAACAACAAATCCTTTTTACGGTGGCCATTCCGTCATTCCTGAAACGTGGAGGAAATGGTGTGTGTGCACACACATGCATGTGTGGAAAGACTTGGACATATAGTGATGTGTCCGTTTTACTTAGTGATTTTCATAGTGAGGATTTTTTTTCACACTTGAGATTTAATAAAATACTAAAATTAAAAAAAAATTTATATATTTACCTTTAGAGGGGAAGGGAAGGAGAGAGGAAGAGAAACATCAATGTATGGTTGCTTCCCGTGCATCCCCTGCTGGGAACTGGCCCCTGCCGGGAACTGGCCTGCAACCCAGGAATGTGCCCTGACTGGGAATCGAACCGCAATCATCTGGTTCGCAGGCCCGCGCTCAATCCACTGAGCTACACCAGCCAGGGCAAAATACTAAAATTTTTAACTAAATGTCTTTTTATTCATTAAGAAATTATTTATGCTTCTACTTTGCTTGTTCTATCTCTTTAATGAAATTTCTAGTACTGCCAATTTAAAACAAAAAAGGTCTGAAATTGCTCTGAGTGATGAAAGATGAGTTCAGGTTTTGCCGTCTCTGAGGCAGAAAACCCAGACCAGACACAGAGCAGCGCGGCCACCCTTCGTCACGTATCTCGGAAGATCCTCTCCTTTGAAGTTGCCCACCCCTCGTTTGGCAGCCCACGTGTGTGATAGAACTGCTCCCCTCTGTTGTTTTATGCGGGGTCTTGTCAGAAAGTAAATTGGTAGCACTTCGTTTTCCTCTTCAAGTGTTTGTAGCAGATGCTTCCGTGATAAATTCAACTACTGAAATACTGAGTTCTTCGCGAAATTACGAGTTACTCATTCAGTAGTTTGGAATTTTTTACAGTCTGTGTGTTTATAGTAGATGATAAAAATTAGTTTTTCAGGATTTTGTTCAAATACTTCCTAATTCAAAATATCAGTGTTAGTGCTTTATAAAACTTACTTTTGTTTAAATATGAGGAAAATATTGCATTTCACCATAGACTATTTTCTACCTGATATATTGGCCTGATAGATAGAGCATATTGTTCTAATACCATTGGGTGTCTTTTTTCTCTCTTTTAAGGAAAACTGCAGAATTGAGGGTTGTTAAAAGGTATTCTCACCTTTGGAAATGATCGATCCATGTCTTAGTATATATATTCAGTGTAGAGCTTGGTTAAATAATCTACTGTTTGCCTCTTTCAGCATCAGATTCTGTCCTGTGTTTCTGTGAAAAGAGAGTTTCCTGCATTATCTCACATTGTACCCAGGGCTAGAGGAGGCAAGTCTGCTTTATCTGAGCAGTGTTCATAAACGATAGGGGTTTTTTCTCCTGCACCCCGACTTTAGGACCATTATTGTGCCTACATTGTGTTTTCATGTTCAGTGAGTCCACGGCAGCTACTCTGCAGCCATTTCCCCGTCACAACTCTTTGTGAGGAAAACCACGTCAGCCTCAGGGCAGCGCAGTGAGAGAATCTCTGCAGCGTGTGGGACAACCGACTTTAACGGGGCAGTGCCGCCTCTCAAGTTGTGGGGCAGAGCCCTGGCGCGATGAATGACAAGCTGGTGGGGATGCAGGTCTCTTAACAGGTAGTTACAGAGGGGCATGCATTTTGCTGAAGTGCAGCTGCATTTACAAACTAATGGCTTCCATGTCCTGTCTCATTGTGTGCTGTAAACACAGTGATTCCGGCACTATTTACATTAGCAAGTAGCTAAATTATGCAGATTATAAATGGTTCTCATGCTTTTTCTGCTGTCCTCATTACTGTTTCTAGGGTCTTTGCTGGGTCAGATGACATTTAAATTGGACATCTATCCCATACATTCAAAATATAGCCACGAACCACTATAGAGGTGTAAGGAATCTGGGCTGTACTTAGATTTCCACACAGGCAAATATTCCCAGTGTGTTTGATTTTTGAAATAAAAAGGCAACAGGTAGCATTCTCTTTCTTAATCCTGTATGTTGGGCAATTCTCATTTTAAAAAGTAGTCGGAACTAACTACATTAAAAATCCAGTGATTGAAATACAATTGACATTAGACATAAGAGTTGCATTTAATTAGCTGTTGCTCTGAGTTAAAAATTCATGCTAGACAAATTGTACTATTCATTGGTTATCAGCCCTTATTTTCACATTGCCCTCAACAGTTTCCTAAGCTTTCTTCACCATTAATTCCTTTGATCCTCAGAACTGTTTTGAAGCAAGCAGGACAGTACAGGTTAGTTCTTCAAAGAGATGTAGGGAACTTAAATGTAAGCCGCCTGGGTTCTGCCTGTGGCTCCCTTGGCCTTTTGTCGCAGAGGCATGTCTTGCAAGCACTGTTCCTGCATGCAGTGCTCTTTTCAGTCCCTGTGTTTTGGCTTCTGTGCTCTAGCATCTGAGTGTGTTCCATCTTGGCTGTTACACATCTCTCCTGTGTGCGGCAGCTGTGCCCTCTCTTGTTTGGTGCCAGCTAGAGGCAATCCCCAGTTTCTCCGAAGGGTCTCTACCTTTCGGCGGGAGTTTGGCCACAGCAGTCCTGGCAGTCCTTCATGGTCCTGCATTCGGAGTAGGGGAAGGCAGGGTCGAGTTTACCTATTAGAGCGTGAATGAACCAAACAAGAAGAATGTAAACTGCATTTCAATCAGGGCATCAAATAGAGGGGCTAATTCCCCTCAGAGATGGAGTAGAAATCCCAGTCATATGAATAAAAGGTCTATTTTCTTGTGGAGATGGGATGGAAAACCTATTGATATAAATATCTGTGTGTGTATGTGTGTGTGTGTTGATGAGTAAACCCTAAAGAATATTTTTTAATTAAAAAAGTAAGCCAAAGTCTGATCAGTACCATGACATACGCATTCTCCACCATCTGTTAAGCATCTATGTAGAGAATTTTGAACTTTATCGAAAATAAACTCTGATAATTCCAACTGCTGCTGTTCCTTAATTCATTTATACTGTACTGTACAGATTCGATGACACCTTGCAGAGCTATAAAATAATTATGTTCCCGCTCACCAAGACTAAACAGATCCTCTTCGGTAGACAACATACGCAGTTTGCTGTGTGAGATGAGATTGTAGACACCACTTCTTTCATACAGGGGGCGTTTTTAAAGGGCATGTCTCCTTTAAAAAGGTTTTAAAAGGTTAAAAGCCATATGTTAATACTCACCCCAAAATGGGATATTAGAGAGTTTGGGGAAAACCTCCTAGTGCCTTACAAAGTGAGTAAAGCGCAGTTATTTTTAGTTCACTATATTTTTACAAATGCTGCCTGTCAGAACCCAGCCTGCGTGTCTCCGCCGGACATCCCTTTTAGCAACTTCAGTGCCTATTCTCTCATTGAATCTCACTTATTGCGATAAGAAGGAGCTTATTTTGAGTTTATTGCTCTTCCTTGTGTTTTACTTCATGAAATGGTGGAACCTTCACTTAATTTACTAGCACATACCTTTTACTTTGGGTGGTAATTTTGTCATTGCTATGCCAGAAACACACACCCGGGTCTTCAGAGGATGGTAATTACCTGCAGTGTCCTGAAGACTCATCAAGTCTCCTGGCTGCATGTTCAGCGTTGATGAATGTTGGTGCTACTTATAAATACAGTGATTGAATTTCAGTCGGGCAATAGAAAGTTTTTGTTGCTTTAAATTAATTCTGACTTGGCCAACAAATGTGAATTTCTTCACATTAGTTTTTCTGCATACAGAAATGTTAGTTTCCCCAGTTACCTTTGAGCAATTGGTGAGTTGGAAGACACGGCAAAGTGTTTCACTGTATTGTAGGTATGAGGATAGGTAGGACTTGTCCTTGACTTTCTGGATTGTTTGTGTAAGTCTCTGTGAGCCTCTGGTGTGAAGGTTGTATTTTTAGGTCTTATGGTTGATTCGTGGAGGGGGGAAAAGATGAATTTTTAAGGAGGTACTATGTAAGTTGTGTGAGTGGGTGTGGCCCTCTCGTAATTAACATAAAACAGGTAATGTCAACTAGAACACAAAGAAGTGGAGTGACTAGTGACTGACTGTGTAGGAGAGCAGAGACTTAAACCACCAGCATCCAGGAGGATGGGGCCTTGCGCCTGGAGTTCCTTTCCAGGTGAGCTCTCTGAAATTTGTGTGAGAGTTTGACAAGAAGAAACTGGTGGCTTGACCGGAGGAGTAGGGGTTGTCCTTCCATCTCTCCATCTTTCTTCTGTGCTAGCCAAGGCCATGGAACCTGGTGTGGCTGACCTAAGAGAAAAAGAACCTGATTTTCTCTTGAGTTGGGCCCATAAACTTCCGTATTTTTATTTGGGATCTGTCTTGCTGTCATGTGAACATGTTGATAGCATCACTGAATGTCACAATATTGATCCCCATGACTACCTGTCTCAGAAACTGTGACTTGAAGTGTCAGAGGCTCCGTGAACTCTTCTGCCTGAACAAGCCCTGATGAAACCTGGTGACGCCAACGTCAAGGGGATCTGAGGCTGGGAATTACATCAGGGTTTACGGAGCCGTTCTTGACAGACGGGTTGAAGAGGGTGGCAGTACCCTTCCGGCCGCCTGGTGTATTGGCCATTGTTTATATGAAATATGTGAAGGAGAGAAGATGATAAATTGTAACTTTTCTCTCTCCCTTCTGCCTTCATTCTTTCCAGCTTTTCCTCTTTCACTTTCTTCCCCCTTTAACTCTCATTAACTTACTATGGATGACGAATGACAAAGCTTCACTTTAAAGCTCTCCTTTATATATGAATAACATTGAAAATACAAAATTGTTTATGCCAGCATAACCTTCATTAATGACCAGCAGAAGTTGGTTTCTTTGTTTGAAACACATAATAATAAAAGTATAGGCTCACTTTCTGTGGAGATGAGAGGATGCTTAGGAACTTTGCTTGATACCACACAGCTAAGGTTTATGAGAAATTACAGCTTTAGCCTCAGGGTCCTGCTGGAGTTAGTGTGACTTCCGTGTCTGCAAGAATGAACTAGAACGAGACTGGACTGCAGGACTGAGAAAAGCCAACAGACTCACTCAGCAACTCTCCTTCATTAGCTAGTCCTGAAGCCTGTGCACAGCCTCTGGACGCCTAAGGAGCGCCTCCAACCGCAGAACTCCCCTGACTTCACTTATTTCTTTAAGGATTTTAGTTACTTGTTTTCAGAGAGAGAGTAAGGGAGGGAGAGTGAGTGAGAGAAACATTGATGTGAGAGAGAAACATCAGTTGGTTGCCTCTTGCGCGCCCCCAGCCAGGGTCCTGGTCTGCAACCCAGGCATGTGCCCTGGCTGGCAGTCGAACTGGCGAGGTTTGGCTCACAGGCTGGTACTCAATCCACTGAGCTACACCGGCCAGGGCTCCCCTGGCTTTAGTTGGTTGGTTTTCGAAATGCAGTGATATTTAAGTTACAGAAGGTATCAGTACTTCCCCCAAATCTTGATTTAAAATTCACAGACTTGCACAACTACATGCTTGATAGTCTTTTAATCTTCTGGTGAACACAGCAAAGCTGCAGGGGCCACGGGTTTCTGAGCAGCACTCTGAAACACACCAGCCCCTTCTTTCAAAGAGGACTTTACCCAGCTCGTATGATCTGACCCATGTCCAGTCTATACAGCTCTTTCTTTTTCTTCTTTCTTTTTCCCCTCTTTTTCCCCCTTCTTTTCAAAGACTGATTTATGTGCACAAGCATTTTGAACCCTTCTGCCCCACTCCAGCGCCCCACCCCCCCCACCAAGTTTCAGGCTTTTGTTTCAGGCCCTGGGGGAGGAACAGTTGTGAGTGCGTTGTGACTCACTGCTCCCACTTTCCTGGTTCTGGTTCTGATTGGTCGTCACCTTGCTCTAGCCATATGGCTGCAGAGTACTCCAGCCTGCATCCCTTTCTCCTCCTTTCCCCTACTGTTCCCTTCTGTTGTGCACAACACTGGGAGTGGGTTCCGGGCTTTGTCTCTCGCTTGTAGTTCACCCCCGTTAGGCAGCCCATAGAGAACACTGTGTTCCTAAGGATGGCTGTAGAAGAGAAAAACACCCTTTCATTTTGTGCCTGGTATAGTAATTATTTAATTTCCTGTGCTGTTTTTGTTCAAAGTTTATTTTTTGGCAGGTGTTACATTTGTGTTGTATGTTTTTCCCCTGGTTTCTCTCCTCTGATTTAAGCTGTTTTTTTTTTAAATAAAGGTTTTGGAGTTTCTTTCCCTCACTGTTGTGTTATACTTTTGTTTATTTGTTGTTATGTTTGATTGATGCTGATTAATATGTTTCCGAGGGGGACTGAAAGCATCTCTAAATAATTATTTAATTGTTAAATGTCTTGCAGTCACCAAGCAATAAAATCTCCTTGTGACACTCAGAATTAATCCATAGCACCCCCACTATTACTTTCCCTTCTCCTAAACTATATCAGTTCAATTTCTCTGCTATTTATACTTGAGAAATAGGATTTTAAAGATGTGAAAGTTAATTTCTATGAGCATTTGATATTTTTATTATTCTGCAGATGGTTTCTGTAGAGACATTGGACTCTGCATCCTTTTGTTTTTCTTCTTAATGTTTAACGACTGAAAGAAGTGCCAGCGAAGTGTAAAGTGTAGCAGACTTTTCCCCCCAAAAGTGGCCTTTCCATGATATTTTCATTACTAAAAAAAGTCAATAATAAAACTAATAAAAATTCTTTCAAGGATGTATTTTACATTGACTCAACTCTTTAAAAATCCATTTTGTAAGTATTTTAATATTCAAATATGTTAAGCAAGCAGCCTGCAGGTTTGGATTCTTTAGAGAATACGTGCTCTGAAGTTGGTTAGAATCATAAGCAGGAATTTGAAAATCAACCTGGCTCTCTGTTTTTGCTTAACTCTTTATTTAAAGATCTCTATTCACTCCTTTTCTCTATTCATAATCTCTATTAGAAATGGCCATCTGTTTTTATCAGAAATAACAAACGCTTGAAAGTGTATGAGACGGTGCTGCTTATACTTTTTTTCAGGCATGAGAGCAAGAAAGTCAGAACCCAAGTCTGACCCCAAATGGTTACTATATATCGCATGAGCTTTTGCTGGTCTTTGGTTCCATCACTTTATATATCATGTGAAGAGGATGAGGACATTGACCTAGCCACAGATACGGGTGTGAGGAGAAGTCCTTTCCCTCATGGAACTGACATTGTGTGGAAGTGTATTATGTATAGTAATATAATATATTACCATGTGTATAATATTTAGTAATTATATGATTACTATATTATATGTTATAATATAATTATATTATACATAGTAATATATAGTAATGAAGGTATCCAATACATATTTTCTTGGATTTGAACAAGGTCAAGAAAATTCAGCAGACCTTAAAATTTTCATCCCATGTAACTAAATCCCTACTCTGCCTAAACAAATGTATGCATTTCTATAGATCCTAGCCCAGCAAAGAAGCCCAGTTCATGAGTTACACATTTCGGTGATTTAGAATGTCTAGGCCCTGGCCAACAGCTCAGTTGGTTAGAGCATTGTCCTGATACTTCCAAGGTTGTGAGTCCCATCCCCAGTCAGGGTACGTACAAGAATCAACCATTGAGTACATAAATGAGTACAACAACAAATCAAGGTCTGTCTGTCTGTCTGTCTCCCCCCCCCAAAAAATCAATAAATAGAATGTGTATTATTTATATTGCATATTTATGAGATCAAGTGTTCTTTGTTTAATAGTCTATTTAATGTTTGAATCTGGGACAGCTACAAGATACTTTTTGATTAACAAAATTAGTATGGCTGGTACCCACACTGTCAGATGCAAGAAGAAAAATGACCCACAATGTGTCCACAACAGTTCTGAATACTTTACATTTAGCAGCTGGTTTGGTACTTGTAAGAATCCTAAGGATATTGTTAGTTGCCTCATTTTACAGGACAGGAAATACAGCCATAGATAGGTAAGTATCTTGACCAATGTCATATAACTGGTGAATAGCACAACTGAAATTTGAATTTCGGCCTTACATTTCCAGAGTCGCATCTTCACTGCTGCGCTCTGTTGTCCTGCCCTTCCAGCCTAGCACGCCCATCTAATCATAGCCAAGAAATCTGAGCTCTGCTATGTGCCCTCCATTAGTTTTTCTCATGTGCATGCCTCAGTTTCTCTTTATGTATAAAAATATTTCTTATGCCATGGGTTTGTCCTTATTTGTCATATCTGTTCATTTTAGTTGTAACAAGTTTTAGATTAAAGATGTCAGAGGCATGTAATTGCTGCATATTTCTCTACAGCTGGTAAGACAGTATTCTGATAGGTTTTATTTCTTTGTTCTCATTTGATAGAAACGAGTAGTTGAACAGCTACGGAAGAACCTGATGGTAAAGCAAGAACAACCAGACAAATTCCAAATACAGCCATTGCCACAATCTGAAAACAAACTACAAACAGCACAGCAGCAACCACTACAGCAGCTACAGCAGCAACAGCAGTACCACCACCACCATGCCCAGTCAGCTGCACCCTCTCCCAGTCTGACTGCGTCCCAGGTAACGTGTGGGCAGGACTCTGCGGGCTCCTTGTACATCAGTGTGTTACTGGTCGTGTGGACTGGGTCTTGTTTCAGACTATAGTAAGCTTAACTAGCTCTAAGCAAAAGTTATTTTGGTTACTTTTTTATATCATATCTAGGATAAGAATCACTTGAAATTCATTTGTAAAAGGAAATAACATTACTGAGGAGCAAAAATGAAATGATTTACCACCTGTTTAAAAAGGAGGGGAAGGTAGTCAGTGACAAAGGAGAGTTGTGTCTCTGTATAAGAACAGAAGTAAAGTCTTATTTTGAATATCTTGAAATATTTGAGCTTGCTCTAAAAGTCTGTGTAACTTTACCCCTTCTGAAATAGTTTTTCTGGAATTCTTAGCAATTAAGCATGGAGATATTACAGGATCAGTGCCCTTGGGACCAGGTAGAAAGAGGCAGTTAGAAGGGTGGTGTATTTCTATTTCCATTATTCATAGAAACAAAATATTCATTTCTAAGTCCATATTCATGAGAATATGAATCCATTCTAATACACTGAAGGAGATCTGGAAGGGAAGCTACGGGTCAAAACTAGCACTAAGGAGTAGACGCTTAATAACATTCTAACTTAGGGTAGCTGCGTAAATGATTTTACTGCAGAGGGCATTTGAACTGCATAGAATGTGAGGATCGTGAGGCAGTCCAGACACATGAAAAGGACATATTTGGGAATGACCTTCAGTTAAGAAAATGATTCAAGCTTGATCTCCTCACACTTAGATGTAATGTGGGCACAGCTTTTAAAATGGGACAGTTGAGCTGTGGTTGTTGATCCTTGGAGGTCACAGACCCCTTAAAGACTCTCTTGACAGCTCTGGATCCCCTCCCCAGAAAGTTCCACGTTCACACTTAATATGCTCATTACTGCACATGATTGGAGCTCTTAAATCTTTTGAAACCTCAGTGTGGATATCCCTGACCCACCAACACCAAGTCTTTGCTGTATCTTTATAGGTAAAGGGAGAATTACTGTTTATCGGTTCCTCACTGTCTGTGGACCTTGGGCTGGTTCATGAACAACATTTTGCAACTGAAGAATGCATTACGTATAAAAATACTAGGGATAGGCAGCGTCTCAGAGGCTACTGTAGACTGGTACTCTCCTGAGTGCTTTACATGTGTAACGTACATAATCCTCACCCCAGCCCTAACAGAGAAGATGTTGTTGTCCTTGTTGTCGTCATTATTATTATTTTGTCTTTCTTTTAAGAAAAGAAAACTAAGGCACAGAGAGATTAAGGAATTACCTAAAATCATGTAGGTCATATGTAGTAGAGCCAAGATTTAAAGCCAGATGTTCTGGGTAAAAAATCTATTCATTCACTACTCTTCTGTACTGCCATGTAATCCCCCCCCCGCCAAACAAAACCCTCCCAAAACCAACCCAACATTATGTAAAATGCCAAAGAGGGAAGAATGAAGAATCCCTTTTGTGAATCAGATAGCCTACGGACTGTGTACCCTAATCTTCACCCCAAGGTTATTTGAAAATTAGTTATTCAAACTGACTTTTGAGCCCTCCTGACCGAAACTTACCCTTCTTCTAAAAGATTGTTTGCCAGATTCCTTTGTTGGACTTTTAAACAGGGTTGAATTGATCTGTTCTCTTTCCAAAGTACAGTTTGATCAGAAGTATTTACATGGAAAGAGTGTAGTAGGCTTTATTATTTTCTGGTACATAGGAATTTTCTCTCTTACCCTTGGAAACTTCCCGTTCAAGTAACATTTCATGTCATACTAATCAGAGAAAGTACTTAAGTCACATTTACAATGGCTATGCCCTTCCTGGTGTGATCTGAATTATGTACTGCTTTGAGGTGGTGATGGTGAGGGCCCTCAGTCTGTCCCCAAAACAGTGTTGTGTGACATCGCTCCACCTGGAGCCCACCTGATAAATTTGATTGATCTGGTTAAGCTTGTTTTATATTATTTTGTTTTAGGTAATACAGATGCTTAATGTTAAAAGCCAAAAGATCCTCTAGGTTTTTGTTTTTACAGTAAACAATCAAGCATTGTTTATTGAGTACATCTATGTGCTAGATGCTGGTATACAAAGAGGTAATGGTCCCTGCCCAGAATCTGGTATACTATCATTACTTTCATTCATTCTGTAGTTATGGAGTTTTTATTATACGCAAGCACTGTGCTAGGCAGTATAGAGGATAGATTCACAAACGAGACAGAATTTCTGTCTTCAAGGATTTGAAAGCTTTAGAAAAAGGAGAGAAAGATGTAAATAGCTAAAAAAAAGAAGAATAACACAAAAGTACCAATAAAGAGCTGTGAAAATACCAGAGGATAGTCATTTTGAGTGGAGGGATCAGAGAGTACTTCATAAACGAGGTGGCATTTGAGCAGTGCCTTGACAGGTAAGTGAGGTTTCAGTGATGAGCAGAGGGAAAAAGAGCGTTGCAGGTATAGAGAACAATGTGAATAAAAAAATGGAGTCAAAAAGTAAGTACGTACCCAGGTAATAGAGAGGAGGCTGGTGTGGCTGAAGCATGGATTTCAGGAAATGATGGAGAGGGAGATAAAACCATAAAGTTAGGAAGAGGCCAGCCTGTGGAAGCCCCCCAGCGCATGACAAAACTTTTGTGAATTTTGGCAGTCGTAGGGAGTCACTAAAGGTTCACGAACTCAAGGCCAAATGAGAAGTTGCATATGGCATATATCAAATATCAAGTTCAGAAAGCAGTGACCGTTAAGTAGCAATCACAGCATGGGCAGGGAGGAGAAAGTTTTTTTTATTGCAAGTCAGGTTAGCATGCACCAAGGTAGGGGGAGCGGGGCGACCAGGTCCCTTAGTTAACATCAACTCATGCTCGTATGTATATTTTGAAATGTTTTCAATCTGCAGGGAATAAAAAATAGAATAGTTGAATGCAGGCATACCCTTCAACTTATATTCACAAACGCAATACAAATGTACAGAAGCATGCAGTTAATAAAATCAAACAGAAAATGAACCCCTACAGGCAAAAGGAAGAGGTCTGTTTGTAGTTGTTTGGTGTACAATAGTGACTTTCCATTCAAAATTAAACAAGGGAAGTACTCTAAAATTGGCGAGGTCGTTAATTAGAACTCACTATAATGATCCCTCTAAGCTCTGATTTGTACATCAGTCTGTGTGTGTTCAGTCAATACCTCATGCTTTGTAGGTGTATAACAATAATAACTTGGCAAAAAATAAAAATAATGAAAAGGATTTTGGTGTTAGTTCTTCTTGCCATGTATTTCTGTATTAACTTCTAGTTCATGCAGCTGGGGTTTTGTCAGGATTAAAGAACCCCTTCATGAAGTGGGGAGATGGCTCTCTTCTCTGGAAGGCAGTTGTACATAGAGAGCGTGGGCCAGCCAGGGACAGCGTCTATAAAGATGTGTCCTTGTAGTTGGATATCTTTCCGCTTTTTTCCCCTTCTGCCAGAACAGGTCAGAGGTTTTTATTAGGTTTGAATCTCAAAATTCTAGATTCTCCTTGTCATCTAAACTCTACACTCCAAGATTGATTTATGTTCCTAATATTTAGAATAGAATAAGCACCAGAATGGGAGTAAAGATTCAGATAATACCTGTGTCGATACCTGGTGTCAATAAAAAGTAAATATATCCTCCAAAAAGTTTTCCTTGATGCATATAATACTATGTTTTGTGCCTGTGTATACAAAGAGTTATATAGATGCTAAAATACATGGAGTGTAATTGGCCACAACTGAATGTTTATAAAGGAGAATAAAAATGCTAAGATATGAACAAGCTTGTTAGGTTTGAGGTTTGTTTTTTTTTTAATTTTTTTTTATTTAACTCTTGTTCAAGTACAGTTTTCTTTCTTGTATTCCCAGCCCTGCCCCCCCCCCTCAGTGCTCCCCACCTCCCTCCCATCTCTGCCCCCCACCTTAGTTGTTGTCCATGTGTCCTTTATACTTGTTCATGTGAGTCCTTCCCCTTTTCCCCTGTGATTCTCTCCCCTCTCCCCTCTGGACCCTGTCAGCACGTTCTGTATTTCAGTGTCTTTGGTTACATTTTGCTTGCTTGTTTGTTTTGTTGTTTAGATTCCTGTTAAAGGTGATATCATATGGTATTTGTCTTTCACTTCCTGGTTTATTTCACTCAGCATAATGCTTTCCAGTTCCATCCATGATGTTGCAAAGGGTAGGAACTCCTTCCTTTCTGCAGCATAGAATTCCATTGTGTAAATGTACCATAGTTTTTTGATCCAGTCATTGACCAATGGGCATTTAGGTTGCTTCCAACTCTTGGCTATCGTAAATTGTGCTGCTCTGAACATCGGGGTGCATAGGTTCTTTTGGATTGGTGTTTCAGGGTTCTCAGGATATACTCCTAGCAGTGGAATGAGGTTTTTTTTAAGAGTTGGCAGTTAATGGTTAAGTATATAGTTCAGGTGAGTTTGAGGTCTTACTTAATCCCTTTAGGGTTGTTTGACACAACCTTACTCGGACCAAGGAGGTTTCAAACAAAGGAGTATTAACCTCTTTTTAAAGCAGTAACAACATGCACAACTGTTTTTAAATTCATTCGCTGAGTGCTGCTGATTAGAGCGTTTACTTCAATAACCTGTGGAAGTACCTGGATTGAATACCATCTGGTGGGACTTGCTTGCCACTCAAAGTTTAGACTATATTTTAAATTAGAGATAGAGCTGATATCACCCTGGGTTACAAACCCTTATTACAAATAGCTGGTTGGTAATGTAAAGTCAGTCCTTGCTGCCATATTACAGTAACATTTCTAATGATAAATAGCATTTAGCTTTTTATTTGGTTTTCATCCCTGGTGTAGAGTAGATGACCTGCTAACCCCTGAAATAAATATAAGGTTCCCCTTTCACTCCCATTTCCTATTTGAGGAGGCCGTGGCAGGGAGAACAAGCCACGCCTATATTATTGACTCAGAGCAGAAGAAACAAAGATTTAGGTGATTTGTCTATAATCAAACAACTTAATACACAAGTGCTAATGTAGACACCGAAATAGAAATTCAAAGGGAGTTTGTCCAGATCTGGGTGCTGGAGAGAGGGGTCCTTTTCACTGGTCCAGAGCACTGTTGTCCAGCGGAACTTTCTGCGCTGTTGGAAATCTACGCTGTCCAGTTTGGTCGTCACTAGCCACAGGTGGCTGTTCAACATTTGAAATGTGGCTAGGTAACTGATGAACTGATGTTTTAGTTTTGTTTTGTTTTAATGAACTTCATTTATACCGCTATATGTGGCTAGTAGCTACCAAATTAGACAGTGCAAGTGCAAAGTAAGAAGAGGAAGCTGGGTTAGTATCCAAATCAGAACCAACAAGTTGGACCAGATAAATTTTCATGTTCTGGAAATGTCTGTATCTTGAGTGACTGACTAGTAGCACTAGATAGTTGTGTAGCCGTGTAACCGGCTCCTTCAATTACTCTAATAAAAAGTTCAGGACGATCAGCTTCAAAGCTGCAGTAGCTCTTACGGAGCATCAGTCAAGTCCTCTCACCCAGTCCGTGCTCTGATCTGTCAGGCTTTTGAAACTCGGGTGTTTGTTTCCACCTTGCCACATTTCACTGAATCTTTGATCACTACTGCAGTTCTCCAGAGTAAAGGTTACAGGTAGTGACTCACATCCCTTCAGTATCACTATATATTTTTTGGTATTTACTATAGTAGTTGGTTTTATTATCCAGTTTGAGATTTACTGCCTCCAAGGCAGCAGTTACACTGATCCTCATATGAGGTTCCCTTCTGCCTCTCCAGGGTGACACTCAAAAGAATGAGAAGATACTGTCCTTTTATTCCCACCTTCATGTCACAGAAGGCAGATAATCAGAATTATATGATGGCTTTCTTCCGGTTGATGAGGTTGTAGCAGTTAAGGATAGAGATAGTGTGTACTGCAACTTGTACAAAGTTTAAATTAATTGAAAGCAAGTTAAGAATTAGAAAAACCAGAAGGAATAGGTACACTCATGTTCTGTATCTATAAACCCACCACAGCTCTTGCTGGTGGACTGAGTACCACCCTGCAAACCAAAAGATGGCCAGTTCAATTCCCAGTCAGGGCATATGCCTGGGGTGTAGGCTAGGTCCCCAGTTGGGGGCCTGTGAGAGGCAACTGATTGTTTCTCTTCCTCTCTTTCTTCCCCCTTCTCCCTCTCTCTGAAAAATAAATAAATAAAATCTTTTTTAAAAAGTGATAATTTTTTTTAAAAACCTGCCCCATTCATTGTTGAAAACCTTGTACCCATACTAGTCACAGCTATTACTGGGAGCCTGAAACTAGATTGAGAGCTCTGGCAAACTAGAAACTGTGCTACTCTGCAGTAAGACCTGTGCTCTGTGTACAAAAAAGAAATGCCGTTGTACCAGGAACCTGGACTGATGAGGAGAATGAAGTGCTTTGTTTTCGGCCGGGGTTAGCAGCATGCTGTTGAGTGGAATCACGCTTCAGTGTCCTAATACCTGTTCTCCATGTCTCCTAGAAGACTGTAACTACAGCTTCTATGATTACCACAAAGACACTACCTCTCGTCTTGAAAGCAGCAACTGCGACCATGCCTGCCTCTGTTGTGGGCCAGAGACCTACCATTGCTATGGTGACCGCCATCAACAGCCAGAAGGCTGTGCTCAGCACTGATGTGCAGAACGCACCAGTCAACCTGCAGACGTCTAGTAAGGTCACTGGGCCTGGGGCAGAGGCTGTCCAAATTGTGGCAAAAAACACAGTCACTCTGGTAAGCCAGCAGCTGCTACTGGTGTGTGTCCACATGAGAGGGTTCAGGATATGTGTTTGTGGAATATATCTGTATTATGCTCCTGCTGGATTTTCCAGTCTCTGTCACTCTCCTGCTACAAATTCCCCTTGGGGGCTGACTAGGGAACATAGCTTTCCTACCTTTTACTCCAATAACTGTTTAGGGTGCCTGAAAGACCAAGGCCCATTCAGTGCGTTATCTGAGGGCAAAGTTCGACCTGACCTGGCGGGCGGGGCGGGGGGAGGGGGGGCAACGCCCTTCACAGGGGCGTGCCTACAGTTTCATGTGCCCCTCCCTCCTCTCCACGGCCGCTTCACTTCCTGTGAAACATGGGCACCTAGCCTCTGGAGCTGTGTTACTGATCTGGGGGGCCCTGCTGAGCCCCTTTAGTTCACTGTCCCCTGAAATTGACAGCACCCAGGAGGTACCGGAGTTAGTGGGCCCTTAAAAATATTCAAGAAACTCACAAATTAACAGTATCCATGCCTAACATCTTTCAGAAAAAAAGATCCCTTGAAGGAAGAAGTACTTGAACAAAATTGTTCATGAGATTTGTAGGATGAACTGTTTAGAAACTGATATTCTCAGAGTCTTGGGGAAGGGCATCCAAATATTTGTTTAAAAATTTGCTTCTGGTATACAGAGCCCTGGCTGGTGTAGCTCAGTGGATTGAGTGTGGGCCTGCGAACCACAGGATCGCAGTTCAATTCCCAGTCAGGGCACATGCCTGGGTTGCAGGCCAGTTCCCGGCAGGGGATTCACAAGAAGCAACCATACATTGATATTTCTCTCCTTCTCTCCTTCCCTTCCCCTCTAAAGATAAATAAATAAAATCTTTTAAAAAATTGCTTCTAAAATGGCAGCTGAGAGTTCTTGGTGGCTTTTGAATGATGACCAGTGATGAGTAAAACTAGAGAGCAATGAAGTGAAACTTCACCACTTGGGGGGGAAAAAACAGGAAAAAACAGGAATCTTTACAGAAGCAACCAGAGAACTCAGCCAGATGCTGAGAGTTAGAAAATCCTCTATGGGAATAAAGCCGTTCACCGTCAGATTGAGCTCTAATGGTAGGAAAGGGCCCATTTGGCCTGGCAGCGAGTTGATTTTACTTTGGATCCAGTCTTGACTTTTAAAATGCGTAAGCGCAGGAGTTCTTGAGTGTCAAAGGAAATTGTCTAAGTTGCTGAGCCTGCAGGTATGTGAGGAAACAAATGGGACCGATTCACTCTGTGGGATAAAGTGATGCAGGTCGGAGAGGGAAGCAGTTTGTTAAGGCATTCGATTTCCGACGATTAATTCTGTAGTGAACGCTTGTAGAAAATATTGCATTCTCTGGATGCAGAGAACAATGATGCTGGAAGTACTTTAAGAATATCTAGCTTTGATGTTGAACATTTATTGTCGTCTCTGGTTTATTTATCTTTCTCCTTTTTTAGCAGGTTCAGGCAACACCTCCTCAACCCATCAAAGTACCACAGTTTATCCCTCCTCCTAGACTCACTCCGCGTCCAAACTTTCTTCCACAGGTGGGTACGCCGGTGACAAGCCCAGCGAGGGCTCGGTGGGACGGAAATCCTCATGGGCCCTTTCTACACAGCCCGTAATGCTCTTGTCAGCTCAGCTGTATTCAGATCCCGCTTAACTAAAGACTCCAGCTGCTGATATCTGTGCCGTGACGAAGCGTCCTTTGTCATCAGGGTTTCTTAGCAGTGACTGCTGGCAGTAGCAGGAGGATGTAAGGACAGGACAATTTCCTGAATGTGAAAAATTAAGATAACACCATTTTAAACCTTGTAATGTTAACTTACTGGGAGAAGTTAGCCAAAACCTGCCTGCCAGTGGGAAAGGAATATAAATACCACCTTTTGTTCATTTTTTCCTGTATGCCAGAGAGAGCAGGGAAGGAAACAACAGCCAAACTAGCCAGTAGAAACCAGTCAGTTCTGCTCTGGGAAGCAATGGCTTCTAGCCTCATACCTAAACACGAAGCCTTGCTTATGAAGATTTCCACTCGGGTCTACACAGGGAACCTCTGTGTAGGCCCAGACAGCGTGGCTTGCCCACATTCTACTGAGAGTGTTCGTTCTTCCAGCAGTTGGGCCGAGTTCGCCCTTCTCCTGGCAGAATGTCAGCGTTGCCCCAGGCTGGGTTTTGAGGGGAGTTGATTTGCCTGGTACAAAGGCTGGTGATTCCTGTCTGAGGCCTCGGGTTTCAGGCAAAGAGAGAAGAGAAAGGAATTTTGTGGTTAGTGGCTAAGTGATTTCTAAACTGCCTATGTGATTTTAAACATTTATCAGATAAATTCTTAATAAATACCTTGTGCTTCAAAGAAGGCACTAAACCCTGCGGATGCTTAGTGCTTAGCAAGACAGACCGTTCCCTGCCCTCAGAGAGCTTCAGACATGTGGACAGGCAACTACACTGTCCACTCTGGGAAGGACAGGGTAGTCTGTGGTCATTTTAAAGAGTATTACAGAACATTTCCTTGAAGACTTGACATTCTATCTGAGACCTAAAATCCCAGTAAAATTAGCCTGATAAAGTTTTGGGGGAAGAATAAAAACGCTTCAGGCAGAGGGCAAAACATATACTTAAGTCAGGGATGGAGAAATGCACGTAACCAGACAAGATTTGGTGTGGCTGAGTGCAGGGGGCTGTGTGGCTGACTCAAGCTGGAGGAGCAGATGAGGCTGGAGGAGCCCACAGGGCCAGAGCCGGTGGGGCATCATGGGCTACATAGGAATTCGGGCCTTACCCCAGGAACGAGGGGAGCCATGAAAGCATTTACAGACGAGTACTTGGCATGATCAGATTTTCGTTTTAGAGAATTCCTCCTTTCCACTGTGTGGAGAATAGATTAGAGGTTGTCAAGACTGTAGGGGGAAGAACAGTTAACGTATTGTCAACAATAATAATAGCTACAGTTTAGAGAATCTTGCTATGTGCTACTCGCTGTGTAGGAGCTTTACATGGGTTATCTGTTTTAATTCTCACAACAATCCTAGAAAGTAGGTATTGCTCTTTTTTAAGTGGTGGGTCATGACTCATTAGTCAGCTGTGAAATCAATTTAGTGAATTATAAGCAGAGTTCTTAAATAAAATGAACAAAACATAGTAGGAACTACTAGAGCACATAGCGTATAAGTATTGTTTCATGGAGTTTTTATTTTATAGAGATGGAGACATATGTCTATGTGTGTGTATACTGGTGACAGTGTGGAACGTATTTCCTATTGTGTGTCTGCAGCACCCACCATGGGGTCACCTTAAGTTTAGCCAAACAGTCAGACTCACACTTGGCACTAGCCTACTTAGAACCATACAGGGCAGAAACCAGAACTTGCCAGCTTTTGCTCAGCTCAGATGTTTTTCTTGCATGGGAGTGAGTCCCTGCAGGAGCCCACAGGGTGGTCTCTCCAGCTGCCCAGGGTTAGCTCAGGTGCAGGGAGACCGGGGCAGTGGGAGAGCTGTTCTGGCATAGAAGCCTTTTGCCTCACAGAAGCCATATCCTGTAACAGATCCATAGGCATGGCTTTCAAGGTCCCCAGTGGACATGCCCAGTTACGGGTCACCCACCTTGGAAAATGCAAAGTATGATGTCCCATCAAGTATTTATAAATCTCTCCATTCACAATAGTCATTTTTACTCTAAGCAATGTTGCCTGGTAACATAGTTAACGTTGTTACCTTTATCAGGTTTCCAGGAGAACAGAGCTAGAGTTAACTGAAGGTCAAACTCTAATGTATAAGGGGAAAGATTTTTGTCCAGGGGGGAGGGGGTCATAGTTTAAAAAGTTGGAGAAATACTGACTTAAAGAGATCAGGTATGTTGCCTTAGGTTATACAGCTAATAAGTGGTAGAATCAGGATTTGAACTCAGGCAAGGCTGACCCCATGTTTTGAATCCCAGTTTTCTGCCATTGTTGCAGTACACTGAACCTAGGGTGGGGTGGTGGCAGTGTGGACAGAAAGCAGGACTCGTTTGAGAAGGGTTTAGGAAGTAGAGGTGGAGTAGGAAGCGTCAAGAATTGTATTTAGGAAAGGAAAGACCATTTACTGAGGTGATGATTATAGGAAGAGGAGAGGGTTGGAAGAAGAAATTAAAAGGTTTTAGACATGTTGACTTTTAAATTCTTGTGAGATTTCCAAGTAGAGATGTCTAACGGGCAGTTGAATGCGATTCTGAAATTCAGGGAATGTCTGGTCCTAAGTTACGAGTGTGGAAGTCTTCAGTGCACAGATGGTAATTGAAGCCAGAGGTGGGTGCCAGCTCCCAGGAAGAGTGAGGACACTGGGGAGAAAAGGGGTCCCAGGACACGATCTTGAGAAATACCTACATGCAGTATGGGACAGAGGAAGAGGAAACCCACAGGGAGACAGAGAGAAGGAGTGGCCAAAACGGAGAGTTTAAGGGGCGCAGATACCGGTGAACCGAGGCTGTGGATGGGAAGAAGTTGAGAGTATGAATTAAGGCCGTTGGCAGCACTATTACCATACTATGGGCACAAGTCCGGGTGGAACCATTCTCTGGATCGGGTATTCGACCTCAGCCTGGCAGAGGCGGCATGATGTGATGGAGGGAGCTAGGTCCAGAATCAGAGGAACTGCGTTCTAGGGTAGCGTTTGGACCCTCTTAAGAGCTGATGAGTATTTGATAAAATTATATCTCTTAAGACCTATAGAAATAGTAAAACTAAAGTGAGTATTAATATTTGTACTAAATAACATTTCACATACGTAGTGTGGAAGATCTGACAATAACTTAGACTTACAGGAAGTTTCTTTTAAGTAATACGATAATTGTTCTCTCTTTCCCCATAGGTTCGACCCAAGCCTGTGGCCCAGAATAACATTCCTATTGCCCCAGCACCTCCTCCCATGCTTGCAGCTCCTCAACTTATCCAGAGGCCTGTTATGCTGACCAAGTTTACCCCCACGACCCTCCCTACCTCCCAGAATTCCATCCACCCCGTCCGTGTCGTCAATGGGCAGACTGCAACCATAGCCAAAACGTTCCCCATGGCCCAGCTCACCAGCATTGTGATAGCTACTCCAGGGACCAGACTCGCTGGACCTCAAACTGTACAGCTTAGCAAGCCAAGCCTTGAAAAACAGGTACTGGCAAGAGTACGCACCTGCTTTGAGCAGTAGCCTTGCTGTTGCGGCTGGGCTGTCTCTAAATACATCTTCTCAGGAGCTCTTGATCTCAGTACCATTATTAATTACCTGTTGCTTATTGGGTGATAAGTTATTAAAAATGCAGAAGAGCCATTCTTACTGAAGAAAGTTGGGTTGCTTTTTCCATTATCCCCTTATGCATAAATGGATTCAGAGTCCTGTGTGAGTGAGCTCCCCCTGCTGGTTCCGAAGCAGGAATTCACAGATGGGTTCTGCTACCCGCAGTCAGGAAGCACAGAAAATGCCGTGTTCGTTTCTGCCCAGTAAGAATCCAGATGAAGATAGAACTCTGAAAGTCAGGAAGAATACACAAAAGAAGGAAAGGGACTTCACCTTTAAAGATTTTCCTGGTTATTACAAATAATGAAGAGCCCTGTGAAAAAAATTAAAATTTCTAAAAAGCATTCTTTTAATTCTAAAGAATACTGAATTTTAGCTCAAATATTGAGGCCTTTATTTATATTTCTAAAAGCAGATGTTTCTTTAAAAACATGAGGCTAGAGAAATACAAATAATCTCCCAAAATAATTAAGGGTTCTGTGGCAGAAAGACTTCTAAAAACATAAGAAAGGATTTATAGGTAGTCATCATATATTCTTTTTAAAGAAACACAGCAACAAAAAAGAAGAATTTTGCACAGAAATGCATCCTCTTTCAGAGAGTTGCTTTAAAAAGTCATTGACCTACTTCTAATTGCTCAGGCTTGAGTCCTCATTCATCTGAAAATAGCCCGGTGATCCCGAATCTTCTGCTGCTGGATGGCTGACTGTGATTCAGAGAGGCTGGCCAGACGGTGGGGAATGAGAAGGCTTTCTGCTGCCTTGTCCTCCTTGAACAGAGGGACCTTATGCACAGAGCACCTGGCTTTCTACCCAGGCAGCTCATAAGTGCAGCTGGCCTTTCATTGAGAAGCTGGATACCAAAATCTTGTGCTCAGACCACACGAGAGAGAGCACATCTCTGTTCCCCGGGAGCCCACTCAAACCCCAGGAAATGCTTTGGGGAGCATTCACAAATAAACTACTTACACATATTTTAGGTCAGAAGTTTTCAAATTTATTATCAGCAGAACTTCAATATTAAAATATTGAATGTAGAATGCTCAAGCTTCGGAGTTTGGGTAGAAGCATGTTTGAAGATCGTCTGCCCTTGTGTTCTGGGGTGGCTGTCGGAGTTCTGCTGAGGACCTTCAGAACGACAAAGAACATGGCTTCCAAACTGTCTCAGATTTCTCAGGATCGTTTTTCTTTGACCTCTTTTTTTATATTTTTAGTAGACAAGAGTTTTTTTCAGTTTTATCTTATTTTTACATTTCTTGGGGGTTTTCTGATTACAAAGATAATACATATTCACTATAAAAGAAAAATCAAACATTACAGAAATATATATTGTAGAAAACACATTCCCCCCATAATCTATGAGTACAAAAAGAATAAAATTTCCACTATTAACAGTATAGGTTCTAGTTGCTATTAACAGTATAGGTTCTAGTCGCTATTAATAGTATAGGTTCTAGTCCTCCACATATTTTCTGTGTACATGCTATCATTTTTAAAGAAAAAAAATCAGTATATATTATTTTGTAACTTTCTCTTTTTCTTATGATATCCTGAATGTCTTTTATGTGCTGGCCTTAAACATTGATAGAGCTTTTAATTTTAATATCATAGAAAGGTACCCATGAATTCTTAAAAATAATATTTTCCACTGATAAATTCTGTGGGCTCTCTTCTTGTTGACCTAGTAGAGGAATCCAGTCGTTGCTGTTTCAGTTGAGTCATCTCCCCAGCAAACAGCCGTCCCGGGTGGCTGACCAGGCTCAGGAAGGGCCATCAGCAAGGTTACCAGCAAGGATCCTCTTTAGACCAGACTCCATTTTCAACATTCCCTTCGGATTTTTCTACTGTTCTTCCTTTCTCCTTCACGTTCAGTCTCCAATATCACGTATATAGTCTTTGAGGGCTGGAGTGAACCAGTGTAAATACAGGGTGGGGCAAAAGTAGGTTTACAGTTGTACCTGAAACAGTTTATTCTTTCATTATTTATTAATTACTGTATTCATTTTCCACATGGAAAACTACAGACCCACTTTTGCCTCACCCTGTAATGTATCCATGAAGTACTACTTAGAGCCTGCTCACAGAGTTACCCACACCTGCTCCTAGCGCTGTGACCAGGCTAGGTGGGTCCTTCCTGCTTTTGGCTGTTCCTTTAGGGTGAAAACATTTATTTTGTAAAAATATGCTCACGTGCCAGCTGCTATGCCACACGAGCTACCTCAGCACAAAGGTAGATAAACCAAAGGCTTGCCCTCAGAGGGCTTACTCTCTAGTGCATTTGGAGCTGGCGCAGAGGCGCTTCCCCAGGGGAGGAAGCCTGCAAGTTGTGCAGAGTCAAAGACCCCCGGCCTTGGCATAGGAGAGGGAGAACACAGTGTTCATCAGGACAACGGTGGTCTCACTTCTTCCTCTGCCAGGGATCCTCAGCTTCTTTATCCACCCTTGACTTAGCCCTTATTAGAAGCCACATTGTATCATGACTCTGAAAAAATGAGTGGTGGAATAGAGAGCTGTGAGACTAGAAATACACTCTAGGGAGAAAAGTGGGTGAATCCAAACTTACATCATAGGCCCTGCAGTACCACCTTTACGTCCTTAACCTGTCTAGCACCTAGGAAATGGGGCTGAACTCCTGTTGATGATGGAATGAGACCAAGTGTTTCAAGTCCATTAGACTGTGTCTGACCCAGTTAGTTCTCAGGGATTATGTTCATTTCTGTGCCACAGAGACCTCGATGTATGCCCCAAATCTCAGCTACTGAAAAAACCAAGTTTTATGGCAAAAACTGCCAGATTGCCATCGTTCCCATACTTCCATATACAAGGTCTGTCCAGAGGGAATCCAGCCATGTATATGAAAAATAGAGATGTTCGTTGAAGAAGGTATGAGACAGAAGAAACAGTGCACATAGAATGATGATGCCTCAGTCCCCTTCAAAGTAGGCACCTTGGGGCCTCACAGAGTTCTCCCAATCACCATAAGCTTCCCCGACATATTTTTCTGAATCTCATCCATAGTCTAATATCTCTTACCTTTCAAAGGTGACTTTAGTTTTATAAGAAGGCAGAAGTTGCAGGGTGCCAAATCTGGGCTGTAGGGGGACTGAGTCACCTGGGTGATTTGATGTCACGCCAGGAAAGTTCTTCAAGAGGTGATGCATGAGCAGGTACATTGTCATGAGCAGGTGCGTTGTTGTGATAAAGCTGCCAATCACCAGTTGCCCCTAGCTGTGGCCTTCAGAATCTTCTGAATAGATTCTGCTGAGGAATGTTTAGGCTTACCGCAAAATCTGATGCAGATTCGTTGCTCTGCTCACTCAGTCATTTTGAATGTAATGGCCACCCAGTATACATGCTAACTCGATGACGTCTATCAACCCTACTGACTAGTACAGTGAAGTCATTGTTCACCCGTGGCCATTCCAGTCCACTCTCCTTGGCTGCCACCTTACATGGATGTTGTGCAAACCATTCTTGTTATATTAACAATGGCTGGACTTTTTCTGGAAAGACCTCATATGTCTTGCATAGGAAATCCTCTAAAAAAGAGGAATAGTTTCAAGCTGAGGATATTATCTGATGTGTGACCTCAAATCTTAGTCTTGCCCTCTTAGTAAACTAGAGCTGGTGACCCTGCCTTCCATTTTTGTCACTGTCATAGGGAAAACAGATCTAAGTGACCAACAATAGGTTTTACTTTGCCTTCAGTTCAAATTTATTTAACCTTAATTGTTGGAACTATTTGGACATTTATTTATTTGCTAGTTCCTGACCTTGATTATTCACGCAGCCAAGTCTCAGAAGGTAAATTTGGAATTAAGGGTATGAAATGGTTAACTTAGTTCTAGTCTTATCCAGAGTTTTTTATTCTTCCAGAGGAAGTTTCACCTCTGGATGAGGGTTTATAATCTCTGATAGAGACTAAACTTTTAGCTTTATCCATTTTGTTCGTTTCCCAACTTAATTTGTTAAATTGAGGTGAAATCCACATCACATCTTCATAATACGAGAAAGAACAGGATTTACAAATGGAAATAGCCATGGGTGTGAAGCAAAAAACATAAATGAGTAAAGCAGGCTGGAATTTTTGTTTTTTCTTTTTTGTTGTTGAAATATTTATTTATTCTGATACTTCTGTTCAGTTGTACAACTTATTTAGTGCACATTATCAGATTAATCTTACATTTCTGAGATTTATTGATGACTTCAAATTTGGAATCTTCAAATTTGAAGCCAGGGAATGCATTCATGGGTGCTTTACCATTTGTTTAAGCATAGAAAGTTCTCTCTCATCATGGCTGGTGTGGCTCAGTTGGTTGGAGTGTCATCCTGTCTTTGAGAGGTTGTGGGTTCGATTCCTGGTCATGGCACATACCTGGGTTGCGAGTTTGATCTCCAATCTGGGTGCGTTCAGGAGGTAACCAGTCGATGCTTCTCTCTTGCATCAACTTTTCTGTCTGTCCCTTCCTCTTTTTTTGAAAAGCAAAGAAAAAAATGTCCTCGGGTGAGGATTAAAAACCAAAATCAAAGGCCAGTCCCCAACAAAAGTTTAAGGAAAAAAGCTCCCTCTCCACCCCTTTGGGCCAGTATCAGCAGATCTGCCAGGGGGCAGTTGCTCAGTTCTGCGGTGTCTGATCTTGTCCACAAAGAGTCTGGGTGCCGGTTCCTTGTTAGTGTCGCAGCTGTCACGCCTGCGTTCCTCCTCCCCAGGGCTGGGACCGGGACTGACGGGCCGCCCGTGCGGCCAGCCTCCCAGGAACCGCAGCAGCTGTTCCTGGCGGGAGTCTCTGAGAGACAGTCCGATGTCTTTCCATTTCTAATGGGGATATGAGTGCAAGAAGTCCTCCACTCTTAACTCCGTGCCTCTTTGAAGTGTAAGACAAGTGCGACACAGCGGGCCCTGTGGC
Organism: Sturnira hondurensis; assembly: GCF_014824575.4. Lineage (NCBI taxonomy): Eukaryota > Metazoa > Chordata > Mammalia > Chiroptera > Phyllostomidae > Sturnira > Sturnira hondurensis. The sequence continues at coordinate 111,820 of NW_028092064.1, read as the reverse complement.
CTTGGTGTGGAGGGGACAGTAGAACGTGGGAGAGACTGGCAAACTGCCAAGTAATACTCCATCTCCAAGAAGTGGCTACTTCTTGACCACAGCCAGTTTTTATCAGATGGAAACTTTTTCAAGAAAAGCCAAAATCCAGATATTTTGAGAAATCACCTGGTTTTTAAAATGCTTGTAAATATTTAAACACCATGCAAGCAAAAAAATACCTGCAGGGAAGTTTCACCTCTGGATGAGGGCTTATAATCTCTGATAGAGACTAACCTTTTAGCTTTATCCATTTTGTTCGTTTCCCAACTTAATTTGTTAAATTGAGGTGAAATCCACATCACATAAAACTAACAATGTGGAAGTGAGTAATTTTAAGCAAAATGACATATAATGAAACCAATTTGTACCATGGGATAGTTGATATAATAGACATCAGGAGCTTGTTTATATCAATTAGCCTATACTAAAATTGGTTCAAGTCGTGGTTTCCAAGAACCTATTGACAACATGAAGTGAGGCCTAACTGCACATTTAGATGCTTCCAGCTGATGTCATCTGTCAAGTCACTCCGGCCTATGGTGGACAAAACAAAGGTCGGCCTCTGTACCAGTCCTCAGGGAACCCCCAAACAGGTCAAAACGTGCAACCACAGGGTTTTTGAGAACGGGGTCCGTGTTGCTCCCCTGTCCCATCCAGTCATACCAGGAACGTGGGCTGCCGTCCCCATGGCCTCGGCCCGGCTGGGGAACAGGGTTTTGTAGCCAGGTGAGGAAGAATATTTTCTCAGTGAAATGCAGCCAGTAGCCCTTTTGGAAGTGCCCCCCTAGTTGCAGTAAGTTTTTTATTAGATTCCAGAGTTCTCAGGAGTTGATTATGTTTTTGCCCGCTTAATGGTTGCTTCAGTAAAGGATTGGTCCTTAGAGTTCCCTGTTTTTTTATTTCTGTGATGTCATTCTCTGACCCTAATGGCTTTTATTTGTTTTAAAGCGCTTAAAACAGCAAACAGTCATCATGTCACACAGTTTCTGAGGGTCAGGAATCAGGTTGCATCTTAGCTGGGCGGTTCTGGCTCACAGTCCCTCAGAAGTTTGCGTTCAAACTAGTTGTCCAGGGTGTCATCTCAAAGGCTCAACTGGAGCTGGAAAATCCACTCCAGTCTCGTGCTCTTGGTTGTTGGCCTGAGGTTCAGTTCCTTATTACGTGAGTCTCTCCATAGTGCAGGTCGCAGCTCGGCAGCTGGCCTCCCCCAGGTGAGAGGTTCGTGAGAGAAAAATGCCTTCTTTTTAATGTTTTTTTGGCCAGTATAATGTTTAAAACATTCCTTTTAATGTTTTCTATTCAGCCCTGACACAGTTGTATTCTTCCATGTGAAAGAGAGAATTTGAACCCTGGATAATTCCTTAGTGGAGAGGAGTTGGTTTGTCCTTGCCTGGAGGCGTCACCGCCCTGTGCTTTTGCTCAGCCTCAAAGACTGAAGTGACTGCAGGGAACTTCATGCAGCCTGGAGTGGAGCAGCAAGCCCTTGCGGTTGCCCTTGTCGTCTCCCTCCTCCCTCAGACTCCTGTGCTTCCACGTTAACAGAGCTATGGAAATCAGCTTTCTGGGCACCCAAGACCTTGAAAGTGTCTTCACAAACTGTTTTCCCATGTGTTCCCTTGTAGGTGTGTTTGGTGGTTTGTTTATGGAGTAAATGTGTCCTTTTTGGTTCATAAATGTGTGTGGTGTGAGAGAGAGGAGACACAGTGATTCTCCTTGTAGGTGGCTTTCCCCACTCAGAAATTCCGCATCTGTGTACAGCACATCCACCGTGCACCTGCTCCAGGAGGCACTGCGCCGGGCGCAAAGGGGAGCAGAAGTGCACAGAACAATTGCTGCTGTTAGGCAGGTTACAGTGTAGAGGCGGAAACAGGACAAGACACTGGTTTAAAAAAAGGCAGCACTTTTACCCAAAACAGACACTTATACTTTCCTAAAGTAACATGAGAAACGAGGAAAACATGGAAGCAGCCAGGAAAGAGCATGAAAGATCTTTGTGGTTGAGTTAGTATTTCAGATCTAGTGAAATATTTCTCAACATAATGATTTTTGAGAACTTCTGATGTCTTGCCGGTAGGACCAGAGTTTTTGTATTTGGCTCCTGCTCATTAATAATCAGTTTCATTCTCACTTACTTAATTACTTGTTGCCTTACAAAGAGAATGTTGGCATCTGCTTTTCTAATTCTGAAAAGGTAAATTGGGTTCCTGTTTAGTTTTATATCCACTGTCCTAGCATCATTTCAGTATTTATAGGGGGCTTTGTAAAATGAATTATCCACTGGGTCATGATGAGAATAGTGATCCAAGCCCAGTCTGTCAATTTGCTGGCTGCCGTTTGTGTTTGAAGACAATACTGCTGCTGGTGTTTCTTCCATTTGGTGTCTGGAAGACAAGGTTGCAGGTAATCAGGATGTCAGCCTCTTGCAAGATGACCTTCCCTGCCTATTGCATCTCTCTAATGGATGGCGCGGACAGGTTTTAAACAGCCCAAGTGAGGGTAGTCCTGCAGTCTCTTTTAGATTGTGATTATGATTAGGAGAGTACTGACATAGAAGAGTGTGAGTGTAAGATTTTTTACGTTCGTCACATCTGAAGCGCACCGTGGACTGGAGCTTGGCCATGTGTCACAGGAATGGGTTTGCTTTGGAAAACTGCCCCTGCATTCTAAAGTGTGTGAAAATCAGAGTTGCCTATATTTTATTTGTATGCATAGGAATTAAACCCGGGATTTTCCTTTCTGTATAATTTAAACTATTTATTACAGATTCATATTTACTCTGATTCTATAATTCAACCACTTCAACTGGGGCCTTACATTTTATACAGCCTTACCTGCTTTATTTACTGTGTTTCCACGTTGAGGGTGTTCTTTTTCTCTTCCTTGTTGACTGCAGTCAGACTGTTTGTTTTTAGTCTTTTAATGAAAAGTGAGTTCTGAGTTTTCATTTCATTTAATTTTTCTCTCCTAGACAATTAAGTCTCACACAGAAGCAGATGAGAAGCAAGCAGAGAGCCGCACCGTCACTCCACCTGCCGCGCCCAAGCCCAAACGGGAGGAGAACCCGCAGGTAGGCCCAGCCCTCCAGAGGTGGGCTCGGTCTAGAGGTGTGGCTTTTTCTCACACGCCAGGAGGGGCACTTGCTCCTGAATCACTTTCTTTGTCTTGTCTTTTGCTTTCTCACTATTCAGTAATGTCACTGCCCAGTCACACCAGCCTAGGGCAGACTAAGCGGATGGCCTGCAGACTTTTCATGCACATGCTACAAATTTGAAATATAAGATTAGTGATTGTTTTCCTAGATACCCCATTGCGTTTCTAATGATGTTTATGTTTTATTTGTCTCAGCCTACATGTATAAGGTGTTCAGTTCACTCAGCAAAGGTCTGTTTGTATTATTGATTACAGCTGTTACATGTGCTTTTTGTTACTGCTATTGTGTTGTACTGGATTCCCCAATCCCAGATGAACCAGTAGCCGAAAGGTAGTTCATTGACACATAAAAGTAGGAATGAAAATAGTAACATCTGTACCACAATTTAGGATAGAATTATAAACTAAAATAGCAAATGAGACTCTGGTACAAATGTAGAATGTGAATTAAATGTCCTTAGGAGCATTTTTAAGTGCTTTAGGATCATTTTGCACAAGCATAAAAGAAAAATCAGCCGGGTGATCTGATGATGAGTTTCGCTGGCTGGATTTCATTAGCCCGGCAGCCCACTGCCCCTCTCCTCAGCGTTTCTCTGTGGGGCGGCCGTCGCAGTGGCGTGAGGCCATCACAGCTGTGTGTTGTTTTTCAAAACAAAACAAAACAGTGATTTATGAAGCCAGTGAAGGTTTTTCTAAAACAAGTACAAATTATAATTCTTTATGATATGGAATGGATTAAAATTTTTAAAGATTTTATTTATTTATTTTTGAGAGATGGGGAAGGGAGGTAGAAAGAGAGGGAGTGAAACATTATTATGCGGTTGCCTCTAGCACACCCCATACTGGGGATATGGCCTGCAACTCAGGCATGTGCCCTGACTGGGAATCAAACCGGCGGTGCTTTGGTTCGCAGGCTGGTACTCAGTCCACTGAACTACACCAGCCAGGGCCGGGATGGATTAATTTTTAATTTGTCTTAAAGGGGGGACCAAAACTTGAACAAAAAGAAGGACTAGTCATGCAGATTGCTGAGAAAGTTGTAAAATCATCCATAAAGTTAATAATAAGTATGCTTGGAGGAAAAAATAGAGCAAGCTGTCAGCAAGATTCCCGTCTTAGGAGAAACCGAGGAAGTCTTCGTCAGTGGTGCAGTGGCGCGGCGGCGAGCAGGGCTGCCAGCCCGAGCGGCAGCAGGCGTTTCGCCTTCTCGCTGGGCAGGACCGCTGCCTTCACGACAGCAAGCTAGCCCGTGGCCTAGGTGATAACGCAGATGGGGCAGAAGTTCCCGACAGCTTTTTGTTTTGTTTATCACTGAAAATCTGTTCCACAAAAGAGGACTTTTTTCATTTAGTGATTCTTTGTGACCTCCTGATCCAGACTGGCAAAGACGAGCTGGATGTGAATGGCCAAGAAGGGTGCTGTCACTCACTTAAGGAAAGTGCATCTAAGTGTCAGTCCTCACACTGCTTTATCAACAGAGAACAGTTGGGAGACAGCCTTCTAATCTTGATTAAGTTTTGAGTGAATAGCGGAAATTAGGAATGTAGTTATTTGGCAACCATAAAATGTATGGCATTTCAGTGTGCAGAGAAGAAAATGAGCAGCATTCAACACTACTAACACTACTTTTTTTTTTTTTGCAAAACACTCTTGGCTATCGGGGGAGAGGTGCCCACCTAAGGTTGGAATAAGAAATAAAATAAAAAACATTTCTTTTTCCCTGGCTGCTGAGGCTTGGTAGATTGAGTACCAACCTGCGAATCGAAGGGTTGCTGGTTCTATTCCCGGTCAGGGCACATGCCTGGATTGTGGGCCAAGTCCCTAGTACTGGACACGTGAGAGACAACCCCACATTGATGTTTCTCTCCCTCTCTTTCTCTTTCCCATCCCCTTGGTCTAAAAATAAATAACATCTTAAAAAGAAAAATAGGGGGGTAACAAGGGGAAAAAATATTTCTTCAGGAATCTGAGGGTATCAGTAAAGGGCATTTTTATGTTCTCCAATGGCTTACTCAGAGACTGTGTCTCATAAAACTCTGTCTTGGGTAGCCTGAACCTCTCATGTTAGGCCAAAATATCATGATATTTAATATCAAGAATGAAATGTCAGGATTTTTTGAGACTAAAGTATGGTAAAAATAATTCTATAAGAGTTTGTCTCGCCCTGGCTGGTGCAGCTCAGTGGATTGAGCGTGGGCCTGCAAACCACACGATCGCGGTTTGATTCCCAGTCAGGGCACATGCCTGGGTTGCAGGCCAGTTCCCAGCAGGGGACACACGAGAGGCAACCATACATCAATATTTCTCTTCCTCTCTCCTTCCCTTCCCCTCTAAAGATAAATAAATAAAAATTAAAAAAAGAGTTTGTCTCTCAGCAATTTAATGATATTCTTCATTCAGTGGCATGAGAAACTGGTGAGGCATTATTTGGCATACCTAGGAACCACAGGCAGTGTGCAGTGGGAAAGGAAGACCTGTTTTCCAGGCCACATGCAACCAGACAGCAAAGTAGGCACCAGTCTGTTGCTGTCTCCAGCTTTAAGCATCTGATGTTTCAGCTTTGCGGTGCAGTATCCTAATCAGTCTAGTCAGACAGTGCTCGTAATTTTTAGGCCTGTATTTGAGTGAAGAGCCATAGTATTAAGCAGAGCCACCTGCTGTCATTCCTGAAATGCATTAGCTTTGAATTCACATTGTCCAGTCAGTGGTAGCAGAAATGTAAGAAACTGTGGCCTACCATGACATGTGCACTACATAGAATTTGAGCTTGTTGTGTGGAAGGCTCTGCATGTTTTTCAAATAGGAAATCCTCTCCAAAGAGGATTTTGGGGGGGGGTGTGAAAAAAACTTTGATCACTCAAGATGCTGATTTCTGTCATTGAGAAAGTAGGTGCACACCCTCGTCCTTCTGGTTTTGGTCCCCTAAGACAAGAAAGCTACAGGGTGGCTCTGTAGCGTTTAAGAGTGGAGCCTGAACTTCGTCCACCTGAACTTGGCCTCCTTTAGCCATCAGCCTGTTGGGCTGCCTTCCCCTAGGACCCTAACTGGGAGCATGCAGTTGGCTTTGTGAGGACCCAAACTGAAGCGTATTCATCTTTTGTTTCTCTGGCACAGAAACTTGCCTTCATGGTGTCTCTAGGGTTGGTAACACACGACCATCTAGAAGGTAAGAGAAGACACGCATGATGTTGCCTCGCTTCTGGCTCAGAGCTGTGTTCCTGAAAACGGTGTTTGATTGTATTGCTGGAACAGGAAACCAAAACACAAATAGAGTATTATTCAGTCGTTGTGGACTGACTTCCTTAGAGTAAAATTGCTGCCTTTCAGCCCCTCTCTTCCTGTCGTTGTGTATCCACACTGTTGTTGTGGGCAAACCATCCAGTTGCCTGGATTAGGGTGACTTCTATTCACTTAAGGGTGTTTTCCCCGATAGTATAAAGTAGCAGATGCCCCTCTGACTTTGTACTTTTGATCACTCTTGGTTATCAGAATCTTAAGAATAGTTACAGAGCTGTACCTGTCTTGGTTTTCAAACTGAAGAATGGTAAACTGTGGCTACTTCAGTCTAGGTCCGTGGATGAAGTTCATCCACACCTGTATTATAGTCATCTAGAAATAAATCGGGCCCCTTGTTGGCACGTGTTGTCTGCCATTAACTCTCAGTCACAGAGACCCTCGCTGTGGGGACCGCGTGCTCTTGCTTTCCGAGAGGTGACAGCAGACGGCCCTGTGTATTTGCAGTGTGCTCACCTCTGCTGAGGCTGCTGCGAAACAGAGATTGTTCCCTGTTTCTAATTTGTCATGAGAAAACCAACAGTTAAAACAATGAAGTTAAGTTTTTGAGGTTCTCCATATCTCTCTTCTAATTCCAACATTTTGCCTCCCCAAGAAATCCAAAGCAAGAGGCAAGAGCGGAAAAGAAGGACGACAGCAAACCCGGTGTACAGTGGAGCAGTCTTCGAGCCAGAGGTACTCCGGCCGGCGCTCGGCCCTGCCCCCGGGTCCAGTCTAGTTAGGACTCACTCAGCGCCTCCTGTTGGAAAACCTCCCTAAAGCAGTGCCCTGGTTGTACTCAACCAGCTTTCTGAAATGATGGGTTTTTTCCTGGCTGATTCCATTACTTCACTTTTATTATTCACTGCTCTCCCCTTAGTTTTTTTCTAAGTTTGAACAGATACAAACCTCCTTAAAAATCTAACTCATCCTGGCTTCAACTCAGCTATCATCTGAAGCAAAGGCAGAATTCTCTGGAATTTTGTCTCAGAGCTAAGTGCATATAATAAAATATGTTGGCACTGAGACCTGGGGTGACTGGCACCAACTGGTCGGGATGTTGACACAGGTGTGCTGTGCGTGGCCCGTAGCTTTTGCCCGTGTTACTAGTGACCGTGCTGTTCATCCAGTCACATTTCCTTCTTTAATCCCCAAAGCGTAAGAAGAGTGCGGTCACGTACCTGAATAGCACGCTGCATCCTGGGACCCGGAAGAGAGGTGAGTCCTTTTTACATCTCGCCCTTGCTGTTGCCTTTGCTTTCTGTGTCGTGCTTCTTCCCTCTCCCCTTGGAAATAGTTTTGTTGTTGTTACTCTCTGAGAATGGGGGGAAAAGAGAATGAGATTTCTTGTTAGAGTTCTGTATACTGAATCAAATGCTGCCTTTCCTGGTAGCAAAGCTGACTCAGGGGAATGGCTTAATGCAGAGTTCTGCCCCAAGCCCACCAGGCCATCCATGAGTACAGCACAGTGAACAGAACACTGTGTAAAAGGAAGCTTTTTAGCACTGTTGAGCAGAGCGCAGCACTGCTGTTGCCAAGGTGCTCTGAGTGGCGTCTAAGTCATCCTGCCGCCAGAGAGACCAGAGCATCATCACTCTGATGTTTCCGGGAGTTGCAGACTTTCCAGGAAGGGGCGAGGGAGCCATGCCGAAAACCTAGCGTCTGTGAGAAGAAAAGGTCACTGTCAAACAGGCTTCCAAAAGCAGAAATGCCTAGAGAGCTCCATCCCCGCACTTGACCTCCCCCGGGCAGGTGGTCCACCTCACGCTTAGGGCAGAGACGACAGCAGCAGCAAGTCTCACTGTGCAGGTCTAAATAGGTCTTAATAGCTCAGGGTTTGAGCTCATAAACAAGGTTCTGAAATTGTTCTTTGATGTCAGTAATACATCCCAAGGTCCCTTTCTCCACATGATAATGTGTCCCTGAATTATAGTTTCAAGCTGGAAAGGTTGCAGAGGGAGCGGAGTAGCATACTAATTTTGCATATGCACACACAATCTCAGAGCTCCCGGCAGCTGAGGAGGTCATCTCGACCCTTTGTCTGCCTTGGGGAGGGCGCAGCTGTACCACCGCCACCTCCACCCCGAAGAGCTAGCATACCCACCCTTGGTGACCCATTCTCATGTTGCATCAGGCCCGTCCTTCAAGTTGTCAAAATATTTAGGTGAGAAACCCTAAGCCATGGCTTCGTATCAGTTCCTGGGCCACAGTAATCAGTGTTATAGGTTAGTTTGTGTTGTGTTGTTTTGTTTTGTTCTGAGAGATTTTTAGAACCCTCAGCCAGAAGCCACAGTTTATTGGCCTGCTGGTGGGCTGTGTCTGCTACAAGGACAGGGGTTAAATGAGCCAGAAAGGCCTTGGCGTCTCGTGCCAAGGTCAGAGGATGAAAGCCTGCATTCCCAGTGCCTAGGACATGCCTTCAGTGGGGAAATGAAGAGCATTCATCTCCCACCTCTCCTCCTCACAGCACTAAATTCCCCAGAAAAGGCAAACCAGCACGATCTGCCTTTGTACGGCAGACGTTCCTAGCTCTACACACATAGGTCGTGTGTGTGTTACGTCCGACAGAATCCGGGCTCCTGTGCATAGCTTTGCTATAAGCCATAACTGCTGGTGAAGTCACGACCCTGCGTACCGTCCACCAGTGCTCGTAGACAGTTGTGTACTTCTCTGGCTTTTTTTCCCCCTTTGGTGTTCTGGGCATATACTTTTGTTCACTCACAGCTTACAAGCTGTGACCCCCGGCCTTAGAAGACAGGACCCTCTCAGGCCAGAGTGGTTGGCCCAGACTTCCCACACCCATTAGGGTTCATTTATCAATACGCTGTAGCCATGAAGCTTGTTTCAAAATACTCTTGCTCAAATCAGGTCTCTCAGTCAGCAGTGTTGCTGATGACAGCCTTTCCCGGGACAGGGGACAGCCCCAGTTCTTAGACACATTATTCACCAGAACATGATGGAACGTGGGAAGATGGTTCTGGGTCAGCGGGGGAGGACACCCAAGTCCAGTCCTGCTTCAGTTCATATTTAGGCTCAGAACATCTTTTTAGTTCTTCGGTTCCAGCTACTCCTAGAACAGCTGTCTCACTAGCTCTGCCAGCAAGGGGTAAGACTAGTTCACTTGAATTTTGTCTCCTTGCTTCACCTTTCTCCATTCGTATAAGCAGTGAAGTGACCAAAAAAAAAATAGGCAGGAGAGAAAAGGAAAAGCAGAAACCCTAAATAAATTCGTTGGAGGGAACTGAGGATCATTATTATTGTAAGAATGACGGTTCCAGAGCAACACTAGAGAACAGCGTGCAGAAGACATGGGAAATCTCGATCCTGGCTGTGGCTCCCAGGGAGCTTTGGTTCTCGCATGAGAAACCTCCAGTTGTTGCAGTCCAGGGGTGTCACTGTTAGCTGCCCAAGGCAAGGCCCTTCCACATGACCCAGCACCTCCTGTCACTCATCTCCACGTTCTCTCTTATCCTCCCTTCTTTTGAGACTCATGCAGTTGTTTCTAATGACATTTAAATCTTTGCTTCTCTTCCTCTCTTTGGGACTGTTGTATTAACCTCTGTCTGCTACCTCACTTCCTTTTCCATGCTAGCCAATGAGGAACACTGGCCAAAGGTATGTAAGATCATGTTTCCCCCTTTCTTTCCCTCCCCCCTTTTCCCTTTTGTTCCCTTCTCTTGGTATATAGGTCGTCCTCCAAAATACAATGCAGTGCTGGGGTTTGGAGCCCTTACCCCAACATCCCCCCCATCCAGTCATCCTGACTCCCCTGAAAATGAAAAGACAGAGACCACATTCACTTTCCCTGCACCTGTCCAGCCTGTGTCCCTGCCCAGCCCCACCTCCACAGACGTAAGTAACTCGGGAAAAGCTCACGGTCTTTCTGAGAGCTCCAGTCGGGGAAACCGTTATCCTGTGTTGTCTCCTTACCAGCTGCATCTCCTTGACTGACCCTGCAACAGCAGTAACCCCCACAGGACACTGTGCGCCAGTAAGGCCGCGACCGCAGGGGCCCAGGTCCTGCTGTGTCCTTGAGATCACGTGAAATCCAACATCAGGAAGCTCAGTCGGAGTGTTCAGAGTCCGGGTTTCATGTGCTGTGAAAGTTCTCAGGAAGGAGGATGGGGCGGGCAGTCAGCTCATATCATGGAAAGGTGTGCAGGCTGCCATCACCCGTGTTTGGAGGGGGGGAGGTGAACAAGCCGCATGTTCCCCTGCGGTTGTTGCTTCCTGCTTCAAGTAGGATTCAAGAAATGGAAGGCTCTCGGAAGCAGCTCTCTTCAGCAGAGTTGGTTAGAACCAGACTCCAGAAAAAGTGTCAGGTACTTAGTGGTCCTTCACCCAGAAACTGCAGGAATGTCACCTAGTGCCCTGAGTTTTTAAATGAGTGATTACAAAGCAGTGAATTCAGTCAGCAGACACTCCCTGAGCATTACTCTGGAGCAAGCACTGTTCTTGGGCTGGGGGCAGAAGAGAGAGCAAACCCAGCTCCCTGCCTCGAGGGAGCTTGTATTTCATGGCCAGAGGCAGGTGGTAAGCAAACGAAAGTGTACGTCAGGGAGTGATAAGTGCTGTGAAAAACTGGGACAGACAGGGGGCATCAGCAGTCATGGCAAGAGGTTGCTCTTTTATGAAGAATCCTGAAAAATCCTCTCTGATAGGAAGGGGAGTACAGTGGGGAAGAGCATTCCATGCAAAGGGAACAGCAGTGCCGAGGCCCTGAGGTAGAAATGTACACGGCGTGGGAAAAAAGAGGCCAGGACAGCTGGGGCGGTGGGAGAGGAGACCCCAGGGCGGCAGGGTCAGTGCTGCGGGGCCCTGTGGTTGTTACTGTACCTGAAATAGGAGGTCACTAGAGGGTTTTGAGTAAAAGTGTGATGTAATTTTTTAACATTTTATTTTGAAAAATTTCAAAGCTACAGAACAGTTGCAGTAACAACACAAGGAGCCAATGTACACCCTTCACTTAGATGGACTGGTTGTTAGTGTTTGGTCACAAACACTTCTTCCCCATCCCCCCCACAACACACATTAACACACACATGCACTCTTGTTTGAACTATTAAAAAGATATTGCAGACATCATGAATCTTCTCCCAGAAATACTCTGTATCTCCTAAGAATAAAGATATTCTCTGATCTAGATAGCCACAATGCAAATTGAGAAACTTTAATATTGATGAAATGTCATATGGTATATAGTTCACACTAAGATTTCTCCTTTGGGCTCAGTTATTTCAATTACTGCCTTAGTGGCACTTTCTAATTTCTGCTCCAAGATCCAAACCAAGATCACTCTTGATATTTATTGTCTCCGTAGTCTCCTTACTCTGGAACAGTTCTCAGCCTTTCTTTTCTTTCGTGACATTGGTATTTTTTAAAAGGTAGGCCAGTTGCTATGTAGAGCTTCCCCCTCCATCCCCCCATCTGGAGGGACGTTCCCTTAAGAGTAGATTTGAAGCTGCGTTTTTGTAGGGACACTAAATAAGTGGTGGCGCGTCATCCTCAGTGCATCGCAGCAGGAGGCACGTGTTGTCAGTCGGCCCTGTTGTTGGCGATATTAACGTTTCCTCTCTTAAAATAGATCCTGTCAGATTTCTCCACCTGTGCAGGAGCCCGTTTCCTCCGGTGGAAGCGGCTTTGAGTCTGTGTCCACACCCACTTCGCCAGCAAACCCTTACCCAGCGGTTTAGTGTCCTTCGATAGTTCTTGCCTGTATTTGTTATTTTAAGGTGTTTGCAGAACTGATTTGGATTTTTAAAGGATCGCTGCGAAGAACCGGAGAAGAGACTGTGGGGAGGAAGGATGGGAGTAGGGAGATCGGTGAGGAGGCTCCTTGGTCTCCGGAGCAGAGCCTGTGCTAGCGTGGCCTGACAGGGTGGCGGCAGTAGAGGTGAAGGAGCATGATGGACTCTGCATCTGTTTTGAAAAGCCAGCAGGGTTAGATGATGGGGTCTGATGAAGAGAACAGTCGGGGCGAACAGGGAACGCTGAAGCTGCCATTTACTGGGGATGATGAGAGGAGCAGCTTTGACGCGCCATTTCTTTTGTGAATCACAGAGCTTGTCTTAAGGGTCACCTTCGGGTAAAATATCCCTTCAGTGTTCAGGTTCTTAGTGTTAGTAAATGTCTACCCCTCTCCAAAGAGCAAAAGAATGTCATTTGCACACCCTAAGAAAAAAATTCCACAGCAAACGAAGAAAGGGTCCCCTTTGGAGGACCAGGGTCATAAAGAGTCTGTTCTCTGACGGGTTTCCTTCCTTCAACACAGTCGGTGACTGTAGACCCAGCCTGGCTCTCAGTCTTCAGCATTTTCATCCAGCTTCCTAACTTTGGGCGTTAGTGATGGACTCAGGTTTTCTCTGCCTGTCCTGTTAACCAGAACCAGGAGTCCCTGTGCCCTATTTGGTGGCACCAAAGCTTGTCCCAGCTCTTTCTCAGTGAAAGTGTTGCCAAGGGCCCAACAGCTCATAGCTTCTAGGCAGGGCGCTCCCCCAGGGTGGCGTGCAGGGCTGGGGGCAGACGAGTCTTTGGTTCTGCTTGTGGGTCTCTCTCTCTGAAACAATGTTGTTTTTATCTTTTGTGATTTTTGCCTGAGGGGTTTTATAAAAATGGTTTTCTTGAAAGGATCTACTCAGATCCAGTCACAAACTAGAAGCTTCTGCCATGTTTTGTGTTAAAATGCAAATATCATTCTTTTTAGAAATCTAAAAGTAAAAGGAAACTTTTCTAAAACCACCAAATAGGTTGGTAACTTCCTGGGTTAAACCTAGTGGGATGGATTCTTTAAAAACGGTAATTGACTTCTACTTTTACAGTGTCCCAGCAGTGGCTGAGATGAAAACTGACACACGGGGCTCTGTGTTTTGCTGCAGGCGGCATAAGCCCCAACAACATTAATTAAACAGCAGTAGCTGAAAGGCAGGCATTTCCTGGAGATCAATAACCGTCTAGAGGAGTCGCTAATAGAAGACTCAGCTGGGCACTGATCTTCAGGATGTACCTCGTTGCCACTATCATCATTTTTATGAGAAGGGAAGACATGTCGACACAGTTACACAATTTTTTTTTAGCAAATGATGAAGTTGCAGTTGATAGAACCAGAGTGTTTCTAAAAAGCATATGTCGTCTGCTCCTAGCAGAGAATCGTAGGTCAGCCACCTTTCTACGTACCATTTAGTTTACAGTCATGATTTGGTGAGTCACCAAAGCCCAAGCTCCTTTGGTACAGCACCTCTGTGGGACCTCCTCTGCTCTGTTACAGCAAAGAACCAATTCTGTGCGGATGAAATGCGTATCTTACCATTTTATATTCATTTCTGTGGGCAGTTGCTCTCCTGTGGAGAGCCCTGAGCCTCTTTCAGAGGGTCCATAAAATCAGAACTGTTCTCCTGTCGGCGCCCTGGTCTCTTGCAGTCCCACCTGCATTCTCAGGCGTGAACTGTGGCGTTTTCCAGACACTACATGACAGGGTGACGGCTAGCGGGGAGCGCTCCGTGTGTCCTGGGGTTTCAGATTTTTCCAGTGCACTATTCTTACAGCTTCCTGTGGTTCTGTAATTACTTCAAAACTGAACATTTAAAAGCTTCTAACACAGTAAATATCAATATATATAACGCCCATAAGCAAAGGCTCCTGAGGTCCTTGGTAAATTTAAGAGCGTAATGGAGACCCCGACACCGAAAAGATTAAGACCTGCCATGGCGAAGAGGGCCATGTGAAGAGGGCATAAGTTTGTTTTTCTTCCTTCGGCAACTGGAAAGGAATTTTGTAATTTTTATGTTGTGTACTTTCCGCCCTCCACTTCTTGATGTTCTCCTGATTCAGGAGCAAAGGAGAGTGAGCAGAACTCCTTACCCAACTAGCCCCTCTGAATAAAATGTCCGGTTTCTCTTACGTACTTCATCACTGCTAATTTTGTGATGCATGTAAAACACTCTGAAGGCCTAGGATTTTTACCAACTTCCCAAAGACACAGACTTACAGCCCGGGGCTAAGGCTGAAGAAAGACCAGCTCTCTAGAGAAGAGCAGCCCAGCCTGGTTTTGAGAATGAAGATGGAAGTCCCGGCGGCTGGCAGGAGGGGCCCGCTCCTCTCATGGTGCTGGCAGCTGGACTGCCACACTGCGTTCTCGGGCAGCGCTCTTGCGCATGGGTTGAGTATCTTTTTCACTGCCCAGAGGTAACATTTTCTTCCTAGGCAAGGTTAAAATCCAACCACACTCTGATTATCTTATAACTTTCTCAGCTGGTTTTCTAGGCTGCTGGATACCCTAGTGGATTATAGAGCAAGTTTCCTTCCCCGGAAAAAATTGTAGGTCTGGGAAGGTGTGCTCCTTCCGGGGCGGTGGTTGAGGGGTGTAAACTTAGAAGGGGGAAGCGCGCGTTGCTGTCTTCGCCACCACTTCCTGTGCAGTTTCTGATTTAGGCCTTTTGGCAGAATAGCCTAAAAGTCTAAACCAGCACCTTGGAAGTGAAAAGGAGTCTGGTCCCCGCCGTGGCACTGCCTTTTCTGCCTCACCTCTGACACGTCCCCTCAGCCTTCCCTTCCCTGGTGTCTTCATCAGCATCGTTGATTCTGTTCAGAGACGAGGTCAGGGATTGACTCGCTGAAAAAGACCTACTTAAGCCCTCTTTTTCTTCTTCAGTGTTCTCCTCTCCAAATTTAAAATAGACTTGCTTTTTTTTTCTCATGGTGCCTTCTGTACAGACGGCTCCAGCAGACGTACCTGGGCACTGGCGCTCACGGAGCGGGCTGGGCAGGCGGACACACAGAGGCGCTCTTCTCTGTGCACCTGGCTACAACCGCCCAGAATAGAACAGTCCGTTGGACAACAAATGCCAGATACTGGTTTTAAGACAGAACATTGTTAACTGTTGTCTTGGCTTTTAAATCCTTCATATTAGAAAGCTTACTTAAGTTTAATTAGCTCCTGACTTAATCTTCTCCCGTTTGAAATTTCACTATATTTTTTTCTCCCTGAGCAAAGGGTTTAGTCAGATTCCACTTCTTGTCTGTTGTTGTTCCCAGTCCTTCTAAATCTCCTCCAGAAATGATAGGTAATGAGAACCGTTTGTGTACTTGTTTTTAGAGCACTTTGATGGACAGGTTTCAGTCTCTCACACTCTCTGACTGGGTCGGGCTCCACCAAAACCTGATCAGTGCCATCACCTATAGAGTTAACTGTGGCCTGGTGACCGCAGAGCTTTTGGAAAATTAAGAAGTCTGCCCCTGCCCAGGGAACCTCGGCTGTGTGGGGCAGGCGGGGGCTTGTGCCATTTGTGCTTTTCTTGAATACTGGTGTAGCATGTTGGGGGGCAGAGCGAATTGTCCTGAAGCAGTTGTATGTGTCCAGAATGTCCATGTTAGTGTTCACACTTTACCTTTTCGTCCTTTCTCTTACCTTTCTTCTCAATTTCGTAGGGTGATATCCACGAGGATTTTTGCAGCGTTTGCAGAAAAAGTGGCCAGCTGCTGATGTGTGACACGTGCTCCCGAGTGTACCACCTGGACTGCTTAGACCCGCCTCTGAAGACGATCCCCAAGGGCATGTGGATCTGTCCCCGATGCCAGGACCAGGTACCAGGGGGCCGGGCAGGGCACGGGGCCGAGGAAGGGAGAGACAGCGTGGTCCAGAGGACTTCCCTTTCCCTCTGAGCTGGGGGTGGTACCTCCGCCCACGGAGGTTTTCTGCCATCGGTGTACAAGAGGAAACACTCTAACTGCTTTCCTTTATTTGAAAAGACTTACCTTTCCATTACCTTAGCCCTTAAAAGTGCATAAAACTTTCTGCTTCATTCTCTTAAGAATGGGCCAAACCTAGGCTGTGGTTTTGAAACTCTTTTGAAAATAAAATTCTTCAATGACAGTGCTTGATTGATTGTTTCATTTAGATAACAAGTGCCACTTTTAGCCCGTGTTGCCATCAGGATCAGAGAACCGGCTGCAAAGTGCTGTCTCAGCGTTTCACGGACTCAGGGGCAAACATAGAATCATGCACTGTTTAGTGAAAGGGATGCGTTCTGAGAAATGTCATTAGGTGGCTTTGGCACGAGAACATCACAGAGTGCACTTACCCGCACCTGGCTGTGCCACGCACCCAGGCTCCCAGGCTACAGGCTGCAGCATGTCGTCGTCTGAACAACAGGAGGCTAAATCGAGCACAAGAGAACATGGTGCAATCGAAAGATGTGGTAGCCACTAGACATACGGGGCTGCTGCCAGCGTAACACAGCACGCTGCTTTACAGCAAACTTATTGTTTTTAAGAAATAGAAGTGTACACTCTAAAATAATAATAAATAGTATAGCAAATACATACACAGTAACATAGTTGTCTGTTGCCATTATCAAGTACTATGTACTGCACATACGTGTGTGTGCTTCACTTTTGTACAGCCGGCAGTGCAGTAGGTTGGTTACGCCAGCAGCAACACAGACACGTGAGGAATATGTGTTCCATGATGTTACAACAGCTACAACGTCACTAGGCAATAGGAGTTTGCCAGCTTCCTCAGAACTTGTGGGACCACGGAAGTGTACGTGGTCTGCCATGGCCAGACATTGCCGCACGTGACTGTATTATTAGCTGTCCCGGCCTCTTTCCCCCTCTCTATTCAGTTTCTGATTTCTTTTTCTCAACTATCCATGTATATTAAGGTTTTCTTTTTTTTTTATTTAACTTTGTTCAAGTACAGTTTTCTTTCTTGTCTTCCCAGCCCTGCCCCCCCCAGTGCTCCCCACCCCCCTCCCATCTCCGCCCCCCATCTTAGTTATTGTCCATGTGTTAAGGTTTTCTTTATAAGTCATCTGAAGCCTTTTCTGGAAGTAGGCAAATTATAAATAATAAATAAGCAGGTAGTAGCTCAGCAGATGTTGGAGTCCTGCTCAGTGTTTTGGAATTCTGATTGGAGAGAATGCTGGATTTCCCCTCTTAATCTTTGTCTTCTTCCCGCTGTCTTCCCTGTGTAGTTAGCAGAGGCAGTTCTCTCTGTTCTCTCCCAGTTGCTGCTTTGTGACCCTCTGTTCATTTTCCACAGGGAGCCTAGAGTATACTTTAGTATACAGAGCTGAAGCTTTATTTCCTTGGTCAGGTGGTCTTTGGGGGATATGTAAAGCTAAAACTAAGACAGGCAGCCCATATGAGGTCAAGGACGAAACTGCCATGCCTGTGGATATCGTGCAGACTTGCCGCTTATGCTGGTGGTTCTGGCTATGGGGAGTCATTGGGGCCACACGGCATGTATGAAAAGATAAGAATGCCCAACCAAGTCCCAGCCTCCCTCTAAGCTGGGAGTTGGGTAGCTTGGTTCTTCTTGCTTCATACCTCATTCTCTTAGGCTGACATCTGGAATTTTGTAGTCCAGAAACTAGAGACCGAGATTTTGCCACCATATCATTCCTGGATTTTTGTCTGCCAGTAGCTGCAAAACCTTACCGACACGTTGCTTGTAATTACACAGTGGATGTGCATTTATGCCTCCTTCTGAAGGTAAAAGTCTAAAAATCTTTTCAGATGCTGAAGAAAGAAGAAGCAATTCCATGGCCCGGAACTTTAGCAATCGTTCATTCCTATATCGCCTACAAAGCAGGTAGAGTCACCCATTACCCCTTTTGTGTAATCTTCCCTTGTTTAAAAAAAATTACTCAAAGTATTGCTTTGTTTTCAGAAGGAAATTTAAAGTTAAAAATGAAAAGCTTTTAGTGAATGAAGGGGAAAGTTGGGTAGCGCTTTCTTGGGAAGGAAAAATGGAAGCAGACCCTGCGTGCATGGAACCAGGCCCAGCCCTGACAGCTCCCCCACCTGCAGTGTCCAGGGGGCATCCGGTGGGCGGGGCCACGCACAGCTGTGGGACCCAGTCTCTCGGAACACAGTGGCATTTTCGAGGAATTTATTGTTAAAAACAGTTCCCTTTTTGTTCCAGCAAAAGAAGAAGAGAAACAGAAATTACTTAAATGGAGTTCAGATTTAAAACAAGAAAGAGAACAACTAGAGCAGAAGGTGAAACAGCTCAGCAATTCTATAAGTGTAAGTAGCCCTCTCGCCGTCAGTGATAAATGCAAGAGATAATAGTCGATTGTTCCTGTGGCTCCCAAGGCTGGTTCAGATCCTTTAGCTGATTAACACAGTCAACTTGGGCAGATACCAAGTTTGCCTCTAGTTAGAGTTGGTCCTCAGGTACAGGAAGCCAGGGGTAGATACGATGCCTCAGCCAAGCTCTGGAACATCCTCCTGCTTTTGGTCTGAGAGCAAGAATTTTCTATCTCCCTGCTGAAGAGGTGGATCAGCAGTGACAATGGTGTGGCCGCCACGCCTGTGTGCTCCTGAGCGTGTTTAGGAGGAGCATGAAGCCTCGCCTGACACTGGGCAGATGCAGACCAGGTCCCCACACAGGCACCTTCCTGGTCGCCTGAGCCTGTGGGTCCATCCACGTGGCCCTTCCCTTCCACCCTTTCTCCCACTCCACGCTGTTTCCATGGGCAGGTTTTCCTGATCAGGAAACTTCCTCTTCCTGAGGAAGAGGGGTTTCTAAGACAAGTAGGGAAGTAAATACTGCCCAGCCCTCCCTGTCCAGGTGGGAGAGAGAGTTGTATTTGTAACAGGGATTCAGGGTCTCCTCCCAACAGGAGCAAGTTTTTTTCCAATGAGTAGGTGCCCCTCGTTGGAGCCAGGTGGCCTCAGCCCTCACAGACACTAGGTGGTGTCCTGGATTTGGGGACAGTTGAGCTGTCCCACCCACCTGCGCTCCCTCCCCGCCATGCAGGTTTCTCATCTCTTTCCCTGCCTAGGACAGAAGCCAGCAGATGTGAGAGGCTGAGTGCAAATGACTCCAAGTGAGCAAGCAGAAGGGGTTCTGTTGGCTGAAGGCTGATTCTAAACATCTCTGTCCCGTCCCAGGCTCTGCCTCTAAGTTCTTGCTGCCCAAGTGATCCTTGGTGCCCCTGGCTGGTTTCCTACTCTGGGAAGCTCAGTCTGGTCCGAAGTCTGTTAGAACCCATCAGCACCGTGGGAACAACTGCCAGAGCAGCTTCAGCACTCTGTGGGGACTTTGTTTTTGAAATGACTTTTATTTTGTAGTACTAGAAGGGGAATTCACCTTTGGTTTTAAGTCCTAGTGTCAAGTACAGTTGGCTTTTAAACCACTCATTTGCCCTCTCTCTCTTGCCCCTGGGGCCTCCCCCTTCCTTGGGTAGTAGCGCTCACTGCTGTGTGGAGAACAGGGCTAGGGCCAGCCAGCCAGGATCCTCCGTCCCGTCCCGCAGAGGCTGGCGGGCCGGTCAGCACACTGCAGGCTCAGGGCACCGCCCTTCTCGTTGCTGCAGAAATGCATGGAGATGAAGAACAGCATCCTGGCCCGACAGAAGGAGATGCACAGCTCCCTGGAGAAGGTAAAACAGCTGATCCGCCTCATCCATGGCATCGACCTCTCCAGACCTGTGGACTCTGAGGCCACTGTGGGGACCATCTCCAACGGCCCGGACTGCACCCCCCCTGCCAGCGCCGCCACCTCCACGCCGGCCCCCTCCCCCTCCTCTCAGAGCTGCACAGCGAACTGTAATCAGGGGGAAGAGACTAAATAACAGAGCCCTGCTAAGAGAAGCCACGGGATCCCGGCGGCGAGGAGAGCAAAACACTGAAGACTCTAGAAAAGCAAAGCCGGATTTCTTCTGGAAAGTACGGAATTCTTTTGGTTCTTTGGTTCCAGAGAGAGAGAAGATGCTTGTGCCAGGTGGCACCAGAGTTTGCCAATTGATCCTTCTTATTCTGTGTGTACATGCAAAGATTGGACCATGTTACATGAAATAGTGCCAGCTGGAGGTTTTTTGCCAGCACCATGCCAAGTGAAATAATATATTTACTCTCTCTATTATACACCAGTGTGTGCCTGCAGCAGCCTCCACAGCCACCATGGGTTTGTTTTTGTTTGTTGGGTGGGGAGCAGGGACGGGCGGAGGGAGGAGAGCAGGTTTCAGATCCTTATTTGCCGAGCCGTTCGTTTAGGTAGAGAAGACAAGTCCAAAGAGTGTGTGGGCTTTTCCTGTTTCTAAACTCTCACTACTATAAAACCAAAAAAAGAAAATCGAGATTTAACCAACCCCAGTGCCCAGAGGAGGGATGGGGAGGGGAGGGGAGGGAGCCGGGGTGGGAAAAGCATATCAAACAAGCAGTATTTCTTATTGTCTGTGGTGGGCCCCAGTGCACGGAGAGGCGGACACCAAGAACCACCGCGGGGTTCTTCTCCCGAGCGCCCCCGCTCCCCCGCCGTGGGTGCCCCGCCACTCCCCAGGTTCCCTGCTTTGGCAGATTGGCGCGCATCCGTGGGTGACGGGTTCTTTCCCTCTCCAAGAACAAGCAGAGCCAGGCTCAGCAGCCCTTGCCCAGGGCAGGGAAGAAGGGTGTGTCGAGGAAGGAAAAAACGGTGGATCAGTGACTTTACTTGAAAACAAGCTCCATCCCTTTTCTATATTTATAAGAAAGAAGAGAAGGTCCTGAGCGAAGCAGCGCGCGACCCAGGTGTGTGTGAATTGAATGGAGACATTTCTTTCTCTTTTTTTTCCAATTTTTGTTTTTGTTCTTTTTTCCTTTTAAAACAAAAGTTTTATTTTGTTGTCTATTTTACTTTTTTGGTAACAAAAACTAAAATAAGGAATAGCAAAGCTGTTTTTCAGGCTGACAGTCCAGTTAAGGTAGTCGAGACCTTGCATGGTAGAGTAGGAGCCATAGTGTCAGTGAGGTCCAGTGAGTCCGTGTGAGTCCTTGTGTCATCGTTCGGGGCACTGTTGTTTTTTTTTTATGCAAGGGCAAAATCTTTGTATCTGGGGAAAAACAACAACAACTTTTTTTAATTAAAAGAGAAAAATAAAAGATATTGAGGTCTTCCTAGTGTTACTTAAATTAAGATCAAGGTAAGAAACATTGTAAAAAAATACAAAAGTGCTATTTGTTTCCTAAAAACAGTGATTTCTATTAAAAAGGTGTCAGAACTGGAGAAAATGCTGTGTAGTTATAATTTTTTAGCACAGAACCTGCTGATCATGATGACATTTTGCTGTGTTTGTATCTCGAGACTGTTGGGCTAGTCTCCACGATTTCTGACCTCCGACGGCTGCGGCCCTTCCAGGCAGGCACGGGGCTCTCCTGCTGCTCCCCTCCTCAGAAAGACCGCCCCGCCCTCTCTTCTTGGTGCAAGGGTCTGGGCTTCTGTTGTTGAAGCCCAGTGGAGTGTGGATGGTATCAGGGCCCTGCCCACTGTCCCCTCGGATTCTGCTAGAGCAAAAGGCTGGTGCCTACATAAGATCCCTTCCTTTGGTGCTGCTCTTGGTCTTTCAGCCACCAGCATTTTGAGTGCCTGGGGGACTACTCAGAAGGAAATGGGCAGTGAGGCTCACTGGCGCCCAGGCACCCTGCCTTCTGGGAGGGCGCAGGGGGCACCTGGCTGCATCAGCCCTTGGTGCTTTGGAACGAACAAAGGAATGAGATTTCTTAAGGTTCCATGGTGTTTCCGAGACGGCCCCAGGGTGGCCTTTGTGTCGGTCTTGCCTTTGAGGAGAGGTCTGCGTTCCCAGCCCCTTGCTCTGCCTGCTGGCTCCAGGCCCCAGAGATGGAGTTTTCTCCACGTTGCCCGCCCACAAGCTTCCTGGGTGACTTTTGGCTGGAATCTGTGCTTACCGTGGCTTGGCCTGTCTCCCTCTTTTAGAAAGCAGGCTTCCAAAAGGCTCAGACCATTTCTATCATCTTTCCTTGTGGGAAATGGTTTTTGTCAGGTGTGTGTTCCCGCTGGAGTCCTCTGCCCATGGTGCACCTGGCAGGAGGAGGGAGGCAGAAGCTGTGCGCCCCAAACCCTCCCAGCGTGTGTCTCCCCAGCCAGCCCACCCCATGCCTCCTCGCAGCCATAGTGTAGGAGGGGCAGAGAAGGTCCCGTTGTTTTCTCCCTCACCCAGTTAGACCCAGAGAGACAAAGATGGATCCTGAAAGCAAGTGCGATAGAGAGACGACACCTCTTGGGTGAAAGGAGTCTCACCTCTACCAGCGATTTTCGTTCATCTCTCCAGGGAGGTGATGAGAGGGCATTGAGAGTGGCTGTGCAGGCCTCAGAGTCGGGCCCTGGCTGAGGGCTTGTCTGCGGGGGACAGAGAGGAGCTCCCTTTCTGAAACCAAGGTGCTATGTTTCGCCAGGGAGCCATGTCTGGTGGAGAACAGCTGGCTGAGGCGCAGAGCCCAGCGGCAGGCCATGGGCCTGTCTTACGACTCTCCCCCTACACTTGTCTGGGCAGCTGGGGGTTGCCAACACTACCTTCCTTCTTGGGAGAAGTTGGGAAACCAACCATCACAGAGGCCTTTGCTCAGGAAGGAGCCGCCTGAGGATTTCTGGGTGGGGGCAAAGCCGGGAATGGACCCTTGTGTGGCCCGCTGCTGGCAGCCCCCTCTGGCTGTGCCTAGGGCTGGGATGTAGATTTTTCCTGACGTTCAGATAGGAGCCATTCGGGGAGTCAGCTAGTGTGGGGTCCAAAAATGCATCCCTGCCCCAAACCCACATTCTGGACTCAAATTTCAAAGCACCGTACCGCAAAGACAAGCCCACAGTCACCGGCTCTGTTCTCTCCCTGCCCTGCCAGGGGAAGCCCCCTCTCTGACCGCCTGCCCTGGACCTGCGGTGCCTGTGCCCACTTGAGACACACATGCACGACTCCCACCCCTCCCACTTTTCCTCTCCCCACACCTGAGTGTGGCAGCAGACAAATTGGAGACGCCTGACTCTGCTGGTTTGGGACCAGGGAGCCGCCCACCCGCCCCATGATGGGGGCCATTGTCAGTCCTGTGGCTCAGGCACCGCCATGCCCTGCGGGCAGTGAGGCCATGCTGCTGTCATCTTCTCATCTTCTCCATCCTCAGCTCACTTTCTTGCCAACGTGGCCTGCAGGTCCTTTTCCCCTCGTGGAGCCTGCCGAGTCTTGTCTCACCTCTGCTGAGCTCATCTGGAGTTCTGCTTCCTTCCTTCCATAACAGGCCCTTGGGGCAAAGCTACTGGCTGTACCTGGCGGGGAGCAGTGTATGGGGGGCCAAGGTGGTCTCCAGTTGGCACCATCTGAGTGCCCAGTTTCCCTCCAGTGGGACGACCACTCTGTCCCTGCTGCTGCTTGGCTCAGGCTCAGTAGGTGGCTGGAACGGGCATAGCTGCTCTCCCCATGCCTCTTCCAGGAGGGTGGCTGTTTCCCACTTGTCTGTCTGTGTGTAGTTGCCTCTCTGCCGTCTCCCACACTTCCTGTCCTGGGGCCCGCAGAGGCACCTTGGGTCCTCGCTCCCAGTGGACACAGCGTGCTGAGTGGTTTCCTCCCCTCACTCCCTTCCAGGGTGTGGTCTTTCTTACTTATCCAAAGGGCTTCATAGGAGACTTTTACTCCAGGGGCAAAAGTCTCTTCGGATGGTAGGATGGACAGCGGCCCAGGCACATTTTCTACACTTGGTTCTCCAGATTCCAAGGCGTCTGTCGGGTGGAAGCAGCCTTGCTCTGTGTGAGCGACTGTGGGCCTCGCCCCCATCCCTGGCCTGGGCACCCTTGGCAGGACACAGGAGGCCCATTCTCATCTGACTTAGAGCCACCCTCGGTGTCGGCACCTTGCCAAGAAGGGAGATGGCTCCCAAGATGGCTGGGACCTTCCCACAAATGTGAAGGGGAGGAAGCGAGGAGTTACCCCCTGCTGAGAGCCAGGGTGGGACTCTTAGAAACAGCCCCTTTAAGGAGAGAGCAGAGCTCACGAATCCCATTGGCTCCCTCTTGCCACAAGGCCCTTCTTGAACCCTGAGGACTCCACTGTCCCCCACCACAACCTTTGGCCCCTGCCCCTCGTTCCAGTGTCGTTGGGTCCTCAGCCCGAGTAAGCTGCAGCCAGGCAGGACAGGACAGGCAGCCAGAGGTCAGCAAGCTCTGAGCAGAAAGGAGCCGGCCAGCCCCCAACCTGTCTCTTGTCCGCGCCCTTTGTGATTTCAGTCTTGGTAGAACTTGTATTTGGAGTTTTGTGCTTCAAAGTTTTTGTTTTTGTTTGTTTGATTTTTGTTTTGAGGGGGTGGGGGGGATACAGAGCAGCTGATCAATTTGTATTTATTTATTTTAACATTTTACTAAATAAAGCCAAATAAAGTCTCTTGGCCTCACAGTGTTGGGTTTGAGGTGCGGGGAGGGTGGGCAAGACACACCAGTCCCAGCCCAGCGAGGGTGGGTAGGAGGGCTGGGTCCTCTTATGACTCAGGAAAGACTCGGGACCCCCATGCACCTCCCTGGGCTCACAGATACCCTCATGCCCCAAACAAAGAAAAACATAAAACAGAGCTTTTAACATTACTTATGAAAAAAGGACGCAGAGTTGAGGATGGGGAACTGGCCCCAAACCAGCTGGGGCAGAGAGAGATCAGAGCCCAGGTCTACAAGAGCAGCAAAGGGAGGCTCCCAGGCCCCACCCCAGATGCTCCACTGCAGCCCTTCCCAGAGACCTTAAATAATTTAAATAACGGAGAGTATGAGGGCCAAGGGCAGGGTCGAGCCACATAGGCCCAGCCCTGGGAGGTCAGGAGGGCCTCAGGGCTGCCGCAGGGCAATGAGGTATTTGAGGGCAGCAGCCCCATAGCGGCGGGACAGGTCCTGGTGGAACTCCTCCTTGAGGGCCCGCAGGCAGTCTCGGTAGGTGGTGCTGGAGCGGAAGCGGGAGATGTCAAGGCTTGGGGTGTGTGGCAGGTGGATGGCAAAGGCCTCAGGCAGCACCAGGAGCTCATACTCCTGCAGGGGCAGGACAGACCGATGGTCAGGGCCTGAGCCGGAGGTTGGGGAACAGGCTTATCTCATAGGCTCTGGGAGCCAAAGCCAGGCCAAAGGGCAAGTGCTTTCAGTTCTACAGAAGGTGGGACCTGTAGTAGTGCTGCGTAGCGGTGCAGTGGGCCACGCTGAGACATAGTGAGCTCCCGGGGCCTGGAGGTATTCAAATCAAAGCTGGAGGCAGCAAGGATCCTGCTCACCTGTGCATCCAGCTCCATGATGTGGGCCACCTTGTTCCAGCCAAAGCCCACGAAGCGGGGGTCGTAGCGGGGACAGTCACGTGGCACCACCACATAGGGCTCATAGTCGGCTGCCCATTGCACACGGTACGGGGCCTGAGCCTCCCGCCAGCGGGCATAGTCTGTGGGCTCGTGACCCCGAGGCCACTCGTGGTACCTGACAGCAGGGAGCCAGGCTGAGGCTAGGAACTCATGGGTGGTGGGGACTGGTGTGGGGAACGGGGACAGAGCAGTGGCCTCTCCTACCTGAAGGTGTAGAGAGAGCCAGCATCCAGCAAGGCCAGCAGTTCAGCCTTGGAACTGGGGAAGCTGAAATGGTAGTGCAGGGTCTCGAAGACGGGCACCACCAGAGCTGCCTTCCGCCCGCCGCCCAGCCGCAGCTGCTCGATGGCACCCCTGAGGGGAGAGCACTGTCAACAGGCCTGCCCCCCAGCATGGGACCTGGTGACCCTCCGACTTCCGGTAGCCACAGGACCCGACTTGCACAGGCTAGCCCCACCCCCACCCCCTGCCCTGTAGCAGACAGACGTGAGTGGCTGTTGCGGGAGGCAAGCCCCAGCCCCCCACCTCTCTCTGGCAGCCCAGGGGAAGGGTGTGGCCCCCTGTGGCATTTCACAGAGGACCCCGAGGCTCAGGATTGGGGACAGTTGCCTGGGGCCTGACAGGTGGCCCCAACCCTGGGCACACCCATGCACACACCCTTCCTCTGACTCTCGCCCACCTGAGGTAGTCGTAGAGAGAGTGGGCAGGCAGGAAGTCAATGTCACTGAGGAAGACGTAAGGCGTGAGGGCCTGGGCCAAGGCCACGTTTCGAATTTGGTTGATGGGGTAGAGGGGCCCCTCACGGTACACCACGTGGTAGGCCACATCCTTCCGGGCGGAGAGCACTGCCGAGGCCTCGACGAAACGCAGGAACTGCTGGGCCTCTGCGTCTGTCAGGTACAAGGCCAGGCTCATGGGGCCTGGCCAGTGTCTGCACAGGGCTTCCAGCACCTGCAGCCTGGGGTGAGGGGTGTGGTCAGCCCAGTGAGGGCGGGAGTGCCTCCCAGCTTAGCTGCTGCAGACACCCCTCAAGCACTTTTTGAGCTGGTCTTATTAAACCTTTACAGCTACCCCCGATGATGGGTATTTTCTCATTTGACAGATGAGAAAACTGAGGGCCAGAGATAGGAAGACTTGCCCACAGTCCCACAACTACAGAGGGGAATTTCCAGGTGTCTGGTAGATTCCCAAAGCCCACGCCCTTTCCACCATGTCCAGTGTCTCTAAGTTCTGAAAATCCCCAGGCATCAGGCACTGGGAGTCCTTCCTTCTACCAAATATAACCTGCCTCTCAAAATGCCCAGTCTCAGCCCATGGCCATACTCTCTGGGGCTGCCTTCAGCCTCCTCACCGGTCCATGGAGAGCTGGGCCACGAGGGTGACATCATGGGGCCGGGGGGGTGGTGGCTCGTGGGGCAGGAAAGTGATGTGCACACGGTGCATGGTAAGCTGCTGCTGCCGGAACGCAAGGCAGGCATCCTCCTCGCTGAGCTGTGCCAGGGCCTGCTGCAACTGAGGGGGTCGAGGGCGGGAGGACCAGGGCCAGGGCAGGAGGACAAGGTCCCATCCCAGGCTGGGTCACACCAGAGCAGAGAGGGACAGTCTCCCCAGTGCAAAGGAAGACTCAGCCTCTCACCTGCTCAGCCTGAGGTGGCAGCGGGCTGGGACACCCAAAGAGCTCTCTCCGCAGCAGGTTCCCATCGTACTCCAGGAAGGTCAGGTGGAGGGTGCGGAAGAATTCCACGTGCTTGTTTTTCACACGTAGCTTCTTTGGTGAGTTCCAGTGGATCACCTGAGACGCAGCATGGTGTCCATGGGGGGATGGCACAGGAGTCCCCATTCTTGGCCCACAACCACTGCTCAGCTCCCCACCGGCACTCACCTTGATGTCAGCGGTCTCCAGGTAGCAGCGCTCCGCCAGCGTGTTGTCCGACAGCTGCACATTCCAGACACAGGGCAGGGGCTGCACCAGCCCTGGGTGCCCCTTGATTACGGCATTGAAGATGTCCTGGACAGAGAAAGCCATCTCACCTTGGCCCTGACCCTGTGCCCCCGCACCCCTGCAAGGCTCCCCAGACCTGGTCAGCCAGGGAGGTGGCGGGCAGGGTGAGGAGCTCCTGTGTAGCTGTCAGCTTCCACATCTGCTCCCAGCCAGCCTGCCGAAGCCGGTCCAGCCGCAGGAGGATCACACCTGCCCACGGGGGAGAAGTTATCATCCCCACCTGGAACAACCCAGCTCTTGGGGCCAGTGGTTGTGAAGGTGACTTTTGGGTGTTTATTTTTTTGACTTACTGGCATTTTCTGTCAGACATGAGCATGGACAATCCCTGTCAACACCCAAACCTCACCTTACAGAGCACAGCCATCTTCTCACACTCAGGAATCCCGGGGCTAGTAAAATCCCCATTTAATGGACCGGAAAACTGAGGCACAGGGAGACCAAGTGACTTGGCCCAAGTCATCAGCCATGGTTGACACTCTTTCCTGACTCTTCTCCCAGTATTTTGTCCACAGCACTATTCTTCCTGGAGGGCTTCCTAGTATTCTGTGCCCGGCCCAGTCCCCGGTGCCACCCGCCCACCCCACCACTGTCCCCACCTGTGTTAAACCCCCGGCCCAAGGCAGGCCAGGGCTTGTGGTTCCTCCAGAGGTTGCCCAGGTACCAGTTGCTCTGGTTCTCCACGAGACCGATCGCCTGCTTGTCTGGGAGGGGAGGGCACGAGGGAACTGCCTGAGGCTGCCACTGGGCCTCCGCTAAGGGCTAGGCCAGAGGGGGGCTTGGGCGGGTCTGGGAGGAGGATTGGCTGGGGCAAGGCCCCAGGCCTCTCACCAGAAAAGTGAGCAAAGAGTGCCCAGAGCTCCGCAATGTCAGAGGCGAAGGTGACGTCGGTGTCTAGGACAACAACACGGGCCAGGTCAGGCGGCAAGGCGCCAGGCAGCACTAGCTTCATTAGCCCATAGAGGCCGGAGTAGTGCTTGTTGGGGATCCAGGAGACCTGGGGCTGTGGGTGGGAAGGGCGGGTTCTGAGCTGGCAGAGAAGGGTCTGTGGGCACTAGACCACACTCAGGATGACCTGGGGTGGCAGGGAGAAGGGGTGAGCCCCAGGAGGGGTGAGGGATTTGAGCTTCAGAGGTGTGGTGGGACTGGGGGTTCCAGGCAATGCTACCTTCCCCTCCCCTGGTCCCCTGGCCCTGGGAGGAAGGAGAGGGCTGGGGGCGGGGCTGCGGGTTGCACAAGGGCCAGGGCTCCTGCCTTGAGCTCATCAGCATCGTAGAAGCTGACCCCGACAGCGGGCACCATCCACGTGTGGAAGAGTGTCTCCAGAATGTTCCTGGCGACGGCATCAGTCACCAGGTGGAGGCGCAGTGGGTTTTTCCTTGGGGAGGGATAGGGGAGGAAAGCTGGGAAGGCCCAGAGGGAAAGACCTGGGAAAAGCCCCACCCGAAGAGGCTCCAAAGTGGAAACACCAACTCTGTGATTCTGCTCAAGACTTTGTTCTGTTCCCCACTTCCAGCCCCCCACCGCCAACACCTGGCCCTACCTGTAGAAGAGCATGGATTTCACCAGGGTGATTACATCTCGGCTGCTCTTATGTCCTGCACACACGATTGCCACGTGCAAGAGCTGGGGGAGAGACGCTGAGGTTGGCAGCAGCCCCCTTCTGCACTAGATGGCGAGGACTCGCGGTTGGGCCATCCTGGCCTAGGGCAGTGTAGCCCCACCAGGCATCAGAGCTAGGGAAGAGTGGTGGGGAGCAATGGTCCACCTCCGTCATTTTACCAGTGGGGACACAGACTGGTCCAAGGGGAGCTGTGAACTCGAGGCGGCCCTAGCTGGCTGGTCAGTGCCAGAGCTAACACCAGGTGTTACGATTCCAGTAAGTGCCCAGGTGGCCGGGCTGGGCTGCGCGGCGCCCCCGGGATTCCCGCCACCAGAAGCCGCGCACACCTACCTCGCACTTGGGAGGCAGCGGCAGTGGCGGGATGCAGTCCGAATGGTTGTGGCCCCGGTGGTCCACCTGCGGGCCTCCGTCGAGGGCAGCAGCTCCCTGTGGCCGCCCGTCTAGGGGAATACGTGGCGTCAGCACACAGGGGAAGGCTCTGGAGCCTCCCTGCTCGTGGCGCTCACACTCCAGATCCTCGCGGAACAGGAAGAATCCAAAAAGAAGCAGCAACAGCAGCAGCGCGGCGGCCCCCAGCGCCCGGGGGCGCCCTCGGGGCAGCATGGCAGGCTGCGGGGGCTCTCAGGGCGGGGCGCGGCCCCGGGCTGCGGACTCCATCGCGGGCTCTAGGAACCCGGGAGGGAGAGAGGAGGGTCGGCCTTGGGGGCGGCGGGGCCCGACGGACTCCCGGTCCGCTCCCGCGCTGAGTCGCCACCTCACCTACTCCAGCTGCTTGGGAACTCGGACCTTACTCTTCCAGAAGCCAGTCAGGGTGCAGAAGGTAGGGAGGCGGGGTGGAGGCTTAGGCCAGACCCGTCTGAGCGGGAGCCGGCCCCGCCCCCAACCTGGGTTCAGGTTTCATCTCCGCTTGGCTGAACCTGAAGGGGCGGGGAGACCCTCAGGGGCACGGTCCCTGGCCCCGCCCCTGCTCGGGCCTCCGACCTTCCCCGTGCTGCGCGGGAGGAACCCAAGAAAGCCCCAGGACAGCTGGATGAATCAGGGGCCGCCAACAGGGAAGGCCTAGTCCGCTCTACCTGCTCTGAGCCCATCCCCCTCTAGATTGCTCTGGGGCCCCAAGGCCTCTGAATCTCCCTCTGGGGGAGGGGCTGTGACCCCGGGCCCTGGATGAAAGAGACTGCCGAAGTAAGGGGACTGGAATGCCAGCCCCGAAGGTCAGGGACGCCTGCTCTGGGGACAGGGGGCGGGGCTGGCCGAGTGCACCTGAGCCCTGCCTTCCTCCGTGCTCTCCTATTTAGTCCACCTCTGACTCCGCACCCCATCTCCCCTGTTCAGTCCTGGTGGTCCGGCCTGGTCCAGCGGGGTCTGGGACAAAACGGCCTTGTAAGGGCTGTCCCTTGCTTAAGGAACTGGCGAGGGACCTCAGTGACGGGGGTGACCCGGGCCGCCTGCGTAGGGCCTGGGATCCCTGACCCTTGCCTAGACGGCGTAGATTGTGCCCGGCACTGGTCTGGATCTCTTCCTCCCCACACCTCCCAGGGCACCACCTGACCTCTGCCCGGCGGCGGGAGTGGTGGGCGCTGTGAACCATGAAGGACAGACACTGTTGACCGAGTGTGTGTGCTCAGTGCCCGGCCCTGTGCTGCATGGTTGCAGAAACCTCGTCACCATTAACCCTCACGTTAGTCTTGTGACACGGGTGTTACCCTCCACCAGAGGTGTGGACATGACCCGTTAGTCCACTCCAGGGCTTCTTCCCCAGGCGCTACTCCGCAGGCAGTTTCCTGCCTCAGGATTTGCCCTAGGTGCTCCTTCTGCCTGGGTTATGCCAAGATTTTCACACAGCCTGCACCTCCTTCCACATCCCTAGGTTTATTTCTTCCTCTCTTGAACTTCGCCTTGTTGACTTGTTGGTAACCTGTCTACCCCACAGCAGGTGGCTGCTCATGGGACTGGGTCCCCAGCACCCAGTCAGAGCCTGGCACAAACCAATCACTTAGTAGGTGTGTGCTGATGGGTGGATACTTTCTGGACCGACCGTGGCATATATGTGCCCCTTCTTTATCCATTCATTTGTTGATGGACCCAAAGTCTGCTCCTGTTTCTCGGCTGGTGTACGTAATGCTGCAATGAACATAAGGATGTGTATGTCTTCTCCATTTGGTGTTTGTTGTTTCTTCAGATAAAATACTCAGAAGTGAAATTGCTGGGTCTTTGTCTCTGGTAATATAGCTATTGTTTTAAAGTCTGTTTTGTCTGGTAGAAATAGTGCTCCCCGAGCTTTTGTTTGTTTCCACTTTATTAAATATTTTTTTCATCCCTTTAAAAAATAAGTTTGTGCTGAAAGTGGATGGAACCTACTGGGCCTTACCCTGACGTGGAAAAGGCTGGGTCTTTTAGCCCAACATCCAGCTATAAAAAGTGAGGGCCTGAGAGGCCCCTAAGTTCCCAAAAATCTGTGGCAAAGCGCCCCAGCCTGAGACCCTCAGGTCTCCTCCTCTGAGAGTCCAGGATGCCTTTCTCAGGGAGATGGAGGTCTGCAAGGAAGGTTGAGCTTTGGGCCTTTGGAAGCCAGGGGCAATGGTTGTCATGGAGACCGATGGCGGCTCCTTGTATATTCCGGCATGGAGAGGAGATGAGAGGATGTAAGGGCCACCCAAGCACCTGGAGCTTTGAGCCTCCAGCCCCCTGACCCTTGTCCCTAGCCTGGAGCTGCGGTGGGGGTGGGTCAATCCCTCTGCAAGACCCTCAAAGGAGACTGTCTTCGGTGGGGGTTAAATGTGAGGGAGCAGGTAGGGCACACAGGGCCTGGCAAGGGAGTTTGGGGCGGGGGCTGGGTCAGCATCTGGGGCTGCAGAGGGACTGGTCAGTTACATTGCTGGCCCCATCCCTTGCTCGACTTTACTATTCAGGGGGAATTGAGGTGTGAGATGCCTGCTAGGCCTCCAGGAGGCTCTTCTGGGGTATGGAGGGGAAAGGGAGACTTTATATGAGCATAAAAAGGGTCCTGGTCTTCTAGGCCTGAGGCCTGGCTTGGCCCAGCTCTGCCCAGGACTTTGCTGTGTGATCTTGAGCCAGGCAGGCTCCATCTCTGGGTCTCAGTGTCTTCATCTGTACCTATTGGACTGGTTTAGCTCTCTTCCCCTGTGGCTCAGGGCAGAATTAAGGAGGGGACACCCAGCCCAATCTGCCCAGAGGCCCTTCCAGCCCAGCCGGGTGACCAAATCTAGGCAGGGGCGCAACAGGAGGAGCTGCCCGGGGCACCTCCTGCACAGGGCCACTCTTTGTCTCTGGGACCTAATTGAGCCCAGAATCTGGAGAGGAACAGGCAGTCTTCCTGTAGTCAACAAGGCTGGGCCCACAATCCCCTCCCAGTCCTGGAAGGAAGCAAGAGAAACAGGCTCAAAGCAAGAACTCCTCAAATTCTGCCCCGGGGCATCCACTCCTCTGTTCTCCATGCCTCTCTCTAGAAGCACAGGATCATCGAGAGTGCTGGGAGTGCCAAAGACACCTCATACTCTCCCTCCTGACTCCTTCCACAGCCACAGACGGGCAGGAGTAGAAGCCTGCCCATTCATTGGTGAGGTTTGGGGAACAGGTTCATTTAGATGGTGAGGTGCAGGGAGAAAGAGCCTCATACGCACGGCATGCCCTGAGCCCTGATCTTAATTTGATCCCAGCTGCTAAGTTGACTCATGACCAAATGGCCTCAACGTGTCACTGCTCTCACTGGGCTGTGGGCAGTAGGGGAGAGAGCACTGGCACCAGAGACCTGCATTGGGGTCCTTTTGGCAGTGCCATGCTCCGTGACCAGGGACAAGTTGTTCTTCCTCCTTGGGCCTTTTATTCTCCATCTGTGGAAAGGAGTTCCTAGCAACACCGCAAGGTTGCTAAGAAGAAGATGAGCCTGGCACTGGGGTGAGGGGTGGGGTGAGAAATGATGCTGGTGAAGCCTTGCCCACCTCCTGTGTCTCCAAGACCTTTGCCTCTAGGGAGGGTCCTGGATATGTCTCCCTCTGTCTTCATTCCTTGGCCTCGAGTAGGCCAGGCAGCTATAATTGCCCCCTGGATATAGAAGAAACTATACTGGGGAAGAGGCTCAGGGAAGGGAGTGCAAGAAGGGATTGTGGCTTCCTGCTGAGGTGTGTTGCTTTAAACAACTAGATTCTGTGGTCAGACTAGACCAGAATTCAGATGTCGACAGGGTTCTTAAAAAAGATCCTTTCTTGCCCTGGCTGGTGTAGCTCAGTGGACTGAGCACAGGCCTGCGAACCAAAGGATCGCCATTTGATTCCCAGTCAGGGCACATGCCTGGGTTGCAGGCCAGTTCCCAGCAAGGGATGCACAAGAGGCAACCATACATTGATATTTCTCTCCCTCTCTCCTTCCCTTCACCTCTAAAGGTAAATAATAAATAAAATCTTAAAAAAAAAATCCTTTCCGTGTGCACTGTATGCCCGGCGCATGGCCCGCCCCTTCCTCAACTAATGGCTGCACCAAAGGATCTCTGTTCCCTCCACCTCTGGCCTCTTTTCTCCCGTCGCTGCCTCTTCCAAGAAGGCTGCCCTGTTTGGGAAGGGATCCCCAGGGCTCGCCCCCATCCCTTGAGTAGAAGCTGAGGCCCAGGAGGTGCATCAGAGGGCCAAAAAGCGCTTTGAGATTGATTCCAAGTTCAAGGACTAAGTCTGCCTTCAAACCATTACACATGGGGAAACCCCAGGCCCAGAGGAGGTGGGAGAGCAGGTGCGCACTCTTGGTGGGCAAAGTCCTAGCGAAAGTTGGGGCCGAAGCCGGGGCATTAACGCTGCTGGCAGGGGCTCGAGCCTGTGTAGGATGGTGGACCCCTCGCTGCCTCAGTTTCCCTAGCACCACTGGTGGGGGTGGGAGACGAAACCGGCCACACGCGCTCCTGTCGAGATACATTCCGACTGTTTTCAGACTCTCTGGGCGCCTCCTCAAGGCTAGTGGAGGTTCCTTTCGACGAAATACCTCCCAGCTCCTTTAAATACTGTCCTCCCGTTGGAACACCTCGGCGTTCTACTGCAAAGACTCTGGGTTCCCAAACCCTTCCCTGGAAAGTACGACTCTGCCTAGGAGCATTCCTAGGGCTGTAACTGCGCAGGCGCAAGGGTAGCCAATCGGAAACGCGGAAAAGCCGGGGCGACAGTGTGGAGTGTGTTAGCCAATGACCCGAAGGAGTAGGGAGGGCGGGATTAGTCCCTTAGTTGCTAGGCGCTATCCTGGTGGGAGGTGTTATAAGAAATTGGGTGATGGGGGTTCAATGGCCCTTCACGTCACCGTCCTTCTGAACCGCGGAAGTTAAGCAATGGAGAGGCGGGCCTAGCACCGGAAGCAGGAAGGAGGGCGCAGGAAGCAGGGCGCCGCAACCACTCGTTCTGTCTGTCGGTCAGTGGGTCTGTCGGCTCCTGGGGCAGGATGGAGAAACTGCGGCTCCTGGGCCTGCGCTACCAGGAGTATGTGACTCGTCACCCGGCTGCCACGGCCCAGCTGGAGACGGCAGTGCGGGGCCTCAGTTACCTGCTGGCAGGTGCCACCTCGACCTTTGACCTATTCCTTCGGGGTTCTGACTTCTGACCCCACTGGTCCCCTTCCTTCCAGAGTCAGGGTAGTGATCATTGTGTTTGAGAAGTTCCTTCCAGGTTCCCATAGGGCGTAGGGAGGGGACATCCAGGGACCCAAGACGCATGGTGAGAACGCTCACAGATGCCTCCTTCTGTGCCTTCTCAGGTCGTTTCGCGGATTCGCACGAGCTGTCAGAGCTGGGTGAGCCGGGCTCTGGGATGGGTAGAGGGCGGGAGGGCTTCGGAGGGCTTCGGAGGGCTTCCCAGAGGGATGACCACTCCAGGTCGCAGTCCTGGGCTTCCTGTTAGATCATCCTGTGCTGTGACTGAATTGGACCAAGGTCCAGCGTCCACTCTCCTGAGCCCCCTGTCCCCATAGCTGAGAAACAAGTCTGCGGGTCTTGACTGGTCAGAGGGGCTGAGTGCTTTCCCAGCTTTTGCCCAGTTAATCCTTCCTAGAGCCATATGAGGTGGCTACTGTTGTCCTCGGCATCCAATTAAAGGAGCAGAAGTTCAGTGAGGTTAGGGAACAGCCACTGATGATCTCGGAACCACGATTCAAATCCAGATCTCCCAGATTCCAGGATCCCTGGGCTGTAACTCACTCTGTAGTGTTGCTTAGTGAATACTGGAGGTGATGTACCTGAAGGGATGAGCTGGCATTTGAAAGGTGGAAATGAAATACACTTTTAGAGATAGGCTACAGAGAAAACAGGGGCCCGTAGGTGCAACCACGTATCTGTGGCTATTTGAAGCACAGTGCGCAGTTCTGGGCTGGTTTGTCACTGAGATCAAGCCATTCTTTCTCATTCCACCCACCCACGTGAGATCACTGGGGAGTGTGGAGCTCCAAAGAAGTGGACAGGGAGGCAGGTTGGTTTCCACATAATCTGTGGGTGGCTGATCCCTGCAGCTCTGGGGAGAAGGTGAAGGGATGGAGGCTGCAGAGCCAGCCTCTCAAGACCACACTCTGCCCCTCAGTGTACTCCGCCTCTAACCTGCTGGTGTTGCTCAATGATGGGATCCTACGGAAGGAGCTTCGGAAAAAGCTGCCTGTGGTGAGAATTCAGCCTGGAACCAAGGGCGGGAAGCTCGGGGACTCAGGGAAGACACAGTAACAACTAGCCTGTGTGTGGAGCACATGTTATGGTCTCAGAATAGGAGGCATGCCTATATCCACGTGAGCCTCCGTCATCTCATTAGGTGATGTCAGGGTGTCAATGTCTCTGTCTTAGATGGAGACTGAGTTTCAGGAACATGGAATAGCCTGTCCTGCGTGGGGAGCTCAGACCTACCCATTTGGAAAGAGGAAGATCTATCTCTCTTGTCAGAGGAGTCTCCTGGGGGAAGGCCTGGGGGGGGGGATGCCCCTTGACCTCTTGGCCTGGGGTTCTTGCAGTCGCTGTCCCAGCAGAAGCTTTTGACATGGCTGAGTGTGCTGGAATGTGTGGAGGTGTTCATGGAGATGGGGGCCACCAAGGTGTGGGGTGAAGTGGGTCGCTGGCTCGTCATCGCCCTCATCCAGCTGGCCAAGTATGTTGGGACTGTGGAGGGCCCTGGGTGGGGGCAGCCAAAGCCAGTTGTATAGATGGAAGGGGACACCCATGCCAGCTAGTCACCTTCCCCCTGCCCTGCCGTACCCCCGATCCAGGGCGGTCCTGCGAATGTTTCTGCTCGTCTGGTTCAAGGCTGGCCTCCAGACCTCGCCCCCCATTGTTCCACTGGACAGGGAGGCCCAGACACAGCCCCAGGGTAAGCTGCTTCCCTGCTCCGGAGTGGAACTGACACAGGACTAATTAGTGGCTTTAGAGTAGAGCTGACCAGGTCAATGTTGTCTTAGGGGGCCCTTCAGTCCCCATGAACTCATTTGCTCTCATCACCCTGTATTTTTTTTAAATTTTAAAAGATTGTATTTATTTATCTTAGAGGGGAAGGGAAGGAGAGAGAGAGAAATATCAATGCATGGTTGCCTCTCGTGCAGGGAACCGGGAACTGGCCTGCAACTCAGGCATGTGCCCTGACCGGGAATCGAACCACGATCCTGTGGTTCGCAGGCCCGTGCTCAATCCACTGAGCCACACCAGCCAGGGCTCATCACCCTGTATATTAAGAGAAGCAACAGAAAGATTAGTGGGGACAGAATCAGAATCTGAACTCAGGACTTCTGACATCAGAGTCCTCATCCTTTTTTTGTGGGCTGCACAAAGAGGGGACCGAGCATCCGCAGGAGACAGGGGTCATGCCAACTTTGTCGCTGGGCCTGGCTCTATATTAAGAATCCCAGGCTTGTGAGGCAGGACACCCAACAAATCTGTCTCTTCAAGCTTTGGGCCCATCACCTGTTGGTCCCTGAGCCTCGCTGTCCTCACCTTCGGTGGGAGCGGTTCCTCATGATCGTGTTGAAAGCCAAGGACAGAAGGTACAGCCCCTCTAGTGCTAGGTCTCTACATGTTGTTGGGCCCTCCCTGCCTTGTTCCAGTCCCTTGGAAGCCAGGGTTCTTGGCTGGTACATGTGCCACAGGTGATGCTGACCTCTTTTTATGCCAGGAAGGGTGGCAGAGTGCCCACTATAAGCAGGTGCCAGGTTGAGCCACAGTCCCTGATGTCAGCAAGGGAAGGAGGTGGGGCGTGGGACGCTGGTCCCCGATTCAGCAGTTGCCTTAATACAAGCTCATCCACCCTCCCCTTAGCCCATGAGCGTTCATTCACCATGCACACACTCTGTGCAGGCTTTGCTGGAAACATGCCCCCCTGACTGTGTGTCCTTCTGTCTATCCCTGCCAGATGGCGAGCACAGCCACCGCGATCAGGAGCAGTCGTATGTGGGGAAGCGGTCAAACCGAGTGGTGCGAACCCTCCAGAACAGTAAGTGTAGAATGTAGCTGGACTGGGCATCTCAGTTTTGAGGTCACTGTAGGCCTAAGGGTCTGGCTGTCCTCACCACCTGCCCCAGCCTGGGCCTGGCCGCCCACCTGCCTTTGTGTTCCAGCTCCGTCCCTGCACTCAAGGCACTGGGGGAGCCCGCAGCAGCAGGAACGACGGCAGCAGCGGCAACAGGAGGAGCTGAACATCACCCCCACTCCACTGGGGCTGCAGGAGACCATCGCAGAGTCCTTGTACATTACCCGGCCCCTGCTGCATTGTATCCTTGGCTTGGGGCTGCTGCCAGTTGGGAGTTGGTGGTGATGGGAGTGGGCAGGGCGAGCCCTGTGCTGGAGACATCCTTGACGCCTTGGCCGCCCAGTGCTCAGCCTGGGCATATGGGGTCAGCGGTCATGGACACCCTGGCTCCTTTCTGGTGTCGTAGATGTGACCAGGTGAGACTGGGCCTGTCTGGGGGCTCCACTCCCTCTGCCGAGCTTCATGCTGTGAGCCTGGCCTCCCCTGGGTGGGCAGGCGCCCCTTCTCCTGTTGCTGGCCCTAACGGTGTTCCCTCCTCTCCCCAGTCTGAGCCTCCTGAGCGACAGAAAGGGCCTGAGCCGTAGGGAGCGTCTGGAGCTGCGCCGCCGGACCATCCTGCTTCTGTACTACCTGCTGCGCTCCCCATTCTATGACCGCTTCTCTGAGTAAGGTTTCTGCAGTAAATGGCAGGGCCCACTCTCAGCAAGGGAGGGAGGCGGGGCGTGGGACGCCGGTGTGCTGAGCTTGTCCTCCCTCTCTCCTTCCCTCCCCCATTCTGGCTTCACTGAGCACCTGCTGTGTGCCATTCTGGAGTACACTCACTCACTCATTGCATCCAGCCTAGACCTGCCTTCCAGGCTCTTGGGCCCAGCAGCCCATGCGTGTGGGAGCTGAAGCAGGTGTTGGGGGAAGACATGGCCGGGCCACAGGGACAGTGAGGGGTTTGAGCCTTCCACACCCTCTAGCTTACTTGCACATTCATGTCAAATAGTTTGGATTATCCCCACTTTTTATGGGAGGCATTTGAGGTTCAAAGACATTGAGCAGCTTAAAAAAGCCACCCTGCTGGCCAGTGGCAGAGCAAGAGCCCACACCCACGTCCTCTCCTGGCCTGTCCCTGGCCTTGCCCAGCCCCCACTGTCTCCTGTGAGGGTCCAGAA
Organism: Sturnira hondurensis; assembly: GCF_014824575.4. NCBI lineage: Eukaryota > Metazoa > Chordata > Mammalia > Chiroptera > Phyllostomidae > Sturnira > Sturnira hondurensis. The sequence continues at coordinate 73,015 of NW_028092064.1, read as the reverse complement.
CTCCCAGTCTTAGCCACACAGAGAGGCCTGCTGGGGGGACCTGAGGGGGCAGCTCAGGGCCAAGTCTCCCAAGGGTCTGCCAGGATGACAGCCTAAGGTCAGATTGAGATCTGAGGGGGCTCCCCGTATAGCAGCTGGGGCTGTGAGACAGGCTGGAGGGCTCCCAGGAGCCCCCGTGTTGGTTTCTAAAAGTACACTGCTGAAAGACTGGCGTGTGAGTTGTAGTGGTACTTCCTATTACAACCACACCACCTCTGTTTTCATCGGAGACAGTAGAAAGGAAGCCCATGTCGTGTTTAATGCCGCCTCAGCAAAACCAACTTTGTCTGGCAGTTCCTGCTTTCAGATCAGTTTGAAAGCGCATGAGGTGCTAGAGCCAGACCCTATTCCGTGCTCCAGAGGTGTACAGAACTCCCTGACACCCCCGCAGTCAGCCTGCACTTCCCAGAGGGAACATCACCGCCCCAGGATCTCATCCTCTACAGGACTTTGGATGGTGGCTGCAGAGGCAGCTTCCCAGGCTACAGGCCTTCAGCTTGGCACACTGTCCGCTGACCTGACCAGCCTGGCACCCTCAGAGCAGTGGCTCGGACTGAGGGTCTAGAAACCAGTCAGAGAAATTCCTTGTTGCCCCAGAGGACAGGAGCAGGGTGCAGTCTGGGGAGGCACAGTCTTGCTTCTCTTTTTATTCTTGACACAGAGACAGTGCCAGGCTACCTTCCAGCTGTGAGTGTACCAGGCCTGCCTGTGGCTGGAGGAGGCAGGGCTAGCGCCACGCCCAGAGCTCTCATCCTTTGTGCCACTGTCCATCCTCCCTCCATAGCTACCATCTGTCTCAGTACCCTGCCTGTGGTCAGGTGGTGGGTGAAGGCGTGCTGGCACCTTGTTTCCAGGGACCCAGGCACCCCGCTCAGCTTGTCCGCTGTTTATCTTCTCACAGGGCCAGGATCCTCTTCCTGCTCCAGCTGCTGGCAGACCACGTCCCAGGCATTGGCTTGGTCGCAAGTAAGCACGGGGCACAGTGTGATTATTATAGTATCTGGGATCTCATACATGACCCAGTCCCCCCAACTTTTTTCTCTTTGTCTCCTTGTCGTTTGATTCTTAGAGAGGGAGCCAGAGGCCAGGTTGGATGGGCAAGAGCTCCTGGACTAGGGCAGGCTGGCCCGCAGTGGGAGGGATGTTAGACCTTATGGGGCCACCAGCCTTTCCCTGCCTCAGTGTCCCGGAGCGATAGGGGGCTGTGGGTAGAGAACCACCAGCAGGGATGAAGCCCACCAGGCTTTTTGGAGATTCCACCTCAGCAGAGAGTCCCTGACCCAGGCTGTCAGCATCTGCAGCTGGAAAGCCAGTTGGCCTCTCTGAGCCTGAGAATCCCCAGTGTCTGTACATGGGGACAGAGACCGCTGCGGATGCTGCCTCCCAAGGGGTGAGGAGCCAAGGGGATCCGGGCTGCTGGCTGTGTGGAGAGCTGTGAGCGGCCGTGGCTGATGGGTGCCTGGGATGGAGCAGAACAGGAGTCTGACCCTCGGTCCTGAACTTGTGTCTCTTCTCTCTCTCTCTCTTGCTCTCTCTCAATCTTTCTCGCTCCCATTGCAGGGCCACTCATGGATTACTTGCCCACCTGGCAGAAAATTTATTTCTACAGTTGGGGCTGACAGGCATCCTGGGGGTGGGGCCCAGGGAGGGCAAGGTGTGCCAGCCTTTCAGCCCCCTTGGCCCCTCCGCCCTAATAAAACTGACTCTGGCTGTAGCCAAGCCTGTGGCCTCTCCGTGTCTACAGCCCTGGACGCCACCGGGGCCCCTCCAACAGTGTCCTGACTTTGACTGCACCCTCTGGTGATGGGGCCCCTGCGGCTGCACCTCGTCACTGGACTCAAGGCCTCTGCTCAGACTGGGAGCCAGCTCCTCAGCTGGAGAAAGCAGGTTTAACCTCGAGCCCAGGAAGCTGCCTGTCGGGGCAGCCGTGGGAGTAAATTGCCTCTCTCTGCACTTCCTGTTGACAACAAGACGAGCTGGGGCAGTGATGACAGCTGCCTGTGTGTCTTTTGGCCGGAGCCTGTGCCCCCCCTTCCCCCTGCAGGGCCCTGTTGTTTACCAGCTCTCTGTGAGGGAGCCAGGTGAATGGGGGGCCCAGTCAGTGTGGGTGGTACCTCAAGCCCTGACCTCCTCATTGGGAGCAGAAGGCTGCTCTCCTTCGGGAAAAGAACGCCAGGCAGCAGCCAGTTGCCGCTGGGCTGGAAGGCATGGCAGCCTGCACGGCTCTGGGAGAAAGCTGGGTGCAGGTTCTCTAGTCTCTCCCTTTCCTGACCTCTGCCTCGCCCCCTTTGCCTGTGAATGGACCACGCTCTGCTGCTGATTTTCAGCAGATGGGTGGCCCCTTGGGTTCTACACTGCTATCCCCCGAACTTCACCTCCCAGACCCCCAGGTGGAGGGCCCCCCCAGAGGGGCCGGCCTTTCCTTAGTGCTCTCCCTGGGTGTCTCTGAGAAGCCACCAACCCCTAGCCCTGGGCTGGGGGGTGAAGGCCCCGAGTTTCAGTGACCACAGCTGGAGGCCCACAACCTTGTGCTGAGTGCAACCAGCATTGCTGGGCTCTCGCTCTGCATGTGGTGGGCTTAGCACCCTGTGCGTGCATTCAGAAACCAGTGAAGTGTGGTCCTTGTGGCCAGCAGGCAGGTGGAGGAGACAGGCGCATGAACACATGCAGCACACAGGGTGCTGCAGTGGGCAAATTATGTGTGGAAAAGAGTTTAGGCCTGGGGTGGGAGTGTGGGTGCTTTCGGCTCAGGCTGACACCTGGGGAAGACCCACTGGTCAAGGAAGCCTCCACTCAAGCAGGTGAAACGTGGGTTCTCTGATGGGCAGACTGGGAGAGGAGGCCCAGTGTGCAGAAAACTACATGGGTAGTGTTGGTGGCATGAAGCCAATGCTGGGGCAGAATGGAGCAGAGGGCAGGAACGGGGTGAGGCTGGAGGGGAAGGTCAGGGCCAAATGCAACAGGCCATCCCTTACCAGGGGAGAAGCTGGGACCCGCCTGCGGGAGGCAGTTGGGGCAGGGCCTGGGGCAGGGTGGACTGACTGACAGACAGGGATGAAGGGTGGCGGGGGGGCAGTGGCCTTGCTGGCAGACACCTAGGACAGTGGGTAAAGCAGAATTAAGGCCATGGCAGGGGGCTCCAGAGGCTGAGTAACCTACGGGCCTTCAAACTGGCTGTGGATAGAGAGGAAGAGATGGTGTCTTGGAGGAGTGGAGGACACGGGTTTTTGGGGTTAGAGTGTCCAGAACTCGCGGGTCCCAGCAGGGGTGAATTGTGGTAGAGACCAGGTACAGAGGCAGGAGACGTGTTTAGGACACAGAAGGGGAGGAAGGCGGTCAGTGAGAAGCCAACACATGGGCCCTGAGCACCAGAAGCTCGTGCCCCAAAGGAGATGCAGTGCAGGGCAGCCTCGAGCGGCTGCTCAGGGCCAGGAGCCAGGAGCCAGGAGCCAGGGCTAGGACCAAGGGACATTCCTCTGTGCTCAGGCCCCTCAGCAGCTGGAAGAGGAGCGTGGAACTGTCTTAGGAGCTTGTGCAGAACCCCCAGCTTAGCCCTCAGGTGCTGATCCCACAGGTTTGGGTGGGGGGCCCAGGGTTAGTTTTTAAAGCCTCAGGTTCAAGGGTTCTGCAGTGAGCCAGGTCAGCCTTGCATTATCAGACTGGGCACGAACCAGACAAAGATTAATGACCCTACAGCTTTGCTTGGGGCCTAAGACGAGACCCCAGTACACCATCACACTGCATTTATTTGTTGACCAAGTATTTATTGAGCCCCCACCAGGTGTCAAGTGCTGGGGACCCTGTCCTTCCTGACCCCCCCCCCCCGCCCCCGCCCTGAAGCTTGTGCTCTGGCTCCAGACCAGGCCCCAGGCTTTGCCAGCCAACCTGAAATCCCTCCGCCCAGCCCCTGGAGGACCAGGCTGTTCTGAGCTGTGGGGGCTGATAGGGAAGTCCCTCAGTACCCGCCTCAGGGGAATTGCTGGCTGAGGCTGAGCGCCCGCTCTGGGATCTTCTGTTGGCAGGGCCTTCCTGGGACTGAGCTGCTGGAGGGACAGCAATGGTGGTGGTAGCAGGAGGCTGGGTGGGAACCAGTGGGGCTCTGGGTGATGAGGATTCAGGAACCTCGATCTCTGCTGAGGGATTACGGTGTGCCAGACCTTGGGGACATCATGTATAGACCTTACCTCACAGATGAGCAAGCTGAGGCCCAGAGACTGACATGTCTACCTAGCAAGGTCTGGATCTGAGCAGAGAGCCAGTCCCAACACTGTGCCCCAGCCCTTGGGCCGTGGCTCTAGAACAAGATGCGGTTTGGATTTGCTGCCCTGGAACAGCTGTCCTTTGTGAGGTGGCCCAGGGAGTCAGGAGGGGTTCCATCCTGCTGGGGGAGGGGCCTGCAGAGGCCGCATCAGGGACCTGAGTGGGAGATGGCTCTGCACCCCGGGGCCGGGCTGAGCCTCCTCTTCTACCTCATCCTGGCAGTCGCACTCCACCCCCTCCCGCTGCTGCTGAGGTAACTCCCAGGAGCAACAGGGGCGAGGCCTGGAAGGGGCGGGGAGGGGGCACTGCCATGAGGAGAGGCTGGTGTCATCATCCTTGGCTGTCCCCTGCTTCCAAGGGAGGCGACAGTGGCCTTCAGGGCCAGCCCTGAGTTCCCCAACCTCTCCCACAGACCTCAGCGATCGGTTTCCGAGGAACCCGAAGCCCCCCTGGAGCTCCCACAGCCGCTGTCTGGCCTGCTGGATGGTAGTGTCCTCCCTCCCCTCCCCACCATGGGGAAGACATACCCTAGGGAGGGCACCCAGGTCCAGCCTCAGGGTCTTACCCCAAACAGCATCTGTTCAGGGGTGACGGCAGCAGATTCCAAAACGGGTTCTCCCTCCCAATCACACCCTCTTCTCTCTCCAGACTATGGGGTCCTACCCAAGCACCCTGCACCACGAGGGCCTCGGCCCCTCCTCTCCCCGGCCCAGCAGCGCAAGCGGGAGGACCCAGACATGGCTGAGTATTACTACGACACACTCCTGTGACAGGAACCCCTTATAAAGCTATTCTATACAGCAAAGCCTTGGGTTGTCCTAGGATGGAAATGGGCTGGCCGTGGGCAGGGTCCACGTAGATACACCACCGCAGTCCAGACAGGAAATGGCACTTTAATAGTTGTGGCCAGGGTGACAGGACCAAGATGGGGCTACAGCCGAAGCAGCCGAGAGGCCAGGCTGGCCCAAGCCAGTGGGGAAGCCCCCTTTTCCTGCCGGAGTGGGGCCCCGCTGTGGGTGCCCTCCTTCCTCGAGGGGCCCGCACCTGCCAGGGGCCAGCATGCCAGTGAGGTTGGTGGTGGAGCCATCCAGAGGCCCTGCGAGTGACAGCTGGGAACAGGGACTGCACTGCCCCCTACTGCTGTTTCCTTACTGGAAAGTCCTCAGGAGGCAGCTGGGCTCAGCATGAGCTCAGGGCCTTTGCTCAGGGCTGGGAGCCGAGAGCAGGGTGGGCACTCTCAGGTGGCATGGGCTTCATCCAGGCAGACGCCCATGGCCAGGGAGCCAGAGGCCCTGGCAGGGAAGTGAGCCCCAGAATGGGACAGAACCCTCCGCTCCTGGGATGGCCCCTGTCCCTGCCAGCGGCCTGCCCCGCCCTGCCCACAGTTCCCCAGCAGCCCACTCCATCCTCCGTAGGTGAATCTAGTATCGCAATAAACTGCATTTGCCTCTCCCACAACCCCCGCCCTCCCACCCTGGCCAACAGTCTCCACTCCCCTGTCCTACGGTGGTGCGGGTGCCCTTCCTCAGGCAGCGCCACGTCCTGTTGGCAGCCAGCTGTCCTGGCGCTGGCCTGAAGGCCCAGGGGATGCACAGGGCAGGGCAGCACTGCTACTCCAGGTAGATATCTTCCGTGGGGCAGGTGTACTCCACAAACTGCTTGTAGAACTGCTGGAACGCTCTCCTAGGGGTGGGCAGACACACACGCTGACTGGGGTCGGGGAGTGGGAGCTTAACCCCAATTTTCAAACTGGAGCCTCGGGGTCCCTGGCCGGGGCTCCAGACCCCCAGCTGCAGTGGCCTCAGCTCCTTCCTCTACAAACTGCTTCCTGAGCCAGACTGCAGTTCAAGAAAGGGCCCAACACTAAAACCTACAGCAGGTGCTCCTGCAGACCAGCCGCTGGACTGTGACCTGGGACAGTTCAGAGGTGTGTGCAGGTGGTGTGCAGAGCTGGAGAGGACTGTGCTTGAGGGCCTGGGGTGGGGGATGGCAGGTGGGCACACATGCATACATACCCCACAGATTCCGCCAAGACTTTGGTGGATTCTTCGGACACAAAAACGTGGCAGGCAAACCGGTGGTCAGCGGGGTGCTTAGTGATGAACCCAAAGTACCTGTGGGAGGGTGCAATCCGTCTGAGGGCGGGGTGGGCCTCAGACCCCTCCAGGCACATGCACGGCCCCCACCCAGCCAGGATGGCTGCACCCCTCCCACCCACACCTCGACCTCTGCTCCAGCCCACTTACTTGTTGTTCTTTGGATGGTATCCACAGAAAGAGATGTTTTTTAACTGGAAAAAGTGGCTACATTTATTCCCCTACAGGAGGAAGAGAGGAAGGTGGTCATGAGCCTGCAGGGGGCAGAGGAGGGAGGTGAGGTGCAAGAGCCCAGGGTGGGGGCCAGGGTGCTCACCTGGGCCTCCTGGGAGTCATCAGCCTTGACGCCTATCTTCACACCCCTCACGCTGATCTCTAGGACGCAGCTGGAAGGTGGGTTAAAGTGCACGGTGAGCCGGCGGGTGGTGGCGATCTGTGGGTGAGGGACAGGAACATCAGGTGTGGGGCATGTCCCTCTCCCAGGAAAGGCCGGGGACCAGGCTGGGGCTTATCACCCACTGCAGGGTGGGGGTAGGAAGCAAGTACCTTTTGCATAGCGGCACAGAGGACGTCGTTGCCTTTGTGGTAGGGAACCTGGACAGAGCCCAGGAACTTCACGCGAAACTGGTCCACCCAGTCACTGTTTTTGGTCAGGGCTGGAAAGCAAGCCTGACATGAGGAGAGGCAGAGCCAGCAAAGGGTGCCACCACCCACGGATGCCCCAGTCTGGCTGGGCCTTGTGGTAACCACTTGTGAAACTGACCCAAAGCCACTTCGGCTTGGTCCCCCTCCCTGGGCGGCTGAGGTCTGGAGTATGGGTTCACCTGGCAGCAAGCCAGAGCAGGGAAGATGTGGGGCCTGGTGGCACCAGACAGTGGGACAGGAACCCTACCTGCCATATGTTCAGGCTCCTTGGTGACCTCGATAGCGTAGTAGGCCGGAAAGACGCCCCGGGCCCCCGTGCGCATGTTGTAGGCCTCGTACCAGTAGTCCTCGGCCTGCAGCTCCACCAGCAGGGGGTCGTCCACTTCCAGCTCGAGTTCGTCTTCATGTCGAGGCACAAATCTGTCCCCAAGAGGGGACATGAGGACTTCACCACAGGGCCTCTCCAGCCAGGTCACCTGTCTACCCCACACCCTGCTCTGGGAGCCATGCCAGTGCCAGCCAGCAGGTTAATTCAACAAGTGTTTGAGAGCGTTCGGGGCGCCTGTCAAAGCCAGCTCCTGGGGCAGACTGAAGTCGGGTATGCCTCTGCCACGGGGCAACTCGCAGGCTGACGACGGAGGTGACTAGAGCCACTAACACAACGGGGAGAGGTGATGGGAAGCGGGCACTTCCACATGAGGAGAGCGAGGGTGTGGGTTTGGTGCGGGGTAGGTATGGGATCTGCTGGGCGCCCCTCTGGGCTCTGATCCCGGCCAGCTCCGGTGCTCACCCTTGGGTGCCCGCAGCACAGCAAAGGCTGCAGTGCACTCAACCCTCCCTTCTGCCCCTTACTCTGAGTCTGAGAGGGGAGGCACCACCCCCGGGGCTGATGCGTCATGTGCCAGTGGTGTTGATGGATTTAGGCCACGCGGGGATGACGGAGGCAGGGCAGGGTGTCCCAGCCACTGCCTGGCCGGTTGGGCTCTGGCGCTCTTACCTGAATATGGCCCGGTGGGTCTGCTCCTGCTCCTCCCCGTTGATGACACAGGAGAAGAGCCCAAAGGACTCTGCACCTAGGGGCGAAGGGGACTAGCTGCAGGAGGGAGGTCCCAGCTCTGGTCGAGGTGGGAGGGGCAGGGAGGGTGCTCTCAGCCCTCAAGTCTCAGACCAGATGGGTCTGGGGCCTCCTCCCCAGAGGGCCCTCCTCCCCGGAGCGCCCTCAAGCCAGCTCTTCCCACCCGGGCCCCACTGCTCCCACTGCGGACTCACTGGAGGAACGAGAGCGGCCACTCATGAAGACATTCAGGAACTTCTTGGAGAAGTGGACGTCAGGCTCGTCGGGTGTGGAGTCCTCAGAGAGGCAGGCAGAGGGCCGTGGCCGGGGTGCTTCCTCATACTCTTCCCCAATGGCCGACTCGTAGGGTGAGGAGGCAGAGGCGCAGTTGTCATAGACGGTGGCTGAGTCGCTCTCGTCACTGTAGTCTCCAAAGCATGGCCGCAGGCTCACCAACTCCAGCTGTGCGTGCTCGTCCACTACCAGCGTGTACTTGACCGAGTCATAAGACAGTGCGCTGGTGTCTGAGCTTAGCGAGGCCCGCGGGGGCGGCGGCGGCTCCCCCAGGCTCCCGCGCCACCCTCCACCTGGCGGCCCGGCCCGCTCTGGGGAGGACAAGCAGTCGAAGCCCTCGTCCTCCTCACTGATGGAGGGGTGTGGCCGTCCTGCTGAGGAGGGGTAGGCAGCAGGGTCTGGATCGGAGCTGACTGACATCCGGCTTTCAGCTGGTGGCAAGAAGGCAGAGGTGGGCTCCCCGGGGTCTGGGGGCCTCTGCACTGGCGTCAGGTAGATCTCCTCGGTGGCCTCCAGCCGCACGTCCGCCTGGTAGTGGATGCGGTCTCGATGCGAGTGGCCCCGGCTGCCTGGCGGGGCAGCCTGAGGGCCGCTGGGAGGAGCCATCTGGGTGGCAGCGCTGCGGCGACAAGGGCTCTTGGTGGAGGTGCCTCGGTCCGTGGTGGGGGCAGGGCTGCTCTGCGGTGGCAGCTCATCGCTCAGGCAGATGTGTTCATGTGGAGGCGTCTGCTCCCCTGGAGAGCGGGCAGGTCAGTGCTGCAGACAGGTGCCCCTGCCCTTGACCCCCAGGCCACTGTTCCTTCCTCTCAGCCACTGGCCCTGGTGGCTCTGGGGCCCCCTCGCTCATGCCACAGTCCCCTCGGGTGGGCCTACTCGAAAGCTGGAGTGCTCTCTGCAGTGGGGCCGGGCAGGTGGGAGTCTGGAAAGGGTGCCACCTTACCTGTCTTCAGGGGTGAGGATGATCGAGACACTCGGTCCTGCCAACTGTGCTTCTTGCCTAGAGAATTATTGTTCAGCGTGTCCTGTACAGAGAACAAAAGGCCCTGTGACAGAAGTGGTCAACAGTGCCCGGCACAGGGAGGCCCTGGCCCTGCCCCCATCTGGCCATCCTTAGGACATTTGCTGCGCCCCCACCCCCATCTCTTATCCAGGGCCTCACCCTGGACCCCCTGTGGAGCAGACAGGAAGGGTGGCAGGTCCCAGCCCTCCTGGCCAGGCCTCCTGGCTCTAGCCAGCCCTTCCTCCTGGCTCAGGGAAGCTGGCCAAGCCTTAGGGACATGGTCTTGTCAGCCTCCGCAAAGGCGGTGATGGCCAATGTGTGTCTTGGTGCATGGGGAAGGAGGTGGGGGAAGAAGCAAGAGCCATCTGGGGTCGGAGCTGAACCCCCAGACCCAGACACTGAGGGTAACATGAGGACTCTCCCTTCTAGCCCAAGTGTCCCGAAGCTCAGGAAGCTTCAGGGAAGGGGTGGGGGTAGTTTGCAGAACGAGAAAAAGGCACAGGAAGGGTCTCCCAGCAGCTGGCCTGGGGACTGGGATGAATCATCCAAATGATGAATCCAGAAGGCCGTTCTGTCATGCCTGGGGAGTACATGACTGAGGAATGACATGTAGTTGTCAGAGGCCCTTCTTGCTGCCCTTCAGCCCCTGGTCTGCCCCCGCCACATCCTCTGCCCCCTGGGACCCTCTCTGCACTGCCAGAGTACAAGGCTGCCTACACACAGCTTGGGCCCCCTTCCCTGGGAACACCCTCAGCGGCTCTCACATTCATGACTCTGGCTGCCAAAATCTACCCCTGACGACCCTGGGAAAGGAACTAATCCCTTCCCCAGGGCCCCAGCACCCTCCACCCACAGCCCCGCCTCCCCGGGCCCCTCTGTACCTTTCCTGTCTGGGTTTGGAAAACAAAGGGCCACAGACACTCTCCCCCACCCTACTCAACCCTCCTTGGCATCCAGCCACCCAGCCAGGGGGCCCCAGGCCCCCAACTCAGCCAAACAGCTCCACCTCCCATTTCTCTTGCCTGCCGTCTGGGAATTCCCAGCTGCCCACATTTCAAATCGCCTGCTGCCTCTGAGCTCCCATCCCCAACTTTTCACAACTTCCCAAGGCCTCCCACCACACCGACCCCTTCAGATGAAGGAAGCCCTTTCTCCAGGCCTTGCTTCTTATTCACCTCACCAGGAGCCCCACACCCTAAAAAGGAAACCTGGCCACAGCCGACGGGTCCCAAGCTCCAAACCCTTGCAATGCCTTAAAATTCTGTTCTCTGAATACCCCACTTCTCTCTCTGCGCAGATCCCTCCACTGCCCCTCTGGGCCCTTCCCTTTATGATCGATCCTACCCACCTCCCAGACCACCACGCCAGGGACCTTCCCCTTGGGAAGCCTCAGGCGGTCTCAGTAGGCAGGCGACTTCTCCCAGCGCCAGACCCACAAGTTCGCCCAAAGCACCCTGCCCTGTCACCTCCCGGGCCCAGGCCCAGGGCGCCACCCTCAGCCCCGCCCCACACCGCTCAAGCCTTACCTGAGACCGCGGCACCTGCGGGAAGAGGTTGAGCGTGGTGGGCCGCTTGGGCCGGTAAGTGTCCCCGCTGCCCTGGCCCTGGCCCTGGCCCTGGCCCTGGCCCTGGCCGCGGAGCACCGGTTCCTGGCGAGCCTCGGCCTCCGGCGGTCCCGCTCCTGGTCTCCGCGCCGTGTGCTCCTCCTCGTCGTCCTCCTCGTCGTCCTCAGCGCCGGGAGTGTCCCCCGCTGCATCGATCAGGTCCATCTGCAGCATCTCAGCCTGCAGCCGACTCCCAGCGCAGCCGCCGCCCCCAGCTAGGAGCCCTGCACGCGGGGGCTGCCCGGCCAGAACGGAGGGGAGTCATGGGGCGGGGCCGCACAGAGGCTGGGGCAGGACCAAGGCTGCCGCGCACCGCCCCCAGTGCACCACCCCCAGCCCAGGCGAATCCATTCCCCTGCCGCATAGGGGTGGGGAGAGATGAGCAATCAGGACCAAGGCCATCCCCCTGCGAGAATGCACGAGGCTGCCCTCCCCACTCCAGGCGGGGCCTCGGGCAGTCCACACCTCTTCCCTCCTCTGGGTTCCCGGCTTCCCCACTCTTTGCACCCTCCCGTTCCCTTGGTAACGGCTTGAACAGTCCACACCTCTCCCCGCCTCACGGTCCTCAGCTTTCTGACTCTGCACCTCCCGTTTCTTTGGCAACGGCCGGTGACCTCACCAGGGTTGTAAGCAAAGCCCAGAGTGAGGTCACTGCTGTTGCCATGGGGACGGAGGGTCGCCAAGGTGTTCACGCCTCACAGGGGATGGGGTGGGGTTATTATTTGAAAAGGGCAGTGAGGGAAATTCAGTCCAGGCGACGGATTGCGGGTGGGCTGCAGAGCGGGCAGGAGGACCTGAGCTCCGGCCGGAAGAGGGATGCTGAAGAAGAAGGGCAAGTGGGGCACCTGCACAGGCAGTGGCATCCCCCACCCTCCTGTCCACAGGCCTTGGCCCCTCCAACCTGAGATTCTCGCTCAGCTAGCCTAACTTTGAGAGTTCTAAGCCCTGCTCTAGTTCCAGCCTGCCACTGCCTCCCTGGCCCCTCGGACAGATCTCCTGATCCCCAAACTCCCTCACCAGTTAGCAGAGGTGAGGATTCACTGGCAAGAGTGAGTGACAGCCCCCTGGAGCTTGCCTAAGGCCCCTTTATGTACAAGGTACATAAAGCCCCAGGGCCTCAGGGTCCTAACTGGTGGCAGGACCACCCTCTTCAAGGCAGTGGGGGATGAGGAACAGGTGTGTGACCTTACAGAAGCTATGTCCAGGCCCTGGGACCATTCCCCAGGTCCTCTGCTTCCATCCCTTCCTGGCCTGGCCAGAGGGTGGAGGGTTGGGGTACATGGAGCTGGAGGGTTAACCACCCCCCAACCAGTCCCCGGTTTCTTCTTGCCTTGGAAGAGCTCACAGCATATCTGGGGGCAATAGGAGACCACAACACAGAGAAGGCACTGTGCACCCCAACTCACTCCTTTGCTCACTGCCCTCCTCACACCACGTCCACTTTGGCCGGCTGCCCTCCCGAGGGCCGAGAGCAGCTCTGGGCTCTGCAACCTAGCACCATGCTTTGGCTGCCATTTCCTGACTCCTCTTTACTCTTCTGAAAAGACACAGAGGATCTCTCTCTGACCCACGCTCCCCAGATGCTGAGGACCTCCTGGCAGGATTCAGAACTTTCAGGACAAGAGAAAGCCATCTGTCCTACGGGAAAGCCAAGGGGTCAGAAGCAGCAGCAATGCTGGGTTAACCCTCCATAGGGACCTTTAGGCCTGCGGGCCAGGGGGGGGTCTGTGAGACCCAGTGGCACGGCTTGGCGCAGCGGCAGCAGAGGGAGTGCCTGTATCTGCGCTCCTGCCCCAGAGCACTGCAGATCACTCCAGACTCCACCTGGCTCTGCCTGGGGCTGTCTGCCAAGGCCACTCCCCAAAGGACTTCGGGTAGTCCCGAGCCTTCCCTTCCCTAATGCCCTAACTGCTACTGTCCAGGACCTGAAGACCGCCTGCCCTCTTCCTGTGGACAGTTGAAGGAGCTGCCTCCTGCCTTAACTCATGGCAAAAAAAAAAAAAGAAAAAAGAAAAAAATAATTGATTGAGGCCCAAGGTGTGCCAAGCGCTGTACTGGATGTTTCCTGCACGCTACTTCATTTAAGGAGGGTGCTGTACAGACCCCGAACACTCCGATGTGGGTCAGGTGGGTGCCCTGAACCCTGACCCTACCCATCCTACCACCCAGTCGGGCTCTGGGAGCCCACCCTTACCCGTAAGGACAGGGTGTCTTTGCACTGCAGGCTGATGCCACACTCATCGGTGATCTCTGAGAGGTCTTCATCCTCAAACTCCTCCAGGCTGATGTCATGGGTGAGCCTGGTGGGGACAGGAGGCTGCAGTTACAACACACAGGGACTGCTCGGCCCACCCATGTCTCCCTAGTACACCTTCCAAGAGGCAGCCCCTCAAAGGCAGATCACAGCCCCAGAAGACCGGACTTGGAGTCCGCCTGTGCTAACGCAAGGGGTACCTAACAAGCAGGGAAAGTTTGGGGTTCATGCCAAAAGGCAGTCCTCCTGGGGTGGCAGGAGGAGGGGAGGCTCTCCGTCACTCCTGCTCCTCCCTGTTGTCCTTCTTGTTGCCAAACAAGAGGCAGTGCCTGGAAGGCCCAGCTGGTCAGAGCCTCAGCTCTGCCAGAGAAAGGCCTCCCAGGGTCAAGGGAGGTGCCAAGGCCCATTTGCCCATGGAGAATGAGAAGACTTCACAGGATGCCTGGATCAGGGGGCTCCCTGTCCAATCCCTGCAGCAACAAACCCAAGGCATTAAGAGGCCACTCTCCAGCCCCAGAGACATGCTTGTCCCCCCAGCCCAGGAGGCCCCTAGCTGCTTGAGCCAGAGCAATGAGGGGAAAACTGGGGTTGGTGCAGGTGGTTTCAGCCCATTCCAGTACAGACCAGGCCCCCATTCTGTGTTCTCAGTCTCATCTCTCCAACCACAGAATCACCTTGCCCAACACAGGCCCTGGGCAGGAGGGTGCACAGATGGGGCCCAGGAAGGCCCTGGTGGGGGCTGGAGGAGGGGGGAACTCAGGAGGCAGACCAGAGCACCTCAGCACCAGCGCTGACTGGCTGTACGGGAGCCCCCTCCCCACAGGCCCACCCATGCCCCGGCCCCACTGTGGTACCTGCCGGCCCCAGCCCTGAGCTCCGTCTGGTTTGGTGGACATGGGACATTTGGGAGAATTCTGTGGGGGAAGTTGGGGACAGTTCTGAGTCTTTCCCCACATGAGACAAAGGGATTGAGGCTTAAGAGCACGAGAGGCCCGCAGTCCAAGGTCACCCAGGAGAGGTGGCAGCCCAGCCCCCAGGGGAGCCCAGGAGGCCCATGCCCTCCATTCCTACCTGTCAGACTCAGACAGCAGGAGCTCTATGGAGCAGTCCCCCAAGCTTCCCCCTTCCCCACCAGCCCCCGCACCCCTACCAGCGCTCCCACTGATCCTCCAACCAGCTGTCATTGTCTGGGCTTGAATCCATCTTCAGGACGAGATGCATGGAGAGCCCTGCCCGGCCAGGGGGCTTCCGGGCCCCAGGGCCGCCCACTCATGCCCAGAAGGGTGGGGGGGCCAGGGCTCAGGGCAGGGCTGGGGCCACAGGCCTCTGCCGCCTGGGCCTGCCTTTCTGCGTCCTGCCTGCTGCAGAAGCCCGGGGAGCTCATTAAAAATACATGGGCCGGGAGACGAGGCAGCGGCTGCCTGCCGACCTGGGCCCCAGCCCCAGCTCTTCCCAGCCCAGCCCTCAGCTGCAGGCAGCCTCCTCCCCCGGCCCGGTGCGCTGATGCTGCTGTCACCGCCACCTCCCCGGTGGGATCAGGTTACTGCAATCGATGCTACTAGCTCCACCTGCCCTTCCAATGCCCCTGTTGGGGGCTGAGGCGCACTCTCTCTCTGGCCCAGGCTTGTAAGCAGATAGCAGAAATCTGGACTGTTTTCCCCCAAAAGCCAGCCCTTGATCTGCTTTAAAGGGCCAGCGCCACGCTCAGGGTGCCTGATGACCAGATGGGGGTGGGGGTGGAAGCTCTAGAAATCTCAGTGAATGGACGGCCCACAGCTACACGCTCAGCCCCACACCTCAGCAGGGAGGCTTCTGTGGGCCCAGGCAGTGCACAGTCGGGGCTGCGGGGCAGGTCTGGGCTGCTCCACTGCCCACCTGGTGCAGGACAGAACCTCGGCCCCTCCTTAGGGCTCCATCCTTCAGCATCCAGGAAGTGTCTGTGGGCACACGTGGCCCCACAGCCAGGGAAGGGCACCTGGATGCTCATTGCAGGTCTGGGTGGCCTGGGAGCCCACGAGCTGCCTGTGACACAGGCAGAAGCTGGAAGGGCCCTGGAGGGAATGGCAGGGATTCTCGCCAGGGCAGGCAAGGGGGCAGATTGGGAGTGCCCCCTTTCAGGCCCTTTGGGACCTGGAGCCCGAGGGTGGGGAAGGTGTGGTGTGGAAGCAAGGCGGGCTGGGGAGGACAGCGGCCTAGCAGCCAGAGCGGCCTTGTTCCCGCTCCATCTGGCCAGCACGGTGTGGCATCTCTGGCCCTGGGACAAGAACCAAGTGGCTGGCACTACGTTAACGATGAACACACACTGGCTGGCTGGGCCACCAGCGAGAAGGCGCCCCTAGGTCCCAGCCACAGGACCACTGGGTGTCTGACCCAAAGAGGCCTTCAGGTGCTCCCCGCTCTGCCGGCGACCCCAGTGCACACCCCAGTGCACATCCACATCTGCCCTCCCTTGCCGCCCAGCCCTGGCCTAGCTCCTGCCTCTGCAGCCCTGCCCCCTGGCCTGCCTGCCTGCCTCAATCTCCCTGTGTCTGCACCACTCTGCCCCACTGACCACTGCCAGGCAAAGCTGTCTTAAAGACCAAGCCTCTGCCCCCTGCTCAGGGGTTCCTGCTGGTAGCCAACTGCTTGGCCTGGCATCTGAGGTCTCCAGCTCCCCCCCCCACCCCCCGCCCGTGCCTCCCATTCCTGCCTCCCTGGGGTCTAACCCAGAGCTTGGGTGGAGCCTGTGGCAGGCTCTCACCTGTGTTTGCTGGGAGAAGGCTCAGTTAAGCCTGCTCCTCAGAAAGCCCCCCCTTCCCCATGCCCTCCTGGCCACATCACTGGTCCCCTGCCACCCTGCTGCCTGTGGTAGGTCGGCATCTGCGCCGGCGCAAGGTGGTGTGGTGGAGCAGACAGGATCAGGGCTCCACCAGACACCCCCACCCAGTACCCAGAGGGTGGTGAACATAAGTTCCCTCCCTCCCAGCAGTGGTCTGGACTGCACACCACCCCCACCCCCCACCCCACTCCCGGGGGGCAGAGCTGGTGAGGCTGTCCTGCATGCTCAGCAGGAGCCTGCTAGAGGTCTGTCAGTGGCAGCAGCAGGGTGCGACCCAACCACGCCCCCTCAGTATTGCTGACGTTCCCACCTCCTAGGAGGCAGGTCTGGGAGCGCAGGGACCACCTTTTCACCCTTTACAGAGGAGGGGCTTCGGTCCTCTGAGCAGTAGGGGAAAGGGCATTGTGTGGGGCCTCAAAAGCCTGCACTTGACCCCCCAGCTCCAGCGGGGTGGGTGCGAGAGCTCTTTATCTTTCCTCCTTTTCCAAAAGAGAGGCAGGGTGGTGCAACGGTCACCACATCATCCTGGAGGCCAGAGGCCTGACAGGGAGGCCCGCCGCGGAGCAGCTCCCTCAGGCCTCAGCACCACCTTGGCAGAGGGGTGACTTGCTCGTTTTCCAGATGAGACACTACAGCTCAGACAGGTGTCAGAGGTCATGGGACCCCCACATTAAACGGAGGCCCCCCATGCTTGCCCCACCGCACACAGCAGAGTGTCTGTGAGTTGCAGAGGTCTCAACAGAGGATCGGGGTAGAGGCCCCTTTGCAAGCCACCCCTCCGCCCCCCATCCCCACCCCGTCTCCTGCCCTGTTCTCCTGCTTCTCCAGGCACTGGGTCATCCATCGGGCCTTTTTTCTTTATCTGTATCGCTGACAGTTAGATGTCTACCCCCTGCCCCGGCCGGCCGTCACCACACGGTTGTCTGTGTGTCGTGCACGCATGCGCTCCCCTCCCCTTCTTTCACCCAGCCCCTCACCCCCACCAGCAGCTGTCAGTTTGCTCCACAGGCCCAAGCCTCTGTTTCTATTTTGTTCGCCAGTTTATTTTGTTCATTAGATTCCACGAGTAAGCGAAATCCTATGGCAATTGTCTTTCTGTGACTGGCTTACTTCACTTACCCAGAAGACCCTTCGTGGAGGGAAAGTTAAGCCCTTGGCTCCTCCAGGCTCAAGGAAGACAGGTATGGGCAGGAAGGGGAAGGGGGAGGAGAGGAAGGGGAGGGGGGGAGAGGAAGGGGAGGGGGGAGGAGAGGAAGGGGAGGGGGGAGGGTTCCTCCCCATCCCACCATCCACTTTCCTCTGACCCCTGAGCACCAGGAGGCAGCCTGGAGCGGACTCCCAGGACCCTCTGCAGGCTTTCTTCCCTGGCCTTCAGATCTGTCATCGATCAGCCCTGTAGCCCATTCAGGTGGGACATTCCCGGGGTCTCACACATATTAACATCTGGTGGCTCTGTGTCTTGAGTGCAGTCTCCCAAGACTGCCCTGACTTTCAGAGTCTATCTTTGCACCCGAGGCCCCCAATTTGTGCACTAACCTTCCCACCCCCTACTCCAGGGCCCTGTCCTTCCTCCGGGCCCAGCCTGGCCCTGGCTGCGTTCCGAACCCTCCCTGAGATGAGCCGCCCACTGTGGACACATGGCCTTTTGTGTCCAGATGTTTGTTTCAGGGCCACAGTCACACCACCCTGTTTCTCTCCTTCCGCCCTCAGCAGCCCTCGCCCTTTCTAACTTGCTGTTTCAGCCCAGCAGGAGGCTGAGGCAGAGCAGCACGCACAGTGAGGGTGAAGAGGGAAAGTGCCGAGGCCCTAGCCAGGCAAGGCCAAATCTGAGCCAGGCCTTTGGTTGTGCAGAGGCCACTCTTGTCTTCCTGTGCCTGGCTCTCCGGGGTGAGGTAAGGATGCCAGCTGCGTGACTTTGGGTCCTGGCCACGGTGCCCCACGGGCCCCTCTCACGACAGAGAGCTCAGCAGTTCAAGGGTCCAGCCTCTCTGCCTTCTGGGTGGTTCTCAGGACACCTGTGCAGCAGCCGCTCACCTCTGGGCAGGTTCCCCATTTCCCTCTGGCCCCCCTGTAGGCTGTTCATTCTCCACTGGGCAACTGGAAGCAGCATTTGAGAATCACATCTGGTGCAGTCACCCCTCACCAGCTAAGCATCCTTTAATAGCTTCCCCTGGCCCTTAGGGAAAGGGGCCCAAACTCTACTTGAGACCTGAAGGCTCAGCAGGGCCTCCTCCTGCCGGTAGCCTGATTGTTTCCCCTCTCGCCACACTCACCAATCTCTACCTCCACACTCGGACTCCTGCCCCACTGGCTTGCTCAGCAGTCTTCTCTGACCCCACTGACCAGGCCAGACAATCCTGCTGCTGGCCCTCTTGGTCCCCGTGGCTGGGGACTCCAGATCACTATAATTTTGCCTTTGGGCCCTACACACCCTGGTGGGCTCCCCTTGGAGGCGACTGATCCACAGGGCAAGACCCCGTCTCTCTGGCAGAACCATGGGTGGGGCCTGATGGGTGCTCAGTAACCGCTGTGGAATGGGTGGAGCACTGGGGTTCCCAGGTCTCTCCAGATTAGCCCCTCGGAAATGTGTAAGTCCATGCACCTTTCAACACAACTTCCCGTGTGCCGTGCCTGCCTACATCAGAGTCTGGGGTAGGGGGTGCGGCTGCTGGGAAGGTGGGGCTGGCGGAGGGGCTGGCAGAGGGGCTGGCGGAGGGCGTGGGGTGGGGGCAAGCCCAGCCCAGCTGCATTCTCAGAACCTTCTTTTCGCTCCTCAGCCCCCAGCCCTGGGTGGACCCGGGTCAGGCCGGGCTCGTTCCTCTGTCTGGACTCCCTTTCCCGACTATGTCCATACAGGGGCCATCTCCAGGGGAAAACTGAACCCAACCCCAGAAACAAAACCCAAGGGACAGCCCTGCCGGGTGTCACAGCGGGCATGAGCCATTTAAACTCCTTGGTGCCCACATGCAGCAAGCTCACTGGCACCTGGAGGGTTGACTTTTGGAAAACTACCCTGAGAAAACAATCCCCGAGGTGGGACCCCTTGTGCACAGGACCGAATTCCTCACACCAGCAAACCACCGACGCCGGCCTCGCACTGGGGGCTGGGTAAACTGAAGCCACCCAGTGTGAGGGACCAGAGCACAGCCCTGTGGATGGGCACCATGAAGCCTGCGCGTAAACGTGGGAAATGGCAACTAAGACCGTGAGCAACAGACCTGATGTGACCATGTGGTTTCATGTCATGGGTCACACACAGGAAGAAACACTACCGTAAACACAGTCGGGGGTCTTTTCTCCTCTGTGTTTCCTGAGGGCGTCCCATTCATCCTGGCACAGACACC
This sequence comes from Sturnira hondurensis, assembly GCF_014824575.4. Lineage (NCBI taxonomy): Eukaryota > Metazoa > Chordata > Mammalia > Chiroptera > Phyllostomidae > Sturnira > Sturnira hondurensis. The sequence goes on along the minus strand of NW_028092064.1, from coordinate 53,607 downwards.
CCCGATCTAACCCCTGCACAGGGCCCAAGACCCTGCACACTGCAGGACCAAATAAATGCCCGGTGAAGGAGGTCCCGGTTGACTGCGGCACTGGGAGCTGCGCGGCAGCGCCATGTGTGTCTCTGGGGCCAGAGGGAGGCAAGGCCTGCAGCCGATGCTCCTGGAGGCTGTTTGAAGGAACACTAGGGTTGGCACTGCAGAACGAGTAAGAACCCCTAGTGTGGACGCTGCGGTGACCCGATTTGTGGAATCCGCTGGGGCCCTAAGCCATCACTGGCCAAGTGCCAACAATCCAGAGACCAACTTTAAGGCTCTGACATCAAAGAACCAGAGTGGAAATCCTGCCTCGCCCACGTCTGGGCTGTGTGAGGCCAGTCAACACTGTCCCCACAACTGAAGGTCGGCAGGACCTGGATTGGGGTGCTGCCCAGACCTGGGGGCTGCCGCCCTGGGTGGCCCTGTTCTCTCTGAGGCATCAGTGGCTCAGATGTGCTCTCTCTCTCCCCCTCCCCCTGTAAGTCAAGGCTGCCAGGGTGTTTGGGCCCAGCCCCATCCTCTGGAGGCCCAGCCCCAAAACCGACTGCCTACTTGCACCCTCCAGTTGGGCCCCCAGTGACCACCAACCTCGAATCCAGCAGGTCCAGTAATTTTACCTCCCTGCTCTCCAAACTGCCCCCATTGGGCACCACACCCCTAAGGGGCCCAGAGTCCACCTGGACCCCTGCCTCTCTGCTCCTTGCCCCAGCCAGACCCCTCGCTACCAGTCCAGCCCTACATCTTCCTCACCTCCTCTCCCATCCTTCCTCGTCTGCAGGACGGCCAGTGGTCTCCCTCCCTCCACGCCCATTCTCTACCAGGCAGCCAGGGTAATCGTCCCAAGACATCAATTAATTTCGCTGCTCCCTGCCTCAACCCCTGCTGTCCCCACCATTTATCAGTGGACAGGCCAGGATCCGGACACGGCCTTCGAATTCTGCGTTCCCTGCTGTCCGCACTTGTGCCAGGCTGGGCAGTAGACACCCTGCCTGCTCTCTCTCATCTTGGACCCTTCTCCCATGCTTCTCCCCTCTTCATCATTCCTTCTTTTGGGTGAACTTACACCCACCAGGCCTGAGCTGAGAGGACCCATTCCTGACCCACTGACCCCCCAGGCCCCTGACCTTAGTCACCCATACCTACCAGCCTAGTAAGGCCTGGTCTGTCTGCCTTCCCCCACCACCTGCATGATGGCCAGGCCCATGTCTGACTCTAGGGAACCTGGCAAAGAGCAAATGTTTGTGGAGTGAACGAAGGACCAGCCAGTGTGTCCCCTTGGGAAGAAATAAGTAAGGAGGTCCCTGAACCTCTCAGTAACCTCTCTCTCATCCCTCAGGCAGTGTGATGGGTAAAAATGCCATCATCCCGGCAGGCTCGAGGCCAGGCTTCTGTTCCAGCTCTGCCACTGACTTGCTGTGTGCTCTTGGGGAAGCCACTCCACGGGTCTTTCCTCGGGGGCAAAAGAAGAGCAGGTTGCTTTGGGTGAGCTGATTTCTGGTGTCTTTCACGGACAACCCCCGGGCAGGCTGCTCACTTTACTTCCCAAGCACCTTTGTCCCTCTGCACAGAGTGTCCCACTGTCCCTCTTCTTCCTCCCACCCACTCAGCTCAATGTATCCACTGCACCAGTTTCTAAATTCTCTAGCAGAGTTTTGTTTATATACAGGCACACCGCGGGGACATGGCGGGTCTGCTCCCAGACCACTGCAGTAAGGTGAATATCGCAGTGAAGCACACCGCCAATTTTTCTGGTTTCCTAGTGTGCATAAAAATTACGCTTACCCTATGCTGTAGTCCGCTGAGTGTGCAACAGCACTGTGTCTAAAAAACCCAACACACATAACTTAATTTAGAAATACTTTATTGCTAAAAAATGCTCACCATCCTTTCCAGCCTTCAGTGGGTCATAATCCTTTTGCTGCCGGAGGGTCTTAACTTCAATTTGCAAAAAAAAAAAAAGAACTTTCTGCAAAGTACAGTAATACAAGATATGCCTGTAATGAACATGTGTCACTTTCATATTGAATTTCAAGCATTACTTTGTAAGTTACAGGAGTAACCTGTATCTGCTATAAATGTAAGGAGTCAAATATAATACAGCAGTGGGCACAGTGAGTGCAAGTCCCTCCTCTACACCATGTCCAGAGCAACTACTGGCAAGTGGTTGAAGAATTTCTGTACTTAGAAAAAAAAACACCCTGGCTGGTGTGGCTCAGTGGGTTGAGTTCCAGCCCGTGAACCAAAGGGTTGCTGGTTCAATTCCCAATCAGGGCACATGCCTGAGTTGTGGGCCAGGTCCCCAGTTGGGGACATGCAAGAGGCAAACACACACTGATGTTTCTCTCCCTCTCTTTCTCCCTCCTTTCTCCACTCTCTCAAAATAAGTAAATAAATTTTTCAAAAAAAATCCACATATTTATTTAAACCACTACCAAGGAACAAACACTCCCTGCCCTTCCAGGGCCACAGCAGTCTGAGCCCCTCCACCAGCACCCCTCCAGTATTCTGGGGCGCTCTCTTGTCAGGGTGGCCTCCAGTCAGATGGCCTGGGTTCAAACCCCAGCTCTGCCACTCACCTTGCCCCTGCATGCCTTAGGTTATTCAGCTGTGAAGTGGGGACAATAATAACGCACCATGTTTACGGTTCTGGTGAGAACGCCCTTGAGCAGCACGTGCTCAGAATGGTGCCGGGCAAAGTGGGTGCCTTGCGGTGCCCTGCTCACCGCCGTCATTGTCTGACTTTGGATGCACCCAAAGTCACCCTTAACTAATGTACAAACCAGCAAGGCATCCCTGAGCACCTGCTCTGTGCTGGGCGCTGAGCGAACCCGAGTGTGGACACTGACTCCATACGCCTCTGGAAGTTGATGGCAGTGCTGGGGTGCACAGGCACACACATTGGTAATACCAGCAACAGCCCCTACAGCTCCACACAGACGCAGCTCTCCACAGTCCTCGAAAGACAACACGTGCTGTCTCATCCAAGTCTTGGGACCGCCCTGCGCGGAAACCAAAGCCGGCATCACAGGGAAGAAACAGAGGCTCAGGGGGTTAGTGCCCAGTCTCAGGGCACACAGCTGGGAAGGCGAAGCAAGGACTCGAACCCCGCCCGGTGGATCCACGGCCTCTCCGAAGACCCACCAGGGAGCAGTGACCACCCAGGGTGAAACCGAGCTAGGCTTAAGGGATCTGAGAGGCTGGACAAGGAGAAGGGCAGGCCACGTGGGGCGGAGGCGCTGCTGTGATGACTCCCACAAGCCAGCCTTGTCTCTGTGGCCGGGCTGTGGTGTTCCAGAGGGCCGGCCCACGCCCTGACCTCTGTGTACTGCCGCCCTTGCCCAGCTGGCCTGGGACTGGACACGCTCCTACCTGGCACCCACCTCATCAGCTCCTCTCCCTACATCATCCGTGATAACCTGTCCCCAAGAGAGGGAGGGTGGGAGAGCACTATCGCACAGGGGTCAGGAGGCAGCTGAGGGGAGGCAAAGCCGTCCTCCAAGTCAGGGACTGGGCCTGGATGTGGAGCAAAGTAGACACGCAGACCTGGGCTCCAGTTCAGCCTCAGGCTCTGATGCCCTCGAGGTTCTTGGGCCAGCCTCCCAGCCTCCCTGCCTCCTTGAGGCTCAGCCTCCTCCAGTATGAAACAGGCACATCGACCCCCACGCCCTGGGTGCTTACGAGGGCTAAAGGAGCCGATGCTGGGAACGTGCTTCGAGCAGTAAGGAACTATATAAATGCCTGTAGCGCAGAGAGAGGGCTGACACTTGTTAAGGACTGACAGGACATACATCAAAGAATCAATATTAATTAGCTCACCTACCAGATGAGGCTCAGAGAGGACAAAAACCTGCCCTGGTCTGGCAGCTGGAACGTGGTAGAGTAAGATTTGAACCCAGGTCTCTCTAAGCCCATTGTTCTTTCCCTGCAGAGGGGCCTCCAGGCAGGAAGGCAGCGTTTGCCCTGAGGCGGCATGTGTCTGCCAGGTGGAATCAGTGTCAGGACTCAGCCTGGCTCCTCTGAGGCGCTCATCACAAAAGCCTTCAGCCTTGGCCTCTTCCATCTGGTTCCCTCCCGATGGTCTTCCCAGCTCCTCTCAGCTCAGGGCCTCAGGGAGGTTTCTAGTCTTGATGATGCCATTAGAAACCCACAGGGGTCCCTGCCCACCTGAGCACCAGGGAGCCAGCAACCCCTTGGTCAGAGGAGGGGCTGGCGCCAGAGCCCAGCTGGGGCCTGGCTGGGGGACCCCAGAGAGGGGAAGGAGCCAGCTCATTAGAAGGAGAAACAATGGGGTATGTTTAGGCCTTTTCTCTTAGACTCTGGAGCAGTGACACCTCCTCTCCCTCCTCTCCAAATGGGGCCAGAATCATGGAGAAGGCACATCAACATTGCCCCTGTGACACCCACCATCCACTTCTCTGAAATCCACCTCTCAACTGCCCAACACCAGAGAGGGGGCAGGGAGAGAGCTGAAGGGGAGCGCAGATCAGGGTCTTGGGTGCTCACTCCAGCAAGGGCTCCCCCTTCCCCAGAGTTCCTGTCTATTCCCGGACCATCCAATCCAGACTCTCCCCTCTCACAGCTGGGCCTAGGATGCCTGGGCTGAGACTGAGCCTTCTGCACCTGCCCACACCTGACAAGGTCAGGGCTCATCCAAATCCACCGAGGGTCCTGGCACGCTGGGCCTGGGAGTGAGGCACCTCTGGCCAGGCAGGGCTCGGGGAGGGGCCCACGACTCCCTCCTTCCTGCACCAAGGTTGTCCGTCGCCCTAAGAAACTGGGACTCGTGGGACATCCCAGTCTGCTCCCATTTTTATGGGACCCTTCAGACTGGGCACAGGCGAGCCTGCCTGTTTCCTCTGGGATCTCATACCAGATCCCAGGCCACAAAGTCGGGGAGAAGGCAGCCCCTGCGCTCCTCCTCCAATTTCAGCTCAGAATCTCCTAGCCTAGGACATGGAATGGCGGAGGGAGCTGGCTGCACCACGGATATGCCGCGGATATCAGTCTGGACTTGTGGCTGAGGGGGATTCTGGGGCTCTGTCCAGGGAAGAGACCCTATCCCCAGGCCACCCTCTCCTTCCGGAGGTTTGGTGTGTGCTGGGGGCGGAGCGGGTGGGGTGAAGGCTGAGCCGGAGCAGATCAGTCCGGGCTAAAGGGCGGGGCGCGGAGGCCGGGGATTCTCACCTGAAATTGGGCGGCGACGCGATGTGGAGCCCGAGGAACGGGGAGGCGGCAGGCGGGGACGCGGCCCCCCCGCCCAGGCCGCCGCTCTCTCGCTCCGCCATTCTCCGGCACAGCCCTGGCCATCCGGGCGGAGCACGGTGCGGAGGGGGCGGCGGCGGTGGAGGCGGCCGAAGGGACAGAGGAGGGGGTTGCGGCGAGAGGCTGCCGGGAGCTGGACCCGCGCGGCGGGTGCACCTGCGCAGGGCAGGGCGCGGCTCCCGACCGCGCACGGTTCTCTGGACCAGCGCAAGCGCCACTGCGCGCGTTCCCGGGCCTTAGCTGGGGTCTCCTGTGCCCCGCCCCACCCCGCCCCGCCCCGCCCCTGGGCCCGCTAGCCCCGCCCGCCCCCGGGCGCTCTCCGAAGTGCTGAAGTCGCGCCCCCCGCCTTGTCCCAGGGCTCGGCCCAGTCCCACCCTAAATTCCACACCACTCCTGTCCCCCTGCCCCTCCCGCAAAGCCTCCCTCCCAACCTCGTGCCCTTTCGCGTTCTGCCAGTCGGAGGGCGAGGGCCTAGCGCCCAGGTATCGGGTAACTGATTGCAGGACTCTCGTCCCCAGGGCCCAATCAGTCCCCGACAGCAGCCAAAGAAGGTGCCGGGAAAGAAGGGTAGTGGAAGAAGAGGAAGACGGGTGAGAAGGTGTCCGGAGTGGGCTCCCAGAGCAGATAGGTTTGGAGTCGGGTGGTGTGACTCCACACCTGTCACAGGCTAGCTCCCCAAGTGATGTGGCCTTGTCTTCCTGACTTAGTCCTGAGGTTTGCTTTCCTCATCTGTGAAATGGGGAAAATAATGGTCCCTCCCACGGTGGTTGTGAGGATGAAACATAATGCAAATGTGTTGTCACAGAGGTTGAGAAGAGCCCATCTCCTCCTGGGGCCCAGGTCTCAGCCCCCCTCCCATCCTCTTATCTTAAGGGGAATCCTCCTAAGGACTCTCCCTAGAAGGTCTTCTCTCTAAAGATTGACCCAAACCCTATTTCAGCCCCAAACGGCTACTCACGGTGAGCTGCACCCTTCCTCGTGGCTTCTCTCGGCTTTCCCTTTTTTGGGTCAGGGCTCTCCCAGTTTGTTTGCCTTTCTCACTTAGCATCTCCGCTGCGCTTCCTGCAGAGCCTCCTTCTTTTGCACCCACAGACACCCGCTGGCTGGCTTCTCACATTCCACAACTCGGGACCTTGCCTTCCACCCCCAGTAACCTTCCTGGGATTCTTTTGGTGGTTTTGCTGCTCCCTCCATCCCTGTTAGATTCAGGCTGTGCTTTCTTCCAGGTTTTCTCTGCCCTAGGAGGGCTACTCCATGAGTTCTTTCACACAGCATAGATTGATGAGCATGCTGGCTACTGGCCAAGGCCAGGGCACCAGCTTTGGTGGATCACAGAGCCTCTCGCCAAAGCTGACTGGCTTCTCTGGGCACATGAGAAAACACCCCTCTCTGAAGAAGGGGAGTTTCACAGCGTGTGGGGCCCTATTTGAAGACCTGGACTGCCAACTGGCTAGCTGCCCCTTCTCCTTCAATGGAGGATCTGGAAAGGAGCTGCGGGCATGGTCCCTGAAGCAAACAACCCCCAGCTCCAGCCCTGAGAACAAACGTCCCAATACCTGGAGCCAAAGGCCTTGCTTTCCCTGCTCTGGGCCCATCTGAATGGTCACTTTACCCTTCCTGCTACTGTAGTCCAGGCTCCTTTCATTGTGCCCAACCAGTAACCACCTACTGCCACGGTGCCTGGCTTTTTCTCCCAGGAAAGCGGTCTTGCCATAGCAGCTGTTCCTTAGAGTGGGTGTTTGTCTATGCTCCGGGGTCTTTTGCCCAGGAACAAAGGCATCCCTTTGTTCTTAGCCCCTGAGGCCAAGCTAGAGCCATATTAGTTAGAAACCAGGAGAAGAAAGAGAGGGAAGGGGGCCATCAGGGGCTTCAAAACAGAGCCAAGGATGATGCGAGCCCCAGGGTCAAGTTTCTTCCTTTCTACTTTCTCAACTCCATGCAGGACAGCAGGTGATTCTTAGGCCTTCCCTGAGCAGCTTCCCAGGAGAAACTGGAGTGTAGGGTAATGTTCACTTCCAGGGGTCCCAGGGAAGAAACCTACACCCTGCACAGAACGCCACTGTCCAATCAGAGGGCATGAGACAAAGCCAGCACCCAGGCCCTGGGCTTGGCTCTGGACAGATCTTGACCACCAACCCAAAGCCAGAGGCCCTGCAGACTTCTGCACCACACAGCTGTAACCCAAGTGGCCAAGGTGCAGTAAAGGATGGACTGAGGGCCTGACTGACTCCAGCATGGTGGGGTTGCGGGGGAGGGAGGCCAGCTGGGTCAAAGGCCTGGTAAATGCTGAACAACACTCAAGTGCCCACCTCATCTGGGGTCTGGAGCACTCCGTGTCATTCTGGCTGATTGACCCCCAACTCTGACAAACATGTAGAGCTACAGTTGCTCACCTGGGGGTATCCCCCTTCCTCCATCTCTCTCTAAGCTCACCTCCCTGCCACCTCTAAGGAGGGGTAAGAGGCTCCCGGTCCCAGCAGAACCAAGATGATCTGACTTAAGGCTTCACCCAGGCTCAGCCTTGCTGATTCCCAGGCCCCAGACGGCCCACAAATTGACGACAGCACAGCTTTGTTTAGACAGGATCAGACATTTATGAAATAAGTGAATATTCACAAACTGTGGGAGAAACACACCTTCCCTGCAACAAAAATCTCTGTATAAAGTGCATTTTGCCTGCAACTGTCTCTTCCCCATGATGGCCCTTGCATCAGGACGTGGGCCAATGCTCTTTGGCAGCCCCCGGGGACACCTGGGCCAGGACAGGGGCGGCACAAAGCCGCTGTGGTGCTCCAGGCTACTGGACGCACCCTTTCCCCACTCCTCCCAGCTCCGGGAGTGGACGGCTCCATTCCGCTGGGAAAGGGCCAGCTTGCCTGGGAGAGTGAAGCAGGGTTACGTGGCCTGGCCAGCTTGTGCCTTAAGGAAGACAGCCATCATCAGATAGGCAGGAAAAGGGACGCATCCTGATATTTGAAGGTGCTGCTAAGTAAGTAGTGACTCTGGCCTGAACCCCCCAGGCCCCGTTTCTCAGATCAGCCCTTCCAAGCTTGCTCTCCCTGCTTCTGACGATAGCCCCCAGTTCTCTCCTCCTGGCTGGGGCTAGGGGGGTAGGAGTGTTCCCAATGCAAGGCTTCAAACACACACTACCACCTGTGCCCTGCTCCCCACACGGGTACGGGACATTTCTGGTGAGGGTGGCACACGTACAACAGGAGGGCTCTGAAGGCAGCTCTCTGGCTGAGAAAACCTGAGGACATCTCAGGAAGAAGCCCGTCAATGTGCTGGGCAGCTGAGGGGACAAGGGCCAGACCCCAGGCTCTGGTCCGAGGACGGAGGACAGTGAGGCACAGGACTGGGGCCAGGGGTGTTAACAGCTGTGAGGGCAGGAAAGGTCACAGGGAGGTAGAGAACAGAAGGCCGAGAGGCCAGCTTAACGTTACATGTGAGGACAAAAATCCAGATAGGAATTGGCCTCTCAGCTATGAGTGCGCGAGCACGCACTCCCACACACACAAGCACACGCACGCACACAGGCACACTTTGTGGCTCTAGTGCTGGCCAAGGGGTGGAGGGAAGACTTACTGCAGCCGACCAGAGTCCTTTTCATTCTGTCTTTCTCGGCACGGGCCTTCACCAGTGGGAGGTTGAGGTGGGAGGCACGGGCCACTCATGGAATGTAAGGCCTTGGCTTCTCTGGGTCCAGCCTCCCACCTGCTGCTTCTGGGAGGGCTAGCGCACTGGGTGGGCTCGCTGCTTGGACCCTTTCCAACTGTCCCTAGCAGTGCTCACACCGGCCCACCTGCTTGGGTCCTTGGCGCCCAGCTACTGGCGGTGCTGGCATGGAAGCTTGGATGCTAGTGCTGGGCCCAGAGGCCTGCAGAGCACCGACCAGGATGGCTTCCCTGGAGGGGTGTCAGCTGAACTCGGCAGCAGCACTGCGGCATCCAGGAGTGTGGCTGGGGGGCCCAGGAACCTGCCCCCCCCGGGAGGCACTGGGTCCCCACAGTCAGCTCAGAGCTGGCTCTCAGCTTCTGGGGAAGCAATGGTGAGAGTGGGACACTGCTCCTACCCTTGGGTTCCAGTCCCCAGAAGGCGACTGTCCCTCCTGGGTTACCGTCTACACTGCCGAGCACACAGGTACAGGGCACCTGAGTGGCGGCAGAAGTTTCCGAATCTGTCCCCAGCCTTATGCTCTGGCCTAGATGCCCGAGGAAGGATCTGGAGGTCCCCGGGGCAGGGAATTTTAAAATGAGAAAGAAGCCAGACCAGGTGACTGTGTCTGGACAGCACCCATCTGCTCCAGCTGCTCAGCCTAGCTCAGCCTCCAGGGCAGGACGGACTCAGCAGGGCTCTGGACGAGAACCGGACATGGCACCCTCAGCCCCTCGGTCCAGCATGAGGAGGGAGAGGAGAAGGGCTGGGGGAGGGGCCGGTGCCAGAATCCCAGCTAGGGTCCCACCACTCTTCTGTTTAGACAGGGCAGCTGGTTTGCAGGGACAGGTCATGGCTGAGAGTCACAGCCATGACCTCTGGCCTGGTGTCTGAAGGCTGGGGTGAAGCTGCTACAGGTTCTTCTCCAGCCCAGGCAGCATTCAGAATCACAAGAGTGTAAACAGATGCATGCACACCCAGATAACACACCACTCTTTCCCCTGCACACACACACACACACACACACACACGCGCGCGGGCTCGATCTCTTTCGGCGGTCAGCTTTTCTGCAGGTTGCAGCCTGCTGCCGTGGTAGCTGCTCGGGCACCCAGGCATTGCTCACGGAGCCACAGCGCTGCCGCTGAAAGAGAAAAACAAGGGCTGAAAGGAGCATTCAGGAGGTTGCTCAGTTGCCCAGGGACAAAAGCTGCTCTGTCTGCTGCTCTGGGGACACTCAGACGGGAACTGGGGAGAGCAAACTACCGCTTGGGGACAAGGTCGTTGCTGGGATGCCACTGGGTGCCGGGGCACTGCTGCTCTGAGGTGCCCACGCAGGGCTAGCTCTGCCCCGCAGACCCGCTGGGCCTCCCCTGCTCAGGGCTGAGGGCAGCAGCAGTGGAGGGGAAGAGAAGGCCACGCAAGGCTCTTACGTGGCCTTGGGGGACCCTGCTCAGATATGACAAGGGCAGTTTCTGAATCAAGGCAGAGTAGCTGCCGCCAGAAATGGAAAGTCAGAAAAAAATGCCTAGAAGAAGTCAGCTGGGACCAGTGATTTTTGAAGATGAAGGCAATGGCTGAGTTTAGAAATTTCCACAAATAGATAAAAGAACTGTGGTCCTGTGCTAGAGGATTGAGGGGAGGAGAGAGGAGACACAAGGATGACTCATTTTAAAGATTTATAACATCCCGAATCTGGGGCAGACAGAAGAAATGGCTTCATGCCTGAAAACAGAGGCCAGGGAAGCCAAGCGGGAGGCCGGGCTGCCTGCCTGAACAGCCGTAGTGTGTCCGAGTGTGCCTGAGTGTGCCCAGGCACTCTGCATGCCGTGGACAGTGTGCCGGTCCACATGATGAGGGGGCAGTACAAGAAGGCTTACTGAGCCTGGGGGGCAGGCTCTACACGCTGGTGTTACGGCTGCACTGTCTTCCCCAGACTCATATGTGACAGTCCTGACCTCAGATTGTGACTGTTTTTGGAGACAGGGTCTCCAAAGAGGTGATTAAGTGAGGTGCCCGGTGTACCCTCCCCACAGCAAAAGGAGGGGCCTCGATCAGGTGACTGGGCCGGGCCGTAGTCCCATCAGGACTGTTGCCCCCTAGGAAGAGATCAGGGCACAGACAGCTCAGAGGGAAGATTGTGTGAAGAGGCGGGGAGACGGCGGCCATCTGCAAGCTGAGAGTGGCCTCGGAAGGACTGCGCCTATAGTCACCGCGATGTGAGACTTCCAGCCTGCTGAACAGCGAGAGTCGGTTCCTGGTGATCAAGTCGCCTGGCCTGTGGCACTTTACCACGGCTGCCTGAGCAAATAGCCCATCAGCCCTGAAGCGACAGCCCTCATTTTTACAGATGAGAAAACTGAAGCCCAAGAGGACAGATAACACACCTGGACCTTGGCATCCAGAGGCAGCTGAGCCCACACGGAAACCCCGCCGGTCTGACTCCCAAACCCACTAGGTAAAGCTCTGTGTTGCGGGGTGGCTCAGTCGGACTTTTAGAAGATATAATAAAAAGAAGAAACTCAGCACGGTGGCACAGAGGCTAGCGTCTGAGCGACGTAAATGTAGGTCTGGGTGTTACCAGAAAAGGAAAAATGCTGTCACGGGTCAATAGCATCAGACTTAGGGACTTAAAATCAGTCTTCCGGCACACGAAACTCCCTGAAGACCAAGGTTAAATCTGGAGACTACTTTATTTGATTTTATCACCAGAGAATTTATCTAGAAGCTGGGTAAACTCGCAGGTCAGTGCTGAGTGCCCCATTGTTTAGGGTGTCTGTTATTTTAAATAGTTTTTCCCTCTACGCTTGGACTGTAACAACCTGGCTGTGTATCTTCGCAGCGAACAAATGTTACAAAAGTGTATCTACGCTCACGGACTCTGCTGGCTGCGGAGGACCGTCTCCCCGGTCCTGCTGTGAGGCCGCGAGGCTGTGAGGCCAGAGAGAGGGCTGCTGCTCCCCAGCAATGAGAAACGTGGGCACTGGCGCACGCACCGCTGCAGGCTCCTGCCCGCTGCCTCGGCTTCCTGTGTTTTCCTCACCTCCAGGCATGGGGGAGAATAAAGAGTGCTGGAAGATTCCCAGGACCAGGGCTCTCACTCTGGGTTTCCTTTAGGGGGTCCAAGGAGAGGCTTAAGGGGCAGTGCATGAAGACCCTGATGTTCTGCGCACATTTGTTTCTGTGTGTGAATTGGTGCAGCCTTCTGGAGAGAGGTTCCATCCGGTGTCAGATGCACCACAGCTCGGTGACCCAAAAAGGGTTGAAGAGCCAATGCCTGGACTTAGACTATAAGGGCGTGAGGGGCACTCAGGGGGCTACAATGATGGCAATTTAGACCTATGTACACTCAGCCATGACTTGGCGACAGGACAGGCCCATGAGGGGCAGTGGCAGTGTCCTGGCCTCAGATAAGCCCCAGCGACCCGAGTCCCTCTGTGATGGGCTCAAACACACGAGCATGGCTAACTGAGGTTCATAAGCACCAGCTTGTCCTTGGCAACGGAGGCCTGTTCAACTCGCTACTCAAGGTACTCAATCCGCAGACAACCAGCTGGTCCCCGTGCTCTAGTCCTCAAGCTAAGGGACAGGTCTGCAGAAGAGGGGGCTGGGGCATCAAGGAGGCACCACAGGAAATGCTGACAGCAGCAGGAAAGGAGAAGGAAGAGCAGCCAGGGGAGAGGCACCAGGGGGAAACTGACTTGTAAAACATGCACTGAAAAATCAGTCTCTGACAGTCCGATTCTCCCACCCTGTCATGAACAGAAGAAACACAGAAGCAGCTGGAACACGAAATAAACTAATGACTGCCTCCTTCAGTGCGTTGAGTCTGTTAGGATGGCCACCTGAACCCCTGTGCCCTCACACCCCGCCTGCCCACTGGATGCTAGTGAGAAACCCAAATCGGCAGGCCCACCCTTCCCACAGCCAGGCCCAGGAGGGGCATGCATGCATGAGCCACGTCAGCAGAGGGCACCACACTGGCTCAACGTCTGTAGGGGACTTTGGAGCCTGTAACCACGTCTCAGCCATCACCCTCTCCCCACCATACTGGGCGAGGCACAGTGCCCCAGAACTTGAGAGGGGTGGAGAGTTTGCTACCAGCTCCCAAGTCGGGAGCAGGGAAGTAGAGGTGCAGCTGGGCCTGGACGGGGCACGAAGCTCAGGTCTTCAGCTCAGTCTCATGCCTCATGTCAACCACACCGTGCACCCTTCCTGCCCCCTACAAATCACACCGCAGAAGGGAGGGGGCCTCAGTCAGTCAATGGCCACCGAGTAAGTGCCAGGGAGAGTGTGAGGGGACGGAGTCCCGCCTTCTCATTTCCAGGTACCGCAGTGGTGAGGCAGCTGGGGAAAAGGCTCCCAGGCCCTGAGCCGCAGGACAAGGTGCAGACACTTGCCTTGAGCATGAAGCCGGGGCTCTTTTCCAAATGCCACACTGCCCACACTGCTGAGCCCCGTTTTCCAGACCGCCTGGTGCCTTCCACATACTTTATTTCACGTGAGGAGGGGTCTACCACCAAATAAGAGTCAGAAAGACCCCTAGGAAGAGATGCCAGAGGTCCGGTTTCCGCAGTGAGGCCCAGGGCTAATCGAGCCCTGGGGAATTGCCCGAGGGGGAGGAGCAGAGGTGGTCCTTGGCCATGAACCTTCTGTAGTCAATAGGGCTTTTGTCAACAGATCGCTATATACCAGCAGAAAGGCAAATGGATCACGTGAGCTGTTCCCCCTATGGCAAAATAATTGAACCCGTAGGAGAAATCTGTACACAATTGAGGCTGATGGAATCCCGAGCTGTCAGCAGCTTTGGGGATCACGGGGTAGGAGCTGAAATGATAGCTATTTGGGGACTGGCTTATTTTTCAGTTTGGCAAACACTGTACAATAAAACCAAAGGCAGAAGAGACACTGGTGTGGGTCTGAGGTAAGCATGGAACCTACCGGTCTGACGGCCTGCTTTCCCACAAGATCAGCTTACACTGCAAACCACTGTCTGCCTGGTGAGTGGCCACAGGCCCTGGGCATTAGAGACAGCAGAATCACAAACTGCAGCGCACAGCTTGACCTGGGCCCCCAAAGGCCCAGGATGGAGCCTTCAGGCTGGTAAAGAATGGTTATTCACACCTTACAGCTAAAGCGTCTCAGAAAGGTTACTACCCTAACCCACGGCACACACTGACACCAACAGGAAGGAGGGGAGAAAGGGACAGTCCCTCGCCTCTCACTCTAACACTGTATCCACTGGGCCACGAGACTCCTGCTGTGGGACCCCCTCGGCCTAGAGGATTCTGCTGCTCACTCAAGTTGAAAAAAACCAATAGTCTAAACTAATCTGGACAAGCACGATCCCTACTTCCCAACTTGGGGGTGGCTTTATGACTCAGTTCTGGCTCAGGAGACCAAGGTGAAAAGCTGGGGGAGGCTATTCTGGGAAAGCTTTTACTTTCTTGACACAATAGAGAGCGGCACCCCCAATTGCCCTCATAATGTAAAACTGCAACCTCAACTGTGCCCTAACCTTTACTTTCTCTCTTCTTATCCAACTTTACTTTTTCTTTATACTGCTTAGGGCCTCTTTATTTTTTTATTTTTACAGAGAGGAGAAGGGAGGGAGAAAGAGAGGGAGAGAAACATCAGTGTGTGGTTGTCTTCTGAGCGCCTCCTACTGGGGACCTGGCCTGCAACCCAGGCATGTGCTTTGACTGGGAACTGAACCTGCAACCCTTTGGTTCAAAGGTGGGCATTCAATCTGCTGGTGAGCCACACCAGCCAGGGTGAGCCTCTTGACATATTACATACCTATTTGTTTATCGTCTGGCTCCTCCCACTAAGAGTACCCAAGAGGAAAAGAACTTTGTAAGTCATGTTCATATCCCAATGCCTACAATCCCAGTGTCTGGAAGCTTGTGATCACTTCATATATGTTTTCTAAATAAATGAACTAGCACAGCTGCCTGTGCTAGTCCTTCTCTTTCCTGCTTTGGATGAGAAATTGATGGCCGAACCTGTGGCAGCCACCTTGAGTCCACGAAGCAAGAGACTCTCAAGAAAGCTGACGCTGGCATTGTTAAGCCACCAAACCCAAACCTGCAACACCTGGCTGTGGGCCTCTCGTCAGGTAAGAAAACAAATCCCTATTTGTTTTAGATACAGTAGTCAGGTTTTCTACTCCTAACAGCCCCATACATTCCTAACTGGCACTTACATTTCGTCATTTAATCTTCGCAACAGCAATCTAATGTATGGGTAAGGAAACTGAGTCTCAAAGTGGTTAAGTCATCTGTACAAGATCACTCCATCATTGAGCTGTTTTTCTTGTGGGAAATGCCCTCTACCTGCAACCCACCTTTCAGGCCCCTAACGTAAACTTCTGTATTGTATACGCCCTGGTCACTCTGGCCTGCCAACGGCTGCTGTGTGACGAGTTTGTAGAGCCTGTATCACCTGTCCAGGAGTCGTAAGTTACTGGTCTCCTTTTCCTGTTAAATCCTTGTGGGTATGCATCACATTGCATTTTATATGCAGTATGCTCCCCTTTCTCAAATGCCTGTTGGCAACAATTTCATGCTGAATCAGATGCCATTAGCTTACTGAGTGGCCTTGACCCGGACATTTAACCTCTGTCCTTTGGTGCTCTCACCTGGAAGTCAGAATATCAGCCTGGCAAGTGCCAGATTTGCAGAACAGAATGGACTTTGCTTAGTATTACAGAGCTGAGAGATAATAAGAGATCAGTATCTAAGGCGGACGGTGCTCCCAGAACAATATAGCACAAACCTGTCCATCAGCAGTGTCTAGGACAAAGAGCCTGGTCGGGTAGCGGGCACAAGCATCAAGCACTCGCTGTGTCACCGCATTCCAGCCTGGACACTCAAACTGACGGCCCCGCCTAGCCCCAAAGTGGAGGGCTTTGGCAAAGAGAAGCAGTTGGCTCCATGGAGAAGACCATCCTCCAGTTTCAATCATGATGCACTCATGGCACAGAAGCAACAGCCTGAGATGATGACTCAAGGAAGACAATAATTTATATTTCTCCAAGAAAAGCATAAGAGACCCTTCATGCTCCAGGGAAGGAAGAGTCAAGTTTTTTTTTAAAACCCACTTTCAGGGGGTTTCCAAGAAAGACGAGAGCCAACAAACAGGAAAAGCACAGGGCCAAAGCCGTGAGAAAGGTGAGTGGAAGGGCGGAGTTAAGAAGCACAGACGATGGGGAGCTCC
Organism: Sturnira hondurensis; assembly: GCF_014824575.4. Classification (NCBI taxonomy): domain Eukaryota; kingdom Metazoa; phylum Chordata; class Mammalia; order Chiroptera; family Phyllostomidae; genus Sturnira; species Sturnira hondurensis. Next base: position 37,440 of record NW_028092064.1, on the reverse strand, counting down.
AACTACTGGTCCTCAGGTGGGGCTGGGCTGCGTGAGCCCCTCTCCTGAAGGCAAGTGCTGCCCTCCCCTGGCCTGTCTGTGGAACATAGCTGACCGGGGTGGGTGGGGGCGGGGCGGGGGGTGGCACAGGGGCCTTCAGCACCCTCAGACCCTGCCACAGGGTCCCCTCTCCCACAGCTTCACTCCCGGGCCTCTGCTTTCTTTTCATTGGACTTGACTCACTTTGATAAGTAGAAAGAGGCCCGCTCTACCCCTAGTTTTTTCCCCTTAGTTGGCAAAGAAAGGGCTTCTCTTTTAAATTAAATTTGAGAAGGTATAGAAGTCAGAATGGTAGAATTATTGAACTGAAGCCCTAAAAAGTCATGCAGTGCCCACTAGTTTTTAATCTAGCATGCTGGGTTTTAACCTTCAGCTGGAAAGCAAGTAGTTTTACAAAAGCCCCCACCTCTCTCCCTCCTTCCCTCCTGAGGCTGCTGACTCTAAGCTGCTGGCACTCACGCTCAGACGTCCCTGCTCGGCAGCTCTGGAGCAGGCAACTCGGCCACCCTGGCCCGTTTGCTGAGTTCTTCCCCGGGGGGCTCCTCGGCAGCTTCCAGCTTGCGTTTGGGGGACGCTGGGGCACTGGGCAGCGGCCTTGGGCCTGGGGGGAAAGCAGGTCAAAGGGTCACTCACACAGATGGCGTGTGGAGCCGAGACAGCCCGAGACCCTGCGGTGGCAGCCCTTCAGGGGCAGGGCGCCCGCGCATCAGTGCTGTGCAGGCACGCTGCTCCTCCGACCTGACCCTTGGCCTTCCGTTCAGCAATGACCTTGTGCAAGGAGAGCACAACCGGGACTGCTGGGCAGCAGAGCCAGCATCTGGGCCCCACACCTCAGGAGCTTCAGGCCTGGTGTGGCCCATCTGCCATCCTTGCTCGGAAGGAAGGTGAGGCGTTCCTTCTGCGGCCCTGGACCAGCCTCCCGAGGCAGGAAGGAACGGTACCCTCACCAGGCTTGCTGAGCAAACTAGACTAAGCTGCAGGAGTCCCGGCCTGTCCCACCTTACTGATCTTCATCCCAGAGCCCAAGGAAGCAGGTTAAGATGGCGGCGAGTCTATCCGTTTCTCTTTCCTGCCACCACTGGGCCAGGCTGCCATCGCCTGCCTGGACAACTGCAGTCGCCTCCCTTCTGGCCTCCCCACACTCACTGCTGCCCACACTGTCCCTGCCACACAGCAGGCATGGTGAGCTTCGTAAAGCATGAATTGGATCCAGCCCTGCCAGCTGGCCCACTGCCAGTGCCTTCCCAGTGCACTGAGGACAGAATCCGAATCCCCCTCAGCACACTGAGCCTACGCGATGCTGCTCCTGCTACGTTTCGTCTTCATGTCTCCTTCCGGCTCCTTACTCTGGGCATGTCAGCTGCTCTGGCCTTCCTGCCTTTGTTCTTTGAATGGGCTAAGCTCACTCCATCTCTAGGCCTTTTCCTGCCTTTCCTTTGGGGGGAATGCTCTTCCCTTGGTTCTCGGAAAGGCTGGCTCTGCTCGCTGCTCAGGCCCCTGCTCCAAGAGGCGGGTCCCTGACTAAGCCTATCTGAAGGAACTCGAAGTGACCCCTGGCCCGGCCCTTCTTCTACCAGGTCCCTCACGTCTGTTTTTCAGGAAGCACTGTTACCGGGGGTGAGCTGCATGGTTCCTTCCCTGTTTGTGCTTCACTGGGGCTCAAACTGTGCCGGCCTTTGCCATCGGCCCTCAGTGACGGAAGTGGTGGAGGTTCTACAGGGCCCTCGGGATGGACACAGGCCACGCGGACCCACTGCTACCCACCTGCACTGCCTGTGCTCCCCGTCTGGGTCGAGCTGGGCTCTGCCACCGGGTTGCTGAGGTCTTCCATGCAGGAAGGGACAGACGCCAGCAGACCTGGCAGAGGCAAGGGAGTAATCAGAATGCACCGTCAAGGGACTGCCGAGGGCTGCAGGGGAGGTGCGAACACGGTGGGGGTGCTGGGCAGTGACACTGTGGTCCCCACGACTACTCAGAAGCCCGATCCAGCCCCGTGTGCGGTGTCCTGAGCCGTGGGGAGGCATGTCAGTGTAGCTGCCCGGAAGATAGCACTCGGCCTCCCTTGGCAAACCTCCAGACATCCCCACCTATGCCCTCTGAGCCCACAGGTGCCGCCCTTCCTCTCAGTGAGCTAGAGCTGGCGAGGAAGCTGTGGCTCCTTACAGAGTCCCCGGTAGCGAGAGAGCTGCTGGTAAATCTGCTTCATTCGCTCGATGTTGAGCCGGCTGGTCTCGGCATGGTTGACGATGGGCCGAGGGTAGTCCACACCAATGATGCATTTGGCAGCCTTCTGAATCGACTCTGGGGCATTCCAGGGCTCATAGATGTATCGAGAGGGGAACCCTTTCAATCTGGGCAGGTATCGCCTGAAACAGACAACCCGTCAGCACACCGGGACTCTCCTTCAAAGGGTGGAGAGAAACCCACCCGAAGAGGGGGCCACAGTGGCCGGGAGGCAGCGTGCCCGGTCTGCACCCTCACCTGATGTAGTCACCACTGGGGTCCGTGCGGCGGCCAAAGCCCACAGGGCAGTAGCAGTGGAAGAACTGCTGGAAGAAGGCGCTGCAGGACAGCCACATCCAGCTGCCCGCGTTCACGCTGAAGTCTGCGTCCAGGAGCAGCTCATCGAACACCTAGGCGGGGGCAGGGGATGTCAGCTTCCCCTGGCACCTATTGCCACGGCTCTCCCCAAGTCACTGCGGGCCCCGCGGAGAAAAGAACCAAAGCCCTTCTGCTGGAAATCCCCATCTGTGCCCTCTGAGTCTGCAAGGAGGACTTACAGGGGGTCTCCTGGTCCCAGGGGTCCCACCCCAATCCCTGGTTCAGAGAGGCTGCCCCTGGCTGGGCCCAGCAGAAGGCACAGGCCAGCTCCCCGACGAGCGAGCACTTACCCGGACCCCACTCTCCCAGCTGACCCAGAGGTCCCCACGGGTGAGGAAGCAGGCCACGGCGTGCCGCGCCAGATGGTGGATCCAGCCCTCCTGCCTCAGCTGGGTCATGATGGCGTCAATCCAGGGGAAGCCTGTCTTGCCCTCGGCCCACTTGGCCAGGGCCTCAGGGTTGCGGTCCCAGGGGATCTGGATGCAGATGGGGTTCCCCTCCATGCGGTCAAACCTGGGGTTGTTAGTGGCTGCCGTGTAGAAAAACTCTCGCCACAGGAGTTGCCCAAACAGGGAGAGGGGGGGTGTGCTGTTCCGCTTCACCTGGGGGTGGGAGGGGCACGTGGGTACTAAAGCCCAGCACTCGTCACCGTGTCCCTGGGCCTCTCCCACAGAGGGAGCTGCCACGAACCCGACTGCTTTAAACCCCCGCACATGTGGAAGGACTAGGCCCTAGAGCAGCAGCACAATGTGCCCCCTGCTGAAACCCCAGGCACTGGCTGTGCCAGCTCTGAGCAATGAGGATGCTGCAGAGCGGTGGGCAGGGAAAGGGCATCCCTGCTGAATCTGCACTGGGAACCAGACCCTATGGTCTGGGTGATAATCCTTGTCCGCAAGGGCTTCCTTGTTCGGCTCCACTTTCTACAACGTCAAAGGGACTTTCCCCCTCACCGCATGTACAGAATGCTCTCAGTCTAGCTTTTGGTTACACATAACAGCCTGGGTCTGGGCCATGAGGGAATTAAGAGATCAGACCTGCTAACAAATCACGATTTTCCTGAAATCACAAGATTACCCACGGAATCCATCAAAGCACTCCCATGCCCCAGAATCCTGACATAGGCAAGGACAGGGAAGCCAGAAACAATCTGAGCAGCTGGGGGTGTCACCCTTTCCCTGTCTGGGGACTGTCACAGGGGTATGTGCCTACGGTCTGCATGGCTCGGCTCTGCATGCAGCCCTCCAGGCCTCCTCCTCATCCCTGACGGGCGGCCACTGGACCTCCTGGGCTCCCCCGTCAGTGCTCTGGACACGACCCCCACTGGGCTGCTGTTCAGCTGAGGACCGGCGCCAGCCTCGCCCGCCCTGCCTCCCACCTCGAGTCCTCCCCTGACACCATCCACCTGCTGCCAGCAGACCTGCCCCCTCTAGGGACACGCCCCAAGGTCAGCTTTTCTACCTGTCCCATTCTACCTGGTAACCTGGATTTCATGTAGACTGACAGTTTGGGCAGCGCTTGGCCCTGCCAGGTCTTGGGTGCGGACTCTCCCCCACCTTCTCTGACTGCACCCACACTTAAGCACCTCCAAAATCCACGATCCACGCCCCAGCCCCAGGGCCACAGGGAAGGCCCCTCTTCATGGTGACTGAGTGGCCTGGAAGGCCCTGTCCGCCCTGCTGCACTGGAGGCGGGGTGTGCCACCCTGGCTGTGCCCTCACCTTTTTATACAGGTCCCACAGGCGGTAGTAGAAGAGGCGGCAGGAGAGGCAGCCGAAGCGCAGGTAGGGGCTGAGGCCCGTGGGGCTGGCCAGCAGGGAGTTGGCGTTCATTCGGGGTCTCTCGTAGTTGGCAACCCAGGCCTGCGGCAAGAAGGAAGAAAGGAAAGGCCTGGATGTCACAGAGGGACAAACTGAGGCCCTGGGGTTGCTGAACAGAAAGGCCGGAGCCAGGACTTTAAGACTGCGCTCATTTCACTCCCTCACGCTGGTCGAATTTCCGACGGAACCACCATTAGACGGAAACATGAGGCCCAAGTTCTGGCCCTGACTGCGCTAACTTCTGGTGCCAGGGGTACAAGGTACCTAGCCTCCCAGCTACTTCTCTACTAAATGAGAACAAAGTTCCCACCTCCTAGGGGTTAAAGAAAACAAGAAAGGAAAGAATCCTGTGAGCGCTGAATGGCGTGTGAGCATATAGAGGGAAGGACAAAGTCCCCACCTCACAGGACAAACATCCCCATCTTTGTCCCCACTTCCGCCAGGGGCCGCTGAGGCTGTTGCTGCCCTGCAGCTACCCAGGGACTTTCCCCGACATTCCACCACGGCTGCAATGGAGGGGCTCCCCACCCATTCCTGGGGATCCACGATGTCATTCACTTCTGGAGCTGTTTGTCATACAGGGTTTCGGCCTTGTTTTTACCGTCAACTGCTGCTGGCATCGCGTTGTACTTCTCACGACGCGCCGTTAGAGGCGTCTCTCATTCGATCTTAACAACCCTCCGAGGCAGCCTGTATCACTACCTCCTTTCAAAAGTGATGAAACTAAGCTCAAAGGGTGACGTGGCCCTTCTGGGTTACAGAGGTGGCAAGAGGCAGGGCTGGGGGACTCAGCTTCTGACCCCAGAGTCCAGCTCTCGGCTACACTTGATAACTCCGCTCCCTCTCTCAACCCGACGCTCCTCTTCTCTTCGTGGTGACTAACCACTTCGCCAATGCGGCACCTCTTTAGACCCCACGCTTTCCTCAGCATGAAGCCACCAAGGCTACCAACTCCCTGCGCCCACACCTGCCCCTGCCCCACTGTGAGCCGCCCCAGGCTGGAGCCTCCTCCGGGCACTGCAGCTCTCCCTCCTGCACTTCTGGTCTCTCTCTCTCCAGATCCCACGCTAAGAATATGGGGGATATGACCTCGTTTCTCTGCAGATAGACACATGAAAATAAAAGACTCCCAGTAACCCCGGGGACCTCCACCTCCGGCCCCCTTCCCTTGCTCACAGCCAGCCTCTCCCTCTCTCCACACCCACCTCCACTTTCCAGCCCAGCCTCCTCTGGCTTCGCCTTCACTGCTCCCACCAAGCTGGCTCCCACCATCATTGCTGTGATTTGCATGCATGGATCCTGCAGGCACTTTCTGTCCTTGGATTTCCGTAACCCTCAGCAGCGCCTCGCCCTGCTGACCACCTCCCCTGTCCATGCTCTCCATTCCATGGCCTCTGGACGCCACACACTCCTGGCACTACCCGTCCGGCTGGCTGCTCTCACCCACTGCACACCCCCCGCCCCCCTCCCCCCGGCATCCCAGGTCCTGTCCGAGGTCCTCCACTCGGCTGTGCTCCCGGGTGAGCTCAGACAGCCCCACGGTCCTCAGACTATCCCTGTAGGCCGTCCTCACGTCTGTACCCACACCGCTTGCCTGGACCCCCAGAGCACTCCACCCAATTCCCTACCGGTGGTTTCCAAGCACCTCCCTACCGGTGGTTTCCAAGCCTGTTAACCTCAAGGTTAACAGGCTCTTTTCTTTAAACTTCCCTTTCAGTGGTGTTCCCTAATGCAGAAAACGCTCCCCATGCCCAAGCCATTGGCCTGGCCGTCACCGCTGATTCCCCCTCAGCCAGTCCTGTCAGGTCTACTGTCCAAATAGTTCTCACACCTGTCCTTCTCTTTCCACTCTCTATTGCTATCGACCTGGTTCGGGCTGGGGGCATATGTAGTCTGGACAACCTTCTAGTTGACCTTCTGCATCTGCTCTTGCCCTCTTCTGGTCTAGTCTTCCCCACTGGGAGCAGAATGAGCATTCAGAATGCCTGTCCCTTAAGACAAGAAGTGTGCTGGGCTCCCTGTTGTTCTCAGGACAGAGTCCCAAGTCTTCCACCCGACTTACAAGCTCCCACAGTCTGGGCGGGCCGTCTTTCTAGCTTCAGCTCTCATCACTCCCTGTAAGCTCCCCGAGGCCATTCACCTTTGCACATGCAGTGCCCTTGGCCTGGGATGCGGTCTTCCTTTCCACTCACCTCCCCTTGGCTAACCTGAACTCCTCCTTCAAGCCTCAATCTGAAGGCCATGTCCGCAGCAGGTGCTCCCTCGGCTGTTAGGCTTATGTACCCCTAACTGACTCAAGGTCTACTGGCCTGCTCACATCCTTGCTCCCCTGGCTTTGAAAACCGTTTTTAAGTGAAACAGTTACAGAAACCGCATGGAAGTGTGGCTTAATGAATCATCCTAAGGCGAACACCACCAGGAATGAGAACTTTGCTGGCTACCTAAGAAGCCCATCTAACTGCTCCTCCCTGCCCCATCCCTCCCTGTCCTGTAACGTGGCCACTCACCCACCTCCCACAGCAATCACTTCCTTGCATTTGAAAGGTTTCTATTTTTCTATTTTTGCAAAGTGTATGTAACCCACCCCACTGTTCTTTTAACATTGTTTCTATAAACGGATGACTTGTAAATTCACACACATCTACAGATAAACAAACGCCTGTTTGCTTAAAGGATTCTAGGAGCTAATCTCAAAGCAAGCAGACTCCAGCCCTCGGGCACTTTGGCTCCAGGAGATTTGCTCACCTTCAGCCACAAAATGGAGATGACGAAAACCAGACCACTGAGATGGATATCGGAGCTGACTTGCCTACAGGGAGCCCACCCCACTCCCTCCCTCCAGCTCCGTCTGTCCTGCCTCCCCCTCCCCTACTCATAAAAACCCCTGCCTGCACTGAGATGGACAGATGGTCTTTGATACATGGTCTGCGTCTTCTCAGGCTGCCAGCTCTGAATAATTTAACTTCTCTCACACCAGCCACTTCCGCTCGAATCACTGGCTTTCTGGGCCGCAGGGAGCTGAGCCTAGGTTTGGCAGCACACATCTGGAAGGGAGGGCTTTGTCACAGTTATTGCGTGCATTTTTAAGTGATTTATTTTTTTCATTCAAATGTGCATCTGCAGCACTATAGTTTAGCCTGGGCCATTTGAGAAACTTTGATGTGTTGTTTAAGTTTCTTTTATTCTAGGTACTTCCTGTCATTTCTTTTCCTTTCAGTATTTCTGTGGAGGAACCTGGACATTTGCCTGGTCCTGACCCCCAGCCTGGACTACGCTCACTGCACTCAGGGACAGCACCACACGGCCTGTCCTGTGGCTGCCTGCCAACCGGTGACCGCCACCAGGGACTGGATTAGATTCAGATTTATCTCTTTGGCAAGACTACAGGGGAAACACAATATAATGTTTGATTTTCTCTCTTGATGGCATAACCAAGTCATTAATGCATAACGTGTTATCATTGGGGGTTGCAAAATGGTGGTATTCTAATTCTATCATCCCTTTTTCATTTAATAATAGATTACTTTCACAGAGAGGTGCTCGTTCTCATCTACTACTGGGCAGCCTAGTGATAAGGATCATGCAGTCTGCCTGCCTGGGAAAGTACCCCTTCCCCAGCCAGAGTGACTGAGTCAGGAAGTCACATGACCCAAGCCAGGCCAATGAAAACACTCTCTAGGACTTCTGGAGCTTTTGGAGAAGACGCACACACTTTCTTCTGGTGCTACTGAGCAGACTGAAAACAAGCTGCTGGTGATCACCTTTGCCATTGGTCAGGGGAAGCCTGTCTGAGAATAAAACAATACAGAGCAAAGTGGAGCTGAAAGATAGAGAATTTATTCCTGGCAGCACTATTTGGACACCCTGATCCAGCTGTGCCTGAAGAATTCTTGGTTGTATGAGTTGAAAAAACTTCTTTTTTAAAAGCCAACTTGCAAACAAGAACTGATTAATATAACTCTTTTGTTCTTTGCTCCCTAACCCTCTGAACCACTCAGCACACTGTAATTCCTTGTTTCATGTCTGTCATTCCCAACAGACTACGCTTCTGGAGACAGGCTCCATGCCTGTCTTCTGGGCAGTCTGTCGACAGCTAGATCACCTTGACAAGAGTAGATGCTCACTTCAGATTTGGAGAACTTAAGTTTTCAATTAGCGATAATCGCACCTCAGATAAACCTCATTGGCTACAATACTACCACTGCACAAAGCTTGAAGAAGTTAATATAAACCCCTGCAATGGGCCCTGGCTGGTGTAGCTCAGTGGATTGAGCGCCGGCCTGCGAAACAAAGGATTGCAGTTTGATTCCTAGTCAGGGCACATGCCTGGGTTGCAGGCCAGTTCCCAGCGGGGGATGCATGAGAGGCAACCACACATTGATATTTATCTCCCTCTCTCCTTCCCTTCCCCTCTAAAGACAAATAAATAAAATCTTTGAAAAAAGACCCTGCAATGAGGTGGAACTCCTGTCTATCAGGCACCTCTTGTTCTCCCAGGTGTCTAGGACATGGCATGCCCTCTGGCCACTCCTGAGTGCCAAGGGTCCTGACATAAGGCCCCAAGACAGAAGAGGCCCTTCAGGCCTGTGTGGAAAGGGAGCCCGGGACTTGATGAGCTCAGGGACATTCCTCCACAAACTGCCTTTAAGGTGATAATAATCCACACGGCCATAAGCTGGGTCTTGGCACTTTTAAGTCTTATTCTGCTTCTGCCACCCCATTTGTCATCTCTACCCTTTTGTCCCCTTGGCCCACCTTTGTCTTGAAATACACCAAGAATCTCTGGGGAAAGCTGCTGATGTGGACACAGACAGCCGTTCCCTCCCAGCTCAGCCAAAGTGGGGCATCGAGGCTGCTGAGCCCAGGGAGGCCGGGCCCTCAGCACCCGCAGGACTGGGAAGCATTCTTCCCGGGTGGCCTGCCATGGCTCCTGGTTTCACGGCTCCCTTGTTCCCACCCAGCCTCTGAGCAGGAACACAACAAGTTGTGACTTTAGCGACCATGCCTGTAAACCAGCCGGGGGCGGGGGGCAGGAAACCAGAAGCCGAGTGCTCTCAGTCATGAGAACCCTTTCTTCTCCTCTAGTCCCAGGGTGGTGGGGCCAATTCCCACTTCACTAGGAGGTGGGCCGTTTGTTCTCTGGGTCCAAGTGAATGGAAATCCATACCCTGGAGGGGACCCAGCAAAAGGTGGGAGGCCACATAAACACAGAATAGTTAATCTCATGGACTTGAGTAGTCAGATACCCTCTTTGTAAGGGGAATGTGCCCACAGATGAGCAAGAGCAATCTAACTACATTAGATGGTCAGACTCAGAGAGAATGAGATCTTACTCTACTACTTACTTACTAACTACGTGACCCTAGGCAAGTTTCACAACCTCTCTAAGCCTTAATTTCCTCATCTACAAAATGGAGAGCTGAATACCTACCTTGTTGGGCTGCTGAAAGGATTTAAAAAATAATGCAAGCAGGTACTTGACCCAGAAATGCTCAGCCCAGTGACCAGAGAGGGTAAGCACCACTGAATGGTAGCTGCTGTTACTGCTGCAGTTGCTATGGCCACCAACAAGAGTTTTCTTTTCTTTTTAAAAGATTTTATTTATGTATTTTCAGACAGATGGGGAGGGAGGGAGGAAGAGACGGAGAGAAACATGGATGTGGGAGAGAAGCACCGACCAACTGCCTCTCGCATGCCCCAAACCAGGGACCTGGCCCACAGCCCAGGCACGTGCCCTGGTAGGTAACCTTCCACTCTGTGGGACGACGCCCAACCACTGAGCCGTGCTGCTCAGGGTGAAGGTTTTTATCTTTCAACCCCTTTGAGCTAAGAGGCACTAAGGGATGTGAACCTGACCCCACACCCGCCCCCAAAACTGCATGGGTGCCAACATCTGAAGTTTTAGGTCTCAGAAATGAGGGTCATACCTTCCGTTCCAAGTGCTTGTCCAGGCGGGCCAGAGCTTCTGTCTCTCCTCCTTGCCAAACAGCTGGGCCAAGCCCTTCTGTGGGGAACCCTGCAAGAGGAGGAGCAGGTCACAGGGCTGGAGGTCAGGCTGTTCCCATGCCGGCTTAGCAAGTCTTGGCACACTGGTCTGCTCCTTGAGCTTTGCAAGCACTGAACTGCAGTGTTCTTGGTGCTACTGGGCCTGAGACAATCTGTAATATTCCCATGCTTTCTAGGTCTCTTTCTACTGTGATTTTTGCCTCTCCTTTCCCTTGCCTGCCCCTCCTAGCCACTCCTTCCTTCCACGCAGATGAGAGCAATCCTGGACGGGTTGCCCTTTCAGGTTAGCTGGCAACAACTGTGGTTTTCAGGTGAGAAAGCTAACTTTGTTCAGATCAAAGAATGGGGTCAGGGGAGGAAGGGGAAAGGGAGAAAGAGTGTAGGCCGTAACCTGAGAGACCTCTACTGCTCCGACAGAGGCATTATCAGTTATCTTGGTATTGAAAATACCAAGTGATATTGAAAATATCACAGGTGCCCACACCAGGCCTACGTCATTTGAGAGAGAAAAGTAGAAAAACAGAGGCATGAACTACAAACAGAAGGTTATATATATGAGCACAAACAGGAAAAAGATCGGAAGGGCAAATTCTGAAATTAGCAGTGGTTATCTCTGAGTGGTGGGCAGCGTGATTGTTATTTCCATTTTTCACTTCTCTGTACTTTCCAAACTGTCTATAACAACATGCATTACTTTGACAAGGAAGGAAAAAACCAGTCAGGTGTTTTACAGAAAAGGAGCTGCCGGCCTAACAGGTGCGAGCCGTGTGTACGCACCCAGCTCCTCCAGGGAGGGCACGCCGTAAGTCTCGTCATGGTTCTCCTGGATCTCGGCCGGGCAGCGCTCCATCTGCTGGCTGGTCACGGAGCCCACGGGCTTCCTGGGCAGCTCCATGCGGCTGATGATGGCCTGAAAGCGCTTGTAGGTAAGGGGTGGCTTCTGTCCGTTTAGCTCAATGATCCTGGGAATCCCAAAGTATACCTAAGGTCACGTACAAGGCCCTTCATTTCAGGTCCCAGCCCACCCATTAAAGAGCCTAGACGTCAAAGGCTTGGAGGGTGCCTCTCCTATCTGCTCACAGGCCCCACCCCTAGGTGACAGGAGAGGCAAGAGAAGCTACACCTCCACTCTGCCGAGAGGGAAAATGAAGCCCAGGGAGCTGGAGCAGGTGCCTCAGGTAATGGAGCAAGGTGGGCCAGGTCTGGGGCTCAGTTCCCGGCTCACTGGTGTTGACGTGGTGCTGCCTAAAGACAGAGACCAACCAGATCTCTCTAATCACAGACACCCCCACTAGCCTTCTCCGAGACTCTGTGTGGCTGCCCCAGCCAGGGGGTCTCCCGAGGACCTTCCTCTCTCCCCCAGCCTGTTTTTGATGAGTGCTGCAAATGCTTCCGTTGTGGGACAATCATTCCCTTGTTGGCCCCTATTCCCTAGAACAAAGAGGTGAAGAACAGCCTCTCCTCCCTAAATCAGAGACTGGGGCTGGAGCTATTAATAGCAACAACTAATATCAAAAGGGTATTTTGCAGTTTACAAAGTATTTTTTCATGAACAAGGGAAACAGCTGCACTCAGGTAAGAAAAGATACAGGAGAGTGTGGAGAATCGAGGCTGTTTATTTAAGGATGGACTGGGGTGGACTGGAGCCAGAGTCCCAGGGCTGGCGTTGGCCCAGAAGCGGCTTACGCAAACCGGCTGACTGGGTGAGTTCCTTTCTCAGTTCACCTCTCTCTGTCCTCCACTAGGGCAGTTACGATGTTGGCTGCCGCCCTTGCAGTGCCTCCCCGCTCCTCCTCCAGCACTGGCACGTGGCGGGAGGAGGAGTTCCACACCCCACGTTGCCTCCTGAGAGCCCAGCTCACATGCAGAGCTGTGTGACCCGGCCTCGGGGCAGCCGCTGCTGGGCTGGGGAGAGTTGGGTGGGGAGAAGTGCTGGCTGCCGGCTTGGCAGCAACAGCAGCGGCAGGATAAAGGCTCTGCCAGGGGAGGGGAGGAAAGGGTTTCCTCCCAGAATCTCTGAGAGCACAGAGGCCTGTCCCCAGAGAAGGAGGCTGCCCTGTAGTTGTCAGCTCCCTGCAGGGACCTCTAGGGCCTCCTGAGAGACATCTAAATGCATGACCTGGAGACTCAGTAGCCAGGGGAGTCCAGGGAACGCATATTAGGTACAGACACGGGGCCTATGAGAACAGAGATCCTTTGGGAGGGGCCACATTAGGGGTTCGCTGAAGTCAGAGGGCAGCCTTTTGGGAGCAGGATGGGAGTGGGAGTGTGAGGTGTGGACGGGACTGGAGCACATTAGGAGCAGATCTGCGAAGACCTTCAATGGGGATGTTCTCTGCTTCCATCCATTGGGCCCAATGAGCCTCTTTGCACCCAGATCAGGTAAAGCTCTCCGAGACTTGTTTTACAAGCCCAACTCAGGTCCATTCTCCTCCAGCTTCTAGAAAATTCCATACCTCATGTGCCAGGTAGTCCTACTGCTAAACCCCCTTCTATTCAGCAGGGGCCCAAAGCACCAACTCCCACCACTGGTCGGTCACCTGACCCCTAGGCCCCAGGGCTTACTTGTCCAGGTCATAGAGAGTGTGCGAGTTCTCAGTGACCACCTCCACACCAGCCTCCTTGGCCATCTTCATGATGGCAGCATCCCGTTCTTTCCCAAAGGGTTCGGAGTCATATTCAAAGGTCAAGCGGGTCACCCCCCATTCCTGTGGAGAGAAAGCCAGTTACGCTGAGCACTGCTTGGGCAGGAGGGGAAGCTGGGACCTCGGCTCCTTCCCAGGAGTGGGCAGAGCAGTTTGGAGACCTGTCAGAACAAAGCAGGGACAAGGAGTTGCACTGGAAAGTAAATAGCCTGGGGGGTCACAAGATTTGGGGGGCAGGCCTTCGAGTGAGGAGTCTGAGGCTAGCGGTCTCTTTGTGGAGTCAGGAGGCACATGGGTAGCCCTGTGTACTTGCTCTGTCCTTGATGGAGCAAGATGCAGCAGGAGGCTATAAATACAACATTCTCAGGGGAGCCCTCGCCCCAGACAGGGGCACTGACTCACTGGTGGAGACAGAGGCGAACAGGACTGCCACCTCCCCCCTGCTCAGCAAGCCTTTCCCAGAGCTCCTCACGGCCCTGCAAACTTCTGGCCTAGTTTCCTTGGCAGACTTGTACTATGTGAAGTGTCCTAATGGTTTCCACAGCAACAGTCCCGAGGCCAATAGCAAACAGAGCTAATAGGCTCCAGCTCTTCCAGGCAGGGAAGGCAGAACAATCCTGAGTCCAGAGGTCACAGCTATCAAACTGGAGGGGATATGCATTAAAAAGGGGGGGAGGGGATCCTCTCCTAAGTATTAAGAGTCTTCTAATAGAAATTTCTAGATTTCCTAGCAATGTTGAAAGAAAGCTGCCCTGTGAAAGGTTACACAGATAACCCCCCAAAAAACTCTAGGGCATGCAACTAGCAAAAAGAAAACCATACTCCGGCCAAAGTCCCTGGTCACCGTCCTTTCAAATGCTGAACCCTCAGGGGCAGGTGTCCTGGCCATGCACAGGCCAGTCTGGTCTGGACTCAGCCCTGCCCAGGTGTGAGTCCTGACCAGATCAGGACTGAGGGCTGACCACCCCCTGCCCAAGGACAACAGCACTAAACACATGGAGCCCTTAATACACACCAAGTACCAGGCTTAGCTGGTCACGTACATTACACGTTAACTACTCATTACCCTGTCAATGACAATCAGACTGCTATTGCATGACACCTTCTCCAAGAAGCCTTCCTCGACCTTCTCCTTCAATATGATTCTCCTACACCAAAGGCTGCCCCCACCCCCCTTGCAATTAGCAGAGCAACAAAGAAAGACAGGAAACGTCATTTACTGAGTAGGAAACCTCGCCCTCAAGCTCTCAGAGTGGAAGGAGCCCGAATAAATCTTACTGGTTTGAGCCAAGGAACACCTAGGGAAGTATCCAGGGTGGAAAAGTCTGCCACATCCATGTCTGGGCTGAGCCGGGAACTCCCCAACAGACATTCTGGTTTCACAGAATCTCTTCCTCAGCCCAGTGTCAGTCTGCTGGCAAGCTGCCCAGGCGGCGTTTGCTCCCGACCTCCCCAGCAGCGGTGGTCTGCCCAGCCCTGGCCGTTTCCACCTCCCTGGTCAGGACGTCATCGCTCTCAGTCTGAGGGGGAACCCTGGGGAGCAGAATCTCGGGGTCCTCTCTCAGACTCTGCACACTTACCTTGAATAGCCTTGGGAACACGTCAGCTGGCTGTCCCCGGACTACAAACAGGCGGGAGTTCAGTTTCCTTAAACTCGTGTCCAGATCTTCCAGAGACTGAAGTAGGAACCTGCAGAGCCCACAGAGGCCTTGTTAGTGGTGGCACCGTCAGGAGCTGCTCTCTTCCCTCAGGAAGCAGGAGAAGCCAGCCCGCTGTCTACGTCAAACAAGGAGCATCAGGAGCACCAGCCCGGAGAGGCCTAGGGTCTAGGCCAGGTGTGGTGCGGCAGGGGACCAGGTGAAATCCAGGTTTCGCCCCTTACTAGCAACATGACCTTAGGCAGTAACTTAACCTCTTTAGCTTTTTTCCTAATCTGTAATGTGGAGCTGATGTTAGTACTTATCTAACATCAAATACAGAATTGCTAAGAAACAAAAATCAAATAATGCACTAAGACATTTTGTACAGTTCCTGGCATAAAGATAACCTGGGTTAAATGTGAGCTGCTCTAGTACTGTTTCTCTGTGCTCAGAAGCAGTCACTGCTGCCTCCTCAGCGTCCGGCCCTACATATGACTATCCACCCATTACAGGTCGATATTGGAATCAAATGGGAGGACAGATGAGAAAGCCATATGAAAAACAAACATGATAGCGTGGTGTGGGAGCCTGAGGCCCTACCAGCAGAGACTGCAGCAGTCCCGGGAAATCCTGCCTACCCTCGCGCGGCAGGCGCCCTGCCTTTCTGCAGTCATGTTTCGGCTGCCTGTATGTCCACTGCCGCAGCCCCAGAGCTTGGGAGGGGTCCCCACTCCCCAGGGCTTTGTGTGGTAGGTGGCTCATTCTCCAGGCCCCTCCAGGGCTCTGGCCACCAGGTTCTCATGCCAAGAAGGAGAAGGCCTTAGAAGGTACTTTTCTATAGGATACCCTCCCATGCCATCCAGGGGTGGCCATTGGGGTGGTGGGAACTCTAAGTACTTACTTGACCTAGCCTGAGAGCTCAATCATTATGGGAAAGGGAAAAGAAATTAACATTTGTTGAGTGCCTTCAGTGGTTTAAAATTTTTATTTTAGCCCTGGCTGGTGTGGCTCAGTGGATTGAACACTGGCCTGTGAACCAGAAGGTTGCCAGTTCGATTCCCAGTCAGGGCACATGCCTGGGTTGTGGGGCCAGGTCCCTGGTTGGGGGCATGAGAGAGGCAGCCGACCACTGTACCTTTCGCCCATTTATGTTTCTCTCGCCCTTTCTATCTCCCTTCCTCTATCTCTAAAAAGTAAAATAAATAAAATCTTTAAAAAAATTATTTTATATGACCACAAAAATTTATTAGGTGTTTAGCTAGGTATAATCACCATTCTAAGAAATTCCATCGATACATTTTATGGTGTGTGTTTTATTTTTAAATTAAATAAAATTAACATTTTAAACAGGTAACTATTCATATAGTTCAAAATTCAAGTCACAGAAGAGTACAAAGTAGAAAGTTCCTTCTCCCTGTGTCCCCGGCAATTTAATCCCCCTTCCCAGAGGTGCCCTATGTTACCGATGTTATTCTGTATCTGCTTTGCATTTTAAGGGTGTTTTCTTTTTATTTCTCTCAACACATTTTAAAAAAGACTTCATTTATTTATTTTTTAAAGACGGGGAGGGAGAGAAGAAGAGGGAGAGAAGCATCGATCAGTTGCCTTTCTGACGGGCCCCGGCCAGGGATGGAACCCGAAACCTGGGCATGTATCCCAACTGGGAATCAAACCGGCGGCCCAGGGCTTTGCAGGATGACGCTCAACCAGCTGAGCCACGCAGGGAAGGGCTCTCAACACATTTTTTAGAAAAATTTTATTTATTTTTTAGAGAGAGGGGAAGGGAGGGAGAAAGACACACACACACGGATCAGCTGCATTTTGCACACCAACTAGGGACCTGGCTTCGACCCAGGCACATGCTGACTGGGAATTGAACCAGTGACCTTTTGGTTCACAGGCCAGCAGCACTCAGTCCACTGCGCCACACCAGCCAGGACTCAACACATTTTGAAGGGAAAAATTATCCTCACTTTATAGATAAGGGAAATGAGGCACAGGCAGGATAATTAATTTGCCTAAGGTCACATTTATTAATTAAGCAATGAAGCTAGGATAGGAACTGCTTGGGTCAGACGCTTTCTCCTCTTTTCCCCATTTCTAAGGCCTCTCACTGGCATGCTCACCACGGTTCTAGGGGCTGAGAGTCCGCAGGCCCTCCTGTGTTTGGAGTGCCTCTCCTTGACAAACGCAGACCTGACTTGGGGTCATCCATCGACATTCTGACCTTCCTCAGGAGCTAAGCAAGCCCTGCCAGGCCAGGTTCCTCCTCTCTCCTCTTAGCATCTCCACCCATCTCCGTCAACAATGGGAATCACCAGACTTTATTTTGAGTGCCTTTATTGAAACCCCGGGCCTCCTCCTGGCACATCACACTCCTTGACTACGGGAGGAGGCGTGGGGAAGCAGGGACTGTTCTGAGGCTGCCAACTAGAACCAGTCCCTCCCTCCCACCGCTGCTGCCTCTGACGTCAGCAGCACGACACGCCCACTGCGTGAATGCCACAGACCCACATTCCAGCGCAAGCTGAGGCCCAGCCCGAAGCTGCAAGGACTCTCCAAGGGGTTGGTTGGGATGGAAGACTGACCTCCAGGGGGTTAGGTGGGAGGGGAATGACTGGCTGAACGGTGTGTTAAGCAAACCAAAAGCTCCGCCTCTGTGAATTTCTGGTTTTGGATAGCCGACGCCCTCAGAAAAGGAAAGCTGAGAGGTCAGTGACGCACTTGCACTAGTGCCGGCCTCCTCCCAAACCTCACTGGCCCTCTCGGGAGAAGAGTAACAAAGCACCTTGTAAATAGCTTCACGCCACCTGAAACCTGGGCCCCGCCAGACAGAACGCCTAGATAACTGGTGACAAACTGCACAACCCCAGGACAGATGGTCCTCCAGCTGCAGCTCCCAGGAATGTCCTTGCCGTGCACCTAGGGGCCTCTCCCTTCACAGTCCACCAGGCAGCACAGGACCTCATTTGAAGCTGTAAATAGGCTGACACGCACATCTGAAAACTAGCTTCCAGCTGGCCTCTACAGAACTTGATTTCCCTGTGCTAAAAGGAGAGGCTCCTTGCACCATTTCTCAAGCAGAGCTGACTCCCTGAGAGATTTGCTTCTTTGACAAGTGATGTTGGAAGGCCCAACTCTGAGGGCAGCAGCCAAATGACAATAATAAGGGCAACCATGAACATTTAATGAGCACTTCCGATAAATGAGGCACTATCCTACCTGTTTTACACACACAGCCTCATTAATTCAAAACGACTGTTTGACACAGATGCTATTATTATTTCCATATTACAGATGAGGAAACTGAGGCACTAGCATCACCTAATGGCCAGAATTCAAACCCAGGCAGTGTGGGTCAGTATCTACATTTTTTACTTTTTAATTAAAAAATGTTTATTGTGAGAGAGAGGAAGGGAAAGAGAGAAAGAGAAACATAGATGTGGGAGAGAAACATCAACTGGTTGCCTTCCATACGTACACCAACTAGGGAGTGAAGCCAAAACCTAGGCATGTGCCCCAACTGGGAATCGAACCCCAACTTCTTGGTGTACAGGACGATGCTCCAACCAACCGAGCCGCCCAGCCAGGGCAGTACCTACATCTTCTCCAGCAGGCCCCACTGCCTGGTGACCAGAGCTCACTGCCTGAGCACTGATGCTGTGCTGCCCAGTGCTCGGGGAGCACCTTCGCTGCCAGACCCTTGCTCCTCTGAGGATCAAGAGCTGTGACCCTCACAGAAGCTTGTCAAAATGTGGAATCTCAAGCTCCATCCCAGAACCTCCAGAACCAGAATTTGCATTTTAGCAAGATCCCCTTGTGACTCCTTTGCACATTCAAGTTTCAGAAGCACTGACTGTTCTAGGAAACAGAACTTCATTTCTAGCTCTGTTTGTAAATTGCCTTTCTTTGCTTGTAATTGGTTTCTATATACTGGCTCTCTTTGAGATCCTGGTTTCTGCCTCCTCACTGGCTTTCGGAAATATGATTACTTCCAACTTTCCCTTTTTGTCAAGCGCTCCAGGGCTCCTCCAGAGAGGGAGGCCTCAGGATCACCTCCCTGGGAGGCGACAGGCCCCTAGGAGCCCCAGCCTTCAGGGGGCCAGAGAAAGAGAAGCCACTACCACAGCAGCACCTTCAAGGCCTGCCAGGTGACAGCTTTGCACAACACCAAAGGCACACGGGGCAGTGCCGCCACTGGATGGTCATGGCAGCAGGCATGCGCTGAAGCCTGGGCCCTTTGTGCTTCCGCAGAGCCCTTCTCTCCACACGGCCAGTTTCTATTTCCATGAGGGGGTGCTCTATAGAAAACTGGCCTGGATAGTGGAGACGGCAGTGACTGGGGCCGGTAGCTCACCCTTGGCAGCTCCAAGCTGAGCTCACATGGCCAAAATTCAGAACACAGGGCCTCCAGTGGGCTGTTAAAGCTTACCCTTTGGATCAGACAACAAGTGCAACTGAGTTACATTGTGTAAGTGCTCTGGAGCCAGAGGCAGACTACTCTGGAGAAAACCAAATTGGGCTTTCCAAAAATATAGAGGACTCTGGAACTCACCACTCCAAGGGGTAGCCCTACAGATAAGGCAGGCAGGTCCTTTGGTTGAGAATGAGACACGCAGATGGTTAGGGAAGGCCTCTTCTGGAGACGGCAGATTCTGTGCTGAGGGATATCCCATTGGTTAACAGGAGGGAGGAGGGTGATAGTGAATTCACTGTGGGTCCCGATCACCCTTGATCACGTTTCTCTGCTTTAAGCCAAGGTTATCTAACTATGACGCTGACATTACAGGCTCACCCGGTCTGGCTACATCGAATATTAACAGAAATTAATCGCTCCTGAGGAAGAGAGCTTATTAACCCCCCTGGAAAATGATAACCCAAACCTATAGCAGAGATTGACCTCTAAGTTATCATCCAGATAAAATATATTTATTTTTTCCTGATTTCCAAGTGAAAGATGAAGATGAGGGTTCTCATCTCTTTTGGGCAAATGGAAATATTTCCTGAGCAGTAAGGCAGTAAAGGGACATGCTTGGTACCAGTGCAAACAGCTCAGGGAAAATTAAATTTCCCCACAAATGGACTATGGCTCTCAATCCCCTTCTAGCTGACTGAGTCCCAGAAAGAACCACCCACACCGCTAACAGCCCAACAGTGTTAGCTCCCAGCCTGGGGAAAGACACATGCTTGCTCTCACCAGGCATTCTGGAAAATTTGCAGTTTACCTCATTTACTAATTCTGAGCAATGTGTGTGATGTTTTATTTCTACCAACTCCCTCTGACCCAGAAGCTCCTGGATGCAGGTGCGACAGAGAGCCAGGGAGAAAATGGTTTATGGGGTTGTCCAAAAAGTCTGTATAGTTTTTTCCATAAAATGTAAGACATATTTTTCATTTTCACCAATAACTTTACTGATTTGGATATTTTGAGTTTGTCAGCTATCTCCCATGTGAGAGATATAATAATATGGATTGTTCTCAATTAATGTCTCAATTTGATCACTATCAACCTCAACTGGTCTACTCAACCACGGAGCATCGTCCAGTGAGAGATCTCCAGTACGAAACTTCACAAACCACTTCTGACACATTCAATCAGTCACAGTACCGTTTCTATACATTGCACATATCTCATTTTTGCATTCCAGTTGCATTTTACCTTTATTGAAATAAAGCATAATATACCGAGAATGCTATATATTTTCTTCCATCTTCAATATTAAAATGGTTACACAAAAATTAACCAATTTTGATGTTTTTTTAAATGCTGTGCTGATATGACAGCTGTCACAATACAATCTAACAAAACTGTATTGAATGAAGTTAAAGGCAACTAAGTGCTACTAGGGCCATCCTATGGAAAAAAACCAAAGGAACTTTCTGGCCAGCCCAATAAATAAAGGGTGAAGTGAACTGTCGCCAACACATCTGCCTAAGTTGCGTAGGGAGAGAAAGGTAAGGAAAAACTGCAACGGCCTATTTTCAGTACCCATCTTTAAATCTGGAAGCTGCTCACTCCCCCTCTATTTTTTTCATTTGTTCTCACACAGTAGCTCCTTCCAGATGCAGCATATCTGGGGAAGGTAGGGCTGGGAAAAATAGTAAAGGGCTTAGCTAAATAGTGCTTGACAAAAACAGTCCCGAGGCTCATGTAGCTACAATGAGCTCATAAATTTCCCACTACCACCAAGGCCAGGGGTGTGCTAAGCCCTTCTCCTATACTAATAAATATACATATTTTTTGGTTGTCTTTCTCTGTCTTCTTTTACTCTCTGAAAGTGCCATTCATGCTTATTAGAATCTGATTCATCTGCAGAAAAACACTGTGCAGGAGGCAGTGTAGGAAGTGCGGGAAGATAATAGAGATCACAGATTGCGCTTCCCCCCACCTCCTGCAGATGGCTCAGGGCCCACCCCTTCTAGGGAGGCTTCTCAGAGGCAGCAGCTGAAGTATCTGCAGAACTGGGATGTCATGCTGCAGCGCAGTTCTCCCAGATCCCTCCCAGATCCAGAAGCAGCCACCGGAAGATTACACAGAACTGCAGTCACGAAGAGGTACTGCTGGCTCCATCTGGTGCCCAACCCCCCACCGGGTGCACAGAACAGTCTGCAGCTCTGCCTGAGATCTGACCCTGGGAACAGAGAGCATGGTGGGGGTGGTAGCAGTGTTTCCAGGCCCAGGAGCAGTTATCATATTTGACTTGTTTTGAATTATTTCACCCGTTTCTTCTGAATGCCAAAACTAAGTAGACTTCCTGCCCATGCACGGTGACACATTCCCAAGTTGGCGGGCTCAGGTCTGTGGTTCTCTAGCCCAGTGCTCCTCGGGCTTTGCTGCACAGAGCAGCTTTAAAAACCCTAATGCCCAGGCCATAACCCAGAACAATTAAATCTGACTTGGGGGAAAAGGGAGCCCAGGCATCTTTTAAAGATCCTTCAGCGATCCCCATGTGCAGCAAGATTGAGAACCACTGCTCTAGTCTGTCTCCCTATTTTCTTTATTTCATGACACTTAGTTCTACTAAAATATGGTTGTTTAGCTGTCTTCCTCCATTACAATGTGGACTCTGGAGCTCTGGATGTCATAACTGCTTGTTCACTGCTGTGTTCCTGGCAGCATCTGGAGCAGTGTCTGGCACTCACTAAATAATTGCTCAGTTAAAATCTGCATTCCTCCACGGCCTCTGCCTTCAGGATTTGACTCAGGCACGAGCTGTCATGTTCTTTTTCTCTTTTCACTTGCTGGAAAGCACAACCACAAAAGGGTGACCCACAAAAATCCATAAACACCTTGTTCCCAGCAAATCGGAGTTTAAACAACAACAGTTTTTGTTGCTGATTTTTTATCTTTCACAAAGGAGGAGGCAGACCCAGCCAATGGCCTCTACAACCCCATAAAAGAAGAAACTCCTTTGTGACAATGTAACAAGCAGGTGCCGGATTCCACTGCCTCTGCTCTGACTGGCACGTGGCCATAGAGAGACAAAGTCTAAGGCTTGATTTAATGTCCAAGGTAGCGGTAGCGGTGGTCACTTGAAGATGTTTGTCAAACCCAAGCTCCTATCTATGGAAACTGGAGCAGAGGCAGAGCAATAGAGCAGCCTGGAAACTGTGTGGGCAGGGCTATCTCCACAGGGCTATCTTTAGTCATTCTCTCTATATAAATGAGCAGGAGGGGGCATTTCATAGACCCACTGCGAGGAGCACTCCCTCTCTTGGAAGGGTACACGCCCCGGAGAGGAAAGAATGTGCCACCATATCCTGGGGAAACCTTGCCCATTAGTGCAACAAGGCCACAAGCAAACATCACCCAGAACACGCAAACAAGCCAGATGGCTACAGAGGGGAATTTTAAAGAGAGATGGGGACACGATGTCTCAAAATTCCTTGGTTTTCAAGACCTGTCATGGAGAAAATAATCAACTACCTATCTATTACTCCTTTCCCATGATCCTCTGGACTCCATCTTCTGGGAGTCATCAAAGAGGGGCCCTTGATAGCACAGCTTTCCTGTTTGCTAATCTTAGCACATTAGTTAATAAAAGTCTAATCTATAGTGGCTCAACTGTCCTTTAAAATCAGTCTCTTGTGGAGTTGTGGAAGTGACACTTTGGTTCCTTTTTTCTGTTTAGCAAGCTCATAGCTGCTAAGGTAATTTTCCTAAATGGGTTCAGTACTGCTCTCTCGCTCAGGACACACTGTGCCACCAACTGAACACACCCTTAAGGTATTTATCTATAATAAAGGGGAGACCAGCATTGGCCTTATTTAAGGCTAAGCCAGAGTCCCTAAAAACCTTCAGAAGCAGGACAGTCTTGGGGGAGGGAAGCCAGGAAGGATGAAAGGACAATTTCAAACAAACCGGAGACTTAGAAATGACCTTCGGGACACCAGCAATGCACTCTTTACTTAAAGGATGCAATCATCTCTGTGGAATAGATTCAGAAACCTGACCCTATCCTAACACCACGACATCTTTCCTCTCCGCCCTCAGCAGACCCCTTAGAGCCCTAGACCAGGAGTCTCTGTCCTGCCATTCACTGGCGATAAGACCTTGAGCAGGTCAACTTTGTGTCTCCAGGGCTTAAGAGTCTCATCTGTACAATGGGGATCGTGATCTCTGTCCCACAGGAATGCTTGAGTCCCAAAGTGAATAACACTCAGTGCTGAAACACTCTGTCAGAGGTCGAGCCCCGGGCCACCCAGGCCATTGGTTTGATGACTAATTGCTTCCCTGGTCCTTGATTCTCCCCTGGAGACCTGGCTCGGTCCCCCTGCTCCATCTTCCCCAGGCCAGGGTCTTCCGGCCGTAGGGACTGGGGGAGCAGGACAGCCCCCTCTGGTTGGCGTGGCGCGGGGTTGGGCGGGCTCTTTGCCGGGAGCCTCAGAGGCCAGGCTGCATCCTCCCGATCCCCACTACCAAACGCGAGACCCCGCCCCGGGGCCCCTCACCTCCATCGGTTGATCCCGACTGAAGAGGAGGCCGCGAACCAAGGGTCGAGGATGTAAACGCAGCGCACACAGCGCGCTCCGCGCACTGCCGCCAGCAGCGCCGGGTTGTCGTGGAGCCGAAGTCCTTTGCGGAACCAATGCACTGAGGAGGCGCCATCCGTGCCAGCCCCAGATCCCGGAGCCGCTGCCGCTGCCGACACCGCAGTCGCCGCCATCACCGCCTAGACTGCTCTGATCACTGCCGCTCCGCCCGGGTTAGAGCCGTGGGCCCCGCCCCGCTCTCAGTGACCTATGACGCCGCGTCTCTTCTCCTCGGCCCCGCCCCGAAAGCTCCGATGCATCTCTCCCATTGGCTTGGACCCTCCCGCCGGGCGATTGGACCTGCGGCGCAGAGTCCAGCTCCGCCCCGTCACGTTCCCACCATGTGTCGCCTAACAGGGAGCTGCTGGTGAGCAGGTTGTGTGATGCTGGCTGGAGTTCTCCGCGGAGATCTGGGCACGGACCGTGTCTCGAGAGACCGCATATCTCTTACGTGCGTCCTGTTCAAGGCCCGCTACAGGAAGAAGCTGCCTGAGCTTGGGGGTTGGCAGGGAGGGTTGCTGTGACTCCAGACAATGACCTACAGACCTGACCACCTTGGCAGTCCTACAGCACCATGTCATCAACGTCGTCGTCATCATCTACCGCAACCAATTACATCATCTACACCATTCTACTACACCCTCTATTTATTCAGCAAATTGTATATGCCAAACAACGTGATAATCTCCTTATATATAATGTCTCATTTACTATTCTCAACGCAGGCGAGCTGCATTCATTCAACAAACCCCAGTGAAACCTGTTGTCATTCTCATTTTACAGACAGGTAAACTTTGAGGTGAGTGACTTGCTCAATATCATAAGAAGACTCTATCCAGGTTATTGTGATTCCTAATCTGCTTTTATCCAGAAAGCAATACTTTCTTCTGCGCTGAGCAATTTGGCATTTGAGTCTGAGTGGCAGTCTCAGACTGATGGCTTGAGAATGGAGCCTGGGACTGTGGAAGATGTGGATTGAGATAGTAATTATTCCATTAGACGAATTTATTCTCTACTTCTATGTTTAGTAGACCCAATGGTACCAGTGTGCACAAACACTACCGGAATTACCTGTGGGATTCGGAGATGTGATGGACACTGTTGCCACTCCTGACGTAGGGAGCTGGAGGGAGCACTCTTATCCTTCTGGAGTTTGCCCTGGGCTTGCTGATTGAAAGGCAAGAGAAACGTATTGTATGACACCTGCAATGAAGTGTTGTGGTAGGCTAAAATAGTCTGGTCATGTTGGAGCTCTGGGATTATCAAATGGAGAACAGTCTGTTTCAATTTGGTGCTAGTTTGTGCTCCTGCTTGGAATCCCTCCTGAACTTGGGAATAAACAATGAAGGAATTTAGCAACTCAGTGGCATTAATTGGCACCACTCTGCAAATCATTTCAACCCTTGGCTCTTTCATTTCCAGGGCTTTGAACAAGTTGTTTGCTCCAGCCTGGGCCACACTCCCCTCCCCATCCCCTTTTTAATTCCAGTTTGCCCTGTGTCACTGCTCAGCATAAATGTCACCTTCTTGCTGTCTTGTCCAAGCCTGCATAGTGCTCCATCTTGTTCTGTGCTTCTTCTTATCACTGGCCTTAGTACATGGTATTAGAATTTCTTATTTGTCTGTCTGCCCCATTAGACTATAAACTCCTGGAGGGCAGGAGCCACTGCTTATTTAGATTTATTCCCAGAGTCTAGCTCAGTGCTTGGCACTTAATGGAATAATTGTTGAACAGACACTAGACTCTCAGGCTGGCATGAGCCCTCAGGGTCTCTCCTAGTCCTGACTCTGTTCTTATTTTTGGAGCCCTTTCCAAATGCTTGCTGAACAAATAGATACCATCTCCTGTTGCTTTTCTTTTGAGGCTTTCTGTTCCCCCTCTCCTATCCCTTTTCTCTCCACAAGATTGCTGGCCCTGTAAAAATGAAACAGAGAGTTTGAGGAGATGGTTACCCCCTACAGCCTCAAAGGTGGGTACTCATCGTTTTCTCTTCTGACATTCCATGATGCTTTGTCTACTGACAGATGAGCTCTACGAGAGCAGGGACTGTGCTCATTCTGCACCGCGGTGTGTTCCCCAGCACCTAGTTTGGTACCTGACATGTCTTAGGTACTCAACAGATATTTGCTGAGTGTAATGTATCCCTATTTTATTAGGCTCTTATGAGAGGCAGTGTCGTATGGTGCTTGCACATTTGGAATAGCTGTGTTCAAATTCGGGTTCTACTTTGACTCTGTGTGACTTTGGTAAGCTGGTTAATTCTTTTGTTCCCCTCTTTCTTAATCTATAGGATAGGAATAATAGAAGCTTAGGATATAGTAAGCATCTGGTTCGCATCAGCTATTGTTATTCTGAACAGCAGAATCCGTGTCTGCTTTTGTCTTCCTTGCTCAAGCACTCTTGGTCTCACCCATAATGAGGGCTCCGTAACTTGCTGAGTGAATGAAAGATTTTACTAAGAATTTTACTCAGAAGCCCTCAGAATTATACCAAGAATGAAAAATAAAGAGAAATAATCACTGTCAACTCCCCAAACCAATCGAATCAATTTTTGTATCTTTATGTTACTTCCTAGACTGTGTCCACAAATGCTTTTTTATAGCTCCCTTTAATCTCCCTTCCCCCTCCCTTTAATCAAAGGAGAGATGCAGTATTGCATGCATTTTTAAAAAATATTTTATTATTTATTTATTTTTTTAGAGACAGGGGAAGGGAAGGAGAAAGAGTGGGAGAGAAACATCAATGTGTGGTTGCTCTCGTGCATTCGCTGCTGGGAACTAGCCCGCAACCCAAGCATGTGCCCCGACCAGGAATCGAACCGGCGACCCTCTGCTTCACAGGCCCGCACTCCATCCACTGAGCCACACCAGCCAGGGCTGCATGCATTTTTTAAACAAAATATTGGGCATGTTCTATATTGTTGTCATTGTCTTCGTGTTTGTTATTTTAATGACTACATAATTGTCCATTTAATAAAGATGGGAGGGGGTGGGGAGCACTGGGGGCAGGGCTGGGAATATAAAACAGAAAACTGTACTTGAACAAGAATTAAATAAAATAAAATAATTAAAAAAAAGAAAAAATAATAATAAAGATGGATTATTTTATCGAATGATTGAGTATATTAACAGGGTAACATTTAAGAAGCAGGAAGTAAATCTGGCACTGGATAGAATAGTGGAGTGCAACCTCAACTTTTGGACTTTACACTTTAAGAGACGTGGAGAAATTGGAGAGAGATCAAAGAAACGTGTAAATTGCTAAGGAGGTGAAACGCAATCATGAACTATTCCCTCTTCGAGAAAAATGAGAACTGAGGTTTGGCTTCATAGCTACGTACCTCCTGTTTACAAGCATCTCTGAAGGGTGGTTGCCATGAGGACACCAAACAGTGGCTCCTGGTTTCCAGTGAGGGTAGAAGGAGGAATCTACTTTATCCTGGGAAGAGTAAAAGATTTAAGGAGGGACTTAGTGTAAAGTGGCGTCGGAATTAATCAAAGTAGCCACGTAGTGGGAGGTTTCTTTCCTTGCTGAAGATATTCAAGAAGACAGAGATCAGTTCTTTTCGTCTTTTTGTCGCAGTCCTGCAGAAAGACTGGATTGGACAACCTTTTACATTCCCTTTGAACTGCGTTTTGTGTAAATATTTGATGATTGGTTGAAAGGTAACCAAGGGCGGATGGGAGGGACGTCCCTAGCGAGGCTAAGTTATCCGCGCCCCCCAGTGGTGGGACTGGGAAAGAAGCCGCGGCTGAGTTTCTGGTCTGCGTCAGGAGCACCAGGGACCCCACCCTTCTCCCTTTAGTAAGCCGCACACTCAACAGTGGGCGGCAGCAGCGGTGCTGTTTCTAAGACTTCTGGTGAGAAACTTGAGAACGTGGACCTAAAAGCCAGACTCCTTGGGTTCCATTTCCATCTCTGCCATTAACCAGCAGATTACTTGGGCAAGTTACATAGCCTCTCTGTGCCTCAGTTTCCTCATTTGTAAAATGGGAATGGTGATGATGATGGTACAGGTACAGCATGCGATTGGAGGAAGATAAATAAACCAAAGTCTCAGACTCAAGAATCTAGGAACAGATCCTCACATATCTGGTATTTTATTCGTGACAAAAATGCCTGTGTAAAGATGTTGGGAACAGGTGGTCTTTCCCATGATGGAAATGGGTCAATAAAATATCTCAGAGCATACCAGTCAATTCCAGGTAGACTACGTGTGAAAGGTAAAGCAGTAAAGCTTTGAGAATATTATATAGGAAAATATCCTTATGACCTCGAGGTAAACAAACAAATTCTTAAATAATGCATGGGAAGGGCTAACCGTGAAGGAAAAGATGATAAATTGAACCATAGTAAAACCACAGAATGGAAGGAGGTAGTTGTAGCCCATAATTCTGGAAGAGTTCAAATCCAGAATATTGAAAGAACCCTGACAAGCAAAAAAAGAAAAGGAAGAGAGGCAACCCAACATGAAATTTGGTTGAGGTCAGACTTGAGTAAATACTTTCTATCCTCTCCCCCACAAAGGATTTGCCAATGGCCAATTCACCTCCAGGAAACACAAATAAAAATCACAATGAGATGTAACTATAGACTCAGCAGGATGGATAAAGTTTAAGAACTGACAAAGCCAAGTGCTGGGGAAGATGTGAGTAACTGACTCATACACAGCTGTTGGGAGTATAAATTGATACAGCTACTTGAGAAAACTGGTATTATATACTGAATTTGAAAAAACAAATACCGTATGAATCGTCAATGATACATCCTGTGATGGAATAATTTTATCCTTATCACTTATGTAACAGAAATCTGTGCACATATATACCGAAAGACATGTACAGAATATTCATACTAGTATTGTTAATAATAGGCGTAAATGTCCATAAGCAATAGAATGGATAAATAAATTATGGTGTATTCAAACAAAGGAATACTATAGTACAATAAAAATGAACAAACTTGGGCGAATCTCACAAATTTAATATTGAACAAAAGAAGCCAGATACACACATAAAAAAGAAACACTTATATGTGTATATGTCTACTATAGAAAATCCACAGCCAGGCAAAAGTAGGGTATGGTGATAATAGCCAAAGAAGTAGAAGCAACTCCAATGTCCATCAGCTGATGAAGGGGTAAATAAACTGTGGTATATTCATACACTGGGATATCATTTGGCAGTAATAAAGAAGGAAGTACTGATGTACAAGGTCTGTCCAGAAGGTAGCCAGCCATGTAGTATGAAAAATGGAGACATTATTTGAAGAAGATACAAGATAGAAGAAACATTGTACCTAGGAAAATGACACTTCAGTCCCCTTCAAAGTAGGCACCTTGGGACCTCACATAGTTCTTCCAATCACCATCAGCTGCCCTGTCGTATTTTCCTGAATCTCACTGATGGTCTGAAATCTCTTCCCTTTCAAAGGTGATTTAGGAAAAGCCAGAAGTTGCAGGACACCAAGTCTGGGCTTTAGCAGGGCCGAGTCACCTGGGTGATTTCACATTTTGCCAAGAAACGCTGCACTAGTCGTGATGCATAAGCGGGTACCTTGTTGCAATGAAGCTGCCAGTCATCAGCTGCCCATAACTGGGGCCATCTGAATCACCCAGATAGTTTCTGCCTGTTCAAGCTTAATGTAAAATCTGGTGGGGCATGTTCAAGCGTAATGTAAAATCTGATGCAGCTTTGTTGCTCTGCTTGCTCAGTCATTTTGAATGCGATGGGCACACAGTATGCATGCTCACTCAACGGTGTCTACCACCCCCTCTGATAGTATGGTGAGGTCGTCACTGTTCACACATGTGCATTCCAGTCCACTCTCCTTGGATACCAGGTTACATCAATGTCAAGTAATAGGACGAAAGACCCTTTCTCAGGCCCCCTTTCCTAGAGCTGGCTGGACCCCCAAGCATGACTGATCCTAATTGTTTTATGAGCCTTTATACTCAGGACCAGAAAATTACCGGAAGTTCCCTGAAGGCTCAGAAACTCCGGGAACCCACGAAACAGCACACGCTGGGCCACAACGACCAGACTTCGGGACCCTGCACCCAAAGGGAACATTGAGAGAAGCTGCAGCCGAATGGAAACACCCTGCTGTACCATCGCCCCGTCACCCGATGAAACTCACAGCTCGGCGCTCAGGGCTGGTGCGGGGGCATTTCTCCGCACCCACCCCTGTTCCTCCCTTGGGAAAGTAAAACAGAACCTTCACTCTCTACACTCTCTTCTCTTTGTGAATTCTTTCATAGCCCGCATCACCGACCATCCTAACATCACCACACAAACCATTCTTGTTATATTAAAAATGGCTGGACTTTTTTTTTGTATGTTTCAGCAGTGATAAATCTTGAAAACCTTATGCTAAGTGACAAAGTGCCCATATTGTAGAATTCCATATATATGGAATGTCCAGAATAGGCAAATCAGTAGAAAATGGTTTTCTACAGCTGGGAGGGCTGGCAGTTGGGCCAGTAGAGGCGGGTGGCAAATAGAGGGAGTAACACGGCTATGGGGTGTAGGCTTCTTGCTCAGGTACAACAGAGTGAAATGCTCCCTCGATCAGACTCCATGTAAATTGTAGCCTGCATTTTCCCCAGGGCCTGCGGGAGGCTTGAGTTTCTGCACGCAGAGCCCCTTGCCCGAAGCAGCCTTTCCTAAAGAGGTGGAGAAACCTGCACGAAACAATGACTTGGCCCAAGACTTACAGGAGCCTCAACACCAGACTCAGATCTGCAGGGGCCGAGGGGCTGAGCAGGAACAAAGATTAGAGATTTGCTGCTCTTCCTTGGGTCTCCGTGGGAGCCTAGGTGTCTACAGTCAGCACTCACCTCTTCCCTGCCCCCCACCCCCATGAAAGATGCCTGAATTCTGGGCTCTCTTAAGATGGATTTGTGGAAGATTTAAGGAAACTCCCATCTTCTTGAGAAGTTGGCACCTTCTTGGTCGATAGTCCTTTCCTTACTCCAAACTCTGATGTGTTGAATTTTGGCCTTTGAAGGATCGGGCACGTGACCCTTGAACCCACTGTGGTGCTAGTCACACAAGTGCGAATACACTAAAAACTGTCCAGTTGTAAACTTGTACTGAGTGAGTTGTATGATAAATGGATTATGTCCCAATAAAGCTATATGTTAAAAAATTATAAAGCTTTGTAAATAAACGATGAAATAAGCCTTAGCAACAAAACAGGACTTTTAAAAGAGGCATTCCACTAAGAAATTCCATAGTTAAAAAGCATTGTTTATACCAATGCTTATTGATATTATGGGTCCTTTTTTTACCTGAATATGTACATCGGCTTAGCATGGACAATGTGTGTTTTTTAATTTTATTCATTTATCTTTAGAGGGGAAGGGAAAGAGAGGAGAGAAATATCAATGTATGGTTGCCTCTTGTGAGTCCCCTGCTGGGAACTGGCCTGCAACCCAGGCATGTGCCCTGACTGGGAATCGAACCGCAATCCTGTGGTTCCCAGGCCCGCGCTCAATCCACTGAGCTCCACCAGCCAGGGCAGCATGGACAATGTTTTAAACATACACATTTATCGGTGCTCATATCAAAAAGGCCTGAAGTTCATAATTTGAAACAATAACAACTGACCTGTGGAGTTAGACCTCAGGTGTTCGGAGGGTGTGGGCATTGACTAAGGAGAGGATGGCGACAGGGACAACTCGGGAGCTCGTGGGCATGCTGGTAAGGTCCTCTTTCTTGACTTGGGCACTGCTCACACAGCAGCATTTATGTTGCCGTACTCCCTGGGCTGTCCCTTGTTTGTATACATGTCACACTTCAGTTTACAAGTTTAGGGTCGTAAGGTGGTGGCTTCAGCTGGGTCTGTTGTGCCGAGGCCAGAATCCCACCCATCTGTCCCTGTCCTCTCTCACTGTGTTTCTCCCAGTGTTTGCTTCTGAACCCCGCCCCCTGCCCCCATAATACCCAGGGTTCTATGCGACATTCCCTGGCCATCCAGCAACCCTGGGGGATGGTGGTTCTCTGAGGGTGGCCCCAGGAACCTTCTCAGACTGCTCTGCTGGTCAAAGAAGTTGAGGAAGCTATACCTGTGGGACGGAGTGTTTGCAGATATTCCCAAACTTTCCCCCGAGACAGGAAGTGGGGAGTGTCGTATTTTGTTAAGTCCTACTGGGGCTTGCAGCATTTCTCAGACATCCAGGGAAGGGGCGACTCTGGGTGAGGTGGGCCTCACCTCCACAGGACTCTGGTAACCTTGAGAAATGGACAAGTGCGTGCTTTTCTGATCTTTGCTGCAGTAAAGCGTGCAGAGGATGTTCCTTTCCAGACTGGGTGTGGACACGGGACTGTGGACCCAGTGGCCGGCAGGAGGTAGGTTGGTGGCTATGCCCAGACGCCCTGGGATAGAGACCTAGGAAAGATGAGTTCAGTTCTCTCCCAGGAGGCAAGGGCCGGACCTAGACTGCATAGTAATAAAGAGCAAACAAGCGTGAAAGCAAAACTGGGGGAAGGCGCATGACTGTGTTCAATTTCAAAATTGAAATTTCATAGGTTCTTCCCCAAGAAAACAGCAGCTGTTCTCCAAGCTCTAGGGAAGGAAGGAAGTGTGGCGTGTGTGTTTGCGGGCGTTCGGGTTGTGGCGAGAGCCAGCTGGTGGGAGGGACAAAGAAAGCACACAGCACATGCCTCTCAGTCCCCAGAAAAAGGGCCTCACAGGTTAGCCTTTCTCTGCCCATCTGGGACCTTGGGAGGGAGGAGGTATCTGAGGTGAGCCTGCCCAGGGACTTGCCTTGGCCCCCCTCCATCATGAGCGTACACTGGGGGAGTGGGGTCCCCACCACTGCCACCCCAAGGGCAGGCTTTTGACCACTGGTGTAGGATCATAGTCTTCTCTGAAATATCGGTACTATTTTCATCTTCCCTTCCATTCTGGTAAACAGATCTTATATTTTAAAGAATGAGGTGCTAGAAAATGTTACTTTCCTGGCTTCGGAGGTTGGCTCGCCTCCACAAAGGGAATTTCATCCAGCGAATGCTTGCCTTCTGTGTGTGGGGGAGGTGGGGGAACGGTATGCTTTGCAGATCCAGTGGGGTGCGGGGTAGTGGAAGGAGCTGCAAATTGCTCCAGCCCTGCGTCCCGGACTCCTCAGACCTGTGAGTCTAAATGGGAACCTGTGCATTTACCATGTCCGTCGAGGTCCCTCTGGTGTCAGTTAACCAAAACCTTTTCTGGGAGAGCTTAAGCGAAAAGCCAGCACGTATCAGGAAGAAGCGCCTGGTGGGACCTGAGAGTATAGTGTGGATCCTGTGTCACCAGGACTGAAACCAGGAATCCTGAAGCCACCGGGGGCTGGACGGCCACCCTCTCTCCGTTTCCCTCTTCCTCTGGGTTCCCCTGCTCTCCAGTCTGTGTCTTCGGTTTTTCTCTATTTTCTTTCTCTGTAGACCCGTTTTCTCTGCCTGCCCTGTGTACAAGGCCAAACATGGTTGCTCCACAACTTCTGGCTCCTTCTAGGAGAAGGCTGGCCAGTGTCTTTCAAATCCTGATTTGGGAATGGGGGTTGGGTGAGGGTGTTGGTTCAGTCAGCAGTGGGCAGGGGACAGGACCCTGCGATTCAGACGTGGAGCCCGGGCACCTCCCACCCCCATGAGTGAGGGGGAGCTTGGAGGTGGAGGCTGCTGTGCGCAGCAGACATTAGTGACGCTTTGGAAACATGCACTTGCCTCCGAGGGGTCTGCTCATTCATCCCACGCACTGCACCGTGTGCCTGCCAACCGGGCTCTAAGAAGGCTCTCAGGTATACAGGGTTGAGTTAGACATGATTCTTGTCCTTTGAGAAACTCATAATGTAGTGAAGGAAACAGGCACATTAACAGTTTTATCTTGCTATATGCTCCATGAGAAGTGCAATAACAGTTTTGTGCAAATTAACATCATAAACTCACAGAGGAATATTAATAATAATGAACATTTGTTGAGTTTTGCTGTATGCCCGGCACCATTCACTGAACCCTTGACATGACCCTACGAAGTAGGGACTATTATTGCCATCCTTATTTTGGTAGTTATCTGCATTTGCAGATGGGGAAACTGAGGCTTAGAGAGGCTGAACGCCCTGTTAAGTGACCCAACTAGCAAGTGGGAAGCAGGAATTCAAAGGCAGTTCTGTCTGAGTCCAAAGCCTACAGTTTTCCCACTCCATCAACAGAGATTTTAAAAATGCCAAGGGCTTATATTTCGATCGTATCTCCATAAAAATAAATAGAAGAAAACTATTTTAAATTTAAATTGTAAAAAAGGCCAGCTATGAAACAATATGTGGAGGACGGTCCCGTCTCATTTATATTTATGTAATATATATATATATATATATATATAATTTTTTGGAAAAAGCTTACTGGTGTCTCTAAATTTATGAAAACAAAGAAATAATGATTTAAAAACACACCAAAAAGAAATGGGAGTTAATATTGAGGAGGGTGACATAATTGTATTTTCAGGGATGGATTAGAGGAAAAATGGGTCTGATACCTTTCTGTACAATTTGAATTTTTAAAACATGCATGGTTCGATTTGTGATTAATTAGTACATTTCTTCAAAAGATACTAAGTTAACAAACTAACTTAAAAAATGTCAAGGGACAATGACCATGCTCAATCATCATTCCAAGTTCATGTGCTCGGCTCCGCGGCAAGAGACTTCCCTTCCAGGGCTCTGTTGTTGTGCTGTTGCCATTGCTGCCTGTGCTTGTAGCTCTGAAGCAAAAGTAGCAACAGAAGCTTTCCGGGCCCTGTCCTGTTCCCAGGCCATTGGAGAGAGAGAGCACAGCCACGAAAGGCAGGAAGACGGTCCCCGTGAGGCGTGTTCTGATCATCTCGGCTGGAACAGGGTGGAAGCCTCGCCCCTTCTGGGCGGGTGGGCAGAGAAGGGCCCGCTCACTGGGAGAGGCAGCAGGGGCGATTCCCTGAGCTCTGGTTCTTAGAAATGCGTCTCCTTTGCCCCCTGGGTGTTTGTGTCCTCCCCAGCCTCTCCCAGATGTGGTAAGACTGCCAAAGAACCTGTGAGCTAAGAAAGAGATTGTGAAATGGTGCCTGCGGCTGAACCTGGTACAGTAGGTGCCTCACGCCCGCACAATGTTTTATCAGTTTGAGCCATTGTTTAAAAATCAGGAGACTGCAGGTGTTGGGTAGCCAACAAATGTTAATAATAATAACATTATTTAATATTTAGTATTAGAAATACATTCATAATTATACACAATATATTATAATAAAATAAGAGTGGTAATTGTTATTATTTTAAAAAATGATGATGACGAGGATGATGCTCTGTGGAAAGGGCACTGTCTGGGAGGAGGGTTCTGGGATCTGTCCCATCACGTCGTGACCTTGGGCAAGTCTGTCACGATCCCTTGGGGGCGTCTCAGGCTTGTCGGATTTCCAAACCCGGCCCCAGTTCAAATGTCACGAATTCCCCACACCGCCGGCGCACCAGTACTGCCTCCATCTAGCGCTCAGCGCACCGGGGCCAGGTGCTGGGGCAGCAGGTTTTGCTGTCCCCATTTCAGCCGGTTTCAGGTCCTAAATTTAGCCCCCTCACGGGAACTGAAATTTGCGGTGGGGGCAGGGGCAGGGCAGGGGCTGGGCTAGGGCTGCGTCTGCTGATGCAACTTCCCCACCCCAGTGCTACGTGGAAAGCCAATCAGACAGGACGGTCAAGAGAGCTGAGCGCCACACTCTGTACTGTCCCTGGTGCATTGGGCAAGTCATTGGACCCTGGGGCCTCAGTTTCCTCATCTAGGAAAAGGAACAGAAGGATTAAGGGATTTCGCTGAGCCCACGCAGTTAGGGAGTGATTTGAGTCATCTTTTTACCCCAAGGCGAATTCTTTATCTTCAGACAGAAGGTGAAAGCCATAGTTCTATGATTGAGAAGCAGCCTGGGTTCGAATCCTAGTTACATCACTTATTAGCCGTATGACCTCAGACAAATTACTTACCGCCTCTATGCCTCAGATTTTCTCATCTGAATGATGGGAGATGATTATCCCTCCATGGGGTTGTTATGAGAATCAAATGAATTAATACTTGTAAGGCATTTTCAAAAGTCCCTGATACCTAGTAAAATTTACTTGTGTTCACTAAATTTATAAAATAGCCCTCCTGCCATGCAGAGAACGTTTTGCATTAAGACCAGGAGACTCATGTTCCACTTTGGGCTCGCTGCTAATTTGCTCCGTGACCTTAGAAGTTTTGTTTAACCTCCCATGACTTAACTTGCTTGGGTTGCCAAATATGGGGCTTGGACACATTCATTGATGAGCAGCATTTTCTGAACAGAAACCAAGTCAGGAGAAGAGACAATCTTTTTTAGCTGTGTTTTATTACCTGAATCCATAGGGGAGAATGTTCCAGAATACTTTGGGGTCCACCCCTGGGCCCTGGGGCAGTGGTCTGGGTCATGTATGTGACTGTGCCTGGGGATGTGGGAACTCACCCAACCACACTGTTCTCCCAGGAACTGGGGAAGCTGACTTGAAAGTGGGACGGAGCCACAGTGCAGCTGGGTGTGATACAGGTGGCTTTCCAGCAGAAAGGTCGTGAACTTCGGCTAGGATGGCCACAGGACTCTGTTTCCTGCCCTTTCTGAGGCTTGGCTTCCCTGGTTTTCCGTAAGAAACCCCGGTTTCCTTCACATATCCCCCTCCCCCACTTACTTAGGCTAATGTACCAGCTACCTATTGCTGTGTAATCATCACCCCATCAGTTAGAGGCTCAAAACCAATTCCTTGTTTCTCTAGATCCTGTGGCTGACCTGGTGGCTCTCCCACAGGTCCTCTGTGGGATCATCCTGTGGCCACGCCCACCTGGGGGGTGGGCCAGGCCTGTTGCCAGGTGCCTTGGTTCCCCTCCATGTGGCCTTTCCATATGGCTGCCTTGGGCCTCCTGAGAGTGGTGGTGTCAGGATAGTTGGGGGAGAGACAGAAGTCTCTTTAAAACATGGCTTCCAGGCCTGACTGGCATAGCTCAGTGGATTGAGCACAGGCCTGTGAACCAGAGGATTGCTGTTCGATTCCCAGTCAGGGCACATGTCTGGGTTGCAGGCCAGTTCCCTACAGGCCAACTTCCAGCAGGGAACACACGAAAGGCAACCACACATTGATGTTTCTCTCTCTCTCTCCTTCCCATCTAAAGATAAATAAATAAACAAAATCTTTAAAAAAACCCAAACAAACCCATGGCTTCCAAAGCCCCAGAATGTTTTTCTGTACCCTGTTGGTCAGAGCAAGTCACAAGGTTAGCCCTGAGTCAAGGGTTCTGTAGACTCCCCCCATGGACGGTGGTGCGATCTGCCTGGAGGGCAGGCTGGACAGGCGCTGGGTGTGCGGGCCCACACCATGGCTAGTTCCAGGTGATTTTTTTAAAATATTTTATTTATTTATTTTGAGAGAGGGGAAGGGAAGGAGTCAGAGAGGCAGAGAAACACCACTGACTGCCTCGTGTGTGCCCCCTACTGGGGACCTGCCCTGTAACTCAGGCTTGTGCCCTGACTGGGAATGCCACCCGTGACCCCCTGGGTCTCAGGCTGGTGCTCAATCCACTGAGCCACACCAGCCAGGGCTGATTTCTTAGTCGGCGACAAAAGAAAATTGTGATATATATTAGGATTTATAGACT